>NW_028270171.1:43556052-44977302 GCF_037043375.1 Chiloscyllium plagiosum | reverse complement strand
GAGCTGGATTGAGCATTGCTAAGTCTGACGAAACAGATGTACTTCCTATAAAAATGCCAGAAATAAATCACCAATAGTAGTATTAATTGCACTGTCAATGACTGTGTTTTATTTTCCTGCACATTCTGCAGAGACCGGAAACTATTGTGGATAAATGTGAAACAAGCACTGTACATGAATGGAAGGGATCCAAACAGATCAAGGGAAAAATACATAGTGTGGAGAGCTGCAGACCAGTTAATATGAGAGTTGTAGTGAAACTGTTGGAATCTATTACACAGGATGACATTTTTGCTATTTAGAAATTTAACAGCAACAATGGAGAGAATCAGCATTTCTGATACAGACATCATACTTGATAAACTTCTGAATTGTTTGAAGTTGTTTCTTACAGCATAGATAATGGGGAAACAGTAGAAGTGGTATATATTGGATTTTAGGAAGGGTTTCTATAAGAACTCAGTGAGTTCGTAAATGCAATGAATGTGAAGGGTATTTGGAGGAATATATGTCAGTGGAAAGTTAATGTTTGATTCACCTTCATTTTAGAGAGTCAGAACATTGATGTAAAGACATGTTGAAGCAGTTTCACAGCGTGTTGGTGGGACTGTACCTGGAGTATTGTGTACAGACTTGGTGGCTGAATCTCAGAAAGAATATACTGACCACAGACGAAGTGCAATGGACATTCTCCAGATTAATCCCTCAGATGGTGAGATTGCCTCATGATGAAATTCGGCCTGTGTTCTCTAGAGTTTCCAAGAATTTTTGGTGGGTCACAGAGAAATTTAAAAATTCACAAAACATATGACAAGTTGGCAATTAACAGAACGCTTCCCTCACTGTCTATTCAACATTCAAGGCAAATAATGGCAGGATCTGGGACAGGCCAAGTAAGACTGCAATAAGATGGAAATTCTTCACTTGGAGGGGACTAACTAACACAGGGGCATGGAAACCTACTGGCAGGCAAGATTAGTGAGAATCTCTAGATAGTCTCCAAGTGTGTCCAGCGGAACAGAATAACCATTGAACAGGTAGGACACATTAGTGACTTGCCAAGTTGCATTCAAATCAACTTTAGTGGTAAGAGACAGACAGTGGTGGTACAAGGCTGTTTCTGTGATTGGAGGCTAGTGTCCATTGGTGTACCATGGGGATCAGTGCTGTGTCTCTTAATATTTGTGATTCGGAGGTGTTGGTGTTGGACTGGGGTGGACAAAGCTAAAAATTGCATAACACCAGGTTATAGCCCAAAAGGTGTATTCGGTGGCACTAGCTTTCGAAGTGCTTCATCAAAGCGCATATCCACGTGATGAAGAAGCAGCACTTCGAAAGCTCGTGCCTCCAAATAAATCTGTTGACTATAAGCTGATGTTTTCCGATTGTAAACCTTCTCATAAAGGATGCAGCTGTGAATATGGACGAGGGGTGGGGAGTGTCATAAGTAAGTTTGTGCTTGATACAAAGATTGACCGGGTAGTTGGCAGTGAGGAGGGAGGCCTTATGTTGCAGGAAGATACAGATGGAATGGTCAGATAGTCACATCAATGGCAGATGGAATTGAATGGAATATGAGGTCATGCATTTGGGAGAAGGAACCAGGCAGGGGAGGACTCAATGAATGGCAGCATACAAGGAAGCTCAGATCATGCTTTTCCACACATCCCTGAATGTGGCTGGACAGGGTAACACACAATTTGAGAAAGCGTACGGGAGCGCAAACACAGCTTACACACATCAAAGCATAGATTATAAGAGCTATGCAGAACTTTCGTTAGGCCAAGATGGAATGCTGTGTGTAGCTCTGGGAGCTACATTACAGGAAGGACGTGATTGTAGTGGAGGGTGCAGAGGAGATTCACCAGGATGTTCCCTGGGATGGAGCATATCAGCTGTGGAGAAAGGCTGGGTAAGCTCGGGTTGTTTACATTGGAGCGGAGAAGGCTGAGGGGGATGTGATTCAGACGGATACGATTACGAGGGGCATGGAGAGCGTGGATAGAACAGCAACTGGTCCTTTTAATCAAAGTGAAGGGTTTGAGGTTTAGTGAGGATTTGAGGACTGTTTTTCACCCAAAGTGTGCTGTGGTCTAGGATGCACTTTGTGAGAGGGGAATTGTCACAGTAACCTCAAAACCATGAGAAAATACATGGTTGTGCACTTGAGATGCCAAAAAATTCACAGCGACGGGGTTTGTGTGGGAAAGTGGGGCTAATGTAGTACATTTCCAAAACTGCACCTAACCATCGGAGTGGCCTTGATCTGGCCCTGTGCAGCAGGTCCGAAGGGCTGAATGGAACATCAGAACATAGGGCTGAGGGACACGAGTGGGCCATTCGGCCTTTGACACTAATCCACCAGTAAATGAAGTCGTGGCTCATCTCATTGTTGTCCCAGCTGCACTTATCTCTCCATGCACCATTATCCCTGATTCACGTGTGGAAAATCAGACGAAGCTAGCCTCAATATAATATAATGATTCAGCCAAACCAAACTTCTGGGAAAGAGAATTCCCACTTGAACGAATTCCCACTTTGTGATTTTTTCTCACTCCATTTGTGACTGAGGATGGAGGGTGTCACTCTTTCCTTTTCTAGTCCCACTCTTCCAATTCTCACAAAAAAATTTAAATGTAACCAGCTTGGTGATATGGCCGATGATAAAGGTCTCAGACTGGGTCAGGTTCAGTGATAGGAACAAGTCAGGCAGATTTCTTTAGTCAGCCACAATTTACTAACAGAACGAACGGAGATGTATGTTGGATCTGTTGGTAGCACTGCTGCCTCACATCACCAAGGAGCAGGGTTCAATTCCAACCTCAGGAGACCCTCTATGTGGACGTTGAACATTTTCCGCATGCCTGTGTGGGATTTCTCCCAGTGCTCCAGTTTCCTGCCACAATCAAACGATGTTCAGTGTAAAGTGAATTGCCCAGAGTGCCCAGGGATGCGTCGGCTAGGTAGGCTTGTTATGGGAAATGCAGGGTTACATGGATAAGATTGGGGGGCACGTCCAGGTGGGATGCTGTTTGGTGGGTCAGTGTGGACTTAATGGACGGAATGTCCTGCCTCCACACTGTAGAGGTCCTATGACAATGACAACAAATTTGGACTATACAAACACCCAGTGGGTAGAAACCTGATCCACTCTCCTCAAGGTGTTGTATGTTTTTTTTCTCTCATTCCAAGAGTAACCTGTGAAAGCCTTCATAATATAAGTCCTTCACGCCAGGAATACGTGAAATGAAATATCTCTAAACTGCTTCCAAAGTAATTATACTTTTCTCAAATAAGGAGACAAAAAAACCTAATCTTAGTGGGCGGCACGGTGGCACAGTGGTTAGCACTACTGCCTCACAGCGCCAGAGACCCGGGTTCAATTCGCGCCTCAGGTGACTGACTGTGTGGAGTTTGCACATTCTCCCCGTGTCTGCGTGGGTTTCCTCCGGGTGCTCCGGTTCCCTCCCACCATCCAAAGATGTGCAGGGTCAGGTGAATTGGCCATACTAAATTGCCTGTAGTGTTAGGTAAGGGGTAAATGTAAGGGTATGGGTGGGTTTCACTTCGGCAGGTTGGTGTGGACTTGTTGGGCCGAAGGGCCTGTTTCCACACTGTAATCTAAATCTAAATCTAAATCTAAATCACACTCAGATCATAATATTTATAATTGTTTCCTCAATGTGCTGTGCGTCTTTGGAACACTCTTTGCCACGGAGCAATGGAGACAGAGATATTGAATTTTGTTTTGGGGCACAGACGGAAGGTTCATAAATAACAACAGAGTTAAGGATTATCGAGGAATGGGCAGCAATGTGCAGAGTGGGGGGAAATGTAGACAGTGGTATCAAATAACACGGCTTCAGAACCTCCAGGAATATAATGCAAAATGAAATGATAATATCGATAACATGTTAAGGGGGAATACAAGACAGCGGCGATCCAGAAGGTCTGCTTTGCTGGGCTCTGCATCAATGCATGGGAAAAGTGTTTCTCTAAACCACACCGTCCCCGCCATTTACTTAAAATTCAACACTCGAAGAGCGCTAAAATCTTTCCTCATCCCGTTTTGTCAAATGGAAATGATAAAACACGGGAAAGGATCGACTCAGTCCCAACAAGTGATGCACCCAACAGAAGCATCGAGTATAAGACCATAAGACATAGGAGTGGAAGTAAGGCCATTCGGCCCATCGAGTCCACTCCACCATTCAATCACGGCTGATGGACATTTCAACTCCACTTACCAGCATTCTCCCGGTAGCCCTTAATTCCTCGTGACATCGAGCATGCCTGAGACCATAGCTGCAACCCACTCTGCACATTCCAAGGACCCAGTTACTCACCAGGCCTTGGTCACTGAGTTCACCAAGTTACGTGAAATGATTGAAGCCATGATTGAAGAAGGGTTCAGCAGTGGCTAGAGCCGCTCTCAGCCGCGCTCCAAAAACATGAGCAGCAACTTGACAGCCTTGGAAACAGAACAGACGATGCCAAGGGCTGAACTGCAGCGATGGAGCCCGTGATCGATTCCTGTCGGGAGAGGATCGTCGGTCTGGAAAAACAGATCTGCACCTTAAATGAACAAGATGACGACCTCGAGAACAGAGGGAAGATGTAGAACATTTACATCGTCGGTTTGCTGGAGCGGACAGAAGGTGATTAGCGGGTGATTTTTTTTCAAGAACTGGCTGCAGCGATCCCTTCACTTCGAAACTGACGAGGGACCGGTGAAGAGTGAGACAGTTCAACTGTGTGAAGCCAGGGGTGTAACTTGCTTGAGTGATTTAGAATTAATAGAGTCCCTACAGTGTGGAAACAAGCCCTTGGACCCAACAAGTCGACTTCGACCCACCCAGACGCATTCCCCTGCCATCCTATATTTACCCTGACTAATGCTCCAACCTACATATCCCTGAACACATTGGGTGATTTATCAATAGCCAATTCATCAAACCTGCACATCTTTGCATCCTGGTGCCGTGAGGCCGCAGTGCTAACTACTGAACCACCACGTGTTATTTGAGGGAGAAAGAATGACATGATTTGATTAAATAACTCATAAGTATGGTCTACCTAGTAGAGGCCTCTTCGTTTTTGTTTGTTCAGATCAGAGATTTGATTTAATAAAAATACACCTTTACCAGACTCACACAGATCCGATACAGAGAAGTGGGTGCTGATTGCTTAGAATACACTCTCTGTCAGTACCCTTTATCATTAGTTGGAGTGTGTCCCCTGAGACGAGACTGTGCAGCTTTGTGATGTCTGCGAGAGAGAGAGTTGGGCGTTCAGAACATCTCGGAGAGATGGGAGGACATTTGTGAAAAGGCTCGAAGGATTTTGATCTCTAATAGGACCCATTCCATGCAGTTGCAAATTCTTCATAGGGTCTAGCTGACACCAGATTGTCTCTCAAAATGCGAAGTGGGATTATCTTCAGCATGTCGTAAATGCAGAATGACTACAGGCACTCTTTCTCATTGCTTGTTGTCATGCTGCAGGCTTCATATATATTGGAGCACTGTGGTAGCTGTGATAGAGTAGGTATTGGGGACTGAATTGGAGATGGACCTGTTTTTTCTTTTCCTGGGCCTGCTCAGGGTACCTTACGCAGATGCACATGAGGAAAAAATATATCCTTACTTTCTGTGCTACGAAACATGTTCTGTTGTGTTGGATATCTGAAAACCTCGGGTCCGTTGGGTCGTCGTAAGTTCTTCATGGAGAATATCCCTTTGGACTTTCTCACTAGCATGGTGCATCACAAAAACAGAGATTTATATAAGACATGGCAGCCCTTTTTGGATTACCACGATGCAGGTTTATCTGTCACATTAAGAAGGGCTTTTATATAGCCATGACGATATTGTCTAATGAATCTAATATCCAGCAAGAAACAATTATGAACATAAAAATGTGTATCAGTTAATGCTCTTGAAGAACGAGAGCTATCGTTTTGTTATGCTGAGCTGTACTATTGATTCATTATTTATTGTTTATTTTGTTTTCTTCTGTCCATTTAGTGTTTTTAACTTTTTTTATATGTACATGCACATGAGTGTAATTCTGTTCAGTTATTTGAGCTGTGTTGTTATTGGGTTATTATAGTATTAGAAATCTCTTTTCAATAAAATTACTTCTTTTTTAAAAAATAAAAAGAATAGAGTCCCAAAGAACTCTCTTTCGAGGGACCACTCATGCTGGTTTACCCTGAGCGTCACCACATCTTGGGTGATGGGGTGAGGTTGAGGTTGAAAAAGCGTCCCCTTCAGAGTAACCTCTGTCAGTGTGAGGAACTGAACCTGCACTGTTGGCCTCCCACTACATCACAAACCAGCCGTCCAACTAATTGAGTGGGAGACAGAGCAACTGTCACAGACAGAAACAGTCACAAGCAAAGGGTAAGAGAAACATCCATAACAAGGAAAATGGTACAATTCAGATAACGGTCAAGATAACGGCTGAGGGTAAAATCGTTCTCGGCTCGAAATTGTATTTCATAACAAGGCGTGTTTAGAAGCTGTCTTTGATTTAATATTATTAAGGTGGGTCAAGTGACATAAGAAGAATTACTAAGTGTGATGGGAATCTATAACCATAAAATAAATGTAGATGTTTTTGTTTGGTCTGTGTAAAGCATGCTGACTGTCGTATGAATGTATAAAGCAGATGGAATATATTGTTAGGAGAGTGCGTTCCATGGGAAATGCCCTCGAACAGGCACTTGATGAAAACTGGGGTATAAGTGCCGGAGTGCCATCTGGTCAATCATGATGGGTGGGAGAATTGGTCTGGTATTTAAAGAGAGGGACACCATGGGGTGGGGTGGGTAGCTAATGAGATGAGTTCGATAAGATAGCACCAGGAAACTAGCCCAGCTTCGTACAGACAATCCCTCTGTCACACTCAACGAAAATGAAACTGAGACAAATTACAGTTTTATACAGCTCAATGTGTCGAAGACTCTGCAGTCCTCCCTCCCAGTTACAAAGCTGCAGGACAAATGCTCATTCAAAACTCTCTATTGCCTGAACTCGTACTATTATACCATTCACTCATAATTCTTCATAATACTGACCCGGCTTGCATGATACTGTCGAAATGTCTTCATTTCAGCATCCTGGAAACAGTGAACACATCTTTCCATGACATTTTTTCTCAGTCTCCCCCTCCCTGCCTCTATCCCAAAGTACACGTATTTACAATCATACGGTTCTACAGACAGAAACAGGCCCTTCTGCCCAGCTGTTCCATGCCGAACAAAATGTCCATCCACACTCATCCAATTTCTCTGCCCTTGCTCTGTATCCTTTAATCTTTTCCTATCTGCGTATTTGTCCAAATGCCTTTTAAATGTCGTTATTGTACCCACCTCAACCATTTCCCCTGGCAGCTCAGTCCATATGCATACCATACTGTGTGTAAACAAGTTGCCCTTAAGGGTTATTTTTTATATTATTCCTCTCGAAGCATTAACGGATGTCCTTTAGTCCTCGATTCCCCAACCTTGCGAAAAAAATGAAGTATTCACCCTTATGCACGTCTCTCATAATTTGATAAGATCTTCACTTCTTATTGTGGTTCTGTTCGCCAAGTTGGGAATTTGTGTGGCAGACGTTTCGTCCCCTGTCTCGGTGACATCCTCTGTGCTTGGGAGCCTCCTGTGAAGCGCATCTGTGATGTTTCCTCCGACATTTATCGTGGTTTGTATCTACCGCTTCCGGTTGTCAGTTCCAGCTGTCCACTGAAATTCTGCTCCACAAATTCCCAGCTCGGCGAACAAAACTACAACAACGATCCCCCGAGCTACAAATCTTCTCACAAACGATCTACACTTCTATAAGTACCCTCTCAGTTTCCTAGGCTGTAATAAAATAAGTTCTAACCGGTCCAACTTCTCCCTATAACTTAAACCCTTTAGCCCAGGAAACATACTCTGAAATTTCTTCTACACTCTTTCTAATTCAATAATATCCTTTCTAGAGCAAGGAAAGCAAAACTGAACCCAATACTCCAACTGCAGCCTTACCAACATCCTGTAAAACTGCAACATAGCGTCACACCCAACTTCTATACTCAATGCCCTGATGAAGGCCTGTGTGCCAATCGCCTTCTTCACTGTCCTGTATATCTATGACTCTAATTTCAGACAACCGTGCACCTGATCTCTATGTCCTTTGTTCCACTACACTCCTTAAGGCCATCTCATTCATCATTAAACTCCTACCTGGATTTGACTTTCCAAAATGCAAGACGTCACCCTTTTCTATGTTAAACTCCACATGCTATTTCTCAGCCCACTTCCGTTGCCAATCAAGGTACTGCTGCAATTTCTGGTAATGTTCCTCATTGAATCCCTCCTATTTTAGTGTCTTCTGCAAACTTACTAACCTTGCGGTGTGCATTCTCGGCCAAACCGTTGATATAGATAACAAACAGCAAAGGACCCAGCACCGACCCCTGAGACACTCCTCTAGTCACAGGCCTCCAATCCGACAAGAATACCTCCACTAGAGCCATTTGCTTCCTAACGCCAAGCCAACTGTGTTACGAATTTGCCAGATTACCTTGGAGTCCATGTGATCTAACCTTCTCGACCGGCCTACCATCTCGAACCTTCTCAAAGGCTTTACTGAAATCCATATAAAGTATGTCCACCACCCTGACTTCATCAACTTTCCTGGTCACTTCCTCAAAAAACTGAACAAAATTTGTAAGGCATGATCTGCCATGCACAAAGCTATGCTGACTGTTCCAAGTCAAACTCTTTCATTCCAAATGCATGCATATCTTATCGCTCAGAACCTTCTCAAGTGGTTTACCGAAAACAGGTGTGAAGCTTACTGGTCTATATTTCCCAGGCTTTTCTTTGCAGCCCTTCTTGATTAAGGGCACAACATTTGCTACTGCCCAGTCTTCCGGGACCTTGGCCCCTGAACTGTCTTCTTTCCCCTCTTGCAGTGCTCTTGTATATATCTGGTCAGGACCAAGAGATTTACCTGACTTTATGCATTCTGATATGTCCAACAGCACCTCTATTGTGATATGAACCATACCAAGATATGACAACTAACCCACCCAAAGGTCACAGATCTTCACGTCTTTCTTCATGGTAAACACAGAGGGGAATTTGAGGCCCTCGCCCATCTGTTGTGGTTTTACACATGAATGCCCACTTTGGATTTTAAGGCGTCCTATTTTCTCTGTAGTCGTTCTTTTTCTTTACTATAGTGAAAGCACATCTTTGGATTCACCCTATTTTTCTCAGCCAAGGCTATGTCATACCCCCTTTTCGCCCTCCTGATTTCCTTCTTCAGTGAACTCCCGTATCCCTTGTGTCTCTCCAGAGATTCCATTGATTCCAGTTGCCTGAACCTGAGCCACGCCTCCTTTTTGCTGGTCAGATCCTGATTATCTCTTGTCATTCAGGGTTCTCTCTTCCTGTCTCACTTTCCCTTCACCCTCACAGGAACATATAGACCTTGAACTCGAGCTATCTCACTTTAAAAGTCCTCCCACTTACCAGAGATCCTTTTTTCCTGGAAACAAGCTACTCCAATAAACCTTTGGAAGTCCCTGTCTAATTCCAACAAAATTCGCCTCGCCCCAATTTAGAACTTGAATCTGTGGACCAATTCTGTTCCTCCCATAAGTAGTTTAAAATTCATACAATTCTAGTCACCGGTCCCAAAATGCTCCCCCACTTTACCCCCGTCACCTATCCTGCCCTATGTCCCAACAGTAGGTCGGGTTTGTCCCTTCCCGAGTAGGACCCTCTACATGCTGTTCGTGGAAACTTTTCTGAACACATTTAACTAATTTCTTTACATCTAAGTCCTGAACCCTCTGGAAGTCCCAGTCTATGTTAGTATAATTAAAATCACCTATTATGACTATCCTTTTGTTCCTGCAAGTCTCCCTAGCCTCCCTGCATATTTTTTTCTCTAATTCCCATTGACTATTTGGAGGCTTATAGTGCAACCACTATAACATCGCCAACCCCCTCTTACTTCTTTGCACCATCCACAAAACCTCCCTCAACATTATCTCAGTTATTTCATCTTTAAATATTGGAGTGGTATGCGCCTGAATCAGAACCATTGGTATTGAAACTGTTTCATTTCACATCTCTCCCTTTCAGTGATGTTCACACCCACAGCACACCTCGTCAAGGCGCAATGGAGATATAAAGCTGTAAAAGGATGCAAGCTGCACATCCTGTTACTGCCAGCATTGGCTGCAAGTTTCCCCACACTGGGCAGTGATCTAACACAGTGTTACCGAACAATGCAAAAGCCTGGGGTTATATATGAATGAACCAGTGCGCTCTGCATAGCTCCTCACGCTGGACATTTAGCGCATGATTATAATCAAGCATTGGTGTGGACTGCACAGAGTTCCACTCTGGACATTGCTGGGTTGCATTCAGCAGTTCACTAGCTGGATCTACACAGTGCTCCATACAGAACGTACAATGGATGGGTTGATTATGTGAGTTGGATTGCGAATGTGAGAGAACTAAACATCTGGCAATGCCTTTATTTTGTGTTTTCATTCTTATGATTGGACCGTTCAAATCCTGACTCATCAGTTTAGACCCGAACCTCTGGATGAGTGATGATGACTGTTGTTCTAGCATCTGGGTCTGCAACATGACCAACAAATGCAGCAGAGGCTGCAGAGAGGACAGTCTCCGTAAAATGGCATGAGGCATCACTATCACATCAGCGGTGCTCTTAGTGAATGGTGGGGCAGGATTGTGTGGACCACGAATGTAACTTATTCATTTATTTCTATTTGTAACAGGCAAACTCCCCTCCTCTCCGTGCCCAAAGCTGGTGGGGAGTGAGTCACCTCTTGCTGTCCCTGTGTAACAGGATCCTGGGGCCTGACAAGCCTCCAGATTTCCCAGTGCCAGTCTCGAGCAGTTGAGTGACTGCCTCCTGTTCCTGTGTGCCAGTCTCGAGCAGTTGAGTGACTGCCTCCTGTTCCTGTGTCCCAGTCTCGAGCAATTGAGTGACTGCCTACTGTCCCTGAGTCCCAGTCTCGAGCAGTTGAATGACACCCTCCTGTTCCTGTGTCCCAGTCTCCAGCAGTTGAGTGACTGCCTCCTGTTCCTATTTCCCAGTCTCGAGCAGTTGAGTGACTACGTCCTCGTCCTGTGTCCCAGTCTCGAGCAGTTGACTGACACCCTCCTCTTCCTGTGTCCCAGTCTCGAGCAGTTGAGTGACTGCGTCCTGGTTCTGTGTCCCAATCTCGAGCAGTTGAACGACACTCTCTTGTTTCTGTGTCCCAGACTCGAGCAGTTGAATGACACCCTCTTGTTCCTATGTCCCAGTCTCGAGCAGGTGAGTGACTGCCTCCTGTCCCTGAGTCCCAGTCTCGAGCAGTTGAATGACACCCTCCTATTCCTGTGTCCCAGTCTCGAGCAGTTGAATGACACCCTCCTGTTCCTGTGTCCCAGTCTCCAGCAGTTGAGTGACTGCCTCCTGTTCCTGTTTCCCAGTCTCGAGCAGTTGAGTGACTACGTTCTCTTCCTGTGTCCCAGTCTCGAGCAGTTGATTGACTACGTCCTCGTCCTGTGTGCCAGTCTCGAGCAGTTGACTGACACCCTCCTCTTGCTGTGTCCCAGTCTCGAGCAGTTGACTGACACCCTCCTCTTCCTGTGTCCCAGTCTCGAGCAGTTGAATGATATCCTCCTGTTCCTGAGTCCCAGTCTCGAGCAGTTGAGTGACTGCCTCCTGTTCCTGTTCCCAGTCTCGAGCAGTTGAGTGACTGCCTCTTGTTCCTGTGTCCCAGTCTCGAGCAGTTGAGTGACTGCCTCCTATTCCTGTGTCCCAGTCTCGAGCAGTAGATTGACTGTCTCCCGTCCCTGAGTCCCAGTCTAGAGCAGTTGAGTGACTGCCTACTGTCCCTGAGTCCCAGTCTCGAGCAGTTGAGTGACTGCCTCCTGTTCCTGCTCCCAGTCTTGAGCAACTGAGTGATGCCTCCTGATCCCACGTTTGTGAAAGTAGATGTCCTACTCTTGCTACTGACTAACAGGCTCCAATAGCTCTGTGCTCACCTGCTGCTCCTGTTTAATGGAATTGAGGGACTGAATGGCCTCTTCACATTCCTTACAGCTTCTCTTGACTAAAAGCCTTTCTCCCGTTTCTGTAAAACACCATCAAAATCTGAGTGATGTATTTTTGTATTTGACTCTCAGTAATTGAGCAAACAAGTTGCCTGACAGAATTCAGAAGCTGAATAGTCTCCTCCTGTTCCTGTGTTATACACTCAAGAGTCAACAGAGTCTCCGTGATGTACAGCACGGAAAAGGCCCTTCGATCCAGTCATCCATTCTGGACAAATATCCCTAAATTAATCTCGTCCCCCTTGCCAGCACTTGGCCCATATCGCTCTAAACCATTCCCATGCACATACCCATTCAAATGCCTTTTAAATGGTGTAACAGTGCCTGCCTCCACCACCTCTTTTGGGTGCTCAATCCATACACACAGCAATCTCTCATTGAAAGGGTTGTGCCTCATTTCCCTTTATAAATCTTTCCCCTCTCACCTTAAACCTGTGTCCTTTAATTTTCAACTCGCCTATCCTGGGGTAAAGACATTGACTGTTTGCCTTATCTATGACCCTCATGATTTTATAAACATCTGTAAGGTCACCCCTCAGCCTCAACACTTGAAAATAGTCCCAGCCTATTCAAACTCTCCCTGTAGCTCAAAGCCTCCAACATATGCAACATTCGTTTAAATCTCTTCTTACCCTTTCATGTTTGACAACGTCTTTCCGACAGCAGGTTGGCCGGAATGAAAGGCAATATTACAAAAGTGGTCAAACCCATGTCCTGGACAGGTGCAACATGTCATGCAAACGCTTAGACTCAAAGCACGCACCAATAAAGAGAAGATCACCAAAGGCCTTCTTCACTACACTGTCTACCTGTAACAGCACTTTCAGGGACCTGAGAGCCTGTACCACCAGGTGACACTGTAGCTCAGTGACTAGCATTGCTACCTCAGAGCACAGCGATCTTGGTTTAATTCTATCCTTGAATGACTGCCTGTGTGGAGTTTGCACATTCTCCCCGTGTCTGCGTGCGTTCCTTCCAGGTGTTACGTTTTCATGCCACAGTACAAAGATATACAGACAAGTATAGTATGGCCATGCAAAACTGCCACAAGTACCCAGGGATGTGTGGGTGAGGAGGATTAGCCATGGAAAATGCAGGCTCAGAGGGATAGGGTAGGGTTTGTCCAGTAGGATACTGTTTAGAGGATCGGTGTGGCCTCGATGGGCTGAATAACCTGTTTCGTCACTGCAGGGATTCTATAATTTCAATGAAGCTTTCTTTGATTGGCAAATTTTGACAGAACCCTACCTACATGTCTTGCCCTGATTTGTCTTGCCAAAATGCAACACCTCACATTTATCTAAATTTAACTCCATCTGCCACCCCTTGGCTCACCTAATCAACTTTCCCCTTTGTTCGGAGATATCATTTTTTACTGACGACTACTCACAAAATTTGGAATTATCTACAAGTTTACTGACCATACTTCATATACTCAAATGCAAATGATTAGTATACGTGACAAGAGGCAGTGCACCCACTGTTGATCTTTGTGGCACACCACTGGTCACAGGTCTCCAAGTTTAATGAACAAATGTCCACTGTCACGCCCTGTCTCCAATATTCAAGAAAAGTTTGGATCTAAATGGCGAGCTCTCCCTGGATTCCAGGCAGTCTAACCTTGTTAACCAGTCTACCATGTAGAACATTTTGGTTTTCTTACTGAATTCTATAACGACAACATCCACTGTCCTGCCTTCATCAGTCATCTTCATCACTTCCTCAAAAAATTCCACCGAGTCAGTGAGACGTGATCTCCAATTTACAAAGCCCTCTTCTGTCCTTGTCTTTCCAAATGCATATACATCCTTTCCCTCAAAATCCCCTCCAACAATTTAGTCACCGTTGACGTCGGGCTCACCAGTCTATAGTTACCTGGTTTTTCCTTCCTTTCTTAAATGATGACACTACGTTAGCAGCTCTCCAGTCTTCTGACACATCACCTGTGGAAATCAATGATACAAATCTATCAGCAAAATGCAGAGCAATCGCTTTCGTAGCTTCCCACAAATGTCTGGGATACAACTATTCAGTCCCAGGGATTTGTTCACCTTTATGTGATTTTAAGTGTCCAACACCTCCTTGTAATATAGATACTTTTCAAGCTATCACCATACACTTATTCATTCTCTCGCTCTTGTAACTCCCTCCACATTAAATACTGAGGAGAAATACTCGTTTCATATCCCTCCCATCTCTTGTGGTTCCACACATAGGTAGCCTTACTGATCTTTAAGGTTCCCTAATCTCTCCCTAGTTAAGCTTTTGCCATGAAAAGATTTGTAGAATTTCTTGAATACCTCGATAACCCTATTTCTAAAGCCAACTCGTGTTCACATTTTTCTGGCCTGATTTCTCCGTTGACTATACACTTACTGCCATTATACTCCTCTGGAAATCCACTTGATTTCAGTTCTGTTTACCTGACATATGCCTCCTTTCTTACCTTGACCAGAGCATCAATATTTCTAGCCATCCAGCACTCCCTTCACCCACCAGCCTTGCCCATCTCACGAATGGGAACACGTTGGCTCTGGACTCTCTGAAACCAAGTTTTGATTGCCTTGCATTTTCCAACCATCACTTTACCTGCGAATAGAGTATTCCAATTAGTCTTTCACAGGACTCGCCTAACACTTTCAAAATTGACCTTGTTCCAAGTTAGAACTTTATTGCTTACATCAGGTCTTTCCTATTCCATAACTAGTTTAAACGTAATATTTATGCGTAACAGACTTGAAATGTTAACAAAACACTTCCTGCCCCTCTGTATCAGGCTCGAGAGGCTGCATGGGATCCCCCTGTCCCTGTATAACAGCCACGAGACTTTAAATGACACATCAACCCCTGGATTACTAGCAGCCAGTAAACTGAATCTGATGGAGGTCCATCCCTTCTCAGTTACAGAAACAACGAACTTCAGGTGTCCTCTCAGTGACACCTCATACAGCTGTAGCGACAAATCCTTTTATTTTGAATGATTTTGTTGGCAAAATGAGCGAATATTCCAGAGTTCCATCTTTTCGAGTAACAGCAGGCTAATATGGACTGAATGGCCTTCTCCTATCCCTCTGTAAGAGGCCCATAGGCATAGAATTGCTTCAGCCTGTTGCTGAGCAGCAGTCTTCATTCTCTGCCTCAAGGTTATGAAAGGATTTGAAAACATGGCACTTAAAACCCGGAGTACCCTCACACTGGTCATTAAGTATCATACTGTAGGTTAAGGCATTTAGAAACTTGCCCATCCGACTTTTTTTATGTAGCCGATCTGTTATTTTATAACTGCTTCCTTTCGTAAACAGAGTGGAACATGTATAGATCCCTGCAGTGTTCTTAATACTCTCATACACAACTAAAAAAAAGATTAAAAATATTTAAAGATTTATGGTCCATCCCTCAGCAACTCTCATCCATTCCACCCAAAACCGGTAAATGTTCCCTTTTATTGTGATATGAATAGTGATGTATGGAACTGGAAAACTGATCCTATTTGTTCAGTGACTGCGATTAATGCCAATCTTCATGGATTCTAATTATCCCAGTGGAGAGTTTCGATCTTTTAATGATAAATAGATGTCGTTCAATGTGTTACTCCATAATATGAGCAGGACCATCACCAACAGCACTGACAGGGATCAACAGATCCGGAGAGAGGGGGAGGAGATATCAGAATGTGAGAACATTAGACTGGAATGTTCTAAACATGGACCAGAATCTGAGAACATAGACTGGAATATTCCAACAATAGACAGGAGCTTATCCGATTATATTTGGTATCTTTCTGCATTTTATTGGTTGTCATTATCATCGCAGATCTATTACGCTCTTCGCATTATTCAATATTTTTCTTATCCCTTCCTGACTATCGTTGGTGTTCCTGGAGAGTGTTACTGTCCATTTTTTTCTATAAACCAGTTATGACTGTATTATTGGTCTTTCATATATTCTACACTTCTACCCACTATTATTGTTCCTGTTGAAACTCTGATATTTACTCTACAGACCTCTACAACTACATCAATGAAGGTGTTCAATTACTGTCTCCCTCTGCTTTGGCAATGTTACTCGTGGGTCTCTATGTTGACCTACTCAGTTTCAGCAGATAACCGCAATGTATTGTATCTTTGCCTTTTTTAAAATATTAAGAGCATGGAGGTCACTGTCTGCTGTCCTGGTTACAGACTCCACTTCCTTCCAGTGTCTCCAACCCATCCCTGACCAATATCTGCGGCTGAAGCAGACGAGTCATAACTGTGGGTGAACCCTTTGATCGTGAGTTGATTCTTGACACCATGCCCTGACCATTTCTAACTTGAAATACTCACCACTCCACAATGTATCTCATTGGCTTATTCCATCTCCTGTTTGAACCTTGAGTTATGAAATACAGTCTTAATGAAGATAATAATCTGCTGCTGACGCTCCCGGCTTCAAACCTGCCCAAGCAAATCTGATTCGAACTCACACCAATTTCCCATCCATCTGTCATTCATGTGCACGCGGATATATATTGCTATTTTTATGGCAATGCATTTATTGAACATTTTCAAGCACTTTACCTCATCTGCCCATGAAAATTCTCTCGTTCTCTCTGTCGATTATCCAAAAGCCTGCCATTTGTTCGTATTTAAAAGAGTTTCCTCCATGTGCATTCCTTCTCAATGAGTTCGCATTCAACCACGCCAATCGCATGCACACACGCACTGTCTCTCTCACACTCTGATGAACACACGCACGCACAGAGAGCAAACCTTCCCATTGGAGATAGTAATCTGATGCGAGTATAGTTTGCATATGATCGTAAAGTTTGCAATACTCTCTATGCTGGGCAGATAGTGCAGTTTACTGAGCAACACACTAGCATGGTCTGCACAGCTCTCCATGCTGGGCAGATAGTGCAATTTACTGAGCAACACACTAGCATGGTCTGCACAGCTCTCCATGCTGGGCTGTCATCTTGTCCCAGTTTTTGTTGTTTGTGGTGTTCTCTCAAGCAGATTGAGAATTTGATGTAACAAACCATTTCAGCTGATCTGACAATGCCTTTATTCAATGTTCTCATTCTCATAATTTTACTGCCGAAGATCTCACTTCTCCAGTTAGTCCCACTGTTCTGTCTTTTTTCCCATATTTCCGCAACCTCCTCCCAGTTAATGAACTGTCTGTTTCTGTCTTTAATATGAATCTCTGTCCCTCTGCATCTTTCCCTGGCCTTGGGTTTTGGCTATATTTTGTATCGAGTGCTGGCATTGTGTAGCTCAGAAACAGTGAAATGGTGTGTGTCAGGCTGTTTTTCACTTCCCGGTATGTCCCATGTGATGGCAATGGACAGGCATGTTTCAGAAGTTATGCGACACATCCTTGTAACTTGGAGTGTACCTGTGTTTGACCCACTCAGGTGACCTTGCGATCAGTAACACGGGGAAGCTCATGGAGTAAAGGACCAGGCACCTAAATTGTGTGACAATGCTGTCACTCTTTTTTTTTAAAAGGTCATTTTCTCTTTTTTTTTGAACAAGAGATCATAAAGTCCAAACTGCCGACTGTAAACGGCTCAAGTAAATAACTTTTAGGGTTTTAAAAAATAGCAGTAATAATGGCCAGCTCGCATAGACTAGGCTTTCTCGTTTTATTTCCTTATAGCTGTACGTCACCAGGTGCTTGTGTCCCAGAAGGATTGGAAGTTTTAGTAAATTATCCCTAGCTGCTATTCTCTCTGAAGCTTCACTTGATGGTATTTCTTCCTGGATTGGAGAACTGTATGTCTGAATGCGCCTTTTTACCATGGTGTGTTTTAGGTGATATTAGTATATTGGAACAGTTCATTTCTGGAAGGTTTTGTATCCACTGTTCGGTTAAGGTTTCCAATAGTTAAGTTATTCTAAAATCCTCTTCATTTTCTATGGATTTTCATTACAGTGTTTAAATATATTCTGTTTTAATTACTGGTGAGTGGTTTGGCGAGTAGCATCACATCTGGAACACCCACTTCACATCTACCTTTAAAATAAGAAAAGGTTCGCATCCAAGCTACCCACTTGAAATAGTTTGAGGCGGTCTGGTTGGTCTGTAGCAAACTGTAGACTCTTGTCTGGTTCTAAATCGATAATACCAAATTGGGTTTGAATTACAATCCCTACAATGTGCAAACAGGCCATTCGACCCAACAGGTCCACACCGACCCTCCGAGGAGTAGCCTCCCCAGAAACATTCCTCTACACTATTATTACACATTTATCCCGACTAAGGCATTTAACCCACACATCCCTGAAAACTACAAACAATTTAGCATGTCAAATTCACCTGATATGCACATCTTTAGATTGTGGGAGGAAACCAGAGCATCCAGAATACTCTCATGCAGACAGTGGAGAGTATGCACTGGGAGGCTATTGGGTTCAAAGGTCGTGAATGGTAGTTGTTAGTGTCTTTTGTTCCGGATGTTGAATTCGGTTGGTTTAAACAGTGTTTTGTGTATAAAGATTCTTTCAGTCACTCAGAGTTCTTTGGGTGTGGAAGAAGTGAAGTTGGGGGTTTAACAAAAGGTAATGAAGGCAAAGCTGTAGGAATTGACAGAGAAGCTGGAGGTGGGGTTGCGTTTGTCTATGAGAAAATGAGAGATAATTACAGCTACAGCTCGGCAATTACATTTGGTGGAAACGCCATCAGATTCTTTGGAAATGGCGAGAATTCAATTTCAAATGAGGCACCGTGAACATGAGAAGGAATTGAAACAGTTTGAATTATGATGAAGCGTAGTAATAAAAGAACAGAAAATGAAGAAGAAAGAGAGAAAAAGAGAGAAGAAAAGCAGAGAGTTTCAACTTCAAAAGTTAGTAATTAGAGAGGAAGGTTGACAGAGAAGGTGGTGATGAAGGTAGACAGTAGGCTGGATGAGGAGGATAGTGAGGATGAGCAACCCTATAGTAGCCAAAGGCCTGATGTGGATATGTTCAGATACATCCAGACATTATCTACATTTGATGAGAATGATGGGGGAGCCTTTTCAATTTCATTTGAGAAAGTGGCTAAACCAATGCAGTGCCCAGTGACCATGTGGATTTGTTGATTCAAACAAAGCTGATAGGTATTTACATCCCGATCAGAGGCGGTGTCTGGGGTGAAGGAGGAGGTGAAGAAAGCCATCTGAAGTGTATATGAGCTTGTGCCAGCAGCTGACAGACAGCGTTTCAGGAATCTAAAAAAGGGTCCCTGGTTAAACGCACATTGAGTTTGAAAGGATCAAACAAAGTAATTTTGAAAGGTGGGGAAGGGTATTAAAAACAGAGCAAACCTATGACACTGTTAGAGAGATTCTTATTTTGGAGAAGTTCAACAATTCACTTCCTGCAGCCGTGAGAACTCGTGTGGAAGGGCAGAGAGTTACAATGGCAAGGTTAGAAGCTGAAATGGCTGATGATGATGATTGGGTTCAGAAATCAAAGTTTGGTTTCTGTGAGGGATTGAGAAGAATGTGTGAGGTCTTCTTAAAACATATCCCTGTGAGAGTAAGGTTTACTGGCGTAGGCCAGGAGTAGCAGGTAAAGAGGTTCCTGCAGTAAGCGGTACAGAAGTATGGAATCCTTTTACACTGAGACGTGAGGAGCGATGTCATTCACAGGGAGTGTTGGAGAGATGAGAAGTGCTGCATTATGTAACTTGTGGTTGGAGTGTCCAGTGGAAATATCAACAGATTTATTCCACAATGGGGAAGGAGGCTTTCAGCTTGGTGTTGGCGTTAGAACATTTCAGCATTTAAATTGCGAATAACATACCTGAGACAAATCTTCATCAACGATTGTGACCCTTTAAAATTTTTTGGAGAAGTTGAGGGAGAAGAATGCCAGTCTGTTTCGATTGAGCATATTATTGCTGTCATTCAATTTGAAATCATACAGGTGACAGGGCGAGAAAACCTAAGTTTTGACACGTTGTGGAGACTTGAATGAAGAAAGACAAAGGCATTCTGTGGCAGGAGTAAAATGACTGAAATCGAAACTAGTTGTGAACATTTGTATGCTCAGAGTCAATGTAATATATATATGCACCTCTTCCTCCGCTACATTGATGACTGCATTGGTGCCACCTCTTGCTCCCGTGAGGAATTTGAGCAATTCATCAACTTCACCAACACATTCCACCCTGACCTTAAATTTACCTGGACCATCTCTGACACCTCCCTTCTCTTCGTGGACCTCTCCATCTCAATCAATGACGACCGACTTGACACCGACATTTTTTGCAAACGCACTGACTCCCACAGCTAACTGTCGGCGGATAATTTGGTTTATACGAAGGTTGCTAGGGTGGCAGGTGAGCACCAGGGGCGTTCTGTCCGTGTTACGGGTGGAGGGGTGAGGTCTGAGGGCGGAGGTGCGGGATGTGGATGAGATGCCTCTTCCCACCCTACTTCCTGCAAAAATATCATCCGGTATTCCCAAGTCCTCCGCCTCCGCCGAATCTTCTTCCAGGAGTTCCAGTTCCACCACAGAACACATCAGATGGCCTTCTTCTTTAGAGAACGCAATTTCCATTCCCACGTGGTTAAAGATGCCCTCCAAGGCATCTCATCCACATCCCGCACGTCCGCCCTCAGACCTCACCCCTCCACCCGTAACACGGACAGAACGCCCCTGGTGCTCACCTGCCACCCTAGCAACCTTCGTATAAACCAAATTATCCGCCGACATTTCAGCCACCTCCCACGGACCCCACTACCAGGGATACATTTCCCTCCCCACCCCTTTCCGCCTTCCGTAAAGACCGTTCCCTCCGTGACTACCTGGTGAGGTCCATGCCCCGCTACAACCCACCGTCCCATCCTGGCACCTTCCCCTGCCACTGCAGGAATTGTAAAACTTGCGCCCACACCTCCTCACTCACCTCCATCCAAGACCCTAAAGGAGCCTTCGACATTAGGTCTCCTCTACATTGGGGAGTCTGGACGTCTCCTAGCAGAGCACTTTAGGGAACATCTCCAGGACACCCGCACCGATCAATCACATTGCCCTGTGACCCAACATTTCACCTCCCCCTCCCACTCTGCCGAGGACATGGAGATCCTGGGCCTTCTTCACCGACGCTCCCTCACCACCAGACGCCTGGAGGAAGAACGCCTCATCTTTCGCCTCGGAACACTTCAACCATATGGACTTGAACAGTTCCCACATTTCCCCTTCCCCCACCTCATCCCAGTTCCAAACTTCCAACTCAGCACTGAGCCAATAATTATCTTACCTGCCTATCTTCTTTTCCACCTATCCACTCCACCCTCCCCCCGAACTATCACCTTCATTCCCTCCTCCCTCACCTATTGTACTCTATGCTACTTTCTCCCCACTCCCACCCTCCTCTCACTTATCTCTCCACCCTTCAGGCTCGGTGCCTGTATTCCTGATGAAGGGCTTCTGCCCGAAACGTCGACTTTACTGCTCCTCGGATGCTGCCTGAACTGCTGTGCTCTTCCAGCACCACTAATCCAGACTCGCGTTTCCAGCATCTGCAGGCATTTACAATATGCATTTCAGTCTACAAATAGAGGACGATTAGCAGGTCTACAATTAATCCATCTTTGTGTATTGATGGGTCATTTTATTAAAGGAGGAGTTGTGAGTATGCTATCACTGTAAAGAGGTTAGTTTCTCTTAGGTTGTTTTTGAAGAGAGGTTCTAAAGGCAGAGGTGCAGAACTGCTGTCTGAACACAGTTTAAGTAAATAACTGAGGAGGCCTTTAGCTTTCATTAAATGGTGGTAACAATCGAAGGGCAGCGGCCAGCTCTCCCTCACCAGGTTTTCTCGTTTTGTTTTTAGCTGCAGCAATCAGAAGCTGTTGGAGATCCCAGAATGGTTGAAAGTTTCAATACATGATCCCCAGCTGTTTCTCTCTGAGATCTCTGTCGATGTTGTTTCCCCCAGGATTGGAAAACTGCTGCAAAGATCTGTATTTGAATATATATTTTGTGCCAAGCGGTGTAAACCACAAAGGTACTGTATCTATTGTTTGTGTTAGTGTTCCAACATATAAGCTATCCCACAATGTTCTTTTCTTTGATTGTATTTTAACTAAAGCATTTAAATAGATTATATTTTGCTTAATGTTGAGTGGTTTGACCAGTCGCAACATATCTGAAACGCACACTTCCCATCTATATTCAAAATAAGGAAAGCTTTGGGTCTAAGCGACCTTCTTAAAATATTTTGCAGGGATCAGTAGCCGAGGGGTTTCTGATTGACTCCTGTTATTGAAAAGTTAGTGGAGGGGCTGGGGATGGTTTGTTGGAAGTTGTGCTGTGAGTGCCTCAGACATTCAGGGAGACCTGAGGATTTGGTGACCCAACTCTGGATGGAGCATGGGGACTGTAGTTGCAGCATTTGGGTCTGTAAGATGAACAACAAATGGAGCAGCGGCTGCAGAGAGTGGAAGCTCTGAAACCACGGAATGAGTGTGTGTGGGGAAAGGGATCTGCTGTCTGCACTCTGGGATTTCCAGGAACAGCTTCCCAAGCTTCACTTAACCCAGGAGCAGAGTGTGAGGGGACCCTGACTGAACAAGGAGCTGGTCACAGAGCGGTGTCATCTCCTTTAACACGACTTGCAGCTTCACACCAGGGGGACGATGGTGCTGCCGGTGGCTGTTAGGGTCACTGTTTCATTCAGCTTCTATGATCCAGAACTTTCCAGGCAGGACTAGGTGACATATCCATCATTTCCCAGTATCTCAACATCAATGTCACCATTCGGTGATGGAGGATATATATGGTGGATGAGGTAAATACATTGTTTCTCCCTCAGCAGATAACTGCCGGGTGTATCCAGTATAGTGGGATTCCTGATGGTGTACATGGCATCTGCAGAGTACTCATGTCAATGGGAAGAGGTAGAGGAACTGTAGGAGGTCTCTCTCTATTAATGTTACAGTGTGCCCATGCACAGTACATCATGTTGGTGAATACCCACTGTCCTGGCAGCAGTCACGACCTCTTCATTCAGAAGCAGTCAGCCATTCCCATCGTCATCGGGTCTCCACGTAGAAAGAAATGAATATATCTTGGATAAAGGCCGTCCCTTTGATGCACATTTCCAAACACCATCCCCACCACCAATCAACCACATCAAAGTATTCCATGTGTACGGAGAGCAATGGGGTCACTTGGAGTGTCTGGGAGCTGACGATCAGGGATGGAGCAAAACCTCCCATGTCTGAACGGATCTGAGTGAACCCCCCAGTGTACAGTATCATTAAGTCCTGTAATCCCTCTCCATTTCAGTAACATACTGCCTTCCATTATTCCTGTAAATGGAATGACAGGTTATATCTTGTTAAATTCCACCTGCCAAACTATTATCTATTGTCTTTACCTCTCTGAATCTATTTGCAGACTCTCCACCCTCTCTTGATAATTTAATCTCTTGCTTATCACAGCGACATAACAATTATTTGAAGAGGTGACAAGTAGGTTAGACCAGGGAAACCCAGTGGATGTGGTCTATCTAGACTTCCAAAAGGGTTTTGATAAGGTGCCTCACGGGAGGCTGCTGAGTAAAGTGAGGGCCCATGGTGTTCGAGGTGAGCTGCTGGCATGGATTGAGAGAATGGCTGTCTGACAGAAGGCAGAGAGTTGGGATAAAAGGTTCTTTTTCGGAATGGCAGCCGGTGACAAGTGGTGTCCCGCAGGGTTCATTGTTGGGGCCGCAGCTGTTCACGTTATATATTAATGATCTGGATGAATGTACTGGGGGCATTCTAGCAAAGTTTGCCGATGATACGAAGATAGGTGGACAGGCAGGTAGTACTGAGGTGAGGAGGCTGCAGAAGGATCTAGACAGTTTGGGAGAGTGGTCCAGGAAATGGCTGATGGAATTCAATGTGAGCAAATGCGAGGTCTTGCATTTTGGAAAAAGGAATACAAGAATGGACTACTTTGAAAACGGTGAGAAAATTCATAAAGCCAAAGTACAAAGGATTCTGGGAGCGCTAGTCGAGGATTCTCTAAAGGTAAACATGCAGGTTGAGTCTGTGATTAAGAAAGCAAATGCAATGTTGCCATTTATCTCAAAACAGTTGGAATATAAAAACAGTGATTTGCTACTGAGAATTTATAAAGCTCTGGTTAGGCCCCATTTGGAGTACTGTGTCCAGTTTTGGGCCCCACACCTCAGGAAGGATATACTGGCACTGGAGCGTGTCCAGCGGAGATTCACACGGATGATCCCTGGAATGGTAGGTCAAACATACGAGGAACGGCTGAGGATCTAATGATTGTATTCATTGGAGTTTAGAAGGTTAAGGGGACATCTAATTGAAACTTACAAGATAATATATGGCTGGGAAGAATGAACGCTAGGAAATTGTTTCCGTTCGACGAGGAGACTAGGACCAAAGGGCAAAGCCTCAGAATTAGAGGGAGTAAATTCAGAACAGAAATGCGGAGACATTTCTTCAGTCAGAGAGTGGTGGGCCTGTGGAATTCATTGCCGCGCCGTGCAGTGGAGGCTGGGATGCTGAATGTCTTCAAGGCAGAGATTGATAAATTCTTGATGTCACAAGGAATTAAGGGCTACGGGGAGAATGCGGGTAAGTGGAGTTGAAATACCCATCAGCTATGATTAAATGGCAGAGTGGACTCGATGAGGCGAATGGCCTTACTTGCACTCCTATGTCTTATGGCCTCATGGTCTTATGGACATCACCAAACTCAGCATCTGTATATCTGTTCCATCCTCCTGATCATTAATATAGACTGTAAATAGTTGAGAACCCAGCGCTGGTCACTGTGTGACCCGACTGGTTACGTTCTCTCTAACTGATTTATTCTGAGTGTCTGCTTCTTGTATGATACCCAGTCCTCCCCCATTCATGGGCAACATAGTTGAAGAGTTGAATAAGAACAAGGAGCATCTGTGAGGTATCCAACCCCTCGATGAGGCTGATGTCAACGCGGCCTCTATTCCACTTTCCTGCCATCTCTCTATCCTAAAACTCTAGTCTCTTGTTGTAGATTGCGCCACGTGAAAAAAATCCACTCCACATCTCTCCTTTCAATGATTTTTTGCATTTTACAGACCTCAATGAGATCTCCTTTCATTCTTATAAAGTCGAGAGTATAGGCCTAAACTGCTCAATTACTCTTCATAAGACAAACACATCAAATATGGAATCAATCTAATGAAGCTCTTCTGAATTGCCTCCAATGAAAATACCTCATTCTGCCGGAGACCCAAACTGTACTCCAGTTGCAGCCTCACTAATGCATTGCACAGCTACACCAACACTCCCTACCTTTCTACTATATCCTTTTATAAATAAACACTGAAATTATGCTTGCATTTCTCATTACTTGCTGTACCCGCAGGCAGGTTTTCTGTGAGATGCAAGCAGGCACCCAGATCCCTTAAGAACTTTGAACTTTCTCTCCATTTAGATAATAATTTGTCTTTCTATTATACTGGCCAACTCGAATAGCCCCATATTTATTCACTTTAATTTTCCTTGTTAAATATTGGCCCATTCTTCCAACCTATCCATATGTTTTAAAATCTCTTGCATTATCATTCCGAAGTAATGTCCCATCGATGTTAGTGTCTTCTGAAAATGTGAAATTGTATTTTCTCTCCCGTCAACCGAGTACAGTAATACCATCGATTGCAAATGGTTGAGGCATGAGAACTGAAATCAATGCCAAAATAAAATGACACATTTATTCCATCTGACTACATTATGTTGGTTAACCAATCCTCCATCCAAGCTAATAAATTACTCCTAAACCCATGTTGTCTGATCTTACCATTTACTCTTTGGAGAAGCGGCATATCCGATGCCTTCAGGAAGACCAGATATGTTCCATCTCCAGGATTCCCACAAACCACCTTATTTGTGACATCTTCAAATAACTCAAGCAAACAATTCAAACATGATTTAGCCTTCATAAAACCATGTTGACTCTGACGAATTGTGATTTGAGTTTGCAAATGTCCTGAACAATAGACTCTAAAAATTTGCCTTAAATTCCATAGTTTATTGTTACATTTTACTCCCTAATGTATACCATTATGACAAGCTCTTCCCTTTTGAAAACCTTCACCTTTTGCTTTGAATTCCTTTTTTATTGGGCACAAGGCTTTAAGAGATCTGCTCTAATTCTGGATCAATGGTGCTGGAAGAGCACAGCAGTTCAGGCAGCATCCGAGGAGCTTCGCTCTGCTCTAATTGCTGAGTAAGAGCCACGTGTAGCTGAATGGACTCATCATCCTGCTGGTGTACAATATCGATGGGCTGACGTCTTTCTGGTGTTCCCATGTGTAACAATCTCCAGTCACTGTGTGACCTCTTCCAGTTCCGATGTTACAGCCTTGAGGAGGCTGAATGGACTGATCCTGTTGCTGTTTAACAGGATACTGGTGCAGCATGGCCTACTGTTATAGTCTCGAGTGGCTGATTGGCCTCCTTCTGTAAATGTATCGGGGTTGAATAGCTTCGTTCTGTTTTGGTGTAACAGGTTCGAAGGCCTGAATATCCTCCTGTTGCTCCTGTGCAACAGGCTGGAGAACAGAATGGATTCCTCCATTATCTGTGTAATTGACTTCACTTGTTAACTCCTTCTTCAGCTATGTTCAAATAAGATCATCTTTAATTTTTGTAAACTCCAGTGGCTACTGGGTCAACCTGATCATCCTTTCGTGAAAAGTGAGCACCTTCATTGCAGGAATCAGTTGAGGGAACCATCTCTGAGCTGCTTCCAATACAGCAACATCCTTTCTTCATAGAATAGGCGAAATCGGTACACACTGCTCCAGATGTGATATCTCTGTACAGCAGCAGCAACACTTTACCAGCCTGCTGTAAACTTCCCACCCAGGTTAGAGCTGTCTCAGCCCTCTGGGCGAATACAGAGCATTGTTGGAAGATCATTGTCCTTCTCTACTCCATCAGCATTACGGGAGATCCTGAGAAGTTAAAGTTGTAGAAGATCATAAATGATGTGAGAGATGTCTACCATTAATCTCCCCAGAGCCCACGTCGCTCAGATTCCACAGAATCGAGTAAGGTGGAGCGCAAAAACAGCAAGGAGGAGCAAACATTGATGGGAGTTACATATCAAAGTGAAAGCTGCAATACAAATGATGGACATGTTATAAAACAGGAAATGAGATATGCACATTTGTGGGTACTGCAGTAATAACGTACTGTTTAAATTATATCTAAACCATGTTAACCTAATTGAATGCTAATGCTGGAAAATATGGATTTCTTGACCACGTGTGAGATGGTTTACATGATCATTATGTCGAGCACTGAGCTCGAGATCAGGTTATTTAGGAATTGGTATTGAGTGCTCAGAAGGGCCAATTGAAAATTTTGCTGTAAAGGACCTTTTGGAATCAGTGACCAAAATGTATTGGTTTTCTTTTATGCTGTTTGAGTACAAGACAATTTTTGTTTTATTTGCAGTAACCGTTATAAATCTGAGTCATGCAAGCCATGAAGGTGTGAGGAGAAAGGGGGGACGACAGATGCTGGAGATCAGAGTCGAAGAGTGTGGTGCTGGAAAAGCACAGTCAGGCAGCATACTGACTGTGCAGATAAATCGATGTTTCAGGCATAAGCCCTTCATCAGGAATGAAGCTTCTGGGGCAAGGGGGCTGAGAGATAAATGGGAAGTGGGTGCGACAGGGGGAGGTAGCTGGGATTGCGATAGGGAGATGAAGGTGGGGTTGAAAGTGATATGTGACGAAGGGAGACAGAACGCCTCATATACTGCATCCATTAAACCCAATGTGTCTTCTCTACATTGATAAAGCAGGAGGTCAACTTGTGATTAATTCAGAGAACATCTCTGGGACAACCACATTGAACAAATCCATCACCTTGTGGCTGAGCACATCAATTCCCCTTCCCACTCTGCCAAGGACATGAGGGTCCTCGGCCTGCTCTATCGCCAAACCCGAGCCACCAGAAGCCTGGAGGAAGAAAGCCTCCTCTTCTGCCTTGGGATCCTCCAACCACAGGGGATCATAGTGGATTTCCCCATTTCCCCTTATCCCACATTATCCTACTCCGAACTTCCAAATCAGCACCGCCCTTTTGAACGTTCCTACGTGTCCAACTTCCTCCCTATCAATCTGTCAACCCTCCTTCCTCTCCGACTATCACTTTCAACCCCACCTTCATCTTCCTATTAGATTAAAGGAGGCAGCTTAGAAAAATGCCAAGTGCTGCAGTAAGCCAGTGGATTCAGAGAAATGTAGGACCCAGCATAGGATGACCAAGAAACTGAGAAGAAAATCAGAAAGAGAAAAAGCGTGCAAATGAAAGAAAAACATAAAGACTGCGAAAAAGTGTCTATCAATGTATGAAAAAAACTAAAAACAAGGTCAAATGTGGAACAGTTGGAGTGTGTTCAGGATAATTTATTGCAGAGAACAGAGAAATCGCAGGGAAAAGAAACAGCTTCTTTGTGTCTATCTTCATGGAAGAATGTTCACAAATTCTTCCAGGAATACCAAGTGACCATGGGACTTGTGTAAGTAAAGTCTAAGATCATTCTTATCAATGTTGAGGTCATCTTTGAAAAGAAAGCTGGATTGAGTATTTATTAATCTGACAGACTAGATGTACTTCATACAAGAATTTCAGAGGAAGCAGCAATAGACATGTTATTTGCATCGTGGATTTTCACTTTATTTTCCGACACATTCCCGAAAAGCATTTAGCCAATCTGGATAAGGCAAAGGTTATAAATATTATCCAACACTTTAAGAACGGATGAAGATGGTGAGTGGTGAACTACAGACCAGTTATCTTGTCATCCTCGGTCACGTATCTGTTGGACTCGATTACAAAGGACATGCTACTAGATATTTAGAAGGTAATAACATAACTGGGGAGTGGGAGAATGTACCGATGAAAGGAAAACCAGAAGTGGCAAACGTTGTTTTGGAACGGTTTGACGATGATTCTTGTGGACATAGGCAATGATGAACCATTGGATAACGAATAGTTGGATATTCATGAAATTTTTTTAAAGAACTCACACAGCAAGTTCATAAGAAAAATTAAAGCGAGAGGTATTGGGAAGAACATATGCAAATGGGAAAGTAAAAATGAGGTTTACATTCATGTGAATGTAATTGGAAGATAGCGGATGTCGTGCACCAGTTGCATCGAGCGTTGGTGAGACTAAACGTAGAATATTGTGTATCGTTCGGAGTCCCAATCTAAGAAAGAATATATTGACTGGAGAGGAACTGCAAAAGGTATTATGCAGATTAATCCGTAAAATGGCAAGATTGTCTGATGGGGAACCTCAGCCTGTAATCTCGAGTTTCAAAACATGAGAGTTGATTGTAGTGAATCTTAGAAACATCGGAAGGACTGAATAACAGAGGGACATGAAGAAGTACAAGTCGGCGAGATAAGGGAGAATCCCACAATATTCTACACGGACGAGAGAATAGAATAATCAGCAAACAGTTAGTGTCCATTAGAAACCAAAGGGGCAATCTGTGCGTCAAGCTGGAGAACATTAATGGATTGTTACATGAGTCCTTCACATCTACTTTACTTGGGAGAAGGAGGAGGCAGGTACAGAATTCAAGAAGGTGGACTAGGAAGCTCTTGAAGAGATTGATGTAAAATACGAGAAAGGATTTGAGGTTTTGTTCTGTCTACATTTGGACTAATCTCCATGTCTGAATGAGTTGTATCACAGGCGGCTGTTGGGGTCAAGGGAGGAAAGACTCTGACTGAATATTTTAATTAGAATCTGACCATAGGGGAGGTGCCAGAGAACTGGAGAACTGCTAATACGATTCCACTTCACAGTAAGAGTGGGAGAGATAGGCCAGGTTACAAGAGATGAGCCAGCATTAGATCACTGTTAAGGAAACTACTGGATAAAATCGGGGAAGGTGAAAATCGAACTCCAATGAGAGTTACAAGGTTTGATCAGGGATAATCATCATGACTTTATCAGGAGGAAGTCACATCCAATGGATATGATTGAATTCGTATGAGGAGGTCGATTATTTAGTTTTGTAGGAAGGCCTTTGACAAATTCCCCCCTGGGAAACTGAAAAATAAAGTAAAATCTCACAATTTGATGGATAACTTGACAAGTTGCAATAATTATTCTTAGTAGCAGGAGACAGAGGGTGGTGGGAGAAGGCTGTTTGTGTGACTGGAGACCAGTGTCCCCTGGTGTACCACAGAGATCAGTGTTGTGTCCCTTATTGTTTGTGTTATTCATAATAAAATATAGACCTGAATGTGGAGGGGGCTAGGTGGAGCATGGAGGAGGTGTGATAATAAGTGTATGTTTGACATAAAGGTTGGCTGGGTGGTTCGCAGTGAGGAGGAAGGCCTTAAGTTACAGGAAGATGCAGATGCAATGGTCAGATGGGCACATCAATGGCAGATGGAATGTAACCCTGATAAGTATGAGGTGATGCACTTTGGGAGAAGGAACCAGGTGGGGAGGACTCAATGAATGGCAGCACACTGGGAAGCTCAGATTGTGCTTCTCCACACATCCCTGAATGTGATTGGACAGGTTAATGCTTAAAAATGTGTTGCTGGAAAAGCGCAGCAGGTCAGGCAGCATCAAAGGAGCAGGAGAATCGACGTTTCTGGCGGATTCCTGAAGAAGGCTTATGCCCGAAACGTTGATTCTGCTGCTCCTTTGATGCTGCCTGACCTGCTGCGCTTTTCCAGCAACACATTTTTTAAGCTCTGATCTCCAATATCTGCATTCCTCACTTTCTCCTAGACAGATTAATGGACGAGTTAAGAATTGAACCTTGGGTGTAGCGTTTCCTAATCAGGGCATAGATTATAAGAGCAATACCGGGCTTTGGTTCAGCCAAAATTGAGTACTGTATGTAGCTCCGGGAATCACATTCCAGGAAGGATGTGATTGTACTGGAGAGGGTGCAGAGGTGATTCACCAGGATGTTCCCTGGGATGGAGCATATCAGCTATGGAGAGAGGCTGGATAAGCTCGGGTTGTTTCCTTTGGAGCAGAGAAAGCTGAGATGTCCGTGATTCAGAAGGATAAGATTATAAGCGACACAGACAGGGTGGATAGACAGCAGCTGTTCCTTTTAGTCAGAGCGGCAAGAACAAAGGAGCACACTTTTAAAGTGACGAGTTTGAGATTCAGAGATGATTTGAACATTTTTTCACCTCGAGGTGTGGGGATCTGGGATTATTTCCTGAGAGGGGAATGATCACCTCTCAACCGTTAAAAAGTACTTGGACGAACAATTGGAAGTGTCATAACATTCCAGACTATGGGCCTGCTGTAGGAAAGTGGGACTAATATAGATCGTGCTGTATTTCTGTTGGCACAGAGGCTATGCTCCTGTGAGTGTATGGTGTGGAAGGTCAATTATTGAACAGTTGATGGCAGGAATTGATGGGTTTCTGAAGAATTATATTCATAAGGGTTATAAGAGTGAACTGTAATAGCTTGTTAAATTATGTCAATGCGAGAAATATGAGAAAACAAGTGCAGATTCCTTACAGTTTGAAACCGGAGAATGGAGAATGGGGAACAGGGAAATGGCAGAACTATGAAGACACTACTTCCGTTCTGTCTTCACAAAACTTTCTAACAATACAAGGAAAACCGAGCCTGGTGTGGGAAAATGATAGAGTACATGGAACAATAAACATAGTAAGTAAATGGTTTATCAGAAATTATTGTGGCTGAAAGTAATGGTCATAGACAACACTAACATTGATTTGTGAAATGGTAATTATGTTTGAGAAACAAACTGGGAGACAAATGAAAGAGAAGCAATGGATGTAAAACATTTTGATATTTAGAAAAATGTTGGTAAAGCTCCAAGCCCAATTTGCAAAATCAAATCTGAGTGGATTGGGGCTAATATATGGACATGTTTCTAGAATGGGACAACTGGCAGGAAACAGTGAATAGAAATAAACAGACTCGTCAAGTAATAGCCTGACATTTTCAGAAAGGTATGATTCTGTGAGTATGACTATGTCCCAGACTCCCCATTAGGTAATGGGGAGTCTGGGACATATCTCCTGTCTCATCAGCAGGACGGACAAGGCAGAAGTAGCGGTACAGTGGGATACAGTTGGAAGGGAATTGCTCTTGGAGTCCTCAACAGTGATTCCGTATCCCATGAAGTCTCATGGCATTAGTTTGCACATGGGAAAGGAAACCTCCTGCTGATTACCATGTACCAGCCTCTCTCAACTGATGAATCAGTACTCCTCCAAGCTGACCAACACTTGGAGGAAGCACTGCGGGTAGCACGGACGCAAGATGTACTCTGGGTGGGGGATTTCAATGTTCACCACCAAGAGTATCTCAGCGACAGCATTACTGATCGAGCTGGGCAGGCCGCAAAGGATATAACTGCTCGACTGGTTCTGCGGCAGATGGTGAAGGAACCAACAAGAGGAAAATACATACTTGACCACAGCCTTACGACTCTGCCAGTTGCAGAAGTATCTGTCCATGACAGTATCGGTAAGAGTGACCATCGCATAGTCATTGTGGAGACAAAGTCACACCTGTATATTGAGAATAACCTCCACCATTTTGGGTGGTGCTATCACGGTGCTTAATAGGGCAGAATTCAAACAGATCTAGCAGCTCAAATCTGGATGTCCATAAGGTATTGTGGGTCATCAATAGCAGTGGAATTGTTCTCCCGCATAACCTCATGGCCTGGCATATCCCCTTTGCAACAATTGTCATCAATCCAGAGGATCAACACTGGTTCAATGGAGTGTGCGGGATGGCAAGAGCAGCACCAGGCATACCTGACAATGAGGTGTCAGCCTGGTGATGCCACCAAACAGGACAGCGTGTGTGCCAAACAACATAAGCAGGAAGTGATAGACAGAGCTATGTGATCCCACAAGCAACGGTTCAGATCTAAGCTCTGCAGTCCTTCCACATCTAATCGAGAAACGTTGGGGACAATTAAACAATTCACTGGAGGAAGAGATTCCACAAATAACCCCTTCCTCCATGATGGAAGAGCCCAGCACTTCAGTGTATAAGATAAGGCTGATGCATTCGCAACAATCTTCAGTCAGAAGTGCTGAGTGGATGATCCATTTCAGTCTCCTCCAATGGTCGTCAGCGATTCAGTTACCAGTCATCAACCAATTTGAATCAGTCCACGCGATATCCAGAAACGATTGGAGATACTGGATACTCCATAGGGTCCATAATCTGACAACGTTCTGGCAAAAGTACTGAAAACCTGTGCTCCATAACCTGCCACTCCCCTAGCCAAACTGTTTCAATACAGTTCCAACAATGACATTTCCCTGGTTATGTGGAAAATTACACCAAGTATCTCCTGTATATAAAAAGCAGAACAAATCCAATCCGGCCAAATACCACTCCATCAGTCTACTCTCGATCATCAGTAAAGTGGTGGAAGGTCTCAGTGCTTTTAAGCAGCACCTGCTCAGCAATACCCTGGTCAATGACACCCAGTTTTGGTTCCACCAGCGCCACTCAGCTACTGACCTCATTACCGTGGTTCAAACATGGACAAAAGAGCTGAATTCCAAAGGTGAAGTGAGAGTGACAGCGCTTTAAGTCAAGGCTGCATTCGACCCTGTGTGGTATCAAGGGGCCTTAGCAACACTGGAATCAATGGGTATCAGAGGCAAAACCCCTGCTGGTTAGATTCATACCTGACACATAGGAAGGTGGTCATGGTTGATCAAGGTCAGTCAACTTAGCTCCAAGTCTATAGGAGTCCCTCGAGCAGTGACCAAAAACTTCCTCAGGGCTGCTTCATCAATGACCTTCCTTCTATTTTAAGATCAAAAGGGGGACTGTTCGCCAATGATTGTACAATGTTCTGCAACATTTGTAGCTCCTCAGACACAGTCCATGTTCAAACGTGACAAGTTCTAGAGAGTATCCAGGCTGAAAAGTGGCAAGTAATATTCAGCCCACACGAATGCCAGACCATGACCATCACCACTAAAATAAAATCTAACCTGCCCCTTGGCATTCAATGGTGTTACTATCACTGAATCCCCCAGTATCAGATTCCTGGTGGGTAATCATTGCTCAGACACTCACTGGCCTCGCCACATAAACACAGTAATTATAAGAGCAGGTCAGAAGCTAGGAATACTGCGGCGAGTAACTCACATCCTGACTTCCAAAAGTCTGTCCATCGTCTACAATGCCTAAGTCAGAAGTGTAATAGGAGACTCCCAATTTCCTGGATGAGTGCAGCCCCAACAACACTCAAGAAGCTTTATACCATCCAGGACAAAGCAGCCAGTCTGACTGTCCCTTCATCCACAATGCTCCACCATCAACGCTCAGCAGCAGCAGCAGTGTTTTACTATCTACACGCTGCAATGAAATGATTCACCAAAGATCCTCAGATACCATCTTACCAACTCACGACCATGTCCATCTAGAAGGACAAGGGCTACAGATGTATGGGAACATCATCATCTTCAGGTTCCTTCCAAGCCATTCACCATCCTGACTTGGAAATTTATCACCGCTCCTTCACAGTCACTGGGTCAGAATCCTGGGATTTCCTCCCTAATGGCATTGGAGGTCAACCACAGCAGGTGGACTGCAGCGTTCAACAAGGCAGCTCACCACCACCTTCTCAAGGGCAACTAGGGACTAACAATCAATGCTGGTCCAGCAGTGACTCCGAGATTCACGAAATAAATAAATACAAATTAACAGAGGACGGTTGCTGAGGTGTCACAGGGATCGGTGCTTGGGGCCCAGCTGTTCACAATGCCCTTTAAACATTTGGTTGCGGGAATCAGATACAATATATCCCAGCCTGCTGACAGAACTAACGAACGTGGGATTGTGAGTAGGTGAGGAGGATGTAAAAAAGCACCGAGAAGACTAAGATAAGTGGAGTGAATGAGTAAATATGTGACAGATGGAGAACAATGTGGATAGGGGTGATGGTGGGCCCTTTAACGGAAATGATAAATTGGCAGCCTACCATTTGAAAGGAATTGTTTGAAACATGTTGATCTACAAAGGGACGTATGTTCCTTTTTGTTGTTTCCTTCTGCATAAACCTCTGAGGTCCCTGCAGCGCAGTGAGTTCTGCAACCAGAAGTCAATACCGGGCATGGCATTGGCACAAAGTGGGGAGCTGCAACCCTGAAAAGGATCTGCATCTCCTTGTACACCAGTCGCTGAAAGTAATATTGCAGAAACAGAAAGCAGGGAGGAAGATAAATGGTGTGTTGACCTTCATTTCAGGGGGATGTGAGTCCAGGAGAAAAGGTGTCTTACTGCAGCTGTACAGGGCCTTGGTGAGATATCATCTTGAACATTGTGCAGTATTTTGTGCAGTTTTGGTCTCCTTACCTAATAAAGGACAAACCTGACATTGAGGGAGAGCAGTGAAGGATGACCAGACTGATCTCTGGGATGATGGGCTTGTTGTGGGAGCATAGTTTGGGGTGACTGGGCCAGTATTCCATGGGGTTAAGGAAAATGAGTGGAGATCTCAGTGAAATATACAAAACTCTGACAGGGTGAGACAGATTGGAAGCAGAGATGATAATTCCCCTGGCTGGGACTTCTAAAACAAGGGGCCACAGTATCAGGTACAGGCAGTCACTCTGCATTGAGATGTCTGCTCTCACTGACTGGGGAAACTGGGGAATTCGCTCGCACCTGGAAACTGAGACACTGATTATAAATAAGGATTTAGAGACAGTCAAGGGATGGTGGGAGAGCAGGGGTACGGTATGGAAATGAAGGGTCAACCATCATTACATTGAGTTGGGTAGCAAACTCGATGGACCAAACGTACTACTGCACTTCCTATTTTATAGCTTCCCAAGGTTACTCACATTAACGGATATGTATAACGTGTGGGGTAAGTGCATTGAGGAGATTTTTTCCATGAACTAGAATGGGGAGGCTCAATGTGTTGTATGACCTACTCCTTTCCCGCTGTTTCTGTGTAGTCTGTGGGAAAACTCTGTAAATGTTGTCACAAGCTTTCAGATGTTAGGAAGGGCTCTCTGCACTGTTGACAGGACTGTGTTCCCATTCCCTTTTATGACACTGATGCTGAGGACAATGTTCTGTCCGGTTTCATCCTTTCGGAGTAGTTTGATACAAATGAATTCCTTGCTTGGCCGTTTCAGAGACCATTGAAATGTTTATCACATGTTAGCGTCTTTGGAGTCACTTTTAGGCCAGCCCAGGAAATCATGGGAGATCCACTTCCTAAAAGCACATTGGAGAAGGAAATTCTGTTTACAATCCATATTGGCTCCAACGTCATTATTACTGACCCCAGATTTTAGATCTCGATATTTTATTAATTGTCTTTAACTTCCACCCGCTGCCAGAGCGTTAGTCTGGTCTGGATTAGTAATCCAGTAACATTTCCTCAACAGCACCATCTCCACATGGGGACCTATTGGAAACCACACTAAGCAGGTTGTTTCTGTGCTGCTAGACAGCTCTGTCAAAAAGAACTCCCACCAATTTGACTGTCATGATGGGACTGAGGAGGTGTTAATTGGTCAGATTGTAATTATTCCCGTTTTAGGGGATGGGACTTAGCCGAATAATTATCCACATTACCATGGAGATGTCAGACTTGGAGCTGGAATGAAGCAGCTTCCCCAGGGACGTGGTTTGCTGTGCAGCACAAGTCTTCAGTCCTATTGCAGGAATGGAGTCAGAACCAATTGTCTGTGTCGTATCTACTGTGTTCACCTGTTTCTTCATGTCACGTGCAGCGAATCAAATTGGTTGAAGACTGGCATCTGTGAGTTTGTGGGCATCATGATGAGGGTGAGGTGTATCATCGACTCCACACTTCTGGCAGAGGATGGTGCAAATAAAACATCCTTCTCTTTTACACTGATGTGCAGGTCTGTTCCATTATTTAGTATGGGGATGTTTGTGGAGCCCTCTCCTCCAGTCATTTGTTTAATCGTCCATTATCATTTATGACTGAATGTCACAGGACTGCAGAGCTTCAATCAGATCTGTTGGTCAAGTCCGGTAGCTTTAATGAGTTAGCATCAGGTTAAAGTTCATGTGATTCTGACTCTGACATGTTCACCCACACTCGTCACTGAGCCATAGATAGTGTTGATAGTAATGACAGACTGAGGTGTTACCCTGGCAAAAAGTTACAGGTTGTGGTTGAATGCAAGTCTGCCTCTCCTGATGTTGTGGTTTCGAGCTGCAATATCTGCAATGCAATTCTGCTGTCTATTCTCCAATTCTCACTGAGACCCATTCACCCATCAGCCCTGCACTCAGTGACCGAACCTGGTTTCTGATGTGGAAATACTTCCATTTTCAAACTCTCATTCTACTGAGGGTCTGTCTCCCCGGGTCTTGCTTCCAATCTGACACATTCCGCAAAAGCATTTAACTGATCTTAATTCAAATATTTAATTCACCTGAATCTTTTTCCTTGAGAAATGTCATCTTCAGTGTTTAAAGTGAATGTGTTTTCTCTGTTTGTCTCCCTGACCATGATTAAGAGCTCTGTAGTGTCAGTGATGCCAGCCTTATGTAGTTTCAGAGCCAATTAATTCTCTGGATTCCCAATCATCTTCACCACATTGCATGTTTTCTCTTTTGGTTTGATGCCTTGTCCTCCCATGAGTATGTTTCATGTGCTTGGGGTTGCATTTCTGGTATTATCTTCCGAATTATCCCCACAAACTTCTGCTATTGCGGCTCCACGGTCTTTCCTGCTCAGCTCCCCTTCCAATTAAAACTGGTCAGCTCCTCGCGCATGCCTTTGTAGTTACATTGTTTAATTATAACCACATTACATCTTGAAGAGAGCATTGCGTATAAACAGAAAGAAGGAGTTTTGAGAGATGGGCCACGAAGAATAATTGGTGGATTTCTTAACTAGATACAAAGAGAGAATGAGAGAGAGAAAGGATATAGATATGGAGATGTGGAAAATGAGAAAACTATATTATCGAAAGAAGTAGATATACTTCCCTCAATGTTTTGGCAATGCCTGTGTGCTGTGGTCCTTTGTACAGTGCACGTACAACAGAGAAATATGTTCAAATGCTGGGTCTGATGCCTGAACATTTCTCTCCAACAATGTAACAGACACTAGCTTTCGAAAGAACCCAGCAGGCCAACATAATTAATTCCTGGTAGAAAGGGGATTAACTGAAATAAGTTGGGAAACCAGAACCAAGAATTTATAACACACATCCTGATAAGAATGAGAGACTAGAGTTGGGAATCCCAGAAAAGGGGGAAAGTTGAGAGAAAGGGAAGGTATCACTTCAGATGAGGATCAAATAATGTTTTAATGCTTTATAAATTTTTTACATCATGTGGATCACTTTTCGTTAACTGTGTCTCCATTGTTCATTCAGAGTGTGTTGTACACATGTGAACAATCTTCCTTATCTCAACACACACTGATTAAACAGTGTATGGAAAATCATTTTTCCTCCATTTCAATCTGCCCTGTTTTCGTGCTAGCAGGATATATGAACACCAACTGGCCACCAAAAGACATGACCCACTCTCACTAGTTTCCACACATACAGAAAAAAGGACACCACGTTGACTGTGACAAAACACGCTCCCTAGGACAAAGCCACGCATGGAAGTTCTTAGAAGCATGACATTCTAGCCAGAAGTACATCAATAAACACATCAATTTAGATCCTATCTACCTTCCCTTGAACAAAAAAACTGGAAATGACATCACGCAACTTACGAAACCAAGACCTAGAAATAGAAAGACACGACATACCACCAGTGTGTCACCAGAGACTCTCACTGATAATGTTACCCATTCATGGTGACGAAACATCTGAAAACAAACCTTCAAGCTCAGCGAGTTAACATACATACTTATAAATTGTTATTTTTCTCTTAATCATGGAATTTGTGACTACTTTGTCACTCATGTTTTAACAGATAACGAGATGAGGTGAGCTTTTCTGGGTGTGTGGTTTTAATAACAGAGGGGTTCAACATCGACATCATAACAGTTTGAGGGCTTGTCGTATGGAATTTAGACAGATTTGAACAGATTTGGGGTACAAAAGGATCCAGTAGATTCCATCACTTGGCAGTTAGTGACCGAGATCTTCAAATAAAACAGGTGAGAAAATTCATTTAATTTTGTTTCCTTGTGTTTTGGGTAATTTAAAAGAAATGGCTTTTAATATTACTAAAAAGGTTCTGAGGTTTGAAGGTGGTACCCAAATTTGACAAAAAAATTGTAGAAAGACAAAGGAAGGCCATACTTTTAGAATTAACATTTAGATTAGAATTGAGTTTCACCAGAGACAAGAGGAAAGCTGTCACCATAATGGAGTTGGTCGAGCACTTTGGTGTATCAGAGAAGCAGGAAACTGCAGTCGGGTTCGAAAAAACTTAAATTGCAAATATGGCAACTGGAGTTAGAAGATAAAGAGAGAGACTGAAAGGGAGAGAAGATAGATAAAGAGAAAGAGAGGAAAAAGGAAGAGAGGGAGAATTTGAAATTCAGAAGTTTGGAATGAGATAAGAAAATTAAATTAGCAGGATGAAAATGAAGGGAGAATGTAAGGATGTATACAACTATGTTAACACATTGCCATATTTCGATGCGAAAAATCCCAAAACCGTTTTTATTTCATTTGCGAAATTGTCTTGGCAGATGGCATGTCCAGTGAACCTGTGGGTAATGCTAGTTCAGACTAAGGTGGTGGGTACAGCTTCAGAGGTATGTGCAGTGCTGTCACATGAGGGAGCAAGAGATAATGCAGATGTCAAACAGGCTATTTTGAGTGCTTATGAATTGGCACTAGAAGAATATAGACGGTGGTTCAGAAATATAGAGACGGAACCAGGTCAGACTTATATTGAGTTTGAAAGAATTAAACACAGTCATTTTGATCGATGGGTGCAGGCCTTAAAAATGGATAAGACCTGTGAGGCTTGAAGGGAGATTATTCTGCTGGAGGAGTTTAAAGACTCACTTCCAGAGACGGTAAGAATTTATGTGAATGAACAGGAAGTTCAAGAAGTGAGAAGCGCAGCAGAAATGGCAGGTGAGTATGCGTTGGTGCATGAGATGAAATTTAGCTTCTGGGAAGATTTTCATCCGATGAGGGATAGAAATTGGGAGAAGGGGAGATCCCACGCTACAAAACGTAGAGAAAAGCACACTGCAAACAGTTTACCACAGGTGAAAAAACAAGTCCAAGGAGTTGAAAGGAAGTGAAAGGCCTCAGGTGTTCACACTATAACTTGGTGGAACACATAAAAATAACAGTACCGATGGTTTAAGAAGGGCACTGGGAAAATGTGTTTTCCCTGCAGTAAGCTGGGACACACCGTGCTGGGGATTCAAGGAAGACACTTTGGAAAAAGATGTTATGAAGGAGTTTAAGCCAGTGGCATTAGTGAACCTGGTAAAGGAGACCCCAAGTGGAGCCGAGGAGCTGCAGGAGTGTGCACAGCCTGGACAGGGGCTGGGTATGGAGTCAGTGCCTGATCTCTATAAAGAATTCGCCTCCGTAGATAAACCTTAATAAGGGATGTGGGGGGAGGACAAGTAGTTATAATTTTCCAAGATACGGGATCTGCTCAGTCTCTAATAGTTGAGAAGTAAGGGGACGGAAAGGCACAACAGATCAGGCAGCATTCGAAGAGCAGGACAATTGACACATCAGGCATAAACCCATCGTCAGGAATGTGGCGGGGGGACAAGGGGGCTGAAAGATAAACAGGAGGGTATGAGCTGGGCTGGCGGGAGGGTCACTGGGAGGACGTTAGGATCTCCCCTTCTCCCAATTTCTACCCCTCATAGGATGAAAATCTTCCCAGAAGCTAAATTCCATACCTCTCAAGCTGAAGATGTAGGTGGGAGTGATGGTGATAGGGTGGAGGGGAGGGTGGAGTGGATAGGTGGGAAGGAAGATGGACAGTTAGCACAGTTCAAGAGAGTAGAGCTAAGTTGAACGGTTGGATATGGGTTGAGGATGGGGAAGGGGAGATTTGGAAATTGGTGAAGTCAACGTTGATGCTGTATATTTTGAGGGTTCCAGCTGACCTACCACCTATCCACTTCACCCTCCTCTCCGACCTTTCACCATCAGATATCACCTGCATCTACTGATCGCCTTCCAAGCTCCCTTCTACCCAGCTCCAACCCAACCCTCCTATTTAATTCTCAGCCGCTTTCCCCCTCCCTTACCCCCCACTTTCCTGATGAAGGACTTGCGCCTGAAACGTCAACTCTCCTGCCCCTCGGATGCTGCCGGCCTGCTGTGCTTTTCCAGCCCCACACCTTTCAACTCTGATCTCCAGCATCTGCAGTCCCCACTTTCCCTCCGCCTCGAATAGTAAGCGATGAAAGTAGTTTCACTCTTTCTGACATGTTGCTCAACAGTGTGATAATTTGTGGAATGGGGACAGAAATTAAGCATTCCCTGTGTAACATCAAGTTGGAGTGCCTAGTCAAGGTTGGGGAAGTAACAGTAAGAGTGAGTGATAGAGTGTCAGTTCCAGGAATACAGTTTGTTCTTGGGAATGATTTAGCAGGATCCAAGGTGGGAGAGGCACCCCTTGTGGTGGAGAAGCCAAAGTAAGACCAGGGAACAGGCCAATTGAAAGAAAAATACCCAGGGATTTTTCCAGACTGTGTAGTAACAAGATCCCACTGTCATAAGTTACAGCAGGAAGGAAAACCGAAAAAAAAAGCCAAAGGAGTTGATGCACGGAATTTTCAGGCTAAAGCATTTCTAGTGGCTGGAATGCACAAGGACATGGTTAATTTTTGTGGGACATCATACAATCCAAATGGTAGGTAGGTCACAGGCAGTAATAAAACCAGCAACGTTGTTGCCAATTCCTGTATTCGAAGAACCTGTCAGGTGGGTTATGATTAGTTGTGGAGCTCCCATTTCCAAAATAAAAGTGGAAACCAATATCTGCTGATCATAATGGATGTGTCTACCCGATTTCCAGGGATAATTCCATTATGGGGTGGTAAGGCAAAAAGGGAGGTAGAGGAGTTGGTCGCTTTCTTTACTCACTGTGGGCTACGCAGTGTGATTCAGTCAGACCAAGGGTCTCATTTTACCGATCAGCTGATTAAGGACGTCATGGATAGCTTCTGCATACAGCAGTTTGAATCAAGTGCGTCTCCTCCCGAATCCGAGGGGGCCTTGGAAAGTTGGCATCAGAAGCTGAAGACAATATTAACGGCGTACTGTCAGAATTACTCGAATGATTGGAATAAAGGCGTCTCATTATATTGTTTGCCATTAGAGATGCCCCAAATAAATCTACTCCCTGTACTTCCTTTGAGTTAATATTCGTACATGAAGTGAGAAGTCCTTTGAAAATTATTGAATATACATTGACAGGACCGAAGTCGGAAATCTCACCTGGATTATGTGTCTGTGGTGAGGGAGAGAGTAGATGGAGTAGGTGAGTTTGCTAAACAGTATCTGAAGAGGGCACAGCATAGAGTGAAGCAGGTGACAGATAAAAACTCTGAAACGTTGACGATTTCCCGTGGGGATGAGGTATTAGTATTGCCACCAGTGGAAAGAAATCCCTTCAAAGCCAGGTTTAGTGGCCCCTTTCAAATTAAAAAAATGTTGCGTCTAACAGGTAAACTATCTGGTAAAGCTACCGGATATGACAAAAAATGTTAGAGAATGTCATGTGAATGAATAGTGCTCCAGACACATTGAACACTGAGGAACAGAGTTGTGACCAGATGAACAAATGGTGCATTTTATCTGTATGATGTAGTGATCTTTAGCAAGTGATTTGAAAGCTCACATGTAACAGTTGGCTTAGCATGTTGAACGATTACAAGAAGCAAACTTGGTAATAAACTTAAAGAAAACAGAATTCACGAAGGCAGAGGTGACATTCTTGGGACATTACATTGGAAATGGAAGGTTGCCCCCATGGAACACAAAGACGAAGGGCTTTCAGGAATTTCCACGGCCATCCTCGAAGAAAGAGGTGCTTCGATTTTTGGAACTGAGTGGATTCTATCGGAAGTTTGTTGCAAACTTCAGCAGCGTATTGGCACCACTGATGGATTTATTAAAGAAGAACACAGAATCATGGTGGACAGAACAATGCCAGGAGGCTTTTGAGAATTTTAAAGCAGGATTAATCACCACACCCGTTTTAACTGCACGAAATATTTTGAAAATCTTGGAAAATTGTATTTGATACTGGGGATATAGGGCTCGGAGATGTACTGATACAGAAAGATGATGATGGAATTGAATGGCCAATTGGGTACGTCGATACTTGTCAATATCCACCAGAAAGAAACACAAAATTTCCATTATTGAAAAAGAATGATTAAGTTTCGCACTGGACTGACAATATTTTAATGTTTATATAACAAAAGAATGTTGGAGATGATTGTGGGTAACGACAAACCTCTCGCATTTTTTTGAATATTTAAAGACCAGAATATGAGAATATTTATTTGGAGTCTTATCTTACCGACTTTAAACTTACAAAATGTACATGCTGTGGGTCCTAAAATGTGATAGCAGATGTGTTATCGCAGATTTAGAGGAAAAAGTTTAGATACGTTTTGACTTATTACAGTGTTATATATGTGTGCAGAATTAATATGTCTGGTATAGCTGAGGTTAATACTTTTGTAATTCATAATAATGGAATTAAGAATGAGAGGAAAAGAAATGAAGCCATCTTTTCATTCTGCTGGTTCATGTTCTTTTTCTGAAGGGAGGAAGCCGAAAGCATGTCAGGTCCCTTTAAGACAGAATGGGTTTTGCTGAATAGAAAGTACTGCCACAGATGCCAGCTAAAGGTCAGCCTGTTCCACGTGTCACCATCGGCTGGGAAATGGATACCTGAGTTTTGGTTGCTGTTTTGACAATTCAAATACAACGAAAGAGTTTAAATAACGCTCAGGATACTAGAAGCCAATGGAATTTGAATATTATTGTTGGACACCTGGAAAGCAATCAAATTATGAGAATCATTCTTTCATGGGGAGTATATAAACCCAGCATTTTGAACACTAGAGGGAGAGCCACTGCCACCCAACAGCAGAGTAACTGCTGGAGAGCAGGAGTGCTAACTGGCCATCTCAAACACTTTCAATCAATGAAACTTGCCCATGTAAAAGCTACTTTCAATTGAAAAAAAAACATGACCCAAGGAAATCAGCAGCTGGAAGAGTGAACACAGCGGGGAAGATGGATTCCATGTGGTTTTGAGATTGTAATGTTAAATATGTGGGCTGTTGGACTAGCATTTTTTACAGAGTTGGAGTCAGATCGTAAGTAGTTAAGAAAAGAGGGGCTTGTATTTGTGAATAGTTGTTGTTTAGTGTTCACTATTAAAGTTAAGAAACTAACTTGTTATTTTTTGTTTAAATAGTGGAATGTAGGAGATCTGTGTCACTCATATTTTAACAGATTATGAGCTGAGGTGAGCTTTTCTGGATGTTTGGTTTCAATTAACAGAGGGGTTCGACTCCACTTTGTAAATCTCCATCCACGCTCACCCCATTTCCCTGCAGTTGGCCCTTGTCCTTCCAGTCCTTTCCGATCCACATATTTATCCAAATGCTTTTGAAATGTTGTTAATGTACCCCCGCCCCCAAAAACCACATCTGCTGGCAGCTCATCCACGTACCAGCTTCTGTGAAAAGAAGTGGCCCCTCAGGTTCCCTTTTATTCCTTCCCCTTTAACCTTACTCTGATCCCCTCTAATCCTCGATTCTCTACATCTTGGAAAGAGAAAGAGAGCATTAACCTATCGTTAACCCTCGTGATCTTATACAGCTCGATAAGGACTCCCTCAGTCTCCTACAAGCAAAAGAAAATGTCCTAGCTTGTCCAAACTCTCCCTATAACTCAGACCATTGGGTCCTGGCAACGTCTTTCTAAATTTCTTCTGCACTCTTTCTAATTTAATAACATCCTCCCTATAGCAAGGTGACAAAACTGAACACAATACTCCAAGTGCGGCCTTCCCAAAGTCCTGCGTAACTGCAACATAAATTCCCAACTTCTATACTCAATGTCCTACCTGATGAAGGCCAATATGCCAAAAGCCTTCTTCACTGGCCTGTTTACCTGTGATTCCACTCTTAGAGAACCGTGCACCTGAACGCTAAGTTCTTTCTGCCCACTGCACCCCTTAAGACCCTCCCATTCACCATGAAACTCCTACCTTGATTTGAGTTTCCAAAATGCAAGACCCCACACTTCTATATTAAATTCCATTTGCCATTTCTCGGCCCACTTCCCCACCTGATTAAGGTCCTGCTGCAATTACTGATAAACTTCCTCACTGATCACTCTCCCACTTACTTTAGTGTCATCTGCAAACTTACTAATCATACCTTGTACATTCTCAACCAAATCATAGATAACAAACAGCAATGAACCCAGCCTCCAGTCTGACAAGCATCCTTCCACTAAACCCTCTGCGTCCTACCATCAAGCCAACTGTGTATCCAATTGGCCAGTTTCCACAGTATTCCACGTGATGTAACCTTCCTGAGCAGCCTGCCATGTGGAAACTTATCAAAGGCCTTACTGAAATGCATAGAGACGACATCCACCGCTCTGTCCTCATCAACCTTGCTGGTCACTACATCAAAGAACGCTAGTAAATTTGGGAAGCATGATCGCCCACTCATAAGTCTATGCTGACTGCTCCGAATCAAACTCTGTGCAAGTAATGGGTGCAGTCAATGGTATGCTGTCCTTCATTGTAAGATGATTCGAGTACACAAGTAAAGCCATCTTCCTGCTGTTGTCGAGCCTTGCTGAGAGAGCGTTTGAGGCCCTCTCTACAGAGTTGATTTCCTTTGTCAGGAATGATCTTCTTTCCACAGACACGGATGATGGTAACATGAGGATAGAGTGAATAAGCTGAGTGTTTTATCTGTAGAGCTGTATCTTATTCCTGTGTAATTGACTCAAGGGGCTGAATGGCCTCATCCTATTGCTGTGTCAGTGACTTAACGGACTGACTGGCTTCTTCCTCGTCCAATTGGACAGGGCCATAGGCCTGATTGGGTTACCCCTGGTTCCTGTTTGACAGCTCGATGTGCTGACAAGTGTGATGATGCTGTAGCTTTAAGAGGTTATTTTGTTCTGGATTCTTTTAAGAGAGAGATTGAGCGATAGTTACCAAGCTGGCTAGTTAAGACCACTGGAGTAAACAACTAGGGAGGCCTTGGGTTTATTTTAATGCTGCCTGAATGGGTGTGGCCAGCTCTCACAGATTAGGGTCTCTGGGTTTTGGTTTCTCCGTAACATCAGAAACTGTAGGGGCCTCCACAGAGTTGGAAGCTTCAGTGACTATCTCCTGGCTGCTAGTCTCTCTGAATTTTCTCTTGATGCTGTTTTTAATTCCTGAATTGGAGAAATGTTTGTGACAATCTGTGTCAGATTATTCCTTTTGGCCGGGGGCTGTTTTTATGTGACTTTCCTTTATTGGAACTGTTCACCAGTAACAGTTCCTAGATCTATTATTCTGTTAACTTGGCCAATAAAATTAAGTTATTCTAAATTCCCCTTTCTTTGGTTTCATTTTATCTTCTGTGTTAAAATAAATGGTGTTTTGCTTCATACAGAGTAGTTTGACCAGTCACATTGCACCTGGGACAGACAGTTTACATTTCCTTTAAAATATGAAAACATTGGAGTTTAGTTTCCCGCCTTCAAATATTTTCCAGGCGCTCAGGTGTGGTCCATCACACTAGACTCCTTCTTATCCTGAGTAATTGGCTGGAGGCACTGAATGGGCTGTCCCTGTTCTTCTCCAATAGAGTCAATGGGCTGAATGACTTCCTCATATTCCTGTGAAACTAGCGTGAGGAGCTGAATGAACTCTTGTTTTACTGTGGCAATGTGCAGTGTCAGGCAGTGCTTTTACATGAATGTTACAGACACTTTAACAGCACAAGTCTCAATGGAGTCTGGGTCTTGCTGCTCATGGACACAGACCAGTTCAGGAGCTGACGGGGGACAAAATGTTCTGAACATTGTGGAATCTTCAGTGATCATCCCCACTTCTGATTTTATGGTGGGGAGCGCGGGGGCGGGGAGACATTGATGAAGCAGCTGAAGATGTTTGTGAAGAGGAAGCTACCCTGAGGATCTCCCACAGAGGTGACCCAGGACTGAGATGATGAACATCTTCCTTTGTGCCATGTTTGACTCCAAACACTGGAGAAATTACTCTGATTCCCATTAAGTCCAGTTTTTTTAAGTTCCTTGATGTCAACAGAAGTTAACCACTGCCTTGATATCAGGGCCAGTCATTTTTACCTGAACCCTTGAGCCAACCTCTTTTGTTCATATCAATAGATCATGATATAGGAGCAGCAAGTGTTTTCTTCAAACAGGTTGTATTGAATGTCAGGATTTCTGTTTTCAAGAGTGTTCCAGGAGCTAGATGACTGAAAGTGTTTGAAGAGGGGGTAGATGGAAATTGACCTGTCAGAAAGTTGAGGGATATGAAGAATTGGGTATGAAAGAGGATTTGAGGCCAGGAGCAGATCAGCCATGATCTTAGTGAAGGCAAGGCAGGCTTGAGGGATGAATGACTGCCCCTGTTGCTGATGTTCTCCCATTCTGTTATTGGACAGTTAGTGGGTGTTATTTTCATGAATGTTCTGTTATTGCATATTGCAGTCAGGGAGACCAGAGGATTTTATGAGCCATCTCTGGGTGAGGTATGGGGGCCGTATTCACAATGAATCTGGGTCTACAACATGACCAACAAATGGTGCATAAGTTGCAGAGAGGGGAAGCTCTGTGAAGAAAGATGAGGGGCCTCTTTCATACCCAATTACATTTCCCAAATCACCTCAGTGTGTGTGAAAGTCTTGAGAAGCTGAATGGTCTCCTCTGTTTGTGTGCACCAGGTTATAGGAGTAAGTGGCCTCCAACTGTTCCTGTCTAGCAGGTATGAGGGGCTGAATGGAACACAGGAACATGGGATTGAGGGAAGGAGTGGGTCATTAGACACTTCGAGCCTTCTCTACCAGACACTAAGATTGTGGCTGATCAGGTTGTGGTCTCAGCTCCACTTTCCTGTCTGCGTCCCATTATGCATGACTCACTTCCCTGTCAAATATTTTACTAACTTAGCTTGAATGGTCCTGTCAGAATTATTCGTCATCCCTCTTGTAGACTCAGAGAGTCATGCAGAACGGAAACAGACCCGTTAGTCCAATCTGTTCACTCCGATCAGATATCAAATCTGATCCAGTCCCATTTGCCAGCATTTGGTAAATATCCCTCCTCTTTCAGATACTTTTTAAATGTGCGATTGTAACCGCCATCACCACTTCCTCTGACAGCACTTTCCGTACATACACCACTCTCTGTGTGAAACATTTACCCTAAGGTCCCCTGGACTCCCCTCTGTTGGGAAACAGAACATGGTTGTTCAGAATATCCATACCCCTGATGACTTTATAAAGCTCTATAATGTTACCCCTCAGCGTCTATCAGTCCGGGGGAAACACCTCAATCTAACCAGCCTCTCCCTAAAACTCAAATCCTTCAGTCCTGCACCATCCGTGTAAATCCTTCCTGCAGCCAACCGAGTTCTACGCAGTATTCTTAAACTGGCCTCACCAGTATCATGTACAGATGCAACATTGCACCCAACCCCTATACCCAATGCTCTGACTGATTAAGGCAAATATGCCAAATGTGTTCTGCATCATACTGTCGACCTGCGACTCCACTTTCAAGGAACAATGTACCTGCAGCCCTAGGTCCCTTTGTTCCACCACACGCCCCAGGACCTTACCATTAAGTGTATAGTTTCTGCCCTGAGTTGCCTTCCCAAAATGCAAAACCTCGTATATATCTAAATTAAACTTCATCTGTCACTCCTTGCCCCTTTGTCCCATCTAATTGTGGTCTCATTGTATTCTGAGATAATCTACTATTTCACCTTTCTGATGGCATCTGTAAACTGGCTAACTATGCCTCCAATATTCATCTCCCAAACCTTGATATAAATGATGGAATGCAGCGAACTCAGTACTGGCTCTCGCCACACACTGCTGCTCACAAGCCTCCAGTCTGAAAAATATCCCTCTTCCTTGGAGCCAATTGTGACTAGCTTCCCCTGTATCCCATGTGACCGAAACTTCCTAATCTGCCTACCAATCGGAATGTTGTCAACACTTCGCTGAGGTCCATGTAGACAATGTCTACCAAACTGCCTTCAAACGTTTTCTTTGTCACCTCTTCATAAAACTCAATCAAATTAATGAGACATGATTTCCCATGCAGAAATCCACGTTGACGACTCTGATAAGTCCTTGCCTTCCCAACTGTATGTAAATCCTGTCCCTGAGAATCCCCTCCAACAACTCCCCCACCACTTACATCAGTCTCACCGGTCTATAGTTACCCTGCTTTTTGGGTCGCTGTTTCCTTTTCTCGTCCCACTCCTCCACTGCTCACAACAAATGTTAGATGTAACCAGGTCGGTGATATGGCCGATGATATCGGTCTCAGACTGGGTCAGGGTCAGTTTTAGGAACAAGTCGGGCTAATTTCTTTAATCAGCTGAAATAGCACGTTTATGATCCAGAGCAATGTCACTCAAACTATGATGGAAAGATGAATGGCAAACGGTTTGGATATTGGAAATAAAGAATCGATATTTCCCTTTCTAAAAACACTAGCGCGTGCAAACGCACACGCGCAGGAAGATGTGTTGGGTAGGCCAGAGGTTATTAAGGTGGACAAATCCCCAGGACCGGATGGGATCTATCCCAGGTTGCTGAGGGAGGCGATAGAGGAAATAATTGGCGCCCTGACAGATATCTTTGTTGCATTCTTAAAAACAGGTGATGTGCCGGAGGACTGGAGGTATCTTATGTAGTCCCCCTGTACAAGAAGTGTAGTAGGGATATTCCGGGGAACGACAAACCAGTGAGCCTGACGTCAGTGATGGGAAAGTTGCTCTAGAAGGTACTGAGAGATAGGATCTATTTATACTTAGAAAATAATGAGCTTATCAGTGACAAGCAATATGGTTTTGTGAAGGCGAGTTTGTGCCTGACCAAATTAATAGAGTTGTTCGAGGAAGTGTCCAAGTTAATAGCTGAAGGAAGTGCTGTTAATGTCATATACATGGACTTTAATAAGATATTTGATAAGGTTCCCCATGATAGACTAATGGAGAAATTGAAGTTATATGGTGTGCAGGGTGTTCTAGCGAGGTTAATAAAGAACTGGTTGGGAAACAGGAGACAGAGAGTAGTAGTTGAAGGGAGTTTCTCAAAATGGAGAAAGGTGACCAGTGGTGTTCCACAGGGGCCAGTATTGGGGCCATTGTTGTTTGTAATATATATAAATGATCTGGAAGAGGACACTGTTGATATGATCAGCAAGTTTGCAAATGACACGAAGATTGGTGGAGTAGCAGAAAGCACAAGGGACAGTCAGAGAATACAGGAGGATATAGATAGACTGGAGAGTTGGGCGGAAAAGTGGCAGATGGCTTTCAATCCAGACAAATGTGGGTGATGCATTTAGGCAAGTCTAATTCTAGAGCTAATTATACAATGAACGGAAGAACCTTGGGAAAAGTTGATGGGCAGAGAGATCTGGGAGTGCAGGTCCATTTTACCCTGAAGGTTGCTGCACAAGTGGATAGAGTGGTCAAGAAGGCATACGGTATAGTTGCCTTCATTGGACGGGGTACTGAGTATAAGAAGTGGCAAGTCATGTTAACATTGTACAAGACATTGGTTTGGCTGTATTTAGAATACTGTGTACAGTTCTGGTCGACACATTACCAAAAAGATCTGGAGGCTTTGGAGAGGGTGCAAAGGTTTACGAGGATGCTGCCTGGTATGGAAGGTGCTAGCTATGAAGAAAGGATGAGTAGGTTAGAAAAAAGGAGATTGAGGGGGAATCTGATTGAGGTTTACAAAATCATGAAGGGTATAGACAGGGTGGATAGAGACAAGCTTTTTTTCCCAGGGTGAAGGATTCAGTAACGAGGGGTCAGGGTTTCAAGGTGAGAGGTGGAAGATACACTCGGCAAGTACTTCACACAGAGGTTGGTGGGCATTTGGAACGCTTTGCCAGCAGAGGGGGAAGAGGCAGGCAAGACAGATTCATTTAAGATGCATCTGAATAAATGCATGAGTAGATGGGGAGCATCCAGGTGCTTAGGAATTGACCGACAGTTTTCGACAGTAGATTTGATCGGCTCAGGCTTGGAGGGCCGAAGGGCCTGTTCCTGGGCTGTAAATTTTGTTTGTTCTTTGGACTCGCGCGCGCACACACACACACACACACACACACACACACCCGATAAACAAAATCTCGACAATTTCAAGTTGAAATAACTTTGCCCAGATATTAGTGTAACTCATGACAAAAGTAAAAATTGAGAGATTGTCCAAAATGTTATTCTGCTTCTGAAGATATTCTAATCGCACAAGCTGCTAGCAATGGGACTTGATCCTGAAAGAGTTGGATTTGGCTGACTTCCCTTTGCATTAGGCAGTGAGGAGATTCCAATGAATTCTGGTCAGGGATAGCCCAAAGAGTAGCACGGAGGCTCAGTGGTTAGCACCGCTGCTTCACAGCACCAGGAACTTGGGTTTGATTCCTGCCTCGGGCGACTATCTGCGTGGAGTTTGCACATTCTCTCCTGTCTGTGTGAGCTTCTAATGGGTGCTCCAGTTCCCTCCCACAGTCCAATGCTGTGCAGGTTAGGTGGGTTGGTCATTCTAAATTGTCCACAGTGTTCAGGGATTTTTAGGTTCGTCACATTAGTCTGGGGTAAATGTAGGTCTGGGAAGGTTACTCATTGGAAGGTTGGTATGTACGTGTTGGGCTGAAGGGCCTGTTTCCACACTGCAGGAATTGTATAAAAACAAGAATGGTAATGATGACTGTAGAGATTTTCTTAGCTCGCACATATTGCTGTGATGAGGAACAATGAAGGAGAGAGAGTGCAATAGGCCATTTCTTCTCAGGCAGATTACATTTTCTCCCTCTCTGAGCTGAATCACACAATAATGCTATCCTCTCCCAAACTGGACCATGTGAGGTCTCCTTGTACATTGTCCAAACTATGTCTCCATCACATTCCCTGTTCCATGTAGGTGCATCATTGCTGCTGTCATACACAAAGCCATACCCATAGCAGGAAATGGTCTCGGTCAATTTGAAGATATGTTTATATGTCACTGCATCATTAAAAAATAAAACGTTTAATGTATTCAGAATACCAGTGTTAAAATAAATGCATTTTTTAACAAATACAGAAATTGCTCGAAAAGCTCGGCAGGTCTGACAGCATCCAGGTGCCTTTTACATGCTGTCGTTGTACCAGCCTCCACCACTTCCTCTGGCAGCTCATTCCATACACACACTAACCTCTGTGTGAAAAGATGCCCCTGAGACCTCACCAAAACCTTTCTCCTCTCACTTTCAACCAATGCCCTCTAGTTTTGGACGCCTCTAACCTGGGAGAAAACCCTGACAACTCACCCTATCCATGACCATTCTGATTTTATAAACCTTTACTGCTGCGAAATGTGACTCCAGTCAACACGAATAGCTGTAGTTTTCAGTCATCCTCGGCCTAAATTCTGAAATTCAATACTGACACCTCTTCCTTCTCCATCAGGCCACAATTCTAAATCCATTTTAATCAGTTTGTTCAGATGTATTACGAGACACTTCTGTGGGATTTACACCCAGACCTTTGCGCGCAGAGGTGTGTTTGCTCATCAGCCTGTTATGACCTGCTATGACATACCTCTGCAACAAGCGGGACTTGAATCCAGACCTTCTAGTCCATTGCTATGAACACTACCACATGAGTTCAGGAATTAGAATCAAAGCCAGAGTTCTGGCTCAGAGGCAGAGACACTGCCCACTACACTACCATACCCAGATTTTGGGTCATATTTGAAGTGTCAGTTTTCAGCTCGGTGTGGATTTATTATAATCAGGTTACCATTACTGAATTACACAAAACACTTTGTATTGTTAAACAAATGCAGAATATTGGTCTCAACTGTAGGATATTGAGTGCACGGGCTGTGCCATCGAAATTAACTATGAACGTTTTTAATCATTATTATCTGCAGTCTGCAATATTAGGGAAAGAAATCCTGCAGTCACAGTCTGCACAATGAAGGATCTCGAATATATATTTATTACTGATCACCAGTAGAGACGGAGAAAGACCATAATTCTGGCCCCAAAACACCAATCACTATTACCCATCTCTCACGTGTGTCTGCCCTCTTCGTAAAACCATGAAATGATACCAGGTCGCTGATTACTGTCCAGCCTTTCCTCCGCACTGACTGTTCTGCAATCTGTCCCTCATCCCCCGAACCACAAAAGGCAAATCAAGCTCAGGGTATTTGTGAAAATCAAGGCCGGAGTGTGCAGGCCTCGTGGAGATGGGGCGGGTATTTTAAAATTGAAGGGGGAAGGTGAGGACGTAGTAATATATCACACTGGGCTGAGGGGTGGCAGATGGAGTTTAGTTTGGATTCATGCGAGGTATTGGATTTGGTAAATCAAACAAGAGCAGGACCTATACAATTAAAAGTAGGGCCTTTGGCAGTGTTGTAGGACAGAGACCTAGGCTGTCAGGTATAATTCTTTAAAATTTGCATCTCATATAGACAGTGCTGTTAAGAAGGTGTCTAACACACTTGTCTTCATTGGTCAGACCTTTGAGTATCGGAATTGGGACGTCATGCAATACTGTGTCCAGTCTGGTTACCCTGCCCGCTCATTCCATGTGCACACCACCCTCTGGGTGAAAGAGCTGCCCCTCTAAATGTTCTCCTCTCACCTTAAGCCTATGTACTCTAGTTTTGGTCCCCCCCACCCTCAGAAAAGGACTTGAATATTCACTTTGATATCATTGACCTTGACATTATTAAGCTGGAGGGGATTGAGAAGAGATTAACCTGGATGTTGTTGGAAATGGAGGGAGTGAGCTATAAGGAGAGGCTGGGTAGGTTGGCACATTTTTCACTGGAGAGGATGAGATTAAGGGGTAACTTTACAGAGGTTTATAAAATCATGAGGGGTACAGATAAGCTGAAGGGCTGATGTCTTTTCCCTAGAGTGGGGGGATTCAAGACTGGGGGGTGGTTTAATGTGTGCAGAAAAAGATTTACAAAAGTCATGAAATGCAATTATTTTAGACAGAAGATGGCTTGTGTGTGGAATGAACTTCCAGAGGAAGTGGTAAAAGCAGGGACAGTTACATCGTTTAAAGGACATTTAGATCAGTACATGGATAAGACATCAGCTTGGATGGTGCTGTGGGCAGCTGCCCTCTCTCTCCCCCGCTCTGAATGAATCCCTGTTCGTTTTCACCCTCTGCCACTGTCTATGCAGTGGCGTGTGGAGGCCAGCAGAGGGTGGCATTGCATCACTTTAAACACCACAGAGACTGCCAGGCATGCCCCACACAGAGACACACAGAGCAATTGTTAGGACACGGCGTGAAGCACATCTCGTAACTTAACCTAAATATGAAGAAATGCTCAATTCACATCATAAAAGATAAAAAATGAGTGGCAGAGAAATCCCAAATTCCACTGTTTAAATAAAAACATCAATTTATTTTTAACTCTGAAAGTGAACATTTTACATCAACTGTTCACAACTCTGAGACCCCTTTCTCTAAATTGCTTATTAACTGCCTACAGCTCTATAGCAATATACTGTTTCAATAAGATATGTTTCGTATGAGAAGGTACTTTTGATAGAGAGTCTTTCCTAATCTCTTTGATCTGTGTTGATGGCATTTGCTCTGTCTTCAATTTTCAAAATGCCTGCATTTTTAATACCCACAACATTGTATTATCTCATTGGTTCGATTTTTGAAAAACAATAAATTCAAACTTGATTTGGTTTTAGTATCCTGGGGCATAATTTAAACTGATTGGTAAAATTCAAATTGTTGTCCAAAGAGCAACTACTCAGGGATCTATTTCCCAGCCAGGTTTGACATATTTTCAGTTGTCGTTGACACTCTGGGTCTGCCATCCTTTCATACCACAGGTGCTTGGCAGCTCTCAGTTCAGAACAACATTCACTCTCTCTTAAAGGTACAGTACACACTTTCAACTTCACATTAATACCCTGTTTTCAATGAAGATAGGTGGAGCCTATCCAGATTTCTCTTGCTACGTGGCTTGTCAATATTTCATTCACACTGTGTCATGTGTTTCAGGACTTTTGTTGTTCCATTGACAGCATGTCATTATTCGACTCTGTCCCTGGGAATATAGCAATAGACAATAGACAATAGGTGCAGGAGTAGGCCATTCTGCCCTTCGAGCCTGCACCACCATTCAATACGATAATGGCTGATCATCCTTAATCAGTATTCTGTTCATGCCTAATCTCCATAACCCTTGATTCCACTATCCTTGAGAGCTCTATTCAACTCTTTCTTCAATGGATCCAGAGACTGGGCCTCCACTGCCCTCTGGGGCAGAGCATTCCACACAGCCACCACTCTCTGGGTGAAGATGTTTCTCCTCATCTCTGTCCTAAATGGTCTACCCCGTATTTTTAATCTGTGTCCTCTGGTTCGGCACTCACCCATCAGCGAAACATGTTTCCTGCCTCCAGAGTGTCCAATCCTTTCATAATCTTCTATGTCTCAAACAGATACCCTCTCAGTCTTCTAAACTCAAGGGTAAACAAGCCCAATCGCTTCTGCGTAAGGTAGTCCTGCCATTCCAGGAATTGACCTCGTGAACCTACGCTGCACCCCCTCAATAGCCAGAATGTCTTTGCTCAAATTTGGAGACCAGAACTGCACACAGTACTCCAGGTGTGGTCCACCAGGGCTCTGAACTGCTGCAGAAGAACCTCTTTGCTTCCATACTCAATCCCTCTTGTTATGAAGGCTCGCATACTATTAGCCTTCTTCACTACCTGCATGCTTACCTTCATTGACTGGTGTACAAGAACACCCAGATTTCTTTGTACTGCCCCTTTACCTAAATTGATTCCATTTAGGTAATAATCTGCCTTCCTGTTATTGCCACCAAAGTGGATAACCATACATTTATCCACATTAAACTGCATCTGCCATGCATCTGACCACTCACCTAACCTGTCCCGGTCACCCTGTAATCTCCTAACATCCTCCTCATATTTCACCCTGCCACCCAGCTTAGTATCATCAGCAAATTTGCTAATGTTATTGCTGATACCATCTTCTATATCATTAACATATATTATAAAAATCTGCGGTCCCAGCATTGTTCCCTGCGGTACCATACTGGTCACTGCCTGCCATTCCGAAATGGAGCCGTTTATCTTTACTCTTTGTTTCCTATCAGCCAACCAACTTTCAATCCCAAGTTTGTACTTTGCCCCCAATACCATGCGACCTAGTTTTGCTCACTAACCTCCTCTGTGGGACTTTATCAAAAGCTTTCTGAAAGTCCAGGTACACTACATCTACTGGATCTCCCTGATCCATCTTTAGAGTTACATCCTCAACAAATTCTAGAAGATTAGTCAAGCATGATTTCCCCTTCATAGATCCATGTTGACTCTGACCTATCCTGTTACTACTATCCAGATGTGTCGTAATTTCATCCTTTATAATAGACTCCAGCATCTTTCCCACCACTGAGGTCAGACTAACTGGTCTATAATTACCTGCTTTCTCTCTCCCACCTTTCTTAAAAAATGGTACAACATTAGCCACTCTCCAATCCGCAGGAACTGATCCCGAATCTATCAAAATCGGGAAAATAATACCAACGCATCCACGATTTCTCGAGCCACCTCCTTCAGTACCCTGGGATGTAGACCATCAGGCCCCGGGGACTTATAAACCTTCAGACCTAACAGTCGCTCCAACACCAATTCCTGGTAAATATAAATTTCCTTAAGTGCAGGTCCTTCGGCCACTGTTACCTCAGGGAGATTGCTTCTGTCTTCCCCAGTGAACACAGATCTGAAGTAACAATTCAATTCTTCTGCCGTGTCTTTAATCCCCGTAATATATTCCCCTGATTCTGTCTTCAAGGGCCCAATTTTAGTCCTAACCATTTTTTTCGCCTTGCACATACCTAAAAAAGCTTTTACTATCCTCCTTTATATTTTTGGCCAGTTTACCTTCGTACCTCATTTTTCCTCTGCGTATTTCCTTCTTAGTAATCCTCTGTTGCTCTTTAAAAGCTTCCCAGTCCTCCGTTTTCCCACTTATCTTTGCTATGTTATACTTTTTCTCTGTTAACTTTATATGTTTCTTAACTTCCCTCGTCAGCCACGGCCACCGATGGCTCGTCCGAGGATCTTTCTTCCTTTTTGGAATGAACTGATCCTGCATCTTCTGCATTATACACAGAAATATCTGCCATTGTTCCTCCACTGTCATATTGCAGCGCTGACGAAAGAACTCGAAGACCTTAGGCTCATCCGAGAAAACGAGATCTTTCTGGACAAGACCTTCAGCGATGGTCTCAAATTGCAGATTGAAGCTTGTTGTATTATGGTCACTACTTCCCAATGGCTCCTTCACTTCGAGGTCTCTGACCAATTCTGGTTCGTTACACAATACCAGATCCAGAATTGCCTTCTCCCTGGTCGGCTCCAGCACCAGATGCTCTAAGAATCCATCTCTGAGGCACTCCACAAAGTCTCTTTCTTGTGGCTCAATACCATCCTGATTCTCCCAGTCTACCTGCATGTTAAAATCCCCCATAACAACTGTAGTGACAGCTTTGCGACAGGCCAATTTCAGCTCCTGATTCAACTTACATCCGACATCCAGACTACTGTTTGGGGGCCTATAGATAACTCCCAAGAGGGTCTTTTTACGCTTAGAATTTCTCAGCTCTATCCACACTGACTCTACAATCCCTGATTCTAGGTCCCCCCGCGGAAGGGACTGAATATCATCGCTTACCAACATTTCCACCCCACCCCCTCTGCCCGTCAGTCTGTCCTTACGATAGCACGTGTAGCCTTGAATATTCATTTCCCAGGCCCTGTCCACTTGAAGCCATGTCTCAGTTATCCCCACAATATCATATCTGCCAATTTCCAAAAGAGCCTCAAGCTCATCCATCTTATTTCTAATGCTTCATGCATTCATGTATAGTATTTTTAACTTGTTACTGCTCTCACCCTTCCCATCAACCCCTATTTCACCTAACCTTACAGCATGATCCCTTTTTGAGTTTTCTGCCTCATTGATACAGTTGTCTTTCTTGACTTCGCTTGTTCGAACTTTCCCTTCATTTTATTTCTTAAACGTCCAGTTTGTACCCTCCCTCCGCGCCCCCAACCCCCCCCCCCCCCCCCCCCCCCCCACCCACACCCCGCCACTTAGTTTAAACGTAGCTGTGTTGCAGTAGCAAACCTGCGTGCCAGAATGCTGGTCCCTAACCTATTCAGGTACAAACCGTCTCTCTAATCTATGCTTACCACAAAACATACCCCAGTGATCCAAGAATTTAAATCCTTGCTTCCTGCACCGGTTCCACAACCACACGTTCAAGTCCATTATCTCCCTGTTTCGGGTCTCAGCAGCCTGAGGAACTGGAAGCAAACCGGAGATAACCACCTTGGATATCCTGCTTTTCTTCCGAGTACTCCGAAGTCCCGCTGTAGTATATTCCTCCTCTTCTTCCCGACATCATTTGTGCCGACATGTACCACCACCTCTGGCTCGTCACCTTCGTCCTTGAGGATTTCCTGTCCTCTGTCTGTGATGTCTTTAATCCTGGCACCAGGAAGGCAACACACCATCCTTTAGTCCCGCCTGCTGCCACAAAAAGCCCGGTCAGTTCCTCTGACTATGGAGTCCCCTATTATCACGGCTCTGTGCGATGTCCGACTCTTCCGCTCTGCCTCCACGCCAACGTTTGATTGACAGACCTGGCCGCCTTGCGAACTGGCAGTGTCAAATGTCTCTACTGTTTCCAAAAGCTTCAACTTGTTCCTGACAGGTACTTCCCCCGGGGTCTCTTGCACCTGTCTCCTCTCTGCCTTCCTCATCGTCTGCTCTCTTCTGCTCTCTTCTGGTATGGTCGGTGTAATAACCTCGCTGAAGGTCTTGTCCAGAAAGATCTCGTTCTCTCAGGTGAGCCTAAGGTCCTCGAGTTCTTTCATCAGTGCTGCTATATGCTCTGTCAGTATAGCAGTATTTCACTAGCTCATACTAGTGAGTGTAGCAGGATTTCAGTTCTTTCATGGGGACTGTGATGCAGCGACAATTTCAACGTTTGTAGATGGCACCAATCTTGAACGAATTGTGAAGTCTATGGAGGACAGTGTGGAACTCGAACAGGACAATCACATGTTGGTGTAGTTTTGGGGCAGATGGGGATCAATGCAGAGCAATGTGAGTTGATGCACTTTGATGGGAAGGACATTGAAAGACAATATAAAGTAGGGTGTACCGTTATAAAGGGAGTGCGGGAACAGATTTTCCTGAGTGTATATGAGCACAGATTGTTGAAGATGTCAGGACAAGTGGGGAGAGCAGTAACTATCACAGATTAGTTTCAGTATCTGAGCTGTTTACAGGGGGAGGTATAGGAGGGAGCCTCCGTGCTCCCTTCCTGGGAGGTGGTGGTGACGATGTGTTGTGAGCCCACCCTCCTACCCACCGAGACCGTGGGGATTCCATTTGTACCAGCTCGACATAAAAGGGAGATGGCATCAGGGCCACGGCTTCTAAGTTGTGCCGGGGGGGGGGGAGGGGGGGGCGGGAACGGAGCTGCCAGTGAGTTTAAAGTGAGAATTGCCCTTCACTGAACATTGGTCCTTACTCGGTCGGTGGGATGAGGATGTTTCAGAATCTCCACACGAGGCGTCCTGGTCCTCTCCGGCTCGTACCAGGGTCCTCCCCACATGGCTGGTGCCGGGGGGGGGGGGGGGGGTTGAGGGAATGGATATCGGGCACTCCACCATCCGGCTTGGCCCTTCCTGTCCTATTCCAGGCTGAATGGGAGAAGGGGAGGGAGGGAGTGAGGGTGGGAATGTCCCCTACTGTTAGTGCTGTTATAGGTAGGGAACATGGTAAGGGATCCGGACGGATTCAGTCCACAGTGTGGGATCCATGCGGTGTTATCGGTGTGGGGAGGAGTGGGTAAAGTGGAGGGAAGAGAGAGAGAGAGAGATATGGGGGTGGAGAGGAAAGTGCTGCATGCAGCAGTGAGAGTGGTGGACCATGAGCCTTGTTCGGGGGTCGGTGCTATGACAGATATACAGTGAGTGTGAGGGAGCAGAGAGATTACGGTGACCCTTATCCTGACATAGCGGGGAAGGTTATTGATGCTTGTCCTGTATTGCTGGACATTTCTTCAGACCGCAGATACTGCACTGAGCTGGGTGGGGAGGTCAGGCCATGCTCGGTGGGTCTGGTGGTGTGGCCCACTCTTGGAAGTGAATGGTGCCCCTCTGTACTAGCTCATCTACCAGAACCTCCGTGATCCTGTCGACAAACCGTGGTGCATTTGTCCCTTATCTGCCATGGTCGAAATATCCAGGGACATCCGGGCGATGGTGAGTACCTCCAGCCATGATGGGTGGGAGAATCGGGCTGGTATAGAATGAGAGAGACATCATGGGGTGGGCTGGGTAGTTAATGAGGTGAGTCCAATACGATAGCACCAGGAAACTATCTCAGCCTCGTGCAGATAATCCCTCTGTCACACTCAAGGAAAATCAAACAAAGATAAATTATTGTTAGAATCTGCCCAATGAGTCATAGATTCTGTTGAAACTAATTACAGTTACAAAGATGCAGAACAAATGCTTATCTGATCTCAAACCAATATCCTTTTTTCCCATCTTTCCTGGGAAGATTGGCTCATGTTACACGATGCTGTCCAATTGTCTACATTTCAGCATTCTGAAACCTGGGAACACATCCTTCCATGACACTGTCTCTCAGTCTCCCCCTCTCTGTCTATTTCACAAACCCCTCCCATGTGGTGATATTTAAACTGATTCCCCGGCCATCTCTCTCTGGCACTGATGTTCACACCCACAGCACCCCCTTTTCAGGGCACCAGTGGAGATATGGAGCTGTAAATGGGTGGGAGCTGCACATCCTGACACTTCCAGCATGGACTGCTAGTTTCCCCACACTGGGCAGTGATCTAACACAGTGTTACTGAGCAATGCAGTGGGGTGGTGTACACAGTCCTACATGCTGGGAGGGTAACTGCTCCTGGTTTACAGATTAATTCACAGGTGATCACTGCACAGGTTGCTGTGCTGGTCAGACTATCTGGTTGAGGTTTATAGATAATGCACTGTTGTGGTCTGCACAGCTCACCACGCTGGACAGATATTTGGTCTGTGTTTATAGATCAATACCCTGATCTGATCTGTGCAGTGTTCCACTCTGGAAAGATTGCTGGTTTGTATTTACCAGTGCAAAGGATGAGTCTGCACAGTGAACAGATATCTCCCCTGGGTGTATGGGGTCTGGGCTGGTTCTGGGAGGTGGATTGAGAATGTGGTATATCTAACCATTTCAGCTGAACTGGCAATGCCTTTAATTCCCATTCCTGTGATTGGACCCTCCGTCTCTCACCACATTAATGTACAGTGTTCCCCGGCACAGTACATCATGTTGGTGGGGTGGGTAGGGGGGAAAGGTGATGGACAGGTCACGGGGTTTCCCGGAACGTTCTGTCCCCGACATTCTATAACTGACATTCCCCGGAACGTTCTGTCCCTGACATTCTATAACTGACATTCCCCGGAACGTTCTGTCCCTGACATTCTATAACTGACATTCCCCGGAACGTTCTGTCCCCGACATTCTATAACTGACATTCCCCGGAACGTTCTGTCCTTGACATTATTTGTGAACAGCCTGACGTCAGTGAATTGAACAAATGATAAGATCCCGAGGGAAGAGATCCCGTTCCAGGGAGAAGGAGATTCTGTTCCGAAGGCCCCTCAGGCAGTTAAAGGGGTGAATACGTTTTCCCTGCGTTTACATTTCTCCCCGACACAGGATCGACCACAATTTAGACCAAAATACAGGAATTCCCAAACTCCGTTTGTCTTCAGGAAACTGGGAGAGAATCCTTCAGGACAGCAACGTTCCCACCTCCGTATTATGAACTGGGAAGGAGTGACCTGTGTCTGTTCTCAAGTGATCGAGTGTGTGGGAATGTTCTAGAAACCACCTGTCCTTATGGATGTGTCTCTGTGTGTTTGGGGAGGGAGGGTTTCTTGTGACTTATGTCACATTTTTGTCAGTAATTCCGACCTTCCCGTTTGTTATTCCAGCTCCAATTATTTTAATAAAACCCTGAATACAGGGACACATTTGAAAATCTCACTGGGTCCCCAATCAAACGGGTCCATTTGCCTCCAGGCTGATGGATAATGGATTTGTTTTCCTTCCTCACAGTTAATGTAGTGACCATCTACGTCCTGCTTTATAAAGATTGTGGATTGTCTCCATGTGTCAGACGTTACCTGGGGGCCATGGCAGCAGCGGATCTCCTGGTCATTATCCTCGACCTGATCCTGAGACACATTCCCATTGTTTATCGGGAACAGTTTTATTTCCTTTACTCCGTCCCCGTGTGTAATATCCACGCTGTCCTGCTTTATGCAGCCACTGACTGCTCTGTCTGGTTCACCGTCACTTTCACCTTTGATCGGTTGGTGGCCATTTGTTGCCAGAAGCTGAAAAGTAAATATTGCAGTGAGAAAACGGCGGCTGTGGTTCTGGGAGCAGTGACTGTGCTGAGCTGTTTAAAGAACATTTCCTGGTATTTTATGCTCACGGCTCGGTATTGGCTGGGGAACCTCCCCTGGTTTTGTTATGTAACAGGCGCTGTTCGTGACTCCAGTGTCTGGGTCACAATCGAGTTCCTCCACCACATTCTAACCCCGTGTGTCCCATTTCTCCTGATTCTGCTGCTCAATGTTCTCACCGTCAGACACATTTTAGTGACCAGCAGAGCCCGCAGGAGACTCCGCACTCACACCAATGGGGACGCTCAGTCTGACACTGAAATGAGAAACCGAAAAAAATCCATCATTTTACTGTTTGTGATCTCGGCCAATTTCATCCTGTTATGGTCAACGTTAATGCTGTATTCTATATGGAACCGGATGTGGTATTTTGGTAATACGTCTATGTATCTCGATTATTTTGTGCAGGAATTGGGCTTCATGCTGCAGCTCCTCAGTTGCTGCACAAACACCGCGATTTATGCCGTGACCCAGACTAAGTTCAGGCAGCAGCTGAAGAATGTGCTGAAATATCCCTTCACCCAAATTCATCCATCCATCAAATTCCCTCTTTAATCAATCCATCCGGGCTTTTCTCATTTCAGTCCAGTGTTTCAGCGATGGAGCAGCCTGTCGCTATGGTAACAGACTGAGGGTAGCGCTGGTTTGTCCATCCTTATCCCACAGGGGGGTTACAGGGAAACATTTCAATGTTTCTCACAACTCAGGGGCCAGTGAGAAAGGGCACCACTGACTGTATCCATCACTTCCATTTGTAAACAATAAAAATGTTGATTAAAGCGTGCCGAGCAGCAGAGTGACCGATGTTGTTGTGTGTCTTTGTGATGGAGACGCTGAGCTGGTGAGAGACAGACTCAGCCCCAAGTCCTGGTCCTCAGGGAAGGGGAGGGCACTGCGCCCTGAGCTCAGGAGCTGGGTTTAACTCCCTCTGTCCCCCCCCACTCCAACCTGGCCTCCCCATTTCCTCTCCCCTCCTCTTTCTCATCACTTCTCCCCCTCTCCCTCTCTTTCTGCACACTCTCTTTCTCACCACCTCTCCCTTTCACGCTCTCGTCCCCTCTCAGACACGCCCCCAACCCCGATTTCTCCATCTACCTCCACTATTGTTTCTCCCTCCCCCTCCCCCTCTCTCTCACCCAAAACGAGATTCTCCACCTGCCTCCACTTTTCCCTCTACCTCTCACCCTTACTCTCTCTCTATCCTGCCGTCACTGTCTCCCTCCCGCAATTCCGTCTCCACCCCATTTTCCCCTGCTCCCACTTCCCACATCTCTCTATCATCTCACCCCACCCTCCACACGCAGACTCACTACCAATTCCCAGTCTCTGGGTTAGAGGGAGAGGGAAGGACCAGGGAGACAGAGTGTGTCAGAGAGAGAGGGAGGGACAGGAGGAAGAGAGATTCAGTCAGAGAGAAACGGAGGGAGGTGGGGAGAGAGAGACACTGAGGGAGGGGGGTCGAGACTGAGAGAACGTGGAGAGGGAGTGAAGGAGCAGAGAGAGAGAGCAGGGGGCAAGGGAGAGATAGGGTGAAGTAGGGAGAGAGACAGTGACAGGGGAGAAGATAATGAGAGACAGAGGCGAGAGGGAGAAAGAGAGACAGAGAGGTACGAGGGAGGGAGTGAGAGAGAAAGGGGTCAAGTCTTAGAGAGAGAGGGAAAAGGAGAGAGAAAGTGGACGAGAGATGGGGAGGCAAGAGAAGAGGAGAGAGGGAAGAGAGAGAGATAATGAGGGCTGAGAGAATGAGAGAGAGGCAGGGGTGAGAGATAGAGGGAGGGGCAAAAAAGCAGGAGGTCGAGAGAGATGGAGGCTGCAAGAGAGAGGGTCAAGAGAGAGGGGGTTGAGATAGAGAGAGAGAGGGATCGAGAGAGAGAGGGGCAAGGAAGCAGGCGGGAGACTGAGTGAGAGGGCGAGTGAGAGAGAGTTTGTGAGGACGAGAGAGACTGGGCAAGAGAGAGTTAGAGTGGGTGAGAGAGTGATGAGGTGAGTGAGAGAAAGAAAAACAGGATGAGAGAGACATAGAGGTGAGAGAGAGGGAGTGAGAGGGGAGGGCAAGACAGAGAGAAGGAGGGGCAAGGAGAGAGGGGGTGAGAGAAAGAAGAAGCGAGAGAGGGAGGCGTTAAGAGAGCAAGAAAGAGAGATGGGTAAGAGAGATTGAGGGGCGAGAGAGGGAGAGGGAGCAAGAGAGACAGAAGGATCAAGAGAGAGAGAAACAGGGTTCGAGAGAGATGGAGGTAAAAGAGAGATAGAGGGGGTGAGAGAGAGGGGGCGAGGGAGAGAGAAAGGGGTCGAGAGATAGAGCACGAGGGCAAGAAAGAGAGTGATGGCAAGAAACTGAGTGAGGGCGAAAGAGAGTGTTGTGTTGAGAGAGAGCGAAGGCGAGAGAGACGAGAGAGAGAGAGAGAGGAAGCTCAAGAAGGAGAGAGGGCTCCGTGAGAGGGGGTTTGACAGAGACGGGGTGGGAGAGAGAAAGGGTGACAGCGAGAGCGCAGGGGCAAGACAGGTTGAGACAGAGAGAGAGACAGAGTGATAGAGAGAGAGAAAAGAAACGAGAGAGGGAGAATAAGGGGACCAAAGAGAGTCAGCGAGAGCAAGGTAGAGAGATGGAGAGAGATAGGGGAGAGATAAGGAGACAGGGCGAGTGAGAGACCGATGGTGAGAGAGAGGAAAGAGAGAGGATGGGTGAAAAGGAGAGAAGGCTGCGAGATGGTTGTCGAGAGTGAGAGAGAAGGGACAAGGGGGGCAGCGGAAGAGAGAGGATGAGAGCGAGGGAGCGAAAGAGTGGGGCGAGAGAGAGGGGGTGAGAGAGGGAGCTAGCGAGAGAGGGACATACGAGGAGACAGAGAGAGAGAGAGAGAGAAGACAGACAGAGGGCGAGCAGTAGAGAGAGAGAGAGGGTGAGAGAGAGGATGAGAGAGAGAGAGATTGAGAGAGAGAGGCTGAGCGAGAGAAAGAGAGGAGCTGAGCAATACAGAGAGAGAGGGAGCAAGAGAGGGAGGGGATGGTGGCTAGAGAAAGCGAGACGGGGGCGATAACGAGAGAGAGAAGGGGAGAGAGAGAGATGAGGCGATAGTGACTTGAGAAAGAGAGAGAGAGTGAGCAAGGGGGGAGATGGGTCCAGAGAGAGAGAGAAAGTGAGAGAGAAAGAGAGAGAGAGAGAGAGAGAGAGAAAGAAAGAGAGAGAGAGGCACATACGGAGGGATGAGATGGTGGGTAGAGAGCGACAGAGGGAGAGTGGGCGAGAGAGAGACAATGTGCAGGGAGAGTGAATGAGCAGGGAGAATTCGGATGAGAGGGAGAGAGAGGGGCGCGAGAGAGAGGGGGCAGAGAGAGAGGTGGGCGAGAGAGAGGGGGACGAGAGAGAGTGGGACGAGAGAGAGGTGGGCGAGAGAGAGGGGAACGAGAGAGAGGGGGCGAAAGAGAGGGGGGCGAGAGAGAGGTGGGCGAGAGAGAGGGGGACGAGAGAGAGGTGGGCGAGAGAGATGGGGGCTAGAGAGAGAGGAGGGCGAGAGAGAGGGGGACGAGAGAGAGGGGGACGAGAGAGAGAGTGGGGGCGAGAGGGGGAGAGGGGGGCAAGGAATGGCGAAAGAGACAGGAGAGAAAGAGAGGGGGTAAAGGAGGGGATGGGAAAAGAGAGGGGGGCGAAAAAGAGGGGGAGTGAAAGACAGAGTGGCCGAAAGGAGGGGTGAAAGAGGGTTTGGCGAAAGAGAGGGGGCGAAAGGACGGGCAAAGGAGGGGGACGAAAGAGGGGGCAAAACGGGGCGAAAGTAGGGGGCGAGTGAGAGTGAGGGTGAGAGACAGAGGGAGTTGAGAGAGAGGGAGAGAGGGGGTGGAGAGAGAGAGAGGGTTGAGAGAGAGAGGGGGCGAGAGAGAGAGGGCAAGAGAGAGGGGGGCAAGAGATGTCGGTGAGAGAGGGGGTGAGAGAGTGAGGGGAGAGAGAGAGGGGAAGTGAGAGAGGCAAGAGAGAGGGAGAAAGAGGGAGAGGAGAGAGTGGAGAGGGAGTGTGAGAGAGGGGGTTGAGGCAGAGGGCGGTGTTGGATGGGGTTGGGGAGGGGGCGGTGGTAAACGGGGTTAGGGAGGGCGTGGTGGTGGATAGGGTTGGGGAGGGGGCGGTGGTAAATGGGGTTAGGGAGGGCCTGGTGGTGGATAGGGTTGGGGAGGAGTGGTGTTGGATGGGGTTGCAGGAAGGGGGCGGTGTTGGATTGGGTTGGGGGAAGGGGCAGTGTTGGATTGGGTTGGGGGAAGCGGCAGTGTTGGATTGGGTTGGGGAAGGGGGCGGTGTTGGACGGGTTTGGAGAGGGGGCGATGTTGGACGGAGTTGGGGGAGGGCGCCGTGTTAGACAGGGCTGTGGTAGAGGGTGGTGTTGGATGGGGTTGGGGGATGGGGCGGTGTTGGACGGGGTTGTGGGAGGGGGCCGTGTTAGACAGGGTTGTAGGAGGGGGCGGTGTTGAATGGGTTTGGGGGAGGGGACGGTGTTGGGGAGGGGGAGGTGTTGGACAGGGTTGGGGGAGGGGGAGGTGTTGGAAGGGGTTGGGGAGTGGATTCGTGGCGGGGTAGCAGTGTTGGATGGGAGCAGCGGGCATGGGTTTGGGTGTGGGGTGTGGTGCTGAGTGCGGGAGGCGGGGCTCATGTTGGACGGTGGTGAGGGTCAGGCTGTGGTGTGTGTGGACGGTGGTGAGAATCAGGCTGGGAGCAGTGTGTGGGCGGCAGTGAGGGTCAGGCGGGGGCGGTATGTGGATGGCGGTGAGGTTCAGGCTGGGGGTGGTGTGTGGATGGCAGTGAGGGTCAAGCTGGGGATGCTGTGTGGACGGTGGTGAGGGTCAGGCTGGGGCCGGTGTGTGGATGACAGTGAGGGTCAGGCTGGGGCAGTGTGTGGATGGAAGTGAGGGTCAGTCTGGGGCAGTGTGTGGATGATGGTGAGGGTCAGGCTGGGAGCGGTGTTGAATGCTGGTGAGGGTCAGGCTGGGTGCAGGTTTGGATGGTGGTGGGGATCAGGCTGGGGCGGTGTCTGGCCGGCAGTGAGGATCAGGCTGGGGCAGTGTGTGGACGGTGGTGAGGCTCAGGCTGGGAGCAGAGTGTGGAGGGACAGTGAGTTTCAACCTGTGGGTGGTGTTGGATGGCGTTGAAGGTCAGGGTGGAGGCGTTGTGTGGACGGTGGTGATGGTCAGGCTGGGGCGGTGTCTGGCCAGCAGTGAGGATCAGGCTGGGGCAGTGTGTGGACGGTGGTGAGGCTCAGGCTGGGAGCAGAGTGTGGAGGGACAGTGAGTTTCAACCTGTGGGTGGTGTTGGATGGCGTTGAAGGTCAGGGTGGAGGCGTTGTGTGGACGGTGGTGAGGGTCAGGCTGGGGCGGTGTCTGGCCAGCAGTGAGGATCAGGCTGGGGCAGTGTGTGGATGGTGGTGAGGCTCAGGCTGGGGGCGATGTGTGGAAGGCAGTGAGGGTCAGGCAGGGGGCGGTGTGTGGATGGCGGTGAGGGTCAGGCTGGGAGCGGTGTTCAATGTTGGTGAGGGTCAGGCAGGTGGCGGTGTTGAATGCTGGTGAGGGTCAGGTTGGGTGCAGGTTTGGACTGTGGTGAGGGTCAGGTTGGGGGTGATGTTGCGCGGTGGTGGGGTTCAGGATGGAGGCGGTGAGTGGACATCAGATTGAGTCAGGCTGGGAGCGGTGTGTGGATGGCAGTGAGGGTCAGGCTGTTGGCGGTGAACAGATGGCAGGGAGGGTCAGGTTGGGGGCGGTGTGTGGATGGCGGTGAGGCTCAGGCTGGGGGTGGTATATGGACAGCAGTGAGAGTCAGGCTGGGGCAGTGTTGGACATGGTGAGGATCAGGCTAAGTGGGAGAGGGCCAGGCTGGGGGCGGTGAGGTTCAGGTTGGGGGCGGTGAGGGTCAGGTTGGGTATGGTGAGAGACAGGCTGAGGGCGGTGAGGGTCAGGCTGGGGGTGGTGTGTGGATGGCGGTAGGGTTCAGGGTGGGGGCTGTGTGTGGACTGTGGTTGGAGTCAGGCTAGGGGCAGTGTGTGGGCGGTGGTGAGTTTCAGGCTGGGGGCGGCGTGTGAGCGTCAGTGTAGGTCATGATGGGGGCGGTGTGTGAGCGTCAGTGTGGGTCATGCTGGGGGCGGTGAGGGTCAGGCTGGGGGTGGCGTTGGAAGGAGGGGTGGGTCAGCTTGGGGACAGTGTGTGTGGATCGCAGAGGGAAGGGTCAGGCGGGGGCAGTGTGTGGACAGCGGTGAGGGCCAGGTTAGGGGCGGTATTGAATGGTGGTTCTGGTCAGGCTGGTGGGTGATGGACGGTGGTGGGGGCAGGCTGGGGGCGGTTTGTGGAGGGCCTGTGAGGTTAATGCTGGGGGCGGTGTAGGAGGGCAGTGAGGGTCAGTTTGGTGGCGGTGCATGGACAGAGGTGAGGTCCAGGCTGGGGGGGGATGTGTTGATGGCGGTGAGGGCAAATTTGGGGGTGGTGTGCAGCAGCTGTGAGGGTCAGACTGAGGGCGGTGTTGACAGTGGTGAGGGTCAGGCATCGGTGAGGGTCAGGTTGGCGTTGGTGTGTCGATGGCGGCGAGGGAAAGGCTGTGGGCGGTGTGTGTTCGGAAGGGACGGTCAGGCTGAGGTTGGCGTGTGAACGATGGTGGGGGTCAGCTTGAGGGCAGTGTGTGGATGGCAGTAGGGGTCAATTTGGGGTCGGTGTGTGGGTGGTAATGAAGGTCAGGCTGTGAGGGTGAGGCTGGGGTCGGTGTGTGGATGGCGATGAGGGTCAGGCTGGGTGCGGTGTGTGGGTGGTGGTGAGGGTCAGGCTGGGGTGGTGCAGGATAGCAGTGAGAGTCAGTCTGGGGACAGTGTTTGGATGGCAGTGAGGGTCAGGCTGGTGGCGATGTGTGGACAGTGGCGAGGGTCAGCTAGGGATGGTATGTGGTCAGCGGTGGGGGGCAGGCTGGGGGTGGTGTGTGGATGGCGGTGAGGATAAGGCTAGGGGCGGAGTGTGGGCGGCGGTGTGGATCAGGCTGGGAAGGTGTTGGACGGTGGTGAGGTACAAGCTGGTGACGATGTGTGGACGGGGGTGAGAGTCAGCCTGGGGACGGTGTATGGACGGTAGTGAGGGTCAGGCTGAAGGCAGTGTGCAGTTGGCAGTGAGGGACAGGCTGGGGGCGGCGTGTAGAGGGCAATGAGGGTCAGGCTGGGGGCAGTGTGTGGACGGTGGTGAGGGACAGGCTGGGTGTGGTGTGTGTGGACAGCAGTGAGGGTCAGGCTGGGGCGGTGCTGGACGGCGGTGAGAGTCAGTCTTGGGGCGGCATGTGGATGGCAGTGACAGTCAGGATGGGGGCGGTTTGCAGACGGCAGTGAGGGTCAGGCTGTGGGTGGCCTGTGGACGGCGGTGAGCGTCAGCCTGAGGACGGTATGTGGGTGGCAGTGAGGGTCAGGCTGGGACGGTATTGGGCGGTGGTGAGGGTTTGCGTTATGGCAGTGTTGGATGGTGTTGGGGTTCATGCCGAACTGGTTGGTGGACGGCAATTGGGGTGAGGCTAGACGCGGTTGGTGGACGGCAGTGAGGGTCAGGCTGTGGGCAGTGTGTTTGACGTCAATGACGGTCAGGCTGGGAGTGGTGTGTGGACGGCGGTGAGGGTCAGTCTGGGGACGGTGTGTGAGTGAGAGTGACTATCAGGCTGGAGGCGATGGTAAGGGTCAGGATGGGGCTGTGTGTGGGCAGTGGTGAGGGTCAGGATGGGTGGAATGGATGGCGATGTGGGTCAGGCTTATTGCAGTGTTGGACAGTGGTGCGAGTCAGGCTGGGGGAGCTTGGTGATGGCGGTGGGGGTCAAGGTGGGGGCAGTTGCTGGACGGTGGTGAGGGTCAGGCTGGGGGCGGTGTGTTGACGGTGGTGAGGGTCAGGCTGGGAACAGTGTGTGGACAGCGGTGAGGGTCATTCTGGGGGCAGTGCATGGGCGGCGGTGAGGGTCAGGCTGGGGGGCGTTCTGTGGTAGGTGGTGAGGGTCAGGCTGGGTGCTACTTTTGGACATCAGTCAGAGTCAGGTTGGGGGGGCGTTCGACGTCAATGAGTGTCAGCCTGAGGATGGTGTGGGAGGTGGTCAGTGTCAGGCTGGGGATGGTGTGTGGGCGATGTTGACTGTCAGGCTGGGGGCGGTGTTTGGGCAGTGGTGAGGGTCAGGCTGGGGGCGGTGTGTGGACGGTGATGAGGGTCAGGCTGGGGGCGGTGTGTGGGCAGTGGTGAGGGTCAGGTTGTGGGCAGTGTGTGGGCAGTGGTAACAGTCAGGCTGGGGGCGGTGTTTGGATGGTGGTGAGGGTCAGGCTGGGAGCAGCGTGTGGACGGTGGTGATGGTCAGGCTTGTGTAAGAGTTGGACGGCGGTTAGCGTCAGTCTAGGGGCGGTGTGGGAGCAGCGGTGAGGGTCAGGCTAGGGGCGGTGTGTGCTCGGCATTGGGGGTCAGGTTCGGCGCAGAGTGTGGACGGCGGTTGAGGTCAGGCTGGGATGGTGTGTGTTTGGAGGGGAGGGTCAGGATGTGGTCGGTGTGTGGATGGCAGTGAGCAACAGGCTGGGGGCGGAGTGTGGACGGCGCTGACGGTCAGGCTGGGGGTGGTTTGTTCGGCATCAATGAGGGTCAGGCTGGGGTCATTGTTGGCCGGCGGTGATGGTCAGGCTGAAGGCGATGTGTGGGTGGCGGTGACGGTCAGGCTAGGCAGTGGTGAGCAGTTGTGAGGGTCAGCCTTGGGGTGGTGTGTATGGCGGCGGTGAGGGTCAGGCTGGGAGTGGTGTGTGGATGGTGGAGAATGTCAGGGTGGGGGCAGTGTGTGGGTGGTGGTGAGGGTCAGCCTTGGGGTGGTGTGTGAACGGCGGTGAATGTCAGGCTGGTGGCGGTGTGTGGATGGTGGTGAGCGTCAGACTGGGAGTGGTGTGTGGACGACAGTGTTGTTCAGGCTGTGGGTGGTGTGTGAGCGGCGTTGAGAGTCAGGCAAGAGGCAGTGTGTGGTCGACGGTGAGGGTCAGGCTGGTGGCGGTGTGTGGACAGCAGTGGGGGTCAGGCTGGGAGTGGTGTGTGGACGGCGGTGAGGGTCAGTCTGGGGACGGTGTGTGAGCGACTGTCAGGCTGGAGGTGGTGGTGAGGGTCAGGATGGGGTGGTGTGTGGGCATTGGTGAGGCTCAGGATGGGGTGGAATGGATGGCGGTGAGAGTCAGGCTTATTGCAGTGTTGGACGGTGGTGCGGGTCAGGCTGGGGGAGGTTGGTGATGGCGTGGGCATCAAGCTGGGGGCAGTTGCTGGACGGTGGTGAGGGTCAGGCTGGGTTCATTGTGTGGAGTGCGGTGAGGGTCAGGCTGGGGACAGTGTGTTCGAAGGCGAAGAGGAACAGGCTGGCGGTGGAGTGTTGACGGTGATGAGGGTCAGGCTAGAGGTGGTGTGTTGATGGCTGTGAGGGTTAGGCTGGGGGCAGTGTGTGGACGGCGGTGAGGGTCATTCTGGGGGAAGTGCATGGGCGGCGGTGAGGGTCAGGCTGGGGGCATTGTGTACGCGGGGGTGAGGGTCAGGCTGCGCGTGGTGTGTGGATGGTGTAGAGTGACAGGCTGTGGGCGGTGTGTGCGCGGAGGGGAGGGTGTGGCCTGGGGTGGTGTGGGTGGTGGTGAGGTTCAGGCTAGGGGTGATGTTGGCCGGCGGTGTGAGTCAGGCTGGGGGCGGAGTGTGGACGACCATGAGGACCAGGCATGGGTCAGTGTTGGACAGCGGTGAGGTGAGCATCAGGCTGTGGCCGTAGTGTGGGCAGCGGAGAAGGTCAGGCGAGGGATTGTGTGAGGATCGCTGCGACGATAAGGCTAAGGACGGTGTGTAGGCGGCAGAGAGGGTCAGGCTGGGTGTGGTTTGAGGACAGCGGTGAGGATAAGGCTAGGGGTGGTGTGGGGGCGGCAGTGAGGGTCAGGCTGGGGGCGGTGTGTGGACAGCGGTGAGGGTAAGGCTGGGGCAGTAATGGAGGACAGTGAGAGTCAGGCTTATTACAGTGTTGGACGGCGGTGGGGGCCAGTATGGAGGCGGTTGGGGGATGGTGGTGGGGGTCAGGCTGGGGCGGTTGGTGGATGGCGCAAGGGTTAGGCTGGGGGTGGTGTGTATGGCGTTGATGAGGGTCAGGCTTGCCTGGTGTATGGATGGTGGTGAGAGTCAGGCTGGGGACATTCGTGGACGGCAGTGAGCATCAGGCTTGGTGCAGTGTCTGGATGGCAGTGAGGGACAGGCTGGGGGCGGTGTGTGGACGGTGAAGAGGGTCAGGCTTGAGTCAGTGTTGGATGACCGAGAGCATCAGGTTGGGTGCAGTGTGTGGGCGGAGGGGAGGGTCAGGCTGACGGCGGTGTGTGGGCGGGGGGAAGGATCAGGCTGTGGGCGGTGTGTGGGCGGCAGTGGGGTTCAGGCTGGGGGCTGTGTTGGATGGCGGCGGGGTTCAGGGGGGGCAGAGTGTGTTTGGAAGCGAGGGTCAGGCTTTGTTAAGTGTGTGAACGACGGTGGGGATCAGGCTGGGGGTGATGCATGGATGGTGGTGAAGGTCAGGCTGTTGTCAGTGTGTGTACGACGGTGTAGGTTAAGGTTGAGGGCGTTGTGTGGACGGCCGTGAGGTTCAGGCTAGGGACGGTGTGTGGAAGGCAATGACGTTCCGGCTTGTGTGAGTGTTGGACGGCGGTGAGGGTCAGGCTGGGGGCGATGTGTGGACAGCAGTGGGGGTCAGGATGGGGAAGGTGTGTGGACGGTGGTGAGCGTCAGGCTGTGAGTGGTGCGTGGACGGTGGTGGGGGTCAGTCTGGGGACGGTGTGGGGACAGCGGTGAGTGTCAGTTTGGGGAGGGTGTGTGGGCGATGGTGAGTGTCAGGCTGGGGGTGGTGGTGAGGGTCAGGATGGGGCGGTGAGGGTCGGGTTTGTGGCAGTGTTGGACGGTGGTGTGGGTCAGGCTGAGGGAGGTTGGTGGACGACAGTGGGAGTCAAGCTGCGGGCAGTTGGTGGATGGCGGTGAGGGTCAGGCTGGGGGCGGTTGGTGGACGGCGGTGACTGTCAGGCTGGGGGCTTTGTATTCGAAGTTGATGAGGGTCAGGCTGGAGATGGTGCGTAGATGGCACTGAGGGTCAGGCTGGGGGTGGTGTGTGGACGCCGATAAGGGTCAGGCTGGGTGTGGTGTGTGGACGGCAGTGAGAGTCAGGCTGGGGGCAGTGTGTGAACTGTGATGAGGGTCAGACTTGGGTCAGTGTTGGACAGCGGTGAGCGTCAGGCCGTGGGCGGTATGTGAGCGGCGTTGAGAGTCAGGCTTGGGGCAGTGTGTGGATGGTGGTAAGCGTCAGGCTGGGGACGGTGTGTGGGCGAGGGTGACCGTCAGGCTGGAGGCGGTGGTGAGGGTCAGGATGAGGGCGGTGTGTGGGCGGAGGTGCGGGTCAGGCTGGGGGAGGTTGGTGGACGGCGGTGGGGGTCAAGCTGGGGGCGGTTGGTGGATGGTGGTGAGGGTCAGGCTGGGGGTGGTGTGTTCGAAATCGATGAGGGACAGGCTGGCGGTGGTGTGTTGGTGGTGGTGAGGGTCAGGCTGGAGGTGGTGTGTTGACGGTGGTGAGGGTCAGGTTGGGGGTGATGTGTTGACGGTGGTGAGGGTCAGGCTGGAGGTGATGTGTTGATGGCTGTGAGGGTCAGGATGGGGGCAGTGTGTGGACGGCAGTGAGGGTCATTCTGGGGGCAGTGCATGGGCGGCAGTGATGGTCAGGCTGGGGACGTTGTGTGGTAGGTGGTGAGGGTCAGGCCGGGGGCGTTGTGTGGTAGGTGGTGAAGTCAGGCTGGGAGTGGTGTGTGTACGGTGTAGAGCGACAGGCTGGGAGCGGTGTGTGGGTGGAGGGGAGGGTGAGGCCTTGGGCGGTGTGTGGGTGGCAGTGAGGTTCAGGCTGGGGGTGATGTTGGACGGCGGTGTGGGTCAGGCTGGGGGTGGAGTGTGTTCAGAACGGAGGGTCAGGTTGTAGTTGCTGTTGAGAACGATGGTGGGGGTCAGGCTGGGGGCGTTGTGTCGACAGCGGTGACGGTCAGGCAGAGGGCGGTGTTGGATGGCAGTGATGGTCAATTTGTTGTCGGTGTGTGGGCAGCGGTGAGGGTCAGGCTTGCTGCGGTGTGTGGTACGTGGTGAGGGTCATACTGGGGGGTACATTTGGACGTCAATCAGAGTAGGCTGGGGGCGGTGTGTTCGACATCAATGAGGGTCAGTCTGGGGATGGTGTGTGGGCGGTGGTGAGGGTCAGGCGGGGGGCGGTGTGTGGATGGCAGTGACGGTCAGGCGGGGAATGGTGTGTGGATGGCAGTGAGGGTCAGGCTGGGGGCGGTGTGTTGTCGGCATTGAGAGTCAGGCTGGGTGTGGTGAGTGGACGGCAGTGAGGGTCAGGCTTGGGATGGAGTTTGGAAGGCAATGAGGGTCAGGCTTGTGTCAGTGTTGGACAGCGGTGAGCGTCAGGCTGGGGGCGGTGTGTCTTCGACGGTGAGAGTCAGGCAAGGGCAGTGTGTGGTCAGTGGTGTGGGTCAGGCTGGAGCGGTGTGTGGACAGCAGTGGGGGTCAAGCTGGGGATGGTGTGTGGGAGATAGCGAGGGTCAGGCTTTGTTAAGTGTGTGAACGACGGTGGGGATCAGGCTGGGGGCGATGCATGGATGGTGGTGAAGGTCAGGCTGTTGTCAGTGTGTGTACGACGGTGTAGGTTCAGGTTGAGGGCGTTGTGTGGACGGCCGTGAGGTTCAGGCTAGGGACGGTATGTGAACGACAGTCAGGGTCAGGCTGGGGGTGGTGTATGGATGGCAGTGAGGGTCAGGCTGGGGGTGATGTGTGGATGGCAGTGAGGGTCAGGCTGGGGACAGTGTGCTGTCAGGGGTGAGGGTCAGGCTTGGGCGGAGTGTGGAAGGCAATGAGTGTCAGGCTGGGTGTGGTTGTGGATGGCAGTGAGGGCCAGGCTTGGGGCAGAGTGTGGAAGGCAATGAGGGTCCGGCTTGTGTGAGTGTTGGACGGCGGTGAGGGTCAGGCTGGGAACGGTGTGTGGACAGCAGTGGGGGTCAGGCTGGGGAAGGTGTGTGGACGGTGATGAGCGTCAGGCTGGGAGTGGTGCGTGGACGGTGGTGGGGGTCAGTCTGGGGACGGTGTGGGGACGGCGGTGAGGGTCAGTTTGGGGAGGGTGTGTGGGCGATGGTGAGGGTCAGGCTGGGGGTGGTGGTGAGGGTCAGGATGGGGGCGGTGAGTGTCAGGCTGTGGCAGTATGGCCGGTGGTGTGGGTCAGGCTGGGGGAGATTGGTGGACGACAGTGGGGGTCAAGATGCGGGCAGTTTATGGACGGCGGTGAGGGTGAGGCTGGGGGCGGTTGGTGGATGGCGGTGACTGTCAGGCTGGGGGCGGTGTGTTCTAAGTCGGTGACGGTCAGGCTGGGGGTGGTGTATGGATGGTGGTGAGGGTCAGGCTGGAGGTGATGTGTAGATGGCAGTGAGGGTCAGGGTGGGGACGGTGTGTGGACTACGATGAGGGTCAGGCTTGGGTCAGGGTTGGACGGCAGTGAGCGTCAGGCTGGTGGCGGTGTGTGAGCGGCGTTAAGAGTCAGGCTAGGGGTGGTTTGTGCTCGGCAGTGAGGGTCAGTCTGGGGTCGGTGTGTGGACGCTGGTGAGCATCAGGCTGGGAGTGGTGTGTGGATGGCGCTGAGGGTCAGTCTGGGGACAGTGTGTGGGTGAGGGTGAGTTTCAGGCTATAGGCGGTGGTGAGGGTCAGGCTGTGGTGGTACGGACGGCGGTGAGGGGAGGGCTTGTTGGGGTGTTGGATGGTGGTGCGGGTCATGCTGGGGGAGGTTGGTGGACGACAGTGGGGGTCACGCTGGTGGCAGTTGATGGACGGCGGTGAGGGTGAGACTGGGGGCGGTTGGTGGATGGCGGTGACTGTCAGGCTGGGGGCGGTGTGTTCGAAGTCGGTGAGGGTCAGGCTGGGGGTGGTGTATGGATGGTGGTGAGGGTCAGGCTGGAGGTGATGTGTCGATGGCAGTGAGGGTCAGGGTGGGGACGGTGTGTGGACTACGATGAAGGTCAGGCTTGGGTCAGGGTAGGACGGCAGTGAGCGTCAGGCTGGTGGCGGTGTGTGAGCGGCGTTAAGAGTCAGGCTAGGGGTGGCTTGTGCTCGGCGGTGAGGGTCAGTCTGGGGGCGGTGTGTGGACGCTGGTGAGCATCAGGCTGGGAGTGGTGTGTGCATGGCGCTGAGGGTCAGTCTAGGGACAGTGTGTTGGTGAGGGTGAGTGTCAGGCTATAGGTGGTGGTGAGGGTCAGGATGGGGGCGGTGTGTCGACAGTAGTGAGGGTCAGAATGGGGTGAAATGGACGGTGGTGAGGGTCAGGCTTGTTGCACTGTTTGACGGAGATGCGGGTCAGGCTGGGGGAGGTTGGTAATCGCGGTGGGGGTCAAGCTGGGGGCAGTTGCTGGACGGTGGTGAGGGTCAGGCTGGGGACGGTGTGTTGACGGTGGTGAGGGTCAGGCTGGGGGCGTTGTGTGGACAGCGGTGAGGGTCAGGCTGGGTGCTACCTTTGGACATCAGTCAGTCAGGTTGGGGGGGTGTTCGACGTCAAGGAATGTCAGTTTGTGGATGGTGTGTGGGAGGTGGTCAGTGTCAGGCTGGGGATGGTGTGTGGGCGATGTTGACTGTCAGGCTGGGGGCGGTGTTTGGGCAGTGGTGAGGGTCAGGCTGGGGGCGGTGTGTGGACGGTGATGAGGGTCAGGCTGGGGGTGGTGAGTGGGTGGTGGTGAGGGTCAGGCTGGGGGCAGTGTGTGGGCAGTGGTGACAGTCAGGCTGGGGGCGGTGTGTGGATGGTGATAATGGTCAGGCTGGGGGTGGCGTTTGGGCAGTGGTGCGGGTCAGGCTGGGGGCGGTGTGTGGACGGTGATGAGGGTCAGGCTGGGGGTGATGTGTATGGCGGTGAGTGTCAGGCTGGTGGCAGTGTGTGGATGGTAGTGAGGGTCATTCATGGGGTGGTGTGTGGGCGACAGTGAGGGTCAGGTTGGGAGTGGTGTGTGGATGGTGGAGAATGTCAGGCTGGGGGCGGTGTGTAGACGGCGGTGAGGGTCAGGCTGGGGATTGTGTGTGGACAGCGGTGAGGTTCAGGTTTGGGGCGGTGTGTGGGCGGTGGTGAGGGTCAGCATTGGGGTGATGTGTGGACGGCGACGAGGGTCAGGCTGGTGGCGGTGTGTGGATGGTAGTGAGGGTCTTTCTGGGGGTGGTGTGTGGGCAGCTGAGAGGGTCAGGCTGGAGACGGTGTGAGGGTGGCGGTGAAGGTCAGGCTGGGGGCGGTGTGCGGGCAGTGGTGAGGGTCAGGCTCGGGGCTTTGTGTGGTCTCGGTGATGGTCATGCTGGGGATGGTGTAAGGATGGCAGAGAGGATAAGGCTTGGGGCAGTGTGTGGGTGGCGGTGGGGTTCAGGCTGGGGGCAGTTGGTGGACAGCGGTGGGGTCAGGCTTGGGGTGGTTGATGGACGGTGGTGAGGGCCAGGCTGGGGGCGGTGTGTGGACATTGGTGAGGGACAGGCTGGTGGTGGTGTGTGGACAGCGGTGAGGGACAGACTTGGTATGGTGTTGGACCGCGGTGATGGCCAGTTTGGTGGCGGAGTGTGCACAGTGGTGAGGGTCAGTCTGGGGCGTAGCTGGATGGCAGTGAGAGTCAGACTGGGAATGGTGTGTGGATGACAGTGGGGGATAGGCTGGGATGGTGTGTGGATGGCTGTGAGGGACAGGCTGGGAGGGTGTGTGGATGACAGTGAGGGACATGCTGGGAGGGTGTGTAGATCACAGTGAGGGACAGGCTGCGTCTGTGTGTGGACGGCAGTGAGGGACAGGCTGGGTCTGTGTGTGGACGGCAGTGAGGGACAGGCTGGGTCTGTGTGTGGATGACAGTGAGGGACAGGCTGGGACGGTGTGTGGATGACAGTGACGGACAGGCTGGGTCTGTGTGTGGACGGCATTGAGGGACAGGCTGGGGCGGTATTGGACGGCAGTGAGGGTCAGGCTTGTGGCAGTGTGGACAATGGTGGGGGGGTCAGGATGGGGGCGGTTGGTGGACGGCGGTGGAGATCAGGCTGGGGCGGTTGGGTGACCCCAGTTAGGGTCCGGCTGTGGGTAGTGTGTTTGATGTCGATGAGGGTCAGGCTGGGGAGTGTGTGGGTGGTGGTGAGGGTCAGGCTCGGTGCTTTGTGTGGTCTCTGTGAGGGTCATGCTGGGGATGGTGTGTGGACGGCTGTGAGGATAAGGCTGCGGCGGTGGGTGGATGGCGGTGAGTCAGGATTGTGGCAGTGTTATACAGTGGTGGGGGTCAGGCTGGGGGCGGTTGGTGGACAGCAGCGAGGTCAGGATGAGGGCGGTTGGTGGATGGTGGTGAGGGTCAGGCTGGGGGTGGTGTGTAGATGGCGGTGAGGGTCAGCCTGGGGGTGGTGTGTAGACGGCGGTGAGGGTCAGGCTGGGGTTGGTGTGTAGCTGGAGGTGAAAGAGGATAGGGGCGGTGTGTGAAGAGCGGTGAGGGACAGGCTAGTGGCGGTGTGTGGATGGCGGTGAGGGTCAGGCTGGGGGTAGCATGTGGATGGTGGTGAGGGTCAGGTGGGGGCGCGGTTTGTGGCCAGCGGTGGGGCACAGGCTCGGGACGGTGTTGGACGGCGGTAAGGGTCAGGCTGGTGGCAGTGTGTGGATGGTGGTGAGGGTCAGGCTGTGGCCGTGTTTGACGGTGGTGGGGGTCTGTCTGGGGGTAGGTGGTGGACAGCAGTGGGGTCAGACTGGGGGTGTTTGATGGATGGTGGTGTGGGTCAGGCTGGGGCGGTGCGGGACGGTTGTGAGGGAGAGACTGGTGGCGGTGTGTGGATGGTGGTGAGGGTCAGGCTGGGGGTAGCATGTGGATGGTGGTGAGGGTCAGGTGGGGGGGGCGGTTTGTGGCCAGCAGTGGGGTACAGGCTCGGGACGGTGTTGGACGGCGGTAAGGGTCAGGCTGGTGGCAGTGTGTGGATGGTGGTGAGGGTCAGGCTAGGGGCAGTGTGTGGGCGGTGGTGAGGGTCAGGCTGTGGCAGTGTTTGACGGTGGTGGGGGTCTGTCTGGGGGTAGTTGGTGGACAGCAGTGGGGTCAGACTGGGGGCGTTTGGTGGATGGTGGTGTGGGTCAGGCTGGGGCGGTGCGGGATGGTGGTGTGGGAGAGACTGGTGGCGGTGTGTGGACGGTGGTGAGGGTCAGGCTGAGGTGTAGATGGACGGTGGTGAGAGTCAGGCTGGGATGGTGTGTGTGGATGGCATAAGGGTCCGGCTGGGGGTAGTGTGTGAATGGCTGTAATGATAAGGCTAGGGTCAGTGTGTGGGCGGCAGTGACGGTCAGGCTGGGGCGGTATTGGACGGCGGTGAGGGTCAGGCTTGTGACAGTGTTGGACGGTGGTGGGGGTATAGCTGGGGTGGTTAGTTGTCGACAGTAAGGGTCAGGCTGGGGGTGGTGTGAGGACGGTGTTGAGGGTAAGGCTGGGGGCGTTGTATGGGCAGTGGTGAGGGTCAGCCTTGGGGTGGTGTGTGGACGGTGGTGAGGGTCAGGCTGGTGGCAGTCTGTGGACAGTGGAGAGTGTCAGGCTGGGGGCAGTGTTTGGGTGGTGGTGTGGGTCAGCTTGGGGGTGGTGTGTGGACAGTGGAGAGGGTCAGCCTGGGTGCGGTGTGTGGATGGCGGTGGGGTTTAGGCTGGGTACCGTGTGTGGATGGCGATGAGGGTCAGGCTGGAGACAGTGTGTGGACGGTGGAGAGGGTCAGGCTGGGTGCGGTGTGTAGACAGCAGTGAGGGTCAGGCTGGGTGCGGCCTGTGGACGGCAGTGGGGTTCAGGCTGCGGGCGGTGTGTGGGTGGCATTGAGGGTCAGGCTGGAGACGGTGTGTGGGCAGTGGTGAGGGTCAGCCTTGGGGTGGTGTGTGGACGGCAGTGAGGGTCAGGCTGGGGCGGTGCGGGACGGCAGTGAGGGTCCGGCTGGGGCAGTGCGGGACAGCGGTGAGAGTCAGGTTGGGGACGGTTTGTGGATGGCAGTGAGGGTCAGGCTGGGGTTCGTGTGTGGATGGCAGTGAGGGACAGGCTGGTGGTGGTGTGTGGATGGCAGTGAGTGTCAGGCTGGGTGCGGTGTGTGGACGGCAGTGAGTCAGGCTCGGTGCGGCAGGTGGCCGGCGGTGAGGGACAGGCTGGGGTCTGTGTCTGGGCAGCGGTGAGGGTCAGGCTGGGGGTGGAGTGTGAACAGCTGTGATGATAAGACTAGACGGCAGTGAGGGTCAGGCTCGGTGCGGCAGGTGGCCAGCGGTGAGGGACAAGCTTGGGATGGTGTTGGATGGCGGTGAATGTCAGGCTGGGTCAGTGTGTGGATGGCAGTGAGGGACAGGCTGGGGTCTGTGTCTGGGCAGCGGTGAGGGTCAGGCTGGGGATGGAGTGTGAACAGCTGTGATGATAAGACGAGGGCAGGTGTGAGGGTGGCAATGAGGGACAGGCTGGAGCGTTTTTGGATGGCGGTGAGGGTCAGGCTGGAGACGGTGTGTGGGTTGCAGTGAGTTTCAAGCTGGGGACGGTGTGTGGGCAGTGCTGAGGGTCAACCTTGGGGTGGTGTGTGGACGGCGGTGAGGGTCAGGCTGGTGGCGGTGTGTGGACGGTCCTGAGGTTCATTCTGGGGGCGGTGTGTCTGTGGAGGTGAGGGTCAGACTGCGGGTGGTGTGTGGACGGTGGAGAGTGTCAGGCTGGGGGTGGTGTGTTGACAGTGGTGAGGGTCAGTCTGGGTGCGGTGAGTGGACTTGGGTGGGGTTCAGGCTGGGGGCAGTGTGTGGGCGGCGGTGAGGTTCAGGCTTGGGGCGGTGTTGCGTGGCGTTGGGTGTCAGACAGGGGGTGGTGTGTGTTCGGAGGGGATGGTCAGGCTGAGGTCAATGCGTGAATGATGGTGGGGGTCAGGCTGGGGGTGGTGTGTGGAGGGTGGTGAGGGACAGGCTGGTGACGGTGTGTGGATGGTAGTGAGGTTCATTCTGGGGGCGTTGTCTTGGTGGCAGTGAGGGTCAAGCTGGGGATGGTGCGTGGACTGTGGAGAGTGTCAGGTTGGGGGCTGTGTAGACAGCGGTGAGGCTTAGTCTGGGTGCGGTGTGTGGACGGTGGTGAGGTTCAGGCTGAGGGCGGTGTTGGGTGGCGTTGGGTGTCAGGCTGGGGGTGATGTGTGTTCGGAGGGGACAGTCAGGCTCGTGTCGATGCATGAGTGATTGTGCGGGTCAAGCTGGGGCCGGTGTGTGGACGGCAGTGAGGGACAGGCTGGCGAAGGTATGTGGACGGAGGTGAGGGTCAGGCTGGGGGTGGTGTGTGGACAGCTGTGAGGGTCAGGCTGAGGGCGGTGTGTGGACAGTGGTGAGGTTAAGGCCGGTGGTGGTGTTGGAAGGCGGTGAGGGTCAGGCTGGTGGCGGTGTGTGGATGGCAGTGAAGATCAGGCTGGGGGCGATGTGCGGAAATCAGTGAGGGTCAGGCTGGGTGCGATGTGTGGACGGCAGTGAAGGTCAGGTTGGGGACGGTGTGTGGATGGTGGTGAGGGTGACACTGGGGGCAGTTTGTAGACAGCGGTGAGGGTCAGGCTGGGGGTGGTGTGGAGATGGCGGTGAGTGTTAGGCTGGGGCAGTGTGTGGACGGTAGTGAGGGTCAGGCTGGGGGCGGTTTGTGGATGGTGGTGAGGGTGAAGCTGGGGGCGGTATGTAGACAACGGTGAGGGTCAGGCTGGGGATGGTCTAGAGATGGCGGTGAGGGTTAGGCTGAGGTGGTGTGTGGACGGCGGTGATGGTCAGTCTGGGGGCGGTTGGTGGACGGTGGTGAGGGTGAGGCTGGGAGTAGTATGTAGACAGCAGTGAGGGTCAGGCTGCGTGCGGTGTGTGGACATCGGTAGGGATCAGGTTGGGTGCAGAGTGTGGACAGCAGTGGTGGTCAGGCTGAGGGCGGTGTGTGCATGGTGATGAGGTTCAGGCTGGGGTAGTGTGAGGATGGCCGTGAGGGTCAGTTTGGGGGTGGTGTTGGATGGCAGTGAGGGCCAATTTGGGGTTGGTGTGTCGGCGATGGTGAGGGTCAGGCATGGAGGTGGCAGTGAGCGTCAGGCTGGGGTTGGTCTGTGGATGGCGGTGAGGGACAGGCTGGGAGCGGTGTTGGATTGTGGTGAGGGCCAATTTGGGGTCGGTGTGTGGGAGGTGGTGAGGGTCAGGCTGGGGCGGCCTTTGGACGGCAGTGAGGGTCAGACTGGGGCCGGTGTGTTCGAAGTCAATGAGGGTCAGGCTGGGGATGGTGTTTGGGCGATGTTGACGGTCAGGCTGGGGATGGTGTGTGGATGGTAGTGTGGGTCAGGTTGGGTGTGGTTGGTGAACGGTGGTGTGGGTCAGCCTGGAATGTTGCGGGACGGCGGTGAGGGTCAGGCTGTTGGTGGTGCCTGTACGGCGGTGAGAGTCAGGCTGGGGATGGTGTGTGAATGGTAGTGTGGGTCAGGTTGGGTGTGGTTGCTGGATGGTGGTGTGGGTCAGCCTGGAATGGTGCGGGACAGCGGTGAGAGTCAGGTTGGGGACGGTTAGTGGATGGCGATGAAGGTCAGGCTGCAGGCAGTATGTAGATGGTGGTGAGCATCAGGCTGGGGGCGTTGTGTGGTCTGCGGAGAGGGTCAGGCTGGGAGCAGTGTGTGGGTGGCTGTGAAATTCAGGTTGGGGCGGGTTGTTGGGTGGCAGGCAGGGGTTGGTGTGTGTTTGGAGGGGAGGATCAGGCTGGTGTCGGCATGTAAACGACGGTGAGGGTCAGTCTGTGGGCAGTGAGTGGACGGCGGTGAGGCTCAGGCTGTGGGGCAGTGTGTGTATGACGATGCGAGTCAGGCTGGGGGGCGGTTTGTGCACGACAGTGCGGGTCAGGCTGGGGGTGGTGTGTGGTCGGTGATGAGGTTCAGGCTGTGGGCAGTGTGGATGGTGGTGAGGGTCAGGCTGGTGGCGCTGTGTTCGACGTCAATGAGGGTCAGTCTGGGATGGTGTGTGGGCGATGTTGAGGGTCTGGCTGGGGTCAGTGTGTGGGCGGTGATGAGGGTCAGGCTGGTGGCGGTGTGTGGACTGTGCAGAGTGCCAGGCTGGGGGCGGTGTGTAGACAGCGGTGAGGGTGAGGCTGGGTGCGATGTGTGGACGGCAGTGGGGTTCAGGCTGGGGACGGTGTGTGGATGGTGGAGAGTGCCAGGCTGCGGGTGGTGTGTAGACAGTGGGGAGGGTTAGGCTGGTGCAGTGTGTGGAAGTCAGTAGGATTCAGGCTAGGGGTGGTGTGCGGACGGCAATTTGGGTCATGCTGGAGATGGTGTATGGGTGACTGTGAGGGTCAGGCTGGTGGCGGTGTGTGGACGGTGGTGAGGGTCAGGCTGTGGCAGTGTTGTACAGTGGTGGGGTCAGGCTGGAGGCGGTTGGTGGATGGTGGTGTGGGTCAGGCTGGGGCGATGCAGGATGGTGGTGAGGGACAGGCTGGTGGCGGTGTATGGACGGCGGTGAGAGTCAGGCTGGAGTGCTGCGGGACTGTGGTGAGGGACAGGCTGGTGGCGGTGTGTGGACGGCGGTGAGAGTCAGGCTGGGGGGCTGCGGGATGCCGGTGAGAGTCAGGTTGGGAACAGTTTGTGGATGGCTGTGAGGGTCAGGCTGGGAGCGGTGTGCGTATGGCAGTGAGGGTTAGGCCGGGGGCAGTGTGTAGATGTCGGTGAGTGTCAGGGTGTGTTTTGTGTGTGGATGGCAGTGAGGGTCAGGCAGGCGCCGGTGTGTGGCCGGCGATGACACACTGTGACATTCTCTGACAGACTGTGACATACACTGACCCGCTCTCAGATGCACTGTGACACTCTCTTAGACACACTGTGACACTCTCTGTCTCTCTCTGACACTGAGACACACTGTGATACTCTGTAACTCTCTCTGAGTCTCTGATACACACTGTGACATTCGCAGACCCTCACTGACACTCTTTGAGACACACTGTGGCACTCTCTGACTCTCTCTGACACTCTCCCAAAACACAATGTGACACTCACTGACAGACTGTGGCACTCCCTGACACACTATAACACTCTCTGACGACTGTGACACACTCTGACACATGGTAAAATTCACTGTGACACTGTGACACTCTTGAAGACACACTGTGACACTCTGACTATCTCTGAGTCACACTATGATTCTCTCTAACAGTCTATGACACGCTATGACATTCTCTGACTTTCTCTGACACTCTCTGAGGCATACTGTGACACTCTCTGATGCTCTCTGACACTCTCTTAGACACACGGCAACACTCTCTGACACTCTCTGACACTCTCTAAGACACACAGTGACACTCTCTGACTCTCTCTCTGACACTCTCCGAAACACAATGTGACGCTCTGTGAATCTCTGACTCTCTGAGACACACTGTGACTCTCTGTGACTCTCTCTACCTCTCTGAGACACACTATGACACTCTGTGACTCTCTCTGACAGTCTCTGAGAAACACTGTGACACTTTGTGACTTTCTGTCACTCTCTGAGACACACTGTAACACTCTCTGACAGACTGTGACCCTCTCTGAGACAAACACTGAAACTCTCTGTGACACAGTATGATTCACTGTGACACTCTCTGACTCTCTCTGACACTCTCTGAAATACACTGTAACCTTCTCTGACAGACTGTGACACACTGTGGCACTCTCTGATACACAGTGTGAGACTCTCGGAGACACACTGCGGCACTCCCTGACCCTCTCAGACACTCTCTGAGACACACTGTGACACTCTCTGACAGACTGTGACGCACTATGACACTTTCTTAGGCACACTGTGACACTATCTGATTATCTCTGACACTTTGGGACATACTGTGACACTATGTGACTCTCTCTGACACTGTGAGACGCAGTGTGACAATCTCTGACTCTCTCTATCTCTGAGTCACACTATGATTCTCTCTAACATTCTCTGTCTTTCTCTGACACCCTCTGAGGCAAACTGTGACACTCTCTGACAGACTGTGACACACTGTGACGCACTCTGACCCTCTCTGAGACACACTGTCACACTCTATGACTCTCTCTGACACTCTCTGAGACACACTGTGACACTTTCTGACACACTGTGACATTTCTGAGATACTCTGATGCTCTATGTGACACACTGTGACACATTCCGTCTCTCTCTGATTCCGAGACTCATTTTGACACTCTCTGCCACACTGTGCCACTGATTGACTGTGACACTACCTGACACAAGATGACATTCTCTGAGACATTGTGACACTCTCTGAGGCACACTGTGACACTTTCTGGCTCTCTCTGACTCTCTGGGACACACTGTGACACTCTCGGAGACGCACTGTGACACTCTCTAACAGACTATGACACTCTCTGTCTCTCTCTCTGACACTCTGAGACACACTGTGACACACTGTGACTCTGACTCTTTCTCTGACACTCTCCGAAACACAAGGTGACACTCTCAGACAGACTGTGACAGACTGTGACACTCCCTCACACACTGTAACACTCTCTGACCAACTATGACACACTCTGACACATGGTGAAATTCTCTGTGACACTGTGAGACTCTCTGAGACACACTGTGATACTCTCTGTCCCTCTCTGACACTCTGAGACAAGCTGTGACACTCTGTGCCTCTCTCTGACACTCTGAGACGCACTATGACACTCTGTGACTCTCTCTGTCACTCTCTGAAACACAATGTGGCACTCTCTGACAGACTGTGACACACTGTGACACACTCTTACCCTCTCGGAGACAAACTGTGACACTCTCTGACGCTCTCTGACAATCTCTTAGACACACGGTGACACTCTCTGACTCTCTCTGACACTCTGAGACACACTGTGACACTCTGTGACTCTTTGACTCTCTGAGACACACTGTGACACTCTCTGACCCTCTCTGAGACACACTGTGATATTCAAAGTTTGAGAGAAGATTTGTAGCTCGGGTGCTCGTTGTTGTGGTTCTGTTCACCGAGCTGGGAATTTGTGTTGCAAACGTTTCGTCCCCTGTCTAGGTGACATCCTCAGTGCTTGGGAGCCTGCTGTGAAGCGCTTCTGTGATGTTTCCTCCAGCATTTATAGTGGCCTGTCTATGCTGCTTCCGGTTATCAGTTCTAGCTGTCCGCTGTAGTGGCCGGTATATTGGGTCCAGGTCGATGCGTTTGTTTATAGAGTCTGTGGATGAGTGCCATGCCTCTAGGAATTCCCTGGCTGTTCTCTGTTTGGCTTGCCCTATAATGGTAGTGTTGTCCCAGTCGAATTCATGTTGCTTGTCATCTGCATGTGTGGCTACTCAGGATAGCTGGTCGTGACGTTTCAAGGCTAGTTTGTGTTCATGGATACGGATCGTTAGCTGTCTTCCTGTTTGTCCTATATAGTGTTTTGTGCAGTCCTTGCATGGGATTTTGTACACTACATTGGTTTTGCCAAGGGATTCAACTGCAACCACAGGGACGCCAAGACAGCAGACTTCCTAGCAGCACTAGACTGCACGCTCAGGAACAATGGACTGACAGAAGAGACACAACAAACAGTGAGACAAAGTATCGTACCTCTGATAACAAGGAAAAGACAAACACATAACCTCAACACAAAGGAAAGGTAAGCACTGAAATCACTAAGAAACGATAAGAACATAATCATACTACCAGCAGACAAAGGCAGAATGACGGACATCCTGGACAAAGCAGAGTGCATCCAAAAAGCACAACTACTTGCAGATACAAACACCTACCAAAAGAGGGAGCTTGACCCCACCCCACTGCTCAGCAATAGGACAAACAACACACTGAGGAATCTACAAAAAAACGGACAGATAACCAGGTCTGACCAACAGAGAATGAAACCTGAAAGCAACAACACCCCCAGATTCTATGGACTATCTGAAGTGCACAAACCAGACATCCCACTCAGACGCATAATATCACTACCAGGGACACCATCACACAAACTGGCTAAAGAACTACAGCAGAAACTGAAACACCTGATCAGCGGATCCAGACACTCTATACAATCAACACAGGAATTCTTGGACATCATCAGAAATATACACATAGACAAGGAAGAAACCATGGTCTCATTCGACGTAACGGCACTGTTCACCTGTATCGACAAAACCCGAGCTAGAGAAACAATAGCTAACCTGCTGGACATACAGAACAGACAACAGGACGTTGAACCTATCAACAAAGACAGCAAACTTAAAGTACTGGACTTGTGCCTCACAACATACTTCACATTCAACAACCAGATATACGAACAAATCAACGGAACACCCATGGGCTCACCGATCTCGGGACTCATAGCAGAAGCAGTAATGCAAAGGTTAGAACAAGCAGTCTTACCGCAACTTCAACCCACACTCTGGGTCAGATATGTGGATGACACCTTTGTAATCATTAAAAACACAGAAATAGAGAAAACACATCGATCATCAACGCCACAGTCACAGGAATCCGATTCACGAGAGAGGAAGAAAAGGATAACCAACTCCCATTCCTAGACGTGATGGTACAAAGAACACGTAACGGAGCATTCACCACAAAGGTATACAGGAAAGCCACACACAGAGACCTAGTCCTGAAGTATGAAAGCAACCACACCAACACACACAAATGAAGTTGCATCAAGACACTATTCAAAAGGGCCACAACACACTGCAGCACACCAGATCTGCAAAAAGAGGAAGAGGAACGTCTATACAAGGTATTTGCCAAAAACGGATACCCTCGCAATTTCATCAACAGATGCCTAAGGGAAAGACAACAGAACGAGGACATGCCGGAACCCAAAGGACTAGCCACACTACCATACATCAGGAGCATTTCCGAACTGACAGCCAGACTACTGCGACCACTCGGACTCATAACAGCACACAAAGCAACAGCCACTCTCAGACAACAACTCACCAGAACGAAGGACCCGATACCCAGCATGAGCAAAACCAATGTAGTGTACAAAATCCCATGCAAGGACTACACAAAACACTACATAGGACAAACAGGAAGTCAGCTAACGATCCATATCCATGAACACCAACTAGCCACGAAACGACACGACCAGCTATCCTTAGTAGCCACACACGCAGATGACAAGCAACATGAATTTGACTGGGACAACACTACCATTATAGGGCAAGCCAAACAGAGAACAGCCAAGGAATTCCTAAAGGCATGGCACTCATCCACAGACTCTATCAACAAACAAATCGACCTGGACCCAATATACCGACCACTACAGCGGACAGCTAGAACTGACAACCGGAAGCGGCATAGACAGGCCACTATAAATGCTGGAGGAAACATCACAGAAGCGCTTCACGGGAGGCTCCCAAGCACTGAGGATGTCATCTAGACAGGGGACGAAACGTTTGCAACACAAATTCCCAGCTCGGGGAACAGAACCACAACAACTGTGATACTCTCTGACTCTCTCTGAAACTCACTTTGTTACTCTATGTGACACACTGTGACACTCTCTAACCGACTGTGACACTCTCTGAAACATGGTGGTATTCTCTGAGACACTGTGACACTCTCTGAAGCACACTGTGACACTCTCTGAGACACACTGTGACACTCTCTGCCTCTCTCTTAGACACTGGTTCACTCTCTGAAGCACACTGTGAAACACTGTGACATTTTTTGACTCTCTCACATTCTCTGAGACACACTGTGACACTCTCTGACCCTATCTGACGCACACTGTAACACTCACTGACAGACTGTGACAGACTGTGACACTGAGACAAATGCTGACCCTCTCTGAGACTCTCTGAGACACAGTATGACACACTGTGACACTCTCTGTGACACTCTCTGTGACAGACAGTGACACTTTCTGACCCGCTCTAACACTCTCTGAGACACACTGTGACACTCAATGACAGACTGTGACACACTGTGAAACTCTGACTCTCTCTGACACACTCTGAGGCACACAGTGACCTCTCAGATAGACTGTGACACACTGCAACACTCTCAACAGCAGACTGTGACACTTTCTGACTCTCTCTGACTCACTCTGAAATACACTGTAATCTTCTCTGACAGACTGAGACACACTGTGACATTCTCTGAGACAGATTGCGACACTTTCCGACTCTCTGAGACACACTGTGACACTCTCTCAGTCACACTGTGACACTCTCTGACAGACGGTAACACTCTCTGACTCTCTCTGAGAAGACTGTGACACTTGCTGACTCTCTCTGAGACACACTGTGACACTTTCTGACTCTCTGAGACACACTATGACACTCTCTGACTGACTGTAAAACATTGTGACACTCTGAGACTCTCTTAGACACACTGTGCCACTCTCTGACGCTCTGTGACACTCTCTGACAGACTGTGACATGCTGTGAACTCTCTGACTCTCTCTGACATGCTCCGAGACACGCTGTGATACTCTGACTGGCTGTGAAACACTGTGACACACTGAGACTCTCTTAGACACACTGTGACACTCTCTGGCAGACTGTGACACTCTCTGACTCTCTCTGAGACAGACTGTGACACTTTCTGACTCTCTCTGAGACACACTGTGACACTCTCTGACTGTCTGAAACACTGTGACACTGTGTGACTCTCTTAGACACACGGTGACATCTTTGACTCTCTGTGACACTCTCTGACAGACTGTGACACGCTGTGAACTCTCTGACTCTCTCTGACACTCTCTTAGACACACTGTGATGCTCTTGGAGACACACTGTGACACTCTCTAAGACACATTATGGGATTCTCTGACACTCTCTGTGACACACAGTGAAACTCTCAAAGACAGACTGTGACACGTTCTGACTCTCTCTGTCTCACTCTGAAATACACTGTAACCTTCTCTGACACACTGTGACACACTCTGAGACACACTGTGACAGTTTCTGACTCTCTGAGACATACTGTGACACTCTCTGACAGACTGTGACACACTGTGACAATCTCTGACCCTCTCTGACACTCTCGTAAAAACACTGTGACACTCTCTGGCTCACTATGACACTGTCTCACAGACTGTGACACACTGTGAACTCTCTGACTCTCTCTGACACTCGCTTAGACACACTGTGTTTCTCTCTGAGACACACTGTGGAACTCTCTGACCCTCTCTGACACACTTTGAGAAACACTGTCTCATTCTCTGCCTTTCTCTGTCTCTCTGAGACACATTGTGGGTCTCTCTGACACTCTCTGTGACAGACTATGACACTGTCTGACACACAGTGACACTCTCTGACCGACTGTGACACTCTCCCACACACGATGACATTTTCTGAGTCATTGTGACACTCTCTGAGACACACTGGGACACTTTCTGACAGATTGTGACTCTCTCTGAGACAAACTCTGACCATCTGTGACACTCTCTGAGACACAATGTGACACACTGTGAAACACTCTGACTCTCTCTTAGACACACTATGACACTCTCTGAGACACATTGTGGGACTCTGTGACACACAGTGACACTCTCAAAAACACACTGTGACACTCTCTGACTCTCTCTGACACTCTCCTAGACATACTATGACACTCTGTCTCTCTCTGACACTCCCTGAGCCTCAGTGGGACACTCTCTGACTCTCTCTGTGATAGACTGTGACTCTCTCTGACACTCACTGAGACACACTGTGACACTTTCTGACTCTTTCTGTCACTCTCAGAGACACACTGTAATACTCTCTGACAGACTGTGACCCTGTCTGAGACAAACGTTGACCCTGTCTGACACTCTCTCAGACACAGTATGACTCACTGTGACACTCTCTGACTCCGTCTGACAAACTCTGAAATACACTGTAAGATTCTCTGACAGACTGTGTCACACTGTGACACTCTCTGACTCTCTGAGACACACTGTGGCACTCTGACAGACTGTGACACACTGAAACACTATCTGAGAGACTGTGACACTCTCTGAGACACACTGTGACACACTCTGACATTCTCTGAAACACACTGTGACCTTCCCTGACTCTCTCTCAGACACACTGTGACACTCACTGACTCTCTCTGACACTCTGTGACTCACTCTGACACTCTCGGAGACACACTGTGATACAGTCTGACTTTCTATGTCACTCTCTCAGACACAGTATGACACACTGTGACACTTCCTGACTCTCTCTGACACACTCTGAAATACAATGTAACATTCTCTGACAGAGAGTGACACTCTGAGCCAAATGCTGACACTCTCTGACACTCTCTGGGACACAGGATGACACACTGTGACACTTTCTGACTCTCTCTGACACACTCCGAAATACAATGTAACATTCTCTGATAGACTCTGTGACACTCTCTGAGACAAATTGTGAATCTTTCTGACTCTCTGAGGCACACTGTCATCCTCTCTTAGACACACTATGACACACTGTGACACTCTCTGAGGCACACTGTGACACTCTCTGACAGACTGTGTCACACTGAGACACTCTCCAAGACAGATTAAGACACTTTCTGACTCTCTCTCTCTCTCTCTCTGAGACACATTGTGACACTCACTGAGACAATCTGACACTTTCTGACTCTCTCTGACTCTCTGGGACACACTGGGACACTCATTGAGACAAACTGACACTTTCTGACACTCTCTCACACTCACTGAAACACACTGTGACACTCTCGAACACTCTCCAACACACTGTATCACTCACTGAGACAGACTATGACACTCACTGACCCTCTCCAGCATACTGTGACACTCTCTGAGACACACTGTGACACTCTCTGACACTCTCCAACCCACTGTGACACTCTCTGAGACACACTGTGACACTCTCTGACACTCTCCAACCCACTGTGACACTCTCTGAGACACACAGTGACACTCTCTGACACTCTCCAACCCACTGTGAGACTCTCTCAGACACACTGTGACACTCTCTGACACTCTCTGTGGCATACTGTGACACTTTCTAGCACATCTGAAACACTCTGTGACACTCTCTGAGATGGTGACACACTGCGACACTCACTGAGACAATCTGAAACTTTCCGACTCTCTCTGACACTCTCTGAGACACACTGTGACACTCACTGCGACACAATGTGACACTCTCTGACGCGCTCTATGACACTCTCTGACAGACTGTGACAGACTGAAACACTCTCTGAAAGACTGTGGCACTCGCTGAGACACACTGTGACACACTCTGACACTCTCCAGCACACAGTGACACTCTCTGAGACACACTGTGACACTCTCTGACACTCTCCAACCCACTGTGACAGTCTCTGAGAACACTGTGACACTCTCTGACACTGTCTGTGGCATACTGTGACACTTTCTAGCACATCTGAAACACTCTGTGACACTCTCTGACAGACGGTGACACAATATGACACTCTCTGACAGATTATGACACTCTCTCTCTCTGACTCTCTGATACACACTGCGACACTCACTGAGACAATCTGACACTTTTCAACTCTCTCAGACTCTCTGAGACTCACTGTGACACTCACTGAGACACACTGTGACTCTCTCTGACGCGCTCTGAGGCGCACTGTGACACTCTCTGACAGACTGTGACAATCTGAAACACTCTCTGAGAGACTGTGGCAGACTGTGACACTCTCTGAGACACACTGTGACACACTGTGACACTATCTGACACTCTCTGGGACACACTGTGACACTCTCTGACACTCTTTCAAACACACTGTGAAACTCTCTGACTCTCTGTGACACGCTCTGACACGCTCTCACACACACTGCGACACTCTCTGAGACACACTGTGACACTCTCTGACACTCTTTCAAACACACTGTGACACTCTCTGACACTCTCTGACACTCTTTCAAACACACTGTGACACTCTCTGACTCTCTGTGACACGCTCTGACACGCTCTCACACACACTGCGACACTCTCTGAGACACACTGTGCCACTCTCTGAGGGACTGTGACACACTCTGACACACTCTGACAGTTGCTGAGACGCACTGTGACACTCTCTGAAACACACTGTGACACTCTCTGACACTCTCTGAAAAGCACTGTGACACTGTCTGACAGACTGTGACACACTGTCACACCCTCAAAGCCAGACAGTGTCACTTTCTGACTCTCTGAGACACACTGTGACACTCACAGAGACACAATGTGACACTCTCTGACAGACTGTGACATACTGTGACACTCTCTGAGACAGACTGTGACATTTTCTGACTCTCTCTGACACTCTTTGAGGCACACTGTAACACTCTCTGACAGACTGTGACAAACTGAGGCACTCTCAAAGACAGACTGTGTCACTTTCTGACTCTCTTTGACTCTCTATGAAATTAACTGTAACCGTCTCTGTCAGACTGTGACACACTGTGACACTCTCTGAGCCACGCTGTGACACTTTCTGACTCCCTCTGACTCTCTGAGACACACTGTCACACTCTCTGAGACACACTGTGACACTATCGGAGACAGACTATGACACTCTCAGACTCTCTCTGATACCCTCTGTGGCACAGCACGACACACTGTGACACTCTCTGACAGGTTGTGACAAACTGTGACATTCTCTGACACTCAGTTAGACACACTCTGACACTCCCTGACTCTCTCTGTCACTCTCTGAGATACACTGTGTCACGCTCTGACAAACTGTGACAATTTCTATGACACACTATGACACTCTCTGAACGACTGAGACACTTTCTGACATACGGTGTCATTTCTGAGACACTGTGACTCTCTCTGAGACACATTGTGATACTTTCTGTCTCTCTCTGATTCACTGAGACACACTGTGACACTCTCTGACCCACTCTGGCACTCTCTGAGACACACTGTAACACTCTCTCACAGACTGTGACAATCTCTGAGCCAAATGCTGACACTCTCTGAGACACGCTATGACACTCTCTGACACACTGTGACACTTCTGAGACACAATCTGACACTCTCTGACTCTCTCTGAAACTCTCAGACACACTGTGGCAATCTCTGACTCTCTCTGACACTCTTTCAGACACACCATGACACTTTCTGACTTTCTCTGACACTTTGAGACGCACTGTGACACTCTCTGACCCTATCTGACACTCTCTGAGACACACTGTGACACTCTCTGAGACTCTCTGAGACACACTGTGACACACTCTGACATTCTCTGAAACACACTGTGACATTCCCTGACTCTCTCTGAGACGCACTGTGACACAGTCTGACTTTCTATGACACTCTCTCAGACACAATATGACTCACTGTGACACTTCCTGTCTCTCTCTGACACACGCTGAAATACAATGTAACATTCTCTGACAGGGAGTGACTCTCTCTGAGCCAAGTGCAGACACTCTCTGCACTCTCTGAGACACAGCATGACATACTGTGACACTTCCTGACTCTCTCTGACACACTCCGAAATACAATGTAACATTCTCTGATAGACTGTGACACTCCCAAAGACAGGTTATGACACTTTCTGACTCTCTCTCTCTCTCTCTGACTCTCTGAGACACACTGTGACACTCACTGAGACAATCTGACACTTTCTGACTCTCTCTGACTCTCTGAGACACACTGTGACACTCACTGAGACCCACTGTGACACTCTCTGACGCGCTCTGAGGCACACTGTGACACTCTCTGACAGACTGTGATGCACTGAAACACACTGTGACACTTTCTGACACACTCTGAGGCACACTGTAACACTCTCTGACAGACTGTGACAGACTGAAGCACTCTCTGAAGACTGTGGCACTCACTGAGACACTCTGTGACACTCTCTGAAACACACTGTGAAACTCTCTGACAGACTGCGACACAATGTGACACTCTCTGACACTCTCTGAAACACACTGTGACACTGTCTAAGACACACTGTGACAATCTCTCACACTCACCAACACACTGTGACACTCTCTGAGACATACTGTGACACTCTCCAACCCATTGTGACACTCTCTGGGGCACAGTGTGACATTCTCTGACACACTTTGTGACATACTGTGACACTTTCTAGCCCATCTGAAACTCTCCGTGACACTTTCTGACAGAGGGTGACACACTGTGACACTCTCTGACAGACGGTGACACACTGTGACACTCTGAGACAAACGATGACACTTTCTGACTCTCCCTGACTCTCTGAGGAACACTCTGACATTCACTGAGACACACTGTGACACTCTCTGACTATGTCCGAGGCACACTGTGACACTCTCTGACAGACTGTAACACACTGAAACACTATGTGACTCTCTCTGGCACTCTGAGACACACTGTGACACTCTCTGACTCTCTCTGAACACAACTTTACACTCTCTGAGAGACTGTGACACACTGCCGCTCTCTGAGACACACTGTGACACTCTCTGACTCTCTCTGACACTCTCTGAGGCACAGTATGACAAACTGTGACACTCTCTGAGACACACATGTGAGACTCTCTGACTCTCTCTGACACTCTCTGAGGCACACCCTGACATACTCTGACACACTGAAACACTCTCTAACACGCTGTGACACTATCTGACACTCTCTGAGACACACTGTGACACTCTCTGACACACACTGTGACACTCTCTGACACTCTCTCAAACACACTGTGATATTCTCTGACACGCTGTCAAACACACTGCGACACTCTCTGAGACACACTGCGACACTCTCTGAGGGAATGTGACACACTCTGATAGTCGCTGAGACGCACAGTGAAACTCTCTGAGTCTCTCTGAAACACACTCTGACACTCTCTGACATTCTGAAAAGCACTGTGACACTCTCTGACAGACTGTGACATACTGTGACACCCTCAAAGACACACTGTGACACGTTCTGTCTCTCTCTGTCTCCCTGAGACACACTGTGACACTTTCTGTCTCTCTCTGACTCCCTGAGGCACACTGTGACACTCTCTGACCCGTTCTGACACTCTCTGAGACAGACTGTGACACTCACTGACATTCTCTGACTCTCTCTGTTACACACTGTGACAATCTCTGACACTCTCTGAGACACACTGTGATACAGTCTGACTCTCTCTGGCACTCACGGAGGCACAATATGACATACTGTGACACTCTCTGACTCACTCTGACACTCTCTGAGACACACTGTGACACTCTCTCACAGACTGTGACCCTGTGAGAGCCAAATGCTGAAAGTCTCTGACCCTCTCTGAGACCCAGTAGGACACACTGTGACACTTTCTGACTCTCTCTGACACACTCTGAAATACAACGTAACATTCTCTGACAGATTGTCACAATGTGACACTCTCTGAGACAAACTGTGACACTCTCTCACAGTCTGTGACCCTCTGAGAGCCAAATGCTGACAGTCTCTGACCCTCTCGGAGACCCAGTAGGACACACTGTGACCCTTTCTGACTCTCTCTGAGACACACTGTGACACTCTCTGAGACAAACTGTGACATTCTCTGAGACAGATTGCGACACTCTCTGAGACACACTGTGACACTCTCTGACTCTCTCTGACACTCTCTGTGACACTCTCTGACACGCGCTGAGACACACTGTGACATTCTCTGGCACTTTCTCCAACACACTGTGACACTCTCTGATCCAATTTGACACTCTCTGAGACAGACTGTGACACTTTCTGACTCTCTCTGACTCGCTGAGACACACTGTGACACTCACTGAGACACACTGTGACACTCTCTGACTCTCTCTGAGGCGCACTGTGACACGCTCTGACAGACTGTGATATACTGAAACACACTGTGACACTCTCTGACTCTCAAAGAGGCACACTGTAACACTCTTTGACAGACTGTGACACACTAAAACATTCTCTGAGAGACTGTGACAGACTGTGACACTCTCTGATACACACTGTGACGCTCTCTGACATTCTCTGAAACACACTGTGACACTCTCTGATAGACTGTGACACAATGTGACATTCTCTGACACTCTCTGAAACACACTGTGACACTGTCTGAGACACACCGCGACACTCTCTGGCACTCTCCAACACACTGTGACAGTCTCAGAGACAGACTGTTACCCTTTCTGACAGGCTGTGACACTCTCTGAGCCAAATGCTAACACTCTCTGACACTCTCTAACACACTGTGACACTCTCTGACACAATGTGACACACTGTGACACTCTCTGAGACAGACTATTACACTTTCTGACTCTCTCTGAATCTCTGAGACACACTGTGACATTCTCTGACAGACGGTGACACGATGTGACACTCTCTGACTCTCTGAAACACTCTGTGACACTCTCTGACAGACTGTGACACACTGTGACACTCTCTGACACTCTCTTAGACACACTGTGATACGCACGTTTCCTATCTGACACTCCCTAAGACACCTTTTGACACTCTCTGACAGACTGTGACACTCTCTGTGCCAAATGCTGACACTCTCTGACACTCTGAGACACAGTATGACACACTGTGACACTTTCTGACTCTCTCCGAGACACTCTGCAATACATTGAAATATTCTCTGACAGATTGTGTCTCACAGTGACACTCTCTGAGAAATACTGTGACACTTTCTGACTCTCTCTGGCTCTCTGAGACACACTGTGACACTCTCTTAGACACACTGTGACACTCTCTGACACTCTCTTAAATGCACTGTGACATTCTCTGACTCTTTCTGACAATCTCTAAGGCACACTATGATACTCTCGGACAGACTGTGACATATTGAGACACTCTCAAAGACAGACTGTAACATTTTCTGGCTCTCTGACACTCTTTGAGGCACACTGTGACACTCTCTGACATACTGTGACATATTGAGACACTCTCTGAGACAGACTGTGACATTTTCTGGCTCTCTGACACTCTTTGAGGCACACTGTGACACTCTCTGACAGACTGTGACAAACTGAGGCACTCTCAAAGACAGACTGTGACACTTTCTGACTCTCTCTGACTCTCTCTGAAATATACTGTAACCTTCTCTGACAGACTGTGACACACTGTGACACTCTCTAAGACAGACTGTGACATGTTCTAACTCTCTCTGACTCTCTGAGACACACTGTGACACTTTCTGACTCCCTCTGACTCTCTGAGACACACTGTGATACTCTCTGAGACACACTGTGTCACTCTCGGAGACAGACTGTGACACTCTCGGAGACAGACTGTGACACTCTCAGACTTTCTCTGATACTCTCTGAGGCACAGCACAACACACTGTGACACTCTCTGACAGGTTGTGACAAACTGTGACATTCTCTGACACTCAGTTAGACACACTCTGACACTCTGTGACTCTCTCTGTCACTCTCTGAGATACACTGTGTCACGCTCTGACAAACTGTGACAATTTCTGTGACACACTATGACACTCTCAGAACGACTGTGACACTTTCTGACATACGGTGACATTTTCTGAGACACTGTGACTCTCTCTGAGACACACTGTGACACTTTCTGTCTCTCTCTGATTCACTGACACACACTGTGACACTCTCTGACTCGCTCTGACAATCTGTGAGACACACTGTAACACTCTCTCATAGACTGTGACTCTCTCTGAGCCAAATGCTGACACTCTCTGACACTCTCTGAGACACACTATGACACACCCTGACACACTGTGACACACTGTGACACACTCTGACACTCTCTGAGACACACTATGACACTCTCTGACACACTGTGACACACTGTGACACTCTCTGAGACACACTATGACACTCTCTGACACACTGTGACACTCTGTGACAATCTCTGAGACACAATCTACACTCTCTGACTCTCTGAAACTCTCAGACACACTGTGGCAATCTCTGAGACACAATCTGACACTCTCTGACTCTCTCTGACACTCTTTCAGACATACCATGACATTCTCTGTCTTTCTCTGACACTTTGAGATGCGCTGTGACTCTCTCTGTCCCTATCTGACACTCTCCATGACTCACTGTGACACGCTTTGACACTCTCTGAGACACACTGTGACACTCGCTGACAGATTGTGACACTTTCTGACTCTCCCTGAATCTCTGAGACACACTGTGACATCTCTGACTCTCTCTGAAACTCTCTGTGGCACTCTGTGACACACGCTGAAATACACTGTGACACTCTCTGACTCTCTCTCTGAAACTCTGTGTGGCACTCTCTGATACATGCTGAGACACACTGGAACACTCTCTGGCACTTTCTCAAACACACTGGAACACTCTCTGTCACCTTCTCAAACACACTGTGACACTCTCTGCTCGTATCTGGCTCTCTCCGAGACAGATTGGGACACTTTCTGATTTTCTCTGACTCTCTGAGACACATTGTGACACTCTCTGACTCTCTGAGACACACTGTGACACTCTGACAGACTGTGACACACTGAAACACTCTCGGAGAGACTGTGACACTCTCTGAGACACACTGCGACACTCTCTGCCATTCTCTGAAACACACTGTGACATTCCCAGACTCTCTCAGGCGACTGACGGTGTGGAGTTTGCACGTTCTCCCCGTGTCTGCGTGGGTTTCCTCCCACAGTCCAAAAGATGTGCAGATCAGGTGAATTGGCCATGCTTAACTGCCCGTAGTGTTAGGTAAGGGTTAATGTAAGGGTATGGGTGGGTTGCGCTTCGGCGGGGTGGTGTTGACTTGTTGGTCCTAAGGGCCTGTTTCCACACTGTAAGTAATCTAATCTAATCTCTGAGACACACTGTGACACTCACTGACTCTCTCTGAAACTCTCTGTGGCATTCTGTGACACACGCTGAAATACACTGTGACACTCTCTGACTCTCTGTGAAACTCTCTGTGGCATTCTCTGACACACGCTGAGACACACTGGAACACTCTCTGGCACTTTCTCAAACACACTGCGACACTCTCTGGCACTTTCTCAAACACACTGTGACACTCTCTGCTCGTATCTGGCCCTCACTGAGACAGATTGTGACACTTTCTGATTCTCTCTGACTCTCTGAGACACACTGTGACACTCTCTGACTCATGAGACACACTGTGACACTCTGACAGACTGTGACACTCTCTGAGACACACTGCGACACACTCTGACCTTCTTTGAAACACACTGTGACACTCTCTGAAAGATTGTGACACACTCTGACACTCTCTGCGACACACCAGGACCCACTCTAACAATTTGAGACACACTGTGACACTCTCTGACAGACTGTGACACTCTCTGACTCTCTCTGAAACATACTATGACAGACTGTGACAACTGTGACACTCTCTGAGACACAATGTGACACTCTCTGACAGACTGTGACACTCTGACTCTCTCTGAGGCTCTCTTAGACACACTGATGCACTCTCTGAGACGCACTGTGACACTGACTGATCTTATCTGACAAGCTCTGAGACACACTGTCACACTCTCTGACAGACTGTGACACACTGTGACACTTTGAGACACACTGTGACATACTCTAATCTTCTTTGAAACACACTGTGACACTCTATGACAGATTGTGACACACTCTGACACTCTCTGCGATACACCAGGACACACACTAACACTTTGAGACACATTGTCACAGACTGTGACACACTGTGACACTCTCTGACTCTCTCTGAGACACAAAGTGACACTCTCTGACTGAGTGTGACACTCTGACTCTCTCTGAGACACACTGTGACACGCTCTGACAGACTGTGACACACTCTGACACTCACTGAGACATACTGGGACACTCTCTGACTCCCTCTGACAATTTGAGACGCACTGTGACACTCTCTGATCGTATCTGACACTCTCTGAGACACATTGTGACACTCTCTGACAGACTGTGACACACTGTGACACTCTCAAAGACAGACTGTGACACTTTCTGACTCCGTCAGACTCACTCTGAAATATACTGTAACCTTCTCTGACAGATTGTGACCTACTATGACACTCCCTGAGACAGACTGTGACACACTCTGAGACACACTGTGATACAGTCTGACTATCTCTGACACTCTCTGAGCCACAATATGACACACTATGACACGCTCTGACTCACAATGACACTCTCTGAGACACACAGTGACACTCTCTGAGAAACTGTGACACTCTCTGACTCTCTCTGAAACACTATACGCTCTCTGACAGACTGTGACTCAGTGTGAAACACTCTGACACTCTCTGAAACACACTGTGCCACTTTCTGACTCTCTGAGACACACTATGACACTCTCCGAGACTCACTGTGACACGCTTTGACACTCTCTGAGACACACTGTGATACTCGCTGTCAGATCGTGACACTTTCTGACTCTCCCTGAATCTCTGAGACACACTGTGACATCTCTGACACTCACTGAAAATCTCTGTGGCACTCTGTGACATACGCAGAAATACACTGTGACACTCTCTGACACATGCTGAGACACACTGGAACACACTCTGGCACTTTCTATAACACACTGCGACACTCTCTGGCAATTTCTCAAACACACTGTGCCACTCTCTGCTCGTATCTGACTCTCTCTGAGACAGATTGTGACACTTTCTGATTCTCTCTGACTCTCTGAGACACACTGTGACACTCTCGGACTCTCTGAGACACACTGTGACACTCTGACAGACTGTGTCACACTGAAACACTCTCTGAGAGAACGTGACACTCTCTGAGACACATTGCGACACACTCTGGCATTCTCTGAAACACACTGTGACATTCCCTGACTCTCTCTGAGGCACACTGTGACACTTTCTGACTCTCTCTGAAACTCTCTGTGACACTTTCTGACACACGCTGAGATGCATTGGAACACTCTCTGGCACTTTCTTAAACACACTGCCACACTCTCTCGCACTTTTTCAAACTCACTGTGACACTCTCTGCTCGTATCTGACTTTCTCTGAGACAGATTGTGACACTTTCTGATTCTTTCTGACTCTCTAAGACACACTGTGACACTCTCTGACTCGCTGAGACACACTGTGACACTCTCTGGCTCTCTGAGACACACTGTGACACTCTCTGACAGACTGTGACACTCTCTGAGACACACTGCGATACACTCTGACATTCTAATAAACACACTGTGACATTCCCTGACTCTCTCTGAGACACACTGTGACACTCACTGACTCTCTCTAACACTCTGACTCTCTCTGACACTCTCTGAGACACACTGTGACATTCTCGGAGATAGATTGCGACACTCTCTGAGACACACTGTGGCACTCTCTGACACTCTCTGAAACTCTCTGTGACACTCTCTGACTCGCGCTGAGACACACTGTGACATTCTCTGGCACTTTCTCCAACACACTGTGACACTCTCTGATCCTATCTGACACTCTCTGAGACAGACTGTGACAATTTCTGACTCTCTCTGACTCACTGAGACACACTGTGACACTCACTGAGACACACTGTGACACTCTCTCACTCTCTCTGAGGCGCACTGTGACCCTCTTACAGACTGTGGTACACTGCGACACACTGTGACACTCTCTGACTCTCTTTGAGGCACACTGTAACACTCTTTGACAGACTGTGACATACTGAAACACTCTCTGAGAGACTGTGACAGACTGTGACACTCTCTGAGACACACTGTGACGCTCTCTGACATTCTCTGAAAGACACTGTGACACTCTCTGATAGACTGTGACACAATGTGACATTCTCTGATGTGCGAGATAAGCGTCTGTCCGGCCCCATCTCCGGCACTTTTATTTCCCTTCCCAGGAACAAAGGCATGGAGGAGTCTGTCCAAAACTTTTCATTCAACTTTGCAAAGTCGGATGTTGTTCCCGTGGGTACACATACAAGCATAGTAATCTCCACGCATTATATACACGTATATGTGGGCTGGGTCTCCTACTGCTGTCTTGACCAATGAGTGCTAGGGTTCCCCACTCTTTTCCTCATTTGGGTTCTGGTGCCTGCGATTATTTTGTTATTCACTTGGCCAATCAGTGTTCGAGCTCCCCGTTCTTTCCTTATATGGATGATGTAGTACAACTGTGGTTAAGGGCGGTCTCTCAACTATCGAGGAAAACTGTTACAATTGTTTCATTCATAAAAACATGGGGGTGGTCCGGCAACAGTTTCGAATGTCTGCTTGTGTTTACACTCAGGTAGAAAAGACTAAAATGCAGCTAACCGTTTAAAAATTACACTACCCCCTACACTGACACTCTCTGAAACACACTGTGACACTGTCTGAGACACACTGTGACACTCTCTGGCACTCTCCAACACACTGTGACACTCTCCGAGACTACTTTTACACTTTCTGACAGACTGTGACACTCTCTGAGCCAAATACTGACACTCTCTTAGATACACTGTGACACTCTCTGACACACTGTGACACTCTCTGAGACAGACTATTACACTTTCTGACTCTCTCTGAATCTCTGAGACACACTGTGACATTCTCTGACAGACTGTGACACACTGTGACATTCTCTGACAGACGGTGATACGATGTGACACTCTCTGACTCTCTCTGAAACACTCTGTGACGCTCTCTGACAGATTGTGACACACTGTGACACTCTCAGAGACAGACTGTGCCACTTGCTGACTTGCCCTGTGTCTCCGACACACACTGTGAAAATCTCTGATCCTGTCTGACACTCTCTGAGACACACTGTGACACTCTCTGACAGACTGTGACACTCTCTGAGCCAAATGCTGACACTCTCTGACACTCTGAGACACAGTATGACACACTGTGGCACGTTCTGACTCTCTCTGAGACACTCTGCAATACACTAAGATTCTCTGACAGACTGTGTCTCACAGTGACACTCTCTGAGAAATACTGTGACACTTTCTGACTCTCTCTGGCTCTCTGTGACGCACTGAGACACTCTCTAAGACACACTGTGACACTCTCTGACACTCTCTTAAACACACTGTGACATTCTCTGACTCTTTCTGACACTCTCTAAGGCACACTTTGATACTCTCTGACAGACTGACACATTGAGACACTCTCAAAGACAGTCTGTGACATTTTCTCACTCTCTCTGACTCTCTCTGAAATATACTGTAACCTTCTCTGACAGACTGTGACACACTGTGACACTCTCTAAGACAGACTGTGACACGTTCTAACTCTCTCTGACTCTCTGAGACACACTGTGACACTTTCTGACTCCCTCTGACTCTCTGAGACACACTGTGACACTCTCTGAGACACACTGTGTCACTATCTGAGACACACTGTGACACTCTCGGAGACAGACTGTGACACTCTCAGACTCTCTCTGATACCCTCAGAGGCACAGCACAACACACTGTGACACTCTCTGACAGGTTGTGACAAACTGTGACATTCTCTGACACTCAGTTAGACACACTCTGACACTCTGTGACTCTCTCTGTCACTCTCTGAGATACACTGTGTCACGCTCTGACAAACTGTGACAATTTCTGTGACACACTATGACACTCTCTGAACGACTGTGACACTTTCTGACATACGGTGACATTTTCTGAGACACTGTGACTCTCTCTGAGACACACTGTGACACTTTCTGTCTCTCTCTGATTCACTGACACACACTGTGGCACTCTCTGACCCGCTCTGACACTCTCTGAGACACACTGTAACACTCTCTCACAGACTGTGACACTCTATGAGCCAAATGCTGACACTATCTGACATTCTCTGAGACGCAATCTGACACTCTCTGACTCTCTCTGACGCTCTTTCAGGCACACCATGACACTCTCTGCCTTTCTCTAACACGTTGAGACACACTGTGACACTCTCTGACCCTATCTGACACTCTCTGAGACACACTATGACACTCTCTGACCTTCTCTGAGACATACCGTGACACTCGCTGACAGATTGTGACACTTTCTGACTCTCCCTGAATCTCTGAGACACACTGTGACATCTCTGACTCTCTCTGACACTCTCTGTGGCATTCTGTGACACATGCTGAAATACAATGTGACACTCTCTGACTCTCTCTGAAACTCTTTGTGACACTCTCTGATACATGCTGAATCACACTGGAACAGTCTCTGGCACTTTCTCAAACACATCGCGACACTCTCTGGTACTTTCTCAAACACACTGTGACACTCTCTGCTCGTATCTGGCTCTCTCTGAGACAGATTGTGACATTTTCGGATTCTCTCTGACTCTCTGAAACACACTGTGACATTCCCTGTCACTCTCTGAGACACACTGTGACACTCACTGACTCTCTCTAACACCTCTGACTCTCTCTGACACTCTCTGTGACACACTGTGACACTCTCTGCCACTCTCTGAGACACACTGAGATACAGTCTGACTTTCTATGACACTCTCTGAGACACAGTATGACACACTGTGACACTTCCTGACTGTCTCTGACACACTCTGAAATACAACGTAACATTCTCTGACAGAGAGTGACACTCTCTGAGCCAAATGCTGACACTCTCTGACACTCTCTGAGACACAGTATGACACACTGTGACACTTTATGACTCTCTGACACACTCTGAAAGTCAATGTAACATTCTCTGACAGACTGTCACAATATGACACTCTCTGAGACAAATTGTGATACTCTCTGACTCTCTCTGACACTCTTTCAGACACACCATGACACTCTCTGACTTTCTCTGACACATTGAGACGCACTGTGACACTCTGACCCTATCTGACACTCTCTGAGCCACACTATGACACTCTCTGACCTTCTCTGAGACACACTGTGACACTCGCTGACAGATTGTGACACTTTCTGATTCTCCCCGAATCTCTGAGACACACTGTGACATCTCTGACTCTCTCTGACACTCTCTGTGGCACTCTGTGACACATGCTAAATTATACTGTGACACTCTCTGACTCTCTCTGAAACTCTCTGTGACACTCTCTGATACATGCTGAGTCACACTGGAACAGTCTCTGGCACTTTCTCAAACACACTGCGACACTCTCTGGCACTTTCTCAAACACACTGACACTCTCTGCTCGTATCTGGCTCTCTCTGAGACAGATTGTGACACTTTCGGATTCTCTCTGACTCTCTGAAACACACTGTGACATTCCCTTTCACTCTCTGAGACACACTGTGACACTCACTGACTCTCTCTGACACCTCTGACTCTCTCTGACACTCTCTGTGACACACTGTGATACTCTCTGACACTCTCTGAGACACACTGAGACACACTGAGATACAGTCTGACTTTCTATGACACTCTCTCAGACACAGTATGACACACTGTGACACTTCCTGACTCTCTCTGACACACTCTGAAATACAACGTAACATTCTCTGACAGAGAGTGACACTCTCTGAGCCAAATGCTGACACTCTCTGACATTTTCTGAGACACAGTATGACACACTGTGACACTTTCTGACTCTCTCTGACACACTCTGAAATTCAATGTAACATTCTCTGACAGACTGTCACAATATGACACTCTCTGAGACAAATTGTGACACTCTCTGACTCTCTCTGACTCTCTGAGACACACTGTCATCCTCTCTTAGACACACAGTGACACACTGTGATACTCTCTGTCACTCTCTGAGACACACTGAGATACCGTCTGACTTTCTATGACACTCTCTGAGACACAGCATGACAACACTGTGACACTTCCTGTCTCTCTCTGACACACTCTGAAATACAACGTAACATTCTCTGACAGAGAGTGACACTCTCTGAGCCAAATGCTGACACTCTCTGACACTCTCTGAGACTCAGTATGACACACTGTGACACTTTCTGACTCTCTCTGACACACTCTGAAATTCAATGTAACATTCTCTGACAGACTGTCACAATATGACACTCTCTGAGACAAATTGTGACACTCTCTGACTCTCTCTGACTCTCTGAGACACACTGTTATCCTCTCTTAGACACACCGTGACACACTGTGACACTCCCTGACACTCTCTGAGGCACACTGTGACACTCTCTGACACTCTCCAACCCACTGTGACACTCTCTGGGGCACACTGTGACACACTCAGACACTCTCTGTGGCATATTGTGACACTTTCTAGCACATCTGAAACACTCTGTGACACTCTCTGACAGACAGTGAAACACTGTGACACTCTCTGACAGACGGTGACACACTGTGACACTATGTGACTCTCTCTGGCACTCTGAGACGCACTGTGACACTCTCTGACTCTCTCTGAAACACACTGTTACACTCTCTGAGAGACTGTGACACACTGCCGCTCTCTGAGACACACTGTGACACTCTCTGACACTCTCTAAGGCACACTGTGAAACTCTCTGACTCTCTCTGACACTCTCTCAGACACACTGTAACACTCTCTGACTCTCTCTGTCACTCTCTGAGATACACTGTGTCACGCTGTGACAAACTGTGACAATTTCTGTGACACACTATGACACTCTCTGAACGACTGTGACACTTTCTGTCATACGGTGACATTTTCTGAGACACTGTGAGTCTCTCTGAGACACACTGTGACACCTTATGTCTCTCTCTGATTCACTGAGACACACTGTGACACTCTCTGACTCGCTCTGACACTCTCTGAGGCACACTGTAACACTCTCTCTCAGACTGTGACACTCTCTGAACCAAATGCTGACACTCTCTGACACTCTCTGAGACACACTATGACACTCTCTGACACACTATGACACACTGTGACACTCTCTGAGACACAATCTGACACTCTATAACTCTGTCTGAAACTCTTAGACACACTGTGACACTCTCTGACCCGTTCTGACACTCTCTGAGACACACTGTAACGCTCTCTCACAGACTGTGACACTCTCTGAACCAAATGTTGACACTCCCTGACACTCTCTGAGACACACTATGACACTCTCTGACATACTATGACACACTGTGACACTCTCTGAGACACAGTCTGACACTGTCTGACTCTGTCTGAAACTCTCAGACACACTGTGACACTCTCTGACTCTCGCTGACACTCTTTCAGACACACCATGACACTTTCTGACTTTCTCTGACACTTTGAGACACACTGTGACACTCTCTGACCCTATATGACACTCTCTGAGACACACTGTGACACTCCCTGACACTCTCTGAGACACACTGTGACACACTCTGACATTCTTTGAAACACACTGTGACACTCACTGACTCTCTCTGACATTCCGTGACTCACTCTGACACTCTCTGAGACACACTGTGACACAGTATTACTTTCTATGACACTCTCTGAGACACAGTATGACTCACTGTGACACTTCCTGTCTCTCTCTGACACACTCCGAAATACAATGTAACATTCTCTGACAGGGAGTGACCCTCTCTGAGCCAAATGCTGACACTCTCTGCACTCTCTGAGACACAGCATGACATACTGTGACACTTCCTGACTCTCTCTGACACACTCCGAAATACAATGTAACATTCTCTGACAGACTGTCACAATGTGACACTCTCTGAGACAAATTGTGACTCTTTCTGGCTCTCTGAGGCACACTGTCATCCTCTCTTAGACACACTGCGACACACTGTCACACGTTCTGACACTCTCTGAGGCAGACTGTGTCACTCTCTGACAGACTGTGTCACACTGAGACACTCTCAAAGACAGATTATGACACTTTCTGGCTCTCACTGACTCTCTGTGACACACTGTGACACTCACTGAGACAATCTGACTTTCTGACCCGCTCTGACACTCACTGAAACACACTGTGACAATCTCGAACACTCTCCAACACACTGTGACACTCTCTGAGACAGACTGTGACACTTTTAGACTCTCCCTGACTCTCTGAGACACACTGTGACACTGACTGAGACACACTGTGATACTCTCTGACATGCTGTGATACTCTCTGACTCTCTCTGAAACACAGTAACACTCTCTGAGAGTTTGTGACACACGACCGCTCCCTGAGACACACTGTGACACTCACTGACTCTCTCTGAGACACACTGTGACACACACTGACTCTCTATGACACTCTCTGAGGCTCTGTATGACAAACTGTGACACTCTCTAAGGCACACTGTGAAACTTTCTGACTCTCTCTGGCACTCTCTCAGATACAATGTAACACTCTCTGACTCTCTTTGTCACTCTCTGAGATACACTGTGTCACGCTCTGACAAACTGTGACAATTTCTGTGACACACTATGACACTCTCTGAACGACTGTGACACTTTCTGACATACGGTGACATTTTCTGAGACACTGTGACTCTCTCTGAGACACACTGTGACACTTTTTGTCTCTCTCTGATTCACTGAGACACACTGACACTCTTTGACTCGCTCTGACACTCTCTGAGACACACTGTAACACTCTCTCACAGAATGTGACACTCTCTGAACCAAATGCTGACACTCTCTGACACTCTCTGAGACACACTATGACACTCTCTGACACAATGTGACACTCTCTGAGACACAATCGGACACTCTCTGACTCTGTCTGAAACTCTCAGACACACTGTGGCACTCTCTGACTCTCACTGACACACCATGACACTTTCTGACTTTCTCTGACACTTTGAGATGCACTGTGACACTCTCTGACACTAAATGACACTCTCTGAGACACAGTGTGACACTCTCTGACACTCTCTGAGACACACTGTGACACACTCTGACATTCTCTGAAACACACTGTGACATTCCCTGACTCTCTCTGAGACACACTGTGACACTCACTGACTCTCTCTGACACTCTCTGACTCACTCTGACACTCTCTGAGACGCACTGTGACACTCTGACAGACTGTGACACACTGTGACACACTCTGACACTCGCTGAGACATACTGGGACACTCTCTGACTCCCTCTGACAATTTGAGACGCACTGTGACACTCTCTGATCCTATCTGACACTCTCTGAGACACATTGTGACACTCCCTGACAGACTGTGACACACTGTGACACTCTCAAAGACAGACTGTGACACTTTCTGACTCCGTCAGACTCACTCTGAAATATACTGTAACCTTCTCTGACAGATTGTGACCCACTATGACACTCCCTGAGACAGACTGTGACACACTCTGAGACACACTATGACTATCTCTGACACTCTCTGAGGTACAGTATGACACACTATGACACGCTCTGACTCAAAATGACACTCTCTGAGACACACTGTGACACTCTCTGAGAGACTGTGACACTCTCTGACTCTCTCTGAAACACTATACGCTCTCTGACAGACTGTGACTCAGTGTGAAACGCTCTGACACTGTGCCACTTTCTGACTCTCTGAGACACACTATGACACTCTCTGAGGCACACTGTGACACTCTCCGAAACTCACTGTGACTCTCTTTGACACTCTCTGAGACACACTGTGACACTCGCAGTCAGGTCGTGACACTTTCTGACTCTCCCTGAATCTCTGAGACACACTGTGACATCTCTGACTCTCACTGAAACTCTCTGTGGCACTCTGTGACACACGTTGAAATACACTGTGACACTCTCTGACTCTCTCTGAAACGCTCTGTGACACTCTCTGACACATGCTGAGACATACTGGAACACAATCTGGCACTTTCTTAAACATACTGCGACACTCTCTGGCAATTTCTCAAACACACTATGACACTCTCTGCTCGTATCTGGCTCTCTCTGAGACAGATTGTGACACTTTCTGATTCTCTCTGACTCTCTGAGACACACTGTGACACTCTGATTCTCTGAGACACACTGTGACACTCTGACAGACTGTGACACACTGAAACACTCTCTGAGAGACTGTGACACTCTCTGAGACAAACTCTGACACACTCTGACATTCTCTGAAACACACTGTGACATTCCCTGACTCTCTCTGAGACACACTGTGACACTTACTGACTCTCTCTGAAACTCTCTGTGGCACTCTGTGACACACGCTGAGGTACACTGTGACACTCTCTGACTCTCTCTGACACTCTCTGTGACACTTACTGACACACGCTAAGACGCACTTTGACACTCTCTCGCACTTTCTCAAACACAATGTGACACTCTCTGCTCGTATCTGACTCTCTCTGAGACAGATTGTGACACTTTCTGATTCTCTGACTCTCTAAGTCACACTGTGACCCTCTCTGACTCGCTGAGACACACTGTGACTCTCTTTGACTCTCTCTGATTGACTGTGACACTCTCTGACAGACTGTGACACTCTCTGAGACACACTGCGATACACTCTGGCACTCTCTGAGACACACTGTGACACACTCTGACATTCTCTGAAACACACTGTGACATTCCCTGACTCTCTCTGAGACACACTGTGACACTCTCTGACACTCTCGGAAACACACTGTGATACAGTCTGACTTTCTATGACACTCTCTCAGACACAGTATGACACACTGTGACACTTCCTGACTCTCTCTGACACACGCTGAAAGACAATGTAATATTCTCTGACAGAAAGTGACACTCTCTGAGCCAAATGCTGACACTCTCTGAGACACAGTATGACACACTGTGACTCTTTCTGTCTCTCTCTGACACACTCTGAAATTCAATGTAACATTCTCTGACAGACTGTCACAATGTGACACTCTCTGAGACAAATTGTGACTCTTTCTGACTCTCTCTGACTCTCTGAGACACACTGTCATCCTCTCTTAGACACACTGCGACACACTGTGACACTCTCTGACACACACTGTGACTCTCTCTGACACTCTCCAACCCACTGTGACACTCTCTGGGACACACTGTGACATTCTCTGACACTCTGTGGCATACTGTGACACTTTCTAGTACATGTGAAACACTCTGTGACACTCTGTGTGGGCGGCACGGTGGCACAGTGGTTAGTACTGCTGCCTCACAGCGCCAGAGACCCGGGTTCAATTCCCGACTCATGCGACTGACGGTGTGGAGTTTGCACATTCTCCCCGTGTCTGCGTGGGTTTCCTCCGGGTGGTCCGATTTCCTCCCACAGTCCAAAGATGTGCAAGTCAGGTGAATTGGCCGTGCTAAATTGCCCATAGTGTTAGGTAAGGGGTCAATGTAGAGGAATGTTTGGGTTGCGCTTCAACGGGTCGGTGTGGACTTGTTGGGCCGAAAGGCCTGTTTCCACACTGTAAGTAATCTAATCAAATCTAAAAAAAACACTCTGACAGACGGTGACACTCTCTGACAGACGGTGACACACTGTGACACTCTCTGAGACAGACTGTGACACTTCCTGACTCTCCCTGACTCTCTGAGGCACACTGTGACACTCTCTGACTATCTCCGAGGCAGACTGTGACACTCTCTGACAGACTGTAACACACTTAAACACTATGTGACTCTCTTTGGCACTCTGAGACAACTGTGACACTCTCTGACACGCTCTCAAACACACTGCAACACTCTCTGAGACACACTGCGACACTCTCTGAGTCTCTCTGAAACACACTCTGACACTCTCTGAATAGCACTATGACACTCTCTGACAGACTGTGACACACTGTGACACCCTCAAAGGCAGACTGTGTCACTTTCTGACTCTCTGAGACACACTGTGACACTCACAGAGACACAATGTCACACTCTCTGACAGACTGTGACATATTGTGACACTTTCTGAGACACACTGTGACACGTTCTGTCTCTCTCTGACTCCCTGACACACACTGTGACACTCTCTGACCCGTTCTGACACTCTCTGAGACAGATTGTGACACTCACTGACATTCTCTGACTCTCTCTGTTACACACTGTGACAATCTCTGACACTCTCTGGGACACACTGTGATACAGTCTGACTCTCTCTGACAGTCACTGAGGCACAATATGACATACTGTGACACTCTCTGACTCAATCGGACACTCTCTGAGACACACTGTGACACTCTCTGTCTCTCTGTGACACTCTGACAGACTGTGACACACTGAAACATTCTCTGAGAGACTGTGACACTCTCAGAGACACACTGCGACACACTCTGACATTCTCTGAAACACACTGTGACATTCCCTGATTCTCTCAGGCGACTGACGGTGTGGAGTTTGCACGTTCTCCCCGTGTCTGCGTGGGTCTCGTCTGGGTGGTCCGGTTTCCTCCCACAGTCCAAAAGTGTGCCGGTCAGGTGAATTGGCCATGCTAAAATTGCCAATAGTGTTAGGTAAGGGGTCAATGTAGGCGAATGGGTGGTTTGCGCGTCAACGGGTCCGTGTGGACTTGTTGGGCCGAAGAGCAAATTTCCACACTGTAAGTAATCGAATCGAATCTAAAAAAATCTGTACGACAGACGGTGACACACTGTGACACTCTCTGAGACAGACAGTGACACACTGTGACACTCTCTGACACAGACTGTGACACTTCCTGACTCTCCCTGACTCTCTGAGGCACACTGTGACACTCTCTGACTATCTCCGAGGCACACTGTGACACTCATTGTCAGACTGTAACACACTTAAAGACTATGTGACTCTCTCTGGCACTCTGAGACACACTGTGACACTCTCTGACACGCTCTCAAACACACTGCAACACTCTCTGAGACACACTGCGATACTCTCTGAGGGACTGTGTCACAATCTGACACACTCTGATAGCCGCTGAGACGCACAGTGACACTCTCTGAGTCTCTCTGAAACACACTGTGACACTCTCTGACACTCTCTGAATAGCACTATGACACTCTCTGACAGACTGTGACACACTGTGACACCCTCAAAGGCAGACTGTGTCACTTTCTGACTCTCTGAGACACACTGTGACACTCACAGAGACACAATGTGACACTTTCTGACAGACTGTGACATATTGTGACACTCTCTGAGACACACTGTGACACTCTCTGACCTGTTCTGACACTCTCTGAGACAGACTGTGACACTCTCTAACTCTCTCTGTCACTCTCTGAGATACACTGTGTCACGCTCTGACAAACTGTGACAATTTCTGTGACACACTATGACACTCTCTGAATGACTGTGACACTTTCTGACATACGGTGACATTTTCTGAGACACTGTGACTCTCTCTGAGACACACTGTGACACTTTTTGTCTCTCTCTGATTCACTGAGACACACTGTGACACTCACTGAGACACACTGTGACACTCTCTGACTCTCTCTGAGGCGCACTGTGACACTCTCTGACAGACTGTGATGCACTGTAACACACTGTGACACTCACTGAGAAACAATGTGACACTCTCTGACTCTCTTTGAGGCACACTGTAACACTCTTTGACAGACTGTGACACACTGAAACACTCTCTGAGAGATTGTGACAGACTGTGACACTCTCTGATACACACTTTGACGCTCTCTGACACTCTCTGAAACACACTGTGACACTCTCTGATAGACTGTGACACAATGTGACATTCTCTGACACTCTCTGAAACACACTGTGACACTGTCTGAGACACACTGTGACACTCTCAGAGACAGATTGTTACACTTTCTGACAGACTGAGACACTCTCTGAGCCAAATGCTGACACTCTCTGACACACACTGTGACACTCTCTGACACACTGTGACACACTGTGACACTCTCTGAGACAGACTATTACACTTTCGGACTCTCTCTGAATCTCTGAGACACACTGTGACATTCTCTGACAGACTGTGACACGATGTGACACTCTCTGACTCTCTCTGAAACACTCTGTGACGCTCTCTGACAGACTGTGACACACTGTGACACTCTCAGAGACAGACTCTGCCACTTTCTGACTTTCCCTGTGTCTCTGACACACACTGTGAAAATCTCTGATCCTATCGGACACTCTCTGAGGCACACTGTGACACTCTCTGGCAGACTGTGACCCACTCTGACACTCACTGACACTCTCTTAGACACACTGTGACACGCACTGTTCCGATCTAACACTCTCTGTGACGCACTGCGACACTCTCTGATCCTATCTGACACTGTCTGAGACACACTGTGACACTCTCTGACAGACTGTGACACACTGAAACACTCTCTGAAAGACTGTGGCACTCTCTGAGACACACTGCGACACACTCTGACATTCTCTGAAACACACTGTGACATTCCAAGACTCTCTCAGGCGACTGACGGTGTGGAGTTTGCACGTTCTCCCCGTGTCTGCGTGGGTTTCGTCTGGGTCGTCCGGTTTCCTCCCACAGTCCAAAGGTGTGCAGGTCAGGTGAATTGGCCATGCGAAAATTGCCCATAGTGTTAGGTAAGGGGTCAATGTAAGGGGATGGGTGTGTTGCGCGTCAACGGGTATGTGTGGACTTGTTGGGCCGAAGGGCATGTTTCCACACTGTAAGTAATCTAATCCAATCTAAAAAAAACTCTACGACAGACGGTGATACACTGTGACACTCTCTGAGACAGACGGTGACACTTCCTGACTCTCCCTGACTCTCTGAGGCACACTGTGACACTCTCTGACTATCTCCGAGGCACACTGTGACACTCATTGTCAGACTGTAACACACTTAAAGACTATGTGACTCTCTCTGGCACTCTGAGACACACTGTGACACTCTCTGACACGCTCTCAAACACACTGCAACACTCTCTGAGACACACTGCGATACTCTCTGAGGGACTGTGTCACACTCTGACACACTCTGATAACCGCTGAGACGCACAGTGACACTCTCTGAGTCTCTCTGAAACACACTGTGACACTCTCTGACACTCTCTGAATAGCACTATGACACTCTCTGACAGACTGTGACACACTGTGACACCCTCAAAGGCAGACTGTGTCACTTTCTGACTCTCTGAGACACACTGTGACACTCACAGAGACACAATGTGACACTTTCTGACAGACTGTGACATATTGTGACACTTTCTGAGACACACTGTGACACGTTCTGTCTGTCTCTGACTCTCTGAGACACACTGTGACACTCTCTGACCTGTTCTGACACTCTCTGAGACAGACTGTGACACTCACTGACATTCTCTGATTCTCTCTGTTACACACTGTGACAATCTCTGACACTCTCTGAGACACACTGTGATACAGTCCGACTCTCTCTGAAACTCTCTGAGACACACTGTGACACTCTCTGACACTCTCTGAGACACACTGAGGTACAGTCTGACTTTCTATGACACTCTCTGAGACACAGCATGACCACACTGTGACACTTCCTGTCTCTCTCTGACACACTCTGAAATACAACGTAACATTCTCTGACAGAGAGTGACACTCTCTGAGCCAAATGCTTACACCCTCTGACACTCTCTGAGACACAGTATGACACACTGTGACACTTTCTGACTCTCTCTGACAGTCTCTGAAATTCAATGTAACATTCTCTGACAGACTGTCACAACATGACACTCTCTGAGACAAATTGTGACACTCTCTGACTCTCTCTGACTCTCTGAGACACACTGTCATCCTCTCTAAGACACACCGTGACACACCGTGACACTCCCTGACACTTTCTGAGGCACACTGTGACACTCTCTGACACTCTCCAACCCACTGTGACACTCTCTGGGGCACACTGTGACACTCTCTGACACTCTCTGTGGCATACTGTGACACTTTCTAGCACATTTGAAACACTCTGTGACACTCTCTGACAGACGGTGACACACTGTGACACTCTCTGACAGACGGTGACACACTGTGACAGTCTCTGAGACACACTGTGACACTTTCAGACTCTCCCTGACTGTCTGAGACACACTGTGACACTGACTGAGACACACTGTGACACTCTCTGACTATCTCCGAGGCACACTGTGACACTCTCTGACAGACTGTAACACACTGAAACACTATGTGACTCTCTCTAGCACTCTGAGACACACTGTGACACTCTCTGAAACACACTGTTACACTCTCTGAGAGACTGTGACACACTACCGCTCTCTAAGACACACAGTGACACTCTCGGACTCTCTCTGAGACACACTGTGACACACACTGACTCTCTCTGACACTCTCTGAGGCTCAGTATGACAAACTGACACTCTCTAAGGCACACTGTGAAACTCTCTGACTCTCTCTGACACTCTCTCAGACACACTGTAACACTCTCTAACTCTCTCTGTCACTCTCTGAGATACACTGTGTCACGCTCTGACAAACTGTGACAATTTCTGTGACACAGTATGACACTCTCTGAATGACTGTGACACTTTCTGACATACGGTGACATTTTCTGAGACACTGTGACACTCTCTCAGACACACTGTAACACTCTCTAACTCTCTCTGTCACTCTCTGAGATACACTGTGTCACGCTCTGACAAACTGTGACAATTTCTGTGACACAGTATGACACTCTCTGAATGACTGTGACACTTTCTGACATACGGTGACATTTTCTGAGACACTGTGACTCTCTCTGAGACACACTGTGACACTTTTTGTCTCTCTCTGATTCACTGAGACACAGTGTGACACTCACTGAGACACACTGTGACACTCTCTGACTCTCTCTGAGGCGCACTGTGACACTCCCTGATAGACTGTGATACACTGAAACACACTGTGACACTCTCTGACTCTCTTTGAGGCACACTGTAACACTCTGTGACAGACTGTGACACACTGAAACACTCTCTGAGAGACTGTGACAGACTGTGACACTCTCTGATACACACTTTGACGCTCTCTGACATTCTCTGAAACACACTGTGACACTCTCTGATAGACTGTGACACAACGTGACATTCTCTGACACTCTCTGAAACACACTGTGACACTCTCTGAGACACACTGTGACACACTGTGACACTCTCTGAGACAGACTATTACACTTTCGGACTCTCTCTGAATCTCTAAGACACACTGTGACATTCTCTGACAGACTGTGACACGATGTGACACTCTCTGACTCTCTCTGAAACACTCTGTGACGCTCTCTCACAGACTGTGACACACTGTGACACTCTCAGAGACAGACTCTGCCACTTTCTGACTTTCCCTGTGTCTCTGACACACACTGTGAAAATCTCTGATCCTATCGGACACTCTCTGAAGCACACTGTGACACTCTCTGGCAGACTGTGACCCACTCTGACACTCACTGACACTCTCTTAGACACACTGTGACACGCACTGTTCCTATCTAACACTCTCTGTGACGCACTGCGACACTCTCTGATCCTATCTGACACTGTCTGAGACACACTGTGACACTCTCTGACAGACTGTGACACACTGAAACACTCTCTGAAAGACGGTGACACTCTCTGAGACACACTGCGACACACTCTGACATTCTCTGAAACACACTGTGACATTCCAAGACTCTCTCAGGCGACTGACGGTGTGGAGTTTGCACGTTCTCCCCGTGTCTGCGTGGGTTTCGTCTGGGTGGTCTGTTTTCCTCCCACAGTCCGAAGGTGTGCAGGTCAGGTGAATTGGCCATGCTAAAATTGCCCATAGTGTTAGGTAGGGGTCAATGTAGGGGGATGGGTGTGTTGCGCATCAACGGGTCGGTGTGGACTTGTTGGGCCGAAGGGCATGTTTCCACACTGTAAGTAATCTAATCCAATCTAAAAAAATCTCTACGACAGACGGTGACACACTGTGACACTCTCTGAGACAGACGGTGACACACTGTGACACTCTCTGAGACAGAAAGTGACACTTCCTGACTCTCCCTGACTCTCTGAGGCACACTGTGACACTCTCTGACTATCTCCGAGGCACACTGTGACACTCATTGTCAGACTGTAACACACTTTAACACTATGTGACTCTCTCTGGCCCTCTGAGACACACTGTGACACTCTCTGACACGCTCTCAAACACACTGCAACACTCTCTGAGACACACTGCGACACTCTCTGAGGGACTGTGACACACTCTGACACACTCTGATAGTCGCTGAGACACACAGTGACACTCTCTGAGTCTCACTGAAACACACTGTGACACTCTCTGACACTCTCTGAACAGCACTATGACACTCTCTGACAGACTGTGACACACTGTGATACCCTCAAAGGCAGACTGTGTCACTTTCTGACTCTCTGAGACACACTGTGACACTCACAGAGACACAATGCGACACTTTCTGACAGACTGTGACATACTGTGACACTTTCTGAGACACACTGTGACACGTTCTGTCTGTCTCTGACTCTCTAAGACACACTGTGACACTCTCTGACCTGTTCTGACACTCTCTGAGACAGACTGTGACACTCACTGACATTCTCTGACTCTCTCTGTTACACACTGTGACAATCTCTGACACTCTCTGACTCACTCTGACACTCTCTGAGACACACTGTGACACTCTCTCACAGATTGTGACCCTCTGAGAGCCAAATACTGACACTCTCTCACATTCTCTCAGACACAGTAGGACACACTGTGAGACTTTCTGACTCTGAAATACAACGTAACATTCTCTGACAGATTGTCACAATGTGACACTCTCTGAGACAAACTGTGACACTCTCGGAGACAGATTGTGACACTCTCTGAGACACACTGTGACACTCTCTGATTCTCTCTGAAACTCTCTGTGACACTCTCTGACACGCGCTGAGATGCACTGTGACATTCTCTGGCACTTTCTCCAACACACTGTGACACTCTCTGATCCTATGTGACACTCTCTGAGACAGACTGTGATACTTTCTGACTCTCTCTGACTCACTGAGACACACTGTGACACTCTCTAACTCTCGCTGAGGCGCACTGTGACACTCTCTGACAGACTGTGATACACTGAGACACACTGTGACACTCTCTGACTTTCTTTGAGGCACACTGTAACACTCTTTGACAGACTGTGACACACTGAAACACTCTCTGAGAGACTGTGACAGACTGTGACACTCTCTGATACACACTGTGACACTGTCTGAGACACACTGTGACACTCTCCAACACACTGTGACACTCTCAGAGACAGACTTTGACACTTTCTGACAGACAGTGACACTCTCTGAGCCAAATACTGACACTCTCTGACACTCTCTGAGACACACTGTGACACTCTCTGAAACACACTGTGACACTCTCTGAGACAGACTATTACACTTTCTGACTCTCTCTGAATCTCTGAGACACACTGTGACATTCTCTGTCACACTGTGACTCACTGTAACATTCTCTGACAGACGGTGACACGATGTGACACTCTCTGACTCTCTCTGAAACACTCTGTGACGCTCTCTGACAGACTGTGACACACTGTGACACTCTCAGAGACAGACTGTGCCACTTTCTGACTTTCCCTGTGTCTCTGACACACACTGTGAAAATCTCTGATCCTATTGGACACTCTCTGAGGCACACTGTGACACTCTCTGGCAGACTGTGACACTCTGTGACACTCTCTGACACTCCCCTAGACACACTGTGACACGCACTGTTCCTATCTAACACTCTCTGTGACACACTGCGACACTCTGTGATCCTATCTGATACTCTCTAAGACACACTGTGACACTCTCTGACAGACTGTGAAACTCTCTGAGCCAAATGCTGACACTCTCTGAGACACAATCTGACACTCTCTGAGATACACTGTGTCACTCTCTGAGACACACTGTGACACTCTCGGAGACAGACTGTGACACTCTCAGATTCTCTCTGATACACTCTGACGCACAGCACAACACACTGTGACACTCTCTGACAGGTTGTGACAAACTGTGACATTCTCTGACACTCAGACACACTCTGACACTCTCTGACTCTCTCTGTCACTCTCTGAGATACACTGTCACGCTCTGACAAACTGTGACAATTTCTGTGACACACTTTGACACTCTCTGAACGACTGTTACAGTTTCTGACATACGGTGACATTTTCTGAGACACTGTGACTCTCTCTGTGACACACTGTGACACTTTCTGTCTCTCTCTGATTCACTGAGACACACTGTGGAACTCTCTGACCCGCTCTGACACTCTCTGAGACACACTGTAACACTCTCTCACAGACTGTGACACTCTATGAGCCAAATGCTGACACTATCTGACACTCTCTGAGACACAATCTGATACTCTCTGACTCTCTCTGACACTCTTTCAGACACACCATGACACTCTCTGACTTTCTCGGACACCTTGAGATGCACTGTGACACTCTCTGACTCTCTCTGAGACACACAGTGACACTCGCTGACAGATTGTGACACTTTCTGACTCTCCCTGAATCTCTGAGACACACTGTGACATCTCTGACTCTCTCTGACACTCTCTGTGGCATTCTGTGACACATGCTGAAATACACTGTGACACTCTCTGACTCTCTCTGAAACTCTTTGTGACACTCTCTGATACATGCTGAATCACACTGGAACACTCTCTGGCACTTTCTCAAACACACTGCGACACTATCTGGCACTTTCTCAAACACACTGTGACACTCTCTGCTCGTATCTGGCTCTCTCTGAGTCAGATTGTGACACTTTCTGATTCTCTCTGACTCTCTGAAACACACTGTGACATTCCTTGACACACTCTGAGACACACTGTGACACTCACTGACTCTCTCTAACACTCTGACTCTCTCTAACACTCTCTGAGACACACTGTGGCACTCTCTGACACTCTCTGAGACACACTGAGATACAGTCTGACTTTCTATGACACTCTGAGACACAGCATGACCACACTGTGACACTTCCTGTCTCTCTTTGTCACACTCTGAAATACAACGTAACATTCTCTGACAGAGAGTGACACTCTCTGAGCCAAATGCTGACACTCTCTGAGACACAGTATGACACACTGTGACACTTTCTGACTCTCTCTGACACACTCTGAAATTCAGTGTAACATTCTCTGACAGACTGTCACAACATGACATCTCTGAGACAAATTGTGACACTCTCTGACCCTCTCTGACTCTCTGAGACACACTGTCATCCTCTCTAAGACACACCGTGACACACTATGACACTCTCTGACACTCTCTGTGGCATACTGTGACACTTTCTAGCACATCTGAAACACTCTGTGACACTCTCTGACAGACGGTGGCACACTGTGACACTCTCTGACCGACGGTGACACACTGTGACACTCTCTGAGACAGACTGTGACACTTTCTGACTCTCCCTGACTCTCTGATACACAATGTGACACTGAGCGAGACACACTGTGACACTCTCTGACTATCTCCGAGGCACACTGTGACACTCTCTGACAGACTGGAACACAGTGAAACACTTTGTGACTCTTTCTGGCACTCTGAGACACACTGTGACACTCTCCGACTCTCTCTGAGACACACTGTGACACACACTGACTCTCTCTGACACTCTCTGAGGCTCAGTATGACAAACTGTGACACTCTCTAAGGCACACTGTGAAACTTTCTGACTCTCTCTGACACTCTCTCAGACACACTGTAACACTCTCTGACTCTCTCTGACACTCTCTGAGATACACTGTGTCACGCTCTGACAAACTGTGACAATTTCTGTGACACACTATGACACTCTCTGAACGACTGTGACACTTTCTGACATACGGTGACATTTTCTGAGACACTGTGACTCTCTCTGAGACACACTGTGACACTTTTTGTCTCTCTCTGATTCACTGAGACACACTGTGACACTCTCTGACCCGCTCTGACACTCTCTGAGACACACTGTAACACTCTCTCACAGACTGTGACACTCTCTGAACCAAATGCTGACACTCTCTGACACTCTCTGAGACACACTATGACACTCTCTGACACACTGTGACACACTGTGACACTCTCTGAGACACAATCTGACACTCTCTGACTCTGTGTGAAACTCTCAGACACGCTGTGGCACTCTCTGACTCTCACTGACTCTCTTTCAGACACACCATGACTCTTTCTGACTTTCTCTGACACTTTGAGACGCACTGTGAAACTCTCTGACACTATCTGACACTCTCTGAGACACACTGTGACACACTCTGGCACTCTCTGAGACACACTGTGACACACTCTGACATTCTCTGAAACACACTGTGACATTCCCTGACTCTCTCTGAGACACACTGTGACACTCACTGACTCTCTCTGACACTCTGTGACTCACTCTGACACTCTCTGAGACGCACTGTGACACAGTCTGACTTTCTATGACACTCTCTGAGACACAGTATGACTCACTGTGACACTTCCTGTCTCTCTCTGACACACTCCGAAATACAATGTAACATTCTCTGACAGACTGTCACAATGTGACACTCTCTGAGACACATTGTGACTCTTTCTGACTCTCTGAGGCACACTGTCATCCTTCTTAGACACACTGCGACACACTGTCACACGCTCTGACACTCTCTGAGGCAGACTGTGACACTCTCCGACAGACTGTGTCACACTGAGACACTCTCAGACAGATTATGACACTTTCTGACTCTCTCTCTCTCTCTCTGAGACACACTGTGACACTCACTGAGACAATCTGACACTTTCTGACTCTCTCTGAATCTCTGAGACACACTGGGACACTCATTGAGACAAACTGACACTTTCTGACACTCTCTGACACTCAGTGAAACACACTGTGACACTCTCGAACACTCCAACACACTGTGACACTCACGGAGACACCCTGTGACACTCACTGACACTCTCCAGCACACTGTGACACTCTCTGAGACACACTGTGACACTCTCCGACACACTCCAACCCACTGTGACACTCTCTGAGACACACTGTGACACAGGATGACACTCTCTGAGGCACACCGTGACACTCTCTGACACTCTCCAACCCACTGTGACACTCTCTGAGACACACTGTGACACTCTCTGACACTCTCTGTGGCATACTGTGACACTTTCTAGCACATCCGAAACACTCTGTGACACCCTCTGACAGACGGTGACACACTTTGACACTCTCTGACAGACTGTGTCACACTGTGACACTCTCTGACAGATTATGACACTTTCTGACACTCTCTTTCTCTCTGACTCTCTGAGACACACTGCGACACTCACTGAGACAATCTGACACTTTCCAACTCTCTCTGACTCTCTGAGACACACTGGGACACTCATTGAGACAAACTGACACTTTCTGACACTCTCTGACACTCACTGAAACACACTGTGACACTCTCGAACACTCTTCAACACACTGTGACACTCACTGAGACACACTGAGACACTCTCTGACGCACTCTGAGGCGCACTGTGACAATCTCTGACAAACTGTGACAGACTGAAACACTTTCTGAGAGAGTGTGGCAGACTGTGACACTCTCTGTGACACACTGTGACACACTCTGACACTCTCTGACCCACTGTGACACTATCTGACACTCTCTGGGACACACTGTGACACTCTCTGACACTCTTTCAAACACACTGTGACACTCTCTGACTCTCTGTGACACTCTCTGACACGCTCTCACACACACTGCGACACTCTCTGAGACACACTGTGCCACTCCCTGAGGGACTGTGACACACTGTGACACTCTCTGACAGTCGCCGAGACGCACTGTGACACTCTCTGACAGTCTGTGACACACTGTAACACCCTCAAAGATAGACAATGTCACTTTCTGAATCTCTGAGACACACTGTGACACTCACAGAGACTCAATGTGACACTCTCTGACAGACTGTGACATACTGTGACACTCTCTGAGACAGACTGTGACATTTTCTGACTCTGTCTGACACTCTTTGAGACACACTGTAACACTCTCTGACAGACTGTGAAAAACTGAGGCACTCTCAAAGACAGACTTGTCACTTTCTGACTCTCTCTGACTCTCTATGAAATAAACTGTAACCTTCTCTGACAGACTGTGATACACTGTGACACTCTCTGAGACAGACTGTGACACGTTCTAACTCTCTCTGACACTCTGAGGTACGCTGTGACACTCTCCGACTCTCTCTGAGGCACACTGTGACACTTTCTGACTCCCTCTGACTCTCTGGAACACACTGTGACACTCTCAGAGACAGACTGTGACACTCTCGGAGACAGACTGTGACACTCTCAGTCTCTCTCTGATACCCTCTGAGGCTCAGCACGACGCACTGTGACATTCTCTGACAGGTTGTGACATTCTCTGACCATCTCTGACTCTCTCTGTCACTCTCTGAGATACACTTTGTCACGCTCTGACAAACTGTGACACACTATGACACTCTCTGAACGACTGTGACACTTTCTGACATACGGTTACATTTTCTGAGACACTGTGACTCTCTCTGAGACACACTGTGACACTTTCTGTCTCTCTGATTCACTGAGACACACTGTGACACTCTCTGACCCGCCCTGACACTCTTACAGACACTCTGTAACACTCTCTCACAGACTGTGAAACTCTCTGAAACAAATGCTGACACTCTCTGACACTCTCTGAGACACACTATGACACTCTCTGACACACTGTGACACTCTCTGAGACACAATCTGACACTCTCCGACTCTCTCTGAAACTCTCAGACACACTGTGGCAATCTCTGACTCTCTCTGACACTCTTTCAGACACACCATGACACTTTCTGACTTTCTCTGACACTTTGAGATGCACTGTGACACTCTCTGACAGTATCTGACACTCTCTGAGACACACTGTGACACTCTCTGACACTCTCTGAGACACACTGTGACACACTCTGACATTCTCTGAAACACACTGTGACATTCTCTGACTCTCTCTGAGACGCACTGTGACACTCACTGACTCTCTCTGACACTCTCTGACTCACTCTGACACTCTCTGAGACGCACTGTGACACAGTCTGACTTTCTATGACACTCTCTCAGACACAGTATGACTCACTGTGACACTTCCTGTCTCTCTATGACACACGCTGAAATACAATGTAACATTCTCTGACAGGGAGTGACTCTCTCTGAGCCAAATGCTGACACTCTCTGCACTCTCTGAGACACAGCATGACATACTGTGACACTTCCTGACTCTCTCTGACACACTCCGAAATGCAATGTAACATTCTCTGACAGACTGTCACAATTTGACACTCTCTGAGACAAATTGTGACACTTTCTGACTCTCTGAGGCACACTGTCATCCTCTCTTAGACACACTGTGACACACTGTGACACCCTCTGACACTCTCTGAGGTACACTGTGAAACTCTCTGACAGACTGTGTCACACTGAGTCACTCTCAAAGACAGATTATGACACTTTCTGACTCTCTCTGACACTCTTTGAGGCACACTGTGACACTATCTGACACACTGAAACTCTCTCTAACACTCTCTGACACACTGTGACACTATCTGACACTCTTTGAGACACACTGTGACACTCTCTGAGGCACACTGTGACACTCTCTGACACTCTCTGTGACACACTGGGACACTCTGACACTCTTTCAAATACTCTGTGACTCTCTCTGACACGCTCTCAAACACACTGTGACACTCTCTGAGACACACTGCGACACTCTCTGAGGGACTGTGACACACTCTGACACACACTGATAGTCGCTGAGACGCACAGTGACACTCTCTGACTCTCTCTGAAACACACCGTGACACTCTCTGACACTCTCTGAAAAGCACTGTGACACTCTCTGACAGACTGTGACACACTGTGACACCCTCAAAGGCAGTCTGTGTTACTCGCTGACTCTCTGCGACACACTGTGACACTCACAGAGACACAATGTGACACTCTCTGACAGACTGTGACATACTGTGACACTCTCTGAGACACACTGTGACACGTTCTGTCTCTCTCTGACTCCCTGAGACACACTGTGACACTCTCTGACCCATTCTGACACTCTCTGAGACAGACTGTGACACTCACTGACATTCTCTGACTCTCTCTGTTACACACTGTGACAATCTCTGACACTCTCTGAGACACACTGTGATACAGTCTGACTCTCTCTGGCACTCTCTGAGGCACAGTATGACATACTGTGACACTCTCTGACTCACTCTGACACTCTCTGAGACACACTGTAACACTCTCTCACAGACTGTGACCCTCTGAGAGCTAAATGCTGACACTCTCTGACATTCTCTGAGACACATTAGGACACACTGTGACACTTTCTGACTCTCTCTGACACACTGTGAAATACAACATAACATCTCTGACAGATTGTCACAATGTGACACTCTCTGAGACAAACTGTGACACTCTCTGAGACAGATTGTGACACTCTCTGAGACACACTGTGACACTGTCTGACTCTCTGTGAAAGTCTCTGTGACACTCTCTGACACGCGCTCAGACACACTGCGACATTCTCTGGCACTTTCTCCTACACACTGTGACAATCTCTGATCCTATCTGACACTCTCTGAGACAGACTGTGATACTTTCTGACTCTCTCTGACTCACTGAGACACACTGTGACACTCACTGAGACACACTGTGACACTCTCTGACTCTCTCTGAGGCGCACAGTGCCACTCTATGACAGACTGTGATATACTGAAACACACTGTGACACTCTCTGAGACACACTGTGACACTCTCTGAGGCACACTGTAACACTCTTTGACAGACTGTGACACACTAAAACACTCTCTGAGAGACTGACAGAATGTGACACTCTCTGATACACACTTTGACGCTCTCTGACATTCTCTGAAACACACTGAGACACTCTCTGATAGACTGTGACACAATGTGACATTCTCTGACACTCTCTGAAACACACTGTGACACTGTCTGAGACACACTGTGACACTCTCAGAGACAGACTGTTACACTTTCTGACAGACTGTGACACTCTCTGAGCCAAATGCTGACACTCTCCGAGACACACTGTGACACTCTCTGACACACTGTGGCACACTGTGACACTCTCTGAGACAGACTATTACACTTTCTGACTCTTCCTGAATCTCTGAGACACACTGTGACATTCTCTGACAGACTGTGACACGATGTGACACTCTCTGACTCTCTCTGAAACACTCTGTGACGCTCTCTGACAGACTGTGACACACTGTGACACTCTCAGAGACAGACTGTGCCACTTTCTGACTTTCCCTGTGTCTCTGACACACACTGTGAAAATCTCTGATCCTATTGGACACTCTCTGAGGCACACTGTGACACTCTCTGAGCCAAATGCTGACACTCTCTGAGACACACTGTGACACTCTCTGACACACTGTGGCACACTGTGACACTCTCTGAGACAGACTATTACACTTTCTGACTCTTCCTGAATCTCTGAGACACACTGTGACATTCTCTGACAGACTGTGACACGATGTGACACTCTCAGAGACAGACTGTGCCACTTTCTGACTTTCCCTGTGTCTCTGACACACACTGTGAAAATCTCTGATCCTATTGGACACTCTCTGAGGCACACTGTGACACTCTCTGACTGACTGTGACATTCTCTGACACTCACTGACACTCTCTTAGACACACTGTGACACGCACTGTTCCTATCTAACACTTTCTGTGTCGCACTGCGACACTCTCTGATCCTATCTGACACTGTCTGAGACACACTGTGACACTCTCTGACAGACTGTGACACTCTCTGAGCCAAATGCTGACAATCTCTGACACTCTCTGAGATACAGTATGATACACTGTGGCACTTTCTGACTCTCTCTGAGACACTCTGCAATACACTGTAAGATTCTCTGACAGATTGTGTCTCACAGTGACACTCTCTGAGAAATACTGTGACACTTTCTGACTCTCTCTGGCTCTCTGCGACACACTGAGACACTCTCTTAGACACACTGTGACACTCTCTGACACTCTCTTAAACACACTGTGACATTCTCGGACTCTTTCTGACACTCTCTAAGGCACACTATAATACTCTCTGACAGACTGTGACACATTGAGACACTCTCAAAGACAGATTGTGACATCTTCTGAATCTCTCTGACACTCTTTGAGGCACACTGTGACACTCTCTGACAGACTGTGACAAACTGAGGCACTTTCAAAGACAGACTGTGACATTTTCTGACTCTCTTTGACTATCTCTGAAATATAGTGTAACCTTCTCTGACAGACTGTGACACACTGTGACACTCTCTAAGACAGACTGGGACACGTTCTAACTCTCTCTGACTCTCTGAGACACACTGTGACACTTTCAGACTCCCTCTGACTCTCTGAGACACACTGTGACACTCTCTGAGACACACTGTGTCACTCTCGGAGACACACTGTGACACTATCGGAGACAGACTGTGACACTCTCAGATTCTCTCTGATACCCTCTGAGGCACACTGTGACACTCTCTGACAGGTTGTGACAAACTGTGACATTTCTGACTCCGTTAGACAAACTCTGACACTCTCTGACTCTCTCTGTCACTCTCTGAGATACACTGTGTCACGCTCTGACAAATTGTGACAATTTCTGTGACACACTATGACACTCTCTGAACGACTGTGACACTTTCTGACATACGGTTACATTTTCTGAGACACTGTGACTCTCTCTAAGACACACTGTGACACTTTCTGTGTCTCTCCGATTCACTGAGACACACTCTGACACTCTCTGACCCGCTCTGACACTCTCAGAGACACACTGTAACACTCTCTCACAGACTGTGAAACTCTCTGAAACAAATGCTGACACTCTCTGACACTCTCTGAGACACACTATGACACTCTCTGACACACTGTGACACTCTCTGAGACACAATCTGACACTCTCTGACTCTCTCTGAAACTCTCAGACACACTGTGGCAATCTCTGACTCTCTCTGACACTCTTTCAGACACACCATGACACTTTCTGACTTTCTCTGACACTTTGAGATGCACTGTGACACTCTCTGACACTATCTGACACTCTCTGAGACACACTGTGACACACTCTGACATTCTCTGAAACACACTGTGACATTCTCTGACTCTCTCTGAGACGTACTGTGACACTCACTGACTCTGACACTCTCTGACTCACTCTGACACTCTCTGAGACGCACTGTGACACAGTCTGACTTTCTATGACACTCTCTCAGACACAGTATGACTCACTGTGACACTTCCTGTCTCTCTATGACACACGCTGAAATACAATGTAACATTCTCTGACAGGGAGTGACTCTCTCTGAGCCAAATGCTGACACTCTCTGCACTCTCTGAGACACAGCATGACATACTGTGACACTTCCTGACTCTCTCTGACACACTCCGAAATACAATGTAACATTCTCTGACAGACTGTCACAATGTGACACTCTCTGAGACAAATTGTGACACTTTCTGACTCTCTGAGGCACACTGTCATCCTCTCTTAGACACACTGTGACACACTGTGACACCCTCTGACACTCTCTGAGGTAAAATGTGAAACTCTCTGACAGACTGTGTCACACTGAGACACTCTCAAAGACAGATTATGACACTTTCTGACTCTCTCTGACACTCTTTGAGGCACACTGTGACACTATCTGACACACTGAAACTCTCTCTAACACTCTCTGACACACTGTGACACTATCTGACACTCTTTGAGACACACTGTGACACTCTCTGAGGCACACTGTGACACTCTCTGACACTCTCTGTGACACACTGGGACACTCTGACACTCTTTCAAACACACTGTGACTCTCTCTGACACGCTCTCAAACACACTGTGACACTCTCTGAGACATACTGCGACACCCTCTGAGGGACTGTGACACACTGTGACACACACTGATAGTCGCTGAGACGCACAGTGACACTCTCTGACTCTCTCTGAAACACACTGTGACACTCTCTGACACTCTCTGAGACAGACTGTGATACTTTCTGACTCTCTGACTCACTGAGACACACTGTGACACTCACTGAGACACACTGTGACACTCTCTGACTCTCTCTGAGGCGCACTGTGCCACTCTCTGACAGACTGTGATATACTGAAACACACTGTGACACTCTCTGAGACACACTGTGACACTCTCTGAGGCACACTGTAACACTCTTTGACAGACTGTGACACACTAAAACACTCTCTGAGAGACTGACAGAATGTGACACTCTCTGATACACACTTTGACGCTCTCTGACATTCTCTGAAACACACTGTGACACTCTCTGATAGACTGTGACACAATGTGACATTCTCTGACACTCTCTGAAACACACTGTGACACTGTCTGAGACACACTGTGACACTCTCAGAGACAGACTGTTACACTTTCTGACAGACTGTGACACTCTCTGAGCCAAATGCTGACACTCTCTGAGACACACTGTGACACTCTCTGACACACTGTGGCACACTGTGACACTCTCTGAGACAGACTATTACACTTTCCGACTCTTCCTGAATCTCTGAGACACACTGTGACATTCTCTGACAGACTGTGACACGATGTGACACTCTCAGAGACAGACTGTGCCACTTTCTGACTTTCCCTGTGTCTCTGACACACACTGTGAAAATCTCTGATCCTATTGGACACTCTCTGAGGCACACTGTGACACTCTCTGACTGACTGTGACATTCTCTGACACTCACTGACACTCTCTTAGACACACTGTGACACGCACTGTTCCTATCTAACACTTGCTGTGTCGCACTGCGACACTCTCTGATCCTATCTGACACTGTCTGAGACACACTGTGACACTCTCTGACAGACTGTGACACTCTCTGAGCCAAATGCTGACAATCTCTGACACTCTCTGAGATACAGTATGATACACTGTGGCACTTTCTGACTCTCTCTGAGACACTCTGCAATACACTGTAAGATTCTCTGACAGATTGTGTCTCACAGTGACACTCTCTGAGAAATACTGTGACACTTTCTGACTCTCTCTGGCTCTCTGCGACACACTGAGACACTCTCTTAGACACACTGTGACACTCTCTGACACTCTCTTAAACACACTGTGACATTCTCGGACTCTTTCTGACACTCTCTAAGGCACACTATGATACTCTCTGACAGACTGTGACACATTGAGACACTCTCAAAGACAGATTGTGACATCTTCTGAATCTCTCTGACACTCTTTGAGGCACACTGTGACACTCTCTGACAGACTGTGACAAACTGAGGCACTTTCAAAGACAGACTGTGACATTTTCTGACTCTCTTTGACTATCTCTGAAATATAGTGTAACCTTCTCTGACAGACTGTGACACACTGTGACACTCTCTAAGACAGACTGGGACACGTTCTAACTCTCTCTGACTCTCTGAGACACACTGTGACACTTTCAGACTCCCTCTGACTCTCTGAGACACACTGTGACACTCTCTGAGACACACTGTGGCACTATCGGAGACAGACTGTGACACTCTCAGATTCTCTCTGATACCCTCTGAGGCACACTGTGACACTCTCTGACAGGGTGTGACAAACTGTGACATTCTCTGACTCCGTTAGACAAACTCTGACACTCTCTGACTCTCTCTGTCACTCTCTGAGATACACTGTGTCACGCTCTGACAAATTGTGACAATTTCTGTGACACACTATGACACTCTCTGAACGACTGTGACACTTTCTGACATACGGTTACATTTTCTGAGACACTGTGACTCTCTCTAAGACACACTGTGACACTTTCTGTGTCTCTCCGATTCACTGAGACACACTCTGACACTCTCTGACCCGCTCTGACACTCTCAGAGACACACTGTAACACTCTCTCACAGACTGACACTCTATGAGCCAAATGCTGACACTCTCTGACACTCTCTGAGACAAACTATGACACTCTCTGACTCTCTCTGAAACTCTCAGACACACTGTGGCACTCTCTGACACTCTTTCAGACACACCATGACACTTTCTGTCTTTCTCTGACACTTTGAGATGCACTGTGACACTCTCTGACCTAATCTGACACTCTCTGAGACACACTATGACACTCTCTGACACTCTCTGAAACACACCGTGACACTCGCTGACAGATTGTGACACTTTCTGACTCTCCCTGAATCTCTGAGACACACTGCGACATCTCTGACTCTCTCTGAAACTCTCTGTGGCACTCTGTGACACACGCTGAAATACACTGTGACTTTCTCTGACAGACTGTCACAATGTGACACTCTCTGAGTCAAATTGTGACTCTTTCAGACTCTCTCTGACTCTATGAAACTCTCTGTGACACTCACTGATACATGCTGAGTCACACTGGAACACTCTCTGGCATTTCTCAAACACACTGCAACACTCTCTGGCACTTTCTCAAACACACCGTGACAGTCTCTGCTCGTATCTGGCTCTCTCTGAGACAGATTGTGACACTTTCTGATTCTCTCTGACTCTCTGAAACACACTGTGACATTCCCTGACTCGCTCTGAAACACACTGTGACACTCACTGACTCTCTCTAACACTCTGACTCTCTCTGACACTCTCTGAGACACACTGTAACACTCTCTGACACTCTCTGAGACACACTGTGATACAGTTTGACTTTTTATGACACTCTCTGAGACACAGTATGACACACTGTGACACTTTCTGACACTCTCTGACACTCTCTGAGACACACTGAGATACAGTCTGACTTTCTATGACACTCTCTGAGACACAGTATGACCACACTGTGACACTTCCTGTCTCTCTCTGACAAACTCTGAAATACAACGTAACATTCTCTGACAGAGAGTGACACTCTCTGAGCCAAATGCTGACACTCTCTGACATTCTCTGAGACACAGGATGACACACTGTGACACTTTCCGACTCTCTCTGACACACTCCGAAATACAATGTAACATTCTCTGACAGACTGTCACAATGTGACACTCTCTGAGACAAATTGTGACACTCTCTGACTCACTCTCACTCTGTGAGACACACTGTCATCCTCTCTTAGACACACTGTGACACACCGTGGCACTCTCTGACACACGCTGAGATACACTGTGATACTCTCTGGCACTCTCTAATACACACTATAACACTCTCTGAGACACGCTGTGACACTATCTGAGACAAACTGTGACATTTTCTGACTCTCTCTGACTCTCTGAGACACACTGTCATCATCTCTTAGACACACTGTGACACTCTCTGACTCTCTGACACTCTCTGAAGCACACTGTGACACTCTCTGACACACTGAAACTCTCTCTGACACTCTGAGACACACTGTGACACTCTCTGACACTCTCACAAACACTATGTGACACTCTCTGAGACACACTGTGACACTTTCTGACTCTGTCTGACACTCTCTAAGACACACTGTGACACTCTCTGAGACAAACTGTGACACTTTCTGAGACACACTGTCATCATCGCTTAGACACACTGACACTCTCTGACTCTCTCTGACACTCTCTGAGGCACACTGTGACACTCTCTGACACACTGAAACTCTCTCTGACACTCTCTGACTCACTGAGACACACTGTGACACTCTCTGACAGACTGTGACACTCTCTGAGCCAAATGCTGACAATCTCTGACACTCTCTGAGATACAGTATGATACACTGTGGCACTTTCTGACTCTCTCTGAGACACTCTGCAATACACTGTAAGATTCTCTGACAGATTGTGTCTCACAGTGACACTCTCTGAGAAATACTGTGACACTTTCTGACTCTCTCTGGCTCTCTGCGACACACTGAGACACTCTCTTAGACACACTGTGACACTCTCTGACACTCTCTTAAACACACTGTGACATTCTCGGACTCTTTCTGACACTCTCTAAGGCACACTATGATACTCTCTGACAGACTGTGACACATTGAGACACTCTCAAAGACAGATTGTGACATCTTCTGAATCTCTCTGACACTCTTTGAGGCACACTGTGACACTCTCTGACAGACTGTGACAAACTGAGGCACTTTCAAAGACAGACTGTGACATTTTCTGACTCTCTTTGACTATCTCTGAAATATAGTGTAACCTTCTCTGACAGACTGTGACACACTGTGACACTCTCTAAGACAGACTGGGACACGTTCTAACTCTCTCTGACTCTCTGAGACACACTGTGACACTTTCAGACTCCCTCTGACTCTCTGAGACACACTGTGACACTCTCTGAGACACACTGTGGCACTATCGGAGACAGACTGTGACACTCTCAGATTCTCTCTGATACCCTCTGAGGCACACTGTGACACTCTCTGACAGGTTGTGACAAACTGTGACATTCTCTGACTCCGTTAGACAAACTCTGACACTCTCTGACTCTCTCTGTCACTCTCTGAGATACACTGTGTCACGCTCTGACAAATTGTGACAATTTCTGTGACACACTATGACACTCTCTGAACGACTGTGACACTTTCTGACATACGGTTACATTTTCTGAGACACTGTGACTCTCTCTAAGACACACTGTGACACTTTCTGTGTCTCTCCGATTCACTGAGACACACTCTGACACTCTCTGACCCGCTCTGACACTCTCAGAGACACACTGTAACACTCTCTCACAGACTGACACTCTATGAGCCAAATGCTGACACTCTCTGACACTCTCTGAGACAAACTATGACACTCTCTGACTCTCTCTGAAACTCTCAGACACACTGTGGCACTCTCTGACACTCTTTCAGACACACCATGACACTTTCTGTCTTTCTCTGACACTTTGAGATGCACTGTGACACTCTCTGACCTAATCTGACACTCTCTGAGACACACTATGACACTCTCTGACACTCTCTGAAACACACTGTGACACTCGCTGACAGATTGTGACACTTTCTGACTCTCCCTGAATCTCTGAGACACACTGCGACATCTCTGACTCTCTCTGAAACTCTCTGTGGCACTCTGTGACACACGCTGAAATACACTGTGACTTTCTCTGACAGACTGTCACAATGTGACACTCTCTGAGTCAAATTGTGACTCTTTCAGACTCTCTCTGACTCTATGAAACTCTCTGTGACACTCACTGATACATGCTGAGTCACACTGGAACACTCTCTGGCATTTCTCAAACACACTGCAACACTCTCTGGCACTTTCTCAAACACACCGTGACAGTCTCTGCTCGTATCTGGCTCTCTCTGAGACAGATTGTGACACTTTCTGATTCTCTCTGACTCTCTGAAACACACTGTGACATTCCCTGACTCGCTCTGAAACACACTGTGACACTCACTGACTCTCTCTAACACTCTGACTCTCTCTGACACTCTCTGAGACACACTGTAACACTCTCTGACACTCTCTGAGACACACTGTGATACAGTTTGACTTTTTATGACACTCTCTGAGACACAGTATGACACACTGTGACACTTTCTGACACTCTCTGACACTCTCTGAGACACACTGAGATACAGTCTGACTTTCTATGACACTCTCTGAGACACAGTATGACCACACTGTGACACTTCCTGTCTCTCTCTGACAAACTCTGAAATACAACGTAACATTCTCTGACAGAGAGTGACACTCTCTGAGCCAAATGCTGACACTCTCTGACATTCTCTGAGACACAGGATGACACACTGTGACACTTTCCGACTCTCTCTGACACACTCCGAAATACAATGTAACATTCTCTGACAGACTGTCACAATGTGACACTCTCTGAGACAAATTGTGACACTCTCTGACTCTCTCTCACTCTGTGAGACACACTGTCATCCTCTCTTAGACACACTGTGACACACCGTGGCACTCTCTGACACACGCTGAGATACACTGTGATACTCTCTGGCACTCTCTCATACACACTATAACACTCTCTGAGACACGCTGTGACACTATCTGAGACAAACTGTGACATTTTCTGACTCTCTCTGACTCTCTGAGACACACTGTCATCATCTCTTAGACACACTGTGACACTCTCTGACTCTCTGACACTCTCTGAAGCACACTGTGACACTCTCTGACACACTGAAACTCTCTCTGACACTCTGAGACACACTGTGACACTCTCTGACACTCTCACAAACACTATGTGACACTCTCTGAGACACACTGTGACACTTTCTGACTCTGTCTGACACTCTCTAAGACACACTGTGACACTCTCTGAGACAAACTGTGACACTTTCTGAGACACACTGTCATCATCGCTTAGACACACTGACACTCTCTGACTCTCTCTGACACTCTCTGAGGCACACTGTGACACTCTCTGACACATTGAAACTCTCTCTGACACTCTCTGACTCACTGAGACACACTGTGACACTCTCTGAGACAAACTGTGACACTTTCTGACTCTCCCTGACTCTCTGAGACACACTGTCATCATCTCTTAGACACACTGTGACACTCTCTGACTCTCTCTGACATTCTCTGAGGCACACTGTGACACTCTCCGACACACTGAAACTCTCTCTGACACGCTGTGACACTCTGAGACACACTGTGACACTATCTGACAGTCTCTCAAACACTATGTGACAATCTCTGAGACACACTGTAAAACTTTCTGACTCTCTCTGACACTCTCTAAGACACACTGTGACACTCTCTGACATTCTTTGAAACACACTGGGACCCTCTCTGACATTTTGAGACACAATGTGACACTGTGACACTCTCTGATAAACACTGTGACACTCTCTGACAGACTGTGACACACTGTGACACTCTCTGACACTGTGTGCGACACACTGGGAACCACTCTGAAATCTGACACTCTCTGAAAAGCACTGTGATACTCTCTATCAGACTCTGACACTCTGAGACACAATATGACACTCTCTGACAGACTGTGACACACTGACATTCTCTGAAACACACTGTGACACTCTCTATCAGACTCTGACACACTGAGACTCTCTCTGAGACGGACTGTGACACACTCTGATCTTATCTGACACTCTCTGAGACACACTGTGACACTCTCTGACAGCCTGTGACACACTGTGACACTCTCTGACATTTTGAGACGCACTGTGAAACTCTGATCCCTTCTGACACTCTGTGTGTCTCAGAGTGTCAGAGAATCTCATACAGTCTGACTCTCTATGACACTCTCTGAGCCAAAGTATAGCATGCTGTGACACTCTCTGACTCACTCTGACATCTCTGCGACACACTGTGATCCTCTCTCACAGATTGTGACACTCTCTGAGCCAAATATTGACATTCACTGACACTCTATGAGACAGTATGACACACTGTGACACTTTCTGACTCTCTCTGACACAGTCTGAAATTTAATGTAACATTCTCTAACAGACTGTCACAATGTGACACTCTCTGAGACAAATTGTGACACTTTCAGACTCTCTCTGACTCTCTGAGGCACACTGTGACACTTTCTGACACTCTCCAACCCACTGTGACACTCTCTGGGGCACACTGTGACACTTTCTAGCACATCGTAAACATTCTGTGACACTCTCTAACAGACGGTGACACGCTGTGACACTCTCTGAGACAGACTGTGACACTTTCTGACTCTCCCTGACTCTCTGAGGCACATTGTGACACTCTCTGACTATCTCCGAGGCACACTGTGACACTCTCTGACAGACTGTAACACAGTGAAACACTATGTGACTCTCTCTGGCACTCTGAGACACACTGTGACACTCTCTGACTCTCTATGAAATACACTGTTACACTCTCTGAGAGACTGTGACACACTACCGCTCTCTGAGACACTGTGACACTCTCTGACTCTCTCTGAGACACACTGTGACACACACTGTCTCTCTCTGACACTCTCTGAGGCACAGTATGACAAACTGTGGCACTCTCTAAGGCACACTGTGAAACTCTCTGACTCTCTCTGACACTCTCTTAGACACACTGTAACACTCTCTGACTCTGACATTTTGAGATGCACTGTGACACTCTCTGATCTTATCTGACTTTCTCTGAAACACACTGTGACAGTCGTTGACAGATTGTGAAACTTTATGACTCTCCCTGAATCTCTGAGACACATTGTGACACTCTCTGATTTTTCTCTGAAACGCTCTGTGGCAATCTCTGACACACGCTGAGACACACTGTGACACTCTCTGGCACTCTCTGAGACACACTGTGACACTCTCTGAGACAAACTGTGACACTTTCTGACTCTCTCTGACTCTGAGACACACTGTCATCATCACTTAGACACTCTGTGACACTCTCTGACACTCTCTGACCCTCTCTGAGGCACACTGTGACACTCTCTGACACACTGAACCTCTCTCTGACACTCTCTGACACTCTGAGAATCACTGTGACACTATCTGACACTCTCTCAAACACTGTGTGACACTCTCTGAGACACACTGTGACAATTTCTGACTCTCTGACACTCTCTAAGACACACTGTGACACTCTCTGACATTCTTTGAAACACACTGTGACACACTCTGACAATCTGAGACACACTGTGACACTGTGACACTCTCTGAAAAGCACTGTGACACTTTCTGACAGACTGTGACACACTGTGACACTCTCTGACACTGTTTGCGAACTCTGGGAACCACTCTGACAATCTGACACTCTCTGAGAAGCACTGTGACACTGTCTATCAGACTCTGACACTCTGAGACACAATATGACACTCTCTGACAGATTGTGACACACTGTGACACTCTCTGATACACACTATGACACTCTCTGTCAGACTCTGACTCTCTGAGGCACAATATGACACTCTCTGACAGACTGTGACACACTGAGACTTTCTCTGAGACGGACTGAGACACACTCTGATCTTATCTGACACTCTCTGAGACGGACTGTGACACACTCTGATCTTATCTGACACTCTCTGAGACAGACTGTGACACTCTCTGAGAGACTGTGACACACTGTGACACTCTCTGACATTTTGAGACGCACTCTGAAACTCTCTGATCCTATCTGACACTCTCTGAGACACAGTGTGACACTCTCTGAGACAAATTGTGACACTTTCTGACTCTCTCTGACTCTCTGAGACACACTGTCATCATCTCTGAGCCAAAATGTGGCATTCTCTGACACTCTCTGAGACACAATATGACACCCTGTGACACTTTCTGACTCTCTCTGACACACTCTGAAATTCAATGTAACATTCTTTGACAGACTGTCACAATGTGACACTCTCTGAGACAAATTGTGACACTCTCTGACTCTCTGAGACACACTGTCATCCTCTCTTAGACACACTGTGACACTCTCTGACACTCTCTGAGGCACACTGTGACACTCTCTGACCCTCTCCAATCCACTGTGACACTCTCTGGGGCACACTGTGACACTCTCTGTGGCATACTGTGACTCTTTCTAGCACATCTGAAACATTCTGTGACACTCTCCAACAGCCGGTGACACACTGTGACACTCTCTGACAGACGGGGACACACTGTGACACTCTCTGAGACAGACTGTGACACTTTCTGACTCTCCCTGACTCTCTGAGACACACTGTGACACTTACTGAGACACACTGTGACACTTTCTGACTCTCTCTGACTCTCTTAGACACACTGTAACACTCTCTGACTCTCTCTGACATTTTCAGTTGCACTGTGACACTCTCTGAACTTATATGACTTTCTCTGAAAAGCACTGTGACACTCGCTGAGAGATTGTGACACTTTATGACTCTCCCTGAATCTCTGAGACACATTGTGACACTCTCTGACTTTCTCTGAAATGCTCTGTGGCACTCTCTGACACACGCTGAGACACACTGTGACACTCTGTGGCACTCTCTGAGACACACTGTGACACTCTCTGAGACACTGAAACTCTCTCTGACACTCTCTGACTCTCTGAGACACACTGTCATCATCTCTTAGACGCACTGTGACATTCTCTGACTCTCTCTGACACTCTCTGAGGCACACCGTGACACTCTCTGACACACTGAAACTCTCTCTGACACTCTCTGACACTCTGAGACACACTGTGACACTATCTGACACTCTCTTAAACACTATGTGACACTCTCTGAGACACACTGTGACACTTTCTGACTCTGTGACACTCTCTAAGACACACTGTAACACTCTCTGACATTCTTTGAAACACACTGGGACCCTCTCTGACAATTTGAGACACGCTGTGACACTCCTTGACAGATTGTGACACTTTATGACTCTCCCTGAATCTCTGAGGCACATTGTGACACTCTCTGACTTTCTCTCAAACTCTCTGTGGCACTCTCTGACACACGCTGAGACACACTGTGACACTCTCTGGCACTCTGTCATACACACTGTGACACTCTCTGAGACAAACTGTGACACTTTCTGAGACAAACTGTGACACGTTTTGACTCTCTCTGACTCTCTGAGACGCACTGTCATACTCTCTGACTCTCTCTGACACACTCTGAGGCACACTGTGACACTCTCCGTCACACTGAAACTCTCTCTGACACTCTCTGACACTCTGAGACACTCTCTGACATTCTTTGAAACACACTGGGACCCTCTCTGACAATTTGAGACAGACTGTGACACTCTCTGATAAACACTGTGACAGTCTCTGACAGACTGTGACACTTTCTGACACTGTCTGCGACACTCTGGGAACCACTCTGAAATCTGACACTCTCTGAAAAGCACTGTGACACTCTCTATCAGACTCTGACACTCTGAGACACAATATGACTCTCTCTGATAGACTGTGACACACTGTGACATTCTCTGAAACATACTGTGACACTCTCTATCTGACTCTGACACACTGAGACTCTCTCTGAGACCGACTATGACACACTCTGATCTTATCTGACACTCTCTGAGACACACTGTGACACTCTCTGACAGACTGTGACACACTGTGACACTCTCTGACATTTTGAGACGCACTGTGAATCTCTGTGATCCTATCTGACACTCTCTGAGACACAGTGTGTCTCAGAGTTTCAGAGAATGTCATACAGTCTGACTCTCTATGACACACTCTGAGCCAAAGTATAACATACTGTGACACTCTCTGACTCACTCTGACATCTCTGTGACACACTGTGACACTCTCTCACAAATTGTGACACTCTCTGAGCCAAATGCTGACACTTGCGGACACTCTCTGAGACAAAGTATGACATACTATGACACTTTCTAACTCTCTCTGAGACAATCTGCAATATACTGTAGGATTTTCTGACAGATTGTGTCACACTGTGACACTCTCTGAGACAGACTGTGACACTTTCTGTCTCTCTCTGGCACTCTGGGCCACACTGTGACACTCTCAGATACAGACTGTGACACTTTCTGACTCTCTCTGGCACTCTGAGCCACACTGTGACAGTCTCTGAGACACACTGTGACACTCTCTGACTCTCTCTGGGACTCGTACACACACTGTGACACTGACTGACTCTCTCTGACACTCTCTTAGACACACTGTGACACTCTCTGACACTTTGAGATGCACTATGACACTCTCTGATCCTATCTGAAACACACTGTGACACTCTCTGAGACATACTGCGACACTCTCTGACTCTCTCTGAAACACACTGTGACACTCTCTGACAGATTGTGACACACTCTGACACTCTCTGCGTCACACCAGGACCCACTCTAACAATTTGAGACACACTGTGACACTCTCTGACAGACTGTGACACACTGTGACACTCTCTGACTCTCTCTGAAACACACTATTATAGACTGTGACACACTGTGACACTCTCTGAGACACAATGTGACATCTCTGACAGACTGTGACACTCTGACTCTCTCTGAGGCTCTCTTAGACACACTGATACACTCTGTGAGACGCACTGTGACACTGTCTGATCTTATCTGACAAGCTCTGAGACACACTGTCACACTCTCTGACAGACTGTGACACTGTGACACTTTGAGACACACTGTGACAGTCTCTGATCCTATCTGACACTCTCTGAGATACACTGTGTCACTCTCTGACTCTCATTCACACTTTGAGATGCCCTGGGCCACTCTCTGAGCCTATCTGACACTCTCTGAGACATCCTGCGACACTCTCTGACTCTCTCTGAAACACACTGTGACACGCTCTGACAGATTGTGACACACTCTGACACTCTCTGCGACACACCAGGACCCACTCTAACAATTTGAGACACACTGTGACACTCTCTGACAGACTGTGACACACTGTGACACTCTCTGACTCTCTCTGAAACACACTATGACAGACTGTGACACACTGTGACACTCTCTGAGACACATTGTGACATCTCTGACAGACTGTGACACTCTGACTCTCTCTGAGGCTCTCTTAGACACACTGATACACTCTCTGAGACGCACTGTGACACTGTCTGATCTTATCTGACAATCTCTGAGACACACTGTCACACTCTCTGATAGACTGTGACACTTTGAGACACACTGTGACAGTCTCTGATCCTATCTGACACTCTCTGAGATACACTGTGTCACTCTCTGACTCTCTCTCACACTTTGAGATGCCCTGGGCCACTCTCTGAGCCTATCTGACACTCTCGGAAACCATTGTGACGCTCTCTGACTCTCTCTGAAACACACTGTGACACTCTCTGAGAAACACTGTGACACACTCTGACTCTCTCTAACACACACACACTGTCACACGCTCTGACGGACTGTGACGCACTGTGACACACTCTTGACACTCGCCGAGACATACTGGGACACTCTCTGACTCCCTCTGACAATTTGAGAAGCACTGGGGCACTCTCTGATCATATCTGACACTCTCTGAGACACACTGTGACACTCTCTGGAAGACTGTGACACTTCAAAGACAGACTGTGACATTTTCTGATTCCGTCTGACTCACTCTGAAATATACTGTAACCTTCTCTGACAGACTGTGACCCAGTATGACTCTCCCTGAGACCGTCTGTGACACACTCTGAGACACACTGTGTTACAGTCTGACTATCTCGGACACTCTCTGAGGCACAGTATGACACACTATGACACGCTCTGACTCACACTGACACTCCCTGAGACACACTGTGACACTCTCTGAGAGACTGGGACACTCTCCGACTCTCTCTGACATTTACTTAGACAAACTGTGACACTATCTGACTCTCTCTGAAACACACTGTGACACTTTCTGACAGACTGTGACTCAGTGTGACACGCTCTGACACTCTCTGAGACACACTGTGCCACTTCTGACTCTCTGACTCTCTGACACACACTGTGACACTCTCTGAGACACACTGTGACACTCTCTGAGACTCACTGTGACACGCTTTGACACTCTCTGAGACACCACTGTGACACTTTCTGACTCTATCTGACTCTCTGAGACACACTGTGACACTCTGTGACTCTCTCTGACACTGTGGAAAACACTGTGACACTCTCTGTCCCTCTCTGACACTCTCTGAGACACACTGTGACATTTATGACTCTGTCTCTCACACTCTTTGAGACACGCTGTGACACTCTCTGACTCTCTCTGAGACAAATTGTGACTCTCTCTGACACTCTGAAAAATACTGTGACGCTCTCTCACACATTCTGAGAAACACTGTAACACTCTCTGACAGACTGTGACAGACTGTGACAGACTGTGACACACTGTGACACACGATGACACTCTCTGACCTACTGTGACACTCTCTCACAGACGGTGACCCTCTCGGAGACAAATGATGACCGTCTCTGAAACTCTCTGAGACACAGTATGACACACTGTGACAATGTCTGACTCTTGCTGACCACCTCGGAAATACACTGTAACCTTCTCTTACAGATTGGGACACACGGTGACACTCTCTGAGACACACTGTGACACTTTCTGACTCATTCTGTCACTCTCTGTGACACACTCTGATCCTCTCTGCGACAGACAGTAGCACTCTCTCACAGACTGTGACATTCTCTGAGACAAATGCTGACACTCTCTGACCCTCTCTGAGCCACAGTATGACTCACTGTGACACTCTCAGACTCTCTCTGACACACTTGGAAATACACTATAACCTTCTCTAACACACTGTGACACTCTCTGACCATTTCTGTCACTCTCTGAGACACACTGTGACACTCTCTCACAGATGGTGACCCTCTCAGAGACAAATGATGACCGTCTCTGAAACTCTCTGAGACACAGTATGACACACTGTGACAATGTCTGACTCTTGCTGACCACCTCGGAAATACACTGTAACCTTCTCTTACAGATTGGGACACACGGTGACACTCTCTGAGACACACTGTGACACTTTCTGACTCATTCTGTCACTCTCTGTGACACACTCTGATCCTCTCTGCGACAGACAGTAGCACTCTCTCACAGACTGTGACATTCTCTGAGACAAATGCTGACACTCTCTGACCCTCTCTGAGCCACAGTATGACTCACTGTGACACTCTCAGACTCTCTCTGACACACTTGGAAATACACTATAACCTTCTCTAACACACTGTGACACTCTCTGACTTTCTCTGACACTCTCTGAGGAACACTGTGACACTCTCTGACTCTCTCCGACAGACTATGACACATTGTGACATGCTCTGGCTTTCTCTGACACTCTGAGGAACACTGTGACACTCTCTGACAGACTGTGGCACACTCTGATGCTCTGTGACACTCTCTTAGACATGCTGTGACACTCTGTGACTCTCGCTGACACACTGAGACATCCTGTGACACTCTCTGACAGACTGTGACACACTGTGAGACACTCTGACTCTATCTGACTCTCTCTGAGGCACACTGTGACACTCCCTGACTCACTCTGAGACACACTGTGACACTCGTTGACACACTGTGACACTCTCCGAGACACACTGTGGACTCTCTGACACTCTCTGAGACAGACTGCGGCACTCTCTGACTCTCTCTGACACTCTCTGACACACTATGACACACTCTGACATACTATGACACTCTGACACACTGTGAAACTCTCTGACACACGGTGACATTCTCTGAGACACTGTGACACTCTCGGAGACACACTGTGACACTTTTGACTCTCTCTGAGACACACAGTAACACCCTCTGACAGACTGTGACCCTCTCTGAGACAAATGCTGACCCTCTCTGACACTCTCTGACTCACACTGAAATATACTGTAACCTTCTCTGACAGACTGTGACACAATGTGACACTCTCTGAGACAAACGGTGACACTTTCTGACTCTCTCTGACTCTCTGAGACACACTGTGACACTCTGTGACTCTCTCTGACACTGTGGAAAACACTGTGACACTCTCTGTCCCTCTCTGACACTCTCTGAGACACACTGTGACATTTATGACTCTGTCTCTCACACTCTTTGAGACACGCTGTGACACTCTCTGACTCTCTCTGAGACAAATTGTGACTCTCTCTGACACTCTGAAATATACTGTGACGCTCTCTCACACATTCTGAGAAACACTGTGACACTCCCTGACAGACTGTGACAGACCGTGACACACTGTGACACACGATGACACTCTCTGACCTACTGTGACACTCTCTGACACTGGGTGACATTTTCTGAGACTCTGTGACACTCTCTGAGACACACTGTGGCACTCTCTGAATCTCTCTCTGATACTATCTTAGACACACTGTGACACTCTCTGACTCTCTCTGAGGCACACTGTGATACGCTCTTACAGACACTGACACACTGTGACACTTTCTGACACTCTCTGAGACACACTATGACACGCTCTGACACGCTGTGACACTCTCTGACTCTCTCTGAAACACACTGCGACACTCTCTGAGAAACTGTGACACACTGTGACACTCTCTGAGGCACACCGGGACCCTCTCTGACAATTTGAGATGCACTGTGACACTCTCTGACAGAAAGTGATACACTGTGACACATTCTGCACTCTATAACACACACTGTGACACTCTCTGACATTCTTTGAAACACACTGTGATATGCTCTGTCAAACTGTGACAGACTGTGACACACTCTGCCACTCACTGTGACACACCGGGACCCACTCTGACAATTTGAGACACACTGCGACATTCTCTGACACTCTCTGAAACATACTGTGACACTCTCTGACAGACTGTGACACACTGTGACACTGTCTGAGACACAATGTGACACTCTCTGACAGACTGTGACACACCGTGACACTCTCTGAGACACAATGTGACACTCTCTGACAAACTGTAACACTCTGACTCTCTCTGAGACTCTCTTAGCCACACTGAGACACTCTCTGAGACGCACTATGACACTGTCTGATCTTATCTGACACGCTTTGAGACACAATGTCACACTCTCTGACAGACTGTGACACACTGTGACACTTTGAGCTGCACTGTGACACTCTATGGTCCTATCTGACACTCTCTAAGTCACACTGTGACAGTCTCTGATGCTATCTGACACTCTCTGAGACACACTGTGAACTCTCTGACTCTCTCTGAAACACACTGTGACACTCGCTGAGACACGCTGTGTTAATCTCTGACTCTCTCTGACACATACTGTGACACGCTCTGACAGACTGTGACACACTGTGACACACGATGACACTCTCTGACCTACTGTGACACTCTCTGACACTGGGTGACATTTTCTGAGACTCTGTGACACTCTCTGAGACACACTGTGACACTCTCTGACTCTCTCTCTGATACTATCTTAGACACACTGTGACACTCTCTGACTCTCTCTGAGGCACACTGTGATACGCTCTTACAGACACTGACACTCTGTGACACTTTCTGACACTCTCTGAGACACACTATGACACTCTCTGACATGCTGTGACACTCTCTGACTCTCTCTGAAACACACTGTGACACTCTCTGAGAAACTGTGACACACTGTGACACACTGCGACACTCTCTGAGGCACACTGGGACCCTCTCTGACAATTTGAGATGCACTGTGAAACTCTCTGACAGAAAGTGACACACTGTGACACACTCTGCACTCTATAACACACACAGTGACACTCTCTGACATTCTTTGAAACACACTGTGACACGGTCTGACAAACTGTGACAGACTGTGACACACTTTGACACTCTCTGCGACACACCGGGACCCACTCTGACAATTTGAGACACACTGTGACACTCTCTGACATTCTCTGAAACACACTGTGACACTCTCTGACAGACTGTGACACACTGTGACACTCTCCGAGATGCAATGTGACACTCTCTGACAGATTGTGACACACTGACTCTCTCTGAGACTCTCTTAGACACACTGAGACACTCTCTGAGACGTACTGTGACGCTGTATGATCTTATCTGACACGCTCTGAGACACAGTGTCACACTCTCTGACAGACTGTGACACACTGTGACACTTTGAGATGCACTGTGACACTCTATGATCCTATCTGACACTCTCTGAGTCATTCTGTGACACTCTCTGATCCTATCTGACACCCTCTGAGACACATTGTGAACTCTCTGACTCTCTCTGAAACACACTGTGACACTCGCTGAGACACACTGTGACACTCTCTGACTCTCTCTCTGATACTATCTTAGACACACTGTGACACTCTCTGACTCTCTCTGAGGCACACTGTGATACGCTCTTACAGACACTGACACACTGTGACACTTTCTGACACTCTCTGAGACACACTATGACACTCTCTGACATGCTGTGATACTCTCTGACTCTCTCCGAAACACACTGTGACACTCTCTGAGAAACTGTGACACACTGTGACACACTGCGACACTCTCTAAGGCACACTGGGACCCTCTCTGACAATTTGAGATGCACTGTGACACTCTCTGACAGAAAGTGACACACTGTGACACACTCTGCACTCTATAACACACAGTGACACTCTCTGACATTCTTTGAAACACACTGTGACACGGTCTGACAAACTGTGACAGACTGTGACACACTTTGACACTCTCTGCGACACACCGGGACCCACTCTGACAATTTGAGACACACTGTGACACTCTCTGACATTCTCTGAAACACACTGTGACACTCTCTGACAGACTGTGACACACTGTGACACTCTCCGAGATGCAATGTGACACTCTCTGACAGATTGTGACACACTGACTCTCTCTGAGACTCTCTTAGACACACTGAGACACTCTCTGAGACGTACTGTGACGCTGTATGATCTTATCTGACACGCTCTGAGACACAGTGTCACACTCTCTGACAGACTGTGACACACTGTGACACTTTGAGATGCACTGTGACACTCTATGATCCTATCTGACACTCTCTGAGTCATTCTGTGACACTCTCTGATCCTATCTGACACCCTCTGAGACACATTGTGAACTCTCTGACTCTCTCTGAAACACACTGTGACACTCGCTGAGACACACTGTGACACTCTCTGACTCTCTCTCTGATACTATCTTAGACACACTGTGACACTCTCTGACTCTCTCTGAGGCACACTGTGATACGCTCTTACAGACACTGACACACTGTGACACTTTCTGACACTCTCTGAGACACACTATGACACTCTCTGACATGCTGTGATACTCTCTGACTCTCTCCGAAACACACTGTGACACTCTCTGAGAAACTGTGACACACTGTGACACACTGCGACACTCTCTAAGGCACACTGGGACCCTCTCTGACAATTTGAGATGCACTGTGACACTCTCTGACAGAAAGTGACACACTGTGACACACTCTGCACTCTATAACACACAGTGACACTCTCTGACATTCTTTGAAACACACTGTGACACGGTCTGACAAACTGTGACAGACTGTGACACACTTTGACACTCTCTGCGACACACCGGGACCCACTCTGACAATTTGAGACACACTGTGACACTCTCTGACATTCTCTGAAACACACTGTGACACTCTCTGACAGACTGTGACACACTGTGACACTCTCCGAGATGCAATGTGACACTCTCTGACAGATTGTGACACACTGACTCTCTCTGAGACTCTCTTAGACACACTGAGACACTCTCTGAGACGTACTGTGACACTGTATGATCTTATCTGACACGCTCTGAGACACAGTGTCACACTCTCTGACAGACTGTGACACACTGTGACACTTTGAGATGCACTGTGACACTCTCTGATCCTATCTGACACCCTCTGAGACACATTGTGAACTCTCTGACTCTCTGAAACACACTGTGACACTCGCTGAGACACACTGTGACACTCTCTGACACACACTGTGACACGCCCTGACAGACTGTGACACACTGTGACACTCTGTGACACTCCCAGAGACACACTGGAACACTCTCTGACTCCCTCTGACAATTTGAGACGCACTGTGACACCCTCTGATCCTATCTGAGACACACTGTGACACTCTCTGTCAGACTGTGATACACTGTGTCACTCTCAAAGACAGACTGTGACATTTTCTAACTCCCTCTGACTCACTCTAAAATATATTGTAGCCTTCTCTGACAGAGCGTGACCCACGGTGTCACTCTCAAAGACAGCCTGTGACACTTTCTGACTCTCTGAGATACACTGTGATACAGTCTGACTCTCTGTGACACTCTCTGAGGCACAGTATGACACACTACGACACTCTCTGAGACACACTGTGACACTCTCTCACAGACTGTGAACCTCTCTGAGACAATCTCTGACCATCTCTGACACTCTCTGAGACACACTGTGACACTCTTTGACAGTCTGTGACACTCTATGACTCTCTCTGACACTTTTGTAGACACACGGTGACACTCTGTGACTCTCTCTGAAACACACTGTGACACTCTCTGACTCTCTGAGACACACTGTGACACTCTGACTCTCTTTGACACTCTGGAAAACACTGTGACACTCTCTGTCCCTCTCTGACACTCTGTGAGACACACTGTGACACTTGCTGTCTCTCTCTCTGACTCTCCGAGACACTAGGTCACTCTCTGAGACACACTGTGACATTTTATGACTCTCTCTCACACTCTCTGAGACACACTGTGACACTCTCTGACTCTCTCTGAGACACACTGTGACTCTCTCTGACACTCTGAGATACACTGTGAGACTCTCTCACACTCTCTGAGAAACACGGTAACGCTCTCTGACAGACTGTGACACTTTCTGTGACACACGATGACACTCTCTGACGGAGAGTGACACTCTCTGACACTTGGTGACATTTTCTGAGACACTGTGACACTTTCTGAGACACACCGTGACCGTTTCTGTCTCTCTCTGACTCCCTGCGACAAACTGTGACACTCTCTGACTCTCTCTGAGACACACAGCGACTCTCTCTGAGGCACACTATGACACTCTCTGACAGACTGTGACACACTGTGACACTCTCTGACTCTCTCTGACACTCTCAGACACACTGTAACACTCTTTGAGACGCACTGTGACACTCTCTGATCTGCTCGACTCTCTGACTCTTTCTGAGACGCACTGTGACACTCGTTGACTCACTCTGATACTCTGTGAGGCACAGTATGACATACTGTGACACTCTATGACTCTCTCTGGCACTCTCTGAGGCACACTGTGACACTCTCTGACAAACTGTGACACTCTCTGACTCTCTCTGACTCACTCCGAAATATACTGTACCCTTCTCTGACAGACTGTGACACACTGTGACATTCTCAGAGACAGACTGCGACACGTTCCGACTCTCTCTGACTCTCTGAGACACGCTATGACTCTCTCTTAGACAGACTGTGACTCTCTCTGACACTCTCTGACTCTCTCTGACACTCTCTGAGGCAGACTGAGACAATCTCTGAAACACACTGTCACACTCTCTAACAGACTGTGACATTCTCTGACACACTCTGCGGCACACTGTGACATGCTCTGACAGACTGTGACACACTGTGACACTCTCTGACCCTCTCTGAGACCGACTGCGACACTCTCTGACTCTCCCTGACATTCTCTGAGGCACAGCACGACATCTGTGACCCTCTCTGACAGATTGTGACAAACTGTGACATTCTCTGACTTTCTCTGACCCTCTCTGAGACACTCTGTGACACTTTCTGAGTCATTCTGTCACTCTCTGAGACACACTATAACACTCTCTCACAGACTGTGACCGTCTCAGAGACAAATACTGACCCACTCTTATAGTGTGCCACTCTCTGACAGACTGTGACCCACTGTGAATTTCTCGGACACTTTCTGAGACACACTGTGACACTCTCTGACTCATTCTGTCTCTCTCTGGGACACACTATGACACTCTCTCACAGACTGTGACCCTCTCTGAGACAAACACTGACTCTCTCTGACACTCTCCGAGACAGAGTACGACTCACTGTGACACTCGCTGACTCTACCTGACACACTCTGAAATACCCTGCAATCTTTTCTGACAGACCGCAACACACTGTGACACTCTCTGATACATACTGTGACCCTTTCTGACTATCTCTGACACACTGTGAGACAAACTATGACACTCTCTGACAGACTATGTCCCACTGTGACATTCTCTGACTATCTGTCTCTCTCTGAGACACTCAGTCACTCTCTGATACACATTGTGGCATTTTTTGACTCTCTGTCACACTCTCTGAGACACACTGTGACACTCTCTAACTCTCCCTGAGACACACTGTGACACTCACTGACTCTCTCTGACACTCTGGAACACACTGTGACCTTCTCTGACTATCTCTGACACACTATGAGACACACTATGACACTCTCTGACAGACTATGTCCAACTGTGACATTCTCTGACTATCTGTCTCTGTCTGAGAAACTCGGTCACTCTCTGAGACGCATTGTGACATTTTTTGACTCTCTCTCACACTCTCTGAGACACACTGTGACACTCACTGACTCTCTCTGAGACACACTGTGACTCTCTCTAACACTCTGAGACACACTGTGAGACTCTCTGAGACACACTGTGACACTCCCTGACAGACTGTGACACTGTCTGACACTCTCTGAGACACACTGTAACACTCTCTGACACTCTCTGAGACACACTATGACACACCATGACACTCTCTGACAGATTATGAAACACTGTGACATTGTCTGACATTCTCTGACTCTCTCTGAGGCACATTGTGACACTCTCTGACAGACTGTAACAGACTGAGACACTCTCTGACTCTCTCTGACACTCTGAGACACATTAAGAGACTCTTTGACTCTCGCTGAGAAACACTATGACACTCTCTGACAGAGTGTGACACTCTCTGATACACGATGACATTTTTTGACACACTGTGACCATCCCTGAGATACACTGTGACACTCTCTGACCCGGTCTGACACTCTCTGAGTCGGACTGTGACACAATCTGACTCTCTCTGACACTCTCTGAGACACATTATGACACTCTCTGACAGACGATGTCCCACTGTGACATTCTCTGACTTTTTCTGACACTCACTGAGACACACTGTGACACTCTCTGAGACAAACTGTGACACTCTCTGACACTCTCTGAGACACACTTGAGACTCTCTGATACACTGTGACATTCTCTGAGACACAATGTGACACTCTCTGACACACTGTGACACTCTCTGACAGTCTGTGACAGACTGTGATAATTTCTGTGACACACTGTGACACTCTCTCACACATGGTGACATTCTCTGACACACTATGACACTCTCTGAGACACACTGTGTCACTCACTGTGACACACTGTGACACTCTCTGACAGATTGTGACACTCTCTGAGACAAACTGTGACTCTATCTGACACTCTCTGCCATTCTCTGAGACACACACCGACTCTCTCTGACAGATTGTGACACACTGTGACACTCTCTAATTCTCAATGACACGCTCTGAGATGCACTGTGACACTCCCTGACAGACTGCAACACACTGTGACACTCTCTGATTCTCAATGACACTCTCTGAGATGCACTGTGACGCTCCGTGACAGACTGTGACACACTGTGGCACACTCTGATTCTCAATGACACTCTCTGAGATACACTGTGACACTCTCTGACAGACTGTGACACACTGTGACACTCTCTAATTCTCTCTGACTCGCTCTGAGATGCACTGTGTCACTCTCTGACTGACTCTGAGACACACAGTGACTCACTCCGACACTCTGTGACATACTCTGAGACAGTGTGACAGTCTCTGACACTCTGTGAAACAGACTGTGACACTCCCTGACTCTCTCTGACACTCTCTCAGGCAGTCAGCGACACTCTCTCACTCTTTTTGTCTCTCTCTGAGACACAGTGTAAAACTCTCTGACAGACTGTGACTCTCTCCGAGACAATCTCTGACACTCTCTGAGACAGACTGTGACACCCTCTGACTCCCTCTGAGGCACAGTACGATGCACTGTGATGCTCTCTGACACTCTCCGACACTCTCTGAAACACACTGTAACAATTTCTGACAGGCTGTGACACACTGTGTCAATCTCTGACTCTCTCTGACAATCTCTGAGGCACACTATGATACTCTGACAGATTGTGACAAACTGTGACACTCTTTGACTTTCTCTGACACTCTCTTAGACACATTGTGACACTCTCTGACCATTTCTGTCACTCTCTGAGACACACTGTGACACTCTCTCACAGATGGTGACCCTCTCAGAGACAAATGATGACCGTCTCTGAAACTCTCTGAGACACAGTATGACACACTGTGACAATGTCTGACTCTTTCCGACCACCTCGGAAATACACTGTAACCTTCTCTTACAGATTGGGACACACGGTGACACTCTCTGAGACACACTGTGACACTTTCTGACTCATTCTGTCACTCTCTGTGACACACTCTGATCCTCTCTGCGACAGACTGTAGCACTCTCTCACAGACTGTGACATTCTCTGAGACAAATGCTGACACTCTCTGACTCTCTCTGAGCCACAGTATGACTCACTGTGACACTCTCAGACTCTCTCTGACACACTTGGAAATACACTATAACCTTCTCTAACACACTATGACACACTGTGACACTCTCTGACTTTCTCTGACACTCTCTGAGGAACACTGTGACACTCTCTGACTCTCTCCGACAGACTATGACACATTGTGACATTCTCTGGCTTTCTCTGACACTCTGAGGAACACTGTGACACTCTCTGACAGACTGTGGCACACTCTGACCCGCTCTGAGACAGACTGTGACACTCTCTGATGCTCTGTGACACTCTCTTAGACATGCTGTGACACTCTGTGACTCTCTCTGACACACTGAGACACCCTGTGACACTCACTGACAGACTGTGACACACTGTGAGACACTCTGACTCTGTCTGACTCTCTCTGAGGCACACTGTGACACTCCCTGACTCAATCTGAGACACACTGTGACACTCGTTGACACACTGTGACACTCTCCGAGACACACAGTGGACTCTCTGACACTCTCTGAGACAGACTGCGGCACTCTCTGACTCTCTCTGACTCTCTCTGACACTCTCTGACACACTCTGACACACTATGACACTCTGACACACTGTGAAGCTCTCTGACACACGGTGACATTCTCTGAGACACTGTGACACTCTCGGAGACACACTGTGACACTTTTGACTCTCTCTGAGACACACAGTAACACCCTCTGACAGACTGTGACCCTCTCTGAGACAAATGCTGACACTCTCTGACACTCTCTGACTCACACTGAAATATACTGTAACCTTCTCTGACAGACTGTGACACAATGTGACACTCTCTGAGACAAACGGTGACACTTTCTGGCACTCCCTGACCCTCTGAGACACCCTGTGACCCTCTCTGAGACACACTGTGACACTCTCTGGCCCTCTCTGACCCTCTCTGAGATACAGTGTAACACTCTCCGACTCGCTCTGAAACACACTGTGACAATCTCTGATAGACTGTGACATACTGCGACATACTCTGACACTCACTTAGACACACTGTGACACTTCTGACTCTCTCTGACACTCTCTGAAACACACTGTCACACTCTCTGACAGACTGTGACACTCTCTGCCCGACTGCGATGCTATCTGACACTCTGTGACATTCTGTGAGACACTGTGACACTCTCTGAGACACACTGTGACACTTTCTCTCTCTCTCTGACACTCTCTGAGACAGACTGTGACGCTCTCTGACACTGAAGCACAATGTGACACTCTGACTTCTTCTGTCAATCTCTGAGACACACTGCAACACTCTCTCACGGACTGTGACACTCTCTGACAGTCTCGGAGACACAGTATGACACACTGTGTCACTTTCTGACTCTCTCTGATACACTCTGAAATACACTGTAACTTTCTCTGACAGACTGTGACATACTGTGACACTCGCTGAGACACACTGCAACAAATTCTGACTCTCTCCGATGCTCTGAGACAAGCTGTGACACTTTCTGACAGTCTATGACACACTGTGACATTCTCTGACTTTCTCTGACACGCTCTGAGGCACTCTGTGACAATCCCTGACAGACTGGGACAGACTGTGACACTCTCTGATTCTCTGAGACACACTGTGACAGTCTCTGACTCTCTCTGACACTCTGAGACACACTATGACACTGTTTGACTCACTTCAACACTTTCTGAGACACACTGTGACACTCTCTGACTCTCTCTGACACTCTCTGAAACACACTGTGACAATCTCTGAGACACACTGGGACACTCTCTGATCGACTGTGACACTCTCTGACACACGGTGACATTCTCTGAGACACTGTGACCCTCTCTGAGCTGTACTGTGACACATTCTGTCTGTCTCTCTCTGACCCTCAGAGACACACTGCGACACTCTCTGAGACACACTGTGACACTCCCTGCCTCTCTCTGAGACACTCGGTCACTCTCTGAGACACAGTGTGACACACTGTGACATTTTCTGACTCTCTCACACACTCTCTGACACACACTGTAACTCTCTCTGACAGATTGTGACACACTGTGACACTCTCTGACTCACTCTGAGACACACTGTGACACTTTCTGACTCTCTCTGAATGTGACATTATGTGGGACACTGTGACACTTTCTGACTCTCTCTGACACTCTCTGATACAGAGTGAGACACTCTCTGACTCTCTGACACTCTCTGAGATATAGTATGACACATTATGACATTCGCAGAGTCTCCCTGACACACCATGAAACACACTGTGACACACTACGACACTCTCTGTCACACGGTGACATTCTCAGAGACACTGTCACTCTCTGACACTCTCTGAGTCACACTATGACACTCTCTGAATCACTCTGTCACTCTCTGATACACACTGTAACACTCTCTGACAGACTGTGCCCCTCCCTGAGACAATTGCTGACCCTCTCTGGCACTCTCTGAGTAACTCTGTAACACTCTCTGACAGACTGTGACATTCTCTGAGACAAACACTGACACTCTCTGACACTCTCTGAGACACAGTATGACACACTGTGACACTCTCTGACACTCTCTGATTCTCTGAAGTACACTGTGACACTCTCTGAGACACACTGTAACACTCTCTGACTCTCTCTGACACTCTCTGAGACATACTATGACACTCTTTGACAGGTTGTTACTCACTGTGACACACTCTGACCGCTTTGAGACTGACTGTGACACTCTCTGGCATTCTCTGACACACTCTGTAACACACTGTGACACTCTCTGACAGACTGTGACAAACTGTGACACTCTCTGTCTTTCTCTGACATCTCTGAGGCAGACTGTGACACTCTTTGACTGGATGTGACACACGGTGACACACTCTGACCCTCTCTGAGACCGACTGTGACACTCTCTGACACTCTCTGAAACACACTCTGACACTCCCTGACAGACTGTGACACACTGTGACACTCTCTGAGACACACTGTGACACTTTCTGACTCTATCTGACTCTCTGAGACTCTCTCTGACCCTCTCTGAGACAGACTGTGACACTCTCTGACTCTCTCTGACCCTCTCTGAGGCACAGCACAACACACTGTGACACTCTGACAGATTGTGACAAACTGTGACACTTTCTGACACTCTCTGAGGCAGGCTGTAACACTCCCTGACAGACTGTTACACACTATGACACTCTCTGACTCACTCTGATACTCTCAGAGGCATACTGTGGCATTCTCTGACTCTCTCTGACACTCTCTGAGACACACTGACTCTCTCTGACACACTGAGATACTCTCAGAAATTCTCTGAGACTCACTGTGACACTCTCTGGCAGACTGTGACACTATCTGATTCTCACTGACACTGTCTGAGACTCACTGTGACACTCTCTGACACTCTCTGACCGATCGTGAGACACTGTGACAATCTCTGATGCACTGTGACACTCTCTGAGACACACTGTGACACTCTCTGAAACACACTGTGGCTCTCTCTGACACTCTCTAAAACGTACTGTGACACTCTCTGACAGACTGTGACACACTGTGATACTGATTGACCCTGTATGAAGCACTGTCTGACTCTCTCTCTGACACACTGTGACAATCCCTGACACACTGTGACATCCACTGAGACACTTGACACTTTCTGACACTCTGTGAGACACACTGTGACACTCTCTGACACATTGTGACACTCTCTGCCTCTATCTGACACACTATGACAATCTCTGACATACTACAACACTCTCTAAGACACCGTGACACTTTCTGACACTCTCAGAGACACGCTGTATCCCTCTCTAAGACACTCTGATAACCTCTGATGCTCTCTGAGACATACTGTGACACTCTCTATCAGACTGTGACACACTGTGACACTCCCTGACTCTCTCTGACACTCCCTGAGACACACTGTGACACTCTCTGAGACACACTGTTAGACTGTCTGACCCTCTTTGACACTCTCTGTAACACACTGTGACACTCTCTGACTCTCTCTGAGTCCCACTGTGACACTCTCTGTAACTCTCTCTGACACTCTCTGAGTCCCACTGTGACACTCTCCGACACTGTCTGGGACATACTGTGCAACTCTCTGATACACTTTGACACTCTCTGACTGTCTTTGAGACACACTGTGACATTCTCTGACACACTGCGACACTCTCTGACACGCTATGACATTCCTGCCTCTCTCTGACTCACTGGGAAACTCTCTGAGACACATTGTGACACCCTCTGACTCTCTAAACACACTGTGACTATAATAGAAAATTATCCATTTACTGTGAAATTAATTATCCATATACTGTGAAATTAATTATCCATTTACTATAAAGTTTAAAGAGAATGCTTTGTTTAAATCAATACTGTGCTGAGCTTTGTAAACGATGCTTTGATGAAGGGTTGCAGTTAGCTTATCTCTGTTTGATTTCTGTAAGCATTCAACTCGCCCTTGCGATAGTCGAACTCAGCGAAAGCTGAATAACTGTTATGTCCAGCACCAGGGGATGAGAGGATAACAACTTGAGTTTCCCCAGTCTCTGCCCTTGAGAGTCTGATAAGGAACGCGATAAGGCAGGTGTCTGTGTAAATGTTTGGGTACTCATTGCATTGAGGCATCTGACTTAGTGTAATGGGTCAATCTTGTAAAATGTTTAATAAAGACCCTTGTTTTCATCTTGCTAATTATTGAGTCAAGTCAATTTAATTTCTCTGACACTAAACTTGGGGGCTCGTCCCGGGACCCCGCGACTGGATGAGATTCTGAAGATTCCCAGGAAGCGCAGGTGCCAGCACCTTGAAGGTCTTTCACTTCATCTCGAGCGCTGAACTGGACCTTTTGCGTGAGAGGACTGGAAATCTGTGGATTGCCCTAGCGCCGGGATTTCAAATCAATTAAGGTTGGGTAATAGTCGTGGTTTACGTAATCCTACATAGAGAGCCGGTTTAAGAGAATAAATACAGCAGGAAAAGGGTTCAGTGAACTCTCACGTGGTATTAGAGTAAAACTCCAACGGAAGGGGATTACTGTCTCAAGATTGTTTAAGAGACAGCAAGGTTAAGGCTGGTTTTAGACTTGGAACCACCACTGGCTGAGTTGGACTCGCCTAAGACGTACCAGGTACGTGGTTTCTTGGTTTACGAAAACCAAGGCCTTGAGGCGGACGTGCCCAGTGTGAGAGGGGACATCCAGAGGTAAAAGCAAGTCAAAAGGGAATGGATAACTGTACCACTAGAGCGAGAGACAGAGAGAGAGAGAGAGAGAGAGAGAGAGAGAGAGAGAGAGAGCTGAATACTTTTCCAGTTACACTAAAAATGGCTTCTGGCAAGAGCAAACAAAGGGAGAGTCCACACAAAATTTGGAATGGTCAACCAAAAAGTTTTAGGAAAAGACAGCTGGAAATATTAAAGTTGAGGTAGGAGGAGAGAGAGAAGGAGAAAAGGGACGGAAAGATCGAACCTATGAATTGGAGTGCTTCTTGTACGTGGAAGGCTGAGGCTGATATCAGAGAAAGGAAATCTCAAGTAAAGGACAGACCAAATACACGTACAAACACCAGTGCACATGCGGGAAACAACCTAACGAAGCTGAACAGTGTCTTAAATCTGTTTCAGACCCTGACCTTGATGACTGCCCTCCGAGACCTGCCGTCCCCCTACGAGATCTGCCTGGTGAAAGTTCTACGTCAGTGGCCACCGCCTCAGGGCCTGCTAGATCACCGATAGCACACCATACCCGCAACAGACCGAAGCAAGAAGGCCAAAAGAAGGACGACCACTCCAAGATGGAAAGGCATCCAAGGCCTGTCCGTGATCACCCCCTGACGGATGATGAGTCCGTGGGGGTACTGGCGTACGATCATCTAACCAGGTCGTTCTGCAAGCCCCAAAGGTTGACGTTGCAGGTCCAGAAGGGCGCCCAATGTTGGCCCACCAGCCATGGACCATGAGGGATCTGGAAGTGCCTGTGGGCAGTTGCCTGACCCACGCGAGGTTGGAGCTAATAAGAAGTGACAAAGTTCTGTACTGAGTTCCGTCCCATGTCACATGAGATGAGATGTCTCCTGGGATGAAAATCAGGTGCCAATGTCACCAAACACAAGTATACCTGGCCAGCTGCAAACGTCCATGCCAGAGCAGCCAACCCGCAAGGGGAAGAGAAGGGAGACTTTAATGCTTTTGTTGCAGCGCTGGCAACCGCCTGAAGGTAGGCATTCCCAGTGCGAATGGATATGACCAAAACAGCAATGTGAAAACAATGGGAATGTGAGAGAGTGTCCCAGTACCTTACGCACCTCACTGAAGTCCATAATGCCCACAGTGCACTGAGACGACATGAGGACATAACGACGGCAGAAATCACACTGTATGAGGCACATCTGAGGAACAGCTTCATCAATGGAATGAAGGAAGAAATAGCGAAAAAGGTAAAAGACACATGTATTACCTGGGACACGGGAAAGCTGAATTTGATAGAACAACATGCGATACATGCTGAAATATTGCTTACCCAGGAGAAGGATAAGTGGAAACTAAAGATGGAACAGCAAACACATAAAGCTCAGCTTACTCTGATGCAAATGGTCACCCAGCTGTTGGAGGGAGGTGCTGCAGGAAGAGAGAGAGGCAGAGGGGGAGGTCGCGGAAGAGGAAGAGGTCGCAAAAAAGGCGCTGATAGAGGTAGATCTGGCGGGTGCTTTGTTTGCAGAGCAATGGACCACTGGATGAGGCAGTGCCCACACAGACAGCCTCACTCGGTTTTGGAGGCGGGACAGCAGGGTGACTGTCAGGGGAAGGCTGAGGTGGAGGTGCACAGCCCACAAGGTACAGGTAAGCCTCTTTCCCTTACACTTGACAATGAAGATTCACTTATGCTAATCTCTTCTACCAACCTTTCGCGCACTGCGACATATCACATCTCAATGTTCAGCACTGAGATTTCGAATTGTGGACAGTATGTCCAATATCACAATGATGCATATCATTCGATGCCCACCTCTATGTTATATGTGGAAGGTACATCAGTTACCTTTTTGGTAGCTACAGGGGCAACATACTCAGTCCTTAAATTAAGCCAGTTTAGACAATCGACACAAATAAAGATGAGTGAAAGGTTCCTGAACACAATGGATGCATCAGGAGTCATGATGCAGAAGAGATTTTCTGCACCTCTACTGTGCAAAACTCGTAACAGGGAAACATTCCAATTTTCCTTTTTGTTATCGGAATTTTGTCCTTTAAATCTGATGTGTCGGGATTTCATAGGGACACTGGGGTTGTATTTGGTCAGTACTCCGACGGGGTTGCAGGTAATTCAAAGGAAGATTGCAGGCTGTAAAATATGACCCACGACCCCTGATGTATGTGTTTTAGTGGCGATTAAGCCAGAGAGCGATACGTTCAGTGAGCGATTCACTCACCCTGGAAGCAAGCAACCATGTTAATCCTACTAACACCGATTTTCTTGCTGGAGACATGGTGCACTGCACAGCACACATACACCGTGATGGCCCTGACGAACCATATGAGAAGGATTGGTTCAGGAGATTGGTTAAACCAGATTAGCTGTTATTGTGTGAATTTTATTGGAGTGATCACAGATGTGCGGTCAGTATGAACTTATCCAAAGTATCTGTGACGGTCAACTAGACCCTAGCTTTTTGATGTGGAAGGCTCTGCTCTGACGTGTCACTGGTGAAGGTGTCCAGTAACAGTTGGCAGGATTTGGGAGCATGGGTGCTAAAGGCTCAAAGAACAAAAGGTTGGGTCTCCAGGGACGAAGTGGGTATCTGGTTAAATGCAGATATGCGGACATATAAGAAGAAACTAAGCTGGCTAACTCAGGCAGATAGGACAGTCCAGGTAACCCCCGCTAGCCCTGAGAAGCCAAGGAGTGTAGCCTAACGTTTCCCTAAGTTAGAAGTCACGGACCCAAAATTAAAAATGGTCCCGACTGAGTTTTAGACAAAGGACAATCATAATGTCGGGCTCATACGGGTCTGTTAACCCATACGGATAACCCCGAAGTCTGAGTATCGTCCTTGCAGAGCACAATACCTGTTAAAACCCGAGGCCACAAAAAGAATTACTTCAGTCTTTGAATCCCTCCTAAAGGCTGGAGTGATAATCCCCTGTGAAAACTCACCGGTGAGAACCCCCATTTATCCAGTCAAACAGGCAAACATTCCTGGTGAACCGGAGGAATGGAGATTTGTTCAAGACCTGCAGGCAGAAATAACGCTGTTGTTCCACATGCCCCAAATGTTCCCAACCCCTGTACTGGCTCAAATTCCACCGGACAGGAAATGGTTCTCTGTTGTGTATTTAGCAAATGCCTTCTTTAGCATACCGGTGCACCCAGATAATCAATTGTGGTTCGTTTTTTCATTCAAAGGATAACGATATACCTTCACGTGAGGTTACTGTGAGTCCCCCACCACATGTAATGGGGCGCTGCGCAGGAGTCTGGAGACTCTTGTTCAAACCCTGGGGTCAGTGTTTCTGCAGTATGTAGATGATTGCTTGATATCGGCACCAACAAAGGAACAATGTGGAAGGAGACCCTTGCGTTGCTCTGCCATCTAGCGCTGGAAGGGCACAAAGCCACTATCGCAAAGCTACAATTTGTGCAACAACAGGTGAAGTTCTTAGGTCACCTAATATCTGAATAAGGGAAGGCTATTGGTCCAGACAGAGTTCAAGCAATCCAGCAAATTCCAAAGCCTCATACGAAGAGACAATTGCTCTCCTTTTTGGGCATGTGCTCCTACTGTAGGATGTTTATCGCACATTACACAACCCTTGAGGCGCCCCTAAGTGACATAGCCCATGGCAAAGGGTTGCAGAACCAGAGTCCGTTACAGTGGGCCCCAGAAGCCGAGAGTGCCTTTTTTGAATTTAAAAGGGCGCTCCAAACTACACCTACGCTGGGAATTCCGAACCCAAACAAGCCTTTTGTACATACGGTAGATGAGAAGCGTGACTGCATGACATCTGTGCTGATGCAGCATCATGGGGGAAGATTGAGGCCGGTAGCATATTTTTCAGCTAAACTAGACCCTGTAGCAGCCGGATTGCCTCAATGCCTTTGAGCTGTGGCTGCAGCTGAAAAGGCTGTTGTAGCTACCAGGGATATAGGCGGCTACGATGAATTAACCCTTCTGGTCCCACAAGCAGTATCCTTATTACTTTCCGAGAAAAAGACCGCACATGTCAGCAGAACGTTGGCTCCGAGACAATACTGTGTTATTGGAGATGCCTAACATTAAAATAAAGCGATGTAACGTCCTTAACCCTGCTAACCTTCTCCCCACAGAAGGAGATGGAGACCCACACGGACTGTGTTGCTGTAACTAATGACATTTGCAGCCACAGACCAGATTTGCAGGATTCACCATTTCAGAATCCAGATATGGATTTTTTTGTGCATGGGTCAGCATTCAGGAGCAAGGAGACAGGCCAGAATTGTGTTGGGTATGCTGTAGTGACTATCTATGAGGTAGTCAAAGTGGGATCACTCCCTTCTCATCTGTCAGCGCCAGCAGCAGAGCTGATTGCCTTGACTGAGGCCTGTAAATTGGCTGAGGGAAGGACAGTGAATATTTACACCGATAGCAGATATGCATTCGGGGTTGTACATGATTTTGGAACCCTGTGAAAACACAGGGGCTTCTTGATCTCCACGGAAAGCCCATCACACACCGCAACCTGATTTCCGACCTCCTGGAAGCGGGTCCTGTTGTCTAAATCAATCGCTGTGTGTAAGTGTGAAGCTCACAGAGAAAATAATGATCTTATTTCCCAAGGTAATGCAAGGGCAGACTCAGCAGCAAAAGCGGCAGCCCAGCAGCCACCATCTGAGTAGATTAACATGTGTATGATAAAAATTTGTACCCAAACAACAGATGTCCGGGAGTTACAGTCACAGGCCACACCGGGAGAAAAGCGTGAGTGGACGAAAGCAGGATGTAGTGTGAGGGAAGGAGCATGGTGTGGCTCCAATGGTAAACCCTGTCTACCACCACCATTATTTCCATTCTATGCCAAACTGACACACGGTAAGGACCATGTGTCAAAAGGGGGGACGTACGACAGTATTTTGGCACACTGGTACACTTTGGGATTTACTCATTACTCCCAGAAATATTGTGAGCCTTGTGTTATCTGTGCTACTATTACTGTGGGGAGGGGAATACAGATGAGTCAGGCAGTACACCCCCAACCCGAAAAACCTTTTGAACATTTACAGATGGATTTCATTGAACTACGCCCAGCGAAGGGAAAATATATTGTCTGGTAATAGTGGATATGTTTTCCAAATGGTTGGAAGCGTTCCCCACGTCTAAACAGGATGCCAGTGCAGTAGCCAAAGCTTTGCTAACTGAGATATTCCAAGATGCGGCATCCCTGAAAGGCTTAGTAGCGACAATGGGACACCATTGGCCAATAATGCCTTACAGCAGATCAGTGATTATTTAGGAATAAATATGAGCCAACACTGTGCCTACCACCCAGCAAGTGGTGGGGCAGTGGAAAGAGAAAATGCTACCCTAAAAAATAAATTGACAAAATATTGTGAGAAACTAGGGGTGACATGAACAAAGGCACTCCTCATTGTGCTGATGTATATGAGTTCGAGGAGGAGAGGAAGAGCTAATCTTAGCCCGTTTGAGATTTTGTTTGGTACACCACCCAACACAGGGATTGGCCCAAGACCTAAGGTAAGACAGATAACAGACCACGGTCAAGATGAGATGTTGTGTTACTGTATAAAACTCTCTACACTTTTGTCTCAAATACAGAATCAAGTGAAAGCAGCACTACCCCAACTAGCAGAAGGGAAGCTGCACGATCTAGAACCTGGAGACTGGATAGTGGTGAAAGACTTCAGGAGGAAAAGCTGGAAGTTGGAGAGGTGGCTGGGACCGTTTCAAATGCTCCTCACAACACAGATAGCTGTGAAGATCGCTGATGTATAGCTATCTGGCTCTGTACGTTTTTTTAAAATCTGGCTTTTATTGCCCTTGTTGTCATAAAATGGCAAAAAAGGGGGGGAATGTAATGGAAAATTAACAAAATTAACATTTACTGTGAAATCTGAAACATTTGCTAAATCTAACACTCGGCTAAAACTAACACTTTGCTAAAATTTTAAGTAGACGACCTGACTTTGCTGGATTCTGCAAGCAGACAACTTGGCCTTGCAGGGCATGCAAAACAGTCAAACTCAGCAAGAGTCAGGGAAAACATAAACTTCATATCAACAGCCTAATGTTCCCAATTCTTATCCTTGAGCATGTGATAAGAAAAAGTGAAATGCTTAAAAGGCATATGTGAAAGCTGTTCAGCCCCTCCATGCAGCATTTTGCCAAGTGTATTTACCCCTGTAGAGGTTTCAGTAAAGCTTTTTATTTGCTCTTGCTAACATTTGAGACGAGTCGAATTTATTTCCACAACAGTAAGTCTGCCTCATTATTACACCAATATAAACATTAGGAATAAATCGCAAATATCCTGGCCATTTGACATCATGCTGCTGCAACATATTATCCTGACACAGCACTATGACTGGAATAATTGATCTCACCCACAATACTACAATCTCTCAGTGCCACAGGATCGCAGTGGTTCGAGGCAACAAGATACACACCAACAATCTTATGATAGCAAATTAAACCTTGTTGATACTCAGACTTGGAAGGAATTGTCACGTTACAAATGTTCAACAAGTAGATTTGGAGGACCATCTTAAAGAGGAGATACAGCTGGGGAAGTGGAGATGTTTAGTGAATGAGTCAATCATTTTAACTGAGCTCAAGAGAAATGCATGTTTTTTCTTTAAATCTGATACCATGTGGAACTATCTTTGTCAGCCATTGTTGTGGGATATTTACACTCTTCTTCTAACTCAGCTTTCTGAAATTGTGTATTAAATGATCCTTGATTGTATTTTAGTTGGTAAAATCTACAGCACCATCTTCATTGACCTGCTCTGACACTAGCTTAATAAACTGACCTTTCTTGTCCAGACATGTGTTTTCCATTTACATCTCTATTCTCGTTGCTTCTTGTAAATCCAATGTTTCTGAGGAAGAAATTATTCTCCCCAAATGGTAGCCTCTGGAAGTATCCTCAATATTTTAGTTATATTATATTGGCTGTTCTTTATTACAGGGTTTGTCTCTTCTCTTATGTAGCGACATGGTAATTGAAAACACTTCAGTCCTCTGACCACACTTCCATATTTATGGAGCATTAAATAGTTAAGAATAATCACTTTGCTGTTGTGTCCAAACCTCAGAAACACTCAGACATCCCATCCAGACTGAGCAAATGTATTAATTTACCACGGTATAAAACAAATTGGTTTGAATGGGGTTAAGTGAACCTACTCGTTCAGTGATTGTAGTTAATGTCAGTCTCCATGCATCAAATTATTTCACAAACAGGTTTACTTCCTTTTAATAAGGGGTCTTACAATGTTATCACATTGTATCAGTCGGAACTTCACCTTCAGCAATAACCAGGATCAACCGTTCAAGAGTAAGGGAGAGAAGAGATCAGAGTCTGAGAACAATACACTGGAATATTCCAACAATGGACCAGGATATGAGAACAATAGACTGGAATGTTTATATTTGGGTCGTTACAATCTTCCTCAAGATTGGGTGGATCTTAAGTCTGCTTTGCTCGTTCATGCTGATTTCTATCCTCTCCTCACTATTATTTCTAGTAAGTCTTTCTATCTGACTATGAATTCAATAAGAACCTTGTTGAACTAACTTACTGACCCAAAATTTAAATACTGAAAAAAAGGAAGCCATTTCCATGAATTCTGTCCACAAACTCAATTCCTTACCAAACAATTTTAATACCAATATCTGAAGTGGAATCAAACTGCTTATAACTCCAACAAGCACTTCGGATCTAAGCTAATATCTATTTCCATACTCTCTCCAGCACCAATCCTGTCACGACTAACTCCGCAATATCTCAAGTCTCCCATTTTGTCTCAGTCTCGCTGAATAAACCATCACTGCACCTTTGTTATATCCAGATTCAACTGTTCCTATTCTCTTCCGGCCACAAATAATTTGACCAGAAATGTTGAGTGTCCTCCCTGAAAGGTGCTGACTTCAGGAGAGTCAGTGGGATTTTGGTAATATCACGACACTTGCAATCAGAGCCCCAGGCTTTCACCCCAGGCTTCGACTGTGGGTTCAAATACCCTCACTTCACCACCTCCTTCTGCCCCGCCCCCCCCCCCCACCCCCAGAAGGACAGCTGGTGGTTTTTGAATTCAATTACAGTCAGTAATAGCAACAATCCGTTGTTGTAGAAATTCCGGTTCATTCAGGCCCTTTTGGGGAAGGATATCTACCATCCTTTCCAAATGTGACATCATGATTCCAGACTCTGACAAATGTCTCTGCCTCTTTGTGGTCCACTAGAATCACCAAACACACCATTCAATTCAGAGCTGAGAATTATGGAATCAACAAGACGAAGAGCCCTGTCGAGTCTTGTGTACTTTGTGTGAATGTTGTGTATATTTCTGATCACCACACTACCACGAAGACGTGGAGGCTTTGGTTTACCAGGATGTTGGCTGGTTTGGAAGGTATTGGCAATGAGGAGAGATCGGACAAACTTGTGTTTTCACTTGAACACTGATGAATGAGGGGGGGACTTGAAAGAAGTTGAAAAAATTCTGAGAGGCATGGACAGAATGGATAGTCAGAGCCTGTTTCCCAGGATACTAATCTCAATTTCAAGGGGACATAGTTTTAACAGAAGAAGGGAAAGTTTAAAGGAGATGTGAGACAGCTTTTTTACACACATGTTGATAAGCGCCTGGAATGTGCTCCCTAAGGTAATGGTGGAGGTGGATTCAATAGCAACTTCTTGAATTGGTAGGGAATCAAGCGATATAGGCCATGAAAAGATAAAAGGTTTTTCATTTAGAAAGGCATCAAGTGTGAGCACAGTCTTAGTGGGCCGAAGGGCATGTTCCTGTGCTGTGCTGTTCTTTGTTCTTTCTTCTCTCTTTCCTCTATATCTGTTAAAAAGAGTTGCATTCACCTCCTTGGTACACTGGGCAGTAAGCTGTAAGTGCTGAATGCAAGTTCCTATGCAACTCGTCAGAGGGGCTGAATTGTGTATTCCTGTGCCTCAGTAATAGCCTTGAGGAATTCACTGAGAGACGTGTTGTGTGACATTACACGGGAGGTAGGAGTACCAGTTGGCCATTCGGTCCCTGCTACACCATTCAGACAGATCAGCGCTGATCTGACTGTGGCTGAACTCCCTGTCCATCTCTGTCCCCCAAAAAACATGGGATTGCTTGAACATCAAGGAGCTACGTAGATCAGCCTTGAATATCTTCACTGCTCCCTGCAGATGAGAATGCCACAGGTCGCATAGCCCTCAGGACATGGAGTTCAATGTAGCTAAGTGTGAGGTGATTCACTTTGGTAAGAGTAATAAAAAGATGGGGTACTGGCCTAACGGTCGGATACTTGGTAGTGTGGATGAGCAGAGGGATCTTGGTGTCCATGTACACAAATCTTTGAAAGTTGCCACCCAGGTAAATAGTGCGGTGAAGAAGGCATATGGCGTACTGGCTTTTATTGGTAGAGGAATTGAGTTCTGGAGTACTGAGGTCATGTTGCAGTTGTATAAGACTCTGGTAAGGCCACATCTGGAGTATTGTGTGCAGTTTTGGTCGCCATACTATAGGAAGGATGTGGAGGCACTGGAACGGGTGCAGAGGAGGTTTACCAGGATGTTGCCTGGTATGGTAGAAAGATCGTATGAGGAAAGGCTGAGGCACTTGGGGTTGTTTTCATTGGAGAAAAGAAGGTTTAGGGGTGACTTGATAGAGGTGTATAAGATGATTAGGGGTTTAGATAGGGTCGACAGTGAGAATCTTTTTCCTCGTATGGAGTCAGCTATTACAAGGGGGCATAGCTTTAAATTAAGGGGGTGTAGGTATAGGACAGATGTTAGGGGTAGGTTCTTTACTCAGCGAGTCGTGAGTTCATGGAATGCCCTGCCACTAGCAGTGGTGGACTCTCCCTCATTATGGGCATTTAAGCGGGCATTGGGTAGGCATATGGAGGATAGTGGGCTAGTGTAGGTTAGGTGGGCTTGGATCGGCGCAACATCGAGGGCCGAAGGGCCTGTACTGCGCTGTATTCTTCTATGTTCTATGTTCTATGACAAAGGAGCATCCTCATCTCAATCTAAAATGGGAGCACCCTTAATTTAAAGTGATTGTCCTTACACCAATCACCTCCTATTTGTGACATGATGCACAACAAATAAGAACAGACGTAGACCATTCAACCCCCTCAAACCTGACCCACATAAGCACTGGCTCTCTAGTTGATCAAATATCTATCAAATTCATCCTTCACTGCTCTTTGGGCAACTCGTTATCAGATACACCCTTATCTCAGTCTGAAATGGAAGAAGCCACATTTTCAAACATTCTACAGTTCCCCTTGTTCGACACACCCGCACATGGGGAGCCAACCTCTCAGCATCCACGCTCAGGGTCAGTTATGTCTCAATATGATCATGTCTGTTTCTGCTGAATTTCAAATGTTATACATCCAAACTGCGCAATATGTCTGCATAGGATGAATTCGTCGTCCCAGAAACAACTGAGTGAGCTATGTCCATACACCTTCTCATGTAATTGAATTCTTTCTGAGGTAAGGAGATCAAAAAAGCCTCATACAGTCCTCCAGCTATGATCTCAGTAAAACTGGGAACAGCTGCAGCTTCCTTCATGGGTGACTCCTTGCAAGAAACATTAGATTTGTGACAAGAGCTAGAGTCCACTTGTTTTTTTATATATCTGAAATAAGGCAACTTTGATTGGCTACAGAGATGAAGAGATTTTTCTCCTTTTCTCAGAGCGCTGTGAGACATAGAATTACAGAATAGAATCCTTACTGTGCAGAAGTTGCCATGTTGCTCCTCAAGTCTGTACTGACCCTAGGCCCAATACCGCCACCCTGTCCCTGCATTTCACATATCTAATCCAAATAACCTGCACAATCCTGGTCACTCTTAGGCAAATGCACATTTTTGGACTGGGCTACAGAATGGAAACCCATTCAGACACAGGGAGAATGTGCAAACTCCACACAGACTGTTGACCCAGACTGGAATCAAGACCATGTCCCTGGCACTGTGAGGCAGCAGTACTAACCATTAAAGTACTGCAACCTTACCTCCAAATTGATGTATAATTTGCTTGCTTGCCTTCTTCACAGTTAATGCAGTGATGACCTTCATGCTGCTTGTTAAAGATTGTGGTTTGTCTCCATGTGATACCCATTACCTGGTGGCCATTGAAGTGGCAGGTCGACTGGTCGTTATCCTCAACCTGAGATTGAGACACATTCTGATTGATTATTGAGAACACCACAGTTTCCTGTGGGGCATCCCCATGTATAATATATTTGCTGTACTGCTTTATATCGGTCGGACGGTCCTGTCTGGTTTGCTATCACCTTCACTTTCGATTGATTTGTGGCCATTTGTTGCCTGAAGCTGAAAATTAAATATTGCATTTAGAAAACTGTTCAGGGAACAGCGACTGTGCTGAGCTGTTTAAAGAACATCTTCTGGTATTTTATGCTCCCAGCTCGGTATTGGCTGGATAACACCCCCCTGGCTTTGTGATGTAACAATCGGTGTTTATTACTCTTCAGTCTGGATCATAATTGAGTTCCTCCACCACATTCTAACCCGACTTTCCAATTTCCCCTGTATCTGCTGCTCAATGTTTTCATCATCAGACACATCATCAGACCAGCAGAGCCCGCAGGAGACCAGTGGAGAATCTCACAGGGACACCGAAATGCAAAACTGAAGTAAATCCATCGTGTTACTGTTAGTGTTAACAATGTATTCAAATGGAGCCAAATATTTGTGATGGGCTAATGGTCTACGTATCAACATGAATTGTGCTGGAATTGGGATTCATGATGCAGTTTCTCAGTTGCTGCATGGCAGTTTTGCCATGACCCTGACAAAGTTCAGGCAGCAACTGAAGAAGGTGCTGAAATGTCCCTTCACTGAAATCAATGAATGAATCAATCAAATTCACTTGGTGTGTACTTATTGGGCCGAACGGCCTGTTTCCACACTGTTGGGATTCTATGAGGACTTAGATGTGTCAGTGTTGTACTGGCCAAAGTTAAAAATCACACAACACCTGGTTATAGTCCAACGGGTTTATTTGGAAGCACACTAGCTTTACCAGCTTATTATTATAAATTCGGTGTCCTGTGATCCTGCCCCACCAGATACCTGATCGAGAAGCAGCGTCCAATCAGTCAAGATTTTTCTAATTTTAATTCAAATTCACAGCAATGAAGCAGCCTATCACAATGGAAACAGACTGAGGAGAGGTGACTGAGGTGTCAGTGGGGGAGCACTTTTGGGCCAGTGACCAAAGTTCGATTAATTTGAAAGTAGAAAAAGTTTTGTGTGTGGGAAATCATGACACACGAACTCGACTGATTTTTTTGAAGAAGTAACAAAGAGGATTGATGAGGGCAGAGCGGTGAACGGGATCTGTATGGACTTCAGTAAGGTGTTTGACAAGGTTTCCCATTGGATACTGGTTAGCAAGCTTAGATCATATGGAATACAGGGATAATTAGCCATTTGAATTAGCTCGAAGGCAAGAGGTGGTGGTGTAAGGTTGCTTTTCAGACTGGATGCCTGTGCCCAGTGATGTGCTACAAGGATCGGTGTTGAGTCCACTGCTTTTCGTCATTTATATAAATGATTTGGATGCAAACGTAGGAGGTATAGTTAGTAAGTTTGCAGGTGGCAACAAAATTGAAGGTGCAATGGACAGTGAAGAAGGTTACCTCAGAGCACAATGGGATCTTTATCAGATGGGCCAATAGGCCGAGCAGTGGAGTTGAAGTTTAATTTAGATAAATACGAGGTGCTGTATTTTGGAAAAGCAAATCAGAGCATGTAATATCCACTTACTGGTAAGGGTGTGTTGCTGAACAAAGAGACATTGGAGTGCCAGTTCATAGTTCTTTGTAAGTAGAGTTGTTGGCAGATAGTATAGTGAAGAAGACATTTGGTATGCTTTCCTTTATTGGTCAGAAGATTGAGTATTGGAATTAGGAGGTGATGTTGTGGATGTACAGGACATTGGTTAGGCCACGTGCAATTCTGGTCTCCTTCCGAACGAAGAATGTTGTGAATCTTGAAAGGGTTCAGAAAAGATTTACAAAGATATTGTCAGGGCGGAGGATTTGTGCTATAGGGAGAGTCTGAAATAGGCTGGGGCTGTTTTCCCTGGAGCGTTGGAGGCTTCTCAAGTTTCATAAAATCACGAGGGGCATGGATCGGACGAAGTCTTTTCCCTGGGGTGAGAGAGTCCTAAATTGGAGGGCATAGGCTTAGAGTAAGAGGGAAAGATATAAAATGGACCTAAGGAGACAACATTTTCACATAGATGATTGTGTGTGTATGGAATGAGCTCCCAGAGGAAGTGGTGGAGATTGGTAGAATTACAGCATTGAAAAGGCATCTGGACGGGTATATGAATAGTAAAGCTAAGAGGGATACGGGCAAAGTGCTGGCAAAAGAGACTAGATTAGGTTAGGATATCTAGTTGGCATGAACGATTTGGACCGAAGGGTTTGTTTCCATGCTGTACATCTCTATGACTAAGTGCGGTATAACAGAGCATTCAGGGCTCCCTTAGTGACAACAAGGGAGTGTTTGCACTGTGGTGATATTTGCACTCTAAATCTACACATCTGTACCTGACAAACACCTCAACGTACAGAGACCAGGAGGGCAATCTGTCAAGACTTGAATTCTCTAACCAGAGACTGTGAGAACGAGAACATTTCTGGGGGGCATGGGAGATGGATGCAGCTTCACAAATCAAAACACATGTATCATTCAGTTACTTGTTTTAAAAAACTTTCTCATTTAAACTGACTAACAGTTCCAGTATCCACTCTCGTTTGTGGAAGAGAGTTCCAAACCTCTCCCATCCATTGTGTGTAGAAGTGCTTCCTTACATTCCTACTGAACGCTCTGGCTCTCATTCTCAGACTGTGCCCCCTCATTAGAGAATTGCCAGCCAATGGAAATCATTTATCTTTTTGTGTTAATGTCTTGGAGGACTTCACTCAGATCAACCCTTAACCTTCAAGATTCTTCCGAACACAGGCTTCATTTGCATATGAAAAAAAAAACAGAAATTGTTCAGCAGGTCTGGCAAGCATCTGTGAGAGAGAAAGTAGAGTAAATATTTCAAGTCCGGAGACCCTTCTTCAGAACTAAGTTGCATGATCTCCCTTCATACCTTCAGAACATACGAAACCAGAACAGATGACAGAATACTAAAGTCAGGAAATTCTCCAGCAACAGTGACTTTGGGAGTCTCTGTCAATGGAAAATTGTATCATGAATGCTGCTCACTGGATTGTTATCACTGTTCTGGGGTCTGGATGTGGGCTGACCAGTCAATGAGATGGCGACGTTGTTGTTCAAAAGGTAAAACCAGAGAGCAGATCAGCAGCAGATTAAAGTAAGTCCAAAATGTCCAGGAACGCCAATAGAAGCAAGGATGGTGTAGAACACCTTCTCCACCTGCTGAGGTGGTGGATGCATTTTGCCATGTGAGGGTGATCTGTCCCTTCAGGCAGCTGACAAGCTCCTTGTTTGAAATACTGGGCTGATGCATTCCCAGAGATGCTGCCTTATACTGTCTGAAAACTCCTTTGGGAGACTGACACGACAACATTGCTCAACTTTGTGTCAAAACTCTGACAATGAACAAACTAATACAATAACAAGTTTAATCCCAATTACGAAGGAGCGTTGCTGTTCAGTATATCATAATGAAATAACAAAAAAATCAGAACCTGGAATCTCCCAGCAATAATGGTGCCCAAACAAATACTGTGAGCCCCATTACAAGATCAAAAATGATGTCAACCAATGCTGCATCGAGCCAGTTTATTCCACGTGTGAAAATATATCTCAGAGCTGGTCTTCTGTTCTCTAGAGTAGGAGCTGCCCTCTTTAAACAAGAGCATTTCACTCACTGTGGAAATGTGATTCTTCTTACACACTGAATGTATGCATTACTGCTGACGTCAGCATTTATTCCCCATCCCTAATGACCCAGGTTCCAGAGGTACATGAAGGGCTTTCTTGGAGGAAGGGGATTGAGTGAACAAGATGGGCTTCCAACAATGGAGGTATTATTGAACAAACTCTTATTGTCATTCTTCATCCTTCCCAAAGGGCAACTAGGGACGAATAATAAACACTGGCCCAGCCAGTGATGCCCACATCCCATCAATGGATAAGAATAAAGTGATAACCCTAGAGGTTCCATCTACCTTATAGCCCCTGGTCTGTATTCATCAGGATCATACCCATGTGTGGGGATATGTGCCTTTTCCAAGCTGCAATCGTAACCATCAGTATCCCGAGATATATCATGGTGAGTGCAGTTAGGACCACAGCTTGATGTGAGAGGAGCCGAATTCATGGATGACAGGCTATGGGCATGTGATCATATGGCCTGTTCCTTCACATTTGCTTAAGAGTGGTCCCTGTCAATGTCCCTTCTATTTCCACATTATGTGGGAGGAAGATATGATAAGCCATCTAAATACATTTTTTTAATATAATTCCGATATTTGGACATCATCCTAACTTCGTCACTTGGGATAATTGGAAGCCCTAGCACTGAGAGTGCCCTTGCAGTTGCCATTAAACCAGACCTTGGTGAGCTGCTGTAATTGGGGTGGATGGTGGCTCAGTGGTCAGCATAGCTGCCTCACAGCACCAGGGACATGGCTTCATTTCCAGCCTTGGGCGACTGTCTGTGTGGAGTTTGCACATTCTCCCCGTGTCTGCATGGGTTTCCACCCACAGGCCAAAGATGTGCAGGTTAGGTGAATTGGCCATGCTAACTTGCCCACAGTGATAGGTGCTTTGTCAGGGGTAAATATAGGGTAGGGAAATGAGTCTGAGTGGGTTCCTTTTCAGAGGGCCAGTGTGGACTTTTTGGCTGTCGAGCCTGTTTCCATATTATAGGAAATGTAATTTAAACTGACAGTGAGAGATATTGGGGTGGGTCTTTTCCTGGAACAAATGTTTACACTGTTTGTCACAAATTTGCAGCGGGGCTTTCCCTTGGCTGGCCTGTCTGAACTCCTCCCTCATCCTGTTCCTGCAGATACTGCACAGGGTGTCCCAGCAATAATGATGGTGGGCAACAAAACTGCATTGTGTGCAGTATCTACAGCACAGAGACCCAGAGATGGAGAGCAGGAGGAAGTCTGTGATTTTGCTCCTCACCATGTCTTGGAGCTTCATCCTCCTGTTGTTCATCTATGTTTTAAGTTTCTTACATTCTGTTATTCAAGGAGTCCATCCTGAAGATTACTCGCTTTTCCTGCATAACTTCCCAAAACTTGGTTATATGCTGCAGACCCTAAGTTGCTGCACAAACAAGTTTATTTATGCAGCAACATTATCTCGGTTCAGAGTGAAGATCACTAACACAGCAAAGCAACGACTAACACAAATTGCATAATGAATAAATAAACTTCCTTAGTGAAGCCACAGGAGGGTCCTGTTGTTCCAGACATGAAACAATTTTTCAAATTCATTCATGGGATGTTGGCATCACTGCCCAGGCCCAGCATTTATTACCCATCCCTAGTTGCCCAGAGAGAAATTGGTGGTGAACTGCCTTCTTGAACCGCTATTGTCCATGTAGGTCAACCCATAACGTTGTTAGGGAAGGAATTCCAGGAATTTGACACAGGGATATATTTCCACTTCAAGATGGTCAGAAGCTTGGAAGGCAATTTGCATAAGGTGGTGTTCCCATGTATTTGTTGCCATTGTCCTAAATGGAAGTGGCTGTGCGTTTGTAAGGTGTTGTCTGAGGATCTTTGGTGAATATCTGCACTGCATTTGTAGGTGGTACACACTGCTGCTCCTGAGCATCTTCGGTGGTGGGGGTGGATATTTATGGGTGGGGTGCTTTGTCCTGGTTGGTGTCAAGTTTCTTGAGTGTTTATTGGAGCTGCATTCATACAGGCAAGTGGAGCATATTCCATCACATCCGACAGAGAGTCCTTATCCCAGTGTAGAGGCAGGGTTGATCTGGGAACCGGCAGATTCCCCATTATAGCATAATCCAAAGGAATTGTCTAGGAAAGTGGGTAAGTCCTATCAGCTTGGAACCCTCTAAGTGTCCATCAAAAATCAATTTCTTCAGCGGGTACTGATACAGTTAAACAGACTAGTTAATCTGTAAATATTCCATGTCAACCAACCCTATACTAATGTCCCAAATAGCTATCTATGAGTTGTTTTGAAGTGAGAAATCGTGGCAGGTGATTACATGATATTATTAGAACCCACTCACCAAACAAATGACTGGCCTCTATTTTACAGCATCAAGCTTCCCGTTTCTTTGGGTTTCTGATCCATTGCAGTCTCATCAGAAATTTCCTGCCATTGATTACGGTGCAGAGGTCGAACCTCTCTGTTAATTAAACCAAACACCCAGAGAGTCTTGGTTCACTCTGTAATCTGTTAAAATAATAGGGACAGAGAACTCTAAAATTCCAATACATTAAGAAAATTATAATTATTTTCTTAACTCTAATAGTGAACACTAAACAACAAATGTTCACAAATCCAAGTCCCCTTCTTTTACCTACTTAGTATCTGACGCCAACTGCACAAAAGTACACTGTTCCAATTATTAAACTGGACACTTTTTTAAGCATTGCATTAACTTAATCACAAGACAAAACAGGTTCCTCTGAATTCAATCCTCTATCTGCTGATCTCGCTGGACCGTCTTGTTTCTTTTTTTTTAATGTGAGAAGGTAATACATGAAAAGGTACTTTGGTTGAAATTGTTTTCTAATTTCTTTGAGAGGAAGATGCGAGATGGCCATTTAGCTCTCGGGCTCGGCAGCAGTTGCTCGCTATTCGATGGCAGTTGCTCTCCCTCATACTTTCAAAATACCGGGTTTAAATAACACCCACGACTCAATAAACTCTTATAATCAGTTTCAAGGTGTCAAAACAATCAAACCAAATGCCATTGGTTTCTGGTATCCTGGGCACAACTTAAACTAATTGGGTAAATTGGAATTGTGGTCAAAACAGCAGCCAAACCTCAAGTAATTGGATCTTGTATCTATTTTGGAACAACTCATCTCTCAGATGGCAGGGGTTGCTGTGCTTAAATTCAAACAGCACTTTCTAACTTGCAGCCAACATACATTGACTTTGGAACAATGTGGATTCGTTGGTTACAGTTCAAGATACAGACTGTACATCCATCTGTAGTGTCACCAAAAACCAGATTCACCGACACTGCCGTCACCCCTCCCCCTGACTGATCCCTACCCAACATTGCAATCTCCCCCTCACTGACGGATCCCTACCCAACACTGCAATCTCCACGTCCCTGACTTATCCCTAAACAATACTACAATGGCTCCTACCCTGACTGATCCCTACACATCACTGCACTCACCCCCTCCCTGACTGATCCCGATACAACACAGCAATCTCCCCTTCCCTGACTGATCCCTACCCAACACTGCACTCACCCCCTCCCTGACTGATCCCTACCCAACACTGCACTCACCCCCTCCCTGACTGATCCCTACCCAACACTGCACTCACCCCCTCCCGGACTGATCCCAACCCAACACTGTAGTCTCCCCCTCCCTGACTGATCCCGATACAACACTGCAATCGCCCCCACCCTGACTGATCCCTACCCAACACTGTAGTCTCCCCCTCCCTGACTGATCCCGACCCAACACTGCAATCCCTCCTCCCTGACTGATCCCTACCCAACACTGCACTCACCCCCTCCCTGACTGATCCCTACCCAACACTGTAGTCTCCCCCTCCCTGACTGATCCCTACACAACACTGCACTCACCCCCTCCCTGACTGATCCCTACCCAACACTGCAATCTCCCCCTCCCTGACTGATCCCTACCTAACACTGCACTCACCCCCTCCCTGACTGATCCCTACCCAACACTGCACTCACCCCCTCCCTGACTGATCCCTACCCAACACTGCACTCACCCCCTCCCTGACTGATCCCTACACAACACTGCACTCACCCCCTCCCTGACTGATCCCTACACAACACTGCAATCTCCCACTCCCTGACTGATCCCAACCCAACACTGCTATCACCCCCTCCCTGACTGATCCCAACCCAACACTGCTATCACCCCCTCCCTGACTGATCCCTACCTAACACTGCACTCACCCCCTCCCTGACTGATCCCTACCCAACACTGCACTCTCCCCCTCCCTGACTGATCCCTACCCAAATCTGCAATCTCCCCCTCCCTGACTGATTCCTACCCAACACTGCAATCTCCCCCTCCCTGACTGATCCCTACCCAACACTGCAATCTCCCCCCCGACTGATCCCTACCCAACACTGCACTCACCCTCTCCCTGACTGATCCCTACCCCACACTGCACTCACCCCCTCCCTGACTGATCCCTACCCAACAATGTAGTCTCCCCCTCCCTGACTGATCCCTACACAACACTGCAATCTCCCCCTCCTTGACTGATCCCTACCCAACACTGCAATTTCCCCTCACTGACTGATCCCTACCCAATACTGCAATCTCCCCCTCCCTGACTGACCCCTACCCAACACTGCACTGACCCCCCTCACTGACTGATGCCTACCCAACACTGCACTCACCCCCTCCCTGACTGATCCCTAACCAACACTGCACTCACCCCCTCCCTGACTGATTCCTACCCAACACTGTAATTTCCCCCTCCCTGACTGATCCCTACCCAACACTGTAATTTCCCCCTCCCTGACTGATGCCTACCCAACACTGCACCCACTCCCTCCCTGACTGATCCCTACCCACACTGTAATCTCTCCCTCCCTGACTAATCCCTACCCAACACTGCACCCACCCCCTCACTGACTGATCCATACCCAGTACTGCAATCACCCCCCTTCCTGACTGATCCCTACCCAACACCGCAATCTCCCCCTCCCAAAGAAAAAAGAATAACTAGAGAGAAAATCGGACCCTTCACGGGCCAAAGTGGACATGTGTGTGCAGAATCGCAGGAGTTATTTCTCCTCTGTGTTGACCTTGGAGAAGGACATGAAGGTTTGGGAACTTGGGAAAGTTAGTGATTATCTCTTGGGGTCAGACCATATCACAGGAGAGGATGTGTTGAATGCATTAGACTGTATGAAGGTGGATAAATCTCCTGGATCTGCCCAAACATATCCAACCGCACCTCAAGAGGCGAGGGAAGTACTTGTAGGGTCCCTGCTGATTTTTTGCCTAACCGTTAGCCACGGGTGAGGTCCCGGAAGACTGGAGGGCAGCATATGTTGCGCCCTTATTCAAGACGGGCTGCAAAGATAAACCTGGGAACAATAGATCAGTAAACCTAAGATCCGTGGGAAGTAAGTTACTTGAGAAGATGTTCAGAGATTAGATAGACATGCATTTGGAAATACAACATTTGATTGGGAGTAGTCAGCATAGCCTTGTGCATGGGAGACCATGCCTCACAAATTTGTCAGCGTTCTTTATTGAAGTGATCAGGAAGTTTGACGAGGGCAGGCCAGTACATTTAGACTCTACAGATTTCAGGAAGGCCTTTGCTAAGGTTCCACATAGTACCTTGCTCTGGAAGGTTAGATTGCATGGAATCCAGGGGGCGTTGGCAAGCTGGGTACACAATTGGCTTGATGGTAGGAAGCAGAGGGTAACAGTCAGACTGGAGGCCTGTGACTAGTGGTGTGCCTCAGCGGTCTTAGAATCATAGAATCCCTCCTCTGTGGAAAAAGGCCCTTCGGCCCAACAAACCACTGGCCCTCTGAAGATTATTTCACTCAAACCCATTCCCCTACTTTATTACTCTACATTTACCACTGACTAATGCAACTTACTTACACATCCATGAACATTTTCGGCAATTGAGCATTTCCAATTTACTTGACCTGCAGATCTTTGGATTGTGGGCGGAAACCGGTGCACCCAGACGAAACCCACGCAGACACAGGGAGAACGTACAAACTCAATTGGTGTGGCATGGTGGCTCAGTGGTTGGCACTGCTGCCTCACAGCGCAAGGGACCCGGGTTCGACCCCAGCCTCGGGTGACTGTGTGGAGTTTGCACATTCTCCCTCTGTCTGCATGGGTTTCCTCTGGGTTTCCTCCCCATTCCAAAAATGTACAGGTCAGATGAATTGGCCGTGCTAAATTGCCCATAGTGCCAGGTGCATTCGTCCTGGGTAAATATTGAGCAGGGAGAATGCCTCTGGGTGGGTTACTCTTCAGCAGGTCGGTGTGGACTTGTTGGGTCAAATGGCCTGTTTCCATACTGTAGGAAATCTAACCCTAACAGGATCAAACCCACACAGACAATCATGTGAGGTGGGAATTGTACCCAGACCCACCTGTGAGGCAGCAGTGCTAACCACTGAGCCACTGTGCCACTGAGTTGGTCAGTGCTAGGCCCATTACTGTTTGTTATCTATATCAATGATTTGGACGAGGATGTTTAAGGCATGATTAGAAAGTTTTCAGATTACACTAAATTAAGTGAGGAAGGTTCTCAGCAATTGCAACAGGGCCTTGATCAGCTGGGGAATTGGGCTGAGAAATGCCAAATGGAGGTTAATATAGACAAGTGCGAGATCTAGCATTTTGGAAAGTCAAATCAAGACAGGGGTTTCATGGTGAATGGGAGGGACTGAAGGAGTGTAGTGGAAGAGAGGGAGCTTGGATTCCATGTGCACTGTTCTCTGAGAGTGGAGTCACAGGGAGATAGGGCAGTGAAGAAGGCTTTTGGCACACTGGGCCCTTCATCAGTCAGGGCATGGAATATCGAAGTTGGGAAGTTCTGTTGTAGTTGTGCAGGATGTTGGTGAGGCCGCACTTGGAATATTATGTTCAGTTTTACCACCTTGCTGTAGGAAGGATACTATTAAACTGGGAAGAGTGCAGAAGGAATTTACAAGGATGTTGCCAGAACTCAACTAGACGGTTATAGAGAGAGGTTGGACAAGTTTGGACATTTTCTTCCGTGTGTAGGAGACTGAGGGGTGTCCTTATAGAGGTGTATAAGATCATTGGAGGCATGGATAGGGTGAATGCACTCAGTCTTTATCCAAGGCTTGGGGAATCAAGGATGAAAGGGCATCAGTTTAAGTTGAAAGGGGAAGATTAAAAGGGAACCTGAGGGACAATGCTTTTCTCCAGAGGGTGGTACACATACGGAATGAACTACCAGTGCAAGTGGTCGAGGAGGATACATTTAATAACATTTAAAATGCACTTGGACAAATACATGGAGAGGAACGTATTGGAAGGATATGGGCCAAGTGCAGGGAAACGGGGTTAGTGTGGATGGACCAGTTTGGGCCAAAGAGCCTGTCTCCATACTGTAGAACTCTATGACTCTATGAATGTACCCAGGTGTCCATAATACAGAAACATCCAAAGCAACACGAACACGAACCGGTACAAATGTGAAACAGTCCTGCAGCATTTGGCAGGAAGCCAGCCTGGCCTTGCACCGAAGGATTCCTGGCACAGGAGCTGTGGTGAGAAGCCCATAGAGGACTGGGGAAGGAAGCTGGAAAGCTCATTCCACTGCCAATAGCCTGGAGGACCCCCGGCTGGGATAAGGCAGCTGGGATCCAGTCACCCCAGGGAAACCGACAGGCTGTGACAGAGCTAGGTCTCTGACACAATGAGCAGGACAGAACGTTGCAGGAAAATATCACCCACATGGGACTACTCCAGTTACAAATGGGAAGAGCCCAATCCAGTGAAAGGGGGGTCTCTGGGGATTCGGAGGCAGCCTCAGGTTACATGGAAGGACAGTGTATGAGCTCCAAGCAGTTGCATGGGTCCTGTACACCTGCAATACTGAGCAACACACATCAGGCCCTAGTAGGAGGTGCCATGAGCAAATACAATCCCGAGGGAACCAGGGCTCCTCCCAGAATGGATAATGTGTGTCTTTGGTGTTCTACCTCCCCAGGGAGATAATGACAGCTCCCCACACTGACACATCCCACACCCGCTCACAGATGGGGACTCCCACTGCCTTGCTCCCAGGTAACTGCACCTTTTGCCCCCAGCCCTGACCCAGAGCTGAACTCAGATTCCATGAACCCTCTGGTTACCCAGTGTCAGACAGCTGATGGTCTCACTCCGTACACAACAGCCAGTCCAGGCACCCAGCTGGTGGGCAGCACCAAAAAGATCCCATCTCTGACCCAGATACATGTTTGGATGAGATTGACTGACAGTCTGTTATACCCGGACTGGACGCTGAGGAGCAAACCAAATGAATCGCCATGTGCTTTAGTCCAGCAGGCTATTGAGCCCTCCCTGAGGGCCAACAGCTAGGGAGGGGCATCCATGATGAGATGAAGGCAGCGATCCTCACTGCTCGAGGGCAGGATAAGGCATATCCTGCAGAGGCGCTACATAACTGCAGAACAACAACCAGGAGAATGCCCCTCCACTCCCCCCGTCAGCTTCACCCGGAGACTCTGGGTCCAATTTGTCTGGGTTTTTGGAGCTATGACCTGCATCTCTCTTAGCGATGAGAAACTGGGCCCGACCCTTTGTCTCCCATGTCTCAGAAAGGAGGAGGGACACCTGGGATTCGACCCCTCAATCGCGCCCGTAGTGAGGCTTGGGCTCTCTGCTAATTAATTGCTGAAGACGAATTAGACTTTAGGATTTCCACATTGTGTTACAGGAGCTCAGGCATCAGAAGCGATTGGTAGGGTTTCCCCGAGAATGGGTGCATGGTAGTAGGATACTAAGCACCCTGCCTGGACTAGGGGTCATTTTCGGACAGCAATATCCCAGGAAGCCCAACAGGGAGAATTCCTCAGAAACAAAATTAAAAACGGGCTGTGACCAGGAGGGAAGACTCCTCCCCCAGCTTGTCCCACACATACCAGGCTCTCACAATGGACTAGTCATTAAACTCACAGGGAATTCCTTGTTCACTAACATTTATCACAAACTGACACTAATCATAATGAATGTATCAGGGATACAGTCATCAGAGTGGTGTCCTTCCCCATTAAAATAATCATGTTCCCAACTAACCCACAGGATATGGGACAAGGGACAGGGAAATTTGAGGGAAAACACAGAACCCAGAAAAGTAATTAACAGACAAAAGAAAAGGGAACTCCTTCATGATGTTGCCACGGTATACAGGGCAGGAGTGTTACCGGTCAGGACGCTGACTTGGCTAATTTGGAGAATAAACTCAGGATCCTGACCCAACAACTCTCTAATGAGCCTGAGAAAACCCAGAGAACCCAGAGAAGACCATGAGACAGCTCGTGGAGAATCAGGCTAACCATCACTTAGTGACCAGACTGGAGGGTCACGCCAACACGATTAACCAGATCATCCACGGCCCAAGCAGAGATGACGGTGAGCAGTAAAACCACACCCTGTGCAGTAACGGGATGGTGGAACAGCTGAGGGAGGAGCTCAGGGAGGTCAGCCAAGGGAAAGTCCCATCCCGGGTTAGTGACAAACAGCATAAATATTTGTTCCAGGAGAGTAGCCACACCAACGTCTCTCACTGTGAGTGACAGCAGCTCACCTAGGGCTGGGTTAATAACAGCTGTAAGGACACTCTCGGTGGGACAGCTGGGATTCCACTATGAGGGATTCCACTTAACCCAAGTGACCGAAGTTAGGATGAAGTCCAAGTTGTATAAAAAAGGTATTTGGATGGGCTACCATGATTACCTCCCACTTAATGTGGAGATAGAGGAAACATTGCCAGGGACCATACTTACGTAAATGGGAAGGAACAGGTCATACCATGGCATTCCCATAACCTGTTATCCAGAAATTCGGCTCCTCTCACATCAAGCAGTGGTCCTAACCTCACTCACCTTGATATATCTCGGGATACCGGTAGTTAGGATTGCAGGCTGCAACAGATGGGTACGATCATGGTGAATAATACCTGGACACACCCCCAGGGGCTGGAAGGTAGATGGAACTCCCTGGGTGATCACCTTGGTTTCATTCATTTGCAGTGTTTGAGTGTTCCTGGCTGGCCCAGTATTGATTTCCTGCCCATAGTTGCCATTACGACAGATTGGCCATGTTAAATTGCCCATTGTGTCAATGGATATTCGGGCTAGCTGGAATAGCCATAGGAAGTGCAGGGTTTCAGGGATATCATTGGGGGAGTGGGTCTGAGCTGGATTCTCTTCAGAGGGTCATTGAGGACTCAATGGGCCGAATGGTCTGATTCTGTTCTGTCAAGATTTTATGATATCACTTATCAGCTGTAAGACTTGGGGTGTAGGTTTGCTCGCTGATAGGTTTGATATCCAGACGTTTCGTTATCTGGCTGGGTAGCATCATCAGTGGCGACCTCCAAGTGAAGCTATAAGACCATCGGTTTGGAAAACGTACACAATGGCTTTTGCACAGACAGCTGGCTACTCTGACAACAAGCAGAACCAACTTGTAAAATTAGGTTTGTAATTTATTGCATAAGCTTCTTTTCGTTCCATTCAAGTGGATGAGTTGGGGCAGATGTCACAACCTCCTGGCTAAATCACAGATAGAGAGCCAAGGTTTATTGGCCAAGTAAGTCTCCCAAATAACAAAACCCGCACACCAGGCACAGCACAAACACAGCATAATGTACCAGGCAACAGTTATTCTGGACAGACGTATCTACCAAACAAATGAGGGCCCAGACAGGAAGGCACCGGGTCCTGCTACACAAAGAAACTAACAGCAACAAGCCATCCAAATGATTGGCAATGCTTCAAACTATTGACGGATTCTCCTAGTTGGCCGGAACGATAGAAAGCTCCTGAAAACCATCCAGAAATGAACAAAAACAGGGTTTATCTGCAGACTGATTGCCTGAATCTCTGGATGCCTTCTGAGGAGACCAGTATGGCAAGAGACAGAGGCCATCTGACCATCCAGAGAGAGAGAGAGGGCGAGAGAAAACAGTCTCGCAGACCCAGAAGCAGAACCAGAGAGAGAGAGAGAGACAGGCTGAAGCAAAACCCAGGGGCATGGGAGAGAGGGAATGTGAAAATCCATTGAGAGAGAGAGTTGAAACCAACTGGAATAAAAAGTGTCACCCCTTCAGTCTGTCCATGTTTTAACTCCTCAGTCTTAGTCTGACTTCCCCCTCTCTCCCTCCCTCTGACCTTCTGTCTGTCTCTCTGTCACACATACACACTCTTTCTCTCACACTCTCCCTCTCCCTGTTTCTCTCTGCCCATCTTTCTCCCATCCCCTTCTCCATCCGCACTCTCTCCATCTCTTTCTCTTTTTCTCACCCTCCCTTTCTGTTTTTTGCTATTTCAGACCTGAAAGATCTCACCCAATTTTGCACTCCCTCAAAAATAGTATGCCCTTCATTATCACTGTCCTCCCAAATTTATCCCCTTTCCCAAATAAATTCCCTCCCAAATAATTACTTCACCAAATATGCCCCCTTCAAATATTTTGCTGCCCCCCCCCCCCCCAATGTTGCTGTGAGCCCCAAAGTTGCTGGGGCAGAGGGAGTTGAGTGGAAAAGTGTGGAGCTGGAAAAGCCCAGCAGGTCAGACCAGAACCATCGACTCTCCTGGCTGACCTGCTGGGCTTCCCCAGCTCCACACTTTGTAACTCTGACTCTCCAACATATGCAGTCCTCACTTTCTCACGCAGGTAAATGAGTCTGGGTTGACTGACTGGCCTGTGGCTGTTTTAATGCACAGCAAGATCCCAGTCCCAGAATTATAGAAGGCTTGTATCACAGATGGAGTCCTTTCTGCCCATTTCCCCCCACCCCCCCACATTAAATGATCCTGGTCCTGTTCAGGATCCTGAGGATTGTCCCCTGAATGGCCTCATTGACTATCCTTTCTGTGGAAACCTCTTCTCTGTGTTGTGGATCTGTTCGCCGAGCTGGGAATTTGTGTTACAGACGTTTCGTCCCCTGTCTAGGTGACATCCTCAGAGCTTGGGAGCCTCCTGTGAAGCACTTCTGTGATGTTTCCTCCAGCATTTATAGTGGTTTGCCTCTGCCACTTCCGGTTGTCAGTTCCAGCTGTCTGCTGCAGTGGCTGGTATATTGGGTCCAGATCGATGTGTTTGTTAAACACATCAACCTGGACCCAATATACCGGCCATTGCAGCGGACTGCTGGAACTGACAACCGGAAGCGGTAGAGACAAACCACTATAAATGCCAGCGGAAAGATCACAGAAGCGCTTCACAGGAGGCTCCCAAGCTCTGAGGATGTCACATAGACAGGGGACGAAACGTCTGTAACACAAATTCCCAGCTCGGCGAACAGAACCACAACAAAGAGCACCCGAGCTACAAATCTTCTCACAAACTTTGAACACCTCTTCTATATCCTGTCTCAGACTTTGCGTCTCATGCTGTCTGTGGGATATAGGTAAACTAATGTTTCTTCTGCAGATCTGCAATTCTGCAATTATAATTTTTGATACAGAGTAAATGAACTCACATCAGTGTGTAATTGTTTTAACCAAGAGCTGAGTCAACAAGAATGGAAACTATGTAAAGGAAATATATAATTGTTTTCGTATCAGTTAAAAATGGTACATTAGCATGAAACGTGATTGCAAAACAATGGTATATGTATGGGCAAATAGATAAGAAGTTGTAAGGGGATGACCTCGGCTTGTATAACGGTCGGAAAAAAATCATCCGTTTCCCACTTGTACGGAGACACAGGAACAAACCCTAATTAAAGAGGTCATAAAGGTCAGAGTGGCCTCCGGAGAGGCCCAGATGGAAAGAATATGCCTAACGATGACCTGCAGTGGGATGACGTCAAACGACCTTATGAGGCCAAGGAAGAGCATTCTATCACGGACAAGGCCGGATAAGCAGGAATGGTGGGATCAGTCTTAGGGAAGTGAATGATGTAAATGGGGGGGGGGGGGGGGGACAATTAAATAATAAAAAATATGTCGGGACCCAAATTATATAAATTTCGAGAGTTTGTTGAATTTGATGTGTTTTTGACCCTGCCTTGTGGACATTACACCCACTTGCAAGTGTAAAATAAAGGACACTGCTGATTCAGATTTTCATCTCGGACTGCAATTATTGAAGTGAGTGAGCTTTGTTTCTCACACTGTCCCTCTGTCAATCTCTCTGTCTCTCACAGCAGCCCCTCCTTTCTCCACCAACCCCAAAACCCCATCAAACAGTCCCCCGTCTCTGGCTGTCCAACTCCTCCCTTGTCTCCCAATCTCCCCCTTCCCATGTGGACCCACAGCTCCTGGGCTGGAGGACATGGTGCAGAGACTAACACACCTTTTGACTGACTGCTGTCATGCACAGAAAGATCCCACTCTGCAACCATTCCCCAGCCACACACACTGTCCTTCTCCCTCCATATGTGTCCTTCTTCCTCTCCCTGTTTCTCACTGCCCATCTCTCTCTCTCCTCAATTTCTCCATCCCCACTCTCTCCATGTCTCGCTTTCTCTTTTTGTCACCCTCCCCTTCCCTTTTTCTTCATTTCAGTCTCAATGAGAAAAGTGCTTTTATGTCCCTTACACTAACCCCCTCCCCACAGTCGGCATAACATTCGGGAGAGACCAGGAACAGGTTGATCCCCCGCATTAACTGTACAGCATCCAGCGACCCAGAGACAAACTCATCCCAACGTCCCTTCCCCAGTCACTGGGACAGGGGTCGAGGGAGACAGAGGGAGAGAAACTACAAGAGAGAAAGAGAGATGGATAGACAGATAGTGAGAGGGAGGGAGAGAATAAGAGACAGACGGGCAGGCAGAGGGTGGGAGAGAAAGTGAGAATAACTGAAAAAGAGCAGGAGAGTGGCAGAGAGAGAAAGGGAGAGAGAGAGAGTAAGAACCCAGGAAGAGAAATACAATGTCAGACCGATACAAGGTGAAAAAGGGGAGGCAAAGCCAGGGAGTGAAGGTCAAATAGACAGCAAGAGAGAAAACCCAGGGAGAGATATAGGACAGAGAGAGAGAGAGAGAGGAGTTGCAGCAGCAGCATAGAGCTGAGGGAGTGGAGTGGTGGGGTGGGGGGGGGGGGGAGCTGCTGCGATGCAACGAGAATGATTTACAGACAAGAATAGCAAGATCCCACAGAGTTTGGAGAAAGATGCAGGGAGAGATGAGCAAGTTGTTGGTTTTGTGGAAGATTGAATGATTAAGCATTCCTGATAAACATGGTGGGGTGTCAAAGAGGCAGAATGTTATAGGAAGGGAATCTGCAGGGAAATGTCAACAGGGCAGAGATATGAAGGATGTTGTGAGATAGGGATTGAAGGAAAGATGTGGGAGAGACAGCTGGGAACACAGAAATATACATAAGAGCTCTCATGGGAGTGGGAAGCAGTGAGATCGGGAGGATCAGACTGTGCAGCTGCCCTCTCTAGCATTTTGCGCCTTTGTCTCTCCTCAGTGTAGAGCTCGCATCTTGTGGTAAAATTCCCACAGACAGCCTGAATCCCACAATGTGTGTGTTTGTGTGTGTTCGCTCTCTCTGGTTCCAGCTCCTGTCTGATGATTCCGTACAGCAGAATAATTTGATTCTCTGTCTCTGTACTGTCTGGGTTTCAGCTCCCAAATCAAATGCTAAATCATTCATGATCCTATTGAATAGTAGAGCAGGCTCGCGGGGCTGAATGGTCTCCTCCTGTTCCTATTTCGGATGGTCTTATGTTCTTAACACGACCTCCAGCTCTTGGCCCCCACACTGGAGGTTATAACTACACAAGGGACTGATCTGTAGAGTGCTGCCCTCTTCCGTGAGTCTCGGAGGGAACCAGCCTGATTTGGATTGGAGTTGCAGCCTCTCAGTGAGAAGTGAAATCTCCTTGAGGTTCCCCTCAGTCTCTCAATGTAAGGTGGAGCAGGCCAGTTTCGGGGAAGCAAACAGCAGGCCAGGTCTGCCATGTCCTCCAGCTCCATTTCAGAAGGCCACATGGGAGGGGCTTGTTTCCTTGATCAGCTTCCCGTACTCTCCCTTCTGGGTTCGGGTGGGGCCGAATGGCCTTGCTCCTAGCTCCAAATAAGGTGCAGGCTGGCTATGATTGGGTTATACAGGGCATGCCCCTGGAGTGAGGTCGGTTAGCTCAGTTGGCTGGGCAGTTGGTTTATTATACAGAGTAAAACCAAGAGCGTGTGTTCAATTCCCACACCAGCTGGGGTGACCCTGAAGGACTCTCCTTCCCAACCTCTCCCCTCAGCTTGGGCCATGCTGACCCTCTGTTTAAATCCCCACCAGACACCGCTCTGAGGAGCTGCCCCATGCTCTGGTAAGACTACGGTGACATTACATTGGTTTGTACCTGGGGCATTGTGTGCAGGAATGGTCACTGCATTGCCAGAGGGATGTTAGTGTGTGGGGAAGGTTTACTGGATGAATCCCCACTGGAATGAACAGCACACTCTTTCCCCCAGTTAATTCACTCTTACAGCCTTTGTGTCTTTGGAGACACAAGGACCAATTCACCTGAAACAGCAGCTGGATTTTATATTCATGGGCACCTGATAAGATTGGCTAGTTTACATGCACACACTCACACACTCCATCAAATACATACTCTCACACACACATACACAAAGGACCCCGCCACACACAGGCTCTCTCACACACACAGACACACGCTCCCTAAAACACAAACGCAGACACACTCACACACACATACACACAGGCACAACTCTCTCACACGCACACACACAAGCACACACTATGTCTCTCACACACATACACGCACAGACATTCACTCCCTCAAACACACACAGACACACTCTCACACGCACATACACAAAGGACCCCGCCACACACAGGCTCTCTCACACACACGCTCCATCAAACACAAATACAGACACACTCTCACACACAAGCACACACTATATCTCTCACACACATACACGCAGAGACATACGCTCCCTCAAATACACATACGGGCACACTCTCTCACACATACTCGCAGACACACTCTCTCTCACACAGACACACTCTCTCTCACACACACACACAGACACTCTCTCTCACGCACACACAGACACACACTCTCTCTCAAAGACACTCTCTCACATACACACACTCTCTCATTTACACACACACTCTCACACACACACTCTCATTCTCTCACACACCCACTCACTCTCACGCACACAGACACTCACTCTCACACACACACACACACTCTGTCTCTCATACACTCACAGACACTCTGTCTCACACACACACTCTCTGTCTCTCACACACACAGACATTCTCTCTCACACACATACACACAGACAGACACGCAGACACACGCTCCCACAAACACACACAGACACACTCTCTCACACACACACATAAACGCACAGTTACTATCTCTCACACACACATTCACACGCAGACACACGCTCCCTCAACACACATAGACACACTCTCTCTCACACACACACATGGACACACACTCTCTCTCACACACACACATGGACACACACTCTCTCACACACAGACGCTCTCTCTCACTCACACAAAAACACACAGTTACACTCTCTCTCTCACAGACATACACACGCAGACACACGCTCCCTCAAATATGCAGAGACACACTCTCTCTCACACACACACGGACACCCACACTCTCTCTCACAGACACTGACACACACACTCTCTCTCACACACAGACACACACACTCTCTCACACACACGCACACAGACACACACTCTCTCTCACACACATACACACTATTTCTCACATAGGACACACTGTCATACACACACAGACACATACACACATAGACACAGACACACACACACAGAGACACACAGACACATTCTCTCACACACAGACACACTCTCACACACATACATACAGACACACTCTCTCTCACTCACATACACACTCTCTCACAGACACCCTTACTCACACACATGCACACAGAGACACACACACCCTCAAACACACACACAGCCACACACTCTCACATGAACATGCACTTTCTCTCTCATGCACACATATACAGACACACAGAGATACACATGCATCCACCCTTTCACACACACAAACACGGGCAGTCTCTCTCTCTGTCTCTCTGTCTCTCTCTCTCTCTCTCTCACACACACACACACACACACACACACACACACACACACACACACACACACACACACACACACACACACACACACACACACACACACACACACACACACACACACACACCTGTAAAGACCTGGTTGAGGTATTGCTGGAGAAATGATATCTCCGAGGACTGAATCCTGATCTCGCATGATGATCTTCCTGTGCACCAACTCTTGCATCGACATCATTAGTCTTTTTTGGTGCCTGCTTTTCTAAAACGTCTCCAAGCAACAAGTAACAATAGATTGATGAAGGTTTTCCCCCAAACCATGTTTCAGATGCATTCTGCTGTTATTGTTCACTGATTGTTTTGAAATGATCTGAATCTTTTGAAATGGAGAGTGGCTTCCATTTCAAATTACGACACCAGAGTGCCTCGGGGACCCTGACGAAATGATCAGGAAATTGCAACTTTTCCTTTCTATCCTATGCACTCTGTACAACCAGATAGTGCTCCCTCAATACCTCAGATATTTATCCCTGAATACCCCAGATTGTTGACACTCAATACGTCAGATAGATCTCCCTTGAGTACCTCAGATAGTGCTCGCTCAATACATCAGAAAGTGATCCCTCAGTACCTCAGGTAGTGCTCCCTGAATACCGCAGAAAGTGCTCCCTCACTACCTCAGAAAGTGCTCCCTCAATACCTCAGAAAGTGCTCCCTCAATATCTCAGATAGTTCTCCCTCAATACCTCAGATTGTGCTTCCTCAGTACGTCAGAAAGTGCTCCCTCAGTACCTCAGAAAGTGTTCCCTCAGTACCTCAGAAAATGCTCCCTCAATACCTCAGAAAGTGCTCCCTTAGTACCTCAGAAAGTGCTCCCTCAATATTTCAGATAGTTCTCCCTCAATACCTCAGATAATGCTCCCTCAATACCTCAGAAAGTGCTCCCACAGTACCACAGAATGTGCTACCTCAATATCTCAGAAAGTGCTCCCACAATAGCTCAGATAGTTCTCACACAGTACCTCAGATAATGCTCCCTTAATTCCTCAGACAGTGCTCCCTCAATACCTCAGAAAGTGCTCCCTCAGTAACTCAGAAAGTGCTCCCACAATACCACAGAAAGGGCTCCCTCAGTATCTCAGAAAGTGCTCCCTCAATACGTCAGAAAGTGCTCCCTCAATATATAAGAAAGTGCTCCCTCAATATCTCAGAAAATGCGCACACAGTACCTCGGATAGTTCTCCCTCAGTACCTCTGATAGTGCTTCCTCAGCACGTCAGAAAGTGCTCCCTCAGTACCTTAGAAACTGGTCCGTCAGTACCGCGGACAGTGCTCCCTCAATACCTCAGAAAGAGCTCCCTCAATACCTCCGAACGTGTTCCCTCAGAAACTCAGACAGTGCACCCTCAATGTCTCAGAAAGTGATCGCTCAGTACCTCAGAACGTGTTCTCTCAGTACCTCAGAAAGTGCTCCCTCAATACCTCAGAAAATGCTCTCTCAATGTCTCAGAAAGTGCTCCCTCAGAACCTCAGAAAGTGCTCCCTCAGGACCTCAGGAATTGCTCCCTCAATATCTCACAAAGTGCTCCCTCAGTACCTCAGAAAGTGCTCGCTCAATATCTCTGAAAGTGCTCCCTCAGTACCTCAGATAGTTCTCCCTCAATACCTCAGATAGTGATTCCTCAGTATGTCAGAAAGTGATCCCTCAGTACCTCAGACAGTGCTCCCTCAATACCTCAGAAAGTGCTTCCTCAATATCTCAGAAAATGCTCCCTCAATATCTCAGAAAATGCTCACACAGTACCTCGGATAGTTCTCCCTCAGTACCTCTGATAGTGCTTCCTCAGTACGTCAGGAAGTGCTCCCACAGTACCTTAGAAACTGGTCCCTCAGTACCTCGGACAGTGCTCCCTCAATATCTCAGAAAGTGCTCCCTCAGAACCTCAGACATGGCTCCCTCAATACCTCAGAGAGTGCTCCCTCAGTACCTCCGAAAGTGCTCCCTCAGTACCTCAGAAAGTGCTCCCTCAGTACCTCAGAAATTGTTCCCTCAATGCCTCCGAAGGTGCTCCCTCAATGCCTCTGAAGGTGCCCACACAATACCTCAGAAAGTGCTCCAGCAATACCTCAGATATTTCTCACTCAATATCTCAGCAAGTGCTCCCTCAATACCTCAGATATTTCTCCCTCAATACCTCAGATAGTGCTCACTCAATACTTCAGATAGTGCTCCCTCAATACTTCAGATTTTGCTCCCTCAGTACCTCATATAGTTCTCCCTCAGTACCTCAGATAGTGCAACCCCAACACATCAGAAAGTGCTCCCACAATTTTTCAGATAGTTCTCCCTCACTACCTCAGATAGTGCTCCCTCAATACCTCTGAAAGAGCTCTCTCAATATCTCACAAAGTGCTCCCTCAATATCTCAGAAAGTGATCCCTCAATACCTCAGAAAGTGCTACCTCAATATCTCAGATAGTGCACCCTCAGTACCTCAGAAAGTGCTTCCTCAATATCTCAGAAAGTGATCCCTCAATACCTCTGAAAGTGCTCCCTCAATATCTCAGATAGTGCACCCTCAGTACCTCAGAAAGTGCTTCCTCAATATCTCAGAAAGTGATCCCTCAATACCTCTGAAAGTGCTCCCTCAATATCTCAGATAGTGCACCCTCAGTACCTAAGACAGTGCTCCCTCAATACCTCAGATAGTTCTTCCGCAGTATGTCAGAAAGTGATTAGATTAGATTAGATTATTTACAGTGTGGAAACAGGCCCTTCGGCCCAACAAGTCCATACCGACCTGCCGAAGCGCAACCCTCCCATACCCCTACATTTACCCCTTTACCCCTTTACCCCTTTACCTAACACCATGGACAATTTAGCGTGGCCAATTCACCTGACCTGCACATCTTTGGACTGTGGGAGGAAACCGGAGCAGCCGGAGGAAACCCACGCAGACACGGGGAGAATTGTGCAAACTCCACACAGTCAGTCACCTGTGTCCGGAATTGAACCCGGATCTCTGACGCAGTGAGGCAGCAGTGCTAACCACTGTGCCACCGTGCCGCCCACTCAATACCTCAGATAGTGCTCCCTCAATACCTCAGATAGTGCTTCCTCAGTATGTCAGAAAGTGCTCCCTCAGTACCTTCGAAACTGGTCCCTCAGTACCGCGGACAGTTCTCCCTCAATACCTCAGAAAGTGCTCCCTCAGTACCTCCGAAACTGGTCCCTCAGAACCTCAGACAGTGCTCCCTCAATACCTCAGAAAGTGTTCTCTCAGTACCTCAGAAAGTGCTCCCTCAATACCTCAGAAAATGCTCCCTCAATGCCTCAGAAAGTGGTCCCTCAGTACCTCAGAAAGTGCTCCCTCAATGCCTCAGATATTTCTCACTCAATACCTCAGACAGTGCTCCCTCAATACCTCAGAAAGTGCTTCCTCAATATCTCAGAAAATGCTTCCTCAATATCTCAGAAAATGCTCACACAGTACCTCGGATAGTTCTCCCTCAGTACCTCTGATAGTGCTTCCTCAGTACGTCAGGAAGTGCTCCCACAGTACCTTAGAAACTGGTCCCTCAGTACCTCGGACAGTGCTCCCTCAATATCTCAGAAAGTGCTCCCTCAGAACCTCAGACATGGCTCCCTCAATACCGCAGAGAGTGCTCCCTCAGTACCTCCGAAGGTGCTCCCTCAGTACCTCAGAAAGTGCTCCCTCAGTACCTCAGAAATTGTTCCCTCAATGCCTCCGAAAGTGCTCCCTCAATGCCTCTGAAGGTGCCTACACAATACCTCAGAAAGTGCTCCGGCAATACCTCAGATATTTCTCACTCAATACCTCAGCAAGTGCTCCCACAATACCTCAGATATTTCTCCCTCAATACCTCAGATAGTGCTCACTCAATACTTCAGATAGTGCTCCCTCAATACTTCAGATTTTGCTCCCTCAGTACCTCATATAGTTCTCCCTCAGTACCTCAGATAGTGCAACCCCAACACATCAGAAAGTGCTCCCACAATTTTTCAGATAGTTCTCCCTCACTACCTCAGATAGTGCTCCCTCAATACCTCTGAAAGAGCTCTCTCAATATCTCACAAAGTGCTCCCTCAATATCTCAGAAAGTGATCCCTCAATACCTCAGAAAGTGCTCCCTCAATATCTCAGATAGTGCACCCTCAGTACCTCAGAAAGTGCTTCCTCAATATCTCAGAAAGTGATCCCTCAATACCTCTGAAAGTGCTCCCTCAATATCTCAGATAGTGCACCCTCAGTACCTAAGACAGTGCTCCCTCAATACCTCAGAAAGTACTCCCTCAATACCTCAGATAGTTCTTCCGCAGTACGTCAGAAAGTGATTAGATTAGATTAGATTATTTACAGTGTGGAAACAGGCCCTTCGGCCCAACAAGTCCATACCGACCTGCCGAAGCGCAACCCTCCCATACCCCTACATTTACCCCTTTACCTAACACCATGGACAATTTAGCGTGGCCAATTCACCTGACCTGCACATCTTTGGACTGTGGGAGGAAACCGGAGCAGCCGGAGGAAACCCACGCAGACACGGGGAGAATTGTGCAAACTCCACACAGTCAGTCACCTGTGTCCGGAATTGAACCCGGATCTCTGACGCAGTGAGGCAGCAGTGCTAACCACTGTGCCACCGTGCCGCCCACCCAATACCTCAGACAGTGCTCCCTCAATACCTCAGATAGTGCTTCCTCAGTATGTCAAAAAGTGCTCCCTCAGTACCTTCGAAACTGGTCCCTCAGTACCGCGGACAGTGCTCCCTCAATACCTCAGAAAGTGCTCCCTCAGTACCTCCGTATGTGGTCCCTCAGAACCTCAGACAGTGCTCCCTCAATACCTCAGAAAGTGTTCTCTCAGTACCTCAGAAAGTGCTCCCTCAATACCTCAGAAAATGCTCCCTCAATGCCTCAGAAAGTGCTCCCTCAGTACCTCAGAAAGTGCTCCCTCAATGCCTCAGATATTTCTCACTCAATACCTCAGAATGTGCTCCCTCAAAACCTCAGATAGCTTTCCCTCGATACCTCAGATATTGCTCACTCAATACTTCAGATAGTGCTCCCTCAATACTTCAGATAGTGCTCCCTCAGTACCTCATATAGTTCTCCCTCACTACCTCAGATATTGCTCCCCAATATCTCAGAAAGTGCTCCCACAATTTTTCATATAGTTCTCCCTCACTACCTCAGATAGTGCTCCCTCAATACCTCAGAATGTGCTCCCTCAATATCTCACAAAGTGCTCCCTCAGTACCTCAGAAAGGGCTCCCTCAATATCTAAGAAAGTGCTCCCTTCATACCTCCGATAATGCTCCCTCAATACCTCAGGTAGTGCTTCCTCAGTATTTCAGAAAGTGATCCCTCAGTACCTCAGACAGTGCTCCCTCAATACCTCAGCAACTGCTCTCTCAATATCTCAGAAAGTGCTCCCTCAACATCTCAGAAAATGCTCACACAGTACCTCGGATATTTCTCCCTCAGTACCTCTGATAGTGCTTCCTCAGTACGTCAGAAAGTGATTCCTCAGTACCTTAGAAACTGGTTCCTCAGTACCTCGGACAGTGCTACCTCAATACCTCAGAAAGTGCTCCCTAAATACCTCAGAATGTGCTCCCCAAAACCTCAGAAATTGCGCCCTCAGTACCTCAGACAGTGCTCCCCCAATACCTCAGATAGTGCTCCCTCAGTACCTCAGAAAGTGCGCCCTCAGTACATCAGACAGTGCTCCCCAATACCTCCAAAAGTGTTCCATCAGTACCTCTGAAATAGTTCCCTCAGTGCCGCAGACAGTGCTCCCTCAATACCTCAGAAAGTGCTCCCTCAATACCTCAGAAAGTGCTCCCTCAATACCTCAGAAAGTGCGCCCTCAGTCCCTCAGACAATGCTCCCCCAATACCTCAGATAGTGCTCCCTCACTACCTCAGAAAGTGCGCCCTCAGTACCTCAGACAGTGCTCCCCTATACCTCCGAAAGTGTTCCCTCAGTACCTCTGAAAGAGTTCCCTCAGTACCTGAGACAGTGCTCCCTCAATGCCTCAGAAAGTGCTCCCTCAGTACCTCAGAAAATGCTCCCTCAATGCCTTAGATAGTTCTCCCTCAATACCTCAGACAGTGCTCCCTCAATACTTCAGATAGTGCTCCCTCAATACTTCAGATATTGCTCCCTCAGAACCTCAGATAGTGCTCCCCCAATACCTCAGAACGTGCTCCCACAATTTTTCAGATAGTTCTCCCTCACTACCTCAGATACTGCTCCCTCAATACCTCTGGAAGTGCTCCCTCAATATCTCACAAAGTGCTCCCTCGGTATCTCAAAAAGTGCTCCCTCAATACCTCAGGAAGTGCTCCCTCAATTCCTCAGATAGTTCTCCCTCAGTACGTCAGAAAGTGCTCCCTCAGTACCTCAGACAGTGCTCCCTCAATACCTCAGAATGTGCTCCCTCAATACCTCAGAAAGAGCTACCTCAATACCTCAGATAGTTCTCCCTCAGTACCTCAGATAGTGCTTCCTCAGTACCTCAGAAAGTGCTCCCTCAGTAACTCAGAAAGTGCTCCCTCAGTACCTCAGACAGTGCTCCCTCAAAACCTCAGTAAGTGCTCCCTCAGTACCTTAGACAGTGCTCCACCAATACCTCAGAAAGTGCTCTCTCAGTACCTCAGAAAGTGCTCCCTCAGTTCCTCAGAAAGTGCTTCCTCAGTAGCTCAGAAAGTGCTCTCTCAATGCCTCTGAACGTGCTCCCTCAATACCTCAGAAAGTTCTCCCTCAATACCTCAGATAGTTCTCCTTCAATATCTCATATAGTTCTCCCTCAATACTTCAGATAGTTCTCCCTCATTATCTCATATATGTCTCCCTCAATATTTCAGATAGTTCTCCCTCAATACCTCAGATAGTGCTCCCTCAATACCGCAGAATGTGATACCTCAATACCTCAGAAAGTGCTCCCACAATAGCTCAGATAGTTCTCTCGCAGTACCTCAGATAGTGCTCCCTTAATTACACAGACAGTGCTCCCTCAATACCTCAGAAAGTTCTCCCTCAATATCTCAGAAAGTGCTCCCTCAGTACCTCAGAAAGTGCTCCCTCAGTACCTCAGAAATTGTTCCCTCAATGCCTCCGAAAGTGCTCCCTCAATGCCTCTGAAGGTGCCCACACAATACCTCAGAAAGTGCTCCGGCAACACCTCAGATATTTCTCACTCAATACCTCAGCAAGTGCTCCCACAATACCTCAGATATTTCTCCCTCAATACCTCAGATAGTGCTCACTCAATACTTCAGATAGTGCTCCCTCAATACTTCAGATTTTGCTCCCTCAGTACCTCATACAGTTCTCCCTCAGTACCTCAGATAGTGCAACCCCAACACATCAGAAAGTGCTCCCACAATTTTTCAGATAGTTCTCCCTCACTACCTCAGATAGTGCTCCCTCAATACCTCTGAAAGAGCTCTCTCAATATCTCACAAAGTGCTCCCTCAATATCTCAGAAAGTGATCCCTCAATACCTCAGAAAGTGCTCCCTCAATATCTCAGATAGTGCACCCTCAGTACCTCAGAAAGTGCTTCCTCAATATCTCAGAAAGTGATCCCTCAATACCTCTGAAAGTGCTCCCTCAATATCTCAGATAGTGCACCCTCAGTACCTAAGACAGTGCTCCCTCAATACCTCAGAAAGTACTCCCTCAATACCTCAGATAGTTCTTCCGCAGTACGTCAGAAAGTGATTAGATTAGATTAGATTATTTACAGTGTGGAAACAGGCCCTTCGGCCCAACAAGTCCATACCGACCTGCCGAAGCGCAACCCTCCCATACCCCTACATTTACCCCTTTACCTAACACTATGGACAATTTAGCGTGGCCAATTCACCTGACCTGCACATCTTTGGACTGTGGGAGGAAACCGGAGCAGCCGGAGGAAACCCACGCAGACACGGGGAGAATTGTGCAAACTCCACACAGTCAGTCACCTGTGTCCGGAATTGAACCCGGATCTCTGACGCAGTGAGGCAGCAGTGCTAACCACTGTGCCACCGTGCCGCCCACCCAATACCTCAGACAGTGCTCCCTCAATACCTCAGATAGTGCTTCCTCAGTATGTCAAAAAGTGCTCCCTCAGTACCTTCGAAACTGGTCCCTCAGTACCGCGGACAGTGCTCCCTCAATACCTCAGAAAGTGCTCCCTCAGTACCTCCGTATGTGGTCCCTCAGAACCTCAGACAGTGCTCCCTCAATACCTCAGAAAGTGTTCTCTCAGTACCTCAGAAAGTGCTCCCTCAATACCTCATAAAATGCTCCCTCAATGCCTCAGAAAGTGCTCCCTCAGTACCTCAGAAAGTGCTCCCTCAATGCCTCAGATATTTCTCACTCAATACCTCAGAATGTGCTCCCTCAAAACCTCAGATAGCTTTCCCTCGATACCTCAGATATTGCTCACTCAATACTTCAGATAGTGCTCCCTCAATACTTCAGATAGTGCTCCCTCAGTACCTCATATAGTTCTCCCTCACTACCTCAGATATTGCTCCCCAATACCTCAGAAAGTGCTCCCACAATTTTTCATATAGTTCTCCCTCACTACCTCAGATAGTGCTCCCTCAATACCTCAGAATGTGCTCCCTCAATATCTCACAAAGTGCTCCCTCAGTACCTCAGAAAGGGCTCCCTCAATATCTAAGAAAGTGCTCCCTTCATACCTCCGATAATGCTCCCTCAATACCTCAGATAGTGCTTCCTCAGTATTTCAGAAAGTGATCCCTCAGTACCTCAGACAGTGCTCCCTCAATACCTCAGCAACTGCTCTCTCAATATCTCAGAAAGTGCTCCCTCAACATCTCAGAAAATGCTCACACAGTACCTCGGATATTTCTCCCTCAGTACCTCTGATAGTGCTTCCTCAGTACGTCAGAAAGTGATTCCTCAGTACCTTAGAAACTGGTTCCTCAGTACCTCGGACAGTGCTACCTCAATACCTCAGAAAGTGCTCCCTAAATACCTCAGAATGTGCTCCCCAAAACCTCAGAAATTGCGCCCTCAGTACCTCAGACAGTGCTCCCCCAATACCTCAGATAGTGCTCCCTCAGTACCTCAGAAAGTGCGCCCTCAGTACATCAGACAGTGCTCCCCAATACCTCCAAAAGTGTTCCATCAGTACCTCTGAAATAGTTCCCTCAGTGCCGCAGACAGTGCTCCCTCAATACCTCAGAAAGTGCTCCCTCAATACCTCAGAAAGTGCTCCCTCAATACCTCAGAAAGTGCGCCCTCAGTCCCTCAGACAATGCTCCCCCAATACCTCAGATAGTGCTCCCTCAGTACCTCAGAAAGTGCGCCCTCAGTACCTCAGACAGTGCTCCCCTATACCTCCGAAAGTGTTCCCTCAGTACCTCTGAAAGAGTTCCCTCAGTACCTGAGACAGTGCTCCCTCAATGCCTCAGAAAGTGCTCCCTCAGTACCTCAGAAAATGCTCCCTCAATGCCTTAGATAGTTCTCCCTCAATACCTCAGACAGTGCTCCCTCAATACTTCAGATAGTGCTCCCTCAATACTTCAGATATTGCTCCCTCAGAACCTCAGATAGTGCTCCCCCAATACCTCAGAACGTGCTCCCACAATTTTTCAGATAGTTCTCCCTCACTACCTCAGATACTGCTCCCTCAATACCTCTGGAAGTGCTCCCTCAATATCTCACAAAGTGCTCCCTCGGTATCTCAAAAAGTGCTCCCTCAATACCTCAGGAAGTGCTCCCTCAATTCCTCAGATAGTTCTCCCTCAGTACGTCAGAAAGTGCTCCCTCAGTACCTCAGACAGTGCTCCCTCAATACCTCAGAATGTGCTCCCTCAATACCTCAGAAAGAGCTACCTCAATACCTCAGATAGTTCTCCCTCAGTACCTCAGATAGTGCTTCCTCAGTACCTCAGGAAGTGCTCCCTCAGTAACTCAGAAAGTGCTCCCTCAGTACCTCAGACAGTGCTCCCTCAAAACCTCAGTAAGTGCTCCCTCAGTACCTTAGACAGTGCTCCTCCAATACCTCAGAAAGTGCTCTCTCAGTACCTCAGAAAGTGCTCCCTCAGTTCCTCAGAAAGTGCTTCCTCAGTAGCTCAGAAAGTGCTCTCTCAATGCCTCTGAACGTGCTCCCTCAATACCTCAGAAAGTTCTCCCTCAATACCTCAGATAGTTCTCCTTCAATATCTCAAATAGTTCTCCCTCAATACTTCAGATAGTTCTCCCTCATTATCTCATATATGTCTCCCTCAATATTTCAGATAGTTCTCCCTCAATACCTCAGATAGTGCTCCCTCAATACCGCAGAATGTGATACCTCAATACCTCAGAAAGTGCTCCCACAATAGCTCAGATAGTTCTCTCGCAGTACCTCAGATAGTGCTCCCTTAATTACACAGACAGTGCTCCCTCAATACCTCAGAAAGTTCTCCCTCAATATCTCAGAAAGTGCTCCCTCAGTACCTCAGACAGTGCTCGCTCAATACCTCAGAAAGTGCTCCCTCAATACCTCAGATAGTGCTTCCTCAGTATGTCAGAAAGTGATCCCTCAGTAACTCAGACAGTGCTCCCTCAATACGTCAGAAAGTGCTCCCTCAATATCTTAGAAAGTGCTCCCTCAATATCACAGAAAATGCTCACACAGTACCTCGGATAGTTCTCCCTCAGTCCCTCTGATAGTGCTTCCTCAGTACTTCAGAAAGTGCACCTTCAGGACCTTAGAGACTGGTCCCTCAGTACCGCGTACAGTGCTCCCTCAATACCTCAGAAAGTGCTCCCTCAATACCTCCGAAAGTGTTCCCTCAGATCCTCAGACAGTGCACCCTCAATGTCTCAGAAAGTGTTCCCTCAGTACCTCAGAAAGTGAAATCGCAGTACCTCAGAAAATGCTCCCTCAATACCTCAGTAAATGCTCCCTCAATGCCTCAGAAGGTGCGTCCCCAGAGTCCTTAGAAAGTGCTCCCTCAGGACCTCAGAAATTGTTGCCTCAATATCTCACAAAGTGCTCCTCAGTACCTCGGAAAGTGCACCCTTAATATCTCAGAAAGTGCTCCCTCAGTACCTCAGATAGTTCTCCCTCAGTGCCTCAGAAAAAGCTCCATCAATATCTAAGAAATTGCTCCCTCAATACCTCCGATAATGCTCCCTCAATACCTCAGATAGTGATTTCTCAGTATGTCAGAACGTGATCACTCAGTACCTCAGACAGTGCTCCCTCAATACCTCAGAAAGTGCTCCCTCAATACCTCCGAAAGAATTCCCTCAGAACCTCAGATAGTGCAACCTCAATGTCTCAGAAAGTGTTTCCTCAGTATCTCAGAAAGTGTTCTCTCAGTACCTCAGAAAGTGCTCCCTCAATACCTCACAAAATGCTCCCTCAATGCCTCAGAAAGTCCGCCCCCAGAGTCCTCAGAAGGTGCTCCCTCAGGAGCTTAGAAATTGCTCCCTCAATATCTCACAAAGTGCTTCCTCAGTACCTCAGAAAGTGCTCCCTCAATATCTCAGAATGTGCTCCCTCAGTACCTCAGATAGTTCTCCCTCAGTACCTCAGAAAGGGCTCCATCAACATCTAAGAAAGTGCTCCCTCAATACCTCCGATAATGCTCCCTCAATAACTCAGATAGTGATTTCTCAGTATGTCAGAACGTGATCCCTCAGTGCCTCAGAGAGTGCTCCCTCCATACCTCAGAAAGTGCTCACACAGTACCTCGGATAGTTCTCCCTCAGTACCTCAGATAGTGCTTCCACAGTACGTCAGAAAGTGCTCCCTCAGTACCTTAGAAACTGGTCCCTCAGTACCGCAGACAGTGCTCCCTCAATACCTCAGAAAGTGCTCCCTGAATACCACAGAAAGTGCTCCCTCAATATCTCAGATAGTGCTCCCTCAGTACCTCAGGCAGTGCTCACTCAATACCTCCAAAAGTGCTCCCTCAATACCTCAGATAGTTCTTCCTCAGTACCTCAGAAAGTGCTCACTGAATATTTCAGAACGTGCTCCCTCAGTACCTCAGATAGTGCTCCCTCAGTACCTCAGAAAGGCCGCCCTCAATATCTCAGAAAGTGCTCCCTCAATACCTCCGATAATGCTCCCTCAATACCACAGATAGTGCTCCCTCAGTATGTCAGAAAGTGATCCCTCAGTACATCAGACAGTGCTCCCTCATTACCTCAGAAAGTGATCCCTCAGTATGTCAGAAAGTGATCCCTCAGTACCTCAGACAGTGCTCCCTCAATGCCTCAGAAAGTGTTCCCTCAGTACCTCAGAAAGTGTCCTCTCAGTACCTCAGGGAGTGCTCCCTCAATACCTCAGAAACTGCTCCCTCAGGACCTCAGAAAGAGCTCCCTCAATATCTCTGAAAGTGCTCCCTCAATACCTCCGATAATGCTCCCTCAATATCTCAGATAGTGCTTCCTCAGTATGTCAGAAAGTGATCCCTCAGTACCTCAGACAGTGCTCCCTCAATGCCTCAGAAAGTGTTCCCTCAGTACCTCAGAAAGTGTCCTCTCAGTACCTCAGGGAGTGCTCCCTCAATACCTCAGAAACTGCTCACTCAGGACCTCGGAAAGTGCTCCCTCAAGGCGTCAGATATTTCTCACACAATACCTCAGAATGTGCTCCCTCAAAACCTCAGGTAGTTCTCCCTCAATACCTCAGATAGTGCTCACTCAATACTTCAGATAGTGCTCCCTCAATACTTCAGATAGTGCTCCCTCAGTACCTCATATAGTTCTCCCTCAGTACCTCAGATAGTGCTCCCCCAATACTTCAGAAAGTGCTCCCACAATTTTTCAGGTACTTCTCCCTCAATACCTCAGATAGTTCTCCCTCAATACCTCAGAAAGTGCTCTCTCAATACCACAGAATGTGCTCCCTCATTACCTCAGAAGTGTTCTCTCAGTACCTCAGGAAGTGCTCCCTCAATACCTCAGAAAGTGCTCCCTCAATACCACAGTATGTGCTTCCATAATACCTCAGAAAGTGCTCCCTCAATCGCTCCGATAGTTCTCTCACAGTACCTCAGATAATGCTCCCTGAATTCCTCAGATAGTGCTCCCTCAATACCTCAGAAAGTGCTCCCTCAGTACCTCAGAAAGTGCTCCCTCAATACATCAGAAAGTGCTCCCTCAGTACCTCAGAAGGTGCTCCCTCAATACCTCAGATAGTTCTCTCTCAGTACCTCAGAAAGTGCTTCCTCAAAATCTCAGAAAGTGCTCCCTCAATACCTCAGAACGTGCTCCCTCAATATCTCATATAGTGCTCCCTCATTACCTCAGGCAGTGCTTCTTCAATACCTCAGAAGCTGCTCCCTCAGTACCTCAGGTAGTGCTCCCTCATACCTCAGAAAGAGCTCCCTCAATATCTCAGAAAGTGCTCCCTCAATACCTCCGATAATGCTCCCTCAATACCTCAGATAGTGCTTCCTCAGTATGTCAGAAAGTGATCCCTCAGTACCTCAGGCAGTGCTCCCTCAATGCCTCAGAAAGTGTTCCCTCAGTACCTCAGAAAGTGTCCTCTCAGTACCTCAGGGAGTGCTCCCTCAATACCTCAGAAACTGCTCCCTCAGGACCTCAGAAAGTGCTCCCTCAAGGCGTCAGATATTTCTCACACCATACCTCAGAATGTGCTCCCTCAAAACCTCAGGTAGTTCTCCCTCAATACCTCAGATAGTGCTCACTCAATACTTTAGATAGTGCTCCCTCAATACTTCAGAAAGTGCTCCCTCAGTACCTCAAATAGTGCTCCCCCAACACCTCAGACAGTGCTCCCACAATTTTTCAGGTACTTCTCCCTCAGTACCTCAGATAGTTCTCCCTCAATACCTCAGAAAGTGCTCTCTCAATACCACAGAATGTGCTCCTTCACTACCTCAGAAAGTGTTCTCTCAGTACCTCAGGAAGTGCTCCCTCAATACCTCAGAAAGTGCTCCCTCAATACCACAGAATGTGCTTCCATAATACCTCAGAAAGTGCTCCCTCAATAGCTCCGATAGTTCTCTCACAGTACCTCAGATAATGCTCCCTTAATTCCTCAGATTGTGCCTCCTCAATACCTCAGAAACTGCTCCCTCAGTACCTCAGAAAGTGCTCCCTCAATACCTCAGATATTTCTTCCTCAGTACCTCAGAAGGTGCTCCGTCAATACCTCACATAATGCTCCCTCAATACCTCAGGTAGTGCTTCCTCAGTATGTCTGAATGTGATCCCTCAGTACCTCAGACAGTGCTCCCTCAATAACTCAGAAAATGCTGCCTCAATATCTAAAGAAGTGCTCCCTCAATACCTCAGAAAATGCTCACACAGTACCTCGGATAGTTCTCCCTCAGTTCCTCTGAGAGTGCTTCCTCAGTACGTCAGAAAGTGCTCCCACAATACCTTAGAAACTGGTCCCTCAGTACCGCGGATAGTACTCCCTCAATACCTCAGAAAGTGCTCTCTCAATACCACAGAAAGTGCTCCCTCAATAGCTCAGATAGTTCTCTCACAGTACCTCAGATAATGCTCCCTTAATTCCTCAGATAGTGCTCCCTCAATACCTCAGATAGTTCTTCCTCAGTACCTCAGAAAGTGCTCCCTCAATATTTCAGAAACTTCTCCCTTAGGACCTCAGATAGTGCTCCCTCATTACCTCAGAATGTGTTCTCTCAGTTCCTCAGAAAGTGCTCCCTCAATACCTCAGAATATGCTCCCTCAATGCCTCAGAAAGTGCTCCCTCAGTATGTCAGAAAGTGATCCCTCAGTACCTCAGACAGTGCTCCCTCAATGCCTCAGAAAGTGTTCCCTCAGTACCTCAGAATGTGTTCTCTCAGTACCTCAGAAAGTGCTCCCTCAATCCCTCAGAATATGCTCCCTCAATGACTCAGAAATGCTCCCTCAGTACCTTAGAAAGTGCTCCCTCAATGCCTCAGATATTTGTCACATAATACCTCAGAATTTGCTCCCTCAGTACGTCAGAAAGTGCTCCCTCAGTACTCAGAAAGTGCTCCCTCATTACCTCAGAAAGTGCTCCCTCAATACCTCAGAAAATGCTCCCTCAATGCCTCAGAAAGTGCTCCCTCAGTACGTCAGAAAGTGCCACCTCAGTTCCTCAGAAAATGCTCCGTCAATACCTCAGACAGTGCTCCCTCAAAACCTCAGTATGTGCTCCCTCAGTACCTCAGAACATGCTCCCTCAATACCTCAGAAAGTGCTGCCTCAGTACCTCAGAAAGTGCTCCCTCAATGCCTCTGAAAGTGCTCCCGCAATACCTCAGATATTTCTACCTCAATACATCGGAATGTCCTCCCTCAATACCTCAGATTGTTCTCCGTCAATATCTCATATAGTCCTCCCTCAGTACATCAGATAGTGCTCCCTCAATACCTCAGAAAGTGCTCCCTCAATATTTCAGATAGTTCTCCCTCAATACCTCTGACAGTGCTCCCTCAATACCTCAGAAAGTGCTCCCACAATACCACAGAAAGTGCTACCTCAATACCTCAGAAAGTGCTCCCTCAATCGCTCCGATAGTTCTCTCACACTACCTCCGATAATGCTCCCTTAATTCCTCAGATAGTGCTCCCTCAATACCTCAAAAAGTGCTCCCTCAGTACCTCAGAAAGTGCTCCCTCAATACATCAGAAAGTGCTCCCTCAGTACCTCAGAAAGTGCTCCCTCAATACCTCAGATAGTTCTCCCTCAGTACCTCAGAAAGTGCTCCCTCAAAATCTCAGAAAGTGCTCCCTCAATTCCTCAGAAAGTGCTCCCTCAATATCTCATATAGTGCTCCCTCAGTACCTCAGGCAGTGCTCCTTCAATACCTCAGAAGGTGCTCCCTCAATACCTCAGATAGTTCTTCCTCAGTACCTCAGAAAGTGCTCACTCAATATTTCAGAAAGTGCTCCCTCAGTACGTCAGGTAGTGCTCCCTCAGTACCTCAGAAAGAGCTCCCTCAATATCTCAAAAAGTGCTCCCTCAATACCTCCGATAATGCTCCCTCAATACCTCAGATAGTGCTTCCTCAGTATGTCAGAAAGTGATCCCTCAGTACCTCAGAGAGTGCTCCATCAATGCCTCAGAAAGTGTTCCCTCAGTACCTCAGAAAGTGTCCTCTCAGTACCTCAGGGAGTGCTCCCTCAATACCTCGAAAAATTGCTCCCTCAGGACCTCGGAAAGTGCTCCCTCAAGGCGTCAGATATTTCTCACACAATACCTCAGAATGTGCTCCCTCAAAACCTCAGGTAGTTCTCCCTCAATACCTCAGATAGTGCTCACTCAATACTTCAGATAGTGCTCCCTCAATACTTCAGATAGTGCTCCCTCAGTACCTCACATAGTTGTCCCTCAGTACCTCAGATAGTGCTCCCCCAATACCTCAGAAAGTGCTCCCACAGTTTTTCAGGTACTTCTCCCTCAGTACCTCAGATAGTCCTCCCTCAATACCTCAGAAAGTGCTCTCTCAATACCACAGAATGTGCTCCCTCATTACCTCAGAAAGTGTTCTCTAAGTACCTCAGGAAGTGCTCCCTCAATACCTCAGAAAGTGCTCCCTCAATACCACAGAATGTGCTTCCATAATACCTCAGAAAGTGCTCCCTCAATAGCTCAGATAGTTCTCTCACAGTACCTCAGATAATGCTCCCTTAATTCCTCAGATTGTGCTCCCTCAATACCTCAGAAAGTGCTCCCTCAGTACCTCAGAAGGTGCTCCGTCAATACCTCAGATAGTGCTCACTCAATTTCTCAGAAGGTGCTCCCTCAATACCTCACATAATGCTCTCTCAATACCTCAGATAGTGCTTCCTCAGTATATCTGAAAGTGATCCCTCAGTACCTTAGACAGTGCTCCTTCAATAACTCAGAAAGTGCTGCCTCAATATCTAAGAAAGTGCTCCCTCAATACCTCAGAAAGTGCTCACACAGTACCTCGGATAGTTCTCCCTCAGTTCCTCTGAGAGTGCTTCCTCAGTACGTCAGAAAGTGCTCCCACAATACCTTAGAAACTGGTCCCTCAGTACCGCGGACAGTGCTCCCTCAATACCTCAGAAAGTGCTCTCTCAATACCTCAGAAAGTGCTCCCTCAGTACCTCAGAAAGTGTTCCCTCAGCACCTCAGATATTGCTCACTCAATACTTCAGATAGTTCTCCCTCAATACCTCAGATAGTGCTCACTCAATACTTCAGATAGTGCTCCCTCAATACCTCAGATAGTGCTCACTCAATACTTCAGATAGTGCTCCCTCAATACTTCAGATAGTGCTCCCTCATTTCCGCATGTAGTTCTCCCTCAGTACCTCAGATAGTGCTCCCCCAATACCTCAGATAGTTCTCCCTCAATACTTCAGATCGTGATCCCTCAATACTTCAGATAGTGCTCCCTCAGTACATCAAACAGTTCTCCCTCAGTACCTCAGACAGTGCTCCCGCAATACCTCAGAAAGTGCTCCCACAATTTTTCAGATAGTTCTCCCTTAGTACCTCAGAAAGTGTTCCCTCAGTACCTCAGACAGTGTTTCCTCAGTACCTCAGAGAGTGCTCCCTCAATGCCTCTGAAAGTGCTCCCTCAATTCCTCAGTTATTTTTCCCTCAATACATCAGAAAGTGCTCCCTCAATACCTCAGATAGTTCTCCTTCAATATCTCATACAGTTCTCCCTGAATACCTCAGAAAGTGCTCCCTCAATATTTCAGATAGTTCTCCCTCAATACCTCAGATTGTGCTGCCTCAATACCTCAGAAAGTGCTCCCACAATACCGCAAAATGTGCTACCTCAATATCTCATATAGTTCTCCCTCAATACTTCAGATAGTGCTCCCTCAGTACCTCATATAGTTCTACCTCAGTACTTCAGATAGTGCTCCTCCAATACCTCAGAAAGTGCTCCCACAATTTTTCAGATAGTTCTCCCTCACTACCTCAGATAGTGCTCCATCAATACCTCTGAAAGTGCTCCCTGAATATCTCAGAAAGTGCTCCCTCAGTACCTCAGATAGTGCACCCCCAATACCTCAGAAAGTGCTCCTACAATTTTTCAGATAGTTCTCCCTCACTAGCTCTGAAAGTGCTCCCTCAATACCTCTGAAATTGCTCCCTCAATATCTCAGAACGTGCTCCTTCAGTACCTCAGATAGTGCTAACTGAAAATCTCAGAAAATGATCCCTCAGTACCTCATGCAGTGCTCCCTCAATACCTCAGATATGTCTCCCTCAGTACCTCAGATAGTGCTTCCTCAGTATGTCTGAAAGTGATCCCTGAGTACCTCAGAAAATGCTCCCTCAATACCTCAGAAAGTGTTTCCTCAATATCTATGAAAGTGCTCCCTCAAAATCTCAGAAAGTGATCCCTCTGTACCTCAGACAGTGCTCCCTTAATACCTCTGATAGTGCTTCCTCAGTACTTCAGATAGTGCTTCCTCAGTACATCAGAAAGTGCTCACTCAATACCTCAGAAAGTGATCCCTCAGTACCTCAGAAAATACTCCCTCAATACCTCAGAATGTGCTCCCTCAGTACCTCAGTAACTGATCCCTCAGTGCCTCAGACAGTGCTCCCTCTACACCTCAGAACGTGCTTCCTCAATACCTCAGATCGTGCTCCCTCAATACCTCAGATAGTTCTCCCTTAGTACCTCAGATAATGCTCCCTCAATTCCTCAGATAGTGCTCCCTCAATACCTCAGAAAGTGCTCCCTCTGTACCTCAGAAAGTGCTCCATCAATACCACAGAAAGTGCGTCCTCAATACCCCAGATAGTTCTCCCTCAATACCTAGAAAGTGCTCCCTAAATACCGAAAAAGCATCACTTTGTTGTGTTTAACACCCAAAGCCCCTTTGACAGTAGCTCCACAAATCATTCACATCCTCAACATTTCAGAATGCAGCCCAGCTCCCCCCTCAGATTGCGTTCAAACCCTTTCAGACTGTAAGGACCCACATCCACTCCTGTCCTAGATTGGAGCCCAGTTCCCCAAAACATGACTTGTCTCTCTGGATTAATTTTAGAATTCCTACAGTGTAGAAGCAAGCCATTCCGTCCATTGGCTCCACACTGACTGTCTGAACAGCATCGCACCCAGACTCACATCCTCTACTCTATCCCTGTAATGCTGCATTTCCCATGGCACCTTTGGGCGGTGGGAGGAAACTGGAGCACCCGGAGGAAACCCGCACAGATACAGAGAGAATGTGTAAATTCCACACAGACAGTCACCGGGAGTTAGAATCAAACCACTGAGGCACCGTGCTGTCCTCTCTCCTTGGATGCCATCTCATCTAACCTTTTACTAAGCAATCTCCCATGTGAAACCTTCTCATCTGTCTCCTTGGTCATCCCTTCAAAAGCTCTATCAAGTTGGACAAACCATTTCCACAAACAAAGCCAAGCTGACCATCCCTAATCAATTCTTGCTTTTCCAAATGCATGTAAATTGTCTCTCAGAATGCCCTCCAACAGCTTACCCACCACTGCCATCAGGCTCACAGCTCCATAGCTCAATGGCTGTTCCTTGCAGCCTTACTTCAATAATGGCACATCATTAATCACCCTCCAGTCTTCAGGCACCTCACCCGTTGCCACTGATCGGTCCATCTGACAAGGCCATCTGCATCCTTCTGTAACCTAAGGCTATCATCCTCAGTATTTATCACCCCACCAATCTTCATATCATTCATGAACCCAATGATTCACCCTCCACCATTCAAATCGAAATCTTTTCTAACAACCACATCAGCAAGACCCCAGCAGTGAAACATGGACGGACAGAGATTTCTAATTGGAACATCACTGTCTGCTTCCTGCCACTCAACATTCTGCGCCGAATTCCTTGGATCTTGAGTGTTTATGTTCACTATCAGTTTCCAATATGGATCCTGATAAAAGCCTTACTGACCTCCAAGCAGGCGACAGAAAATTATTGCCCTTATTTACACACCCGGTCACCTCCTTAAAAAGTGCAATCCCATTGGTCAGACCTGAGCTCGCCTTAACACAACCATTCTAACTGTTCTTCATGAACTCCAGTCTCTTTAAATGCTGATTAGTTCTATCTCCCAAAATTGCTTCCAACAGACGTCCCACCCACGGTATTAGCCTGACTGGCCTGTACCTGCCTGGTATATCCCATGCTCCTTCTTGACGAACAGCACCACATGGTCAGTCCGAAGACATCTCTCCTGTGGCCAGAGGGGATTTGAAAATGTTTGCAAGTGTACCTGCTACTTCCTCCATCACCTCAATCGGTAAACGAGATACATTTCCACCGTCTTTGGAGATTTATTGGGTTGTAAGAAGGCCAGACCACTCAGAACCATCTCTCTCTATATCTGCAAATTCATTTAATTGTATCACAGAGCATCTTCACGATTTCATATCAACCCTGTCCCAATGAGCGCTGACAAAATGCATCCATTCACTGTAGCCTTTGGGTCCATGTACAAATTTTCACCGTGTTCCACAACCTACTCTTTCTCTCATTATCAATTCACCCTTAATGTCACTGTAAAGTCCTTTCAGATTTTTATTTCCTCTCTTAGCACTCCTCGCTCCCAGGCAATTAGCCTGCGATACGATTTGGAGGAGAGTAGGATGTCATTCTGGATGTGGTTTAGCATTGGGCAGCTCAGAAATAAGGAACACACGACTGTGCTGAGTGTGGGGCAGTGGGATTCACTTGGGATGAGAACACGGAAGCTGAGGAATAAACCTCAGCCCTGCAGAATGAAAATATCCCTTTGAGCTGGCAGGTCAGTCACGCGAAACGAAAACTCGATCCCTGGGAAAAGAGGGTGGTAACCAAATGAAGACTGTCTGTTTGAACACAGTCTCTGGAATCTGGACGTGGGAATCATTACTGAGCAGGGTCTGTAGGAAGCAGAGGCAGAAATCGACTGAACAATTCTAGATATTCCTCGTAGACCACAAGACATGGGAGCAGAAATTCGGCCATTCAGCCCATCTGATAGTGTGGCACTCAATCAGTACTGACTCTCTTACAATGCAGGTATCCCCCAGACTGATGCGATGACAGTGCAGCACTCCCTCAGTCCTGACCCTCTGACAGTGCAACGCTCCCTCAGTACTGACCTTCTCACAGTGCAGCAGTGCCCCCAGATTGACCCTCTGACATTGCGGCAATCCCCCATTACTGACCCCCTGACAGCGCAGCACTCCCTCAGTAATGATCCTCTGACAGTGCATCACTCCCTCAGTACTGACCCTCTCACAGTGTAGCAATCCCTCAGTAATGACACTCTGACAGTGCAGCATTACCACAGTACTGACCCTCCGAAGGTACAGCACACCCGCAGTGCTGACTCTCTGACAGTGCAGCTCTCCCTCAAACTAACCCTCTGACAGTCCGGCAAGCCCTCAGAACGGACTCTCTGACAGTGCGACACTCCCTCAGTACTGACCCTCTCAGTGCAGCACTCCCTCAGTACTGACCCTCTGACAGTGCAGCTCTCCTTCAGTACTGACTCTCTGACACCGCAGCTCTCCCACAGTACTGACTCTCTGACAGCGTGGTGCTCCCTCAGTACTGTCCCTACAACCATGCAGCTCTCCCACAGTACAGACCTTCTGATAGGGCAGCACTCCCTCGGTACTGACCCTCTGACAGTGCAGCACTCCCTCAGTACTGACCCTCTGACAGTGCAGCACTCCCTCCGTACAGACCCTCTGACATTGCAGCATTCCTTCTGTACAGATCCTCCGACAATGCACATCTCCCTCAGTACCGACCCTGTCACAGTGTAGCAATCCCTGAGTACGGAACCTCTGACAGTACAGCACCCCCTCAGTACTGACCTTCTCACAGTGCAGCATTGCCTCAGTAATGACCCTCTAACAGTGCAGCACTCCCTCAGTACTGACCCTCTCACAGTGCAGCATTCCCTCAGTACCGACCCTCTGATAGTGCAGCACTCCCTCAGTACTGGCCCTCTGACAGTGCAGCACTCCCTCAGTACTGATCCTCTGACAGTGCAGCATTCCCTTAGTACTGATCCTTTGACACTGCAACACTCCCTCAGAAGTGACGGTCTGACACAACAGCTTTCCCTCAGTACTGACCCTCGGATTGTGCAGTACTCTCTTTGTATTGACATTTCTACAGTGCAGCGCTCCCTCAGTACTGATACTCAAACAGTGTGGCATTCCCTCAGTACTGACCCTCCGACAATGTGGCACTCCCTCAATGCAGATGCTCTCACAGTGCACCACTCTCTCGTTACTGACCCTCGGACTCTGCAGCACTCTCGTTGTACTGACATTTCGACAGTGCAGCATTGCCTCAGGACTGACACTCATACAGTGTGGCATTCCCTCAGTACTGACCCTCTGACAATGTGGCACTCCCTCAATACAGATGCTCTTACAGTGTAGCACTCCCTCGGTTCTGACCCTCCGATAACGTGGCATTTTCTCAGTACTGACTCTCCGACAGAGCAGAACACCATCAGTACTGACACTCTGATAGTGCGGCACTGCCTCATTCCTGCACTTCTGATAGTCCAGCAATGCTTCAGTACTGACCCTTTGGCAGTGCAGCACTCCCTCAGTACTGACCCTCTGAAACAACACTCCCTCAGAACTGACACACTGACAGTGTAGCACTCCCTCAGTAATGACCCTTTGAGTGTGCATCACTCTCTCAGTACTGACCCTCTGGCAATGCAGCAATCACTCAGTACTGACTGTCCGACACATAGCGTGATGCTCCCTCAGTACTGACCCCCTCACAGCGTGGTGATCCCTCAGTAGTAATACCCTCACAGTGCGGTGTTCCCTCAATTCTAACCCTTTCACAGTGCAGCACTCCCTCAGTAGTAACACTCTCACAGTGCGACACTCTGGCAGCATGGCAATCCATTAATACTGACCGTCAGAGAGTGCGGATTTCATCATTACTGACTCTCTCACTGCACAGCAATACCTCCATCCTGACTCACTGACAATGCTGCACTCCCTCCACACTGACCTCTGACAGTGCTGCAATCCCCCCGTCATGACTCTCTGACAATGCTGCACTCCCTCCACACTGACCCTCTGACAATGCTGCACTCCTTCCACACTGATCCTCTGACAATGCTGCACTCCCTCCATACTGATCCTCTGACAATGCTGCACTCCCTCCATACTGATCCTCTGACAATGCTGCACCCTCTCCACACTGACCCTCTGACAATGCTGCCCTCCCTCCCTACTGATCCTCTGACAATACAGCACTCCCTCCACACTGATCCTCTGATAGTGATGCACTCCCTCAGTACTGACTCTGACAGTGTGGAAGTGGCCCTATACTGACCCTCCGACAGTGTGGCCCAATCTCAGGACAATACCTCTGACAGTACAGCACTCCATCGTAAATGACACTCTGACAGTACAGCACAGCCTCCGTATTAACTCATTGACAGTGTAGCACTCCCTCAGTACTGACCCATTGACAGTGTATCACTCCCTCAGTACTGACCCTCCGACAGTGCAGCACTCCCTCAGTACTGACCCTCTGGCAATGAGGCACTCCCTCAGTACTGACCCTCTGATGGTGCAGTGCTTTCTCAGTGCAGTGATAGTGAGACGTGCCGTCTGGACTGAAACTCTGACAGTGTGGTGCACTCTCAGTATTGAGTCTCTGACAATGCAGCACTCCCACAGTACTGACCCTCTGATAGTGCAGCACTCCCTCAGTACTGACCATCTGACAGTGCAGCACTCCCTCAGTACTGACCCTCTCACTGTGCAGCGTTCCCTCAGAACTGACGCTCTGACAGTGCAGCACTCCCTCAGTACTGGCCCTCTGACAGTGCAGCACTCCCTCAGTACTGATCCTCTGACAGTGCAGCATTCCCTCAGTACTGATCCTTTGACACTGCAACACTCCCTCAGAAGTGACGGTCTGACACAACAGCTTTCCCTCAGTACTGACCCTCGGATTGTGCAGTACTCTCTTTGTACTGACATTTCTACAGTGCAGCGCTCCCTCAGTCCTGATACTCAAACAGTGTGGCATTCCCTCAGTACTGACCCTCCGACAATGTGGCACTCCCTCAATACAGATGCTCTCACAGTGCACCACTCTCTCGTTACTGACCCTCGGACTCTGCAGCACTCTCGTTGTACTGACATTTCTACAGTGCAGCATTGCCTCAGGACTGACACTCATACATGTGGCATTCCCTCAGTACTGACCCTCTGACAATGTGGCACTCCCTCAATACAGATGCTCTTACAGTGTAGCACTCCCTCGGTTCTGACCCTCCGATAACGTGGCATTTTCTCAGTACTGACTCTCCGACAGAGCAGAACACCATCAGTACTGACACTCTGATAGTGCGGCACTGCCTCATTCCTGCACTTCTGATAGTCCAGCAATGCCTCAGTACTGACCCTTTGGCAGTGCAGCACCCTCAGTACTGACCCTCTGAAACAACAATCCCTCAGAACTGACACACTGACAGTGTAGCGCTCCCTCAGTAATGACCCTTTGAGTGTGCATCACTCTCTCAGTACTGACCCTCTGGCAATGCAGCAATCACTCAGTACTGACTGTCCGACACATAGCGTGATGCTCCCTCAGTACTGACCCCCTCACAGCGTGGTGATCCCTCAGTAGTAATACCCTCACAGTGCGGTGTTCCCTCAATTCTAACCCTTTCACAGTGCAGCACTCCCTCAGTAGTAACACTCTCACAGTGCGACACTCTGGCAGCATGGCAATCCATTAATACTGACCGTCAGAGAGTGCGGATTTCATCATTACTGACTCTCTCACTGCACAGCAATACCTCCATCCTGACTCACTGACAATGCTGCACTCCCTCCACACTGACCTCTGACAGTGCTGCAATCCCCCCGTCATGACTCTCTGACAATGCTGCACTCCCTCCACACTGACCCTCTGACAATGCTGCACTCCTTCCACACTGATCCTCTGACAATGCTGCACTCCCTCCATACTGATCCTCTGACAATGCTGCACTCCCTCCATACTGATCCTCTGACAATGCTGCACCCTCTCCACACTGACCCTCTGACAATGCTGCCCTCCCTCCCTACTGATCCTCTGACAATACAGCACTCCCTCCACACTGATCCTCTGATAGTGATGCACTCCCTCAGTACTGACTCTGACAGTGTGGAAGTGGCCCTATACTGACCCTCCGACAGTGTGGCCCAATCTCAGGACAATACCTCTGACAGTACAGCACTCCATCGTAACTGACACTCTGACAGTACAGCACAGCCTCAGTATTGACTCATTGACAGTGTAGCACTCCCTCAGTACTGACCCATTGACACTGTGTCACTCCCTCAGTACTGACCCTCTGACAGTGCAGCACTCCCTCAGTACTGACCCTCTGGCAATGAGGCACTCCCTCAGTACTGACCCTCTGATGGTGCAGTGCTTTCTCAGTGCAGTGATAGTGAGACGTGCCGTCTGGACTGAAACTCTGACAGTGTGGTGCACTCTCAGTATTGAGTCTCTGACAGTGCAGCACTCCCTCAGTATTGACTCTTTGGTAGTGCAGCACTCCCTCAGGACTGAGCCTCTGACAGTGCGACAAACCCTCAGTACTGACCCTCTGACAGTGCGGCACTCCCTTAGTATTGACACTTTGACAGTGCAGCGCTCCCTCAGTACTGACCCTATGACAGTGCGGCACTCCCTCAATACTGACCCTCTGGCAGAGCAGCACTCTCTCAGTACTGATCCTCTGACAGTGCAGCACACCCTCAGTACTGACGCTCTGACAGTGCGGCACTCCCTCAGTACTGACCCTCTGACAGTGTGGCACTCCCTCAGTACTGACGCTCTGACTGTGCAGCACTCCCTCAGTACTGACCCTCTCACAGGGTAGCAATCCATGACTACTGACACTCTCACAGTGCGGCGCTCCCTCAGTCCTGAACCCATGACAGTGCAGCACTCCCTCAGAATTGACCCTCTGATAGTGCGGCATTCCCTCCGTACAGATCCTCTGACAGTGCAGCTCTCCCACCGTACTGACCCTCTGACAGTGCAGCACTCCGTCAGTAGTGACCCTCTGACAGTGCAGCAATCCCTCAATACTGACCCTCTCACAGTATAGCAATCCCTGAGTAGTGAACCTCTGACAGTGTGGCACTCCCTCAGTACTGACGCTCTGACTGTGCAGCACTCCCTCAGTACTGACCCTCTCACAGGGTAGCAATCCATGACTACTGACACTCTCACAGTGCGGCGCTCCCTCAGTCCTGAACCCATGACAGTGCAGCTCTCCCTCAGTACTGACCTTCTCACAATGCGGCGCTCCCTCAGTACTGCCCCTCCGACAGTGCAGCACTCCCTCAGTACTGACCACCTGACAGTGCAGCACTCCCTCAGTACAGACCCTCTGTCAGTGTAGCACTCCTTCTGTGCAGACCTTCTTACAATGCAGCTCTCCCACAGTACTGACCCTCTGATAGTGTAGCACGCTCTCTGTACTGACCGTCTGACAGTGCAGCACGCCCTCAGTATTGACCCTCTGACAGTGCAGCTCTCCCTCAGTACTGACCCTCCGACAGTGCAGTTCTCCCACAGTACTGACCCTCTGACAGTGCAGCACTCCCTCCGTACAGACCCGCTGACAGTGCAGCACTCCTTCTGTACAGACCCTCCGACAATCCAGCTCTTCCGCAGTACTGTCCCACTGACAGTGCCGCACTCCCTCAGTACTGACCCTCTGATAGTGTAGCACTCCCTCAGTACTGACCCTCTGATAGTGCAGCACTCCCTCAGTACTGACCCTCTGATAGTGTTGCACTCCCTCAGTACTGACCCTCTGACAGTGTAGCACTCCCTCAGTACTGACCTCTGACAGTGCTGCAATCCCTCAGTACTGACCATCTGACAGTGCGGCGCTCCCTCAGTACTGAACCCATGACAGTGCAGCACTCCCTCAGAATTGACCCTCTGATAGTGCAGCATTCCCTCCGTACAGACCCTCTGACAGTGCAGCTCTCACACCGTACTGACCCTCTGACAGTGCAGCACTCCCTCAGTACTGACCCTCTCACAGTACAGCAATCCCTGAGTAGTGAACCTCTTACAGTGCGGCACTTCCTCAGTACTGACAATCTGACATTGCAGCTCTCCCTCAGTACTGACCTTCTCACAATGCGGCGCTCCCTCAGTACTGACCCTCCAACAATGCAGGTCTCCCACAGTACAGACCCTCTCACAGTGCCGCGCTCCCTCAGTACTGCCCCTCCGACAGTTCAGCACTCCCTCAGTACTGACCATCTGACAATGCACGTCTCCCATAGTACAGACCCTCTCACAGTGCGGCTCTCCCTCAGTACTGCCCCTCCAACAATGCAGGTCTCCCACAGTACAGACCCTCTCACAGTGCGGCGCTCCCTCAGTACTGCCCATCCGAGAGTGCAGCACACCCTCAGTACTGACCATCTGACAGTGCAGCACTCCCTCAGTACAGACCCTCTGTCAGTGTAGCACCCCTTCTGTACAGACCTTCTGACAATGCAGCTCTCCCACAGTACTGACCCTCTGATAGTGTAGCACTCTCTCTGTACTGACCGTCTGACAGTGCAGCACGCCCTCAGTATTGACCCTCTGACAGTGCAGCTCTCCCTCAGTACTGACCCTCTGACAGTTCAGCTCTCACTCAGTACTGACCCTCTGATAGTGCAGCTCTCACTCAGTACTGACCCTCTGACACCATGGTGCTCCCTCAGTCCAGACCCTACAACAATGCAGCTCTCCCACAGTACAGACCCTCTGACAGTGCAGCACTCCCTCAGTACTGACCCTACGACAGTGCAGCTCTCCCTCCGTACAGGCCCTACGACAGTGCAGCTCTCCCTCCGTACAGACCCTCCGACAATGCAGCTCTTCCACAGTACTGTCCCACTGACAGTGCCGCACTCCCTCAGTACTGACCATCTGACAGTGCAGCACTCCCTCAGTACTGACCCTCTGAGAGAGCTGCACTCCCTCAGTACTGACCCTCTGATAGTGCTGCACTCCCTCAGTACTGACCCTCTGACAGTGTCGCACTCCCTCAGTACTGACCTCTGACAATGCTGCACTCCCTCAGTACTGACCATCTGACAGTGCAGCACTCCCTCAGTACTGACCCTCTGACAGTGCAGCATCCCTCAGTACTGACCTCTGACAGTGCAGCACTACCTCAGTACTGACCCCCTGACAGTGCAGCACGCCCTCAGGACAGATCCTCTGTCAGTGTAGCACCCCTTCTGTACAGACCTTCTGACAATGCAGCTCTCCCACAGTACTGACCCTCTGATAGTGTTGCACTCTCTCTGTCCTGACCGTCTGACAGTGCAGCACACCCTCAGTATTGACCCTCTGACAGTGCAGCTCTCCCTCAGACAGACCCTCTGACAGTGCAGCTCTCCCTCAGTACTGACCCTCTGACAGTTCAGCTCTCACTCAGTACTGACCCTCTGACAGTGCAGCTCTCACTCAGTACTGACCCTCTGACACCATGGTGCTCCCTCAGTACTGACCCTACAACAATGCAGCTCTCCCACAGTACAGACCCTCTGACAGTGCAGCACTCCCTCAGTACTGACCCTACGACAGTGCAGCTCTCCCTCCGTACAGACACGCTGACAGTGCAGCACTCCTTCTGTACAGACCCTCCGACAATGCAGCTCTTCCACAGTACTGTCCCACTGACAGTGCCGCACTCCCTCAGTACTGACCCTCTGACAGTGTAGCACTCCCTCAGTACTGACACTCTGATAGTGTTGCACTCCCTCAGTACTGACCCTCTCACTGTGCAGCGTTCCCTCAGAACTGACGCTCTGACAGTGCAGCACTCCCTCTGTACTGGCCCTCTGACAGTGCAGCACTCCCTCAGTACTGATCCTCTGACAGTGCAGCATTCCCTCAGTACTGATCCTTTGACACTGCAACACTCCCTCAGAAGTGACGGTCTGACACAACAGCTTTCCCTCAGTACTGACCCTCGGATTGTGCAGTACTCTCTTTGTACTGACATTTCTACAGTGCAGCGCTCCCTCAGTCCTGATACTCAAACAGTGTGGCATTCCCTCAGTACTGACCCTCCGACAATGTGGCACTCCCTCAATACAGATGCTCTCACAGTGCACCACTCTCTCGTTACTGACCCTCGGACTCTGCAGCACTCTCGTTGTACTGACATTTCTACAGTGCAGCATTGCCTCAGGACTGACACTCATACATGTGGCATTCCCTCAGTACTGACCCTCTGACAATGTGGCACTCCCTCAATACAGATGCTCTTACAGTGTAGCACTCCCTCGGTTCTGACCCTCCGATAACGTGGCATTTTCTCAGTACTGACTCTCCGACAGAGCAGAACACCATCAGTACTGACACTCTGATAGTGCGGCACTGCCTCATTCCTGCACTTCTGATAGTCCAGCAATGCCTCAGTACTGACCCTTTGGCAGTGCAGCACCCTCAGTACTGACCCTCTGAAACAACACTCCCTCAGAACTGACACACTGACAGTGTAGCGCTCCCTCAGTAATGACCCTTTGAGTGTGCATCACTCTCTCAGTACTGACCCTCTGGCAATGCAGCAATCACTCAGTACTGACTGTCCGACACATAGCGTGATGCTCCCTCAGTACTGACCCCCTCACAGCGTGGTGATCCCTCAGTAGTAATACCCTCACAGTGCGGTGTTCCCTCAATTCTAACCCTTTCACAGTGCAGCACTCCCTCAGTAGTAACACTCTCACAGTGCGACACTCTGGCAGCATGGCAATCCATTAATACTGACCGTCAGAGAGTGCGGATTTCATCATTACTGACTCTCTCACTGCACAGCAATACCTCCATCCTGACTCACTGACAATGCTGCACTCCCTCCACACTGACCTCTGACAGTGCTGCAATCCCCCCGTCATGACTCTCTGACAATGCTGCACTCCCTCCACACTGACCCTCTGACAATGCTGCACTCCTTCCACACTGATCCTCTGACAATGCTGCACTCCCTCCATACTGATCCTCTGACAATGCTGCACTCCCTCCATACTGATCCTCTGACAATGCTGCACCCTCTCCACACTGACCCTCTGACAATGCTGCCCTCCCTCCCTACTGATCCTCTGACAATACAGCACTCCCTCCACACTGATCCTCTGATAGTGATGCACTCCCTCAGTACTGACTCTGACAGTGTGGAAGTGGCCCTATACTGACCCTCCGACAGTGTGGCCCAATCTCAGGACAATACCTCTGACAGTACAGCACTCCATCGTAACTGACACTCTGACAGTACAGCACAGCCTCAGTATTGACTCATTGACAGTGTAGCACTCCCTCAGTACTGACCCATTGACACTGTGTCACTCCCTCAGTACTGACCCTCTGACAGTGCAGCACTCCCTCAGTACTGACCCTCTGGCAATGAGGCACTCCCTCAGTACTGACCCTCTGATGGTGCAGTGCTTTCTCAGTGCAGTGATAGTGAGACGTGCCGTCTGGACTGAAACTCTGACAGTGTGGTGCACTCTCAGTATTGAGTCTCTGACAGTGCAGCACTCCCTCAGTATTGACTCTTTGGTAGTGCAGCACTCCCTCAGGACTGAGCCTCTGACAGTGCGACAAACCCTCCGTACTGACCCTCTGACAGTGCGGCACTCCCTTAGTATTGACACTTTGACAGTGCAGCGCTCCCTCAGTACTGACCCTATGACAGTGCGGCACTCCCTCAATACTGACCCTCTGGCAGAGCAGCACTCTCTCAGTACTGATCCTCTGACAGTGCAGCACACCCTCAGTACTGACCCTCTGACAGTGCGGCACTCCCTCAGTACTGACCCTCTGACAGTGTGGCACTCCCTCAGTACTGACGCTCTGACTGTGCAGCACTCCCTCAGTACTGACCCTCTCACAGGGTAGCAATCCATGACTACTGACACTCTCACAGTGCGGCGCTCCCTCAGTCCTGAACCCATGACAGTGCAGCACTCCCTCAGAATTGACCCTCTGATAGTGCGGCATTCCCTCCGTACAGATCCTCTGACAGTGCAGCTCTCCCACCGTACTGACCCTCTGACAGTGCAGCACTCCGTCAGTAGTGACCCTCTGACAGTGCAGCAATCCCTCAATACTGACCCTCTCACAGTATAGCAATCCCTGAGTAGTGAACCTCTTACAGTGCGGCACTCCCTCAGGACTGACAATCTGACAGTGCAGCTCTCCCTCAGTACTGACCTTCTCACAATGCGGCGCTCCCTCAGTACTGCCCCTCCGACAGTGCAGCACTCCCTCAGTACTGACCACCTGACAGTGCAGCACTCCCTCAGTACAGACCCTCTGTCAGTGTAGCACTCCTTCTGTGCAGACCTTCTTACAATGCAGCTCTCCCACAGTACTGACCCTCTGATAGTGTAGCACTCTCTCTGTACTGACCGTCTGACAGTGCAGCACGCCCTCAGTATTGACCCTCTGACAGTGCAGCTCTCCCTCAGTACTGACCCTCCGACAGTGCAGTTCTCCCACAGTACTGACCCTCTGACAGTGCAGCACTCCCTCCGTACAGACCCGCTGACAGTGCAGCACTCCTTCTGTACAGACCCTCCGACAATCCAGCTCTTCCGCAGTACTGTCCCACTGACAGTGCCGCACTCCCTCAGTACTGACCCTCTGATAGTGTAGCACTCCCTCAGTACTGACCCTCTGATAGTGCAGCACTCCCTCAGTACTGACCCTCTGATAGTGTTGCACTCCCTCAGTACTGACCCTCTGACAGTGTAGCACTCCCTCAGTACTGACCTCTGACAGTGCTGCAATCCCTCAGTACTGACCATCTGACAGTGCGGCGCTCCCTCAGTACTGAACCCATGACAGTGCAGCACTCCCTCAGAATTGACCCTCTGATAGTGCAGCATTCCCTCCGTACAGACCCTCTGACAGTGCAGCTCTCACACCGTACTGACCCTCTGACAGTGCAGCACTCCCTCAGTACTGACCCTCTCACAGTACAGCAATCCCTGAGTAGTGAACCTCTTACAGTGCGGCACTTCCTCAGTACTGACAATCTGACAGTGCAGCTCTCCCTCAGTACTGACCTTCTCACAATGCGGCGCTCCCTCAGTACTGACCCTCCAACAATGCAGGTCTCCCACAGTACAGACCCTCTCACAGTGCCGCGCTCCCTCAGTACTGCCCCTCCGACAGTTCAGCACTCCCTCAGTACTGACCATCTGACAATGCACGTCTCCCATAGTACAGACCCTCTCACAGTGCGGCTCTCCCTCAGTACTGCCCCTCCAACAATGCAGGTCTCCCACAGTACAGACCCTCTCACAGTGCGGCGCTCCCTCAGTACTGCCCATCCGAGAGTGCAGCACACCCTCAGTACTGACCATCTGACAGTGCAGCACTCCCTCAGTACAGACCCTCTGTCAGTGTAGCACCCCTTCTGTACAGACCTTCTGACAATGCAGCTCTCCCACAGTACTGACCCTCTGATAGTGTAGCACTCTCTCTGTACTGACCGTCTGACAGTGCAGCACGCCCTCAGTATTGACCCTCTGACAGTGCAGCTCTCCCTCAGTACTGACCCTCTGACAGTTCAGCTCTCACTCAGTACTGACCCTCTGATAGTGCAGCTCTCACTCAGTACTGACCCTCTGACACCATGGTGCTCCCTCAGTCCAGACCCTACAACAATGCAGCTCTCCCACAGTACAGACCCTCTGACAGTGCAGCACTCCCTCAGTACTGACCCTACGACAGTGCAGCTCTCCCTCCGTACAGGCCCTACGACAGTGCAGCTCTCCCTCCGTACAGACCCTCCGACAATGCAGCTCTTCCACAGTACTGTCCCACTGACAGTGCCGCACTCCCTCAGTACTGACCATCTGACAGTGCAGCACTCCCTCAGTACTGACCCTCTGAGAGAGCTGCACTCCCTCAGTACTGACCCTCTGATAGTGCTGCACTCCCTCAGTACTGACCCTCTGACAGTGTCGCACTCCCTCAGTACTGACCTCTGACAATGCTGCACTCCCTCAGTACTGACCATCTGACAGTGCAGCACTCCCTCAGTACTGACCCTCTGACAGTGCAGCATCCCTCAGTACTGACCTCTGACAGTGCAGCACTACCTCAGTACTGACCCACTGACAGTGCAGCACGCCCTCAGGACAGATCCTCTGTCAGTGTAGCACCCCTTCTGTACAGACCTTCTGACAATGCAGCTCTCCCACAGTACTGACCCTCTGATAGTGTTGCACTCTCTCTGTCCTGACCGTCTGACAGTGCAGCACACCCTCAGTATTGACCCTCTGACAGTGCAGCTCTCCCTCAGACAGACCCTCTGACAGTGCAGCTCTCCCTCAGTACTGACCCTCTGACAGTTCAGCTCTCACTCAGTACTGACCCTCTGACAGTGCAGCTCTCACTCAGTACTGACCCTCTGACACCATGGTGCTCCCTCAGTACTGACCCTACAACAATGCAGCTCTCCCACAGTACAGACCCTCTGACAGTGCAGCACTCCCTCAGTACTGACCCTACGACAGTGCAGCTCTCCCTCCGTACAGACACGCTGACAGTGCAGCACTCCTTCTGTACAGACCCTCCGACAATGCAGCTCTTCCACAGTACTGTCCCACTGACAGTGCCGCACTCCCTCAGTACTGACCCTCTGACAGTGTAGCACTCCCTCAGTACTGACACTCTGATAGTGTTGCACTCCCTCAGTACTGATCCTCTGACAGTGTAGCACTCCCTCAGTACTGACCTCCGACAGTGCTGCAGTCCCTCAGTACTGACCCTCTGACAGTGCAGCACTCCCTCAGTACTGACAATCTGACAGTGTTGCTCTCCCTCAGTACTGTCCTCTAACAGTGCAGCACTACCTCAGTACTGACCCACTGACAGTGCAGCACTCCCTCAGTACTGACCCTCTGATAGTGTGGCACTCCCTCAGTACTGACCTCTGACAATGCAGCACTCCCACAGTACTGACCATCTGATAGTGCAGCACTCCCTCAGTACTGACCCTCCAACAATGCAGGTCTCCCACAGTACAGACCCTCTCACAGTGCGGCGCTCCCTCAGAACTGCCCATCCGAGAGTGCAGCACACCCTCAGTACTGACCATCTGACAGTGCAGCACTCCCTCAGTACAGACCCTCTGTCAGTGTAGCACCCCTTCTGTACAGACCTTCTGACAATGCAGCTCTCCCACAGTACTGACCCTCTGATAGTGTAGCACTCTCTCTGTACTGACCGTCTGACAGTGCAGCACGCCCTCAGTATTGACCCTCTGACAGTGCAGCTCTCCCTCAGTACTGACCCTCTGACAGTTCAGCTCTCACTCAGTACTGACCCTCTGATAGTGCAGCTCTCACTCAGTACTGACCCTCTGACACCATGGTGCTCCCTCAGTCCAGACCCTACAACAATGCAGCTCTCCCACAGTACAGACCCTCTGACAGTGCAGCACTCCCTCAGTACTGACCCTACGACAGTGCAGCTCTCCCTCCGTACAGGCCCTACGACAGTGCAGCTCTCCCTCCGTACAGACCCTCCGACAATGCAGCTCTTCCACAGTACTGTCCCACTGACAGTGCCGCACTCCCTCAGTACTGACCATCTGACAGTGCAGCACTCCCTCAGTACTGACCCTCTGAGAGAGCTGCACTCCCTCAGTACTGACCCTCTGATAGTGCTGCACTCCCTCAGTACTGACCCTCTGACAGTGTAGCACTCCCTCAGTACTGACCTCTGACAGTGCTGCACTCCCTCAGTACTGACCATCTGACAGTGCAGCACTCCCTCAGTACTGACCCTCTGACAGTGCAGCATCCCTCAGTACTGACCTCTGACAGTGCAGCACTACCTCAGTACTGACCCACTGACAGTGCAGCACGCCCTCAGGACAGATCTTCTGTCAGTGTAGCACCCCTTCTGTACAGACCTTCTGACAATGCAGCTCTCCCACAGTACTGACCCTCTGATAGTGTAGCACTCTCTCTGTACTGACCGTCTGACAGTGCAGCACACCCTAAGTATTGACCCTCTGACAGTGCAGCTCTCCCTCTGACAGTGCAGCTCTCCCTCAGTACTGACCCTCTGACAGTTCAGCTCTCACTCAGTACTGACCCTCTGACAGTGCAGCTCTCACTCAGTACTGACCCTCTGACACCATGGTGCTCCCTCAGTACTGACCCTACAACAATGCAGCTCTCCCACAGTACAGACCCTCTGACAGTGCAGCACTCCCTCAGTACTGACCCTACGACAGTGCAGCTCTCCCTCCGTACAGACACGCTGACAGTGCAGCACTCCTTCTGTACAGACCCTCCGACAATGCAGCTCTTCCACAGTACTGTCCCACTGACAGTGCCGCACTCCCTCAGTACTGACCCTCTGACAGTGCAGCACTCCCTCAGTACTGACCCTCTCACTGTGCAGCGTTCCCTCAGAACTGACGCTCTGACAGTGCAGCACTCCCTCAGTACTGGCCCTCTGACAGTGCAGCACTCCCTCAGTACTGATCCTCTGACAGTGTAGCACTCCCTCAGTACTGACCTCCGACAGTGCTGCAGTCCCTCAGTACTGACCCTCTGACAGTGCAGCACTCCCTCAGTACTGACAATCTGACAGTGTTGCTCTCCCTCAGTACTGACCTCTAACAGTGCAGCACTACCTCAGTACTGACCCACTGACAGTGCAGCACTCCCTCAGTACTGACCCTCTGATAGTGTGGCACTCCCTCAGTACTGACCTCTGACAATGCAGCACTCCCACAGTACTGACCCTCTGATAGTGCAGCACTCCCTCAGTACTGACCCTCTGACAGTGCAGCACTCCCTCAGTACTGACCCTCTCACTGTGCAGCGTTCCCTCAGAACTGACGCTCTGACAGTGCAGCACTCCCTCAGTACTGGCCCTCTGACAGTGCAGCACTCCCTCAGTACTGATCCTCTGACAGTGCAGCATTCCCTCAGTACTGATCCTTTGACACTGCAACACTCCCTCAGAAGTGACGGTCTGACACAACAGCTTTCCCTCAGTACTGACCCTCGGATTGTGCAGTACTCTCTTTGTACTGACATTTCTACAGTGCAGCGCTCCCTCAGTACTGATACTCATACAGTGTGGCATTCCCTCAGTACTGACCCTCCGACAATGTGGCACTCCCTCAATACAGATGCTCTCACAGTGCACCACTCTCTCGGTACTGACCCTCGGACTCTGCAGCACTCTCGTTGTACTGACATTTCTACCGTGCAGCGTTGCCTCAGTACTGACACTCATACAGTGTGGCATTCCCTCAGTACTGACCCTCTGACAATGTGGCACTCCCTCAATACAGATGCTCTTACTGTGTAGCACTCCCTCGGTTCTGACCCTCCGATAACGTGGCATTTTCTCAGTACTGACTCTCCGACAGAGCAGAACACCATCAGTACTGACACTCTGATAGTGCGGCACTGCCTCATTCCTGTACTTCTGATAGTCCAGCATTGCCTCAGTACTGACCCTTTGGCAGTGCAGCACTCCCTCAGTACTGACCCTCTGAAACAACACTCCCTCAGAACTGACACACTGACAGTGTAGCGCTCCCTCAGTAATGACCCTTTGAGTGTGCATCACTCTCTCAGTCCTGACCCTCTGGCAATGCAGCAATCACTCAGTACTGACTGTCCGACACATAGCGTGATGCTCCATCAGTACTGACCCCCTCACAGCGTGGTGATCCCTCAGTACTAATCCCCTCAGAGTGCGGTGTTCCCTCAATTCTAACCCTTTCACAGTGCAGCACTCCCTCAGTAGTAACACTCTCACAGTGCGACACTCTGGCAGCATGGCAATCCATTAATACTGACCGTCAGAGAGTGCGGATTTCATCATTACTGACTCTCTCACTGCACTGCAATACCTCCATCCTGACTCACTGACAATGCTGCACTCCCTCCACACTGACCTCTGACAGTGCTGCAATCCCCCCGTCATGACTCTCTGACAATGCTGCACTCCCTCCACACTGACCCTCTGACAATGCTGCACTCCCTCCATACTGATCCTCTGACAATGCTGCACTCCCTCCATACGATCCTCTGACAATGCTGCACCCTCTCCACACTGATCCTCTGACAATGCTGCCCTCCCTCCCTACTGATCCTCTGACAATACAGCACTCCCTCCACACTGATCCTCTGATAGTGATGCACTCCCTCAGTACTGACTCTGACAGTGTGGAAGTGGCCCTATACTGACCCTCCAACAGTGTGGCCCAATCTCAGGACAATACCTCTGACAGTACAGCACTCCATCGTAACTGACACTCTGACAGTACAGCACAGCCTCAGTATTGACTCATTGACAGTGTAGCACTCCCTCAGTACTGACCCATTGACAGTGTATCACTCCCTCAGTACTGACCCTCTGACAGTGCAGCACTCCCTCAGTACAGACCCTCTGTCAGTGTAGCACCCCTTCTGTACAGATCTTCTGACAATGCAGCTCTCCCACAGTACTGACCCTCTGATATTGTAGCACTCTCTCTGTACTGACCGTCTGACAGTGCAGCACGCCCTCAGTATTGACCCTCTGACAGTGCAGCTCTCCCTCAGTACTGACCCTCTGACAGTTCAGCTCTCACTCAGTACTGACCCTCTGATAGTGCAGCTCTCACTCAGTACTGACCCTCTGACACCATGGTGCTCCCTCAGTCCAGACCCTACAACAATGCAGCTCTCCCACAGTACAGACCCTCTGACAGTGCAGCACTCCCTCAGTACTGACCCTACGACAGTGCAGCTCTCCCTCCGTACAGGCCCTACGACAGTGCAGCTCTCCCTCCGTACAGACCCTCCGACAATGCAGCTCTTCCACAGTACTGTCCCACTGACAGTGCCGCACTCCCTCAGTACTGACCATCTGACAGTGCAGCACTCCCTCAGTACTGACCCTCTGAGAGAGCTGCACTCCCTCAGTACTGACCCTCTGATAGTGCTGCACTCCCTCAGTACTGACCCTCTGACAGTGTAGCACTCCCTCAGTACTGACCTCTGACAGTGCTGCACTCCCTCAGTACTGACCATCTGACAGTGCAGCACTCCCTCAGTACTGACCCTCTGACAGTGCAGCATCCCTCAGTACTGACCTCTGACAGTGCAGCACTACCTCAGTACTGACCCACTGACAGTGCAGCACGCCCTCAGGACAGATCTTCTGTCAGTGTAGCACCCCTTCTGTACAGACCTTCTGACAATGCAGCTCTCCCACAGTACTGACCCTCTGATAGTGTAGCACTCTCTCTGTACTGACCGTCTGACAGTGCAGCACACCCTCAGTATTGACCCTCTGACAGTGCAGCTCTCCCTCAGACTGACCCTCTGACAGTGCAGCTCTCCCTCAGTACTGACCCTCTGACAGTTCAGCTCTCACTCAGTACTGACCCTCTGACAGTGCAGCTCTCACTCAGTACTGACCCTCTGACACCATGGTGCTCCCTCAGTACTGACCCTACAACAATGCAGCTCTCCCACAGTACAGACCCTCTGACAGTGCAGCACTCCCTCAGTACTGACCCTACGACAGTGCAGCTCTCCCTCCGTACAGACACGCTGACAGTGCAGCACTCCTTCTGTACAGACCCTCCGACAATGCAGCTCTTCCACAGTACTGTCCCACTGACAGTGCCGCACTCCCTCAGTACTGACCCTCTGACAGTGCAGCACTCCCTCAGTACTGACCCTCTCACTGTGCAGCGTTCCCTCAGAACTGACGCTCTGACAGTGCAGCACTCCCTCAGTACTGGCCCTCTGACAGTGCAGCACTCCCTCAGTACTGATCCTCTGACAGTGTAGCACTCCCTCAGTACTGACCTCCGACAGTGCTGCAGTCCCTCAGTACTGACCCTCTGACAGTGCAGCACTCCCTCAGTACTGACAATCTGACAGTGTTGCTCTCCCTCAGTACTGACCTCTAACAGTGCAGCACTACCTCAGTACTGACCCACTGACAGTGCAGCACTCCCTCAGTACTGACCCTCTGATAGTGTGGCACTCCCTCAGTACTGACCTCTGACAATGCAGCACTCCCACAGTACTGACCCTCTGATAGTGCAGCACTCCCTCAGTACTGACCCTCTGACAGTGCAGCACTCCCTCAGTACTGACCCTCTCACTGTGCAGCGTTCCCTCAGAACTGACGCTCTGACAGTGCAGCACTCCCTCAGTACTGGCCCTCTGACAGTGCAGCACTCCCTCAGTACTGATCCTCTGACAGTGCAGCATTCCCTCAGTACTGATCCTTTGACACTGCAACACTCCCTCAGAAGTGACGGTCTGACACAACAGCTTTCCCTCAGTACTGACCCTCGGATTGTGCAGTACTCTCTTTGTACTGACATTTCTACAGTGCAGCGCTCCCTCAGTACTGATACTCATACAGTGTGGCATTCCCTCAGTACTGACCCTCCGACAATGTGGCACTCCCTCAATACAGATGCTCTCACAGTGCACCACTCTCTCGGTACTGACCCTCGGACTCTGCAGCACTCTCGTTGTACTGACATTTCTACCGTGCAGCGTTGCCTCAGTACTGACACTCATACAGTGTGGCATTCCCTCAGTACTGACCCTCTGACAATGTGGCACTCCCTCAATACAGATGCTCTTACTGTGTAGCACTCCCTCGGTTCTGACCCTCCGATAACGTGGCATTTTCTCAGTACTGACTCTCCGACAGAGCAGAACACCATCAGTACTGACACTCTGATAGTGCGGCACTGCCTCATTCCTGTACTTCTGATAGTCCAGCATTGCCTCAGTACTGACCCTTTGGCAGTGCAGCACTCCCTCAGTACTGACCCTCTGAAACAACACTCCCTCAGAACTGACACACTGACAGTGTAGCGCTCCCTCAGTAATGACCCTTTGAGTGTGCATCACTCTCTCAGTCCTGACCCTCTGGCAATGCAGCAATCACTCAGTACTGACTGTCCGACACATAGCGTGATGCTCCATCAGTACTGACCCCCTCACAGCGTGGTGATCCCTCAGTACTAATCCCCTCAGAGTGCGGTGTTCCCTCAATTCTAACCCTTTCACAGTGCAGCACTCCCTCAGTAGTAACACTCTCACAGTGCGACACTCTGGCAGCATGGCAATCCATTAATACTGACCGTCAGAGAGTGCGGATTTCATCATTACTGACTCTCTCACTGCACTGCAATACCTCCATCCTGACTCACTGACAATGCTGCACTCCCTCCACACTGACCTCTGACAGTGCTGCAATCCCCCCGTCATGACTCTCTGACAATGCTGCACTCCCTCCACACTGACCCTCTGACAATGCTGCACTCCCTCCATACTGATCCTCTGACAATGCTGCACTCCCTCCATACGATCCTCTGACAATGCTGCACCCTCTCCACACTGATCCTCTGACAATGCTGCCCTCCCTCCCTACTGATCCTCTGACAATACAGCACTCCCTCCACACTGATCCTCTGATAGTGATGCACTCCCTCAGTACTGACTCTGACAGTGTGGAAGTGGCCCTATACTGACCCTCCAACAGTGTGGCCCAATCTCAGGACAATACCTCTGACAGTACAGCACTCCATCGTAACTGACACTCTGACAGTACAGCACAGCCTCAGTATTGACTCATTGACAGTGTAGCACTCCCTCAGTACTGACCCATTGACAGTGTATCACTCCCTCAGTACTGACCCTCTGACAGTGCAGCACTCCCTCAGTACTGACCCTCTGGCAATGAGGCACTCCCTCAGTACTGACCCTCTGATGGTGCAGTGCTTTCTCAGTGCAGTGATAGTGAGACGTGCCGTCTGGACTGAAACTCTGACAGTGTGGTGCACTCTCAGTATTGAGTCTCTGACAGTGCAGCACTCCCTCAGTATTGACTCTTTGGTAGTGCAGCACTCCCTCAGGACTGAGCCTCTGACAGTGCGACAAACCCTCAGTACTGACCCTCTGGCAGTGCGGCACTCCCTTAGTACTGACACTTTGACAGTGCAGCACTCCCTCAGTACTGACCCAATTACAGTGCGGCACTCCCTCAGTACTGACCCTATGACAGTGCGGCACTCCCTCAATACTGACCCTCTGGCAGAGCAGCATTCTCTCAGTACTGATCCTCTGACAGTGCAGCACACCCTCAGTACTGACCCTCTGACAGTGCGGCACTCCCTCAGTACTGACCCTCTGACAGTGTGGCACTCCCTCAGTACTGACGCACTGACTGTGCAGCACTCCCTCAGTACTGACCCTCTCACAGGGTAGCAATCCCAGAATACTGACACTCTCACAGTGCGGCGCTCCCTCAGTCCTGAACCCATGACAGTGCAGCACTCCCTCAGAACTGACCCTCTGATAGTGCGGCATTCCCTCCGTACAGATCCTCTGACAGTGCAGCTCTCCCACCGTACTGACCCTCTGACAGTGCAGCACTCCGTCAGTAGTGACCCTCTGACAGTGCAGCAATCCCTCAGTACTGACCCTCTCACAGTATAGCAATCCCTGAGTAGTGAACCTCTTACAGTGCGGCACTCCCTCAGGACTGACAATCTGACAGTGCAGCTCTCCCTCAGTACTGACCTTCTCACAGTGCGGCGCTCCCTCAGTACTGCCCCTCCGACAGTGCAGCACTCCCTCAGTACTGACCACCTGACAGTGCAGCACTCCCTCAGTACAGACCCTCTGTCAGTGTAGCACTCCTTCTGTACAGACCTTCTTACAATGCAGCTCTCCCACAGTACTGACCCTCTGATAGTGTAGCACTCTCTCTGTACTGACCGTCTGACAGTGCAGCACGACCTCAGTATTGACCCTCTGACAGTGCAGCACTTCTTCAGTACTGACCCTCTGACAGTGCAGCACTCCCTCCGTACAGACCCGCTGACAGTGCAGCACTCCTTCTGTACAGCCTCTCCGACAATCCAGCTCTTCCGCAGTACTGTCCCACTGACAGTGCCGCACTCCCTCAGTACTGTCCCTCTGATAGTGTAGCACTCCCTGAGTACTGACCCTCTGATAGTGCAGCACTCCCTCAGTACTGACCCTCTGATTGTGCTGCACTCCCTCAGTACTGACCCTCTGACAGTGTAGCACTCCCTCAGTACTGACCTCTGACAGTGCAGCAATCCCTCAGTACTGACCATCTGACAGTGCAGCACTCCCTCAGTCCTGACCCTCTGACAGTTTAGCACTCCCTCAGTACTGACCTCTGACAGTGCAGCACTACCTCAGTACTGACCCACTGACAGTGCAGCACTCCCTCAGTACTGACCCACTGACAGTGCAGCACTCCCTCAGAACTGACCCTCTGACAGTGTAGCACTCCCTCAGTACTGACCCTCTGATAGTGTGGCACTCCCTCAGTACTGACCCTCCGACAGTGCTGCACTCCCTCAGTACTGACCCTCTGACAGTGCAGCACTCCCTCAGTGGGCGGCATGGTGGCACAGTCGTTAGCACTGTTGACTCACAGCGCCAGGGACCCGGTATCAATTCCCACCTCAGGCGACTGACTGTGTGGAGTTTGCACATTCTCCCCGTGTCTGTACGGGTATCCTCCGGGTGCTCCGGTTTCCTCCTACAGTCCAAAGATGTGCCGGTCAGGTGAATTGGCTACGCTAAATTGCCTGTAGTTTTAGTTGCAGGGGCAAATGTCGGGGAATCGGTCTGGGTGGGTGCGCTTCGGCGGGTCGGTGTGGACTTGTTGGGTCGAAGGGCCTGTTTCCACACTGTAAGCAATCTAATCTAATCTAATCACTCCCTCAGTACTGACCCTCTGACAGTGCAGCACTCCCTCAGTACTGACCCTCAGACAGTGCAGCACTCCCTCTGAACTGACCCTCTGACAGTGCAGCACTCCCTCAGTACTGACCTTCTGACAGTGTAGCATTACACGTATACTGACGCTCCCACAGTGTGGCGCACCTTCATACTGACTTTCAGACAATGCGGCGCATCCTATGATTGTTCAGTACTCCCTCAGAACTGACCCTCTGACACTGCAACAGCCACTTGGACCTGCACACCTGATTGTGATGCAATCCCTCAGTACTGGCCCTCTGACAGTGCAGCACTCCCTCAGTACTGACCCTCTCACTGTGCAGCGTTCCCTCAGAACTGACGCTCTGACAGTGCAGCACTCCCTCAGTACTGGCCCTCTGACAGTGCAGCACTCCCTCAGTACTGATCCTCTGACAGTGCAGCACTCCCTCAGTACTGATCCTCTGACAGTGCAGCACTCCCTCAGTACTGATCCTTTGACACTGCAACACTCCCTCTGAAATGTCGGTCTGACACAACAGCTTTCCCTCAGTACTGACCCTCCGATTCTGCAGCACTCTCTTTGTACTGACATTTCTACAGTGCAGCATTCCCTCAGTACTGACACTCATACAGTGTGGCATTCCCTCAGTACTGACCCTCCGACAATGTGGCACTCCCTCAATACAGATGCTCTTACAGTGTAGCCCTCCCTCGGTTCTGACCCTCCGATAACGTGGCATTTTCTCAGTACTGACTCTCCGACAGAGCAGAACACCATCAGTACTGGCACTCTGATATTGCGGCACTGCCTCATTCCTGCACTTCTGATAGTCCAGCAATGCCTCAGTACTGACCCTTTGGCAGTGCAGCTCTCCCTCAGTACTGACCCTCTGAAACAACACTCCCTCAGAACTGACACACTGACAGTGTAGCACTCCCTCAGTAATGACCCTTTGAGTATGCATCACTCTCTCAGTACTGACCCTCTGGCAATGCAGCAATCACTCAGTACTGACTGTCCGACACATAGCGTGACGCTCCCACAGTACTGACCCCCTCACAGCGTGGTGATCCCTCAGTACTAATCCCCTCAGAGTGCGGTGTTCCCTCAGTTCTAACCCTTTCACAGTGCAGCGCTCCCTCAGTAGTAACACTCTCACAGGGCGACACTCTGGTAGCATGGCAATCCATTAGTACTGACCGTCAGAGAGTGCGGACTTCATCATTACTGACTCTCTCACTGCACAGCAATACCTCCATCCTGACTCTCTGACAATGCTGCACTCCCTCCACACTGACCTCTGACTGTGCTGCAATCCCCCCGTCATGACTCTCTGACAATGCTGCACTCCTTCCACACTGATCCTCTGACAATGTTGCACTCCCTCCACACTGACCCTCTGACAATGCTGCACTCCCTCCACACTGACCCTCTGACAATGCTGCACTCCCTCCATACTGATCCTCTGACAATGCTGCACTCCCTCCACACTGATCCTCTGATAATGCTGCACTCCCTCCACACTGATCCTCTGACAATGCTGCACTCCCTCCACACTGACCCTCTGACAATGCTGCACTGCCTCCATACTAATCCTCTGACAATGCTGCACTCCCTCCACACTGACCCTCTGACAATGCTGCACTCCCTCAGTACTGACTCTGACATTGTGGAAGTGTCCCTATAATGACCCTCCGACGGTGTGGCCCAATCTCAGGACAATACCTCTGACAGTACAGCACTCCATCGTAACTGACACTCTGACAGTACAGCACAGCCTCAGTATTGACTTATTGACAGTGTAGCACTCCCTCAGTAATGACCGATTGACAGTGAATCACTCCCTCAGTACTGACCCTCTGCCTCGGTCCTGGACCTCTGACAGACCAGCAGTGCCTCATTACTGTCTATCTGACAGTGTAGCACTATCTCTGTACTAACCCTCTGACAGTGCAGCACTCCCTCAGTACTGACCCTCTGACAGTGCAGCACTCCCGCAGTACTGACCCTCTGGCAATGAGGCACTCCCTCAGTACTGAAACTCTGATGGTGCAGTGCTGTCTCAGTGCAGTGATAGTGAGACTTGCCGTCTGGACTGAAGCTCTGACAGTGTGGTGCTCTCTCAGAATTGAGTCTCTGACAGTGCAGCACTCCCTCAGGACTGAGCCTCTGACAGTGCGACACTCCCTCAGTACAGACCCCCTGGCAGTGCGGCACTCCCTTAGTACTGACTCTTTGACAGTGTAGCACTCCCTCAGTACTGACCCAATGACAGTGCGGCACTCCCTCAGTACTGACCCTCTAACAGTGCGGCACTCCCTCAGTACTGACCCTCCGGCAGTGCAGCACTCTCTCAGTACTGATCCTCTGACGGTGCAGCTGACCCTTAGTACTGACCCTCTGACACTGCGGCACTCCCTCAGTACTGACCCTCTGACAGTGTGGCACTCCCTCAGTACTGACGCTCTGACTGTGCAGCACTCCCTCAGTACTGACCCTCTCACAGTGTAGCAATCCCTGACTACTGACACTCTCACAGTGCGGCGCTCCCTCAGTCCTGAACTAATGACAGTGCAGCACTCCCTCAGAATTGACCCTCTGATAGTGCAGCAATCCCTCCGTACAGACCCTCTGACAGGGCAGCTCTCCCACAGTCCTGACCCTCTGACAGTGCAGCACTCCGTCATTACTGACCCTCTGACAGTGCAGCACTCCCTCAGTCCTGACCCTCTCACAGTATAGCAATCCCTGAGTAGTGAACCTCTTACAGTGCGGCACTCCTTCAGTACTGACAATCTGACAGTGCAGCTCTCCCTCAGTACTGAACTTCTCACAGTGCGGCGCTCCCTCAGTACTGACCCTCTGACAGTGCAGCTCTCCCTCAGTACTGACCCTCCAACAATGTAGGTCTCCCACAGTACAGACCCTCTCACAGTGCGTCGCTCCCTCAGTACTGGCCGTCCGACAGTACAGCACTCCCTCAGTACTGACCATCTGACAGTGCAGCACTTCCTCAGTACAGACCCTCTGTCAGTGTAGCACTCCTTCTGTACAGACCTTCTGACAATACAGCACTCCCTCAGTACTGCCCCTCCGACAGTGCAGCACTCCCTCAGTACTGCCCGTCCGACAGTGCAGCACTCCCTCAGGACTGACCCTCTGACAGTGTGGCACTCCCTCAGTAATGACGCTCTGACTGTGCAGCGCTCCCTCAGTACTGTTCCACTGACAGTGCAGCACTCCCGCAGTACTGACCCTCTGACAGTACAGCACTCCCTCAGTACTGACACTCTGACAGTGCAGCACTCCCTTAGTACTGACCCTCTGATAGCTTAGTGATCCCTCAGTACTGAACCTCTGACAGTCCAGCACTCCTACAGTACTGATCCTCTGACAGTGCAGCACTCCCGCAGTACTGACCCTCTGACAGTGCAGCATTCCCTCAGTACTGACCCTCTGACAGTGCAGTACACCCTCAGTACTGACCCTCTGACAGTGTGGCACTGCCCCCATACCGACAGTGTGACAGTGCGGTACACCCTCAGTACTGACCCTCTGACAGTGCAGCTCTTTGACAGTGCAGTGCTCCTTTAGTTCCGCAAGTCTTACAGTGTAGCACTCCCTCAGTACTAACCCTCAGAGAATGCACCGCTCCCTCAGTACTGACTCTTTGATAGTGCAGCACTCCCGCAGTACTGACCCTCTGACAGTGCAGCATTCCCGCAGTACTGACCCTCTGACAGTGCAGCTCTTTGACAGTGCAGAGCTCCTTTAGTTCTGACAGTCTTACAGTGTAGCGCTCCCTCAGTACTAACCCTCTGAGAAAACACCACTCCCTCAGTATTAACCCTCTGACAGTGCAGCGCTCCTTTAGTTCTGACAGTCTTACAGTGCAGCATTCCCCCAGTACGAACCCTCTGAGAACACACCGTTCCCTCAGTACTGACCCTCTCACAGTGCAACACTCCCTCAGTATTGACCCTTTGACAGTGCAGCACTCCCTCAGTAATGACCATCTGACAGTGCAGCGCTCCCTCCGTACTGACTCTCTGACAGTGCAGCATTCTCTCTGTACTGACCCTCTGACAGTGGAGCTCTCTCTCGGCACTGACCATCTGACAGTGCAGCACTCCCTCAGTATTGACCCTCTGACAGTGCAGCGCTCCCTCAGTAATGACCATCTGACAGTGCAGCGCTCCCTCCGTACTGACTATCTCACAGTGCAGCACTCTCTCTGGACTGACCCTCTGACAGTGCAGCTCTCTCTCGGCACTGACCAGCACTCCCTCAGTACTGACCCTCTGACAGTGTAGCACTCACTCAATACGGACCATCTGACTGTGCAGCACTCCCTCAGTACTGACCCGCTGACAGTTCAGCACCCGCTCGGTACTGACCCTCTGACAGTGCAGCACTCCCTCAATACTGACCCTCTGACAGTGCAGCACTCTCTCTGTACTGACTCTCTGAAATAGCACTCACTCAGAACTGACACTCTCACTGTGTAGCGTTCCGTCAGTACTGACCTTTTGATAGTGCATGCTCCCTCAGTGCTGACCCTCTGACAGTGTAGTGCTCGTTCAGTACTGACCCTCTGATGGTGCAGTACTCTGAGAGTACTGCTCCATCAGAGGGTCAGTACTGAACGAGCCTCAGACAGTGTGGCATTCCCTCTGGACAGAACCTCTGACAGTGTGGTGCTCCCTCAGTACTGACCCTTTGACAGTGTCGTACTCCTCAGAAATGGCTGTCTGGTAATGCAGCAGTCCGTCACTACTGACTATTCGACAGTGCAGTGATCGCTCAGTACTCACCCTCTGGCAATGCAACAGTCGCTCAGTACTGACCCTCTGACAGTGCAGTGATCCCTCAGTACTGACAATCTGGCAGTGCGGCACTCCCTCGGTACTGACGTTCACACAGTGCAGAACTCCCTCAGTGCTGACCATCTGACAGTGTGGCACTGCCCCCATACCGACAGTGTGACAGTGCGGTACACCCTCAGTACTGACCCTCTGGCAGTGCAGCTCTTTGACAGTGCAGCGCTCCTTTAGTTCTGATATTCTTATAGTGAAGCGATCCCTCAGTACTAACCCTCTGAGAATGCACCGCTCCCTTAGTACTGACTCTTTGACAGTGCAGCACTCCCTCAGTACTGACCCTCTGACAGTGCAGTACACCCTCAGTACTGACTCTCTGACAGTGCAGCTCTTTGACAGTGCAGGGCTCCTTTAGTTCTGACATTCTTATAGTGCAGCGCTCCCTCAGTACTAACCCTCTGAGAATGCACCGCTCACTTAGTACTGACTCTATGACAGTGCAGCACTCCCTCAGTACTGACCCTCTGACAGTGCGGCACTCCCTCAGTACTGACCCTCTGACAGTGCGGCACTCCCTCAGTACTGACCCTCTGACAGTGCAGCACTCCCTCAGTACTGACCCTCTGACAGTGCGGCACTCCCTCAGTACTGACCCTCTGACAGTGCAGCACTCCCTCAGAATTGACCCTCTGATAGTGCAGCAATCCCTCCGTACAGACCCTCTGACAGGGCAGCTCTCCCACAGTCCTGACCCTCTGACAGTGCAGCACTCCGTCATTACTGACCCTCTGACAGTGCAGCACTCCCTCAGTCCTGACCCTCTCACAGTATAGCAATCCCTGAGTAGTGAACCTCTTACAGTGCGGCACTCCTTCAGTACTGACAATCTGACAGTGCAGCTCTCCCTCAGTACTGAACTTCTCACAGTGCGGCGCTCCCTCAGTACTGACCCTCTGACAGTGCAGCTCTCCCTCAGTACTGACCCTCCAACAATGTAGGTCTCCCACAGTACAGACCCTCTCACAGTGCGTCGCTCCCTCAGTACTGGCCGTCCGACAGTACAGCACTCCCTCAGTACTGACCATCTGACAGTGCAGCACTTCCTCAGTACAGACCCTCTGTCAGTGTAGCACTCCTTCTGTACAGACCTTCTGACAATACAGCACTCCCTCAGTACTGCCCCTCCGACAGTGCAGCACTCCCTCAGTACTGCCCGTCCGACAGTGCAGCACTCCCTCAGGACTGACCCTCTGACAGTGTGGCACTCCCTCAGTAATGACGCTCTGACTGTGCAGCGCTCCCTCAGTACTGTTCCACTGACAGTGCAGCACTCCCGCAGTACTGACCCTCTGACAGTACAGCACTCCCTCAGTACTGACACTCTGACAGTGCAGCACTCCCTTAGTACTGACCCTCTGATAGCTTAGTGATCCCTCAGTACTGAACCTCTGACAGTCCAGCACTCCTACAGTACTGATCCTCTGACAGTGCAGCACTCCCGCAGTACTGACCCTCTGACAGTGCAGCATTCCCTCAGTACTGACCCTCTGACAGTGCAGTACACCCTCAGTACTGACCCTCTGACAGTGTGGCACTGCCCCCATACCGACAGTGTGACAGTGCGGTACACCCTCAGTACTGACCCTCTGACAGTGCAGCTCTTTGACAGTGCAGTGCTCCTTTAGTTCCGCAAGTCTTACAGAGTAGCACTCCCTCAGTACTAACCCTCAGAGAATGCACCGCTCCCTCAGTACTGACTCTTTGATAGTGCAGCACTCCCGCAGTACTGACCCTCTGACAGTGCAGCATTCCCGCAGTACTGACCCTCTGACAGTGCAGCTCTTTGACAGTGCAGAGCTCCTTTAGTTCTGACAGTCTTACAGTGTAGCACTCCCTCAGTACTAACCCTCTGAGAAAACACCACTCCCTCAGTATTAACCCTCTGACAGTGCAGCGCTCCTTTAGTTCTGACAGTCTTACAGTGCAGCATTCCCCCAGTACGAACCCTCTGAGAACACACCGTTCCCTCAGTACTGACCCTCTCACAGTGCAACACTCCCTCAGTATTGACCCTTTGACAGTGCAGCACTCCCTCAGTAATGACCATCTGACAGTGCAGCGCTCCCTCCGTACTGACTCTCTGACAGTGCAGCATTCTCTCTGTACTGACCCTCTGACAGTGGAGCTCTCTCTCGGCACTGACCATCTGACAGTGCAGCACTCCCTCAGTATTGACCCTCTGACAGTGCAGCGCTCCCTCAGTAATGACCATCTGACAGTGCAGCGCTCCCTCCGTACTGACCATCTCACAGTGCAGCACTCTCTCTGGACTGACCCTCTGACAGTGCAGCTCTCTCTCGGCACTGACCAGCACTCCCTCAGTACTGACCCTCTGACAGTGTAGCACTCACTCAATACGGACCATCTGACTGTGCAGCACTCCCTCAGTACTGACCCGCTGACAGTTCAGCACCCGCTCGGTACTGACCCTCTGACAGTGCAGCACTCCCTCAGTACTGACCCTCTGACAGTGCAGCACTCTCTCTGTACTGACTCTCTGAAATAGCACTCACTCAGAACTGACACTCTCACTGTGTAGCGTTCCGTCAGTACTGACCTTTTGATAGTGCATGCTCCCTCAGTGCTGACCCTCTGACAGTGTAGTGCTCGTTCAGTACTGACCCTCTGATGGTGCAGTACTCTGAGAGTACTGCTCCATCAGAGGGTCAGTACTGAACGAGCCTCAGACAGTGTGGCATTCCCTCTGGACAGAACCTCTGACAGTGTGGTGCTCCCTCAGTACTGACCCTTTGACAGTGTCGTACTCCTCAGAAATGGCTGTCTGGTAATGCAGCAGTCCGTCACTACTGACTATTCGACAGTGCAGTGATCGCTCAGTACTCACCCTCTGGCAATGCAACAATCGCTCAGTACTGACCCTCTGACAGTGCAGTGATCCCTCAGTACTGACAATCTGGCAGTGCGGCACTCCCTCGGTTCTGACGTTCACACAGTGCAGAACTCCCTCAGTGCTGACCATCTGACAGTGTGGCACTGCCCCCATACCGACAGTGTGACAGTGCGGTACACCCTCAGTACTGACCCTCTGGCAGTGCAGCTCTTTGACAGTGCAGCGCTCCTTTAGTTCTGATATTCTTATAGTGAAGCGATCCCTCAGTACTAACCCTCTGAGAATGCACCGCTCCCTTAGTACTGACTCTTTGACAGTGCAGCACTCCCTCAGTACTGACCCTCTGACAGTGCAGTACACCCTCAGTACTGACTCTCTGACAGTGCAGCTCTTTGACAGTGCAGGGCTCCTTTAGTTCTGACATTCTTATAGTGCAGCGCTCCCTCAGTACTAACCCTCTGAGAATGCACCGCTCACTTAGTACTGACTCTATGACAGTGCAGCACTCCCTCAGTACTGACCCTCTGACAGTGCGGCACTCCCTCAGTACTGACCCTCTGACAGTGCGGCACTCCCTCAGTACTGACCCTCTGACAGTGCAGCACTCCCTCAGTACTGACACTCTGACAGTGCAGCACTCCCTCAGTACTGACCCTCTGACAGTGTAGCACTCCCTCAGTACTGACCGTCTGACAGTGCAGCTATTTGACAGTGCAGCGCTCCTTCAGTTCTGACATTCTTACAACGTAGCGCTCCTTCAGTTCTGACATTCTTACAACGTAGCGCTCCCTCAGTACTAACCCTCTGAGAATGCACTGCTCTCCATTTCTGACCGTCTGACAGTGCAGCACTCCCTCTGTACTGATGCTCTGACAGTGCAGCGCTCCCTCAGTACTGATCCTCCGACAGTGCAGCACTCCCTCAGTACTGACCCTCTGACAGTACAGCACTCCCTGATTACTGACCATCTGACAGTGCAGCACTCCCTCAGTGTTGACCCTCCGACATTGCAGCACTCCCTCAGTACTGATCCTCTGACAGTACAGCACTCCCTCAGTACTGACCCTCTGACAGTACAGCACTCACTCATTACTGACCCACTGACAGTGCAGCACTCCCTCAGCGTTGACCCTCCGACAGTGCAGCCCTCCCTCAGTACTGACCCTCTGACTGTGCAGCACTCCCTCAGCTCTGACCCTCTGACAGTGCAGCACTCCCTCAGCACTGACCCTCTGACAGTGCAGCACTCCCTCAGCACTGACCCTCCTTTTTTCTATTTCATAAAGTCTTGTGGAAATTTGGAGACATAGGGTTTACAGATTCTGAGGAAGCATGAGAGAGACACACAAACCACACCCTGTCTGAAACTCTCTGCAATGGACTATTCAGAGGCACAGAGTCACAGAGGTGCACAGCTTGGAAACAGACCCTCCTGTCCAACTCGTCCATACCAACCAAATATTCTCATCTCATTTTGTTCAGTTTGCTAGCTCTTGGCCAATATCCCTCTAAACCCTTCCTATTCACATACTCATCCTGATGCCTTTTAAATGTCACAATTACACCAGCCCCCATCACTTCCTCTGGCATTTACCTGCATGCCCTTGAATAAGTGCTCAGTCATACTGTCGATATAAACTCTAATAAACACCAACCTACGAAAGGCTATCATTGTCATTTTAAACCGACCCTTAGCTTCTTCATTACGCTGATTTCAACACAGGGAAAGAAACAGAGTTAGTGACCATCCACCGTGACCCTGTTATAAAACGTATTTTCAAATGTGGCTTGCATGTGATTCCCACACCCTCTAATAGTTGCCTGGAAGGTGGGGGTGAGCTGTACTCTCCTGCTGCAGTCCTTGGGTGTCCCACAGTGATGTTAGGGAGGGAGCTCCAGGATGTTGACCTGAACTATGTAAAGAGCTCTCTTACTGGAGTGTCCTTTTAAAGTTGGGAAGTTAGTATAGACCAGGAGGACCCGAGAGCTGCTGTCTTGTCAGAGAGAGAGGTCTGGTGGGTCACACACCTCAGGTGAGGTGCGAGGTTGAGAAGCTGGGGCCTTCATGGTAATTTCAGACATGATAGAGATTGAGCCAACAATGTTGGCATCACGAACCTGTTAGCTGTGGTAACTGACCCCCCTTTGTACCAGAGAGATTCAATCCCTTGAACAGAGCAAGCTTGAGAATTCAACACTAAAATCAATCTGTACGGACGCGCTAAAGACCTGAAACATCAATACAGGTATTGCTAAATAAACTAAGCCTGTCCGGTAGCATCTCTGAAGGGAGAGGGAGAAAAAGACAGCGAGAGACTTCACCTTTCAATCCAGTAATTTCTGCGGGAAAGTTCCTTCAGAACAGACCGTTTTGAGGAAGAGTCACTTGAAATGCGAATTGTTCCTCTCTCTCTTCACCGCTGCTATCTGCTGAATTATGCTGAAATTCCCCAGCCATCTGTTTGCTTGAGAATTTGACCTGATCCAAGCGTCACTGAGTAATTCAGTCTGTGTTCAATGCCCTGAGGCTGCTTCTGCTGAAAGTTGACAAACAGGTTTAAGGCTTTGTAAGGTATTGTTTTCGGAGGGCGGGCGACATGGGAGAATAGACACAGAACACAGGCACTTCACAAAGATCCTTCTCAATGTAACTTTGTGATGTTAATTCAGAAGGAACAGCTCAGACCTAACATTTTAGTTAATCAGCCAAGGAGAGTATATATGTCATGGCAAAGACTTGTTGTAAAGACTGTACCGAACCGAACTTTAGTGACTATGTTTGTACGTAAAGTTATTTTGTGAATAAAGTCTCTTTTTGAAATTGATATAAATATTTTTTCGAGGGGGACCAAGCATCTTGAGCTTGTGGAGGCATTGCCCTTGTCCCTAATCTTTCTTAAATAAACGCTAGACAAGTTAGATACTCCCTGGGTATAGACATCAAACGGTCATCAACGGGGAGGAGATGGTGGGATTGTCACGGGGGGGTCAGTGTTGCCTCACCCCACCCGGGGTTCGATTCCAGCCTCAGGCGACTGTCTGTGTGGAGTTTGCACATTCTCCCCGTGTCAGCCTCCGGGTGCTCCAGATCCCTCCCACTGTCCAAGGATGTGCAGGCCAGGTGGATTAGCCAGAGGAAATGAAGGGATCCAGGGATAGAGGGGGTAGGGTGGGATGCTCTGCCGAGGGTCAGTGTGAACCTGATAGGCCGAATGGCCTGCTTCCACATCTTAGGGAATCTATGATCAATCCAGAGACTCAAATAATGTTCTGGGCCCTGGGCTCCAATCTTGGGAGTGGCTGTGGGTCATCACAGTGAGAACAGGTTTGGGGATGAACACGGTCCAAGGGGGCAACAGGTTTACTTTCTGAGGTGTTGATGGCATGAATGTTTTGTCGAGGTGCTTTGGGGATAAACATACTGAGGGGATGGTGTCTAAGGTATTGAAGGAGCACTATCTGTCAGTGCAGGGTGCAGATGGTCGAAAGGTACAGATACACTTCATAGAACATAGAAAATAGAACATCGGATATAGAACAGTACAGCACAGAACAGGCCCTTCAGCCCACGATGTTGTGCCGACCATTGATCCTCGTGTAAGGTAAACCTAATGTATGAACCCTCAAATGTCTGTGACCATATGCATGTCCAGCAGTCTCTTAAATATACCCAATGACCTTGCTTCCTAACTGCTGCTGGCAACGCATTCCATGCTCTCGCAACTCTCTGCATAAAGAACCCGCCTCTGAGATCCCCTCTATACTTTCCTCCAAACAGCTTAAAACTATGACCCCTCGTGTTAGTCATTTCTGCCCTGGGAAATAGTCTCTGGCTATCGACTCTATCTATGCCTCTCATTATCTTGTACACCTCAATTAGGTCCCCTCTCCTCCGCCTTTTCTCCACTGAAAGAAGTCCGAGCTCAATCAACCTCTCTTCATAAGATAAGCCCTCCAGTCCAGGCAGCATCCTGGTAAACCTCCTCTGAACCCTCTCCAAAGCATCCACATCTTTTCTATAATAGGGCGACCAGAACTGGACACAGTATTCCAAGTGCGTTTTAACCAAAGTTTTATAGAGCTGCAACAAGATCTCATGACTCTTAAACTCAATCCTCCTGTCAATGAAAACCAAAACAACATCTGCTTTCTTAAAAACCACTTGGGTGGCCATTTTAAGGGATCTATGTACCTGCAAACCAAGATCCCTCTGTTCCTCCACACTGCCAAGAATCCTGTCTTTAATCCTGTACTCAGCTTTCAAATTTGACCTTCAAAAATGCATCACCTCGCATTTATCCAGGTTGAACTCCATCTGACACCTGTCAGCCCATCTCTGCATCCTGTCAATGTGTCGCTGCAGACTACAACAGCCCTCTATACTGTCAACGACACCTCCAACCTTTGTGCCATCTGCAAACTTGCTGACCCCTCCTTCAATCCCCTCATCCAAGTCATTAATAAAAATTACAAACAGTGGAGGCCCAAGGACAGAGCCCTGTGGAACATCACTCACCACAGACTTCCAGGCAGAATATTTTCCTTCTACTACCACTCGCTGTCTTCTGTTGGCCAGCCAATTCTGTATCCAGACAGCTAGGTTTCCCTGTATCCCCTTACTCCTGACCTTCTGAATGAGCCTACCATGGGGAACCTTATCAAATGCCTTACTGAAGTCCACATACACAACATCCACAGCTCGACCCTCATCAACTTGCCTCGTAACATCCTCAAAGAACTTAGTAAGGTTTGTGAGGCATGACCTGCCCCTCACAAAGCCGTGTTAATTGCATTTAATCAAGCCATGCTCTTCCAGATGTTCATAAATCCTGTCCCTCAGAATCCTTTCTAACTCCTTACAGACGACAGACGTGAGAGTACCTGGTCTGTAATTGCCGGGGATTTCCCTATTTCCTTTCTTGAAGAGAGGTATTACATTTGCCTCCCTCCAGTCCTCAGGTACGACTCCAATGGAGAGCGAGGATGTAAGGATCTTCGCAAACAGCGAAGCAATCACATTTCTCACTTCGAAGAGCAGCCGTGGACCAATCTGGTCTGGCCCTGGCGACTTGTCAATCTTAATGTTTGTCAAAATGTTCAGCACATCAGCTTCCTCAACCTATGTGTTGCAGCATGCTTACCTGCTCCTCAATGGTTTCATTCACTACAAGGTCCTTTTCTTCAGTAAAGACAGAAGCAAAAAACTCATTTAGGGCTTCCCCTACCTCCTCAGACTCTATACACAAGTTCCCTATTCTATCCCTGATCGGCCCAACTCTTTCTTTGATCATAGTCTTACTCCTCACATAAATGTAAAAGGCCTTTGGATTCTCCCTAATCCTTCCTGTCAAGCCTTTTTCGTGCCCCTCCTAGCTCTCCACAGGCCATTTTTGAGCTCCTTCCTCGCCTGCCTGTAATCCTCTAGAGCCGAGCAAGACCCTTGCTTCCTCCACCTTTCGTCAGCTACCTTCTTTCGTTTGACGAGAAGCTCCTCCGCTCTCGTCATCCAAGGTTCCTTTATCTTACCCCTTCTTGCCTGTCTCAGAGGAACATATTTATGCATCACTCGCAACAACTGTTCCTTAAACCGTCTCCACACGTCTATAGTGGCCTTTCCATGGAGCAATTGCTCCCAGTCCATGGCTCCCAACTCACGTCTGATAGTATCATAGTTTCCTTTTCCCCAATTAAATATCTCCCTTTGTGCCTGCTTCTCTCCTTCTCCATAGCTATGTAGATATGAGGCAGTTGTGGTCACTATCACCAAAATGCTCTCCCACCGCAAGATCTGACACCTGCCCCAGCTCATTGTCGAGCACCAAAATCAAAATGGCCTCTCCCTTCGTCAGCCGCTTCAATGTGCTGAGTTAGGAAACCCTCCTGAACACACTTTACAAAAATAGCTCCTTCCAAACTATCTGCTCGAAGGAGGTTGCAATCAATATTGGGAAAGTTAAAGTCACCCATTACAACAACCCTATTACATTCACTCTTTCCCAAAATCTGCCGTTCTATGCTTTCTTCAATCTCCCTGCTGCTGTTGGGGGGCCTGTAGTAAACCCCTAATGAGGTGACTGCTCCCTTGCTGCTTCTAATTTCCGCCGATACTGCCTCAGTAGGCAGACCCTCCTCGACAATGGTAACTTCTGTAGCTGTGATCCCCTCTCTGATTTCCTTTCTGAATTCATTGCATGTGGTGTCCCTCAAGGGTTGGCCAGCACGGTGGCTCAATGGTGAGCACTGCTGCCTCACAGTATCAGGGACCCAGGTTCGATTCCAGACTCGGACGACTGACTGTGTGGAGTTTGCACATTCTCCCAGTGTCTGCATGGGTTTCCTCCGTGTGCTCCGGTTTCTTCCCACAGTCCAAAGATGTGCAGGTTAGGTGAAATGGCCATGCTAAATTGCCTGTTGTCTTAGGTGCATTAATCAGTGGTAAACATAATGAAATGGGTCTGGATGGGTTCCTCTTCGGAGGGTCGGTGTGGACTTGTTGGGCCCAAGGGACTGTTTCCACACTGTAGGGAATCTAAGGATCTATCCTTGGACCCTCCTTTTTCTCACCTACGTACTGCCAGGAGGTGACATTGTCCAAAAGCACTGTGTTAGGTTTCACATGTACACTGACACTGCCCAGCTCTCCTTCCCCATCATCCCTCTCCATTACTCCACTGTTATTCAGTTATCAACCTGCTTACCACGCTCCCACTACTCGATTGGCTGCAATTTTCTCCAATGAAACATTGTAATGGTTAAAACCATTGCCTTCAGTTGCTATTACAAAATACTTTCCCTTACTGCTGAGCCCCTCCCCCCCACTGGGAAATATTCGAGGTACACTACATTCTTGACAATATTGCTGTTATATATGACCCCATGGTGACCTTCTGATCAGACATCCACACAATCACAAACACCAGGAATTCCAATCTCTAAAATGTTGCTTGTCTCCCCCTCACCCCAGCTCCATTGTTATTGAAACTAATTACCCATGTCGGTGTTACCTTAAACTTGATGAATCTGAAGCAGAACCATTGATTCCATGACTGACCCAGAATCTGTTGCTTTCTGTGTTTCCTGCACAATTACCCCCGGTCCCTTTGTGGTGGAGCTTTCTACAGTTTCCACCATTTAAATAGCAGTCTGTTCTTTTATTATCCCCTCCAAAATGACCAACTTCCCATTTTCCCAAATTATATTCCATCTGGCAACTTGTTGCCCCCTTCTCCTGTGCATCGCTCTCCCTTCACAATCCTCTTAGAACTTTACAGTCATGCCTTTTCTGACAGGTTCCCATCAATTCTTCTAAACGTTTACTGGGAATCCTGGGCAGTGGGAAGCGTGCAGTGTTGCTCTGTTTTTCATGAGACTCTTTAGGATGACTGGGATGATTGGTCAGAATGGAGACAACTTGCCCATCGCGCTGCATGAGCCTTTCACTCCCCATGTCTTATTGATGAGGCACATCGGCAACACGGAAGGAAAGAAAAGGAAGGAAATCCTGCTCTCCACATCTCACTGACTCTTGGATCATTCTGTCCCATGTGTCAAAGATCTGCCCTGTTCAGTCACATGAAGTCCCAAGGTGGAAACTCATAGAAACCCACATAGAGTTCCCCCTGAACTAACTGCTGACCTCCACAAGGGGTACTGTGTACAGTCATCCTGGCCCAGGAGGAGGGGATGGTGTGAGTTTCTAACCTGAACTGACAGTGACAGATTTTATAACTTGTATTAGAGGATACTACAGGTGGACATTCAGATGGTAATCTCAGTCATTGTAACACCAAACTCTGATTGAATTAGTCAAGTCATCAGGACCTGGATATTCACATTGTGTGAGTATTTTGTTCCAGCTCAATCCCATTTACTGCATAAAAGTTCTCCTTTAAATCATCCCATTCTCTCAATAGTTCTCCCCACACCTTCAATGTGTCCTGTAATCCTTGTATAATGAGCTGATGGGTGAAAGGTTCATTATTATAACGGGTAACATTTGTAAACCCCTCTGTCACAGCTCCCCTGAATTTCGTTTGCGACAACGAGAACAATCTCAGTTTCCCCAAACCCCTGATTCCCCAATGTCTGTTTGCTCTCTATAAGGTACACATCAGGATTGTGTTGGAACAGTGTCCACTTGCCTGCATCAGTGCAGCTCCCAGCAATGTTAAAGAACATGAACATCCTCCAGGACAAAGCACTGTGCCTGAGTGGTGTCCCATCCACCACCCTCAGCATTCCCTCTCCCCACCCCCGAGGTACAGTGGCATCACTGTGTAAAAGGTAAAGGCAGCATTGTCCTACCAGACCATAGGGCTGCTCTCTCATTAGGGAGAGATGACTGGTGGTGGTTTAACCGGAAGGTTACCCCAGCCCAGGCAATGGGAGAGGTTGAGAAGGAGAATCCATCTATTGTAGATCGATATTATCAACCCAAAGTATCAGCAACACCTATATCATACCAATGAATAATGTAAAAGAATATCCAAAACATGTTACTACGATCCCCCATTCCTTGAACCATCCTGGTAAATCTCCTGTGCCCCCTCTCAGGGACCCTGCCATCCTTCCCAATGTGTGGGCGATCTCTGGTTTGCACAGACCCAGCTGCTCTGTGTTCCTGTGGGTGATGTCGTCATCGAGCACCAGTTGCACTAAACCTCACTGTCTGGAAGGATGGGAGACACAGAATTCCCAATAGCATTTAAGACATATTTAGGTGCAAACTTGTGATATGTATACAGATGGTGCGAATGACTGTGTATTGTAAAATGGATCAGGATAGTTTGGTGATAGTTTTCTTTACTGGCACAGACTCAATGGCCCACAGAGCCTTTTTCTGTGCTGTAAACCTCGAGACACTTAATATAGGAATATCACAGGCCACCGTTGAAACCAGGTCAAAAAAAATGATAGTAGAATAGATGACACATGATTGGTCAATGTGTTTGTGAAGAACGTGAGATGGAGAGGTTTAGGAGGAAATTCTGGAGCTCGATGCAGGAATCTGAAAGGGCCGTCATCAAGTGAGAAATAAAATTGGAGTAAACTCAAGGCCGAAATCAAAGAAAGGCACATAGAGCACAGCTTTGAGAGACTGGAGGGGATTAGAGTTAGGGAGGGGTCTGAGGCTGGAGAGGAATTATTAGAGATAAGGAAGATGTTCACCGAGCTGGGAATTTGTGTTGCAGACGTTTCGTCCCCTGTCCAGGTAACATCCTCAGTGCTTGGGAACTTCCTGTGACGCGCTTCTGTGATGTTTCCTCCGGCATTTATGGTGGTTTGTATCTGCCGCTTCCGTTTGTCAGTTCCAGCTGTCCGCTGCAGCTGGAGTCGTAATGTTATATAGCATGGAAACAGACCCTGTGATCCAATCAATCCATGTCAAACATAATTCCAAACTGAGGTAATCTCACCTGCCTCCCCTTGGTCCACATGGATCCAAACATTTCCTATTAGGTACCTGTCCAAATGAGTTTCCCTCGAATCACTGTGGTGGGGAAACTGGCAATTTCGAGTCAGAGTCATTGAGATGTACAACATGGAAACAGACCCTTCCGTCCAACCCATCCATGCTGACCAGATATCCCAAGCCAATCTAGTCCCACCTGCCAGCACCCAGCCCATATCCCTCCAAACCCTTCTTATTCATATATCCATCCAAATGCCAATTAAATGTTGCAATTGTACCTGCCTCTACCACTTCCTCTGGCAGCTCATTACATGCACCCTCTGCGTGAAAAAGTTGCCACTTCGGTCTCTTTTATATCTTTACCCTGTCACCCTAAACCTATGCCCTCTAGTTCTGGACTAGTTGCTGGAAGACTGGTGCCAACATTTGAGAAAGTTGGTGAGGAAAAGTCAGAAAACTATAGACCGGTGAGCCTGAAGTCAGTAGAAGACAAGTTGTTGGAAGGGATAATAAGGGGCAGGATGGACATGTAATTGGAAAGACAAGAATGATTAGGGATAGTCAGCATGGCTTTGTGTATGGAAATCACTAACTTGGACTTCAGAAATACATTGAGCAAGGGTCCACATAACACACGGGTTAGCAAGTTCATCACCATAGAATACAAGGAGATGGGGAGATTTGGATACAAAATTGGCTGGACGGTCATAGAGTCATAGAGATATACAGCACCGAAACAGACCCTTCGGTCCAACCAGTCCATGCCGACCAGGTATCCCAAACCATTCTAGTCCCACCTGCCAGCACCTGGCCCATATCCCTCTAAACCTTTCCAATTCATGTTCCCGCCGATAGAGGAACCTCAATTATGTGAACGAGTTGGGTGGGCACTAATTCATTCGGACAATCAATGATTCGGTGAATCTACTAAATGCCTTTTCTCTGGGGCTCGGTGTTTTCAAAGTCTGCTCCCCAATCAGGAGACTGCAGCAGCACACAGGACGATCGCCCGCGCACACAGAGCCCCCAGCCTGACCCCTACCGCCGTCCAACACCGCTCCCAGCCTGACCCTCACTGCCGCCCACACACCACCCCCAGCCTTCACCGTCGTCCAACACCGCTCCCAGCCTGACCTACATGGAAATCCACACACCACCCCCAGCCAGACCCTCACCACTGTCCACACACCAACCCAGCCTGGCCCTCACTGCTGCCCACATACCGCCAACAACCTCAGTGCCATCCACAACCGCCCCCAATCTTACCCTCATCGCCGTCCACACACCGCCCTCAGTCTGACCCGCACTGCTGCCCATACACCACCCCATGCCTAACCCTCACTGCTGTACACACACCGCCCGCAGCCTGACCCTCACCGCCATCCACACACTGACCCCAACCTGACGCTCAAAGCACTGCCCCCACCCTGACCCTCACCGCTGTCCACACACCGCCTCCAGCCTGACCCTCTCCGCCGACCACACACCGCCTCCAGCCTGACCCTCACTGCTGCCCACATACCGCCACCAGCCTGACCCTCACTGCCGTCCACACACCGCAACCAGCCTGACTCTCACCGCCGTTCAACGCCACCCCCAGTCTGACCATCATCTCCTCCAGCCTGACCATCACCACCCCCAGCCTGACTCCCTCCACGGTCCATACAGTGCATTCAGCCTGATCACCTCTACCATCCACACACCGCCCCCGGCCTGACCCTCACCGCCGTCCAACGCCACCCCCAGTCTGACCATCACCGCCCCCAGCCTGACCACTTCTGCCGTTCACACACTGTCCCCAGACTGACCCCCTCCGCCATCCTCACACCACCCCCAGCCTGACCCTCACTGCTGTCCAACGCCACCCCCAATCTTACCATCACCGCCCCCCAGCCTGACCCCCTCCACCATCCACACAAGACCCCCACCCTGAACATCACTGCTGTCCCCACACCGCCACTAGCCTGACCCTCACCGCCGTCCAACGCCACCCCCAGTTTGACCATCACCGCCCCCAGCCTGACCCCCTCCGCCATCCCCACACCGCCCCCAGCCTGACCCTCACCGCTGTCCAATGCCACCGCGAGTCTGACCATTACCGCCCTCAGTTTGACCCCCTCCGCTGTCCACACACCGCTCCCACCTGAAACTCACTGCCGTCCCCACACCACCCCCAGCCTGACCCTCACCGCCGTCCACACACCTCCCCAGCCTGACCCTCACTGCCACCCACACACCGAGCCAACCTGACCCTCACCGCTGTCCACCCACCGCCCCCAGCCTGAACCTCACCGCTGTCCACACCGCCCCCAGCCTGAACCTCACTGCTGTCCACACACCGCCCCCAGCCTGACCCTCACCGCTGTCCACACACCGCCCCCAGCCTGACCCTCACCATTGTCCATGTCCGCCCCCAGCCTGACCTTCACCGCCGTCAAACACTGCCCCAGCCTGACTCACAATGCCACCTGCACACCGCCCCCAGCCTGACCCTCACTGCCGTCAACACACAGCCCCAAGCCTGACCCTCAACGCTGTCCAACACTGCCCCAAGTATGATACTCGCTGCCATCCAACAGCGCCCCCAGCTTGACGCTCGCCACCATCCACACACCGCCCCATGCCTAACCCTCACCGCCGTCCACAAACTGCCCCATGCCTGACACTCATTGCCGTCCAAGACCGCGCCAAGCATGATACTCATTGCCGGCTACACACCGTCCCAGCCTGACCCTCACCGCTGTCCAACACCACCCCCAGACTGACCCTCACCTCTGTCCAACATGCCTCCTGGCTGTCCCTCACCTCCGTCAAATACCGCCCCAGCCTGACCCACAATGCCACCCGCACACCGCCCCCAGCCTGAACCTCACCGCCGTCTGCACACTGCCCCAAGCTTGACCCTTACTGCTGTCCAACACTGCCCCAAGCCTGACACTCATTGACGTCCAACACCGCCCCCAGCCTGACCCGCGCCGCCATACACACACCGCCCCAAGCCTGACCCTCACCGCCGTCCACACACCGCCCCAAACCAGATCCTCACTGCCGTCCACTCACTGCCCCAAGCCTGACCCTCACTGCCACTACACACTGCCCCCAGCCTGACCCTCACTGCCATCCACCCACCGCCCCCAGCCTGACCCTCACCAATGTCCATACACCCCCCAAACCTGACCCTCACTGCCGTCCACTCACTGCCCCAAGCCTGACCTTCACTGCCACCTGCACACTGCCCCCAGCCTGACCATCACCGCTGTCGACGCACCGCCCCCAGACTGATGATCACCTCTGTTAACACACCGCCCCAAGCCTGTCGCATACCGCCGTCCACAAAACACCCCAATCCTGACACTCATTGCTGTCTACAAACCGTACCCAGCCTGACCCTGACCGCTGTCCAACACTGCCCCCAACTGACCCTCACCTCCATCCAACACGCCCCCAGGCTGTCCCACACCTCTGTCAAACACCGGCCCAGCCTGACCCTCAATGCCACCTGCAAATCGCCCCCAGCCTGACCCTCACCACCGTCTCCACACTGCCCCAAGCCTGACCCTCACTGCCCAACACCGCCCCAAGCCTGACACTCATTGCCGTCGAACACCGCCCCCAGCCTGACCCTCACCGCCGTCTCCACACTGCCCCAAGCCTGACCCTCACTGCTGTCCAACACTACCCCAAACTGACACTCATTGCCGTTGAACACCGCCCACTGCCTGACCCTCACCGCCATACACTCATCGCCCCCAGCCTGACCCTCACCACCATACACACACCGCCTCAAGCCTGACCCTCACCACCGTCTGCACACCGCCCCAAGCCTGACACTCATTGCCGTCAGCACACTGTCCCCAGCCTGACCCTCACCGCCGTCTACACACCGCCCCAAGCCAGGCACTGATTGCCGTCTGCACACTGTCCCCAGCCAGACCATTGCCGCCATCTACACACCACCCCAATCCTGACACTCATTGTCGTCTGTACACTGTCCCTAGCCAGACCATTGCCACCATCTACACACCAACCCAAGCCTGACACTCATTGCCGTCTGTACACTGTCCCCAGCCTGACCATTGCCGCCATCTACACACCGCCCCAAGCCTGACACTCATTGCCGTCCGACACCGACCCCAGCTTGACCATTACCGCCGTCCACACACCACCCCAAATCTGACACTCATCACCTTCTACACACCGCCCCTAGCCTGACCCTCACCGCTGTCCGACACCACCCCCAGCCTGACCCTCACCTCCGTCCAACACACCCCAGGCTGTCCTTCACCTCCGTCAAACACCGCTCCAAGCCTTACCCTCACCGCCGTCCACACACCACCCCCAGGCTGACTCCCACCGCTGTTTAAAAGCGCATCCAGCCTGTCCCTCAGCGTCGTCCACACTCCGCCCCAGCCTGGCCCCCTCCGCCATCCACACAACACCCACACCCTGACCCTCTGCCATCCACACACCGCCCCAAACCTGACACTCACTGACCCAAAACACCGCCCTCAGCCTGACCCTCACTGCCGTCCACTCACTGCCCCCAGCCTGACCCTCACTGCTGTCCACTCACTGCCCCCAGCCTGACCCTCACTGCCACCTACACACCGCCCCCAGCCTGACCCTCACCGTCATCCACCCATCATCCCCAGCCCGAACCTCGCTGATGTCCACACACTAATCTAGCCTGACCCTCACCAACGTCCAACCCCACCCTCTATGTGACCCTCATCGACGTCCAACACTGCACCCTCCATGACCCTCATTGATGTCCAACACTGCCCCCAAGCAGACCCTCACCGCTGTCGACACACCGCCCCCAGCCTGACCATCACCGCTGCCGATACACCGCCCCCAGCATGACCATCACCGCGGTCGACACACCGCCCCCAGCCTGACCATCACCGCTGTCGACACACCGCCCCCAGCATGACCTTCACCGCCTTTTAGCATTGCCCCCAGCCTGACCCTCACCACAGACCACACACCGCCCCAAGCCTGACACTCAAAGTTGTCCACATACCGCACCAAGACTGACCCTCACTGCTGTCGGCACACCGCCACCAGCCTAACCCTCACCAACTTCCAACATTGCCCCCAGCCTGACCCTCACTGCTGTTCACACAGCGCCCCGAGCCTGACCCTCTTTGCCATCTATGCACTGCCCCCAGCCTGACACTCACCTCTGTCCAACCCCACCCAAACCTAACCATTACCACTGTCCACACGCGACCCTCAGCCTGATCCTCACCACTGTCCAACACCGTCCCCAGACTGAACCTCACCTCCATCCGTCACCACCCCCAGTCTGACCCTCACTGCTGTCCATATATGGTCCCCAGCCTGACCCTCACCTCTGTCCAATAATACACCCAGCTTGAGCCACACTGCCACCCGCACACCGCCCACAGCCTGACGCTCACCGCCGTCTATACACCGCCCCCAGCCTGACTCGCATCTCAGTCCACACAATGCCCACAGCCTGACTCTCGCCGCCGTCCACACACCATCCCAAACCAGTCCCTCACCGCTGTCCACACACCATACCCAGCCTGACCGTCATCACCGTCCAACACCGAGCAAAACCTGACACTCATTGCCGTCTACACACTGTCTCTAGCCTGACCCTCACTACCGTCCACGCACCGCCCCCAGTCTGTCCCTCAGCACCGTACACACACCACCCCAAGCCTGACCCTCACCGCTGTCCACAGAACGCTCCCTGCCTGATTCCCACCACCGACCACACACCGCACCCAGTCTGACCCTCAACGACGTCAACATACAACCACCAGCCTGACCCTCACCGCTGTCCACACACCGCCCCCTGTCTGACCCATACCGCCATTCAACACTGCACCCAGCCCGACACTCACTGCCGTCCACTCACCGCCCCCACACTGACATCCACCACCTTCCAACACTGCCCCGATCCTGACCGTCACGCCTCCAGCCTGACCCTCACTGCCATTCACACACCATCCACCGCCAGACCCTCACCTCCATCCACCCACCGTCCCCAGCCTGACCAACACTGACATCCACACACCGCTCCCAGCCTGACCACCACCATCATCCACGTCCCGCTCCCAGCATGACCCTCTCCGCCGCCCACTCCTGCCCCCAGCCTGATACTCACCGCCATCCAAACACGGCCCTGAGCCTGACCCTCACCTCTATCTAACCCCGCCCCTGGGCTGATCCTCACCACCGTACACACACTGCCCCAAACATGTCCCTCACCGTCGTCCACACACCACCCCAAACCTGAACTTCACCGCCGTCTACATACCGCCCAAGGTTGACCCTCACCAGAGGACTGGAGGGAGGCAAATGCAATTCCTCTCTTCAAGAAAGCAATTAGGGAAATTCCCGGCAATTACAGACCAGTCAGTCTTACGTCTGTTGTCTGCAAGGAGTTAGAATGGATAGGATTTATGACCATCTGGAAGAGCATGGCTTGATTAAAGGCAGTCAACACAGCTTTGTGAGGGGCAGGTCATGCCTCACAAATCTTATTGAGTTCTTTGAGGATGTTACTCGGCAGGTTGAAGAGGGTCGAGCTGTGGATGTTGTCTATCCTGACTTCAGTAAGGCATTTGATAAGGTTCCCCATGGTAGGCTCGTTCAGAAGGTCAGAAGGAATGGGATAAAGGGAAATGTAGCTGTCTCGATACAGAATTGGCTGGCCAACAAAAGACAGCGAGTGTTATTGGAAGGAAAGTATTCTGCCTGGAAGTCTGTGGTGAGTGGTGTTCCACAGGGCTCTGTCTTTGGGCCTCTACTCTTTCTAATTTTTATGAATGACTTGGATGAGGAGATTGAAGGATGGGTCAGCAAGTTTGTAGATGACACAAAGGTTGGAGGTGTCGTTGACAGTATAGCGGGCTAAGGTTGGCTGCAGCGGGACATTGACGGGATGCAGAGATGGGCTGAGAGGTGGCAGATGGAGTTCAACCTGGATAAATGCGAGGTGATGCATTTTGAAAGGTCGAATTTGAAATCTGAGTACAGAATTAAAGACAGGATTCTTGGCAGTGTGGAGGAACAGAGGGATCTTGGTTTGCAGATATATAGATCCATTAAAATTTCCACCGAAGTGGACAGGGTTGTTAAGAAAGCATATGGGTTTTTTTGGCTTTCATTAACTGGGGGATTGAGTTTAAGAGCCATGAGATCTTGTTGCAGCTCTATAAAACTTTGCTTAGACCGCACTTGGAATATTGTGTGCAGTTCTGGTCGCCCTATTATTGGAAAGATGTGGATGCTTTGGAGAGGCTTCAGAGGAGGTTTACCAGGATTCTGCCTGGACTGGAGGGCTTATCTAATGAAGAGAGGTTGACTGAGCTCGGACTTTGTTCATTGGTAAAAAGAAGGAAGAGAGGGGACCTAATTGAGGGGCACAAGATAATGAGAGGCATAGATAGAGTCGACAGCCAAAGATCTTTTCCCAGGCAGAAATTGTCAACACGAAGGGACATAATTTTAAGCTATTTGGAGGAAAGTATAGAGGGGATGTCAGAGGCGGGTTCCTTATGCAGAGAGTTGTGAGAGTTGTGAGGAATGCATTGCCAGCAGCAGTTGTGGAAGCGAGGTTATTGGGGATATTTAAGAGACTGCTGGACATGCTTATGGTCACAGACATTTGAGGGTTCATACATTAGGTTTACCTTACATGAGGATCAATGGTCGGCACAACATTGTGGGCTGAAGGGCCTGTTCTGTGCTGTACTGTTCTATGTCCTATGTTCTATTTTCTATGTTCTATGAAGTGTTTCTGTACCTTTCGACCATTCTCACCCTGCACTGACAGATAGTGCTCCCTCAATACCTTAGAAACCATCCCCTAAGTATGTTTATCCCCAAAACACCTCGACAGAACATTCATGCCCTCAACACCTCAGAAAGCAAACCTGTTGACCCCTTGGACCGTGTTCATCCCCAAATCTGTTCTCACTGTGATGACCCACAGCCACCCACAGGTTTGGAGCCCAGGGCCCAGAACATTATTTGAGTCTCTGGATTGATCATAGATTCCCTAAGATGTGGAAGCAGGCCATTCGGCCTATCAGGTTCACACTGACCCTCAGCAGAGCATCCCACCCTACCCCCTCTATCCATGGATCCCTTCATTTCCTCTGGCTAATCCACCTCGCCTGCACATCCTTGGACAGTGGGTGGGAACTGGAGCACCCGGAGGCTGACACGGGGAGAATGTGCCAACTCCACACAGACAGTCGCCCGAGGCTGGAATCGAACCCCGGGTGGGGTGAGGCAACACTGAGCCCCCGTGACAATCCCACCATCTCCTCCCCGTTGATGATCGTTTGATATCTATACCCGGGGAGTATCTAACTTGTCTAGCGTTTATTTAAGAAAGATTAGGGACAAGGGCAATGCCTCCACAAGCTCAAGATGCTTGGTCCCCCTCGAAAAAATATTTATATCAATATCAAAAGGAGAATTTATTCACAAAAATAACTTTACGTGCAAACATCGTCGCGAAAGTTCGGTTCTGTACAGTCTTTACAACAAGTCTTTGCCATGACATATATACTCCCCGTGGATGATTAACTGAAATGTTAGGTCTGAGCTGTTCCTTCTGAATTAACATCACAAAGTTAAATTGAGAAGGATCTTTGTGAAGTGCCTGTGTTCTGTATCTGTTCTCCCATGTAGCCCGCCCTCCAAAAACAATACCTTCCAAAGCCTTAAACCTGTTTGTCAACATTCAGCAGAAGCAGCCTCAGGGCATTGAACGCAGACTGAATTACTCAGTGACGCTTGGATCAGGTCAAAGTCTCAAGCAAATAGATGGTGGGGAAATTCAGCAGAATTCAGCAGGTAGCAATGGTGAAGAGAGAGAGGAACAATTCGCATTTCAAGTGACCCTTCCTCAAAACGGTCTGTTCTGAAGGAACTTTCCCACAGAAATCACTGGATTAAAAGGTGAATTCTCTCTCTGTCTCTTTCTCCCTCGCCCTTCAGAGATGCTGCCGGACATGCTGAGTTTCTTCTGCAATCTCTGTATTGATGTTTCAGGTCTCCAGCGTGTCCGTAGAGATTGATTTTAGTGTTGAATTCTCAAGCTTGCTCTATTAAAGGGTGGTAGGTGAGGTTTCAGGGTGAGGACCAGTTCAGTCAGTCGAAGTTTCAGGGTGAGGACCAGTTCAGTCAGTCGAACCACCCCACCAATCTCCATGTACAGCGCATCATCCACCGTCATTTCCGCCACCTCCAAACGGACCCCACCACCAAGGATATATTTCCCTCCCCTCCCCTATTAGCATTCCGTAAAGACCACTCCCTCCGTGACTCCCTCGTCAGATCCACACCCCCCACCAACCCAACCTCCACTCCCGGCACCTTCCCCTGCAACCGCAGGAGGTGCAAGACTTGCGCCCACACCTCCCCCCTCACCTCCCTACAAGGCCCCAAAGGAAACTTCCATATCCGACACAGATTCACCTGCACCTCCACACACATCATCTATTGCATCCTCTGCACCCGATGTGGCCTCCTCTATATTGGGGAGACAGGCCGGCTACTTGCGGAGCGTTTCAGAGAACACCTCTGGGACACCGGGACCAACCAACCCAACCACCAGGTGGCTCAACATTTCAGTTCCCCCTCCCATTCCACCAAGGATATGCAGGTCTTTGGACTCCTCCATCGTCAGACCACAACAAAACGACGGTTGGAGGAAGAACGCCTCATCTTCCGCCTAGGAACCCTCCAACCACAAGGGATGAACTCGGATTTCACCAGTTTCCTCATTTCCCCTCCCCCCACCCTGTCTCAGTCAAATCCATCGAATTCAGCACCGCCTTCCTAACCTGCAATCTTCTTCCCGACCTCTCCGCCCCCACCCCAGTCTGACCTATCACCCTCACCTTGACCTTTTTCCACCTATCACATTTCCGACGCCCCGCCCCCAAGTCCCTCCTCCCTACCTTTTAGCTTAGCCTGCTGGACAAACTTTCCTCATTCCTGAAGAAGGGCTTATGCCCGAAACGTCGATTCTCCTGTTCCCTGGATGCTGCCTGACCTGCTGCGCTTTTCCAGCAACACATTTTCAGCTCAATCTCTATCATGTCTGAAATTATCATGAAGCCCCCAGCTTCTCAACCTTGCCCCTCACCTGAGGTGTGTGACACACCAGGCCTCTCTCTTTGACAAGACAGCAGCTCTCGGGTCCTCCTGGTCTATATTAACTTCCCTAACATCACTGTGGGACACCCAAGGACTGCAGCAGGAGAGTACAGCTCACCCCCACCTTCCAGGCAACTATTAGAGGGTGTGGGAATCACATGCAAGCCACATTTGAAAATACGTTTTATAACAGGGTCACGGTGGATGGTCACTAACTCTGTTTCTTTCCCTGTGTTGAAATCAGCGTAATGAAGAAGCCAAGGGTGGGTTGAAAATGACAATGATAGCATTTCGTAGGTTGGTGTTTATTAGAGTTTGTATCGACAGTATGACTGAGCACTTATTCAAGGGCATGCAGGTAGCTGTCAGAGGAAGTGATGGGGGCTGGTGCAATTGTGACATTTAAAAGGCATCAGGATCAGTACGTGAATAGGAAGGGTTTAGAGGGATATTGGCCAAGAGCTAGCAAACTGAACGAAATGAGATGAGAATATCTGGTTGGTATGGACAAGTTGGACAGGAGGGTCCATTTCCAAGCTGTGCACCTCTGTGACGCTGTGCCTCTGAATAGTCTATTGCAGAGAGTTTCAGACAGGGTGTGGTTTGTGTGTCTCTCTTATGCTTCCTCAGCATCTGCAAACCCTAAGTCTCTAAATTTCCACAAGAATCGATGAAATAGAAAAAAAGAGGGTCAGTGCTGAGGGAGTGCTGCACTGTCAGAGGGTCAGTGCTGAGGGAGTGCTGCATTGTCAGAGGGTCAGCACTGAGGGAGTGCAGTACTGTCAGAGGGTCAGTACTGAGGGAGTGCTGCAATGTCGGAGGGTCAACACTGAGGGAGTGCTGCACTGTCGGTGGGTCAGTAATGAGGGAATGTTGCACTGTCAGAGGGGCAGTATTGAGGGAGTGCTGCACAGTCAGAGGGTCAGTACTGAGGAGCGGTGTATTCTCAGAGGGTTAGTACTGAGGGAGCGCTACGCTGTAAGAATGTCAGAACTGAAGGAGCGCTGTACTGTCAAAGAGCTGCGCTGCCAGAGGGTCAGTACTGAGGGAGTGCTGCACTGTCAGGGTGTCAGGACTGAGGGAGTGCTGCACTGTCAGACGGTCAGTACTGAGGGAGTTCTGCACTGTCAAAGAGTGAGTACTAAGGGAGTGCCGCACTGCCAAAGGGTCAGTACTGAGGGAGTGCTGCACTGTCAAAGAGTCAGTATTAAGGGAGTGTTGCATTCTGAGAGAGTCAGTACTGAGGGAGCGCTACGCTGTAAGAATGTCAGAACTAAAGGAGCACTGCACTGTCAAAGACCTGCACTTCCAGTGGGTCAGTACTCAGGGAGTGCTGCTTTTTCAGAGTGTCAGTATGGCTGGAGGGCAGCATTGTCAGAGGATCAGTATGGAGGGAGTGCAGCATTGTCAGAGGGTCATGGTGAAGGGAGTGCAGCATTGTCAGAGGGTCAGTGTGGAGGGAGTGCAGCATTGTCAGAGGGTCATGGTGAAGGGAGTGCAGCATTGTCAGAGGGTCAGTGTGGAGGGAGTGCAGCATTGTCAGAGGGTCAGTATGGAGGGAGTGCAGCATTGTCAGAGGATCAGTGTGGAGGGAGTACAGCATTGTCAGAGGATCAGTGTGGAGGGAGTGCAGCATTGTCAGAGGGTCAGTGTGGAGGGAGTGCTGCATTGTCAGAGGGTCAGTATGGCTGGAGTGCAGCATTGTCAGAGGATCAGTGTGGAGGGAGTACAGCATTAACAGAGGATCAGTGTGGAGGGATTGCAGCATTGTCAGAGGATCAGTGTGGAGGGAGTGCTGCATTGTCAGAGGGTCAGTATGGCTGGAGTGCAGCATTGTCAGAGGATCAGTGTGGAGGGATTGCAGCATTGTCAGAGAGTCAGTGTGGAGGGAGTGCAATATTGTCATAGGATCAGGGTGGAGGGAGTGCAGCATTGTCAGAGGGTCAGGATGGAGGTACTGCTGTGCAGTGAGAGAGTCAGTAATGATGAAGTCCGCACTCTCTGACGGTCAGTACTAATGGATTACCATGCTGCCAGAGTGTCGCACTGTGAGAGGTTTACTCCTGAGGGAGCGTTGCACTGTGCAAGGGTTAGAACTGAGGGAACACCACACTCTGCGAGGATTAGTACTGAGGGATCACCACGCTGTGAGGGGGTCAGTACTGAGGGAGCATCACGCTATGTGTCGGACAGTCAGGACTGAGTGAATGCTGCATTGCCAGAGGGTCAGTACTGAGAAAGTGATGCACACTCATAGGGTCATTACTGAGGAAACGCTACACGGTCAGTGTGTCAGTTCTGAGGGAGTGTTATTTCAGAGGGTCAGTACTGAGGGAGCGCTGCACTGCCAATGTGTCGTTATCGGAGGGTCAGAACCGAGGGAGTGCTACACTGTAAGAGCATCTGTATTGAGGGATAGCCACATTGTCAGAGGGTCAGTACTGAGGGAATGCTGCACTGTAGATATGTCAGTACAAAGAGAGTGCTGCAGAGTCCGAGGGTCAGTACTGAGGGAGTTCTGCTCTGTCGGAGGGTCAGTACGGAGAAAATGCCACGTTATCGGAGGGTCAGTACTGAGGGAGTGCTGCACTGTCAGATGGTCATTACTCCGGGAGTGCTGCACTGTCAGAGGATCAGTACTGAGGGAGTGCTGCACTGTCAGAGGGTCAGTATGGAGGGAGTGCAGCATTTTCAGAGGATCAGTGTGGAGGGAGTGCTGCATTGTCAGAGGGTCAGTATGGAGGGAGTGCAACATTGTCCGAGGGTCAGTTTGGAGGGAGTGCAGCATTGTCAGAGTGTCAGTATAGAGGGAGTGCAGCATTGTCAGAGGATCAGTATGGAGGGAGTGCAGCATTGTCAGAGGGTCAGTATGGAGGGAGTGCAGCATTGTAAGAGCGTCAGTGTGGAGGGAGTGTAGCATTGGAAGTGCGTCAGTGTGGAGGGAGTGCTGCATTGTCAGAGGATCAGTGTGGAGGGAGTGCAGCATTGTCAGAGTATCATTGTGGAGGGAGTGCAGCATTGTAAGAGCGTCAGTGTGGAGGGAGTGCAGCATTTTCAGAGGATCAGTGTGGAGGGAGTGCTGCATTGTCAGAGGGTCAGTATGGAGGGAGTGCAGCATTGTCAGAGGGTCAGTATGGAGGGAGTGCATCATTGTCAGAGGATCAGTGTGGAGGGAGTGCAGCATTGTAAGAGCGTCAGTGTGGAGGGAGTGCAGCATTGTCAGAGGGTCAGTATGGAGGGAGTGCAGCATTGTCAGAGAGTCAGTGCGGAGGGTGTGCAGCATTGTCAGAGGGTCAGTGTGGAGGGAGTGCAGCATTGTCAGAGGGTCAGTGTATAGGGAGTGCAGCCTTTTCAGAGGGTCAGTATGGCTGGAGTGCAGCATTGTCAGAGGGTCAGTGTGGAGGGAGTGCAGCATAGAGAGAGGGTCAGTGTGGAGGGAGTGCTGCATTGCCAGAGGGTCAGTGTGGAGAGAGTGCTGCATTGCCAGAGGATCAGTGTGGAGGGAGTGCAGCATAGATAGAGGGTCAGTGTGGAGGGAGTGCTGCATTGCCAGAGGATCAGTGTGGAGGGAGTGCTGCATCGCCAGAGGATCAGTGCGGAGGGTGTGCAGCATTGTCAGAGGGTCAGTGTGGAGGGAGTGCAGCATTGTCAGAGGGTCAGTGTGGAGGGAGTGCAGCATAGAGAGAGGGTCAGTGTGGAGGGAGTGCTGCATTGCCAGAGGGTCAGTGTGGAGAGAGTGCTGCATTGCCAGAGGATCGGTGTGGAGGGAGTGCAGCATAGATAGAGGGTCAGTGTGGAGGGAGTGCTGCATTGCCAGAGGATCAGTGTGGAGGGAGTGCTGCATCGCCAGAGGATCAGTATGGAGGGAGTGCAGCATTGTCAGAGGATCAGTGTGGAGGGAGTGCGGCATTGTCAGAGAACCAGGACGGGGGAATTTCAGCATTGTCAGAGGATCAGTATGGAGGGAGTGCAGCATTGTCAGAGGATCAGTGTGGAGGGAGTGCAGCATTGCCAGAGGGTCAGTGTGGAGGGAGTGCAGCATTGTCAGATGGTCAGTATGGAGGGAGTGCAGCATTGTCAGAGGGTCAGTGTGGAGGGAGTGCTGCATTGTCAGAGGGTCAGTGTGGAGGGAGTGCAGCATTGTCAGAGGGTCAGTGTGGAGGGAGTGCAATATTGTCATAGGATCAGGGTGGATGGAGTGCAGCATTTTCCGAGGGTCAGTGTGGAGGGAGTGCAGCATTGTCAGAGAGTCAGGATGGAGGTATTGCTGTGCAATGAGAGAGTCAGTAATGATGAAGTCCGCACTCTCTGACGGTCAGTGCTAATGGATGGCCATGCTGCCAGAGTGTCGCACTGTGAGAGTGTTACTACTGAGGGAGCGCTGCACTGTGAAAGGGTTAGAACTGAGGGAGCACCCCACTTTGCTGGTATTAGTACTGAGGGATCACCACGCTGTGAGGGTGTCAGTACTGAGGGAGCGTCACGCTATGTGTCGGACAGTCAGTACTGAGTGATTGCTGCATTGCCAGAGGGTCAGTACTGAGAGAGTGCTGCACACTCAAAGGGTCATTACTGAGGGACCGCTACACGGTCAGTGTGTCAGTTCTGAGGGAGTGTTGTTTCAGAGGGTCAGTACTGAGGGAGTGCTGCACTGCCAAAGGGTCAGTACTGAGGCATTGCTGGACTATCAGAAGTGCAGGAATGAGGCAGTGCCGCACTATCAGAGTGTTAGTACTGAGGGTGTTCTGCTCTGTCGGAGGGTCAGTACTGAGAAAATGCCACGTTATCGGAGGGTCAGAACCGAGGGAGTGCTACACTGTAAGAGCATCTTTATTGAGGGAGTGCCACATTGTCAGAGGGTCAGTACTGAGGGAATGCTGCACTGTAGAAATGTCAGTACAAAGAGAGTGCTGCAGAGTCCGAGGGTCAGTACTGAGGGAGTTCTGCTCTGTCGGAGGGTCAGTACGGAGAAAATGCCACGTTATCGGAGGGTCAGTACTGAGGGAGTGCTGCACTGTCAGATGGTCAGTACTCCGGGAGTGCTGCCCTATCAGAGAGTCAGTGCTGAGGGACTGCTGCACTGTGAGAGGGTCAGTACTGAGGCAGTGCTGTACTGTCAGAGGGTCAGTACGGAGGGAGTACTGCACTGTCAGATGGTCAGTACTGAGGGAGTGCTGCACTGTCAGAGGGTCAGTACTGAGGGAGTGCTGCACTGTCAGAGGGTCAGGATGGAGGGAGTGCTGCACAGTCAGAGGGTCAGTACGGAGGGAGTACTGCACTGTCAGATGGTCAGTACTGAGGGAGTGCTGCACTGTCAAAGGGTCAGTACTGCGGGAGTGTTGCACTGTCAAAGAGTCAGTACTGAGGGAGCAGTGCATTCTCTGAGTGTTAGTACTGAGGGAGTGCTACACTGTAAGAATGTCAGAACTGAAGGAGCGCTGCACTGTCAAAGAGCTGCACTGCCAGAGGGTCAGTACTGAGGGTGTACTGCACTGTCACACTGTCGGTATGGAGGCAGTGCCACATTGTCAGATGTTCTGTACTGAGGAGGTTCTGCACTGTGTGAGCGTCAGTACCGAGGGAGTGCCGCACTGTCAGAGTGTCAGGACTGAGGGATTGCCGCACTGTCAGAGGGTCAGTACTGAGGGAGTGCCGCACTCTCAGAGGGTGAGTACTGAGGGATCACTGAGCTGTCAGAGGGTCAGTACTGAGGGAGTGCTGCAATGTCAGACGGTCAGTACTGAGGGAGTGCTGCACTGTCAGAGGGTCAGTACTGAGTGAGTGCCGCACTCTCAGAGAGTCAGTAATGAGGGATCACTGCGCTGTCAGATGGTCAGTACTGCGGGAGTGCTGCACTATCAGAGGGTCAGTACTGAGGGAGTGCTGCACTGTCAGACGGTAAGTACTGAGGGAGTGTTACACTGTCAGAGGGTCAGTACTGAGGGATGCTGCACTGTCAGACGGTCAGTACAGAGGGAGTGCTGCACTGTCAGAGCGTCAGTACTGAGGGAGTGCTGCACTGTCGGAGGGTCAGTATTGAGGGAGTGCTGCACTGTCAGAGGGTCAGCACTGAGGGAGTGCTGCACTGTCAGAGGGTCAGTATTGGGGGAGTGCTGCATTGTCAGAGGGTCAGTGTGGAGGGAGTGCAGCATTGTCAGAGGGTCAGTATGTCTGGCGTGCAGCATTTTCAGAGGATCAGTGTGGAGGGAGTGCTGCATTGTCAGAGGGTCAGTATGGAGGGAGTGCAACATTGTCCGAGGGTCAGTACTGAGGGAGTGCAGCATTGTCAGAGTGTCAGTATAGAGGGAGTGCAGCATTGTCAGAGGATCAGAGTGGAGGGAGTGCAGCATTGTCAGAGGATCATTGTGGAGGGAGTGCAGCATTGTAAGAGCGTCAGTGTGGAGGGAGTGTAGCATTGTCAGAGGGTCAGTATGGAGGGAGTGCAGCATTGTCAGAGGGTCAGTATGGAGGGAGTGCAGCATTGTCAGAGGATCAGTGTGGAGGGAGTGCAGCATTGTCAGAGGATCAGTGTGGAGGGAGTGCAGCATTGTAAGAGCGTCAGTGTGGAGGGAGTGCAGCATTGTCAGAGGGTCAGTATGGAGGGAGTGCAGCATTGTCAGAGGGTCAGTTCGGAGGGTGTGCAGCATTGTCAGAGGGTCAGTGTGGAGGGAGTGCAGCATTGTCAGAGGGTCAGTATGTCTGGAGTGCAGCATTTTCAGAGGATCAGTGTGGAGGGAGTGCTGCATTGTCAGAGGGTCAGTATGGAGGGAGTGCAACATTGTCCGAGGGTCAGATTGGAGGGAGTGCAGCATTGTAAGAGGGTCAGTATAGAGGGAGTGCAGCATTGTCAGAGGATCAGTATGGAGGGAGTGCAGCATTGTCAGAGGATCAGTATGGAGGGAGTGCAGCATTGTCAGAGGGTCAGTATGGAGGGAGTGCAGCATTGTAAGAGCGTCAGTGTGGAGGGAGTGTACCATTGTAAGTGCGTCAGTGTGGAGGGAGTGCTGCATTGTCAGAGGATCAGTGCGGAGGGAGTGCAGCATTGTAAGAGCGTCAGTGTGGAGGGAGTGCAGCATTGTCAGAGGGTCAGTATGTCTGGAGTGCAGCATTTTCAGAGGATCAGTGTGGAGGGAGTGCTGCATTGTCAGAGGGTCAGTATGGAGGGAGTGCAACATTGTCCGAGGGTCAGTTTGGAGGGAGTGCAGCATTGTCAGAGGGTCAGTATAGAGGGAGTGCAGCATTGTCAGAGGATCAGTATGGAGGGAGTGCAGCATTGTCAGAGGATCAGTATGGAGGGAGTGCAGCATTGTCAGAGGGTCAGTATGGAGGGAGTGCAGCATTGTAAGAGCGTCAGTGTGGAGGGAGTGCTGCATTGTCAGAGGGTCAGTGCGGAGGGAGTGCAACATTGTCCGAGGGTCAGTTTGGAGGGAGTGCAGCATTGTCAGAGGGTCAGTATAGAGGGAGTGCAGCATTGTCAGAGGATCAGTATGGAGGGAGTGCAGCATTGTCAGAGGGTCAGTATGGAGGGAGTGCAGCATTGTCAGAGGGTCAGTATGGAGGGAGTGCAACATTGTCAGAGGATCAGTGTGGAGGGAGTGCAGCATTGTCAAAGGATCAGTGTGGAGGGAGTGCAGCATTGTAAGAGCGTCAGTGTGGAGGGAGTGCAGCATTGTCAGAGGGTCAGTATGGAGGGAGTGCAGCATTGTCAGAGGGTCAGTGCGGAGGGTGTGCAGCATTGTCAGAGGGTCAGTGTGGAGGGAGGGCAGCATTGTCAGAGGGTCAGTGTATAGTGAGTGCAGCCTTTTCAGAGGGTCAGTATGGCTGGAGTGCAGCATTGTCAGAGGGTCAGTGTGGAGGGAGTGCAGCATAGAGAGAGGGTCAGTGTGGAGGGAGTGCTGCATTGCCAGAGGATCAGTGTGGAGGGAGTGCTGCATCGCCAGAGGATCAGTATGGAGGGAGTGCAGCATTGTCAGAGGATCAGTGTGGAGGGAGTGCGGCATTGTCAGAGAACCAGGACGGGGGAATTGCAGCATTGTCAGAGGATCAGTATGGAGGGAGTGCAGCATTGTCAGAGGATCAGTGTGCAGGGAGTGCAGCATTGCCAGAGGGTCAGTATGGAGGTAGTGCAGCATTGTCAGATGGTCAGTATGGAGGGAGTGCAGCATTGTCAGAGGGTCAGTGTGGAGGGAGTGCTGCATTGTCAGAGGGTCAGTGTGGAGGGAGTGCAGCATTGTCAGAGGGTCAGTGTGGAGGGAGTGCAATATTGTCATAGGATCAGGGTGGATGGAGTGCAGCATTGTCCTAGGGTCAGTGTGGAGGGAGTGCAGCATTGTCAGAGGATCAGTGTGGAGGGAGTGCAGCATTGTAAGAGCGTCAGTGTGGAGGGAGTGCAGCATTGTCAGAGGGTCAGTATGGAGGGAGTGCAGCATTGTCAGAGGGTCAGTTCGGAGGGTGTGCAGCATTGTCAGAGGGTCAGTGTGGAGGGAGTGCAGCATTGTCAGAGGGTCAGTATGTCTGGAGTGCAGCATTTTCAGAGGATCAGTGTGGAGGGAGTGCTGCATTGTCAGAGGGTCAGTATGGAGGGAGTGCAACATTGTCCGAGGGTCAGATTGGAGGGAGTGCAGCATTGTCAGAGGATCAGTATGGAGGGAGTGCAGCATTGTCAGAGGATCAGTATGGAGGGAGTGCAGCATTGTCAGAGGGTCAGTATGGAGGGAGTGCAGCATTGTAAGAGCGTCAGTGTGGAGGGAGTGTACCATTGTAAGTGCGTCAGTGTGGAGGGAGTGCTGCATTGTCAGAGGATCAGAGTGGAGGGAGTGCAGCATTGTAAGAGCGTCAGTGTGGAGGGAGTGCAGCATTGTCAGAGGGTCAGTATGTCTGGAGTGCAGCATTTTCAGAGGATCAGTGTGGAGGGAGTGCTGCATTGTCAGAGGGTCAGTATGGAGGGAGTGCAACATTGTCCGAGGGTCAGTTTGGAGGGAGTGCAGCATTGTCAGAGGGTCAGTATAGAGGGAGTGCAGCATTGTCAGAGGATCAGTATGGAGGGAGTGCAGCATTGTCAAAGGATCAGTATGGAGGGAGTGCAGCATTGTCAGAGGGTCAGTATGGAGGGAGTGCAGCATTGTAAGAGCGTCAGTGTGGAGGGAGTGTAGCATTGTAAGAGCGTCAGTGTGGAGGGAGTGTTGCATTGTCAGAGGGTCAGTATGGAGGGAGTGCAGCATTGTCAGAGGGTCAGGATGGAGGGAGTGCAGCATTGTCAGAGGATCAGTGTGGAGGGAGTGCAGCATTGTCAAAGGATCAGTGTGGAGGGAGTGCAGCATTGTAAGAGCGTCAGTGTGGAGGGAGTGCAGCATTGTCAGAGGGTCAGTATGGAGGGAGTGCAGCATTGTCAGAGGGTCAGTGCGGAGGGTGTGCAGCATTGTCAGAGGGTCAGTGTGGAGGGAGGGCAGCATTGTCAGAGGGTCAGTGTTTCGTGAGTGCAGCATTTTCAGAGGGTCAGTATGGCTGGAGTGCAGCATTGTCAGAGGGTCAGTGTGGAGGGAGTGCAGCATAGAGAGAGGGTCAGTGTGGAGGGAGTGCTGCATTGCCAGAGGATCAGTGTGGAGGGAGTGCTGCATCGCCAGAGGATCAGTATGGAGGGAGTGCAGCATTGTCAGAGGATCAGTGTGGAGGGAGTGCGGCATTGTCAGAGAACCAGGACGGGGGAATTGCAGCATTGTCAGAGGATCAGTATGGAGGGAGTGCAGCATTGTCAGAGGATCAGTGTGCAGGGAGTGCAGCATTGCCAGAGGGTCAGTATGGAGGTAGTGCAGCATTGTCAGATGGTCAGTATGGAGGGAGTGCAGCATTGTCAGAGGGTCAGTGTGGAGGGAGTGCTGCATTGTCAGAGGGTCAGTGTGGAGGGAGTGCAGCATTGTCAGAGGGTCAGTGTGGAGGGAGTGCAATATTGTCATAGGATCAGGGTGGATGGAGTGCAGCATTGTCCTAGGGTCAGTGTGGAGGGAGTGCAGCATTGTCAGAGGATCAGTGTGGAGGGAGTGCAGCATTGTAAGAGCGTCAGTGTGGAGGGAGTGCAGCATTGTCAGAGGGTCAGTATGGAGGGAGTGCAGCATTGTCAGAGGGTCAGTTCGGAGGGTGTGCAGCATTGTCAGAGGGTCAGTGTGGAGGGAGTGCAGCATTGTCAGAGGGTCAGTATGTCTGGAGTGCAGCATTTTCAGAGGATCAGTGTGGAGGGAGTGCTGCATTGTCAGAGGGTCAGTATGGAGGGAGTGCAACATTGTCCGAGGGTCAGATTGGAGGGAGTGCAGCATTGTCAGAGGATCAGTATGGAGGGAGTGCAGCATTGTCAGAGGATCAGTATGGAGGGAGTGCAGCATTGTCAGAGGGTCAGTATGGAGGGAGTGCAGCATTGTAAGAGCGTCAGTGTGGAGGGAGTGTACCATTGTAAGTGCGTCAGTGTGGAGGGAGTGCTGCATTGTCAGAGGATCAGAGTGGAGGGAGTGCAGCATTGTAAGAGCGTCAGTGTGGAGGGAGTGCAGCATTGTCAGAGGGTCAGTATGTCTGGAGTGCAGCATTTTCAGAGGATCAGTGTGGAGGGAGTGCTGCATTGTCAGAGGGTCAGTATGGAGGGAGTGCAACATTGTCCGAGGGTCAGTTTGGAGGGAGTGCAGCATTGTCAGAGGGTCAGTATAGAGGGAGTGCAGCATTGTCAGAGGATCAGTATGGAGGGAGTGCAGCATTGTCAAAGGATCAGTATGGAGGGAGTGCAGCATTGTCAGAGGGTCAGTATGGAGGGAGTGCAGCATTGTAAGAGCGTCAGTGTGGAGGGAGTGTAGCATTGTAAGAGCGTCAGTGTGGAGGGAGTGTTGCATTGTCAGAGGGTCAGTATGGAGGGAGTGCAGCATTGTCAGAGGGTCAGTATGGAGGGAGTGCAGCATTGTCAGAGGATCAGTGTGGAGGGAGTGCAGCATTGTCAAAGGATCAGTGTGGAGGGAGTGCAGCATTGTAAGAGCGTCAGTGTGGAGGGAGTGCAGCATTGTCAGAGGGTCAGTATGGAGGGAGTGCAGCATTGTCAGAGGGTCAGTGCGGAGGGTGTGCAGCATTGTCAGAGGGTCAGTGTGGAGGGAGGGCAGCATTGTCAGAGGGTCAGTGTTTCGTGAGTGCAGCATTTTCAGAGGGTCAGTATGGCTGGAGTGCAGCATTGTCAGAGGGTCAGTGTGGAGGGAGTGCAGCATAGAGAGAGGGTCAGTGTGGAGGGAGTGCTGCATTGCCAGAGGATCAGTGTGGAGGGAGTGCTGCATCGCCAGAGGATCAGTATGGAGGGAGTGCAGCATTGTCAGAGGATCAGTGTGGAGGGAGTGCGGCATTGTCAGAGAACCAGGACGGGGGAATTGCAGCATTGTCAGAGGATCAGTATGGAGGGAGTGCAGCATTGTCAGAGGATCAGTGTGGAGGGAGTGCGGCATTGTCAGAGAACCAGGACGGGGGAATTGCAGCATTGTCAGAGGATCAGTATGGAGGGAATGCAGCATTGCCAGAGGGTCAGTATGGAGGTAGTGCAACATTGTCAGATGGTCAGTATGGAGGGAGTGCAGCATTGTCAGAGGGTCAGTGTGGAGGGAGTGCTGCATTGTCAGAGGGTCAGTGTGGAGGGAGTGCAGCATTGTCAGAGGGTCAGTGTGGAGGGAGTGCAATATTGTCATAGGATCAGGGTGGATGGAGTGCAGCATTGTCCGAGGGTCAGTGTGGAGGGAGTGCAGCATTGTCAAAGAGTCAGGATGGAGGTATTGCTGTGCAATGAGAGAGTCAGTAATGATGAAGTCCGCACTCTCTGACGGTCAGTGCTAATGGATGGCCATGCTGCCAGAGTGTCGCACTGTGAGAGTGTTACTACTGAGGGAGCGCTGCACTGTGAAAGGGTTAGAACTGAGGGAGCACCCCACTTTGCGGGGATTAGTACTGAGGGATCACCACGCTGTGAGGGTGTCAGTACTGAGGGAGCGTCACGCTATGTGTCGGACAGTCAGTACTGAGTGATTGCTGCATTGCCAGAGGGTCAGTACTGAGAGAGTGATGCACACTCAAAGGGTCATTACTGAGGGACCGCTACACGGTCAGTGTGTCAGTTCTGATGGAGTGTTGTTTCAGAGGGTCAGTTCTGAGGGAGATCTGCACTGCCAAAGGGTCAGTACTGAGGCATTGCTGGACTATCAGAAGTGCAGGAATGAGGGAGTGCTGCACTATCAGAGTGTCAGTACTGAGGGAGTTCTGCTCTGTCGGAGAGTCAGTACTGAGAAAATGCCACGTTATCGGAGGGTCAGAACCGAGGGAGTGCTACACTGTAAGGGCATCTGTATTGAGGGAGTGCCACATTGTCAGAGGGTCAGGACTGAGGGAATGCCACACTGTATGAGTGTCAGTACTGAGGGAATGCTGCACTGTAGAAATGTCAGTACAAAGAGAGTGCAGCAGAATCAGAGGGTCAGTACTGAGGGAATGCTGATGTGTCAGAGCATCATTTCTGAGGGTGTGCTGCACTGTCAAAGGAGCAATGCTGAGGGAGTGGTGCACTGTCAGAGGGTCAGTACTGAGAGAGTGCCGCACTGTCAGAGGGTCAGTACTGAGGGAGTGCTGCACTGTCAGAGGGTCAGTACTGAGGGAGTGCCGCACTGTCAGAGGATCAGTACTGAGGGAGAGCTGCACTGTCAGAGGGTCAGTACTGAGGGAGTGTTGCACTGTGAGATGGTCAGTTCTGAGGGAGTGCTGGACTGTCAGAGGGTCAGTTTGAGGGAGGTCTGCACTGTCAGAAGGTCTGCACTGCGGGTGTGCCGTACAGTCGGAGGGTCTGTACTGTGGAAATGCTGCACTGTCAGAGGGTCATTACTGAGGGAGTGCTGCACTGTCGGAGGATACTACTGAGGGAGTGCTCCACTTTCAGGGGGTCAGAAATGGGGGATTTCCGCAATGTCAGAGGTTCAATCTGGGGGCAGTGCTGTGAGAAGTTCAGTACTGAGGGAGTGCTGCATTGTCAGAGGGTTAGTACTGAGAGAGTGCCGCACTGTCAGAGGGTCAGTACTGAGGAAGTGCTGCACTGTCAGAGGGTCAGTACTGATGGAGTGTTGCACTGTGAGAGGGTCAGTTCTGAGGGGAGTGCTGCACTGTCAGAGGGTCAGTACTGAGGAAGTGCTGCACTGGCAGAGGGTCTGTACTGTTGAGAGCTGCGTTGTCAGAGGAACTGTACTGTGGGAGAGATGGACTGTTGGAGGGTCAGTACTGAGGAAGTGCTACACTATCAGAGGGTCTGTACTGTTGGAGAGCTGCATTGTTGGAGGGTCAGCACTGAGGGAGCACCGTCTTGTCAGAGGGTCAGTACTGAGGGAGAGCTACACTGTCAGAGGGTCAATACTGAGGGAGTGTTGCACTGTGAGATGGTCAGTTCTGAGGGAGTGCTGGTCTGTCAGAGGGTCAGTTTGAGGGTGGTCTGCACTGTCAGAAGGTCTGCACTGCGGGTGTGCCGTACTGTCGGAGGGTCAGTACTGTGGAAATGCTGCACTGTCAGAGGGTCATTACTGAGGGAGTGCTGCACTGTCAGAGGATACTACTGAGGCAGTGCTCCGCTTTCAGGGGGTCAGAAATGGGGGATTTCCGCAATGTCAGAGGGTCAATCTGGGGGCAGTGCTGTGAGAAGTTCAGTACTGAGGGAGTGCTGCATTGTCAGAGGGTCAGTACTGAGGGAGTGCTGCACTGTCAGAGGGTCAGTACTGAGAGAGTGCCGCACTGGCAGAGGGTCTGTACTGTTGAGAGCTGCGTTGTCAGAGGAACTGTACTGTGGGAGAGATGGACTGTCGGAGGGTCAGTATTGTGGAAATGCTGCACTGTCAGAGGGTCATTACTGAGGGAGTGCTGCACTGTCAGAGAATACTACTGAGGGGATCAGGGGGTCAGAAATGGGGGATTTCCGCAATGTCAGAGGGTCAATCTGGGGGCAGTGCTGTGAGAAGTTCAATACTGAGGGAGTGCTGCTCTGTCAGAGGGTCAGTACTGAGGGAGTGCTGCACTGTCAGAGGGTCAGTACTGAGGGAGTGCTGCACTGTCAGCCCATCAGATGGGCTGAATGGCCTAATTTCTGCTCCCATGTCTTGTGGTGTAAGAGGAATATCTGAAATTGTTCAGTATATTTCTGCCTCTGCTTCCTGCATACCCTGCTCAGCAATGATTCCCACGTCCAGATTCCAGATCTGGACGTGTGTTCCTTCTTTCTGAGCTTCCCAATGCTAATCCACATCCAGAATGACATTTTTGTTTTATTTCAAAAATATACTTTATTCATAAAATAATTTGATGGTCTGGACAATTGGTCATACCATACATATGTAAACATGTACAGACAGAGATCAAACCTTATCATTTTTATACAGGTCTGTACATTTTTGATCATATGCCCATATAATTAGCTGAGGCGTCAGCAGAGCCCAAATGACTGCATGGGCCTCCTGTTCTTCGTTAGGCAGGCAGACTTTACACAGTGGTCTTTCCCACCGCGCCTTGGCGGCAGCTGCCCAAGCTTCAGCGCGTCCCTCAACACGTAGTCCTGGACCATGGAATGTGCCAGTCTGCAGCACTCAGTCGGGGTCAACTCCTTCAGCTGGAAGATCAGCAGGTTTCGGACCACCCAGAGAGTTCAACCCTGCCAAGTGTGAGGTTGTCCATTTTGGAAGAACAAATAAGAATGCGGAATACAGGGTTAATGGTAGGGTTCTTAGTCAGGTGGAGGAACAGAGGGATCTTGGGGTCTATGTACGTAGATCTTTGAAGGTTGCCACTCAGGTGGATAGAGTTTGTAAGAAGGCCTATGGAGTATTATCGTTCATTAGCAGAGGGATTGAATTCAAGAGTCGTGAAGTAATGTTGCAGCTGTACAGGACTTTGGTTAGGCCACAGTTGGAGTACTGTGTGCAGTTCTGGTCGCCTCACTTTCGGAAAGATGTGGAAGCTTTGGAGAGGGTGCAGAGAAGATTTACCAGGATGTTGCCTGGAATGGAGAGGAAGTCGTACGAGGATAGGTTGAGAGTTCTCGGCCTTTTCTCGTTGGAACGGCGAAGGATGAGGGGTGACTTGATAGAGGTTTATAAGATGATCAGAGGAATAGATAGAGTAGACAGTCAGAAACTTTTTCCCGGGTACAACAGAGTGTTACAAGGGGACATAAATTTAAGGTGAAGGGTGGAAGGTATAGGGGAGATGTCAGGGGTGGGTTCTTTACCCAGAGAGTGGTGGGGGCATGGAATGCGCTGCCCGTGGGAGTGGTAGAGTCGGAATCATTGGCGACCTTTAAGCGGCATTTGGATAGGTACATGGATGGGTACTTAATCTAGGTTAGAAGTTCGGCACAACATCGTGGGCCGAAGGGCCTGTTCTGTGCTGTATTGTTCTATGTTCTATGTTCTATGTTCTATGTTCTATGTTCTATGTCCTTCACTGAGTTGATGATCCTCCAGGCACAGTTGATGTTCGTCTCGGTGTGCGTCCCGGGGAACAGACCGTAGAGCACGGAGTCCCGCGTCACGGCACTGCTCGGGACGAACCTCGACAAACACCACTGCATTCCTCTCCAGATTTCCTCTACGTAGGCACATTTCAGAAAGAGGTGTGTGACAGTCTCGTCCCCCCCGCAGCCGCTTCGAGGGCAGCGTGCGGTGCGGCTGAGAGTCCGGGCGTGCATAAAGTATCTCACAGGCAGAGCCCTTCTCACCACCAGCCAAGCCATGTCTTGGTGCTTGTTGGAAAGTTCTGGCGATGAGACATTCTGCCAAATGGCTTTGACAGTCTGCTCAGGGAGAGACTCGATAGGATCCGCCCTCTCCTTTTCCTGAAGGGTCTCAAGGACACTACGTGCTGACCACTACCTGATGGACTTGTGGTCAAAGGTGTTTTTCTTTATAAACTTCTCCACGAAGGACAGGTGATACGGAACGGTCCAACTACTCGGAGCGTTCCGCGGCAGCGAGGCCAGGCCCGTCCTTCGCAACACCGGGGGCAAGTAGCACCTCAGTACGTAGTGACACTTGGTGTTTGCGTACTGGGGATCCACGCACAGCTTGATGCAGCCACACCCAAAGGTGGCCATCAGAGTGAGGGTGGCATTGGGTGTATTTTTCCTCCGTTGCCCAGATCCCTTCGGGCCCGGTTCATCTTTGACCTCCATATAAACTGGATGATGGCCTGGATGACTGCAGCGGCACAGGTTCTGGGAATAGGCCAGACCTGTGCCACGTATAACAGCAATGACAGTGCCTCACACCTGATGACCAGGTTTTTTCTCGCGATGGAGAGCGACCGTAGCTTCCATCTGCCCAGTTTCTGCCTCACTTTGCTGATACGCTCCTCCCAAGACTTGGCGCATGCCCCAGCCCCTCCGAACCAAATACCCAACACCTTCAGGTGGTCGGTCCTGACGGTGAAGGGGATCGAGGATTGGTCGGCCCAGTTCCCGAAGAGCATGGCCTCGCTCTTGCCTCGGTTTACCTTGGCCCCCGAGGCCCGTTCGAACTCGTCACAAATGTACATGAGTCTGCGCACGGACAGTGGATCCGAGCAGAAAACGGCGACGTCATCCATGTACAGGGAGACCTTAACCTGCAAGATCCCGCTGCCAGGAATAGTCACCCCTCTCAGGCTCGCATCCTTCCTGATGGACTCGGCAAATGGCTCTATGCAGCACACAAACAAGGCAGTAGAGAGGGGGCACATCCAGAATGACATCCCACACTCCTCCAAATCGTATCACAGGCTATTTGCCTGGGAGCGAGGAGTGCTAAGAGGGGAAACAGAATTCTGACAGTACTTAACAGTGACATTAAGGGTGAATTGATAATGAGAGAAAGAGTAGGTTGTGGAACACAGTGAGAATTTGTGCATGGACCCAAAGGCTACAGTGAATGGATGCATTTTGTCAATGCTCATTGGGACAGGGTTGGTATGAAATCGTGAAGATGCTCTGTGATACAATTAAATGAATTAGCATATATATAGAGAGAGATGGTTCTGAGTGGTCTGGCCTTCTTACAACCCAATAAATCTCCAAAGACGGTGGAAATGTATCTCAGTTTACCGAATGAGGTGATGGAGGAAGTAGCAGATAGAATTAATCAGCGTTTAAAGAGACTGGAGTTCATGAATAACAGTCAGAATGGTTCTGTTCAGGGGAGGTCGGGTCTGACCAATGGGATTGCACTTTTTAAGGAGGTGACCGGGTGTGTAAATAAGGGCAATACTTTCCTGTCGCCTGCTTGTAGGTCAGTAAGGCTTTTATCAGGACCCATACTGGAAACTGATAGTGAACATAAATACTCAAGATCCAAGGAATTTGGCGCAGAATGCTGAGTGGCAGGAAGCAGACAGTGATGGCCCAGTTAGAAATCTCTGTCTGTTCATGTCTCACTGTTGGGGTCTTGCTGATGTGGTTGATAGAAAAGATTTAGATTTGAATGGTGGATGGTTCATCAGTGGGTTCATGAATGGTATGAAGATTGGTGGGGTGATAAATACTGAGGATGATAGCCTTAGCTTACAGAAGGATGCAGGTGGCCTTGTCAGATGGACCGATCAGTGGCAACGGGTGAGGTGCCTGAAGACTGGAGGGTGCTTAATGATGTGCCATTATTGAAATAAAGCTGCAAGGAACAGCCATTGAACTATGGAGCTGGGAGCCTGATGGCAGTGGTGGGTAAGCTGTTGGAGGGCATTCTGAGGGACAACTTACATGCATTTGGAAAAGCAAGAATTGATTAGGGATGGTCAGCTTGGCTTTGCTTGTGGAAATGGTTTGTCCAACTTGATAGAGCTTTTGAAGGGATGACCAAGGAGACAGATGAGAAGGTTTCACATGGGAGATTGCTTAGTAAAAGGTTAGATGAGATGGCATCCAAGGAGAGAGGACAGCACGGTGCCTCAGTGGTTTGATTCTAACTCCCGGTGACTCTCTGTGTGGAGTTTACACATTCTCTCTGTATCTGTGCGGGTTCCCTCCGGGTGCTCCAGTTTCCTCCCACCGCCCAAAGATGCCATGGGAAATGCAGTATTACAGGGATAGAGTAGAAGATGTAAGTCTGGGTGGGATGCTGTTCAGATAGTCAGTGTGGAGCCAATGGACGGAATGGCTTGCTTCGACACTGTAGGAATTCTGAAATTAATCCATGGAGAGAAGTAATGTTCTGGGGACCTGGGCTCCAATCTTGGACAGGGGTGGATGTGGGTCCTTACAGTCTGAAAGGGTTTAAACGCAATCTGAGGTGGGAGCTGGGCTGAGCCCTGAGTCCTGAAGTGTTGAGGATGTGAATGATTTGTGGAGCTACTGTCTAAGGGGCTTTGGGTGTTAAACAAAACAAAGTGATGCTTTCTTCAGAATTGAGGGAGCACTATCTGAGGTACTGAGGAAGAACTTTCTGAGGTATTGAGGGAGCACTATCTGAGGAATTGAGGCACCATTATCTGAGGTACTGAGGGAGAACAATCTGAGCTATTGAGGGAGCACTTTCTGAGGAATTAAGGGAGTACTATCTGAGGTACTGAGTGAAAAATATCTGAGGTACTGATGGAGCACTATCTGAGGTATTGAGCGAGCACTTTCTGAGGTATTGAGGGAGCACTTTCTAAGGTACTGAGCGAGTACTTTCTGAGGTACTGAGGGAACACTGTCTGAGGTACTGAGGGAGCACTTTCTGAGGTATTGAGGGAGCCCTTTCGGAGGTACTGAGGGAGAAATATCTGAAGTATTGAGGGAGCACTTTCAGAGGTATAGAGGGAGCAATTTTTAAGGTATTGAGGGTGCACTTTCAGAGGTATTGAGGGAGAACTATCTGAAATATTGAGGGAGCACTTTCAGAGGTATTGATGGAGCACTTTTTAAGGTATTGAGGGTGCACTTTCAGAGGTATTGAGGGAGCACTATCTGAGATACTGAGGGTGAACTATCTGAGGTATTGAGGGTGCAACATCTGAGGTATTGAGGGAGCACTATCTGAGATATTGAGGGAGAAATATCTGAGATATTGTGGAAGCACTTTCTAAGGTATTGAGGGAGAAATATCTGAGGTATTGAGGGAGCACTTTCAGAGGCATTGAGGGAGCACTTTCTGAGGTACTGAGGGAGCACATTCTGAGGTATTGCGGGAGCACTTTCTGAGGTACTGAGGAAGCACTTTCTGAGCTATTGAGGGAGCACTGTCTGAGGTACTGAGAGAACTCTTTTTGAGGTACTGAGAGAGCAGTTTCTGAGGTATTGGGGAGCACTGTCTGAGGTACTGAGGGAGCACTTTCTGACGTACTGAGGAAGCACTATCTGAGGTACTGAGGTAAAACTATCTGAGGTACTGAGGAAGCACTTTCTGAGGTACTGAGGAAGCACTTTCTGACGTACTGAGGAAGCACTTTCTGAGGTTCTGAGGAAGCACATTCTGAGGTATTGAGGGAGCACTTTCAGAGGCATTGAGGGAGTACTTTCTGAGGTACAGAGGGAGCACTTTCTGAGGTATTGAGGGAGCACATTCTGAGGTACTGAGGCAGCACTTTCTGAGATACTGAGGGAGCACTTTCTGAGGTACTGAGCGTGCTCTTTCTGAGGTACTGAGGGTGCTCTTTCTGAGGTACTGAGGGAGCACTTTCTGAGGTACTGAGGGATCACTTTCTGAGGTACTGAGGGAGCATTTTCTGATGTGTTGAGGGCGCACTATCTGAGGAATTGAGGGAGCACTTTCAGAGGCATTGAGGGAGCACTTTCTGAGGTACAGAGGGAGCACTTTCTGAGGATTTGAGGGAGCACATTCTGAGGTACTGAGGCAGCACTTTCTGAGATACTGAGGGAGCATTTTCTGAGGTACTGAGGGTGCTCTTTCTGAGGTACTGGGGTGCTCTTTCTGAGGTACTGAGGGAGCATTTTCTGAGGTACTGAGGGAGCACTTTCTGAGGTACTGAGGGAGCATTTTCTGATGTGTTGAGGGTGCACTATCTGAGGAATTGAGGGAGCATTCTCTGAGGTACTGAGGGAGAACTATGTGAGCTATTGAGGGGGCGCTTTCTAAGGTATTGAGGGAGCACTTTCTGAGGTATTGAGGGAGCACTATCTGAGGTACTGAGGGAGAACTATGTGAGCTATTGAGGGGGCACTTTCTGAGGTATTGAGTTAGCACTATCTGAGGTACTGAGGGAGAACTATCTGAGGTACTGAGGGAGCACTATCTGAAGTATTGAAGGAGCACTATCTGAGCTATTGAGGGAGAACTATCTGAGATATTGAGGGAGCACTATCTGAGGTACTGAGGGAGAACTATCTGAGGTACTGAGGGAGCACTATCTGAAGTATTGAAGGAGCACTAACTGAGCTATTGAGGGAGAACTATCTGAGATATTGAGGGAGTACTTTCTGAGGTATTGAGGGAGAAATATCTGAGGTACTGAGGGAGCACTATCTGAGGTATTGAAGGAGCACTATCTGAGCTATTGAGGGAGAACTATCTGAGATATTGTGGGAGCACTATCTGAGGTACTGAGTGAGAACTATCTGAGGTACTGAGGGAGCACTTTCTGAGGTACTGAGGGAGCACTTTCTGAGATATTGAGTGAGCATTTTCTGAGTTATTGAGGGAGCACTATCTGAGGTACTGAGTGAGCACTTTCTGAGGTACTGAGCGAGCACTTTCTGAGGTACTGAGTGGGCACTTTCTGAGCTATTGAGGGAGAACTATCTGCGGTATTGACAGAGAACTATCTGGGGTATTCAGAGAGAACTATCTGAGGTACTGAGGGAGCACGATCTGGTGGTACAGAGTGCAGAGGATAGAAAGGAACAGATGCAATTTCCTGATCATTTCCTCAGGGTCCCCGAGGCACTCTGGTGTCGTAATTTGAAATGGAAGCCACTCCCCATTTCAGAAGATTCAGATCATTTTAAACAATCAGTGAACAATAACAGCAGCATGTGTCTGAAACATGGTTTGGGGGAAAACTTCCATCAATCTATTGTTACTTGTTGCTTGGAGACATTTTAGAAAAGCAGGCACCCAAACAGACGAATGCTGTCGATGCAAGAGGTGGTGCACGGGAAGATCCAACAAGTCTCTGCAGCTGCTGTCTGTCCCCCTGGAGCAGTCATCATGTGAGATCAGGGTTCAGTCTTCGGAGAAAGCATTTCTCCAGCAATACCTCAACCATGCCTTTACAGCTGTATGTGTGTGTGTGTGTGTGAGAGAGAGAGAGACAGAGAGGGAGAGAGAGACTGCCCGTGTTTGTGTGTGAAAGAGTGGATGCATGTGTATCTCTGTGTGTCTGTATATGTGCATGAGAGAGAAAGTGCATGTTCATGTGAGAGTGTGTGGCTGAGTGTGTGTTTGAGGGTGTGTGTGTCTCTGTGTGCATGTGTGTGAGTGAGTTTGTGTGTGAGAGAGTGTGTATGTGTGTGAGTGAGAGTGTGTCTGTGTGTATGTGTGTGTGAGTGTCGCTGTGTGTTTGAGAGAATGTGTCTGTGTGTCTATGTGTTTGTGTGTCTGTGTGTCAATATGTGTATGTGTCTGTGTGTGTGCATCACAGTTTGTCTTGTGTGAGAAAGAGTGTGTATGTGTGTGAGAGTGTATGTGTGTCTGTGTGCATGAGTGTGTGAGAGTGAGTGTAACTGTGTGAGAGAGTGTGTGCGTCAGTGTGTGTGAGAGAGAGTGTGGGTGTCCGTGTGTGTGTGTGAGAGAGTGTGTCTATGCATATTTGAGGGGGCGTGTGTATGCGTGTGTATGTGTGTGTGAGAGAGAGTGTAACTGTGTGTTTATGTGTGTGTGAGAGAGAGCGTTTGTGTGTGTGTGAGAGTGTGTGTCAGTGTTTGTGTGTGAGAGAGAGTGTGTGTGTCCATGGGTGTGTGTGAGAGAGCATGTGTCTGCGTGTGTATGTGTGTGTGTGAGAGAGTAACTGTGCGTTTATGTGTGTGTGTGAGCGTGTCTGTGCGTGCTTGAGGGAGCGTGTGTATGTGTGTGAGAGAGAGAGTAACTGTGTGTTTATGTGTGTGTGAGAGAGTGTGTCTGTGTGTGTTTGATGGATCGTGTGTCTGTGTGTATGTGTGTGAGAGAGAATGTCTGTGTGTGTGAGAGACAGACAGTGTGTGTGTGTGAGAGAGTGTCTGTGAGTGTATGAGAGACAGAGAGTGTGTGTGTGAGAGAGAGAGTGTCTGTGTGCGTGAGAGTGAGTGGGTGTGTGAGAGAATGAGAGTGTGTGTGTAAATGAGAGAGAGTGTGTGTGAGAGAGAGTGTGTCTGTGTGAGAGAGAGTGTGTCTGCGTGTGTGTGTGAGAAAGTGTGTCCGTGTGTGCATTTGAGGGAGCGTACATCTGTGCGTGTATTTGTGTGAGAGATATAGTGTGTGTATGTGTGTGAGAGAGTTGTGCCTGTGTGTATGTGTGTGTGAGTGTATCTGTGTTTGTGTTTGAGGGAGCGTGTGTCTGTGTGTGTGAGAGAGCCTGTGTGTGGCAGGGTCCTTTGTGTATGTGTGTGTGAGAATGTGTCGATGTTTGTTTGAGAGAGAGTGTGTGTGTGTGTGTGTGTGTGTGTGTGTATCTAAACGAGCCAATCTTATTGGGTACTCATGAATATAAAATCCAGCTGCTGTTTCAGGTGAATTGGTCCTTATGTCTTCAAAGACACAAAATCTGTCAGGGTGGCTTAACTGGGGGAAAGAGAGTGCTGTTCATTCCCATGGGGATTTATCCAGTAAACCTTCCCCACACACTAACATCCCTCTGGCAGTGCAGTGACCCGTCCTGCACACAGTGCCCCAGGTACAAACCAATGTAATGTCACCGTAGTCTTACCAGAGCATGGGGCAGCTCCTCATTACAGAGCGGTGTCTGGTGGTGTTTTAATCAGAGGGTCACTGTACCCCAGCTGAGGGGAGAGGTTGGGAATGTGAGTCCTTCAGGGTAACCCCAGCTGGTGTGGGAATTGAACACACGCTATTGGTTTTACTCTGCTTTATCAACCAACTATCCAGCCAACTGAGCTAACTGACTTCACTCCAGGGACATGCCATCTATAACCCAATCATAGCCAGCCTGCACTTCAATAGGAGCCAGGAGCAAGGCCATTCGGCCCCACCCTAACCCAGAAGGGAGAGCACGGGAAGTTGATGAAGGAAAGACGCCCCTCCCATGTGGCCTTCTGAAATGGAGCTGGAGGGACAGAGCAGACCTGGCCTGCTGTTTGCTTCCCCGAGACTGGCCTGCTCCACCTTACAGTGAGAGACTGAGGGGAACTTCAAGGAGATTTCACTTCTCACTGAGAGGCTGCAACTCCAATCCAAATCAGGCTGGTTCCCTCCGAGACTCACGGAAGAGGGCAGCCCTCTGCAGATCAGGCCCTTGTGGAGTCATAACCTCCAGTGTGGGGGCCAAGAGCTGGGAGATAGCATTAAGAACATAAGACCATCTGAAATAGGAACAGGAGACCATTCAGCCCCTCGAGCCTGCTCTGGCATTCAATAGGATCGTGGAAGATTCAACATTTGATTTGGGAGCTAAAACTAGGACAATACAGAGACAGAGAATCAAATTATTCTGCCATGAGGAATCATCAGACGAAAGCACATACACACACACACACAGACACACGCACACACACAGACACACACACACACACGCAGACATACACACGCAGACACACACACACAGACACACACACACACAGACACACACACGCACATGCACACACACACAGACACACACACACGCAGACACACACACACGCAGACACACACACACACACACAGACACACACACACACGCACGCACAAACACACACACACACACACACAGACACACACACACACACACAGACACACGCGCACACACACACACACATACACACACACAGTCACACACAGTGGGATTCAGGCCGTTTGTGGGAACGGGGAGAGACAAAGGAGCAAAATGCCAGAGAGGGATCTGATCCTACAGATTTCACTGCTTCCCTCTCTCTCTGCGGCTCTCATGTCTATTTCTGTGTTCCCAGTTCTCTCCCCCACATCTTTCCTTCAAACCCTATCTCTCAACATCCTTCACATCTCTGTCCTGTTTACATTTCCCAGTAGATTCTCTTCCCCCTTTGTCACCTCACACCAGGTTTTTCAGTAATGCTTAATCATTCAGTCTTTCACAAAACTAACACCTTGCTCATCTCTCTCTGCATCTGTCTCTCAGCTCTGTGGGATCTTGCTATTCCTGTCTGTACATCACTCTCGCCACATCACGTCAGCCCCCACCACCACCCCACTCTCTCAGCTCTATCTCTCTGCTGTTGCAACTCCTCTCTCTCTCTCTGTCCTATATCTCTCCCTGGGATTTCTGTCTTGCTGTCTGCCTGAACTTCTCTCCCTGTCTTTCTCTCCACATTTTCGCCTTGTATCTGTCTGACATTGTATTTCTCTTCCTGGAGTTTCACTCTCTCTCTCTCTGTCTGTCTCTCTCCTGCTCTCTCTCAGTTCTTCTCACTTCCTCTCCCCTTCCCCCCTTTCTCTTGTTCGCTCCCTCCCTCTCGCTGTCTGCCCGTCCATCTCTCTTTCTCTCCTGTAGTTTATCTCCCTCTTTCTCCCTGGACCCTTCTGCTCTGTCCCAGTGACTGGGGAAGGGGCATTGGGAAGAATTTGCCTCAGTGCCTGGTCTCTCCCAGGATTTACCACCACTGTGGGGAGGGGGTGAATGGAACGAACATTAAGTACTTTTCTGAGTGCGCCTGAAAAAGAGAAAAAGAGAAAGAGAAAGGGAGAGTGACAAAAAGAGAGAGAGACATGGAGAGAGTGGAGATGGAGAAAGTGGAGAGTGAGAAATGGGCAGTGAGAGTCAGGGAGGTGGAGTGAGAAAAGGACAGAGTGAGAGAGACAGAGTGAGAGAGAGAGAGAGTGAGAAGGACATATATGGAGGGAGAAGGACAGTGTGTGTACTTGGCGATGGTTTCAGAGTGGGATCTTGCTGTGCATTACAGCAGTCAGTCAAAAGGCGAGTTAGTCTCTGCACTATGTCTCTGCACAGCCCAGGGGCTGTGAGTCTGCATGGGAAGGGGGATAGTGGGAGACACGGAGGGAGTGGGACAGCCAGAGACAGGGGGAGGGTTAGATGGGGTTTTGGGGTTGGTGGAGAAAGGAAGGGCTGTTGTCATAGAGAGATGGAGGGAGGGATAGCATGTGATGCAAAGTCTGAGACAGAGTGGAGAAGAGATCTCCACACGAAGGATAGTCAGTGAGGCCATTCAGGGGACAATCCTGAGGATCCTGAACAGGACCAGGATCATTTAATGGGGCAGGGGGGATGATGGACAGAAAGGACTCCATCTGTGATGCAAACCTTCTGTAATTTTCGGACTGGGATCTTGCTGTGCATTAAAACAGCCACAGGCCAGTCAGTCAACCCAGACTCATTTACCGGTGTGAGAAAGTGAGGACTGCGGATGCTGGAGAGTCAGAGTTACAAAGTGTGGAGCTGGGGAAGCCCAGCAGGTCAGCCAGGAGAGTCGATGGTTCAGGCCTGACCTGCTGGGCTTTTCCAGCTCCACACTTTTCCACTCAACTCCCTCTGCCCCAGGGAGTGGGGCTCACAGCAATGTTGGCGGGGGCAGCAAAATATTTGAGGGGGCACCAGTTGGTGAGGTAGGTATTTGGGAGGGAAGGTATTTGAGGAAGGGAATAAATTTGGGAAGAGAGTGAAAATTGTTTTTAGGGGGTTCAAAATTGGGTGAGCACTTTCAGGTCTGAAATGAAGAAAACGAGAAAGGGAGGGTGAGAAAAAGAGAGAGAGGTAGAGAGAGTGGGATGGAGAAGGGGGATGAGAGAAAGATGGGGCAGAGACAGACAGTGAGAGGGAGGGTGTGAGAGAAAGGCAGATTGAGAGAAAGAGACAGACAGGGAGCGAGAAGGACAAAGAGAGAAGGGGAAGTCAGACTGAGACAAACAGGCGTTGAAGCATGGACAGACTGAAGGGGTGACACTCAGTATTCCAGTTGGTTCCAGCTCCCTCTCTCTCAATGGTTTTTCACACTCCCTCTCTCCCATGCTCCTGGGGTTTGCTTCAGCTTGTCTCGCTCCCTCTCTCTCTCCCTCTCTCTGGATAGTGAGCTGATCTCTGTCCCTTGCCATGTTGGTCACCTCAGAAAGCCTCCAGAAAATTCAAGAGATCTGCAGGTGATCCCTGGTTTTGTTCATTTCTGGATGGTTTCCCAGAACTTTCTATACTTCTGGCCAATTCGGAGAATCAGTTAATAGTTTGAAGTGTTGCTAATCATTTGGATGGCTTGTTCCTGTTAATTTCTTTGTGTAGCAGGACCCGGTGCATTCCTGTCTGGGCCCTCCTTTGTTTGGTGGAGACGTTGTTAGGGATATGTCTGCCCAGGGGAACTGTTGCCTTTTGCGTTATGCTGATGGGATAACCATCTGGCTGGTGTCTGGCTTTTGTGATTTGGGAGTATAACTTGTCCAATATAGTCATGATTTGGAGATGCTGGTGTTGGACTGGGGTGTACAAAGTTAAAAATCACACAACACCAGGTTATAGTCCAACAGGTTTAATTGGAAGCACACTAGCTTTCGGAGCGATGCTCCTTCATCAGGTGATTGTGGAGGGCTCGATCGTAACACAGAATTTATAGCAAAAATTTGCAGTGTGATGTAACTGAAATTATACATTGAAGAATTGATTGTCTGTTAAGCCTTTCATCTGTTAGAATACAGTGATAGTTTCACTTTTTTCATGTGCAAATCACAAAATCCTTTTTTTTAAAGTTGCATTCTCAGGTTAGCTGTTAACAATGGTGATAACTAGACAATATGTTGAAGATGTTAGCCCCTGTGTTCTCTGTCTATGACCTGATGTTTAGATTGATTCCAATATAAGAAATGAAATAACAGAGTTTTACATAAATTCATGCAGTTTTTGAGCTCAGAGTTCGACATGAATCTATGTGGTTTTTGAGCAAAGTGCAATGTAACTCTGAAAGTACCAAAAAAATTCACCACACACAATATATATGTGTGCATGTGGGTCTTTGTCTGTCTGTGTGTGTCTCTGTCTGGGGTGGGGGTTGTGAGTGTGAGAAAGTATGTGTGTGTGTGTGTGTGTAGTGAGTGCAGAGTGTCTTAAGTCTGTGAGGGGGTGCATGTGTGGGAGTCTGTGTGTCTTTCAGGGTGTGTGTGGGTGTCTGTGTGCGCGTCTGTGTGTATCTGTGTCCGTGTGCATGTGAGTGTGTGTGTCGGAATATCTGTGTGTGTGTATAGTGCAATGGTCATCAACTGTAATGTGACACGAGCCCAAGGTCCCGGTTGTGGCCCTCCCTAAGGGTACCGAACTTAGCTATCAGCCTCTGCTCAGCCACTTTCCTCTGCTGCCTGTCCCGAAGTCCACTTTGGAGGATGGTCACCCGAAGTTCCGAGGCTGAATATCCTGGTCCACTGAAGTGTTCCCCAACTGGGAGGGAACCCTCCTGTCTGTTGATTGTTGTGTGGTGCCCATTCATCCGTTGTCATAGCCTTTCCTCAGTTTCCCCAATGTACCATGCCTCCGGGCATCCCTGCCTGCAACGTATAAGATAGACAATGTTGGCTGAGTCACATGAGTACTTGCCATGTACACGGTGGGAGGTGTTCCCACGCGTAATAGTGGTATCTATGTCCACAATTGTATAATTTCAGTTACATCACACTGCAAATTTTTGCTATAAATTCTGTGTTACGATCGAGCCCTCCACAATCACCTGATGAAGGAGCATCGCTCCGAAAGCTGGTCTGCTTCCAATTAAACTTGTTGGACTATAACCTGGTGTTGTGTGATTTTTAACTTTGTCCAATATACCCAGCATCTCTTGGCAGTCTATCTGTGTTTTAGCAAGGAGGCCGCAACATTTCACCCATTCCCTCTCCCCCACCCAGTCTTTTGAATGGAAAGAAGCTTAAACAATGAATTGCAAACCTAATTTTAAAAGCTGGTTATGTTTGTTGTCAGAGTAGCCTGCTGTTTGAGCGAAAACCATTTTGTACATTGGTCAAACCGATTGTCATATCGCTGATAAATGATATAATAGAATCCCTATTGAGCAGAAACAGGCCCTTCAGCCCATTGAGTCCACAATGACTCTCTGAAGAGAATCCAACTCAGATCCATCCCCTGATGATATCCCTGAAACCCTGCATTTCCCATGGCTATTCCAGCTAACCTGAATATCCCTCGACACTATGGGCAATCTGTCAAAAATGTGCACCATTGAACAGTGGGGGAAAACCCATGCAGATGCAGGGAGAATGTACAAACTTCACACAAACAGTCGCTCAGGAGTGGAATCAAACCCAGGTCTCTGGCGCTGTGAGGTAACAGTGCTAACCACTGAGCGACTGTGGCACTCCTCACTGTTTCGACAAAAGATATTCCGTTCTGAGAATCCATACAGAATTGTGATGCACAGCCAACATCCAGTGAGCAGAATAAATGCAAGTGAATGAGACCTTCTGGCTCAATCTCCTGGAATTCCCTCCCTAAGGACATTGTGGGTCCACCACCTGCAACAGTTCAAGGAGGCAGCACACCACCAAAACCAGCTCCCGAGCAGCCACGGACAGGCAATCAATACTGGGCCCAGCCAGGAACACTCAAACGCTGCAACTGAATGAAACTAAGGTGATCACCCGGGGAGTTCCATCTACCTTCCTGTCCCTGGGGGTGTGTCCAGGCATTATTCACCATGATCGTACCCATCTGTTGCAGCCTGCAATCCTAAGCACCCGAGATATCCCGAGATATATCAAGGTGAGTGCAGTTCGGACCACAGCTGATGTGAGAGGAGCCGAATTCGTTCATGACAGGCGGTGGGAATGCCGTGGTATTGCCTGTTCCTTCACATTTACGGAAGTGTGGTCCCTGTCAATGTTCCCTCTATCTCCACAGCATGTGGGAGGGAATCATGATAACCCATCCAAATACCTTTTTTTAATATAATTCCGATACTTTCGACTTCAAAGATCCCCATCCTAACTTTGTCACTTGGGATAATTGGAATCCCTCGCACCAAGCCCAGTGCCCCACCGAAAGTGTCCTTACAGCTGTTACTAACCCAGCCCTGGGTGAGCTGCTGTCCCTCACAGTGAGACATGTTAGTGTGGGTGTTCTCCTGTAACAAAGATTTCCGCTGTTTGTCACTAACCCGCGATGGGACTTTTCTCGAGCAGTGAGGACCGCTGCCTTCCTTTCATCATGGATGCCCCTCCCTCACTGTTGTCCCTCAGGGAGGGCTGAATGGCCTGGTGGACAAAGTCACATGGTGATTAATTTAGTTTATTTGTCAGCATCCAGTCCGTGTATGACAGACTGTCGGTCTATCTCATCCAAGAATGTATCTGGGTTTGAGATAGGATCAAACAGAGTAGCCTCTTTGGTGCTGCCCACCAGCTGGGTGGATGGAATGGCTATTTTGTATGGAGTGAGACCATCAGCTGCTGGACACTGGATAACCACAGGATTCAATGGAATCTGGGTCCGTCTGTGGATCAGGGCTGGGGGCAAAAGGTGCAGTTACCTGGGAAAAAGGCAGTGGGAGTCCCCATCTGCGGGAGGGTGTGAATGTGTCAGTGTGTGACCTGTCGTTATCTCCCTGGGGAGGTAGAACACCAAAGGCACACACTATCCCATTCTGGGAGGAGCCCTGGTTTTCCTAGGGATTGTACTTGCTCCTGGCACCTCCTACAGGGGCCTGATGTGTGTTGCTCCGTGTTGCAGGTGTACAGGACACAGGCAGCTGCTCGGAGCTCATACACTGTCCTTCCAGATTGTCCATGTAACCTGAGGCTGCCTCCGAATCCCCAGAGAACCCCCTTTCACTGGATTGGACTCTTCCCATTTGTAACTGGAGTAGTCCCATGTGGGTGAGTTTTTCCTGCAACGTTCTGTCCTGCTCATTGTGTCGGAGACCTAGCTCTGTCCCAGCCTATAGTTTTCCCTGGGGTGACTGGATCCAGCTGCCTTATCCCAGCCGGGGGTCCTCCAGGCTATCGGATTGGAGTGAACTTTCCAGCTTCCTTCCCCAGTTCTCTATGGGCTTCTCACTACAGCTCCTGTGCCAGGAATCCTTCGCTGCAAGGCCAGGCTGGCTTCCTGCCAAATTCTGCAGGACTGTTTCACATTTGTACCTGGTCGTGTTCCTTTTGCTTTAGCCGCTTCTGTATTATGGGACACGTGGGTATACTCATAGAGTCATAGAGTTCTACAGAATGGAGACAGGTTCTTTGCCCAAACTGGTCCATCCACACTAACCCCGTTTCCCTGCACTTGGCCCATATCCTTCCAATACGTTCCTCTCCATGTATTTGTCCAAGTGCATTTTAAATGATATTAATTGTATCCTCCTCGACCACTTGCACTGGTAGTTCATTCCGTATGTGTATCACCCTCTGGAGAAAAGCATTGTCCCTCAGGTTCCCTTTTAATCTTCCCCTTTCACCTTGAACTGATGCCCTTTCATCCTCGATTCCCCAAGCCTTGGATAAAGACTGAGTGCATTCACCCTATCCATGCCTCCCATGATCTTATACACCTCTATAAGGACACCCCTCAGTCTCCGACGCACTAAAAAAATGCCCTAGCTTGTCCAACCTCTCTCTATAACCATCTAGTTGAGTTCTGGCAACATCCTTGTAAATTCCTTCTGCACTCTTCCCAGTTTAACAACATCCTTCTTATAGCAAGGTGGGTAAAACTGAACACAATATTCCAAGTGCGGCCTCATCAACATCCTGCACAACTACAGCAGAACTTCCCAACTTCGATATTCCATGCCCTGACTGATGAAGGGCCCAGTGTGCCGAAAGCCTTCTTCACTGTCCTGTCTCCCTGTGACTCCACTCTCAGAGAACCGTGTACCTGGAATCCAAGGGCGCTCTGTCCCACTACACTCCTTCAGGCCCTACCATTCACCATGAAACCCCTGTCTTGATGTGACTTTCCAAAATGCTCGATCTCGCCCTTGTCTATTTTAAACTCCATTTGCCATTTCTCAGCCCAATTCCTCAGCTGGTCAAGGCCCTGTTGCAATTGCTGAGAACCTCCCTCACTTATTTTAGTGTAATCTGCAAACTTACTAATCATACCTTAAACATCCTCGTCCAAATCATTGATCAAGATAACAAACAGTAATGGGCCTAGCACTGACCAGCTCAGCGGCACAGTGGCTCAGTGGTTAGCACTGCTGCCTCACAGATGGGTCTGGGTACAATTCCCACCTCACAGGATCGCCTGTGTGGGTTTGATCCTGTTCGGGTTAGATTTCCTACAGTATGGAAACAGGCCATTGGCCCAACAAGTCCACACTGACCTGCCGAAGAGTAACCCACCCAGAGCCATTCTCCCTGCCCAATATTTACCCAGGATGAATGCACCTACCACTATGGGCAATTTAGCCTGGCCAATTCAGCTGACCTGTACATTTTTGGATTGTGGGAGGAAACCGGAACACCCGGAGGAAACCCACGCAGACTCTGGGAGAATGTGCAAACTCCACACAGATAGTCACCATAGGCTGGGGTGAACCCTGGGTCCCTGGCGCTGTGAGGCAGCAGTGCCAACCACAGAGCCACTATGCCACCCCAACTGAGTTTGTATGTTCTCCCCGTGTCTGCGTGGGTTTCCTCCGGGTGCTCCGGTTTCCTCCCACAGTCCAAAGATGTGCAGGACAGGTGAATTGGCCATGCTCAATTGCCTGTAGTGTTCATGAATGTCTAAGTAAGTTGCATTAGTCAGGGATAAATGTAGAGTAATTAAAGAACTTTTAAAGAACTTCCATTTGCCAGAGGACCCTTTGCCTGCAAACAAACTTCTCAAACCAACCCCTGCAAGCTGCTCTCTAATTCCGTCAGAATGAGCTTTGCCCCAATGTAGAATTTGCACCTGGAGAACATTTTGTCTCACACCACAATGATTACAATATTAATAGAACTATGGTCACTGGTTCCAAAATGCTCCCCCACTGTCACCTCACTCCAAACATTCTGGTTGGGTTGTTTACCTTGTTTTTAGCAATAACTGGACAACACCATCAGATCTGGGGCAAAGCTTCCTCAAAGTACCCCCATCGAACACTCTGGAGATTGACAGCACATAGTGTTCTCTCAGTGTTGTCACAGTCAAATACACAAAGGACAAGATTAAATATCAATACCTCCATCTCACTGACTTGATCTGGGAGAGATGGGTCAGCGACGGGGGAGATTGCTTTGCTGTGTAGGGATCGGTCAGGGAAGGGGGTGAGTGCAGTGTTGTGTACGGATCAGTCAGGGAGGGGGGAGATTGCAGTGTTGTGTACGGATTAGTCAGGGAGGGGGTGAGTGCAGTGTTGTGTAGGGATCAGTCAGGGAGGGGATGAGTGCAGTGTTGGGTAGGGATCAGTCAGGGAGGGGGAGATGGCAGTGTTGTGTAGGGATCAGACAGGGAGGGGGTTGAGTGCAGTGTTGTGTAGGGATCAGTCAGGGAGGGGGTGATTGCAGTGTTGTGTACGGATTAGTCAGGGAGGGGGTGAGTGCAGTGTTGTGTAGGGATCAGTCAGGGAGGGGATGAGTGCAGTGTTGGGTAGGGATCAGTCAGGGAGGGGGAGATGGCAGTGTTGTGTACGGATCAGTCAGGGAGGGGGTGAGTGCAGTGTTGTGTACGGATCAGTCAGGGAGGGGGTGATTGCAGTGTTGGGTGGGGATCGTCAGGGAGGGGGTGAGTACAGTGTTGGGTAGGGATCAGTCAGGGAGGGGATGAGTGCAGTGTTGTGTAGGGATCAGTCAGGGATGGGGGTGAGTGCAGTGTTGTGTACGGATCAGTCAGGGAGGGGGAGATTGCAGTGTTGGGTAGGGATCAGTCAGGGAGGGGGAGATTGCAGTGTTGTGTAGGGATCAGTCAGGGAGGGGGTGAGTGCTGTGTTGGGTAGGGATCAGGCAGGGAGGGGGTGAGTGCAGTGTTGGGTAGGGATCAGTCAGGGAGGGGGGGATTACAGTGTTGTGTAGGGATCAGTCGGGGGAGGGAGATTACAGTGTTGGGTAGGGATCAGTCAGGGAGGGGGTGAGTGCAGTGTTTGGTAGGGATCAGTCAGGGAGGGGGAGATTACAGTATTGGGTAGGGATCAGTCAGGGAGGGGGAGATTGCAGTGTTGGGTAGGGATCAGTCAGGGAGGGGGAGATTGCAGTGTTGTGTAGGGATCAGTCAGGGAGGGGGAGATTGCAGTGTTGGGTAGGGATCAGTCAGGGAGGGGGTGAGTGCAGTGTTGGGTAGGGATCTGTCAGGGAGGGCGAGATTGCAGTGTTGAGTAGGGATAGAAGGAAATCAGGAGGGCAAAAAGTGCACATGAGTTTACTTTGAGATATAGCGCTAAGGAGAATCCGAAGGGCTTTTGCAAATGTGTAAAGGCCAAAGGGTCACTGGGGAGTGAATCGGGCCCCTCAAAGTTCAAGACAGTATGCACATGGAGCTGCAGGTGATGGGGGAGACACTGAACAAATATTTCCTGTAGAGTAGGACACGGAAGATATAGAATAGAATGATGGTTTAGGAAATAGCATTGGGAAATAAATCTTGCAAAATGTCCACATTACAGAGGAGGAGGTGCTGGATGTCTTGAAACGCATAAAGGTGGATAAATCCCCAGGACCTTATCAGGTGTACTCTCGATTTCTGTGGGAAGCTAGAGAAGTGATTGCTGGGCCCCGTGCTGAAATATTTGTGTCATCGATAGACAAAGGTGAGGTACCAGATGACTGCAAGTTGGGCTAACGTGGTGCCACTGTTTAAGACGGGAGGTAAGGACAAGCCAGGGAACTACAGATTGGTACGCCTGACGTCAGTCGTATGCATGTTGAAAGATGAATACATGAGGGACAGGAATTACAAGTATTTCGAAAGGCAATGTCTAATTGGGGATAGTCAGCATTGCTTTGTGCGTGGGAAATCATGTCTCAAGATATTGAGTTTTTTGAAGAAGTAACAAAAGAATTGATGAGGGCAGCGCAGTGGGTGTGAGTGATATGGACTTCAGTAAGGAATTCGAAAAGTTTCCACATGGGAGATTTGAGAACAAGGATAGATATCATGGAATACAGAGAAAACCAGCCATTTGGATACAGAACTGGCACGAAGGTAGAAGACAGAGGGTGGTTGTGGAGGGTTGGTTTTAAGACTGGAGACCTGTCACCAGTGGAGTGCCACAAGGATCGGTGCTGCGTCCACTACTTTCCATTAATTATATAAATGATTTGGATGTAAACATAGCAGGTATAGATAGTTTGTTTGCAGGTGACACCAAAATTGGAGGTGTAGTGGACAGTGAAGAATATTACTTCACATTACAATGGGATGGTGAACTGATGTGCCAATGGGCTGAGGAGTGGCAGATGGAACTTCATTTAGATAAATGGGTGGGGCTAAATTTTGGGAAAGCAACTCTTTGCAGGATTTATATACTTAACGTAAAGGTCCCAGGGAGTGTTTCTGAACAAAGAGACCTGAGATTGCAGGTTCATTGTTTCTTGAAAGGAGAATTGTGGGTTGATAGGATAGCGAAGAAGGTGTTTGGTATGCTTGCATTTACTGATCTGTGCATTGAGTAGAGGAGTTGGGAGGTCATGTTGTGGTTATACAGGACATTGGATAAGCCAGTTTTGGAATATTGCGTGCAATTCTTGTCTCCTCCCTATCGGAAGGATATTGTGTAAATTGAAAGGGTTCAGAAAAGATTTGCAAAGATGCTGACAGGATTGGAGGATTTGAGCTAAAGGGAGAGGTTTCATGGGCTGGGGCTGTTTTCCCTGGAATGTCTGAGGCTGAGGGGTAACCCATATGGAGGTTTATAAAACCATGAGAGACATGGTTAGGATTAACAGACAAGATCTTTTCCCTGGGGTGGGGTAGTCCAGAACTGGAGGGCCCAGGTTCAGGATGAGAGGGGAAAGATATAAAAGGAACCTAAGGGACAACGTTTTTGATGTGTATGGAATTAACTGCCAGAGGAAGTGGTGGAGACTGGTACAATTACTGCATTTAAAAGGCATCTGGATGGGTATACGAACAGGAAGGGTTGAGAGGGATTTGGGCCAAGTGCTGGCAAATGTGACGAGATGATGTTAGGATATGTGGATGGCATGGATAAGTTGGACTGAAGGGTCTGTTTCTGTGCTGTACATCTCTGTGACTGTAAATGTTTTCCACTGTCCATTTCCAGCCAAACACATCACTGTTTCCCCTGTTTACCTTGGTCAGTTCTCCTCTCAAACCCATGTCAATGGCTTTGGTGATTGTAGGGTGTGCTTTATGGTCACTTTAAAAATCCATCATCTCGCTGAATTCCACTACACTACAATTTCCCCGAGGATATCTCAGTGTGACATTACTCCTTCACTCAGCGTCATGACCCAACAGTCGATCTGAGATAGTCACGTCCCTGGCCGTTTGCACAATGTGTTATTCAAAGAAACACTGACAGAAACATTCAAAGAGGAGTTCGGAAAACATCACTTTTGCCAATGTGACTGTCCCAGATTATACAAAGACTGAAGTCTCCCAAAATGATCACAGTGCCTTTGCAGTACACAGGAATTCATTGGAACGTGTTACAGTGTTGAGCAATGAAATGATGTCAGACAGCCTTAAAACTGTTCTCCTGTTTGTGTTTATGACACCTGTTACCCAGAATCAGCATTCAGGCTGATTCAGATGCATCATCTGGGGCCAAATGCTTTCTCTGTACTGCCTTTGTTACCCATTACTGTCAGGGTTACCCATCCTGCACTCCCTGAGACCCCTCAAGGAGGTGGACAATAGAATATTCATGTTCCACCTTTTGTTCACCCTGTCACCACTAAATCGCACTTATCTCTGTGCCACAGTCCATCCACCTTATTGCAGAGACTTTATCCAGTCCAAAAAAGAACATTAGGACTGACTCTTTCCACAATTTCTTGTCACAGCCCAATTCACTGATGTACAGTTTCAGTTAAACTCTGTCTCTTCCTGTTCCTTTCTGCTTGTCTTCAGCTACATTGCCATTTCTGTTTGGATTTGGAAAGCTCCTTTCACCTGAACCCTGGCCCTGCATCCTCTCTGTCAGTGTAAAGTCCTGTCCATAAGCCTACTGACATAATTGGCCAGGACACTGGTCCCAGCAATGTTATGTCTAATTCACTCATGGGATGTTGCTGTCTCTGGCTGGGCAGCATCGCATGCCCACCCCGAGCTGCCCTTGAGCTGAGTGCCTTGCTGGATCATTACAAAGAGGTGTTTAGAGTCAACTCCACTGCTCTGGGTCTGGATCATGTGTAGGCCAGACCCGCTGCCTATAACACATTTCCCTCCTGAAAGGATATTAAGCAGTTAGATGGGTTATACTGGACACCAGCATTAACATCTGGATGAACAGTCAGGGGAGAATAGCACGAGGCCATCACCTGTCCCACTCATAGCTCAACCGTCAGTGAGTACTCATCCCAGTGCACCATGAATCACACCCCTTTCATCATGACCATTGTGTGATCCTGATACCGTCCTGCACTCTGGTGATATCATTCAGTCTCTCTCCATGTGGTATCCCTCACTGTGTGGGTCTAATTGCTGCCTCTGTCAACATCTCTCACTCTTGCAGCTATCCGGATCCTGAGCAAACAGAATTCTCCATTCCAGAGAGACGCAGCAGCACAGGCCAGGGATGGAGACTGGGATTTTCCAGGTCTCTGTGGGATTCAGTGTCATTCTCCATGTGTAACCCTGACTGCATCAGTCTAATTTCCTATTCTGTCTGTTTCTCTGTCTCCTGTGGGTACTCAGGATGTTTCTGTCTCAGCCGAATTCCTAACTCCTGTCTCATCCATAACCACATCAAAGACGCCTGGTCAGCCAGAGAGAGATGGAGAGAGAGATCTGGAGCCTTCAGTAAATCCTGCAGCCGGTAAGATCACTCACAGTAAACAGCACGGGGAGGAGTTTGTGGCTTTCTGTATTCAGACCCGGAAGACAGGACATAGACACAGAGCTGGGCAAGGAGCAGCAACATTCTAGGCTTCATTCCCACCATCTTGTGAGGGTCCTGCTTTCACCTCTTCTGTACTGGTCCACACTGAGACATCTCTCTCTCTCTGTCCCTCGCTCTCACCCCCTCATTCGTATTCTCTCTTTCTCACCCTCTCTCTCTCTCTCTCTCTCTCCCTCACTCACTCTCCACCCAAACCCTCTCTCTCACCCGACTCTCTCTCTCCCTCGCATCCCTCTCTCCCTCATCCCTCTGTCTTTTGCTCACCTTCTATCTCTCCCTATCACGCTCTGCCCCCTCTCTTATCTATCTATCTTTCTCTCTCTCTCTCTCTCTCTCTCCTTCTCGTGTGCTCTTTCACCCTCTCAGACTCTCTCTCTCATTTCCGTCCCCTCCCTCCCGGTCACTTTCACCTCTGCCTCTCTCACCCCTCTCTCTCACTCCCTCACACTCTCACCCCCTCTCGCTCACACCCCCTCTCACTCTCAACCCATCTCTCTCTCACCCTATCTCCCCTGCCTCTCTCTCTTCCCCTTTCTCTCTGCCCCTCTTGTGCTCTCTACTCCTCTCTCACTCCACCTCTCTCACTCCCCCCTCTCTCCCCCCTCCCTCCCCTCTCTCTCCTCCCTCTCTCTACCCCCACCATTCTCCCCCTCCCCTCCCTCTCTCCCCTCTTTCTCTCTCCCCTCTCTCTCACCCCTTTCTCTCACCCCTCCCCCTCACTCCTTTCTCTCACCCCTCCCTTTCACCCCTCACTCACACCCCCTCTCACTCTCAACCCATCTCTCTCTCACCCTCTCTCTCTCCCGGCCTCTCTGTCTCTTCCCCCTCTCTCTGACCCAATTGTGCTCTCTTCCCCTCTCTCACTCCACCTCTCTCACTCCCCCCTCTCTCCCCCTCTCTCCCCCTCTCTCCCCATTCACCCCTCTCCCCCCTCTCTCCCCTCCCTCACCCTCTCTCCCCTCCCTCTCTCTCACCCCTCTCTCTCGCTCGCCACTCTCCGCCCTCCCCTCTGTCTCACCCCTCTCTCTCACACCACTCTCTCACCCCTCACACTCCCCCATCTCTCTCGCCCACCTCACTCCCCTTCTCCCCTCTCTCTCACCCATCTCTCATTCCTCTCTCCCCCCTTTCTCTCCACTCTCTCTTGCTCACATCTCTCCCCCCACTCTCACCCCTCTCTCTCATCCCCTCTCTCTCCCTCTCTCTCTGCCCCCCGCTCTCCCCCATCTCCCCCTCTCTCTTCCCCACCTCTCTCTCCGCCTCTCTCTCTACCCCACCACTCCCCTCTCTCTCTCCTCTCTTTCCCCTCTCTCTCCACCCATCTCACCCCATTTCTCTCACACCCTCTCTCCCCTCCCACTCTCTCTACCCCTTCTCTCGCACTCCTCTCTCCACCCGTCTCTCCCCCCTCTCCCCCGTCTCTCTGCCCCGCTCTCCCCCTCTCAGTCTCCCCCCTCTCACCCCCTCTCACCCCCTCCTCCCCCTCTACCCCCCTCTCACCCCTCTATCATTCCTCTCTCTCACCCCTCCCACCCCCTTTCTCTACCCCTCTCTCTCCCCCCTCTCTCCCAACTCTCTCTGGCTCACATCTCTCCCCCTCTCTCACCCCTCCCTCTCTCCCCCTCTCTCTCTGCCCCTGCTCTCCCCCTCTGTCTCCCCCCTCTCTCCCGCTCTCTCCCGCTCTCTCTCCTCCTCTTTCTCCCCACCTCTCGCCTCTCTCCCCCTCTCTTTCCCTCCCTCTCTCCCCTCTCTCTCCACCCATCGCACCCCATTTCTCTCACACTCCTCTCTCCCCCTTGTCTCTCCCCTTCTCTCACTCCCTCCTCTCTCACCGCTCTCTCACCCTCTCTCCCCCTTCTCTCCCCCTCTCTCTCCCCATCCCATCCTCCCTCTCTCTCTCCCGCTCTCTCACCCCTCTCACCCCTCTCTCTCTCACCCCCTCTCTCTCCCACTCTCTCTGCTCCCCGCTCTCCCCCATCTCCCCCTCTCTCTCCCCCCTCTCTCGCTCTCTCCACCTCTCTCACCCTTCTCTCTCCCCCGCCACTCCCCTCTCTCCCTCCTCTCTTTCCCCTCTCTCCACCCATCTCACCCCATTTCTCTCACACCCTCTCTCCCCTCCTACTCTCTATACCCCTTCTCTCACACTCCTCTCTCAGCCCGTCTCTCCCCCCTCACCCACCCTCTCTGCCCCCGCTCTCCCCTCTCTCTCTCCCCCTCTCTCCCCCTCTCTCACCCCCTCCTCCCCCTCTCCCCCCTCTCTCTCACCCCTCTTTCTTTCCTCTCTCTCACCCTCCCACCCCCTTTCTCTACCCCTTTCTCTTCCCCCTCTCTCCCGACTCTCTCTCGCTCACATCTCTCCCCCCTCCCTCACCCCTCCCTCTCTCCTCCTCTCTCTCTGCCCCTGCTCTCCCCCCTCTGTCTCCCCCCTCTCTCCCGTTCTCTCTCGCTCTCTCTCCTCCTCTTTCTCCCCACCTCTCACCTCTCTCCCCCCTCTCTTCCCCCTCTCTCCCCTCTCTCTCCACCCATCGCACCCCATTTCTCTCACACTCCTCTCTCCCCCTTGTCTCTTCCCCTCTCTCAATCCCCCCTCTCTCACCGCTCTGTCACCCCTCTCACTCCCCCTTCTCTCCCCCTCTCTCTCCCCACCCCATCCACCCTCTCTCTCCCCCGCGCTCTCTCACCCCTCTCAACCCCCTCTCTCTCCCCCCTCTCTCCCCCCTCTCTCACCCCCTCTCCTTCCCGCCTCTCTCTCTCTCACCCCCTCTCTCTCACCCCCACTCTCTGAACCTCTCCCTGTCACACCCCTCTCTCTCTCACCCCCTCTCTTTCTCACTACCTCCGTCTCTTTCCCACTCTCTCTCGCCCACACTCTCTCGCCCACTCTCTGTCTCGCCCACTCTCTCTCTTTTGCCCACACTCTCTCTCACCCCTCTCTCTCACCCACTCTCTCTCTCTCTCTTTCGCTCTCACCCCTCTCGCTCTCTTACCTCTCTCTCTCATCCCTCTCTCTCACCCATCTCTCTCTCAGCCCTCTCTCACCCCTCTCTCTCTTACCTCTCCCTCTCTCACCACTCTCTCTGACCACTCTCTCTCACCCCCTCTCTCTCACCACCGTGTCTGTCTCACCTCCTCTCTCCCAACCCCTCTCTCTCTCACCTCTCTCTCTCAACCCGTCTGTCGCACCTCCTCTGTCTCACCCCTTCTCTCTCACTGCCTCTCTCTCAACACCCTCTCTCACTCAACCCCTCTCTCTCCCCCCTCTCTCTCCCCCTCTCTCACCCTCTCTCTTTCACCCCCGTCTCTCACACACTCCCTCACTCTCGCCCCCTCTCTCTCTCACTCCTCTCTCTCTCGTCCCATCAATCTCACACCTCTCTCGCTGACTCCTCTCTCTCACACCCTCTCTCTCTTTCACCCCGTCTCTCACACACTCCCTCTCTCTCACCTCTCTGTCTCTCACCCTCTCTCTCTCTCTCGCTCACCCCTCTCTCTCACCCCTCTCCCTCACACTCTCTCTCTTTCACCCCGTCTATCACACACTCCCTCTCTCTCCCCCTGTCTCTCTCGCCGTCTGTCTCGCCCCCCTCTCGCCCCTCTCTCTCCCCCTAACTCTCTCCCTCCTCTCTCTCCACTCTATCTCTCTCCCTGTCTCTCAGCCCCTGTCTCTCTCATCTCCTCACTATCTCACCCCGTCACTGTCTCTCCCCATCTCTCTCTCACCGCCTCGCTCTCAACACCCTCTCTCACTCATCACCCTCTCTCTCACCCATCTCTCTCTCAGCCCTCTCTCACCCCTCTCTCTCTCTTACCTCTCACCCTCTCTCTCACCCCCTCTCTCTCACATCGTGTCTGTCTCACCTCCTCTCTCTCCCAACCCCTCTCTCTCTCTCACTCTCTCTCTCTCAACCCCTGTCTGTTGCACCTCCTCTCGCTCACCCCCCTCTCTCTCACCGCCTCTCTCTCAACACCCTCTCTCACTCATCACCCTCTCTCTCATCCCTTTCTCTCACACTCCCTCTCTCTCGCCCCGTCTCTCATCCCTCTCTCTCTGACACCTCTCTCTCACCCCTTGCTCTCGCTCACCCCTCTTTCTCTCACCCCTCTCTCACCCTCTCTCTCTTTCACCCCGTCTCTCACACACTCCTCTCTCTCGCCCCCGTCTCTGTCGCCCATTTTCTCGCCTCCACCCTCTCTCGCCCTTCTCTTTCCCCTCTCTTTCTCCCCCTCTATCTCTCCCGCAAACTCTCTCACCGCATCACTCTCTCACCCCCTCTCTCCCTCACCACTCACTCTCTCTCACCCCACTCTCTTGTCTCTCTCTCTCACCCCTCTCTTTCTCTCACCCTCTCTCTCTCACCCTATCCTCTCGCTCACATCTCTCTCTCACCCCTCTCCCTCACCCTCTCTCTCTTTCACCCCATCTCTCACACACTCCCTCTCTCTCGTCTCCTGTCTCTCTTGCCGTCTCACTCTCGCCCCCATCACTCTCCCCCTCTCTCACCCCCTCACTTTCTCTCCCCTCTCTCTCACCCTCTCTCTCACCTCCTCTCTCACCCCCCTCTCTCTCACCACCTGTCTGTCTCACCCCCTCTCTCTCACCCCCGTCTGTCTCACCTCCTCTCTCTCTCATACCCCTCTCTCTCACTGCCTCTCTCGCAACACCCTCTCTCACTCACCCCCTCTCTCTCTCACCCCCTCTCTCTCACACCTCTCTCTCTCACCTGTTCTCTCTATCTCACTTCATTATCTCACTCACCCCTCTCTCTTTCTCACCCCTCTCTCTCACGCCCCTTGTCTCTCACCCATCTCCCTCTCACCCCTCTCTCTCCCCCTCTCTGTCTCACCCCCTCTCTCTCACCCCTCTCATCTCACCTCTCTCTCTCACACCCCTCTCTCTCATCACTCTCTCTCTTTCACCCCCCTCACAAGCTCCCTCTCTCTCGCACCCCCCTCACCCCGTCTTTCTCTTCCCCCTCTCTCACAGCCCTCTCTCTCTCTCACCAGTCTCTCTCCCTCTCACTCATCCCTCTCTTAACCACTCTCTTTCTTACATTCCTCCCTCTCTCTCTCACCATTCTCTCAGCCCTCTTATAATCTCACCCCTCTCTCTCTTACACCACTCTCTCTCTCCCCCTCTGTCTCTACCCCTCTCTCTCAACCAACTCTCTCACCTGTCTCTCTTACACCCCTATCTCTCACCCGTCTCTCACCCCCTCTCTTTCTCACATCTCTCTCTCTCTCTCGCTCTCACCCCTTTCTCTCACCCCGCTCTCTCTTATCCTCTCTCTCTGCCATTTCTCTCTCTGTCACCCCTCTCTCTCACCGCTCTCTCTCACCCATCTCTCTCTCAGCCTTCTCTCACCCCTGTCTCTCACCTCTCTCTCTCTCTTACCTCTCCCTCTCTCACCACACTCTCTCACCCTCTCTCACCCCTCTCTCTCACCCCGTATCTGTCTCACCATCTCTCCCCCAACTCTTGTCTCTCTCTCACCCCCTCTCTCTCAACCCCTGTCTGTCTCACCTCCTCTCTCACCCCTCTGTCTCTCACCGCCTCTCTCTCAACCCCTGTCTGTCTCTCCGCCTCTCTCTCACCCCCTCTCTCTCTCACCGCCTCGCTCTCAACACCCTCTCTCACTCAAACCCTCTCTCTTTCACCCCTCTCCCTCTCTCACCCGTCTCTGTCACCCTCTCTCTCTCACCCCTCTCTCTCACCCCCTGTCTGTCTCACCTCCTCTCTCTCTCACTGATCTCTCTCACACCCCGTCTCTCTCTCTCTCTCTCTCCCCCCCCCCTTTCTCTCTCAGCCCTCTCTCTCACTCACCTCTCTCTCTCCCCTTGGCTCTCTACCCCTCTCTCTCTCATCCCTCTCTTACCCTCTCTCTCTTACACTCCTCCCTCTCTCTCACACCCCTCTCTCAGCCCTCTCATATTCTCACCCCTCTCTCTCTTACACCGCTCTCCCCCCCCCCCCCATCCCTCTATCTCACTGGTCTCTCTTACTCCCCTCTGAATTTCTCTCACCCCCCCTCTCTCACCCTCTCTCTCTCTCTCACCCGTCTCTCTCTCACCCTCTCTCTCTCGCTCTCACTCTTCTCTCTCTTAGCCCCTCTCTCTCTCAACCCCTCTCTCTCACCCCTCTCGTTCTCTCACCCCATGTTCTCGCTCACCCCTCTCTCTCACCCTCTCTCTTATGCCTCCCTCTCACCCCTCGCTCGGCCTCTCTCTATTTCACCCTCCTCTCTCACACACTCCCTCTCTCTCACCCCCGTCTCTGTCGCCCCCTCTCTCGCCCCCTCTCTTTCTAGCCTCTCTCTCTCCCCCTCACTCTCTCCACTCTCTCTCTCTTTCCCCCTCTATCTCTCCCTGTCTCTCACCTTCTCTCTCTCCAACCCCCTCTCTTTCAACCCCTCTCTCTCACCCCCTATCTATCTCACCTCCTCTCTCTCTCACCCCCCTCTCTCTCTCTTTCACCGCCTCTCTCTCAACACCCTCTCTCACTCATCCCCTCTCTCTCTCTCACCCCTCTCTCTCACACCACTATCTCCCCCTCTGTCTCACCCCTCTCTCTCTCTGCCCTCTCTCTCTCACCCAATGTCTCTCACTCACTCTCTCACGCGCTTAGTCTCTCACAGCGTCTCTCTCTCTCACCCCCACTCTCAGAACCTCTCCCTGTCACACCCCTCTCTCTCATCCCCTCTCTCCCTCACTCCCTCCGTCTCTTGCCCACTCTCTCTCTCTCTCGCCCCTCTCTCTCTCGCCCACACACTCTCTCGCCCACACTCTCTCTCAGCCCTCTCTCTCTGTCTCACGACCCTCTCTCACCCCTCTCTCGCTCACCACTCTCGCTCACCCACTCTCTCTCAGCCCTCTCTCTCTCTCACCCCTCTCTCTCTCTCTCATGCCCCGTCTCTCTCACCCCTCTCTCACCCTCTGTCTCTTTCACCCCGTCTCTCACACACACTCCCTTTCTCCCGCCCCTGTCTCTTTCGCCCCCTTTCTCTCTCTCTCTCCCCTCTCTCTCCCCCCTCTATCTCTCCCCATGTCTCTCACCCCCGACTCTATCACCGCATCAATCTCTCTCCCCCTCTCTCTCACCACTCTCTCTCTCTCACCCCCACTCTCTGATCCCTCTCTCCCTCACCCCTCTGTCTCTCACCCTCTCTTTCTCTCACCCCATTCTCTCTCTCCCCCTCTCCCTCACCCTCTCTCTCTTTCACCCAGTCTCTCACACATTCCCTCTCTCTCGCCCCTATCTCTTTCGCCCCCTTTCTCTCTCGCCTCCTCTCTCGCCCCTCTCTCTCACCCCCTCACACTCTCCACCCTCTCGCTCTCCTCTCTCTCTCCCCCCTCTATCTCTCCCCATGTCTCTCACCCCCTGACTCTATCACCGCATCAATCTCTCTCCCCCTCTCTCTCTCACCACTCTCTCTCTCTCACCCCCACTCTCTGATCCCTCTCTCTCACCCCTCTGTCTCTCACCCTCTCTTTCTCTCACCCCATTCTCACTCTCCCCCTCTCCCTCACCCTCTCTCTCTTTCACCCCGTCTCTCACACACTCCCTCTCTCTCACCCCCTGTCTCTCTCGCCCCCTGTCTCTCTCGCCGTCTCTCTCTCACCCAATGTCTCTCACTCACTCTCTCTCATGCGCTTAGTCTCTCACAGCGTCTCTCTCTCTCACCCCAACTCTCAGAACCTCTCCCTGTCAAACCCCCCTCTCTCTCATCCCCTCTCTTCCTCACTCCCTCCGTCTCTTGCCCACTCTCTCTCTCTCGCCCACACACTCTCTCACCCACACTTTCTCTCAGCCCTCTCTCTCTCTCTGTCTCACGCCCCTCTCTCACCCCTCTCTCGCTCACCACTCTCGCTCACCCACTCTCTCTCAGCCCTCTATCTCTCTCACCCCTCTCTCTCTCTCTCTCACGCCCATTCTCTCTCACCCATCTCCCTCTCACCCCTCTCTCTCACCTGTCTCTCTCACCACTCTTTCTCTCACCCCCACTCTCTGATCCCTCTCTCTCTCACCCCTCTGTCTCTCACCCTCTCTTTCTCTCACCCCATTCTCTCTCTCCCCCTCTCCCTCACCCTCTCTCTCTTTCACCCCGTCTCTCACACACTCCCTCTCTCTCGCCCGCTGTGTCTCTCGCCGTCTCTCTCTCACCCCTCTCTCTCTCTCTACCCTCTTTCTCTCACCCAATGTCTCTCACTCACTCTCACGCGCTTAGTCTCTCACAGCGTCTCTCTCTCTCACCCCCACTCTCAGAACCTCTCAGTGTCACAACCCTCTCTTTCATCCTCTCTCTTCCTCACTCCCTCCGTCTCTTGCCCACTCTCTCTCTCACCCACTCTCTCTCTCGCCCACACACTCTCTCATCCACACTTTCTCTCAGCCCTCTCTCTGTCTCACCCCCCTCTCTCACCCCTCTCTCGCTCACCACTCTCGCTCACCCACTCTCTCTCAGCCCTCTTTCAACCCCCTCTCTTTCACACATCTCTCCCTCACTCTCTCACCCCTCTCTCTCAACTCTCTCTCTCACCCCGCTCTCTCTTACCCTCTCTCTCTGCCATCTCTCTCTGTCACCACTCTCTCTCACCCCTCTCTCTCACCCATCTCTCTCTTAGCCTTCTCTCAACCCTGTCTCTCACCTCTCTCTCTTACCTCTCCCTCTCACACCCCCTCTCTCTCACCCCGTGTCTGTCTCACCTCCTCTCTCTCCCAACCCCTCTCTCTCACCCCCTCTCTCAACTCCTCTCTGTCTCACCTCCTCTCTCTCAACCCCTCTCTCTCTCACCGCCTCTCTCTCAAACCCTCTCTCCCTCACCCCTCTCTCTCACCCTCTCTCTCTCACAGCCCCTCTATCTCTCAACCGTCTCTCTCACCTCTCTCTCACCCTCTTTCTCTCGCACTCACCCTTCTGTCTCTCACCACACTATCTCAGAAAGTGCTCCCTCAGTACCTCAGACAGTTCTCCCTGAGTACCTCAGAAAGTACTCCCTCAATACCTCAGAAAGTGCTCCCTCAGTACCTCAGATAGTGCTCCCTCAGTACCTCATATATTACTTCCTCAGTACCTCAGAAAATGATCCCTCACTACCTCAGACAGTGCTTCCTCAATACCTCAGATAATGCTCCATCAGTACCTCAGATAGTACTCCCTTAATACCTAAGAATGTGCTCCCTCAATAGCTCAGATATTTCTCCCTCAGTACCTCAGATAATGCTCCCTGAATTCCTCAGATAGTGCTCCCTCAATACGTCAGAAAGTGCTTCCTCAATTCCTCAGAAAGTGCTCCCACAGTACCTCAGAAAGTGCTCCCTCAGTACCTCAGATAGTGCTTCCTCAATTCCTCAGAAACTGCTCGCTCAATACCTCAGATAGTGCTCCATCAGTACCTCAGAAAGTGCTTCCTCAAGACCTCAGGTAGTACTCCCTTAATACCTCAGAAAGTACTCCCTCAATACCTCAGATAGTGCTCCCGCAATACCTCAGAAAGTGCTTCCTCAAAACCTCAGATAGTGCTCCCTCAGTACTCCAGAAAGTGCTCCCTCAGTACCTCAGAAAGTGCTCCCTCGGTACCTCAGAAAGTGCTCCCTCAGTACCTCAGAAAGTGTTTCCTCAATACCGCAGAAAGTGCTCCCTCATTTCCAAAGAAAGCGTTACTTTGTTGTGTTTAACCCCCAAAGCCCTTCAGACAGTAGCTCCACAAAGCATTCACATCCTCAACACTTCAGGGCTCAGCCCAGCTCCCCCCTCAGATTGCGTTCAAACCCCTTCAGACTGTAAGGACCCACATCCACCCCTGTCCTAGATTGGAGCCCAGTTCCCCAGAACATTCCTGGTCTCTCTGGATTAATTTTAGAATTCCTACAGTGTAGAAGCAAGCCATTCCGTCCATTGGCAGACACACTGACTGTCTGAACAGCATCCCACCCAGACTCACATCCTCTATTATATCCCTGTAATGCTGCATTTCCCATGGCATCTTTGGACTGTGGGAGGAAACTGGAGCACCCGGAGGAAACCCGCACAGATACAGAGAGAATGTGTAAACTCCACACAGACAGTCACCGGGAGTTAGAATCAAACCATTGAGGCACCGTGCTGTCCTCTCTCCTTGGATGCCATCTCATCTAACCTTTTACTAAGCAATCTCCCATGTGAAACCTTCTCATCTGTCTCCGTGATCATCCCTTCAAAAGCTCTATCAAGCTGGACACATCATTTCCACAAACAAAGCCAAGCTGACCATCCCTAATCAATTCTTGCTTTTCCAAATGCATGTAAGTTGTCCCTCAGAATGCCCTCCAACAGCTTACCCACCACTGCCACCAGGCTCACAGCTCCATAGTACAATGGCTGTTCCTTGCAGCCTTACTTCAATAATGGCACATCATTAATCACCCTCCAGTCTTCAGGCACCTCGCCCGTTGCCACTGATCGGTCCATCTGACAAGGCCATCAGCATCCTTCTGTAACCTAAGGCTATCATCCTCAGTATTTATCACCCAACCGATCTTCATATCATTCATGAACCCAATGATGAACCCTCCACCATTCAAATCTAAATCTTTTCTATCAACCACATCAGCAAGACCCCAACAGTGAGACATGAAGAGACAGAGATTTCTAACTGGGCCGTCACTGTCTGCTTCCTGCCACTCAGCATTCTGCGCCGAATTCCTTGGATCTTGAGTGTTTATGTTCACTATCAGTTTCCAGTATGGATCCTGATAAAAGCCTTACTGACTTCCAAGCAGGCGACAGGAAAGTATTGTCCTTATTTACACACCTGGTCAACTCCTTAAAAAGTGCACTCCCATTGGTCAGACCCGAGCTCCCCTTAACACAACCATTCTGACTGTTCTTCATGAACTCCAGTCTCTTTAAATGCTGATTAGTTCTATCTCCCAAAATTGCTTCCAACAGACGTCCCACCCACGATATTAGCCTGACTGGCCTGTAGCTGCCTGGTATATCCCATGTTCCTTCTTGAATAACAGTACCACATGGTCAGTCCGACGACACCTCTCCTGTGGCCAGAGGGGATTTGAAAATGTTTGCAAGTGTCCCTGCTACTTCCTCCATCACATCATTCGGTAAACGAGATACATTTCCACCATCTTTTGGAGATTTACTGGGTTGTAAGAAGGCCAGACCGCTCAGAACCATCTTTCTCTCTATATATGCTAATTCATTTAATTGCATCATTGAGCATCTCCACGATTTCATACCAACCCTGTCCCAATGAGCATTTAGAACATGCATCCATTCACTATAGCCTCTGGGTCCATGCACAAATTCTCACTGTGTTCCACAACCTACTCTTTTTCTCATTATCAATTCACCCTTAATGTCACTGTAAAGTCCTTTCAGATTTTTATTTCCCCTCTTAACACTCCTCGCTCCCAGGCAATTAGCCTGCGATACGATTTGGAGGTGTGTGGGATGTCATTCTGAATGTGGATAAGCATTGGGAAGCTCAGAAATAAGGAACACACGACTGTGCTGAGTGTGGGGCAGTGGGATTCATTTGGAATGAGCACATGGAAGCTGAGGAATAAACCTCAGCCCTGCAGCATAAAAAAAGCCCTTTGAGCTGGCAGGTCAGTCACGTGAAACGAAAACTCGATCCCTGGGAAAAGAGGGTGGTAACCAAATGAAGATGGTCTGTTTGTACACAGTCTCTGGAATCTGGACGTGGGAATCATTGCTGAGCAGGGTATGTAGGAAGCAGAGGCAGAAATGTACTGAGCAATTTCAGATATTCCTCGTAGACCACAAGTCTTGGGAGCAGAAATTAGGCCATTCAGCCCATCCGCTAGTGTGCCACTCAATCAGTACTGACTCTCTTACAATGCAGGTATCCCCCAGACTGATGCACTGACAGTGCAGCACTCCCTCAGTAATGACACTCTGACAGTGCAGTACGACTCCCATATTGACCCTCTGACATTGTGGCAATTCCACATTACTGACCCCCTGACAGGCAGCACTTCCTCAGTATTGACCCTCTGACAGTGCAGCACCTCCTCAGTAGTGACCCTCTGACAGTGCAGCACTCCCTCAGTACTGACCTTCTGACAGTGCAGCATTTCCACAGTACTGATCCTCTGACAGTGCGGCACTCCCGCAGTGCTGACACTCTGACAGTGCATCCCTCCCTCAAACTGAGCTGCTGACAGTCCAGCACACACTCAGAACTGACCCTCTGACAGTGCGACACTGCTTCAGTACTGACCCTCTGACATTGCAATGCATCCTCTGTCCTAAACCTCTGACAGTGCATCCCTCCCTCAGTACTGACCATCTGAGAGTACAATACTACCTCAGCACTGTCCCTTTGACAGTGCGACACTCCGCCAGTACTGACCATCTGACACTGCAGTGCTTCCTCCATCCTGACCCTCAGACAATGCTGCACTCCCTCCATACTGATCCACTGACAGTGCTGCACTCGCTCAGTTCTGACACTCTGAAAGTGCAGCACTCCCTTGGTCCTGCACCCTTGACAGTGCAGCACTCCCCGAATACTGACTCTCTAACAGTGCAGCACTCTCTCAGTACTGATTCTCTGGCAATGCAGGAGGCCCTCAGTTATGACATTCCGACAGTGTGGCACTCCCTCAGTACGGACCAGCTGACAGTGCAGCACTCTCTCAGTAATGACCCCCTGAAAGTGCAGCACTCCCTCAGTACTGACCATCTGACAGAGCAGCACTCCCTCAATACTGACCCTCTGACAGTGTGGCTCTCCCTCTGTACTGACCCTCTGACAGTGCAGCACTCCCTCAATACTGACCTTCTGACATTGCAGTACATCTTCAGTATTGACCCTCTGACAGTGCAGCACTCCCTCAGTACCTACCTTCTGGCAGTGCAGCACTCCCTCAGTACTGACCTTCTGACAGTGCAGTACTCCCTCAGTACTGACCGTCTGACAGTACACTGCTTCCTCAGTACTGACCCTCTGACAGTACAGCGTTCCCCAGCACTGACCCTCTGAAAGTTTTGCATTCCCTGAGGACTGAACCTCTCACAGTGCGACACTTCCTCACAGTGCAACACTGAACTCTGACTGTACTGATGCTCCAACAGTGCAGCTTTCCCTCAGCACTGACCAACAAAACAGGGCAGCACTCCCTCAGCACTGACCCTCCGACAGTGTGGCACATCCCTGACAGTCTGAGAGGGCTGTATTTCCTCGGGCCTGCCCCTCGACAATGCGCACTCCCTTAGTATTGGCCCTCTGATACTGCAGCATTCCCTCAGTACTGACGCTCCGACCGAGCAGAACTCCCTCGGTGCGTGGCACTGTCTCGATTCTGCACCTCTGATAGTGCAGCACTCCCTCAGTACTGACCCTCTGACAGTGCAGCACTCCCTCAATATTGACCCTCTGACAGTGCAGCACTTCCTCAGTAGTGACCCTCTGACAGTGCAGCACTCCCTCAGTACTGACCATCTGACAGTGCAGCATTTCCACAGTCCTGATCCTCTGACAGTGCGGCACTCCCGCAGTGCTGACACTCTGACAGTGCATCCCTCCCTCAAACCGAGCTGCTGACAGTCCAGCACACACTTAGAACTGACCCTCTGACAGTGCGACACTGCTTCAGTACTGACCCTCTGACATTGCAATGCATCCTCTGTCCTAAACCTCTGACAGTGCATCCCTCCCTCAAACTGATGCTCTGACAGTGCAGCACTCCCTCAGTACTGACCATCTGAGAGTACAATACTACCTCAGCACTGTCCCTTTGACAGTGCGACACTCCGCCAGTACTGACCATCTGACACTGCAGTGCTTCCTCCATCCTGACCCTCAGACAATGCTGCACTCCCTCCATACTGATCCACTGACAGTGCTGCACTCACTCAGTTCTGACACTCTGACAGTGCAGCACTCCCTTGGTCCTGCACCCTTGACAGTGCAGCACTCCCCGAATACTGACCCTCTAACAGTGCAGCACTCTCTCAGTACTGATTCTCTGGCAATGCAGGAGGCCCTCAGTTATGACATTCCGACAGTGTGGCACTCCCTCAGTACGGACCAGCTGACAGTGCAGCACTCTCTCAGTAATGACCCCCTGAAAGTGCAGCACTCCCTCAGTACTGACCATCTGACAGAGCAGCACTCCCTCAATACTGACCCTCTGACAGTGTGGCTCTCCCTCTGTACTGACCCTCTGACAGTGCAGCACTCCCTCAATACTGACCTTCTGACATTGCAGTACATCTTCAGTATTGACCCTCTGACAGTGCAGCACTCCCTCAGTACCTACCTTCTGGCAGTGCAGCACTCCCTCAGTACTGACCTTCTGACAGTGCAGTACTCCCTCAGTACTGACCGTCTGACAGTACACTGCTTCCTCAGTACTGACCCTCTGACAGTACAGCGTTCCCCAGCACTGACCCTCTGAAAGTTTTGCATTCCCTGAGGACAGAACCTCTCACAGTGCGACACTTCCTCACAGTGCAACACTGAACTCTGACTGTACTGATGCTCCAACAGTGCAGCTTTCCCTCAGCACTGACCGACAAAACAGGGCAGCACTCCCTCAGCACTGACCCTCCGACAGTGTGGCACATCCCTGACACTCTGAGAGGGCTCTATTTCCTCGGGCCTGCCCCTCGACAATGCGCACTCCCTTAGTATTGGCCCTCTGATACTGCAGCATTCCCTCAGTACTGACGCTCCGACCAAGCAGAACTCCCTCGGTGCGTGGCACTGTCTCGATTCTGCACCTCTGATAGTGCAGCAATGCCTCAGTACTGACCCTCTGACAGAGCAGCTCTCCCTCAGCACTGCTCCTTTGACACTGTAGCACTCCATCAGAAATGATGCTCTGACACAACAGATTTCCCTCAGTACTGACTCTCTGACTCTGCAGCACTCTCTTTGTACTGATATTTCTACAGTGCAGCACTGCCTCAGTACTGACTGTCTGACAGTACAGCACTCCCTCATTACTGACCTTCTGACAGCGCAGCACTCCATTAGTACTGACCCACTGGCAGTGCAGCACTCCCTCAGTACTGACCCTCTGACAGTGCAGCACTACCTCAGTACTGCCCTCTGACAGTGCAGCACTCCCTCGCTATTGACCCTCTAACTGTGCAGCACTCCCTCAGTACTGACTGTCTGACAGTACAGCACTCCCTCAGTACTGACCCTCTGACAGTGCAACATTCCCTCAGTACTGACGCTCTGACAGTGCAGCAATCCCTCAGTACTGACCCTCTGACAGTGCAGCACTCCCTCAATACTGACGCTCTGACATTGAAGCACTCCCTCAGTACTGACCCTCTGACAGTGCAGCACTCCCTCATTACTGACCCTCTGACAGTGCCACAATCCCTCAGTGTTCACCCTCTGACATTGCAGCACTCCCTAGTACTGACCCTCTGACAGTGCAGCACTCCCTCAATACTGAACCTCTGACATTGCAGCACTCCCTCAGTGTTGACCCTCCGACAATGCAGCACTCCCTCAGTACTGATCCTCTGACAGTGCAGCACTCCCTCAGTACTGACCCCCTTTTTATTATTTCTTAGAGTCTTGTGGAAATTTGGAGACATAGGGTTTGCAGATTCTGAGGACGCATGAGAGAGACACACAAACCAACCCCTGTCTGAAACTCTCTGCAATGGACTATTCAGAGGCACAGAGTCACAGAGGTGCACAGCTTGGAAACAGTCCCTCCTGTCCAACTCGTCCATACCAACCAGATATTCTCATCTCATTTCATTCCATTAGCTAGCACTTGGCTGATAACCCTCTGAACCCTTCCTATTCACATACTCATCCTGATCCTTTTAAATGTCACAATTGTACCAGCCCCCATCACTTCCTCTGGCAGCTACCTGCGTGCCCTTGAATAAGTGCTCAAACATTCATACTGTCGATACAAATTCTAATAAACACCAACCTACGAAAGGCTATCATTGTCATTTTAAACCGACCCTTAGCTTCTTCATTACGCTGATTTCAACACAGGGAAAGAAACAGAGTTAGTGACCATCCACCGTGACCCTGTTATAAAATTTATTTTCAAATGTGGCTTGCATGTGATTCCCATACCCTCTAGTAATTGCCTGGAAGATGGGGGTGAGCTGTACTCTCCTGCTTCAGTCCTTGGGTGTCCCACAGTGATGTTAGGGAGAGACCTCCAGAATTTTGACCTGAACCATGTAAAGAGCTCTCTTAAAGTAGTGCCCTTTTAAAGTTGGGAAGTTAGTATAGACCAGGAGGACCCGAGAGCTGCTGTCTTGTCAGAGAGAGAGGACTGGTGGGTCACACACCTCAGGTGAGGGGCGAGGTTGAGAAGCTGGGGCCTTCATGGTAATTTCAGACATGATAGAGATTGAGCCAATAATGTTGGCATCACGAACCTGTTAGCTGAGGTAACTGACCCCCCTTTGGAGCAGAGGGATTCAATCCCTTTAATAGAGCCAGATTGAGAATTCATCACTAAAATCAATCTGTCTGGACGCGCTAGAGACCTGAAACATCAATACAGAGATTGCTGAAGAAGCGAAGCATGTCGGGCAGCATCTCTGAAGGGAGAGGGAGAGAGAGAGACAGAGAGAGTTCACCTTTCAATCCACTGATTTCTGCGGGAAAGTTCCTTCAGAACAGACCGTTTTGAGGAAGGGTCACTTGAAATGCGAATTGTTCCTCTCTCTCTTCACCGTTGCTACTGAATTTCCCCAGCCATCTATTTGCTTGAGAATTTGACCTGATCCAAGCGTCACTGAGTAATTCAGTCTGTGTTCATTGTCCTGAGGCTGCTTCTGCTGAAAGTTGAAAAACAGGCTTAAGGCTTTGTAAGGTATTGTATTCGGAGGGCGGGCTACATGGGAGAACAGATACAGAACACAGGCACTTCACAAAAATCCTTATCAATTTAACTTTGCGATGTTAATTCAGAAGGAACAGCTCAGACCTAACATTTCAGTTAATCAGCCAAGGGGAGTATATATGTCATGGCAAAGACTTGTTGTAAAGACTGTACAGAACCGAACTTTAGTGACTATGTTTGTATGTAAAGTTATTTTGTGAATAAAGTCTCTTTTTGATATTGATATAAATATTTTTTCGAGGGGGACCAAGCATCTTGAGCTTGTGGAGGCATTGCCCTTGTCCCTAATCTTTCTTCAATAAACGCTAGACAAGTTAGATACTCCCCGGGTATAGACATCAAACGGTCATCAACGGGGAGGAGATAGTGGGATTGTCACGGGGGCTCAGTGTTACCTCACCCCACCCGGGGTTCAATTCCAGCCTCGGGCGACTGTCTGTGTGGAGTTGGCACATTCTCCCCGTGTCAGCCCCTGGGTGATCCAGTTCCCTCCCACTGTCCAAGGATGTGCAGGCGAGGTGGATTAGCCAGAGGAAATGAAGGGATCCAGGGGTGGGGAGGTGATGGGATGCTATGCCGAGGGTCAGTGTGAACCTGATAGGCCGAATGGCCTGCTTCCACATTCTATGATCAATCCAGAGACTCAAATAATGTTCTGGGCCCTGGGCTCCAATCTTGGGAGTGGCTGGGGGTCATCACAGTGAGAACAGGTTTGGGGATGAACACGGTCTAAGGGGGCAACAGGTTTGCTTTCTGAGGTGTTGAGGGCATGAATGTTCTGTCGAGGTGTTTTGGGAATAAACATACTGAGGGGATGGTGTCTAAGGTATTGAGGGAGCACTATCTGTCAGTGCAGGGTGCAGATGGTCGAAAGGTACAGAAACACTTCATAGAACATAGAAAATAGAACATAGGACATAGAACAGTACAGCACAGAACAGGCCCTTCAGCCCAAGATGTTGTGCCGACCATTGATCCTCATGTAAGGTAAACCTAATGTATGAACCCTCAAATGTCTGTGACCATATGCATGTCCAGCAGTCTCTTAAATATCCCCAATGACCTCGCTTCCACAACTGCTGCTGGCAATGCATTCCATGCTCTCACAACTCTCTGCGTAAGGAACCCGCCTCTGACATCCCCTCTATACTTTCCTCCAAATAGCTTAAAATTATGTCCCCTCGTGTTGACAATTTCTGCCCTGGGAAAAAGTCTTTGGCTGTCGACTCTATCTATGCCTCTCATTATCTTGTGCCCCTCAATTAGGTCCCCTCTCTTCCTTCTTTTTACCAATGAACAAAGTCCGAGCTCAGTCAACCTCTCTTCATTAGATAAGCCACCTATTCCAGGCAGAATCCTGGTAAACCTCCTCTGAAGCCTCTCCAAAGCATCCACATCTTTCCAATAATAGGGCGACCAGAACTGGATACAATATTCCAAGTGCGGTCTAAGCAAAGTTTGATCGAGCTGCAACAAGATCTCATGGCTCTTAAACTCAATCCCCCAGTAAATGAAAGCCAAAAAAACCATATGCTTTCTTAACAACCCTGTCCACTTCGGTGGAAATTTTAATGGATCTATATATCTGCAAACCAAGATCCCTCTGTTCCTCCACACTGCCAAGAATCCTGTCTTTAATTCTGTACTCAGATTTCAAATTCGACCTTTCAAAATGCATCACCTCGCATTTATCCAGGTTGAACTCCATCTGCCACCTCTCAGCCCATCTCTGCATCCCGTCAATGTCCCGCTGCAGCCAACCTTAACCCGCTATACTGTCAATGACACCTCCAACCTTTGTGTCATCTACAAACTTGCTGACCCATCCTTCTATCTCCTCATCCAAGTCATTCATAAAAATTACAAAGAGTAGAGGCCCAAAGACAGAGCTCTGTGGAACACCACTCACCACAGACTTCCAGGCAGAATACTTTCCTTCCAATAACGCTCGCTGTCTTTTGTTGGCCAGCCAATTCTGTATCGAGACAGCTACATTTCCCTTTATCCCATTCCTTCTGACCTTCTGAACGAGCCTACCATGGGGAACCTTATCAAATGCCTTACTGAAGTCAGGATAGACAACATCCACAGCTCGACCCTCATCAACCTGCCGAGTAACATCCTCAAAGAACTCAATAAGATTTGTGAGGCATGACCTGCCCCTCACAAAGCCGTGTTGACTGCCTTTAATCAAGCCATGCTCTTCCAGATGGTCATAAATCCTATCCCTCAGAATCCTTTCTAACTCCTTGCAGACAACAGACGAAAGACTGACTGGTCTGTAATTGCCGGGAATTTCTCTAATTACTTTCTTGAAGAGAGGAATTACATTTGCCTCCCTCCAGTCCTCTGGTGAGGGTCAGCCTTAGGCGGTATGTAGACGGCGGTGAAGCTCAGGTTCGGGGCAGTGTTGGAAGGTGGTGGATGTCAGTGGGGGGGGGGTGAGTGGACGGCAGTGAGTGTCGGGCTGGGTGCGGTGTTGAATGGCGGTATGGGTCAGACAGGGGGCGGTGTGTGGACAGCGGTGAGGGTCAGGTTGGGAGTTGTATGTGGACAAGAGGGTCAAGCTTGGGGCGCTGTGTGAACAGTAGTGAGGTTCAGGCTGGGGGAAGTGTTGGAAGTTGGTGAGGGTTAGGCTGGTGGTGGTGTGCCGACAGCAGTGAGGGTCAGTATTGGTGCGGTGTGTGGACAACGTTGAGTGTCAGGCTTTGGGCGGTGTGTGGACTGTGGTGAGGGTCAGACTGGGTGCGGTGTGGGGTCAGGCAGGGAGCGTTGTGTGGACAGCGGTGAGGGTCAGGCTTGGGGTGGTGTGTGGACGGTGCTGTGGGACAGACTGGGGGCGGTGCGTGGACGGTGGTGAGGGTCAGGCTAGAGACAGTGTGTAGACGGCAATGAGTGTCAGGCTTTGCTCGGTGTTGGACGGTGATGACGGTCAGGCTGGGTATGGTGTGTGGACAGCGGTGAGGGACTGGTTTGGGTTGGTATGTGCACGGCGGCAAGAGTCAGGCTGGGGGCATTGTGTGGACTGAGATGCGAGTCAGGCTGGGGCGGTGTATAGACGGCGGTGAGGGTCAGGCTGTGGGCGGTGTGCGGGTGGCAGTATGGCTCAAGCTGGGTGCGGTATGGACAGCAGTGAGGGTCAGACTGGGGGTGGTGATGGATGGAGGTGAGGGTCAGTCTGGGGACGGTGTTGGACAGTGGTGAGGGTCAGGCTGAGGGTGGTGTGTGGACACTGGTGAGGGTTAGGCTGGGGTGGGGTTGGACAGAGGTGAGTGTCAGGCTGGGGGCAGTGCATAGATGGCAAAGAGGGTCAAGCTTGGGGCGCTGTGTGAACAGTAGTGAGGTTCAGGCTGGGGGAAGTGTTGGAAGTTGGTGAGGGTTAGGCTGGTGGTGGTGTGCCGACAGCAGTGAGGGTCAGTATTGGTGCGGTGTGTGGACAACGTTGAGTGTCAGGCTTTGGGCGGTGTGTGGACTGTGGTGAGGGTCAGGCTGGGGGCGGTGTGTCGACAGCGGTGATGGTCAGGCTGGGGGTGGTGTGTCGACTAGGTGATGGTCAGGCTAGGGGCGGTGTGTTGACAGCGGTGAGGGTCTGCCTGGGGTCAGTGTTGGGCATCAATGAGAGTCATGGAGGGTGCAGTGTTGGACGTCGATGAGGGTCACATAGGGGGCGGTGTTGGACGTTGGTGAGGGTCAGGCTAGGAGTAGTGTGTGGACATCAGAAAGTTTAAGGCTGGGGGCGATGGGTGGATGGCGGTGAGGGTCAGGCTGGGGGCGGTGTGTAGGTGGCAGTGAGGGTCAGGCTGGGGGCAGTGAGTGGACGGCAGTGAGGGTCAAGCTGGGGGCGGTGAGTGGACGGCAGTGAGTGTCAGGCTGCGGGCGGTGTTTTGGGTCAGTGAGTGTCAGGTTTGGGCGGTGTGTGGATGGCAGAGAGGGTCAGGGTGTGGGTGTTGTGTGGATGGCGGAGGGGGTCAGGCTGGGGCGGAGTGTGGACGACGCTGAGGGACAGGCTGGATGCACTTTTAAACAGCGGTGGGGGTCAGCCTCGGGGCGGTGTGTGGACGGCGGTGAGGGTCAGGCTTGAAGCGGTGTTTGACGGAGGTGAAGGACAGCCTGGGGTGTGTTGGACGGAGGTGAGGGTCAGGCTGGGGGTGGTGTGTAGAAGGCGATGAGTGTCAGGTTTGGGTGGTGTGTGGATGGCGGCAATGGTCAAGCTGGGGGCGGTGTCGGACGGCAATGAGTGTCAGGCTTGGCGTGGTGTGTAGATGGTGGCAATGGTCAGGCTGGGGACAGTGTGCAGCCGGCAATCAGTGCCAGGCTTGGGGCGGTGTATAGAATGTAGTGAGGGTCAGGCTGGGGGCAGTGTTGGAAGCGGTGAGGTTCAGGCTGGGGACAGTGTGCAGACGGCAATGAGTGTCAGGTTTGGGGCGGTGTGTGGACGGCGGTGAGGGCCAGGCTTGAGGCGGTGTGTGTATGGTGGTGAGGGTCAGGCTGGGGACGATGAGTGTATGGCAGGGAGGGTCAGGCAGGGGGCGGTGTTAAAAGGCAATGGGTGTCAGTCTTGGGGTAGTGTTGGACAGCAGTGAGGGTCAGGAGTCAGGCTGGGGGCAGTGTGTAGGTGGCAGTGAGGGTCAGGCTGGGAGTGGTGTTGGATGGTGGTAGGGGTCAGGCTGGGGGCCGTGTGTGGGTGGGCGTTCGTCCTGTGTGCTGCTGCAGTCTCCTCAATGGGGAGCAGACTTTGAAAACTCCGAGCCCCAGAGAAAAGGCATTTAATCGATTCACCGAATCATTGATTGTCCGAATGAATTAGTGCCCACCCAACTCGTTCACATTATTGAGGTTCCTCGATCTGTGGGAACATGAATTGGAAGGGTTTAGAGGGATATGGGCCAGGTTCTGGCAGGTGGGACTAGAATGGGTTGGGATACCTGGTCGGCATGGACTGGTTGGACCGAAGGGTCTGTTTCGGTGCTGTATATCTCTATGACTCTATGACCGTCCAGCCAATTTTGTATCCAAATCTCCCCATCTCCTTGTATTCTATGGTGATGAACTTGCTAACCCGTGTGTTATGTGGACCCTTGCTGAATGTCTTTCTGAAGTCCAAGTTAGTGATTTCCATGCACAAAGCCATGCTGACTATCCCTAATCATTCTTGTCTTTCCAATTACATGTCCATCCTGCCCCTTATAAGCCCTGCCAACAACTTGTCTTCTACTGACTTCAGGCTCACCGGTCTATAGTTTGCTGACTTTTCCTCACCAACTTTCTCAAATGATGGCACCAGTCTTCCAGCAACTAGTCCAGAACTAGAGGGCATAGGTTTAGGGTGACAGGGTAAAGATATAAAAGAGACCGAAGTGGCAACTTTTTCACGCAGAGGGTGCATGTAATGAGCTGCCAGAGGAAGTGGTAGAGGCAGGTATAATTGCAACATTTAATAGGCATTTGGATGGATATATGAATAAGAAGGGTTTGGAGGGATATGGGCCGGGTGCTGGCAGGTGGGACTAGATTGGCTTGGGATATCTGGTCAGCATGGATGGGTTGGACGGAAGGGTCTGTTTCCATGTTGTCCATCTCAATGACTCTGACTCTAAACGGCCAGTTTCCACACCACAGTGATTCTACGGGAAACTCATTTGGACAGGTACCTAATAGGAAATGTTTGGATACATGTGGACCAAGGGGAGGCAGGTGAGATTACCTCAGTTTGGAATTATGTTAGACATGGATTGATTGGATCACAGGGTCTGTTTCCATGCTATATAACATTACGACTCCAGCTGCAGCGGACAGCTGGAACTGACAACCGGAAGCGGCAGATACAAACCACGATAAATGCCGGAGGAAACATCACAGAAGCGCGTCAAAGGAAGCTCCCAAGCACTGAGGATGTCATCTAGACAGGGGACGAAACGTCTGCAAGACAAATTCCCAGCTCGGTGAACATCTTCCTTATCTCTAATAATTCCTCTCCAGCCTCAGACCCCTCCCTAACTCTAATCCCCTCCAGTCTCTCAAAGCTGTGCTCTATGTGCCTTTCTTTGATTTCGGCCTTGAGGATACCCCATTTTTATTTCTCACTTGATGATGGCCCTTTCAGATTCCTGCATCGAGCTCCTGAATTTCCTCCTAAACCTCTCCATCTCACGTTCCTCCCAAACACATTGACCAATCATGTGTCATCTATTCTACTATCATTTTTTCTGACCTGGTTTCAAAGGTGGCCTGTCATATTCCTATATTAAGTGTCTCAAGGTTTACAGCAGAGAAAAAGGCTCTGTGGGCCATTGAGTCTGTGCCAGTAAAGAAAACTATCACCAAACTATCTTGACCCATTTTACAATACACAGTCATTCGCACCATCTGTATACATATCACAAGTTTGCACCTAAATATGTCTTAAATGCTATTGGGATTTCTGTGTGTCCCATCCTTCCAGACAGTGAGGTTTAGTGCAACTGGTGCTCGATGACGACATCACCCACAGGAACACAGAGCAGCTGGGTCTGTGCAAACCAGAGATCGCCCACACAATGGGAAGGATGGCAGGGTCCCTGTGAGGGGGCACAGGAGATTTACCAGGATGGTTCAAGGAATGGGGGATTGTAGTAGCATGTTTTGGATACTCTTTTACATTATTCATTGGTATGATATAGGTGTTGCTGATACTTTGGGTTGATAATATCGATCTACAATAGATGGATTCTCCTTCTCAACCTCTCCCCTTGCCTGGGCTGGGGTAACCTTCCTGTTAAACCACCACCAGACATCTCTCCCTAATGAGAGAGCAGCCCTATGGTCTGGTAGGACAATGCTGCCTTTGCCTCTTACACAGTGATGCCACTGTACCTCGGGGGTGGAGAGAGGGAATGCTGAGGGTGGGGGATGGGACACCACTCAGGCACAGTGCTTTGTCCTGAAGGATGTTCATGTTCTTTAACATTGCTGGGAGCTGTACTGATGCAGGCAAGTGGACACTGTTCCAACACAATCCTGATGTGTACCTTATAGAGAGCAAACAGACATTGGGGAATCAGGGGTTTGGGGAAACTGAGATTGTTCTCCTTGTCGCAAAGGAAATTCAGGGGAGCTGTGACAGAGGGGTTTACAAAAGTTACCCGTTATAATAATGAACCTTACACCCATCAGCTCATTATACAAGGATTACAGGACACATTGAAGGTGTGGGGAGAACTATTGAGAGAATGGGATGATTTAAAGGAGAACTTTTATGCAGTAAATGGGATTGAGCTGGAACACAATACTCACACACAATGTGAATATCCAGGTCCTGATGACTTGACTAATTCAATCAGAATTTGGTGTTACAATGACTGAGATTGCCATCTGAATGTCCACCTGTAGTATCCTCTAATACAGGTTATAAAATCTGTCACTGTCAGTTCAGGTTAGAAACTCACACCATCCCCTCCTCCTGGGCCAGGATGACTGTACACATTACCCCTTATGGAGGTCAGCAGTTAGTTCAGGGGGAAATCTATGTGGGTTTCTATGAGTTTCCACCTTGGGACTTCATGTGACTGAACAGGGCAGATCTTTGACACATGGGACAGAATGATCCAAGAGTCAGTGAGATGTGGAGAGCAGGATTTCCTTCCTTTTCTTTCCTTCCGTGTTGCCGATGTGCCTCATCAATAAGACATGGGGAGTGAAAGGCTCATGCAGCGCGATGGGCAAGTTGTCTCCATTCTGACCAATCATCCCAGTCATCCCATAGAGTCTCATGAAAAACAGAGCAACACTGCACGCTTCCCACTGCCCAGGATTCCCAGTAAACGTTTAGAAGAATTGGTGGGAATCTGTCAGAAAAGTCATAACTGTAAAGTTCTAAGAGGATTGTGAAGGGAGAGCGATGCACATGAGAAGGGGGCAACAAGTTGCCAGATAGAATATAATTTGGGAAAATGGGAAGTTGGTCATTTTGAAGGGGATACTAAAAGTACAGACTGCTATTTAAATGGTGGAAACTGTAGAAAGCTCCACCACAAAGGGACCAGGGTTAATTGTGCAGGAAACACAGAAAGCAGCAGATTCTGGGTCAGTCACAGCATCAAGGGTTCTGCTTCAGATTCATCAAGTTTAAGGTAACACCGACATGGGTAAGGGGTTTCAGTAACAATGGAGCTGGGGTGAGGGGGAGACAAGCAACATTTTTGAGATTGGAATTCCTGGTGTTTGTGATTGTGTGGATGTCTGATCAGAAGGTCACCTTGGGGTCAGATATAACAGCAATATTGTAAAGAATGTAGTGTACCTCAGATATTTCCCAGTGGGAGGGAGGGGCTCAGAAGTAAGGGAATGTAATTTTTAATAGCAACTGAAGGCAATGGTTTTAACCATTACAATGTTTCATTGGAGAAAATTGCAGCCAATCGAGTAGTGGGAGCGTGGTAAGCAGGTTGATAACTGAATAACAGTGGAGTAATGGAGAGGGATGATGGGGAGGGAGAGCTGGGCAGTGTCAGTGTACATGTGAAACCTAACACAGTGCTTTTGGACAATGTCACCTCCTGGCAGTACGTAGGTGAGAAAAAGGAGGGTCCAAGGATAGATCCTTAGATTACCAACAGTGTGGAAACAGTCCCTTGGGCCCAACAAGTCCACACCGACCCTTCGAAGAGGAACCCATCCAGACCCATTTCCCTACGTTTACCACTGATTAATGCACCTAACACAACAGGTAATTTAGCATGGCCATTTCACCTAACCTGCACATCTTTGGACTGTGGAAAGAAACCGGAGCACCCGGAGGAAACCCATGCAGACACTGGGAGAATGTGCACACTCCACACAGTCAGTTGTCCGAGTCTGGAATCGAACCTGGGTCCCTGATACTGTGAGGCAGGAGTGCTCACCATTGAGCCACCGTGCTGGCCAACCCTTGCGGGACACCACATGCAATGAATTCAGAAAGGAAATCAGAGAGGTTATCACAGCTATATAAGTTACCATTGTCGAGGAGGGTCTGCCTACTGAGGCAGTATAGGCGGAAATTAGAAGCAGTAATGGAGCAGTCACCTCATTAGGGGTTTACTACAGGCCCATCAACAGCAGCAGGGAGATTGAAGAAAGCATAGATCGGCAAATTTTGGTAAAGAGTGAATGTAATAGGGTTGTTGTAATGGGTGACTTTAACTTTCCCAATATTGATTGGAACCTCCTTCGAGCAGATGGTTTGGAAGGAGCTATTTTTGTAAAGTGTGTTCAGGAAGGTTTCCTAACTCAGCACATTGAAGCGGCTGACGATGGGAGAGGCCATTTTGATTTTGGTGCTCGACAATGAGCAGGGGCAGGTGTCAGATCTTGCGGTGGGAGAGCATTTTGGTGATAGTGACCACAACTGCCTCATATCTACATAGCTATGGAGGAGGAGAGAAGCAGGCACAAAGGGAGATATTTAATTGGGGAAAAGGAAACTATGATGCTATCAGACGTGAGTTGGGAACCATGGACTGGGAGCAATTGCTCCATGGAAAGGCCACTATAGACATGTGGAGACGGTTTAAGGAACAGTTGTTGCGAGTGATGCATAAATATGTTCCTCTGAGACAGGCAAGAAGGGGTAAGATAAAGGAACCTTGGATGACGAGAGCGGAGGAGCTTCTCGTCAAACGAAAGAAGGTAGCTTACGTCAGGTGGAGGAAGCAAGGGTCTTGCTCAGCTCTAGAGGATTACAGGCAGGCAAGGAAGGAGCTCAAAAATGGCCTGAGGAGAGCCAGGAGGGGCACGAAAAAGGCTTGACAGGAAGGATGAGGAAGAATCCAAAGGCCTTTTACATGTATGTGAGGAGTAAGACAATGATCAAGAAAGAGTAGGGCCGATCAGGGATAGAATAGGGAACTTGTGTATAGAGTCTGAGGAGGTAGGGGAAGCCCTAAATGAGTTTTTTGCTTCTGTCTTTACTAAAGAAAAGGACCTTGTAGTGAATGAAACCACTGAGGAGCAGGTAAGCATGCTGCAACAGATAGATTGAGGAAGCTGATGTGCTGAACATTTTGACAAACATTAAGATTGACAAGTCGCCAGGGCCAGACCAGATTTGTCTTCGGCTGCTCTTCGAAGTGAGAAATGTGATTGCTTCGCTGCTTGCGAAGATCCTTACATCCTCGCTCTCCATTGGAGTTGTACCTGAGGACTGCTGGGAGGCAAATGTAATACCTCTCTTCAAGAAAGGAAATAGGGAAATCCCCGGCAATTACAGACCAGGTACTCTCACGTCTGTCGTCTGTAAGGAGTTAGAAAGGATTCTGAGGGACAGGATTTATGACCATCTGGAAGAGCATGGCTTGATTAAATGCAATCAACACGGCTTTGTGAGGGGCAGGTCATGCCTCACAAACCTTACTGAGTTCTTTGAGGATGTTACGAGGCAAGTTGATGAGGGTCGAGCTGTGGATGTTGTGTATGTGGACTTCAGTAAGGCATTTGATAAGGTTCCCCATGGTAGGCTCATTCAGAAGGTCAGGAGGAAGGGGATACAGGGAAACTTAGCTGTCTGGATACAGAATTGGCTGGCCAACAGAAGACAGCGAGTGGTAGTAGAAGGAAAATATTCTGCCTGGAAGTCTGTGGTGAGTGGTGTTCCACAGGGCTTTGTCCTTGGGCCTCTACTCGTTGTAATTTTTATTAATGACTTGGATGAGGGGATTGAAGGAGGGGTCAGCAAGTTTGCAGATGGCACAAAGGTTGGAGGTGTCGTTGACATTATAGAGGGCTGTTGTAGGCTGCAGCGGGACATTGACAGGATGCAGAGATGGGCTGACAGGTGGCAGATGGAGTTCAAACTAGATAAATGCGAGGTGATGCATTTTGGAAGGTCAAATTTGAAAGCTGAGTACAGGATTAAAGACAGGATTCTTGGCAGTGTGGTGGAACAGAGGGATCTTGGTTTGCAGGTACATAGATCCCTGAAAATGGCCACCCAAGTGGTTTTTAAGAAAGCAGATGTTGTTTTGGTTTTCATTAACAGGAGGATTGAGTTTAAGAGTCATGAGATCTTGTTGCAGCTCTATAAAACTTTGGTTAGAACGCACTTGGAATACTGTGTCCAGTTCTGGTCGCCCTATTATAGGAAAGATGTGGATGCTTTGGAGAGGGTTCAGAGGAGGTTTACCAGGATGCTGCCTGGACTGGAGGGCTTATCTTATTAAGAGAGGTTGACTGAGCTCGGACGTCTTTCAGTGGAGAAAAGGCGGAGGAGAGGGGACCTAATTGAGGTGTACAAGATAATGAGAGGCATAGATAGAGTCGATAGCCAGAGACTATTTCCCAGGGCAGAAATGACTAACACGAGGGGTCATAGTTTTAAGCTGTTTTGAGGAAAGTCTAGAGGGGATCTCAGAGGCGGGTTCTTTATGCAGAGAGTTGCGAGAGCATGGAATGCGTTGCCAGCAGCAGTTGTGGAAGCGAGGTCATTGGGTATATTTAAGAGACTGCTGGACATGCATATGGTCACAGACATTTGAGGGTTCATACATTAGGTTTACCTTACACGAGGATCAATGGTCGGCACAACATCTTGGGCTGAAGGGCCTGTTCTGTGCTGTACTGTTCTATATCCGATGTTCTATTTTCTATGTTCTATGAAGTGTATCTGTACCTTTCGACCATCTGCACCCTGCACTGACAGATAGTGCTCCCTCAATACCTTAGACACCATCCCCTCAGTATGTTTATCCCCAAAGCACCTCGACAGAACATTCATGCCCTCAACACCTCAGAAAGCAAACCTGTTGCCCCCTTAGACCGTGTTCATCCCCAAACCTGTTCTCACTGTGATGACCCCCAGCCACTCCCAAGATTGGAGCCCAGGGCCCAGAACATTATTTGAGTCTCTGGATTGATCATAGATTCCCTAAGATGTGGAAGCAGGCCATTCGGCCTATCAGGTTCACACTGACCCTCGGCAGAGCATCCCACCCTACCCCCTCTATCCCTGGATCCCTTCATTTCCTCTGGCTAATCCACCTCGCCTGCACATCCTTGGACAGTGGGAGGGATCTGGAGCACCCAGAGGCTGACACGGGGAGAATGTGCCAACTCCACACAGACAGTCGCCCGAGGCTGGAATCGAACCCCGGGTGGGGTGAGGCAACACTGACCCCCCGTGACAACCCCACCATCTCCTCCCCGTTGATGACCGTTTGATGTCTATACCCAGGGAGTATCTAACTTGTCTAGCGTTTATTGAAGAAAGATTAGGGACAAGGGCAATGCCTCCACAAGCTCAAGATGCTTGCTATCCCTCGAAAAAATATTTATATCAATATCAAAAAGAGACTTTATTCACAAAATAACTTTACGTACAAACATAGTCACTAAAGTTCGGTTCGGTACAGTCTTTACAACAAGTCTTTGCCATGACATATATACTCCCCTTGGCTGATTAACTAAAATGTTAGGTCTGAGCTGTTCCTTCTGAATTAACATCACAAAGTTACATTGAGAAGGATCTTTGTGAAGTGCCTGTGTTCTGTGTCTGTTCTCCCATGTAGCCCGCCCTCCGAATACAATACCTTACAAAGCCTTAAACCTGTTTGTCAACTTTCAGCAGAAGCAGCCTCAGGGCATTGAACACAGACTGAATTACTCAGTGACGCTTGGATCAGGTCAAATTCTCAAGCAAACAGATGGCTGGGGAAACTCAGCATAATTCAGCAGGTAGCAACGGTGAAGAGAGAGATGAACAATTCGCATTTCAAGTGACTCTTCCTCAAAACGGTCTGTTCTGAAGGAACTTTCCCGCAGAAATCACTGAATTGAAAGGTGAAGTCTCTCGCTCTCTTTTTCTCCCTCTCCTTTCAGAGATGCTACCGGACATGCTTAGTTTATTTTGCAATATCTGTATTGATGTTTCAGATCTTTAGCGCGTCCGTACAGATTGATTTTAGTGTTGAATTCTCAAGTTTGCTCTGTTCAAGGGATTGAATCCCTCTGCTACAAAGGGGGGTCAGTTACCACAGCTAACAGGTTCGTGATGCCAACATTGTTGGCTCAATCTCTATCATGTCTGAAATTACCATGAAGGCCCCAGCTTCTGAACCTCGCCCCTCACCTGAGGTGTGTGACCCACCAGACCTCTCTCTCTGACAAGACAGCAGCTCTTGGGTCCTCCTGGTCTATACTAACTTCCCAACTTTAAAAGGACACTCCAGTAAGAGAGCTCTTTACATGGTTCAGGTCAACATCCTGGAGCTCCCTCCCTAACATCACTCTGGACACCCAAGGACTGCAGCAGGAGAGTACAGCTCACCCCCACCTTCCAGGCAACTATTAGAGGGTGTGGGAATCACATGCAAGCCACATTTGAAAATAAGTTTTATAACAGGGTCACGGTGGATGGTCACTAACTCTGTTTCTTTCCCTGTGTTGAAATCAGCCTAATGAAGAAGCTAAGGTTGGGTTGAAAATGACAATGATAGCCTTTCGTAGGTTGGTGTTTATTAGAGTTTGTATCGACAGTATGACTGAGCACTTATTCAAGGGCATGTAGGTAGCTGCCAGAGGAAGTGATGGGGGCTGGTGCAATTGTGACATTTAAAAGGCATCAGGATGAGTATGTGAATAGGAAGGGTTCAGAGGGTTATCAGCCAAGTGCTAGCTAATGGAATGAAATGAGATGAGAATATCTGGTTGGTATGGACGAGTTGGACAGGAGGGACTGTTTCCAAGCTGTGCACCTCTGTGACCCTGTGCCTCTGAATAGTCCATTGCAGAGAGTTTCAGACAGGGTGTGGTTTGTGTGTCTCTCTCATGCTTCCTCAGAATCTGCAAACCATCTGTCTCCAAATTTCCACAAGACTTTATGAAATAGAAAAAAGGAGGGTCAGTGCTGAAGGAGTGCTGCACTGTCAGAGGGTCAGTGCTGAGTGAGTGCTGCACTGTCAGAGGGTTAGAGCTGAGGGAGTGCTGCACAGTCAGAGGGTCAGTACTGAGGGAGTGCTGCACTGTCGGAGGGTTAACGCTAAGGGAGTGCTGCACTGTCAGTGGGTCAGTAATGAGTGAGTGCTGTACTGTCAGAGGGTCAGTACTGAGGGAGTGCTGTACTGTCAGAGGATCAGTACTGAGGGAGTGCTGCAATGTCGGAGGGTCAACACTGAAGGAGTGCTGCACTGTCAGTGGGTCAGTTATGAGGGAGTGCTGTACTGTCAGAGGGTCAGTACTGAGGGAGTGCTGCACTGTCGGAGGATCAGTACTGAGGGAGCGCTGCACTGTCAGAGCATCAGTACAGAGGGAGTGCTGCACTGTCAGAGGGTCAGAACTGGGGAGCGGTGCATTCTCAGAGAGTTAGTACTGAGGGAGGGCTACGATGTAAGAATGTCAGAACTGAAGGAGCGCTGCACTGTCAAAGAGCTGCACTGTCAGAGGGTCAGTACTGAGGGAGTGCTACACTGTCAGAGGGTCAGTACTGAGAGAGTGCTGCACTGTCAGAGTGTCAGTACTGAGGGAGTGCTGCACTGTCAGAGGGTCAGTACTGAGGGACTGCTGCACTGTCATAGGGTCAGTACTGAGGGAGTGTCGCACTGTCAAAGAGTCAGTACTAAGTGAGCGGTGCATTCTCAGAGGGTGAGTACTGAGGGAGCGCTGCACTATAAGAATGTCAGAACTAAAGGAGCGCTGCACTGTCAAAGAGCTGCACTGTCAGAGGGTCAGTACTGAGGGTGTACTGCACTGTAGGAGGGTCAGTACTGAGGGAGTGCTGCACTGTCAAAGAGTCAGCACTAAGGGACCGGTGCATTCTCAGAGGGTCAGTACTGAGGGAGTGCTGCACTGTCATAGGGTCAGTACTGAGGGAGTGCTGCACTGTCAGAGGGTCAGTACTGAGGGAGTGCTGCACTGTCAAAGAGTCAGTACTGAGGGAGCGGTGCATTCTCAGAGGGTTAGTACTGAGGGAGCGCTGCACTATAAGAATGTCAGAACTAAAGGAGCGCTGCACTGTCAAAGAGCTGCACTGCCAGAGGGTCTGCACTGAGGGTGTACCGCACTGTCACACTGTCGGTATGGGGGCAGTGCCACACTGTCAGATGGTCAGTACTGAGGGAGTTCAGCACTGTGTGAGCGTCAGTACCGAGGGAGTGCCGCACTGCCAGATTGTCAGTACTGAAGGATCACTGCACTGTCAGAGGGTCAGTACTGAGCGATTGCTGCATTGCCAGAGGGTGAGTACTGAGGGATCACTGCACTGTCGAACAGTCAGTAGTGAGGGACTGCTGCATTACCAGACAGCCATTTCTGTGGAGTACTACACTGTCAAAGGGTCAGTACTGAGGGAGCACCACACTGTCAGAGGTTCTGTCCAGAGGGAATGCCACACTGTCTGAGGCTCTGTACTCTGAGAGTACTGCACCATCAGAGGGTCAGTACTGAACGAGCACTACACTGTCAGAGGGTCAGCACTGAGGGAGCATGCACTATCAAAAGGACAATACCGAGGGAGTGCTACACAGTGAGAGTGTCAGTTCTGAGTGAGTGCTATTTCAGAGAGTCAGAACAGAGAGAGGGCTGCACTGTCAGAGGGTCAGTACTGAGGGAGTGCTGCACTGTCAGAGAGTCAGCACCGAGCGGGTGCTGAACTGTCAGCGGGTCAGTACTGAGGGAGTGCTGCACAGTCAGATGGTCTGTATTGAGTGAGTGCTACACTGTCAGAGGGTCAGTACTGAGGGAGTGCTGCACTGTCAGATGGTCAGTGCCGAGAGAGAGCTGCACTGTCAGAGGGTCAGTACAGAGAGAGTGCTGCACTGTGAGATAGTCAGTACGGAGGGAGCGCTGCACTGACAGATGGTCATTACTGAGGGAGTGCTGCACTGTCAGAGGGTCAATATTGAGGGAGTGCTGCACTGTGAGAGGGTCAGTACGGAGGGAGCGCTGCACTGTCAGATGTTCAGTACTGAGGGAGTGCTGCACTGTCAGAGGGTCAGTTCTGAGGGAGTGCTGCACTGTCAGAGGGTCAGTACTGCGGGAGTGCTGCACTGTCAGAGGGCCAGTATTGAGGGAATGCTGCACAGTCAGATGGTCAGTGCCAAGAGAGAGCTGCACTGTCAGAGGGTCAGTACAGAGAGAATGCTGCACTGTCAGAGGTTCAGTACGGAGGGAGCGCTACACTGTCAGATGGTCATTACTGAGGGAGTGCTGCACTGTCAGAGGGTCAGTACTGCGGGAGTTCTGCACTGTGAGAGGGTCAGTACTGAGGGAGTGGTGCATTCTCAGAGGGTTAGTACTGAGGGAGTGCTGCACTGTCAGAGGGTCAGTACTGCGGGAGTGCTGCACTGTCAGAGGATCAGTACTGAGGGAGTGCTGCAATGTCAGAGGATCAGTACTGCGGGAATGCTGCACTGTCAGAGGGTCAGTACTGCGGGAGTGCTGCACTGTCAACGAGTCAGTACTGAGGGAGCGTTGCATTCTCAGAGGGTTAGTACTGAGGGAGCGCTGCACTGTCAGAGGGTCAGTACTGTGGGAGTGCTGCACTGTCAAAGAGTCAGTACGAAGGGAGCGATGCATTCTCAGAGGGTTAGTACAGAGGGAGCGCTGCACTATAAGAATGTCAGAACTAAAGGAGCACTGTACTGTCAAAGAGCTGCACTGTCAGAGGGTCAGTACTGAGGGTGTACTGCACTGTCAGAGGGTCAGTACTGAGGGAGTGCTGCACTATCAAAGAGTCAGTACTAAGGGAGCGGTGCATTCTCAGAGGGTCAGTACTGAGGGAGTGCTGCACTGTCATAGGGTCAGTACTGAGGGAGTGCTGCACTGTCAGAGGGTCAGTACTGAGGGAGTGCTGCACTGTCAAAGAGTCAGTACTGAGGGAGCGCTGCATTCTCAGAGGGTTAGTACTGAGGGAGCGCTGCACTATAAGAATGTCAGAACTAAAGGAGCGCTGCACTGTCAAAGAGCTGCACTGCCAGAGGGTCAGTACTGAGGGTGTACCGCACTGTCACACTGTCGGTATGGGGGCAGTGCCACACTGTCAGATGGTCAGTACTGAGGGAGTTCAGCACTGTGTGAGCGTCAGTACCGAGGGAGTGCCGCACTGCCAGATTGTCAGTACTGAAGGATCACTGCACTGTCAGAGGGTCAGTACTGAGCGATTGCTGCATTGCCAGAGGGTGAGTACTGAGGGATCACTGCACTGTCGAACAGTCAGTAGTGAGGGACTGCTGCATTACCAGACAGCCATTTCTGTGGAGTACTACACTGTCAAAGGGTCAGTACTGAGGGAGCACCACACTGTCAGAGGTTCTGTCCAGAGGGAATGCCACACTGTCTGAGGCTCTGTACTCTGAGAGTACTGCACCATCAGAGGGTCAGTACTGAACGAGCACTACACTGTCAGAGGGTCAGCACTGAGGGAGCATGCACTATCAAAAGGACAATACTGAGGGAGCGCTACACAGTGAGAGTGTCAGTTCTGAGTGAGTGCTATTTCAGAGAGTCAGTACAGAGAGAGGGCTGCACTGTCAGAGGGTCAGTGCTGAGGGAGTGCTGCACTGTCAGAGAGTCAGCACCGAGCGGGTGCTGAACTGTCAGCGGGTCAGTACTGAGGGAGTGCTGCACAGTCAGATGGTCTGTATTGAGTGAGTGCTACACTGTCAGAGGGTCAGTACTGAGGGAATGCTGCACAGTCAGATGGTCAGTGCCAAGAGAGAGCTGCACTGTCAGAGGGTCAGTACAGAGAGAATGCTGCACTGTCAGAGGTTCAGTACGGAGGGAGCGCTACACTGTCAGATGGTCATTACTGAGGGAGTGCTGCACTGTCAGAGGGTCAGTACTGCGGGAGTTCTGCACTGTGAGAGGGTCAGTACTGAGGGAGTGGTGCATTCTCAGAGGGTTAGTACTGAGGGAGTGCTGCACTGTCAGAGGGTCAGTACTGCGGGAGTGCTGCACTGTCAGAAGATCAGTACTGAGGGAGTGCTGCAATGTCAGAGGATCAGTACTGCGGGAATGCTGCACTGTCAGAGGGTCAGTACTGCGGGAGTACTGCACTGTCAACGAGTCAGTACTGAGGGAGCGTTGCATTCTCAGAGGGTTAGTACTGAGTGAGCGCTGCACTGTCAGAGGGTCAGTACTGTGGGAATGCCGCACTGTCAGAGGGTTAGTACTGAGGGAGTGCTGCACTGTCAGAGGGTCAGTAATGCGGGAGTGCTGCACTGTCAAAGAGTCAGTACTAAGGGAGCGATGCATTCTCAGAGGGTTAGTACAGAGGGAGCGCTGCACTATACGAATGTCAGAACTAAAGCAGCGCTGCACTGTCAAAGAGCTGCACTGCCAGAGGGTCAGTGCTGACGGTGTACCGCACTGTCACACTGTCGGTATGGGGACAGTGCCACACTGTCAGATGTTCAGAACTGAGGAAGTTCTGCACTGTGTGAGCGTCAGTATCGAGGGAGTGCCGCACTGTTAGATTGTCAGTACTGAGGGATCACTGCACTGTCAGAGGGTCAGTACTGAGGGAGTGCTGCACTGTCAGAGGGTCAGTACTGAGGGAATACTGCACTGTCAAGGGTCAGTACTGAGGGAGTGCTGCACTGTCATAGGGTCAGTACTGAGGAAGTGCCGCACTGTCAAAGGGTCAGTACTGAGGGAGTGCCACACTGTCAGAGGGTCAGTACTGAGGGAGTGCTGCACTGTCAAAGAGTCAGTACTAAGGGAGCGCTGCATTCTCAGAGGGTTAGTACTGAGGGAGCGCTGCACTATAAGAATGTCAGAACTAAAGGAGCGCTGCACTGTCAAAGAGCTGCACTGTCAGAGGGTCAGTACTGAGGGTGTACCGCACTGTCACACTGTCGGTATGGGGGCAGTGCCACACTGTCAGATGGTCAGTACTGAGGGAGTTCAGCACTGTGTGAGCGTCAGTACCGAGGGAGTGCTGCACTGTCAGATTGTCAGTACTGAGGGATCACTGCACTGTCAGAGGGTCAGTACTGAGCGACTGCTGCATTGCCAGAGGGTGAGTACTGAGGGATCACTGCACTGTCGAACAGTCAGTAGTGAGGGACTGCTGCATTACCAGACAGCCATTTCTGAGGAGTACTACACTGTCAAAGGATCAGTACTGAGGGAGCACCACACTGTCAGAGGTTCAGTCCAGAGGGAATGCCACACTGTCTGAGGCTCTGTACTCTGAGCGTACTGCACCATCAGAGGGTAAGTACTGAACGAGCACTACACTGTCAGAGGGTCAGCACTGAGGGAGCATGCACTATCAAAAGGTCAGTACTGAGGGAGCGCTACACAGTGAGAGTGTCAGCTCAGAGTGAGTGCTATTTCAGAGAGTCAGTACAGAGAGAGTGCTGCACTGTCAGAGGGTCAGTACTGAGGGAGTGCTGCACTGTCAGAGAGACAGTTCCGAGCGGATGCTGAACTGTCAGCGGGTCAGTACTGAGGGATTGCTGCACAGTCAGATGGTCTGTATTTAGTGAGTGCTACACTGTCAGAGGGTCAGTACTGATGGAGTGCTGCACTGTCAGATGGTCAGTGCCGAGAGAGAGCTGCACTGTGAGAGGGTCAGTACAGAGAGAGTGCTGCACTGTGAGAGGGTCAGTACGGAGGGAGCGCTGCACTGTCAGATGGTCATTACTGAGGGAGTGCTGCACTGTCAGAGGGTCAATACTGAGGGAGTGCTGCACTGTGAGAGGGTCAGTGCGGAGGGAGCGCAGCACTGTCAGATGGTCAGTACTGAGGGAGTGCTGCACTGTCAGATGGTCAGTACTGAGGGAGTGCTGCACTGTCAGATGGTCAATGCCGAGAAGAGAGCTGCACTGTCAGAGGGTCAGTAAAGAGAGAGTGCTGCACTGTGAGAGGGTCAGTACGGAGGGAGCGCTGCACTGTCAGATGGTCATTACTGAGGGAGTGCTGCACTGTCAGAGGGTCAATACTGAGGGAGTGCTGCACTGTGAGAGGGTCAGTGCGGAGGAATGCAGCACTGTCAGATGGTCAGTACTGAGGGAGTGCTGCACTGTCAGATGGTCAGTACTGAGGGAGTGCTGCACTGTCAGAGCGTCAGTACAGAGAGAATGCTGCACTGTCAGAGGTTCAGTACGGAGGGAGCGCTGCACTGTCAGATGGTCATTACTGAGGGAGTGCTGCACTGTCAGAGGGTCAGTACTGCGGGAGTGCTGCACTGTGAGAGGGTCAGTATGAGGGAACGTTGTGTTCTCAGAGGTTTAGTACTGAGGGAGTGCTGCACTGTAAGACTGTCAGAACTAAAGGAGCGCTGCACTGTCAAAGAGCTGCACTGTCAGAGGTTAGTACAGAGTGAGTGGTGCATTCTCAGAGGGTTAGTACTGAGGGAGTGGTGCACTGTGAGAGGGTCAGTACTGAGGGAGTGGTGCATTCTCAGAGGGTCAGTACTGAGGGAGTGCTGCACCGTCAGAGGGTCAGTACTGCGGGAGTGCTGCACTGTCAGAGGAGCAGTACTGATGGAGTGCTGCACTGTCAGAGGGCCAGTACTGCGGGAGTGCTGCACTGTCAGAGCGTCAGTACTGAGGGAATGCTGCACAGTCAGATGGTCAGTGCCGAGAGAGAGCTGCACTGTCAGAGGGTCAGTACAGAGATTTTGCTGCACTGTCAGAGGTTCAGTACGGAGGGAGCGCTGCACTGTCAGATGGTCATTACTGAGGGAGTGCTGCACTGTCAGAGGGTCAATACTGAGGGAGTGCTGCACTGTGAGAGGGTCAGTACGGAGGGAGTGCTGCACTGTCAGAGGTTCAGTATGGAGGGAGCATTGCACTGTCAGATGGTCAGTACTGAGGGAGTGCTGCTCTGTTAGAGGGTCAGTACAGAGAGAATGCTGCACTGTCAGAGGTTCAGTACGGAGGGAGCGCTGCACTGTCAGATGGTCATTACTGAGGGAGTGCTGCACTGTCAGAGGTTCAGTACGGAGGGAGCGCTGCACTGTCAGATGGTCATTAATGAGGGAGTGCTGCACTGTCAGAGGGTCAGTACGGAGGGAGTGCTGCACTGTCAGAGGTTCAGTACGGAGGGAGTGCTGCACTGTGAGAGGGTCAGTACGGAGGGAGTGCTGCACTGTCAGAGGTTCAGTACGGAGGGAGCGTTGCACTGTCAGATGGTCAGTACTGAGGGAGTGCTGCACAGTCAGATGGTCAGTACTGAGGGAGTGCTGCACTGTCAGAGGGTCAGTACTGAGGGAATGCTGCACAGTCAGATGGTCAGTGCTTTGAGAGAGCTGCAATGTCAGAGGGTCAGTACAGAGGGAATGCTGCGCTGTCAGAGGTTCAGTACGGAGGGAGCGCTGTACTGTCAGATAGTCATTACTGAGGGAGTGCTGCACTGTCAGAGGGTCAATACTGAGGTAGTGCTGCACTGTGAGAGGGTCAGTGCGGAGGGAGTGCTGCACTGTCAGAGGATCAGTACTGAGGGAGTGCTGCACTGTCAGAGGTTCAGTACGGAGGGAGCGTTGCACTGTCAGATGGTCAGTACTGAGGGAGTGCTGCACTGTCAGAGGGTCAGTACTGCGGGAGTGCTGCACTGTCAGATGGTCAGTATTGAGTGAATGCTGCACAGTCAGATGGTCAGTGCCGAGAGAGAGCTGCACTGTCAGAGGGTCAGTACAGAGAGAATGCTGCACTTTCAGAGAGTCAGTACGGAGGGAGCGCTGCACTGTCAGATGGTCATTACTGAGGGAGTGCTGCACTGTCAAAGGGTCAATAATGAGGGAGTGTTGCACTGTGAGAGGGTCAGTACGGAGGGAGCGTTGCACTGTCAGATGGTCACTACTGAGGGAGTGCTGCACTGTCAGAAGGTCAGTACTGAGGGAACGGTGTGTTCTCAGAGGGTTAGTACTGGGGGAGTGCTGCACTGTAAGACTGTCGGAACTAAAGGAGCGCTGCACTGTCAGAGGGTTAATACTGAGGGAGTGGTGTTTTCTCAGAGGGTTAGTACTGAGGGAGCGCTACACTGTAAGACTGTCAGAAGTAAAGGAGCTCTGCACTGTCAAAGAGCTGTACTGTCAGAGGGTCAGTACTGAGGGAGTGCTGCACTGTCAGAGGGTCAGTACTGCGGGAGTGCTACACTGTCAGAGGATCAGTACTGAGGGAGTGCTGCACTGTCAGAGGATCAGTACTGCGGGAATGCTGCCCTGTCAGAGGGTCAGTACTGCGGGAATGCTGCACTGTCAAAGAGTCAGTACTGAGGGAGCGGTGCATTCTCTGAGGGTTCGTACTGAGGGAGTGCTACACTGTAAGACTGTCAGAACTAAAGGAGCACTGCACTGTCAAAGAGCTGCACTGTCAGAGTGTCAGTACTGATGGTGTACCGCACTGTCACACTGTCGGTATGGGGGCTGTGCCACACTGTCAGAGGGTCAGTACTGAGGGTGGACTGCACTATCAGAGGGTCCGTACTGAGGGAATGCTGCACTGTCAGAGGGTAAGTACTGCGGGAGTGCAGCACTGTCAGAGGATCAGTACTGAAGGAGTGCAGCACTGTCAGAGGATCAGTACTGAGGGAGTGCTGCACTGTCAGAGCGTCAGTACTGAGGGAGTGCCACACTGTCAGAGGGTCAGTCCTGAGGGAGTGCTGCACTGTCGGAGGGGCAGTACTGAGGGAGGGCTGTATTGTCAGAAGGTCTGTGCAGAAAGAGTGCTACACTGACACAGGGTCTGTACTGAGGGAGTGCTGCACTGTCAGATGGTCAGTACTGAGTGAGTGCTGCACCGTCGGAGGGGCAGTACTGAGGGAGCGCCGCACTGTGAGAGGGTCTGTACTGTGGGAGACCTGCATTGTTGGAGGGTCAGTACTGAGGGAGAGCTGCACTGTCAGAGGGTCAGTACTGAGGGAGCGCCGCACTATGAGAAGGTCAGTACTGAGGGAGAGCTGCACTGTCAGATTGTCAGTACTGAGGGAGTGCCGCACTGTAAGAGGTTCACTACTCAGGGATTGCTATACTGTGAGAGGGTCAGTACTGAGGGAGTGCTGCACTGTCAGAGGGTCAGGACTGACGGAGTGCTGCACTGTCAGAGGGTCAGGACTGTGAGAGAGCTGCCCTGTCAGAGGGTCTGTACGGAGGGAAGGCTGCACTATCAGAGGGTCAATTCTGAGGGAGTGCTGCACTGTCATGGGTTCAGTACTGAGGGAGCGCCGCACTGTGAGAGTGTCAGTAGTCAGGGATTGCTACCCTGTGAGAGGGTCAGGACTGAGGGAGTGCCACACTGTCAGAGCGTCAGTATTGAGGGAGTGCCACACTGTCAGAGGGTCAGTACAGAGGGAGTGCCGCACTGTCAGAGGGTCAGTACTGAGGGTGAGCTGCACTTTCAGAGGATCAGTACTGAGAGAGTGCTGCACTGCCAGAGGGTCAGTACTGAGGGAGTGCCGCACTGTTCGAGGGTCAGTACTGAGGGAGTGCCGCACTGTCATTGGGTCAGTACTGAGGGAGTGCTACACTGTCAAAGAGTCAGTACTAAGGGAGTGCCGCACTGCCAGGGGGTCTGTACTGAGGGATTGTCGCACTGTTAGAGGCTCAGTCCTGAGGGAGTGCTTCACTGCCAAAGAGTCAGTACTGAGGGAGTGCTGCACTGTCAGAGACTCAATACTGAGAGAGCACCACAGTGTCAGAGCTTCAGTCCAGACGGCAGGTCTCACTATCACTGCACTGAGACAGCACTGCACCATCAGAGGGTCAGTACTGAGGGAGTGCCTCAATGCCAGAGGGTCAGTACTGAGGGAGTGCTGCACTGTCAGAGGGTCAGTACTGAGTGAGTGCTGCACTGTCAGAGGGTTAGTACAGAGATAGTGCTACACTGTCAGATAGACAGTAATGAGGCACTGCTGGACTGTCAGAGGTGCAGGACCGAGGCAGAGGGTCAGTATTGAGGGAGTGATTCACTGTCAATAGGTCAGTACTGAGGGAGTGCTACACTGTCAATGAGTCAATACTGAGGCTGTGCTGTACTGTCAGAGTGTCAGTTACGTTGGAGTGCTGTACTGTCAGAGGTATTGTCCTGAGATTGGGCCACACTGTCGGAGGGTCAGTATAGAGCCACTTCCACACTGTCAGAGTCAGTACTGAGGGAGTGCATCACTATCAGAGGATCAGTGTGGAGGGAATGCTGTATTGTCAGAGGATCAGTAGGGAGGGAGTGCAGCATTGTCAGAGGGTCAGTGTGGAGGGAGTGCAGCATTGTCAGAGGATCAATATGGAGGGAGTGCAGCATTGTCAGAGGATCAGTATGGAGAGAGTGCAGCATTGTCAGAGGGTCAGTGTGGAGGGAGTGCAGCATTGTCAGAGGATCAGTATGGAGAGAGTGCAGCATTGTCAGAGGGTCAGTGTGGAGGGAGTGCAGCATTGTCAGAGGATCAGTGTGGAGGGAGTGCAGCATTGTCAGAGGATCAGCATGGAGGGAGTGCAGCATTGTCAGAGGGTCAGTGTGGAGGGAGTGCAGCATTGTCAGAGGATCAGTGTGGAGGGAGTGCAGCATTGTCAGAGGATCAGTATGGAGGGAGTGCAGCATTGTCAGAGGGTCAGTGTGGAGGGAGTGCAGCATTGTCAGAGGGTCAGTGTGGAAGGTGTGCAACATTGTCAGAGGATCAGTGTGGAAGGAGTGCAGCATTGATAGAGGGTCAGTGTGGAGGGAGTGCAGCATTGTCAGAGAGTCATGACGGGGGGAATTGCAGCACTGTCAGAGGTCAGTGTGGAGGGAGTGCAGCATTGTCAGAGAGTCAAGATGGAGGTATTGCTGTGCAGTGAGAGAGTCAGTAATGATGAAGTCCGCACTCTCTGACGGTCAGTACTAATGGATTGCCATGCTACCAGAGTGTCGCACTGTGAGAGTGTTACTACTGAGGGAGCGCTGCACTGTGAAAGGGTTAGAACTGAGGGAACACCGCACTCTGAAAGGGGATTAGTACTGAGGGATCACCACGCTGTGAGGGGGTCAGTACAGTGGGAGCGTCACGCTATGTGTCGGACAGTCAGTACTGAGTGATTGCTGCATTGCCAGAGGGTCAGTACTGAGAGAGTGATGCATACTCAAAGGGTCATTACTGAGGGAGTGCTACACGGTCAGTGTGTCAGTTCTGCGGGAGTGTTGTTTCAGAGGGTCAGTACTGAAGGAGAGCTGCACTGCCAAAGGGTCAGTACTGAGGCATTGCTGGACTATCAGAAGTGCAGGAATGAGGCAGTGCCGCACTATCAGAGTGTTAGTACTGAGGGTGTTCTGCTCTGTCGGAGAGTCAGTACTGAGAAAATGCCACGTTATCGGAGGGTTAGAACCGAGGGAGTGCTACACTGTCAGAGCATCTGTATTGAGGGAGTGCCACATTGTCAGAGGGTCAGTACTGAGGGAATGCCACACTGTATGAGTGTCAGTACTGAGGGAATGCTGCATTGTAGAAATGTCAGTACAAAGAGAGTGCTGCAGAGTCCGACGGTCAGTACCGAGAGAGTGCTACACTGTGAGAGCATCTGTATTGAGGGAGTGCCACATTGTCGGAGGGTCAGTACTGAGGGAATGCCACACTGTTTGAGTATCAGTACTGAGGGAGCGCTGCACTCTAGAAATGTCAGTACAAAGAGAGTGCTGCAGAATCCGAGGGTCAGTACTGAGGGAAAGCTGTTGTGTCAGACCGTCACTTCTGAGGGAGTGTAGCAGTGTCAAAGGATCAGTACTGAGGGAATGCTGCACTGTCAGAGGATCAGTACTGAGGGAGTGCTGCACTGTCATAGGGCCAGTACTGAGGGAGTGCTGCACTGTCAGAGCGTCAGTTCTGAGGGAGTGCTGCACTGTCAGAGGGTCAGTACTGAGGTATTGCTGCACTGTCAGAGGTCAGTACTGAGGGAGTGCCACACTATCAGAGGGTCAGTACTGAGGGAGTGCTGCACTGTCAGTGGGTCAGTACTGAGGGAGTGCTGCACTGTCAGATGGTCAGTACTGAGGGACTGCAGCACTGTCAGAGGTCAGTACTGAGGGAGTGCTACACTGTCAGAGGGTCAGTACTGAGGGAGTGCAGCACTATCAGAGATTCAGTACTGAGGGAGTGCAGGACTATCAGAGGGTCAGTACTGAGGGAGTGCTACACTGTCAGAGGGTCAGAACTGAGGGAGTGCGGCACTGTCAGTGGGACAGTACTGTGGAAGAGCTGCATTGTCGGAGGGTCTGTACAGAAGGAGTGCTGCACTGTCAGCGGGTCTGTACGGAGGGAGAGCTGCACTGTCGTTGGGTTGTACTGAGGGAGTGCTGCACTGTCAGAGGGTCTGTACTGTGGGAGAGCTGCATTGTTGTACGGTCAGGACTGAGGGAGCACCATGGTGTCAGAGGGTCAGTACTGAGTGAGAGCTGCACTGTCAGAGGGTCAGTACTGAGGGAGAGCTGCACTGTCAGAGGTTCAATACTGAGGGCGTGCTGCACTGTCAGACGGTCAGTACAGAGAGAGTGCTACACTATCAGAGGGTCAGTACTGTGGAGAGCTGCATTGTCAGAAGGTCTGTTCAGAAGGGGTGCTACACTGACAGAGGGTCTGTACTGAGGGAGTGCTGCACTGTCAGTGGGTCAGTACTGAAGTAGTGCTGCACTGTCAGAGGTCAGTACTGAGGGAGTGCAGCAGTATCAGAGGGTCAGTACTGAGGGAGTGCGACACTGTCAGAGGGTCAGTACTGAGGGAGTGCAGCACTGTCAGTGGGACAAATCTGTGGAAGAGCTGCATTGTCGGAGGGTCTGTACAGAAGGAGTGCTGCACTGTCAGCGGGTCTGTACAGAGGGAGAGCTGCACTTTCTAAGGTCAGTACTGAGGGAGTGCTGCACTGTCAGAGGGTCTGTACTGTGGGAGAGCTGCATTGTTGTCGGGTCAGTACTGAGGGAGCACCATGGTGTCAGAGGGTCAGTACTGAGTGAGAGCTGCACTGTCAGAGGGTCAGTACTGAGTGAGAGCTGAACTGTCAGAGGGTCAGAACTGAGGGAGAGCTGCACTGTCAGAGGGTTAGTACTGAGGGAGAGCTGCACTGTCAGAGGGTCAATACTGAGGGCGTGCTGCACTGTCAGACGGTCAGTACAGAGAGAGTGCTACACTATCAGAGGGTCAGTACTGTGGGAGAGCTGCATTGTCAGAAGGTCTGTACAGAAGGATTGCTACACTGACACAGGGTCTGTACTGAGGGAGTGCTGCACTGTCAGATGGTCAGTACTGAGGGAGTGCTGCACTGTCGGAGGGGCAGTACTGAGGGAGCGCCGCACTGTGAGAGGGTCTGTACTGTGGGAGACCTGCATTGTTGGAGGGTCAGTACTGAGGGAGCGCCGCATTGTGAGAAGGTCAGTAATGAGTGAGAGCTTCACTGTCAGATTGTCAGTACTGAGGGAGTGCCGCACTGTCCGAGGTTCACTACTCAGGGATAGCTGTACTGTGAGAGGGTCAGTACTGAGGGAGTGCTGCACTGTCAGAGGGTCAGGACTGACGGAGTGCTGCACTGTCAGAGGGTCAGAACGGTGGGAGAGCTGCACTGTCAGAGGGTCAATTCTGAGGGAGTGCTGCACTGTCATGGGTTCAGTACTGAGGGAGCGCCGCACTGTGAGAGTGTCAGTAGTCAGGGATTGCTACCCTGTGAGAGGGTCAGTACTGAGGGAGTGCTGTAGTGTCAGAGGATCAGTACTGAGGGAGTCCTGCACTGTCTGAGTGTCAGTACTGTGGGAGAGCTGCATGACGGTGCGTCTGTACAGAAGAAATGCTGCACTGTCAGAGGGTCTGTATGGAGGGAATGCTGCACTGTTAGAGGGTCAGTACTGTGGGAGAGCTGCACTATCAGAGGGTCAGTACTGAGGGAGTGCTGCACTGTCAGAGGGTCAGTACTGTGGGAGAGCTGCACTGTCAGGGTCAGTACTGAGGGAGTGTCGCACTGTCAGAGGGTCCGTTCTGAGGGCGTGCTGGACTGTCAGAGGGTCAGTACTGAGGGAATGCTGGACTGTCAGAGGGACAGTTTGAGGGAGGTCTGCACTGTCAGAGAGTCAGCACTGCGGGTGTGTCGCACTGTCGGAGGGTCAGTACTGTGGAAATGCTGCACTGTCAGAGGGTCATTACTGAGGGAGTGCTGCACTGTGAGAAGGTCAGGACTGAGGGATTGCTGCACTGTCAGAGGGTCGGTACTGAGGGAATGCTGCACTGTGAGAGGGTCAGTACTGAGGGAGTGCTGCACTGTTAGAGGGTCATTACTGAGGGAGTGCTGCACTGTGAGAAGGTCAGTACTGAGGGAGTGCTGTCCTGTCAGAGGGTCAGTACTCAGGGATTGCTACACTGTGACAGGGTCAGTACTGTGGGAGTGCTGCACTGTCACAGGGTCAGTACTGAGGGAGATGTGCATTGTCGGAGGGTCTGTACAGAAGGAATGCTGCACTGTCAGAGGGTCTGTACGGATGGAGTGCTGCACTGTCAGAGGGTCGGTACTGAGGGAGTGCTGCACTGTCAGAGGGTCTGTACGGAGGGAATGCTGCACTGTCAGAGGGTCAGTACTGAGGGAGTGCTGCACTATCAGAGGGTCTGAACTGTGGGAGAGCTGCATGGTTGGAGGGTCAGTACTGAGGGAGCACCACGCTGTCAGAGAGTCAGTACTGTGGGAGAGCTGCGGTGTCAGAGAGTCAGTACTGAAGGAGAGCTGCATTGTCAGAGGGTCAGTACTGAGGGAGTGCTGCACTGAGAGGGTCAGTACTGAGGGAGTGTCGCACTGTCAGAGAGTCCGTTCTGAGGGCTTGCTGGACTGTCAGAGGGTTAGTTTGAGGGAGAGCTGCACTGTCAGAGAGTCAGCACTGCGGGTGTGCTGTACCTTCGGAGGGTCAGTACTGTGGTAATGCTGCATTGTCAGAGGGTCATTACTGTGGGATTGCTACACTGTGAGAGGGTCAGTACTGAGGGAGTGATGCACTGTCAGAGGATCATTACTGAGGGAGTGCTGCGCTGTCAGGAGGTCAGTCATGGGGGATTGCCGCAATGTCAGAGGGTCAATCTGGGTGCACTGCTGCACTGTGAGAAGGTCAGTACTGAGGGAGCGTTGCACTGTCAGAGGGTCAGAACTGAGGGAGTGCTGCACTGTCAGCGCATCAGTCTGGGGGATACCTGCATTGTAAAAGAGTCAGTACTGAGTGAGTGCCACACTATCAGATGGTCTGAATGGCCGACTTTCTGCTCCCAAGTCTTGTGGTCTACGAGGAATATCTAGAATTGTTCAGTACATTTCTGCCTCTGCTTCCTACATACCCTGCTCAGTAATGATTCCCACGTCCAGATTCCAGAGACTGTGTTCAAACAGTCTTCATTTGGTTACCACCCTCTTTTCCCAGGGATCGAGTTTTCGTTTCGCGTGACTGACCTGCCAGCTCAAAGGGATATTTTCATTCTGCAGGGCTGAGGTTTATTCCTCAGCTTCCGTGTTCTCATCCCAAGTGAATCCCACTGCCCACACTCAGCACAGTCGTGTGTTCCTTATTTCTGAGCTGCCCAATGCTAAGCCACATCCAGAATGATATCCTACTCTCCTCCAAATCGTATCGCAAGCTAATTGCCTGGGAGCGAGGAGTGCTAAGAGAGGAAATAAAAATCTGAAAGGACTTTACAGTGACATTAAGGGTGAATTGATAATGAGAGAAAGAGTAGGTTGTGGAACACGGTGAGAATTTGTGCATGGACCCAGAGGCTACAGTGAATGGATGCATTTTGTCAGCACTCATTGGGACAGGATTGATATGAAATCGTGAAGATGCTCTGTGATACAATTAAATGAATTAGCATATATAGAGAGAGATGGTTCTGAGTGGTCTGGCCTTCTTACAACCCAATAAATCTCCAAAGACGGTGGAAATGTATCTCGTTTACCGATTGAGGTGATGGAGGAAGTAGCAGGGACACTTGCAAACATTTTCAAATCCCCTCTGGCCACAGGAGAGATGTCTTCGGACTGACCATGTGGTACTGTTATTCAAGAAGGAGCATGGGATATACCAGGCAGGTACAGGCCAGTCAGGCTAATACCGTGGGTGGGACGTCTGTTGGAAGCAATTTTGGGAGATAGAACTAATCAGCATTTAAAGAGACTGGAGTTCATGAAGAACAGTCAGAATGGTTGTGTTAAGGGGAGCTCAGGTCTGACCAATGGGATTGCACTTTTTAAGGAGGTGACCGGGTGTGTAAATAAGGGCAATACTTTCCTGTCGCCTGCTTGGAGGTCAGTAAGGCTTTTATCAGGACCCATACTGGAAACTGCTAGTGAACATAAAAACTCAAGATCCAAGGAATTTGGCGCAGAATGCTGAGTGGCAGGAAGCAGACAGTGATGGCCCAGTTAGAAATCTCTGTTCACGTCTCACTGTTGGGGTCTTGCTGATGTGGTTGATAGAAAAGATTTCGATTTGAATGGTGGAGGGTTAATCATTGGGTTCATGAATGATATGAAGATTGGTGGGGTGATAAATACTGAGGATGATAGCCTTAGGTTACAGAAGGATGCAGATGGCCTTGTCATATGGACCGATCAGTGGCAACGGGCGAGGTGCCTGAAGACTGGAGGGTGATTAATGATGTGCCATTATTGAAGTAAGGCTGCAAGGAACAGCCATTGAGCGATGGAGCTGTGAGCCTGATGGCAGTGGTGGCTAAGCTGTTGGAGGGCATTCTGAGAGACAATTTACATGCATTTGGAAAAGCAAGAATTGATCAGGGATGGTCAGCTTGGCTTTGTTTGTGGAAATGATGTGTCCAGCTTGATAGAGCTTTTGAAGGGATGACCAAGGAGACAGATGAGAAGGTTTCACATTTGAGATTGCTTAGTAAAAGGTTAGATGAGATGGCATCCAAGGAGAGAGGACAGCACGGTGCCTCAGTGGTTTGATTCTAACTCCCGGTGACTGTCTGTGTGGAGTTTACACATTCTCTCTGTATCTGTGCGGGTTTCCTCCGGGTGCTCCAGTTTCCTCCCACCGCCAAATGATGCCATGGGAAATGCAGCATTACAGGGATAGAGTAGAGGATGTGAGTCTGGGTGGGATGCTGTTCAGACAGTCAGTGTGGAGCCAATGGACGGAATGGCTTGCTTCTACACGGTAGGAATTCTAAAATTAATCCAGAGAGACCAGGAATGTTCTGGGGAACTGGGCTCCAATCTAGGACAGGGGTGGATGTGGGTCCTTACAGTCTGAAGGGGTTTGAACGCAATCTGAGGGGGGAGCTGGGCTGCATTCTGAAATGTTGAGGATGTGAATGATTTGTGGAGCTAGTGCCTAAGGGGCTTTGGGTGTTAAACACAACAAAGTGATGCTTTCTTCGGTATTGAGGGAACACTTTCTGAGGTATTCAGGGAGAACTATCTGAGGTATTGAGGAAGCACTTTCTGAGGTATTGAGGGAGCACTTTCTGAGGTACCGAGGGAGCACTTTCCGAGGTATTGAGGGAGCACTATCTGAGGAATTCATGGAGCACTATCTGAGGCATTGAGGAAGCACTTTCTGAGGTGTAGAGGGAGCACTGTCTGAGGTACTGAGGGATCAGTTACTGAGGCACTGAGGGAGCACATTCTGAGGTATTGAGGGAGTATTTTCTGAGGTACTGAGGGATCACTTTCTGAGGTATTGAGGGATCACTTTCTGAGGTACTGAGGAAGCACTATCTGAAGTACTGAGGAAGCACTATCAGAGGTATTCAGGGAGCACTGTCTGAGGTTCAGAGGGATCACTTTCTGAGATTTCGAGGGAGCACTTTCTTCGATATGGAGGAAACACTTTCTCAACTTTTGAGGGAGCACTTTCTGAGGTACTGAGGGATCACTTTCTGACATACTGAGGAAGCACTATCTGAGGTACTGAGGGAGACATATCTGAGATATTGGGGCACTGTCTGAGGTACTGAGGGATCACTTTCTGAGATTTTGAGGTAGCACTATCTGAGGTACTGAAGGAGCACGTTCTGAGATATTGAGGGAGCACTTTCAGAGGTATTGAGGGAGCACTTTCAGAGGTAGTGAGGGAGAACTATCTGAAAAATTGTGGGAGCATTTCTGAGGAATTGGGGGAGCACTATCTGAGGTACTGAGGGAGCACTTTCTGAGATATTGAGGAAGCACTTTCAGAGGTATTGAGGGAGCACTATCTGAGGTAGTGAGGGAGAACTATCTGAAAAATTGTGGGAGCACTTTCTGAGGTATTGGAGGAGCACTATCTGAGGTACTGAGGTAGAACTATATGAGGTACTGAGGGAGCACTATCTGAAGTATTGAGGGAGAACTATCTGAAATATTGAGGGAGCACTTTCTGAGGTATTGTGGGGGCACCTTCAGAGGCATTGAGGGAGCACTTTCTGAGGTACTGAGGGAGCACTTTCTGAGGTACTGATGTAGCACATTCTGTGGTATTGTGGGAGCAATTTCTGAGGTATTGAGGGAGTACTATCTGAGGTATTGAGGGAGAATTATCTGAAATATTGAGGGAGCACTTTCTGAGGTATTGAGGGAGCCCTTTCTGAGGTATTGAGGGAGCACTTTCTGAGGTATTGAGGGAGCATTTTCTGAGGTACTGAGGGAGCACTTTCTGAGGTATTGAGGGAGCACTTTCTGAGGTACTGAGGGAGCACTATCTGAGATAGTGAGGGAGAACTATCTGAAAAATTGTGGGAGCACTTTCTGAGGTATTGGGGAGCACTGTCTGAGGTATTGAGGGAGAACTATATGAGGTACTGAGGGAGCACTATCTGAAGTATTGAGGGATCACGATCTGAAGTATTGAGTGAGCACTATCCGAGGTATTGAGGGAGAACTATCTGAGGTATTGGGGGAGCACTATCTGAGGTACTGAGGCAGAACTATATGAGGTAATGAGGGAGCACTATCTGAAGTATTGAGGGAGCACTATCTGAAGTATTGAGTGAGCACTATCTGAGGTATTGAGGGAGAACTATCTGAAGTATTGAGTGAGCAATATCTGAGGTGCTGAGGGAACACTTTCTGAGGTACTGAGGGAGCACTTTCTGAGCTATTGAGAGAGCACTTTCATATATTGAATGAGCACTGTCCGCGGTACTGAGGGACCAGTTTCTAAGGTACTGTGGGAGCACTTTCTGACGTCCTGAGGAAGCACTCTCAGAGGAACTGAGGAGGAAGTATCCGAGGTACTGTGTGAGCATTTTCTGAGGCATTGAGGGAGCACTGTCTTAGATATTGAGGCAGCACTTTCTGAGTTATTGAGGCAGCACTGTCTGAGGTACTGAGGGATCACTTTCAGACATACTGAGGAAACACTATTTGAGGTATTGAGGGAGCATTATCTGAGGTATTGAGGGAGCACCTTCTGAGAAATTGAGAGAGCACTATCTGAGGTATTGACGGAGCACTTTCTGATGTACTGAGGAAGAACTATCTGAGGTATTGAGGGAGCACTTTCTGAGGTACTGAGGGAGCACTTTCTGAGGTATTGAGGGAGCACTATCTGAGGAATTTAGGGAGCATTATCTGAGGTACTGTGAGAGAACTATCTGAGCTATTGAGGGAGCATTTCTGAGGTATTGAGGAAGCACATTCTGTGGTATTGAGGGAGCAATTCCTGAGGTATTGAGGGAGCACATTCTGTGGTATTGAGGGAGCACTTTTTGAGGTATTGAGGGAGCACATTCTGTGGTATTGAGAGAGCACTTTCTGAGGTATTGAGGGAGAACTATCTGAGGTATTGAGGAAGAAGTACCTGAAAAATTGTGGGAGCACTTTCTGAGGTATTGGGGGAGCACAATCTGAGGTACTGAGGGAGAACTATCTGAGGTAATGAGGGAGCACTTTCTGAGGTACTGAGCGAGCATTTTCTGATGTATTGAGGGAGCATTTCTGAGGTACTGAGAGAGCACTTTCTGAGGTATTGAGGGAGCACTATCTGAGGAAATAAGGGCGCATTATCTGAGGTACTGTGAGAGAACTCGGAGCTATTGTGGGAACACTTTCTGAGGTATTGAGGGAGCACTGTCTGAGGTATTGAGGGAGAGCTATATGAAATATTGAGGGAGCACTTTCTGAGGTATTGAGGGAGCACTATCTGAGGTACTGAGGGAGAACTATATGAGATATTGAGGGAGAACTATCTGAGGTATTGAGGGAGAACTATATGAGATATTGACAGAGAACTACCTGAGGTATTGAGGGAGGACTTTCTGATGTATTGAGGTAGAAATATCTGAGGTATTGCGGGAGCACTTTCAGAGGCATTGAGGGAGCACTTTCTGAGGTACTGAGGCCGCACTTTCTGAGGTATTGAGGGAGCATGTTATGAGGTTCTGTGGGAGCACTTACTGAGGTTTTGAGGAAGCACGGTCTGAGGTATTGACGGAGCACTTTCTGAGGTACTGAGGGGGCACTTTCTTACGTACTGAGGGAGCACTTTCTGAGGCATTGAGGGAGCACTTTCTGAGGGATTGAGGGAGCACTTTCTGAGGTATTGAGGGAGCACTGTCTGAGGTAGTGAGGGAGCACTTTCGGAGGTACTGAGGGAGCACATTCTGAGGTATTGTCTGAGAAATATCTGAGGCATTGAGGGAGCACTTTCTAAGGTACTGAGGGAGCACTTTCTGAGGCATTGAGGGAGCATTTTCGGAGGTATTGAGGGAGCCCTTTCTGAGGTACTGAGGGAGCACTATCTGAGGTACTAAGGGAGCAGTTTCTGAAATATTGAGGGAGCACTTTCTGAGGTACTGAGGAAGAACTCTCTGAGGTATTGAGGGAGCACTATCTGAGGAATTAAGGGAGCATTATCTGAGGTAATGTGAGAGAACTATCTGAGCTATTGAGGGAGCACTTTCTGAGGTATTGAGGAAGCACTTTCTGTGTTATTGAGGAAGCACATTCTGTGGGATTGAGGAGAACTATCTGAGGTACTGAGGAAGCACATTCTGTGGTATTGTGGGAGCACTTTCTGAGGTATTGATGGAGCGCTATCTGAGATATTGAGGGAGAACTATCTGAAATATTGAGGGAGCACTTTCTGAGGTATTGAGGGAGCACTATCTGAGGTACATGAGAGAACACATTCTGAGGTACTGAGGGAACACTTTCTGAGGCAATGAGGGAGCACTGTCTGAGGTACTGAGGGATCACTTTCTGACATACTGAGGGAGCACTATCTGAAGTATTGAGGGAGCATTATCGGAGGTATTGATGGAGCACTTTCTGAGATATTGAGGGAGCCCTTTCTCAGGTACTGAGGGAGCACAATCTGAGGTACTGACAGAGCATTTTCTGAAATATTGAGTGAGCACTTTCTGAGGTACTGAGGAAGAACTATCTGAGGTATTGAGGGAGCACCTTCTGAGGTATTGAGGGAGCCCTGCCTGAGGTACTGAGGGAGCACTATCTGAGATATTGAGGGAGCACTTTCTGAGGTATTGAGGTAGCATTTCTGAGATATTGAGGGAGTACATTCTGAAGTACTGAGGGAGAACTATCTGAGGTATTGAGGGAGCACCTTCTGAGGTATTGAGGGAGCACTTTCTGATGTATTGAGGGAGCACTTTCTGAGGTACTGAGGGAGCACTTCCTGAGGTATTGAGGGAGCACTATCTGAGGAATTAAGGGAGCATTATCTGAGGTACTGTGAGAGAACTATCGGAGCTATTGAGGGAGCACTTTCTGAGGTATTGAGGTAGCACTGTCTGAGGTATTGAGGGAGAACTATCTGAAATATTGAGGGAGCACTTTCTGATGTATTGAGGGCGCACTGTCTGAGGTATTGAGGGAGAACTATCTGAAATATTGAGGGAGAACTTTCTGAGGTATTGAGGGAGCACTCTCTGAGGGACTGAGGGAGTACTATTTGAGATATTGAGGGAGAACTATCTGAGGTATGAAGGGAGAACTATATGAGATATTGACGGAGAACTATCTGAGGTATTGAGGGAGGACTTTCTGATGTATTGAGGGAGGAATATCTGAGGTATTGCGGGAGCACTTTCAGAGGCATTGAGGGAGCACTCTCTGAGGTACTGAGGCAGCACTTTCTGAGGTATTGAGGGAGCATGTTCTGACGTACTGAGGGAGCACATTCTGAGGTATTGTGTCAGAAATATCTGAGGCATTGAGGGAGCACTTTCTGAGGTACTGAGGGAGCACTTTCTGAGGCATTGAGGGAGCATTTTCTGAGGTATTGAGGGAGAACGTTCTGAGGTACATGAGAGAACACATTCTGAGGTACTGAAGGAACACTTTCTGAGGCATTGAGGGAGCACTGTCTGAGGTACTGAGGGATCACTTTCTGACATACTGAGGGAGCACAATCTGAGGTATTGAGGAAGCATTATCGGAGGAATTGAGGGAGCACTTTCTGAGATATTGAGGGAGCCCTTTCTGAGGTACTGAGGGAGCACTATCTGAGGTACTGAAGGAGCATTTTCTGAAATATTGAGGGAGCACTTTCTGAGGTACTGAGGAAGAACTATCTGAGATGTTGAGGGAGCACTATCTGAGGAATTAAGGGAGAACTATCTGAGGTATTGAGGAAGCACATTCTGTGGTATTGAGGGTCACTTTCTGAGGTATTGAGGAAGCACATTCTGTGGTATTGTGGGAGCACTTTCTGAGGTATTGAAGGAGCGCTATCTGAGGTATTGAGGGAGAACTATCTGAAATATTGAGGGAGCACTTTCTGAGGTATTGAGGGAGAACTATCTGAGGTATTGAGGAAGCACATTCTGTGGTATTGTGGGAGCACTTTCTGAGGTATTGAAGGAGCGCTCTCTGAGGTATTGAGGGAGAACTATCTGAAATATTGAGGGAGCACTTTCTGAGGTATTGAGGGAGCACTTTCTGAGGTACTGAGGGAGAACTATATGAGATATTGAGGGAGAACTATCTGAGGTACTGAGGGATCACTTTCTGAGATATTGAGGGAGCACTTTCAGAGGTATTGAGGAGCACTATCTGAGGTAGTGAGGGAGAAGTATCTGAAAAATTGTGGGATCACTTTCTGAGGTATTGGGGAGCACTATCTGAGGTACTGAGGCAGAACTATATGAGGTACTGAGGGAGCACTATCTGAAGTATTGAGGGAGCACAATCTGAAGTATTGAGTGAGCACTATCTGATGTATTGAGGGAGAACTACCTGAGGTTTTGAGGGAGCACATTCTGAGGTATTGTGTGAGAAATATCTGACGCCTTGAGGGAGCACTTTCTGAGGTCCTGAGGGAGCAGTTTCTGAGGTATTGAGGGAGCACTTTCTGAGGAACTGAGAGAACACTTTCTGAGGTACTGAGGGAACACTTTCTGAGGTATTGAGGGAGCACTGTCTGAGGTACTGAGGGATCACCTTCTGACATACTGAGGAAGCACTATCTGAGGTATTGAGGGAGCATTATCGGAGGTATTGAGGGAGCACTTTCTGAGATATTGAGGGAGCCCTTTCTCAGGTACTGAGGGAGCCCTATCTGAGGTACTGAGGAAGCACTTTCTGAACTATTGAGTGAGCACTTTCGGAGGTACTGGGGAAGAATTATCTGAGGTATTGAGGGAGCACCTTCTGAGGTATTGAGGGAGCACTGCCTGAGGTACTGAGGGAGCACTATCTGAGATATTGAGGTAGCACTTTCTGTGGTATTGAGGGAGCACTTTCTGAGATATTGAGGGAGCACTTTCTGATGTACTGAGGGAGAACTATCTGCGGTATTGAGGGAGCACTTTCTGAGGTAATGAGGGAGCACTTTCTGATGTACTGAGGGAGCACGTTCTGAGGTACTGAGGGAGCACTTTCTGAGGTATTGAGGGAGCACTATCTGAGGAATTAAGGGAGCATTATCTGAGGTACTGTGAGAGAACTATCGGAGCTATTGAGGGAGCACTTTCTGCGGTATTGTGGGAGCACTTTCTAAGGTATTGAGGGAGCACTGTCTGAGGTATTGATGGAGAACTATCTGAAATATTGAGGGAGCACTTTCTGAGGTATTGTGGGAGCACTATCTGAGGTACTGAGGGAGAACTATATGAGATATTGAGGGAGAACTATCTGAGGTATTGAGGGAGAACTATATGTGATATTGACGGAGAACTATCTGAGGTATTGGGGGAGGAATTTCTGTTGTATTGAGGGAGAAATATCTGAGGTATTGCGCGAGCACTTTCTGAGGCATTGAGGGAGCACTTTCTGAGGTACTGAGGCAGCACTTTCTGAGGTATTGAGGGAGTATGTTCTGAGGTACTGAGGGAGCACTTACTGAGGTTTTGAGGGAGCACTGTCTGAGGCATTGAGGGAGCACTTTCTGAGGTACTGAGGGGGCACTTTCTGACGTATGAGGGAGCACTTTCTGAGGCATTGAGGGAGCATTTTCTGAGGTATTGAGGGAGCACTTTCTGAGGTACTGAGGGAGCACTTTCTGAGGTATTGAGGAGCACTTTCTGACGTACTGAGGGAGCACATTCTGAGGTATTGTGTGAGAAATATCTGAGGCATTGAGGGAGCACTTTCTAAGGTACTGACGGAGCACTTCCTGAGGCATTCAGGGAGCATTTTCTGAGGTATTGATGGAGCACTTTCTGAGGTACTGAGAGAACACATTCTGAAGTACTGAGTGAACGCTTTCTGAGGCATTGAGGGAGCACTGTCTGAGGTACTGAGGGATCACTTTCTGACATAGTGAGGGAGCACTATCTGAGGTATTGAGGAAGCATTATCGGAGGTATTGGGGGAGCACTTTCTGAGATATTGAGGGAGCCCTTTCTGAGGTACTGAGGGAGCACTATCTGAGGTACTAAGGGAGCAGTTTCTGAAATATTGAGGGAGCACTTTCTGAGGTACTGAGGAAGAACTATCTGAGGTATTGAGGGAGCACTGTCTGACGAATTAAGGGAGCATTATCTGAGGTACTGTGAGAGAACTATCTGAGCTATTGAGGGAGCACTTTCTGAGGCATTGAGGAAGCACATTCTGTGGTATTGAGGGAGCACTTTCTGTGGTATTGAGGAAGCACATTCTGTGGTATTGAGGGAGAACTATCTGAGGTACTGTGGAAGCACATTCTGTGGTATTGTGGGAGCACTTTCTGAGGTATTGAGGGAGCACTTTCTGAGGTATTGAGAGAGCACTTTCTGAGGTACATGAGAGAACACATTCTGAGGTACTGAGGGAACACTTTCTGAGGTATTGAGGGAGCACTGTCTGAGGTACTGAGGGATCACGTTCTGACATACTGAGAAATCACTATCTGAGGTATTGAGGGAGCATTATCGGAGGTATTGAGGGAGCACTTTCTGAGATATTGAGGGAGTCCTTTCTGAGGTACTGAGGGAGCACAATCAGAGGTACTGAGGGAGCACTTTCTGAAATATTGAGTGAGCACTTTCTGAGGTACTGAGGAAGAACTATCTGATGTATTGTGGGAGCACTTTCTGAGGTATTTTGGGAGCACTGCCTGAGGTACTGAGGGAGCACAATATGAGATATTGAGGGAGCACTTTCTGAGATATTGAGGGAGCACTTTCTGAGATATTGAGGGAGCACTTTCTGAAGTACTGAGGGAGAACTATCTGAGGTATTGAGGGAGCACTTTCTGAGGGACTGCGGGAGCACTTTCTGATGTATTGAGGGAGCACTTTCTGAGGTACTGAGGGAGCACTTCCGGAGTTATTGTGGGAGCACTATCTGAGGAATTAAGGGAGCATTATCTGAGGTACTGTGTGAGAACTATCGGAGCTATTGAGGGAGCACTTTCTGAGGTATTGAGGTTGCACATTCTGTGGTATTGTGGGAACACTTTCTGAGGTATTGAGGGAGAACTGTCTGAGGTATTGAGGGAGAACGATCTGAAATATTGAGGGAGCTCTTTCTGAGGTATTGAGGGAGCACTATTTGAGGTACTGAGGGAGTACTATATGAGATATTGAGGGAGAACTATCTGAGGTATTGAGGGAGAACTATATGAGATATTGACGGAGAACAATCTGAGGTATTGAGGGAGGACTTTCTGATGTATTGAGGGAGAGATATCTGAGGTATTGCGGGAGCACCTTCAGAGGCATTGAGGCAGCACTTTCGGAGGTACATAGGCAGCACTTTCTGAGGTATTGAGGGAGCATGTTCTGAGGTACTGAGGGAGCACTTACTGAGGTTTTGAGGGAGCACTTTCTGAGGTACTGAGGGGGCACTTTCTGACATACTGAGGGGGCACTTTCTGAGGCATTGAGGGAGCATTTTCTGAAGTATTGAGGGAGCACTTTCTGAGGTACTGAGGGGGCACTTTCTGACGTACTGAGGGAGCACTTTCTGAGGCATTGAGGGAGCATTTTCTGAGGTATTGCGGGAGCACTTTCTGAGGTACTGAGGGAGCACTTTCTGACGTACTGAGGGAGCTCATTCTGAGGTATTGTGTGAGAAATATCTGAGGCATTGAGGGAGCACTTTATGAGGTACAGAGGGAGCACTTTCTGAGGCATTGAGGGAGCATTTTCTGAGGTATTGAGGGAGAACTTTCTGAGGTACATGAGAGAACACATTCTGAGGTACTGAGGGAACACTTTCTGAGGCATTGAGGGAGCACTGTCTGAGGTACTGAGGGATCACTTTCTGACATACTGAGGGAGCACTATCTGGGGTATTGAGGAAGCATTATCGGAGGAATTGAGGGAGCACTTTCTGAGATATTGAGGGAGTCCTTTCTGAGGTACTGAAGGAGCACTATCTGAGGTACTGAGGGAGCAGTTTCTGAAATATTGAGCGAGCACTTTCTGAGGTACTGAGGAAGAACTATCTGAAATGTTGAGGGAGCACTATCTGAGGAATTAAGGGAGCATTATCTGAGGTACTGTGAGAGATCTATCTGAGCTATTGAGGGAGCACTTTCTGAGGTATTAAGGAAGCACATTATGTGGTATTGAGGGTCACTTTCTGAGGTATTGAGGAAGCACATTCTGTGATATTGAGGGTCACTTTCTGAGGTATTGAGGGAGAGCTATCTGAGGTATTGAGGAAGCCATTCTGTGGTATTGTGGGAGCGCTTTCTGAGGAATTGAAGGAGCGCTATCTGAGGTATTGAGGGAGAACTATCTGAAATATTGAGGGAGCACTTTCTGAGGTATTGAGGGAGCACTTTCTGAGGTACTGAGGGAGAACTTTATGAGATATTGAGGGAGAACTATCTGAGGTACTGAGGGATCACTTTCTGAGATATTGAGGGAGCACTTTCAGAGGTATTGAGGAGCACTATCTGAGGTAGTGAGGGAGAAGTATCTGAAAAATTGTGGGAGCACTTTCTGAGGTATTGGGGGAGCACTATCTGAGGTACTGAGGGAGAACTATATGAGGTACTGAGGGAGCACTATCTGAAGTATTGAGGGAGCACTATCTGAAGTATTGAGTGAGCATTATCTGAGGTATTGAGGGAGAACTACCTGAGGTTTTGAGGGAGCACATTCTGAGTTATTGTGTGAGAAATATCTGACGCCTTGAGTGAACACTTTCTGAGGTCCTGAGGGAGCTGTTTCTGAGGCATTGGGGGAGCATTTTCTGAGGTATTGAGGGAGCACTTTCTGAGGAACTGAGAGAACACTTTCTGATGTACTGAGGGAACACTTTCTGAGGTATTGAGGGAGCAGTGTCTGAGGTATTGAAGGAGCGCTATCTGAGGTATTGAGGGAGAACTATCTGAAATATTGAGGGAGCACTTTCTGAGGTATTGAGGGAGAACTATCTGAGGTATTGAGGAAGCACATTCTGTGGTATTGCGGGAGCACTTTCTGAGGTATTGAAGGAGCGCTATCTGAGGTATTGAGGGAGAACTATCTGAAATATTGAGGGAGCACTTTCTGAGATATTGAGGGAGAACTATCTGAGGTATTGAGGAAGCACATTCTGTGGAATTGTGGGAGCACTTTCTGAGGTATTGAAGGAGCGCTATCTGAGGTATTGAGGGAGAACTATCTGAAATATTGAGGGAGCACTGTCTGAGGTATTGACGGAGCACCTTCTGAGGTACTGAGGGAGAACTATATCAGATATTGACGGAGAACTATCTGAGGTACTGAGGGATCACTTTCTGAGATATTGAGGGAGCACTTTCAGAGGTATTGAGGAGCACTATCTGAGGTAGTGAGGGAGAAGTATCTGAAAAATTTTGGGAGCACTTTCTGAGGTATTGGGGAGCACTATCTGAGGTACTGAGGCAGAACTATATGAGGTATTGAGGGAGAACTATCTGAAATATTGAGGGAGCACTTTCTGAGATATTGAGGGAGAACTATCTGAGGTATTGAGGAAGCACATTCTGTGGAATTGTGGGAGCACTTTCTGAGGTATTGAAGGAGCGCTATCTGAGGTATTGAGGGAGAACTATCTGAAATATTGAGGGAGCACTGTCTGAGGTATTGACGGAGCACTTTCTGAGGTACTGAGGGAGAACTATATCAGATATTGACGGAGAACTATCTGAGGTACTGAGGGATCACTTTCTGAGATATTGAGGGAGCACTTTCAGAGGTATTGAGGAGCACTATCTGAGGTAGTGAGGGAGAAATATCTGAAAAATTGTGGGAGCACTTTCTGAGGTATTGGGGAGCACTATCTGAGGTACTGAGGCAGAACTATATGAGGTACTGAGGGAGCACTATCTGAAGTATTGAGGGAGCACAATCTGAAGTATTGAGTGAGCACTATCTGAGGTATTGAGGGAGAACTACCTGAGGTTTTGAGGGAGCACATTCTGAGGTATTGTGTGAGAAATATCTGACGCCTTGAGGGAGCACTTTCTGAGGTCCTGAGGGAGCAGTTTCTGAGACATTGGGGGTGCATTTTCTGAGGTATTGAGGGAGCACTTTCTGAGGAACTGAGAGCACACTTTCTGAGGTACTGAGGGAACACTTTCTGAGGTATTGAGGGAGCACTGTCTGAGGTACTGAGGGATCACCTTCTGACATACAGAGGAAGCACTATCTGAGGTATTGAGGGAGCATTATCGGAGGTATTGAGGGAGCACTTTCTGAGATATTGAGGGAGCCCTTTCTCAGGTACTGAGGGAGCACTATCTGAGGTACTGAGGAAGCACTTTCTGAACTATTGAGTGAGCACTTTCGGAGGTACTGGGGAAGAATTATCTGAGGTCTTGAGGGAGCACCTTCTGAGGTATTGAGGGAGCACTGCCTGAGGTACTGAGGGAGCACTATCTGAGATATTGAGGTAGCACTTTCTGATGTACTGAGGGAGAACTATCTGCGGTATTGAGGGAGCACTTTCTGAAGTAATGAGGGAGCACTTTCTGATGTACTGAGGGAGCACTTTCTGAGGTACTGAGGGAGCACTTTCTGAGGTAATGAGGGAGCACTTTCTGATGTACTGAGGGAGCACTTTCTGAAGTACTGAGGGAGCACTTTCTGAGGTATTGAGGGAGCACTATCTGAGGAATTAAGGGAGCATTATCTGAGGTACTGTGAGAGAACTATCGGAGCTATTGAGGGAGCACTTTCTGCGGTATTGTGGGAGCACTTTCTAAGGTATTGAGGGAGCACTGTCTGAGGTATTGATGGAGAACTATCTGAAATATTGAGGGAGCACTTTCTGAGGTATTGTGGGAGCACTATCTGAGGTACTGAGGGAGAACTATATGAGATATTGAGGGAGAACTATCTGAGGTATTGAGGGAGAACTATATGAGATATTGACGGAGAACTATCTGAGGTATTGGGGGAGGACTTTCTGTTGTATTGAGGGAGAAATATCTGAGGTATTGCGCGAGCACTTTCAGAGGCATTGAGGGAGCACTTACTGAGGTACTGAGGCAGCACTTTCTGAGGTATTGAGGGAGCATGTTCTGAGGTACTGAGGGAGCACTTACTGAGGTTTTGAGGGAGCACTGTCTGAGGTATTGACGGAGCACTTTCTGAGGTACTGAGGGGGCACTTTCTGACGTATGAGGGAGCAATTTCTGAGGCATTGAGGGAGCATTTTCTGAGGTACTGAGGGATCACTTTCTGAGATATTGAGGTAGCACTTTCAGAGGTATTGAGGAGCACTATCTGAGGTAGTGAGGGAGAAGTATCTGAAAAATTGTGGGAGCACTTTCTGAGGTATTGGGGGAGCACTATCTGAGGTACTGAGGGAGAACTATATGAGGTACTGAGGGAGCACTATCTGAAGTATTGAGGGAGCACTATCTGAAGTATTGAGTGAGCATTATCTGAGGTATTGAGGGAGAACTACCTGAGGTTTTGAGGGAGCACATTCTGAGTTATTGTGTGAGAAATATCTGACGCCTTGAGGGAACACTTTCTGAGGTCCTGAGGGAGCGGTTTGTGAGGCATTGGGGGAGCATTTTCTGAGGTATTGAGGGAGCACTTTCTGAGGAACTGAGAAAACACTTTCTGAGGTACTGAGGGAACACTTTCTGAGGTATTGAGGGAGCACTGTCTGAGGTACTGAGGGATCACCTTCTGACATACTGAGGAAGCACTATCTGAGGTATTGAGGGAGCACTATCTGAGGAATTAAGGGAGCACTTTCTGAGATATTGAGGGAGCCCTTTCTCAGGTACTGAGGGAGCCCTATCTGAGGTACTGAGGGAGCACTTTCTGAAATATTGAGTGAGCACTTTCTGAGGTACTGGGGAAGAATTATCTGAGGTATTGAGGGAGCATCTTCTGAGGTATTGAGGGAGCACTGCCTGAGGTACTGAGGGAGGATTATCTGAGATATTGAGGAAGCACTTTCTGAGATATTGAGGGAGCACTTTCTGAGATATTGAGGGAGCACATTCTGAGGTACTGAGGGAGAACTATTTGAGGTACTGAGGGAGCACTTTCTGAGGTATTGAGGGTGCACTTTCTGATGTATTGAGGGAGCACTTTGTAAGGTATTGAGGGAGCACTGTCTGAGGTATTGAGGGAGAACTTTCTAAGGTATTGAGGGAGCACTGTCTGAGGTATTGAGGGAGAACTATCTGAAATATTGAGGGAGCACTTTCTGAGGTATTGTGGGAGCACTTTCTAAGGTATTGAGGGAGCACTGTCTGAGGTATTGAGGGAGAACTATCTGAAATATTGAGGAAGCGCTTTCTGAGGTATTGATGGAGCACTATCTGAGGTACTGAGTGAGAACTGTATGAGATATTGAGGGAGAACTATCTGAGGTATTGAGGGAGAACTATATGAGATATTGACGGAGAACTATCTGAGGTATTGGGGGAGGACTTTCTGATGTATTGAGGGAGAAATATCTGAGGTATTGCGGGAGCACTTTCAGAGGCGTTGAGGGAGCACTTTCTGAGGTACTGAGGCTGCACTTTCTGAGGTGTTGAGGCAGCATGTTCTGAGGTACTGAGGGAGCACTTACTGAGGTATTGTGTGAGAAATATCTGAGGCATTGAGGGAGCACTTTCTGAGGTACTGAGGGAGAACTATCTGAAATATTGAGGGAGCACTTTCTGAGGTATTGAGGGAGCACTTTCTGAGGTACATGAGAGAACACATTCTGAGGTCCTGAGGGAACACTTTCTGAGGCATTGTGGGAGCACTGTCTGAGGTACTGAGGGATCACTTTCTGACATACTGAGGGAGCACTATCTGAGGTATTGAGGAAGCATTATCGGAGGAATTGAAGGAGCACTTTCTGAGATATTGAGGGAGCCCATTCTGAGGGATTGAGGGAGCACTGTCTGAGGTCCTGAGGGAGCAGTTTCTGAAATATTGAGGGAGCACTTTCTGAGGTACTGAGAAAGAACTATCTGGGATGTTGAGTGAGCGCTATCTGAGGAATTAAGGGAGCATTATCTGAGGTACTGTGAGAGAACTATCTGAGCTATTGCGGGAGCACTTTCTGAGGTATTGAGGAAGCACATTCTGTGATATTGAGGGTCACTTTCTGAGGTATTGAGGGAGCACTTTCTGAGGTACTGAGGGAGAACTTTATGAGGTATTGAGGGAGAACTATCTGAGGTACTGAGGGATCACTTTCTGAGATATTGAGGGAGCACTTTCAGAGGTATTGAGGGAGAACTATCTGAAAAATTGTGGGAGCACTTTCTGAGGTATTGGGGGAGCACTATCTGAGGTACTGAGGGAGAACTATATGAGGTACTGAGGGAGCACTATCTGAAGTATTGAGGGAGCACTATCTGAAGTATTGAGTGAGCATTATCTGAGGTATTGAGGGAGAGCTACCTGAGGTTTTGAGGGAGCACATTCTGAGTTATTGTGTGAGAAATATCTGACGCCTTGAGGGAACACTTTCTGAGGTCCTGAGGGAGCAGTTTCTGAGGCATTGGGGGAGCATTTTCTGAGGTATTGAGGGAGCACTATCTGAGGAACTGAGAGAACACTTTCTGAGGTACTGAGGGAACACTTTCTGAGGTATTGAGGGAGCACTGTCTGAGGTATTGAAGGAGCGCTATCTGAGGTATTGAGGGAGAACTATCTGAAATATTGAGGGAGCACTTTCTGAGGTATTGAGGGAGAACTATCTGAGGTATTGAGGAAGCACATTCTGTGGTATAGTGGGAGCACTTTCTGAGGTATTGAAGGAGCGCTATCTGAGGTATTGAGGGAGAACTATCTGAAATATTGAGGGAGCACTTTCTGAGGTATTGAGGGAGCACTATCTGAGGTACTGAGGGAGAACTATACGAGATATTGAGGGAGAACTATCTGAGGTACTGAGGGATCACTTTCTGAGATATTGAGGGAGCACTTTCAGAGGTATTGAGGAGCACTATCTGAGGTAGTGAGGGAGAAGTATCTGAAAAATTGTGGGAGCACTTTCTGAGGTATTGGGGGAGCACTATCTGAGGTACTGAGGGAGAACTATATGAGGTACTGAGGGAGCACTATCTGAAGTATTGAGGGAGCACAATCTGAAGTATTGAGTGAGCACTATCTGAGGTATTGAGGGAGAACTGCCTGAGGTTTTGAGGGCGCACATTCTGAGGTATCGTGTGAGAAATATCTGACGCCTTGAGGGAGCACTTTCTGAGGTCCTGAGGGAGCAGTTTCTGAGGCATTGGGGGAGCATTTTCTGAAGTATTCAGGGAGCACTTCTGAGGATCTGAGAGAACACTTTCTGAGGTACTGAGGGAACACTTTCTGTGGTATTGAAGGAGCACTGTCTGAGGTACAGAGGGAGCACTATCTGAGATATTGAGGTAGCACTTTCTGTGGTATTGAGGGAGCACTTTCTGATATATTGAGGGAGCACTTTCTGAGGGACTGAGTGAGAACTATCTGAGGTATTGAGGGAGCACTTTCTGAGGTACTGAGGGAGCACTTTCTGATGTATTGAGGGAGCACTTTCTGAGGTACTGAGGGAGCACTTTCTGAGGTATTGAGGGAGCACTATCTGAGGAATTCAGGGAGCATTATCTGAGGTACTGTGAGAGAACTATCGTCGCTATTGAGGGAGCACTTTCTGAGATATTGAGGGAGCACGTTCTGAGGTACTGAGGGAGAACTATCTGAGGTATTGAGGGAGCACTTTCTGAGGTATTGAGGGAGCACTTTCTGATGTATTGAGGGAGCACTTTCTGAGGTACTGAGGGAGCACTTTCTGAGGTATTGAGGGAGCACTATCTGAGGAATTAAGGGAGCATTATCTGAGGTACTGTGAGAGAACTATCTGAGCTATTGAGGGAGCACTTTCGGAGGTATTTTGGGAGCACTTTCTAAGGTATTGAGGGAGCACTGTCTGAGGTATTGAGGGAGAACTATCTGAAATATTGAGGGAGAACTATCTGAAATATTGAGGGAGCACTTTCTGAGGTATTGAGAGGGCACTATCTGAGGTATTGAGGGAGAACTATATGAGATATTGAAGGAGAACTATCTGAGGTATTTAGGGAGCACTTTCTGATGTATTGAGGGTCAAATATCTGAGGTATTGCGGGAGCACTTTCAGAGGCATTGAGGGGGCACTTTCTGAGGTACTGAGGCAGCACTTTCTGAGGTATTGAGGGAGCACGTTCTGAGGTACTGAGGGACATCTGACTGAGGTTTTGAGGGAGCACTTTCTGATGTGTTGAGGGACAAATATCTGAGGTATTGTGGGTGCACTTTCAGAGGCATTGAGGGGGCACTTTCTGAGGTACTGAGGCAGCACTTTCTGAGGTATTGAGGGAGCACTTACTGAGGTTTTGAGGGAGCATTTTCTGAGGTATTGAGGGAGCACTGTCTGATGTACTGAGGGATCACATTCTAACATACTGAGGGAGCACTATCTGAGGTATTGAGGGAGCATTATCGGAAGTATTGAGGGAGCACTTTCTGAGATATTGAGAGAGCCGTTTCTGAGGTACTCAGGGAGCACTAACTGAGGGACTGAGCGAGCAGTTTCTGAAATATTGTGGGAGCACTTTCTGAGGTACTGAGGAAGAACTATCTGAGGTATTGAGGGAGCACATTCGGAGGTATTTTTGGAGCACTGCCTGAGGTACTGAGGGACCACTATCTGAGATATTGAGGGAGCACTTTCTGAGGTATTGAGGGAGCACTTTCTGAGATATTGAGTGAGCACTTTCTGAGGTATTGAGGGATCACTTTCTGAGGTACTGAGGGAGCACTTTCTGAGGTATTGTGAGAGCACTTTCTGAGGTACTGTGGGAGCACTTTCTGAGGTATTGAGGGAGCTCTATCTGAGGAAATAAGGGAGCATTATCTGAGGTACTGTGGGAGAACTACCTGAGCTATTGAGGTAGCACTTTCTGAAGTATTGAGGTCGCACATTCTGTGGTATTGTGGGAGCACTTTCTGTGGTATTGAGGGAGCACTTTCTGATGTATTGAGGGAGCACTTTCTGAGGTACTGAGGGAGCACTTTCTGAGGTATTGAGGGAGCACTATCTGAGGAATTAAGGGAGCATTATCTGAGGTAATGTGAGAGAACTATCTGAGCTATTGAGGGAGCACTTTCGGAGGTATTGTGGGAGCACTTTCTAAGGTATTGAGGGAGCACTGTCTGAGGTATTAAGGGAGAACTATCTGAAATATTGAGGGAGAACTATCTGAAATATTGAGGGAGCACTTTCTGAGGTATTGAGAGGGCACTATCTGAGGTACTGAGGGAGAACTATATCAATTATTGAGACAGAACTATCTGAGGTATTGAGTGAGAACTATATGAGATATTGAAGGAGAACTATCTGAGGTATTGAGGGAGCACTTTCTGATGTATTGAGGGTCAAATATCTGAGGTATTGCGGGAGCACTTTCAGAGGCATTGAGGGGGCACTTTCTGAGGTACTGAGGCAGCACTTTCTGAGGTATTGAGGGAGCACGTTCTGAGGTACTGAGGGACATCTTACTGAGGTTTTGAGGGAGCACTTTCTGATGTATTGAGGGACAAATATCTGAGATATTGTGGGAGCACTTTCAGAGGCATTGAGGGGGCACTTTCTGAGGTACTGAGGCAGCACTTTCTGAGGTAATGAGGGAGCACTTACTGAGGTTTTGAGGGAGCATTTTCTGAGGTATTGAGGGAGCACTGTCTGAGGTACTGAGGGATCACTTTCTAACATACTGAGGGAGCACTATCTGAGGTACTGAGGGAGCATTATCGGAAGTATTGAGAGAGCACATTCTGAGATATTGAGAGAGCCGTTTCTGAGGTACTGAGGGAGCACTATCTGAGGTACTGAGCGAGCAGTTTCTGAAATATTGAGGGAGCACCTTCTGAGGTACTGAGGAAGAACTATCTGAGGTATTGACGGAGCACGTTCGGAGGTATTTTGGGAGCACTGCCTGAGGTACTGAGGGACCACTATCTGAGATATTGAGGGAGCACTTTCTGAGGTATTGAGGGAGCACATTCTGAGATATTGAGTGATCACTTTCTGAAATACTGAGGGAGAACTATCTGAGGTATTGAAGGAGCACTTTCTGAGGTATTGAGGGAGCACTTTCTGAGGAACTGAGGGAGCACTTTCTGAGGTATTGTGAGAGCACTTTCTGAGGTACTGTGCGAGCACTTTCTGAAGTATTGAGGGAGCACTATCTGTGGAAATAAGGGAGCATTATGTGAGGTACTGTGGGAGAACTATCTGAGCTATTGAGGTAGCACTTTCTGAAGGATTGAGGTAGCACATTCTGTGGTATTGTGGGAGCACTTTCTGTGGTATTGAGGGAGCACTATCTGAGGTATTGAGGGAGGACTATCTGAAATATTGAGGGAGCACTTTCTGAGGTATTGAGGGAGCACTAACTGAGGTACTGAGGGAAAAATATATGAGATATTGAGGGAGAACTATCTGAGGTATTGAGGGAGACCTTTCTGATGTATTGAGGGAGAAATATCTGAGGTATTGAGAGATCACTTTCTGAGGTATTGAGGGAGCACTTTCAGAGGCAGTGAGGGAGCACTTTCTGAGGTAATGAGGAAGCACTTTCGGAGGTACTGAGGCAACACTTTCTGAGGTATTGGAGGAGCACTGTCTGAGGTACTGAGGGAGCACTTACTGAGGTTTTGAGGGAGCACTGTCTGAGGTACTGAGGGAGCACTTTCTGAGTTACTGAGGGAGCACTTTCTGTGGTACTGAGGAAGCAATATCTGAGGTACTGAGGGAGAACTATCTGAGGTATTGAGGGAGCACTTTCTGAGGTACTGAGGGAGCACTGTCTGAGGTACTGAGGGAGCACTTTCGGAGGTACTGAGGGAGAACTATCTGAGGAATTGAGGGAGCACTTTCTGAGGTATTGAGGGAGCACTTTCTGAGGTACAGAGGGAGCACTTTGTGAGACATTGAGGGAGCACTTTCAGAGGTACTGAGGGAGCACTATCTGATGTAGTGAGGGAGAAGTATCTGAAAAATTGTGGGAGCACTTTCTGAGGTTCTGGGGGAGCACTATCTGAGGTACTGAGGCTGAACTATATGAGGTACTGAGGTAGCACTAACTGAAGTATTGAGGGAGCACTATCTGAAGTATTGAGTGAGCACTATCTGAGGTATTGAGGGAGAACTTTCTGATGTATTGAGGGAGAAATATCTGAGGTATTAAGGGAGCCCTTTCTGAGGTATTGAGGGAGCACCTTCTGAGGTACTGAGGGAGCACTTTGTGTGATATTGAGGGAGTACTTCCAGAGGTATTGAGGGAGCACTATCTGAGGTAGTGAGTGAGAAGTATCTGAAAAATTGTGGGAGCACTTTCTGAGGTATTGGGGGAGCACTATCTGAGGTACTGAGGGAGCACTATCTGCAGTATTGAGGGAGCACTATCTGAAGTATTGAGTGAGCACTATCTGAGGTATTGAGGGAGAACTGCCTGAGGTTTTGAGGGAGCACATTCTGAGGTATTGTGTGAGAAATATCTGACGCTTTGAGGGAGCACTTTCTGAGGTCCTGAGGGAGCAGTTTCTGAGGCATTGGGGAGCATTTTCTGAGGTATTGAGGGAGCACTTTCTGAGGAACTGAGAGAACACTTTCTGAGGTACTGAGGGAACACTTTCTGAGGTATTGAGGGAGCACTGTCTGAGGTACTGAGGGATCACCTTCTGACATACTGAGGAAGCACTATCTGAGGTATTGAGGGAGCATTATCGGAGCTATTGAGGGAGCACTTTCTGAAGTATTGAGGTAGCACATTCTGTGGTATTGTGGGAGCACTATCTGAGGTATTGAGGGAGATCTATCTGAAATATTGAGGGAGCACTTTCTGAGGTATTGAGGGAGCACTATCTGAGGTACTGAGGGAAAAATATATGAGATATTGAGGGAGAACTATCTCAGGTATTGAGGGAGAACTATATGAGATATTGAAGGAAAAGTATCTGAGGTATTGAGGGAGTCCTTTCTGATGTATTGAGGGAGAACTATCTGAGGTATTGAGGGAGCACTTTCTGAGGTATTGAGGGAGCACTTTCTGAGGTACTGAGGGAGCACTTTCGGAGGTACTGAGGGAGAACTATCTGAGGGATTGAGGGAGCACTTTCTGAGGTATTGAGTGAGCACTTTCTGAGGTACAGAGCGAGCACTTTGTGAAACATTGAGGGAGCACTTCCAGAGGTACTGAGGGAGCACTGTCTGATGTAGAGAGGGAGAACTATCTGAAAAATTGTGGGAGCACTTTCTGAGGTTCTTGGGGAGCACTATCTGAGGTACTGAGGCTGAACTATATGAGGGACTGAGGTAGCACTATCTGAAGTATTGAGGGAGCACTATCTGAAGTATTGAGTGAGCACTATCTGAGGTATTGAGGAGAACTTTCTGATGTATTGAGGGAGAAATATCTGAGGTATTGAGGGAGCCCTTTCTGAGGTATTGAGGGCGCATTTTCTGAGGTACTGAGGGAGCACTTTGTGAGATATTGAGGGAGTACTTCCAGAGGTATTGAGGGAGCACTATCTGAGGTAGTGAGGGAGAAGTATCTGAAAAATTGTGAGAGCACTTTCTGAGGTATTGGGGGAGCACTATCTGAGGTACTGAGGGAGAATTATATGAGGTACTGAAGGAGCACTATCTGAAGTATTGAGTGAGCACTATCTGAGGAATTGAGGGAGAACTGTCTGAGGTATTGAGGGAGCACTTTCTGAGATATTGAGTGAGAAATATCTGAGGTACTGAGGGATCACTTTCTGACATACTGAGGAAGCAATATCTGAGGTATTGTTTGCGCATTATCAGAGGTATTGAGGGAGCACTTTCTTAGATATTGAGGGAGCACTTTCTGAGGTATTGAGGGAGCACTATCTGAGGTACTGAGGGGGCACTTTCTGAGATATTGAGGGAGCATGTTCTGAGGTCTGAGGGTGCACCATGTGAGATATTGAGGGAGCACTTACAGAGGTATTGAGGAAGCACTATCTGAGGTACTGAGGGAGAACTATCCGAGGTACTGTTAGAGCATTTTCTGAGATATTGAGGGAACACTTTCTTAGATATTGAGGGAGCACTTTCTGAGGTATTGAGGGAGCACTGTCTGAGGTACTGAGGGATCACTTTCTGACAAACTGAGGAAGCACTATCTGAGGTACTGAGGGAGCACTTTCTGAGATATTGAGGGAGCACGTTCTGAGGTACTAAGGGAGCACCATGTGAGATATTGAGGGAGCACTTACAGAGGTATTGGGGGAGCACTGTCTGAGGTACTGAGGGAGAACTATATGAGGTCCTGTGAGAGCACTATCTGAAGTATTGAGTGAGCACAATCTGAGGTACTGAGAGAGCATTATCGGAGGTATTGAGGGAGCACTTTCTGAGGTACTGAGGGAGCAGTTTCTGAGATATTGAGGGAGCACTTCCAGAGGTATAGAGGGAGCACTATCTGAGGTAGTGAGGGAGAACTATCTGAAAAATTGTGGGAGCACTTTCTGAGGTATTGGGGGATCACTATCTGAGGTACTGAGGGAGAACTGTATGATGTACTGAGGTAGCACTATCTGAAGCATTGAGGGAGCACTATCTGAAGTATTGACTGAGCACTATCTGAGGTATTGAGGGAGAAATGTCTGAGGTATTGAGGGAGCACTTTCTGAGGTATTGAGTGAGAAATATCTGAGGTTTTGAGGGAGCACTTTCTGAGGTATTGTGGGGGCACCTTCAGAGGCATTGAGGGAGCACTGTCTGAGGTACTGAGGGAGCACTTTCTGAGGTACTGAGGGAGCACATTCTGAGGCATTGAGGAAGCACTGTCTAAGGTACTGAGGGAACACTTTCTGAGGTATTGAGGGAGCATTCTCTGAGGTATTGAGGGAGCACTTACTGCGGTATTGAGGGAGCACTTTCTGAGGTATTGAGGGAGCACTGTCCGAGGCACTGAGGGACCAGTTTCTAATGTACTGAGGGAGCACTTTCTGACGTACTGAGGAAGCACTATCAGAGGTACTGAGGGAGAACTATCCGAGGAACTGTGTGAGCATTTCCTGAGATATTGAGGAAGCACTTTCTTAGATATCGAGGGAGCACTGTCTGAGGTATTGAGGGAGCACTGTTTAAGCTACTGAGGGATCACTTTCTGACAGACTGAGGAAGCACTATCTGAGGTATTGAGGAAGAAATATCTGAGGTATTGAGGGAGCACTTTCTTAGATATAGAGGGAGCCCTTTCTAAGGTACTGAGGGAGCACTATCTGCGGTACTGAGGGAGCACTTTCTGAGATATTGAGGGAGCACGTTCTGAGGTACTGTGGGAGCACCATGTGAGATATTGAGGGAGCACTTACAGAGGAATTGTGGGAGCACTATCTGAGGTAGTGAGGGAGAACTATCTGAAAAACTGTGGGAGCACTTTCTGAGGTATTGGGGGAGCACTATCTGAGGTACTGAGGGAGAACTATATGAGGTCCTGTGGGAGCACTATCTGAAGTATTGAGTGTGGAATATCTGAGGTACTGAGGGAGCATTATCGGAGGTATTGATGGAGCACTGTCTGAGATATTGAGGGAGCCCTTTCTGAGGTACTGAGGGAGCACTTTCTGAGATATTGAGGGAGCACTTGCTGAGGTACTGAGGAAGAACTATCTGAGGTATTGAGGGAGCACTTTCTGAGGTACTGAGGGAGAACTATCTGAGGTATTGAGGGAGTACTTTCTGAGGTATTGAGGGAGCACTTTGTGAGATATTGAGGGAGCACTTTCAGAGGTATTGAGGGAGCACTATCTGAGGTAGTGAGGGAGAACGATCTGAGAAATTGTGGGAGCACTTTCTGAGGTATTGGGGGAGCACTATCTGAGGTACTGAGGTAGAACTATATGAGGTACTGAGGGAGCACTATCTGAAGTATTGAGGGAGCACTATCTGAGATATTGAGGGAGCCCTTTCTGAGGTACTGAGGGAGCACTATCTGAGGTACTGAGGGAGCAGTTTCTGAAATATTGAGGGAGCACTTTCTGAGGTATTGAGGAAGAAATATCTGAGGTATTGAGGGAGCACTTTCTTAGATATTGAGGGAGCCCTTTCTAAGGTACTGAGGGAGCACTATCTGCGGTACTGAGGGAGCACTTTCTGAGATATTGAGGGAGCACGTTCTGAGGTACTGTGGGAGCACCATGTGAGATATTGAGGGAGCACTTACAGAGGAATTGTGGGAGCACTATCTGAGGTAGTGAGGGAGAACTATCTGAAAAACTGTGGGAGCACTTTCTGAGGTATTGGGGGAGCACTATCTGAGGTACTGAGGGAGAACTATATGAGGTCCTGTGGGAGCACTATCTGAAGTATTGAGTGTGGAATATCTGAGGTACTGAGGGAGCATTATCGGAGGTATTGAGGGAGCACTGTCTGAGATATTGAGGGAGCCCTTTCTGAGGTACTGAGGGAGCACTTTCTGAGATATTGAGGGAGCACTTGCTGAGGTACTGAGGAAGAACTATCTGAGGTATTGAGGGAGCACTTTCTGAGGTACTGAGGGAGAACTATCTGAGGTATTGAGGGAGCACTTTCTGAGGTATTGAGGGAGCACATTGTGAGATATTGAGGGAGCACTTACAGAGGTATTGAGGGAGCACTATCTGAGGTAGTGAGGGAGAACGATCTGAGAAATTGTGGGAGCACTTTCAGAGGTATTGGGGGAGCACTACCTGAGGTACTGAGGGAGAACTATATGAGGTACTGAGGGAGCACTATCTGAAGTATTGAGGGAGCACTATCTGAGATATTGAGGGAGACCTTTCTGAGGTACTGAGGGAGCACTATCTGAGGTACTCAGGGAGCAGTTTCTGAAATATTGAGGGAGCACTTTCTGAGGTACTGAGGAAGAACTATCTGAGGTATTGAGGGAGCACTTTCTGAGGTATTGAGGGAGCACTGCCTGAGGTACTGAGGGAGCACCAGCTGAGATATTGAGGGAGCACTTTCTGAGGTATTGAGGGAGCACTTTCTGATATATTCAGGGAGCACTTTCAGAGGCATTGAGGGAGCACTTTCTGAGGTACTGAGGAAGCACTTTCTGAGGTACTGAGGGAGCACTTTCTGAGGTATTGAGGGAGCACTATCTGAGGAATTAAGGGAGCATTATCTGAGGTACTGTGAGAGAACTATCTGAGCTATTGGGAGAGAACTTTCTGAAGTATTGAAGGAGAACTATCTGAGGCATTGAGGGAGAACTTTCTGATGTATTGAGTGAGATATGTCTGAGGTACTGAGGGAACACTTTCTGAGGTACTGAGAGAGCACTTTCGAGGTATTGGAGGAGCACTGTCTGAGGTACTGAGGGAGCACTTTCTGAGGTATTGAGGGAGCACTTTCTGAGGTACTGAGTCAGCACTTTCTGAGGTATTGTGGGAGCACTTTCTGAGGTACTGAGGGAGCACTTTCTGAGGTATTGAGGGAGCACTATCTGAGGAATTAAGGTAGCATTATCTGAGGTACTGTGAGAGAACTATCTGAGCTATTGGGAGAGAACTTTCTGAAGTATTGAGGTAGCACATTTTGTGGTATTGTGGGAGCACATTCTGAGGTATTGAGGGAGCACTATCTGAGGTATTGAGGGAGAACTATCTGAAATATTGAGGGAGCACTTTCTGAGGTATTGAGGGAGCACTATCTGAGGTACTGAGGGAGAACTATATGAGATATTGAGTGAGAACTATCTGAGGTATTGAGGAAGAACTATATGAGATATTGAAGGAGAACTATCTGAGGTATTGAGGGAAAACTTTCTTATGTATTGAGGGAGAAATATCTGAGGTATTGAGGGAGCACTTTCTGAGGTATTGAGGGAGCACTTTCAGAGGCATTGAGGGAGCACTTTCTGAGGTACTGAGGAAGCACTTTCTGTGGTACTGAGGGAACACTTTTTGAGGTACTGAGAGAGCACCTTCTGAAGTATTGGAGGAGCACTGTCTGAGGTACTGAGGGAGGAGTTACTGAGGTTTTGAAGGAGCACAGTCTGAGGTACTGAGGGAGCACTTTCTGTGTTACTGAGGGAGCACTTTCTGTGTTACTGAGGGAGCACTTTCTGAGGTACTGAGGAAGCACTATCTGAGGTACTGACAGAGAACTATCTGAGGTATTGAGGTAGCTCTTTCTGAGGTATTGAGGGAGCACTTTCTGAGGTCTTGAGGGAGCACTGTCTAGGAACTGAGGGAGCATTTTCTGAGGTACTGAGGGAGAACTATCTGTGGAATTGAGGGAGCACTTTCTGAGGTATTGAGGGAGCACGTTTTGAGGTACTGAGGGAGCACTTTGTGAGATATTGAGGGAGCACTTCCAGAGGTATTGAGGGAGCTGTATCTGAGGTAGTGAGGGAGAACTATCTGAAAAATTGTGGGAGCACTTTCTGAGGTATTGGGGGAGCACTATCTGAGGTACTGAGGGAGATCTATATGAGGTACTGAGGGAGCAATATCTGAAGTATTGCGGGAGCACTATCTGAAGTATTGAGTGAGCACTATCTGAGGTATTGAGGAAGAACTATCTAAGGTATTGAGGGAGCACTTTCTGAGGTATTGTGGGGGCACCTTCAGAGGCATTGAGGGAGCACTTTCTGAGGCATTGAGGGAGCACTGTCTGAGGTACTGAGGGAATTCTTTCAGTGGTACAGAGGGAACACTTTCGGAGGTATTGGTGAGCACTGCCTGAGGTACTGAGGGCGCACATTCTGAGGTACTGAGGGACCACTACCTGAGGTATTGGGGGAGCACTGTCTGAGGTACTGAGGGAGCACTATCTGAGATATTGAGGGAGGACTTTCTGGTGTATTGAGGGAGCACTTTCTGAGGTATTGAGGGAGAACTATCTGAGGCATTGAGGGAGCACTTTCTGAGGTATTGATGGAGCACTTTCTGAGGTACTGAGGGAGCACTTTGTGAGATATTGAGAGAGCTCTTTCAGAGGTATTGAGGGAGCACTATCTGAGGTAGTGAGGGAGAACTATGTGAAAAATTGTGGGAGCACTTTCTGATGTGTTGGGGTAGCACTGTCTGAGGTACCGAGGTAGAACTATATGAGGTACTGAGGGAGCACTGTCTGAAGTATTGAGGGAGCACTATCTGAAGTATTGAGTGAGCACTATCTGAGGTATTGAGGGAGAACTATCTGAGGTAATGAGGGAGCACTTGCTGAGGTATTGAGTGAGAAATATCTGAGGTATTGCGGCAGCACTTTCTGAGGTATTGTGTGGGCACCTTCAGAGGCATTGAGGGAGCACTTTCTGAGGCATTGAGGGAACACATTCTGAGGTACTGAGGGAGCACTGTCTGAGGTTCTGGGGGAGCACTTTCTGAGGTGTTGAGGGAGCACTGTCTGCGGTACTGAGGGACCAGTTTCTAAGGTACTGAGGGAGCACTTTCTGACGTACTGAGGAAGCACAATCAGAGGTACTGAGGGAGAACTATCCGAGGTACTTTGTGAGCACTTTCTGAGGTATGGAGGGAGCACTGTCTGAGGTACTGAGGGATCACGTTCTGACATACTGACGAATCACTATCTGAGGTATTGAGGGAGCATTATCGGAGGTATTGAGGGAGCACTTTCTTAGATATTGATGGAGCCCTTTCTGAGGTGCTGAGGGAGAACTATCTGAGGTACTGAGGGAGCACATTCTGAGATATTGAGGGAGCACTTTCTGAGGTACTGAGGGAGCACTTTGTGAGATATTGAGGGAGCAATTTCTGAGGTCCTGATGGAGCACTTACTGAGGTTTTGAGGGAGCACTGTCTGAGGTACTGAGGGAGAACTATCTGAGTTACTGAGGGAGCAGATTCTGAGATATTGAGGGAGCACTTTCTGAGGTACTGAGGGAGCACTTTGTGAGATATTGAAGGAGAACAATCTGAGGTATTGAGGGAGAACTTTCTGATGTATTGAGGGAGAAATATCTGAGGTATTGAGAGAGCACTTTCAGAAGCATTGATGGAGCACTTTCTGAGGTACTGAGGAAGCACTTTCTGAGGTACTGAGGGAACACTTTCTGAGGTACTGAGAGAGCACTTTCTGAGGTATTGGAGGAGCACTGTCTGAGGTACTGAGGGAGCACTTACTGAGGTTTTGAGAGAGCATTGTCTGAGGTACTGAGGGAGAACTATCTGAGGTACTGAGGGAGCAGAGTCTGAGATATTGAGGGAGCACTTTCTGAGGTACTGAGGGAGCACTTTGTGAGATATTGAAGGAGAACAATCTGAGGTATTGAGGGAGAACTTTCTGATGTATTGAGGGAGAAATATCTGAGGTATTGAGAGAGCACTTTCAGAAGCATTGATGGAGCACTTTCTGAGGTACTGAGGAAGCACTTTCTGAGGTACTGAGGGAACACTTTCTGAGGTACTGAGAGAGCACTTTCTGAGGTATTGGAGGAGCACTGTCTGAGGTACTGAGGGAGCACTTACTGAGGTTTTGAGAGAGCATTGTCTGAGGTACTGAGGGAGAACTATCTGAGGTACTGAGGGTGCAGATTCTGAGATATTGAGGGAGCACTTTCTGAGGTACTGAGGGAGCACGTTGTGAGATATTGAGGGAGCAATTTCTGAGGTCCTGAGGGAGCACTTTCTGAGCACTCTGGGGGCACACCTTCTGAGGCATTGAGGGACCATTTTCTGAGGTATTGACGGAGCACTTTCTGAGGTACTGAGAGAACACTTTCTGAGATACTGAGGGAACACTTTCTGAGACATTGAGGTTGCACTGTCTGAGGTTCTGAGGGAATTCTTTCGGAGGTATTGAGGGAGCACTTTCTGAGGTATTGAGGGAGCACTGTCTGAGGTACTGAGTGATCACGTTCTGACATACTGAGAAATCACTATCTGAGGTATTGAGGGAGCATTGTCGGAGGTATTGAGGGAGCACTTTCTTAGATATTGATGGAGCCCTTTCTGAGGTACTGAGGGAGAACTATCTGAGGTACTGAGGGAGCACTTTCTGAGATATTGAGGGAGCACTTTCTGAGGTACTGAGGGAGCACTTTGTGAGATATTGAGGCAACAATTTCTGAGGTCCTGATGGAGCACTTTCTGAAGACTCTGGGGGCGCACTTTCTGAGGCATTGAGGGAGTATTTTCTGAGGTATTGAGGGAGCACTTTCTGAGGTACTGAGATAACACTTTCTGAGGTCCTGAGGGAGCACTTTCTGAGGACTCTGGGGGCGCACTTTCTGAGGCATTGAGGGAGAATTTTCTGAGGTATTGAGGGAGCACTTTCTGAGGTACTGAGATAACACTTTCTGAGGTACTGAGGGAACACTTTCTGAGACATTGAGGGTGCACTGTCTGAGGATCTGAGGGAACACTTTCGGAGGTATTAAGGGAGCAATTTCTGAGGTATTGAGGGAGCACTGTCCGCGGTACTGAGGGACCAGTTTCGAAGGAACTGAAGGAGCACTTTCTGACGTACTGAGGAAGCACTATCTGAGGTACTGAGGGAGAACTATCCGAGGTACTGTGTGAGCATATTCTGAGATATTGAGGGAGCACTTTCTGAGATATTGAGGGAGCACTTTCTGACGTATTGAGGGAGCACTGTCTGAGGTACTGAGGGAACACTTTCTGACATACTGAGGAAGCACTATCTGAGGTATTGAGGGAGCACTTTCTGAGGTATTGAGCGAGCACTATCTGAGGTACTGAGTGAGCACTTTCTAGGATATTGAGGGAGCACATTCTGAGGTATTGAGGGAGCACTATCTGTGTAATTAAGGGAGCATTATCTGAGGTACTGCGAGAGAAATATCTGAGCTATTGTGGGAGCACTTTCTGAGGTATTGAAGTAGCACATTCTGTGGTATTGTGGGAGCACTTTCTGAGGTATTGAGGGAGCACTATCTGAGGTATTGAGGGAGCACTTTCTGAGGTATTGAGCGAGCACTATCTGAGGTACTGAGTGAGCACTTTCTAAGATATTGAGGGAGCACATTCTGTGGTATTGAGGGAGCACTATCTGTGTAATTAAGGGAGCATTATCTGAGGTACTGCGAGAGAAATATCTGAGCTATTGTGGGAACACTTTCTGAGGTATTGAAGTAGCACATTCTGTGGTATTGTGGGAGCACTTTCTGAGGTATTGAGGGAGCACTATCTGAGGTATTGAGGGAGAACTACCTGAAATAGTGAGGGAGCACTTTCTGAGGTATTGAGGGAGCACTATCTAATCTACTGAGGGAGAACAATATGAGATATTGAGTGAGAACTATCTGAGGTATTCAGGGAGAACTATATGAGATATTGAAGGAGAACTATCTGAGGAATTGAGGGAGCACTTTCTGCTGTATTGAGGGAGAAATATCTGAGGTATAGAGAGAGCACTTTCAGAGGCATTGAGGGAGCACTTTCTGAGCTACTGAGGGAGCACTTTCTGAGGTACTGTGGGAGCACTTTCTGAGGTACTGAGGGAGCACTTTCTGAGGTATTGAGGGAGCACTTTCTGAGGTACTGAGTGAACACTACCTGAGGTTTTGAGGGAGCACAGTCTGAGGTATTGAGGGAGAACTTTCTGAGGTACTGAGGGAGCCTTTTCTGAGGTATTGTGGGAGCACTTTCTGAGGTACTGAGGGAGCACTTTCTGAGGTATTGAGGGAGCACTTACTGAGGTACTGAGGGAGCACTTTCTGAGGTATTGTGGGAGCACTTTCTGAAGTACTGAGGGAGCACTTACTGAGGTATTGAGGGAGCACTATCTGAGAAATTAAGGGAGCATTATCTGAGGTACTGTGAGAGAACTATCTGAGCTATTGAGGGAGCACTTTCTGAAGTATTGAGGGAGCACATTCTGTGGTATTGTGGGAGTACTTTCTGAGGTATTGAGGGAGCACTATTTGAGGTATTGAGGGAGGACTATCTGAAATATTGAGGGAGAACTATATGAGATAATGAGGGAGAACTATCTAAAGTATTGAGGGAGAACTATAGGAGATATTGAAGGAGAACTATCTGAGGTATTGAGGGAGAAAGTTCTGATGTATTGAGGGAGAAATATCTGAGGTATTGAGAGAGCACTTTCAGAGGCATTGAGGGAGCACTTTCTGAGGTACTGACGAAGCACTTTCTGAGGTACTGAGGAAGCACAATCAGAGGTACTGTGGGAGAACTATCCGAGGTACTGTGTGAGCACTTTCTGAGGTATGGAGGGAGCACTGTCTGAGGTACTGAGGGATCACATTCTGACATACTGAGAAATCACTATCTGAGGTATTGAGGGAGCATTATCGGAGGTATTGAGGGAGCACTTTCTTAGATATTGATGGAGCCCTTTCTGAGTTGCTGAGGGAGAACTATCTGAGGTACTGAGGGAGCAGATTCTGAGATATTGAGGGAGCACTTTCTGAGGTACTGAGGGAGTACTTTGTGAGATATTGAGGGAGCAATTTCTGAGGTCCTGAGGGAGCACTTTCTGAGGACTCTGGGGGCACACCTTCTGAGGCATTGAGGGACCATTTTCTGAGGTATTGACGGAGCACTTTCTGAGGTACTGAGAGAACACTTTCTGAGATACTGGGGGAACACTTTCTGAGACATTGAGGTTGCACTGTCTGAGGTTCTGAGGGAATTCTTTCGGAGGTATTGAGGGAGCACTTTCTGTGGTATTGAGGGAGCACTGTCTGAGGTACTGAGTGATCACGTTCTGACATACTGAGAAATCACTATCTGAGGTATTGAGGGAGCATTATCGGAGGTATTGAGGGAGCACTTTCTTAGATATTAATGGAGCCCTTTCTGAGGTACTGAGGGAGAACTATCTGAGGTACTGAGGGAGCACTTTCTGAGATATTGAGGGTGCACTTTCTGAGGTACTGAGGGAGCACTTTGTGAGATATTGAGGCAACAATTTCTGAGGTCCTGAGGGAGCACTTTCTGAGTATTCTGGGGGCGCACTTTCTGAGGCATTGATGGAGAATTTTCTGAGGTATTGAGGGAGCACTTTCTGAGGTACTGAGATAACACTTTCTGAGGTCCTGAGGGAGCACTTTCTGAGCACTCTGGGGGCACACCTTCTGAGGCATTGAGGGACCATTTTCTGAGGTATTGACGGAGCACTTTCTGAGGTCCTGAGAGAACACTTTCTGAGATACTGAGGGAACACTTTCTGAGACATTGAGGTTGCACTGTCTGAGGTTCTGAGGGAATTCTTTCGGAGGTATTGAGGGAGCACTTTCTGAGGTATTGAGGGAGCACTGTCTGAGGTACTGAGTGATCACGTTCTGACATACTGAGAAATCACTATCTGAGGTATTGAGGGAGCATTGTCGGAGGTATTGAGGGAGCACTTTCTTAGATATTGATGGAGCCCTTTCTGAGGTACTGAGGGAGAACTATCTGAGGTACTGAGGGAGCACTTTCTGAGATATTGAGGGAGCACTTTCTGAGGTACTGAGGGAGCACTTTGTGAGATATTGAGGCAACAATTTCTGAGGTCCTGATGGAGCACTTTCTGAAGACTCTGGGGGCGCACTTTCTGAGGCATTGAGGGAGTATTTTCTGAGGTATTGAGGGAGCACTTTCTGAGGTACTGAGATAACACTTTCTGAGGTCCTGAGGGAGCACTTTCTGAGGACTCTGGGGGCGCACTTTCTGAGGCATTGAGGGAGAATTTTCTGAGGTATTGTGGGAGCACTTTCTGAGGTACTGAGATAACACTTTCTGAGGTACTGAGGGAACACTTTCTGAGACATTGAGGGTGCACTGTCTGAGGATCTGAGGGAACACTTTCGGAGGTATTAAGGGAGCAATTTCTGAGGTATTGAGGGAGCACTGTCCGCGGTACTGAGGGACCAGTTTCGAAGGAACTGAAGGAGCACTTTCTGACGTACTGAGGAAGCACTATCTGAGGTACTGAGGGAGAACTATCCGAGGTACTGTGTGAGCATATTCTGAGATATTGAGGGAGCACTTTCTGAGATATTGAGGGAGCACTTTCTGACGTATTGAGGGAGCACTGTCTGAGGTACTGAGGGAACACTTTCTGACATACTGAGGAAGCACTATCTGAGGTATTGAGGGAGCACTTTCTGAGGTATTGAGCGAGCACTATCTGAGGTACTGAGTGAGCACTTTCTAGGATATTGAGGGAGCACATTCTGAGGTATTGAGGGAGCACTATCTGTGTAATTAAGGGAGCATTATCTGAGGTACTGCGAGAGAAATATCTGAGCTATTGTGGGAGCACTTTCTGAGGTATTGAAGTAGCACATTCTGTGGTATTGTGGGAGCACTTTCTGAGGTATTGAGGGAGCACTATCTGAGGTATTGAGGGAGCACTTTCTGAGGTATTGAGCGAGCACTATCTGAGGTACTGAGTGAGCACTTTCTAAGATATTGAGGGAGCACATTCTGTGGTATTGAGGGAGCACTATCTGTGTAATTAAGGGAGCATTATCTGAGGTACTGCGAGAGAAATATCTGAGCTATTGTGGGAACACTTTCTGAGGTATTGAAGTAGCACATTCTGTGGTATTGTGGGAGCACTTTCTGAGGTATTGAGGGAGCACTATCTGAGGTATTGAGGGAGAACTACCTGAAATAGTGAGGGAGCACTTTCTGAGGTATTGAGGGAGCACTATCTAATCTACTGAGGGAGAACAATATGAGATATTGAGTGAGAACTATCTGAGGTATTCAGGGAGAACTATATGAGATATTGAAGGAGAACTATCTGAGGAATTGAGGGAGCACTTTCTGCTGTATTGAGGGAGAAATATCTGAGGTATAGAGAGAGCACTTTCAGAGGCATTGAGGGAGCACTTTCTGAGCTACTGAGGGAGCACTTTCTGAGGTACTGTGGGAGCACTTTCTGAGGTACTGAGGGAGCACTTTCTGAGGTATTGAGGGAGCACTTTCTGAGGTACTGAGTGAACACTACCTGAGGTTTTGAGGGAGCACAGTCTGAGGTATTGAGGGAGAACTTTCTGAGGTACTGAGGGAGCCTTTTCTGAGGTATTGTGGGAGCACTTTCTGAGGTACTGAGGGAGCACTTTCTGAGGTATTGAGGGAGCACTTACTGAGGTACTGAGGGAGCACTTTCTGAGGTATTGTGGGAGCACTTTCTGAAGTACTGAGGGAGCACTTACTGAGGTATTGAGGGAGCACAATCTGAGAAATTAAGGGAGCATTATCTGAGGTACTGTGAGAGAACTATCTGAGCTATTGAGGGAGCACTTTCTGAAGTATTGAGGGAGCACATTCTGTGGTATTGTGGGAGTACTTTCTGAGGTATTGAGGGAGCACTATTTGAGGTATTGAGGGAGGACTATCTGAAATATTGAGGGAGAACTATATGAGATAATGAGGGAGAACTATCTAAAGTATTGAGGGAGAACTATAGGAGATATTGAAGGAGAACTATCTGAGGTATTGAGGGAGAAAGTTCTGATGTATTGAGGGAGAAATATCTGAGGTATTGAGAGAGCACTTTCAGAGGCATTGAGGGAGCACTTTCTGAGGTACTGACGAAGCACTTTCTGAGGTACTGAGGAAGCACAATCAGAGGTACTGTGGGAGAACTATCCGAGGTACTGTGTGAGCACTTTCTGAGGTATGGAGGGAGCACTGTCTGAGGTACTGAGGGATCACATTCTGACATACTGAGAAATCACTATCTGAGGTATTGAGGGAGCATTATCGGAGGTATTGAGGGAGCACTTACTTAGATATTGATGGAGCCCTTTCTGAGTTGCTGAGGGAGAACTATCTGAGGTACTGAGGGAGCAGATTCTGAGATATTGAGGGAGCACTTTCTGAGGTACTGAGGGAGCACTTTGTGAGATATTGAGGGAGCAATTTCTGAGGTCCTGAGGGAGCACCTTCTGAGGACTCTGGGGGCACACCTTCTGAGGCATTGAGGGACCATTTTCTGAGGTATTGACGGAGCACTTTCTGAGGTACTGAGAGAACACTTTCTGAGATACTGGGGGAACACTTTCTGAGACATTGAGGTTGCACTGTCTGAGGTTCTGAGGGAATTCTTTCGGAGGTATTGAGGGAGCACTTTCTGTGGTATTGAGGGAGCACTGTCTGAGGTACTGAGTGATCACGTTCTGACATACTGAGAAATCACTATCTGAGGTATTGAGGGAGCATTATCGGAGGTATTGAGGGAGCACTTTCTTAGATATTGATGGAGCCCTTTCTGAGGTACTGAGGGAGAACTATCTGAGGTACTGAGGGAGCACTTTCTGAGATATTGAGGGTGCACTTTCTGAGGTACTGAGGGAGCACTTTGTGAGATATTGAGGCAACAATTTCTGAGGTCCTGAGGGAGCACTTTCTGAGTATTCTGGGGGCGCACTTTCTGAGGCATTGATGGAGAATTTTCTGAGGTATTGAGGGAGCACTTTCTGAGGTACTGAGATAACACTTTCTGAGGTCCTGAGGGAGCACTTTCTGAGGACTCTGGGGGCGCACTTTCTGAGGCATTGAGGGAGAATTTTCTGAGGTATTGAGGGAGCACTTTCTGAGGTACTGAGATAACACTTTCTGAGGTACTGAGGGAACACTTTCTGAGACATTGAGGGTACACTGTCTGAGGATCTGAGGGAACACTTTCGGAGGTATTAAGGGAGCAATTTCTGAGGTATTGAGGGAGCACTGTCCGCGGTACTGAGGGATCAGTTTCTCAGGTACTGAAGGAGCACTTTCAGACGTACTGAGGAAGCACTATCTGAGGTACTGAGGGAGAACTATCCGAGGTACTATGTGAGCATTTTCTGAGATATTGAGGGAGCACTTTCTGAGATATTGAGGGAGCACTTTCTGACGTATTGAGGGAGCACTGTCTGAGGTACTGAGGGATCACTTTCTGACATACTGAGGAAGCACTATCTGAGGTATTGAGGGAGCACTTTCTGAGGTATTGAGCGAGCACTATCTGAGGTACTGAGAGAGCACTTTCTGAGATATTGAGGGAGCACTTTCTGAGGTATTGAGGGAGCACTATCTGTGTAATTAAGGGAGCATTATCTGAGGTACTGCGAGAGAAATATCTGAGCTCTTGTGGGAGCACTTTCTGAGGTATTGAGGTAGCACATTCTGTGGTATTGTGGGAGCACTTTCTGAGGTATTGAGGGAGCACTATCTGAGGTATTGAGGGAGAACTATCTGAAATAGTGAGGGAGCACTTTCTGAGGTATTGAGGGAGCACTATCTGATGTACTGAGGGAGAACAATATGAGATATTGAGTGAGAACTATCTGAGTTATTGAGGGAGAACTATATGAGATATTGAAGGAGAACTGTCTGAGGAATTGATGGAGCACTTTCTGCTGTATTGAGGGAGAAATATCTGAGGTTTTGAGAGAGCACTTTCAGAGGCATTGAGGGAGCACTTTCTGAGGTACTGAGGGAGCACTTTCTGAGGTATTGAGGGAGCACTTTCTGAGATACTGAGGGAGCACTTTCGTGGTATTGTGGGAGCAATTTCTGAGGTACTGTGGGAGCACTTTCTGAGGTACTGAGGGAGCACTTTCTGAGGTATTGAGGGAGCACTTTCTGAGGTACTGAGGGAACACTAACTGAGGTTTTGAGGGAGCACAGTCTGAGGTATTGAGGGAGAACTTTCTGAGGTACTGAGGGAGCCCTTTCTGAGGTATTGTGGGAGCACTTTCTGAGTTACTGAGGGAGCACAGTCTGAGGTATTGAGGGAGCACTTACTGAGGTACTGAGGGAGCACTTTCTGAGGTATTGTGGGAGAACCTTCTGAAGTACTAAGGGAGCACTTTCTGAGGTATTGAGGGAGCACTATCTGAGAAATTAAGGGAGCATTATCTGAGGTACTGTGAGAGAACTATCTGAGCTACTGAGGGAGCACTTTCTGAAGTATTGAGGCAGCACATTCTGTGGTATTGTGGGAGCACTTTCTGAGGTATTGAGGGAGCACTATTTGAGGTATTGAGGGAGGACTATCTGAAATATTGAGGGAGAACTATATGAGATAATGAGGGAGAACTATCTAAAGTATTGAGGGAGAACTATAGGAGATATTGAAGGAGAACTATCTGAGGTATTGAGGGAGAACTCTCTGATGTATTGAGGGAGAAATATCTGAGGTATTGAGAGAGCACTTTCAGAGGCATTGAGGGAGCACTTTCTGAGGTACTGAGGAAGCACTTTCTGAGGTACTGAGGGAACACTTTCTGAGGTACTGAGAGAGCACTTTCTGAGGTATTGGAGGAGCACTGTCTGAGGTACTGAGGGAGCACTTACTGAGGTTTTGAGGGAGCACTGTCTGAGGTACTGAGGGAGCACTTTCTGAGTTACTGAGGGAGCACTTTCTGAGGTACTGAGGAAGCACTTTCTGAGGTACTGAGGAAGCACAATCAGAGGTACTGTGGGAGAACTATCCGAGGTACTGTGTGAGCACTTTCTGAGGTATGGAGGGAGCACTGTCTGAGGTACTGAGGGATCACATTCTGACATACTGAGAAATCACTATCTGAGGTATTGAGGGAGCATTATCGGAGGTATTGAGGGAGCACTTTCTTAGATATTGATGGAGCCCTTTCTGAGTTGCTGAGGGAGAACTATCTGAGGTACTGAGGGAGCAGATTCTGAGATATTGAGGGAGCACTTTCTGAGGTACTGAGGGAGCACTTTGTGAGATATTGAGGGAGCAATTTCTGAGCTCCTGAGGGAGCACTTTCTGAGGACTCTGGGGGCACACCTTCTGAGGCATTGAGGGACCATTTTCTGAGGTATTGACGGAGCACTTTCTGAGGTACTGAGAGAACACTTTCTGAGATACTGAGGGAACACTTTCTGAGACATTGAGGTTGCACTGTCTGAGGTTCTGAGGGAATTCTTTCGGAGGTATTGAGGGAGCACTTTCTGTGGTATTGAGGGAGCACTGTCTGAGGTACTGAGTGATCACGTTCTGACATACTGAGAAATCACTATCTGAGGTATTGAGGGAGCATTATCGGAGGTATTGAGGGAGCACTTTCTTAGATATTGATGGAGCCCTTTCTGAGGTACTGAGGGAGAACTATCTGAGGTACTGAGGGAGCACTTTCTGAGATATTGAGGGTGCACTTTCTGAGGTACTGAGGGAGCACTTTGTGAGATATTGAGGCAACAATTTCTGAGGTCCTGAGGGAGCACTTTCTGAGTATTCTGGGGGCGCACTTTCTGAGGCATTGATGGAGAATTTTCTGAGGTATTGAGGGAGCACTTTCTGAGGTACTGAGATAACACTTTCTGAGGTCCTGAGGGAGCACTTTCTGAGGACTCTGGTTGCGCACTTTCTGAGGCATTGAGGGAGAATTTTCTGAGGTATTGAGGGAGCACTTTCTGAGGTACTGAGATAACACTTTCTGAGGTACTGAGGGAACACTTTCTGAGACATTGAGGGTACACTGTCTGAGGATCTGAGGGAACACTTTCGGAGGTATTAAGGGAGCAATTTCTGAGGTATTGAGGGAGCACTGTCCGCGGTACTGAGGGATCAGTTTCTCAGGTACTGAAGGAGCACTTTCAGACGTACTGAGGAAGCACTATCTGAGGTACTGAGGGAGAACTATCCGAGGTACTATGTGAGCATTTTCTGAGATATTGAGGGAGCACTTTCTGAGATATTGAGGGAGCACTTTCTGACGTATTGAGGGAGAACTATCTGAGGAATTGAGGGAGCACTTTCTGAGGTATTGAGGGAGCACTTTTTGAGGTACTGAGGGAGCACTTTGTGTGATATTGAGGGAGCACTTCCAGAGGTATTGAGGGAGCAGTATCTGAGGTAGTGAGGGAGAACTACCCTAAAAATTGTGGGAGCACTTTCTGAGCTTTTGGGGGAGCACTATCTGAGGTACTGCGGGAGCAATATCTGAAGTATTGAGGTAGCACTATCTGAAGTATTGAGGGAGCACTATCTGAGGTATTGAGGGAGAACTATCTAAGGCTTTGAGGCAGCACTTTCTGAGGTACTGAGGGAGCACTTTCTGAGGCATTGAGGGAGCACTGTCTGAGGTACTGAGGGAACTCTTCCAGAGGTACTGAGGGAACACTTTCGGAAGTATTGGGGAGCACTGCCTGAGGTACTGAGGGCGCACTTTCTGAGATACTGAGGGAGCACTATCTGAGGTATTGGGGGAGCACTGTCTGAGGTACTGAGGGCGCACTTTCTGAGGTATTGAGGGAGCACTTTCTGAGGTATTGAGGGAGCACTTTCTGAGGTATTGAGGGAGACATTTCTGAGGTACTGAGGGAGCCCTTTCTGAGGTATTGTGGGAGCACTTTCTGAGGTATTGAGGGAGCACTTTCTGAGGTACTGAGGGGACACTTACTGATGTTTTGAGGGAGCACAGTCTGAGGTATTGAGGGAGCAGTTTCTGAGGTACTGAGGGAGCACTTTCTGAGGTATTGTGGGAGCACTTTCTGAAGTACTGAGGGAGCACTTTCTGAGGTATTGAGGGAGCACTATCTGGGAAATTAAGGGAGCATTATCTGAGGTACTGTGAGAGAACTATCTGAGCTATTGAGGGAGCACTTTCTGAAGTACTGAGGTAGCTCATTCTGTGGTATTGTGGGAGGACTTTCTGAGGTATTGTGGGAGCACTATCTGAGGTATTGAGGGAGAACTATCTGAAATATTGAGGGAGAACTATATGAGATGAGGGAGAACTATCTGAAGTATTGAGGGAGAACTTTCTGATGTATTGAGGGAGCACTTTCAGAGGCATTGAGGGAGCACTTTCTGAGGTACTGAGGAAGCACTTTCTGAGGTACTGAGGGAACACTTTCTGAGGTACTAAGAGAGCACGTTCGGAGGGATTGAAGGAGCACTGTCTGAGGTACTGAGGGAGCACTTACTGAGGTTTTGAGGGAGCAGTGTCTGAGGTACTGAGGGAGCACGTTCTGAGGTACTGAGGAAGCACTATCTGACGTACTGAGGGAGAACTATCTGAGGTATGGAGGTAGCTCTTTCTGAGGTATTGAGGGAGCACATTCTAAGGTATTGAGGGAGCACTGTCTGAGGTACTGAGGGAGCACTTTCTGACGTACTGAGGGAGAACTATCTTAGGAATTTAGGGAGCACTTTATGAGGTATTGAGGGAGCACTGTCTGCGGTACTGAGAGACTAGTTTCTAAGGTACTGAGGGAGCACTTTCTGTGGTTTGGAGGGAGCACTGTCTGAGATATGAGGGATCACGTTCTGACATACTGAGAAATCACTATCTGAGGTATTGAGGGAGCATTATCGTAGGTATTGAGGGAGCACTTTGTGAGATATTGAGGGAGCACTTTCTGAGGTCCTGAGGGAGCACTTTCTGAGGACTCTGGGGGCGCACTTTCTGAGGCATTGAGGGACCATTTTCTGAGGTATTGAGGGAGCACTTTCTGAGGTACTGAGAGAACACTTTCTGAGATACTGAGGGAACACTTTCTGAGACATTGAGGTTGCACTGGCTGAGGTTCTGAGGGAATTCTTTCGGAGGTATTGAGGGAGCACTTTCTGAGGTATTGAGGGAGCATTATCGGAGGTATTGAGGGAGCACTTTCTTAGATATTGATGGAGCCCTTTCTGAGGTACTGAGGGAGAACTATCTGAGGTACTGAGGGAGCACTTTCTGAGATATTGAAGGAGCACTTTCTGACGTACTGAGGGAACACTTTGTGAGATATTGAGGCAACAATTTCTGAGGTCCTGAGGGAGCACTTTCTGAGGACTCTGGGGGCACACTTTCTGAGGCATTGAAGGAGCATTTTCTGAGGTATTCAGGGAGCACTTTCTGAGGTACTGAGATAACACTTTCTGAGGTACTGAGGTAACACTTTCTGAGACATTGAGGGTGCACAGTCTGAGGATCTGAGGGAACACTTTTGGAGGTATTGTGGGAGGACTTTCTGAGGTATTGAGAGAGCACTGTCCGCGGTACTGAGGGACCAGTTTCTAAGGTACTCAAGGAGCACTTTCTGACGTACTGAGGAAGCACTATCAGAGGTACTGAGGGAGAACTATCCGAGGTACTGTGTGAGCATTTTTTGTGATATTGAGGGAGCACCTTCTTGGATATTGAGGGAGCACTTTCTGACGTATTGAGGGAGCACTGTCTGAGGTACTGAGGGATCACTTTCTGACATACTGAGGAAGCACTTTCTGAGGTATTGAGGGAGCACTTTCTGAGGTATTGAGCGAGCACTGACTGAGGTACTGAGTGAGCACTTTCTGAGATATTGAGGGAGCACATTCTGAGGTATTGAGGGAGCACTATCTGTGTAATTCAGGGAGCATTATCTGAGGTACTCTGAGCGAACTATCTGAGCTATTGTGGGAGCACTTTCTGAGGTATTGAGGTCGCACATTCTGTGGTATTGTGGGAGCACTTTCTGAGGTATTGAGGGAGCACTATCTGAGGTATTGAGGGAGAACTGTCTGAAATATTGAGGGAGCACTTTCTGAGGTATTGAGGGAGCACTATCTGAGGTATTGAAGGAGAACTATCTGAGGAATTGAGGGAGCACTTTCTGCTGTATTGAGGGAGAAGTATCTGAGGTATTGAGAGAGCACTTTCTGAGGCATTGAGGTCGCACTTTCTGAGCTACTGAGGGAGCACTTTCTGAGGTATTGAGGGAGCTCTTTCTGAGGTACTGAGGGAGCACTTTCTTAGGTATTGTGGGAGCAATTTCTGAGGTACTGTGGGAGCAATTTCTGAGGTACTGAGGGAGCACTTTCTGAGGTATTGAGGGAGCACTTTCTGAGGTACTGAGGGAACACTAACTGAGGTTTTGAGGGAGTACATTCTGAGGTATTGAGGGAGAACATTCTGAGGTACAGAGGGAGCCCTTTCTGAGGTATTGTGGGAGCACTTTCTGAGGTACTGAGGGAGCACTTTCTGAGGTATTGAGGGAGCACCTTCTGAGGTACTGAGGGAACACTTACTGAGGTTTTGAGGGAGCACAGTCTGAGGTATTGAGGGAGCACTTACTGAGGTACTGAGGGAGCACTTTCTGAGGTATTGTGGGAGCACTTTCTGAAGTACTGAGGGAGCACTTTCTGAGGTGTTGAGGGAGCACTATCTGAGAAATTAAGGGAGCATTATCTGAGGTACTGTGAGAGAACTATCTGAGCTATTGAGGGAGCACTTTCTGTAGTATTGAGGTAGCACATTCTGTGGTATTCTGGGAGCACTTTCTGAGGTATTGAGGGAGAACTATCTGAAATATTGAGGCAGAACTATATGAGATATTGAAGGAGAACTATCTGAGGTATTGAGGGAGACCTATATGAGATATTGAAGGAGAACTATCTGAGGTATTGAGGGAGAACTTTCTGATGTATTGAGGGAGAAATATCTGAGGTATTGAGGGAGCACTTTCTGAGGTATTGAGGGAGCACTTTCATAGGCATTGAGGGAGCACTTTCTGAGGTACTGAGGAAGCACTTTCTGTGGTACTGAGGGAACTCTTTCTGAGGTACTGAGAGAGCACTTTCTGAGGTTTTGGAGGAGCACTGTCTGAGGTGCTGAGGGAGCACTTACTGAGGTTTTGAGGGAGCACTGTCTGAAGTACTGAGGGAGCACTTTCTGAGTTACTGAGGGAGCACTTTCTGAGGTACTGAGGAAGCACTATCTGAGGTACTGAGGGACAACTATCTGAGGTATTTAGGTTGCTCTTTCTGAGGTATTGAGGGAGCACATTCTGAGGTATTGAGGGAGCACTGTCTGAGGTACTGAGGGCGCACTTTCTGAGGCATTGAGGGAGCAATTTCTGAGGTATTGAGGGAGCACTTTCTGAGGTATTGAGGGAGCACTGTCTGCGGTACTGAGGGATCTCTTTCAGAGGTACTGAGGGAACACGTTCGGAGGTATTGGGGAGCACTGTCTGAGGTACTGAGGGCGCACGTTCTGAGGTTCTGAGGGAGCACTATCTGAGGTATTGGGGGAGCACTTTCTGAGGTATTTAGGGAGCACTTTCTGAGGTATTGAGGGAGCACTGTCCGAGGGATTGAGGAACCAGTTTCTAAGGTACTAAGGGATCACTTTCTGACGTACTGAGGAAGCACTATCAGAGGTACTGAGGGAGAAATATCCGAGGTACTGTGTGAGCATTTTCTGAGATGTTGAGGGAGCACTTTCTGAGATATTGAGGGAGCACTTTCTGAGGTACTGAGGGATCACTTTCTGACATACTGAGGAAGCACTATCTGAGGTATTGAGGGAGCATTATCGGAGGTATTAAGGGAGCACTTTCTTAGATATAATGAGGGAGCCCTTTCTGAGGTACTGAGGGAGCACTTTGTGAGATATTGAGGGAGCACATTCTGAGGTATTGAAGGAGCACTATCTGAGGTAGTGAGGGAGAACTATATGAAAAATTGTGGGAGCACTTTCTGAGGTATTGGGGAGCAGTATCTGAGGTACTTAGGGAGAACTATATGCGGTATTGAGGGAGCACTATCTGAAGTATTGAGGGAGCACTATCTGAAGTATTGAGTGAGCACTATCTGAGGTATTGAGGGAAAGCTATCTGAGGTTTTGAGGGAGCACATTCTGAGGTATTGAGTGAGAAATATCTGAGGCATTGAGGGAGCACTTTCTGAGGTACTTAGGGAGCACTTTCTGAGGCATTGAGGGAGCATTTTCTGAGGTATTGAGGGAGCACTTTCTGAGGTACTGAGAGAACACTTTCTGAGATACTGAGGGATCACTTTCTGAGGTATTGAGGGAGCACTGTCTGAGGTTCTGAGGGACCACTTTCGGAATGACTGAGGGAGCACTTTCCTCGGTATTGAGGGAGCACTGTCCGCGGTACTGAGGGACCAGTTTCTAAGGTACTGAGCGAGCACTTTCTGACATACTGAGGAAGCACTGTCTGAGGTATTGAGGGAGCACTATTTGAGGTATTGAGTGGGCGGCACGGTGGCACAGTGGTTAGCACTGCTGCCTTACTGCGTCAGAGATCCGGGTTCAATTCCCGACTCAGGTGACTGCGTGGGTTTCCTCCGGCTGCTCCGGTTTCCTCCCACTGTCCAAAGATGTGCAAGTCAGGTGAATTGGCCGCGCTAAATTGTCCATGGTGTTAGGTTAATGGGTAAATGTAGGGGTATGGGTGGGTTGCGCTTCGGCAGGTCGGTGTGGACTTGTTGGGCCGAAGGACCTGTTTCCACACTGTAAATAATCTAATCTAATCTAATCTAATCACTTTCTGAGGTACTGAGAAATCACTTTCTGAGATATTGAGGGAGCACTTTGTGAGATATTCAGAGAGCTCTTTCAGAGGTATTGAGGGAGCACTATCTGAGGTAGTGAGGGAGAACTATCTGAAAAATTGTGGGAGCACTTTCTGCTGTATTGGTGTAGCACTATCTGAGGTACTCAGGGAGAACTACATGAGGTACTGAGGGAGCACTATCTGAAATATTGAGGGAGCACTATCTGAAGTATTGAGTGAGCACTATCTGAGGTATTGAGGGAGAACTATCTGAGGTATTGAGGGAGCACTTGCTGAGGTATTGAGTGAGAAATATCTGAGGTATTGCGGCAGCACTTTCTGAGGTATTGTGTGGGCAACTTCAGAGGCATTGAGGGAGCACTTTCTGAGTCATTGAGGGAACAATTTCTGAGGTACTGAGGGAGCACATTCGGAGGTACTGACGGAGCACTCTCTGAGGTATTGAGGGAGCACTTTGTGAGATATTGTGGGAGCACTTTCTGAGGTATTGAGGGAGCACTGTCCGAGGTACTGAGGGACCAGTTTCTAAGGTGCTGAGGGAGCACTTTCTGACGTACTGAGGAAGCACGATCAGAGGTACTGAGGATAGAACTATCCGAAGTACTGTGTGAGCATTTTCTGAGATATTGAGGGAGCACTTTCTTAGATATTGAGGGAGCACTTTCCGAGGTATTGAGGGAGCACTGTCTGAGGTACTGAGGGATCACTTCCTGACATACTGAGGAATCACTATCTGAGGTATTGAGGGAGAACTATCTGATGTACTGAGGGAGCACTTTCTGAGATATTGAGGGAGCACTTTCTGAGGTACTGAGGTAACACTTTGTGAGATATTGAGGGAGCAATTTCTGAGGTCCTGAGGGAGCACTTTCTGAGGTACTGAGGGAGCACTTTCTGAGACATTGAGAGAGCATTTTCTGAGGTATTGAGGGAGCACTTTCTGAGGTACTGAGAGAACACTTTCTGAGATACTGAGGGAACACTTTCTGAGACATTGAGGGTGCACTGTCTGAGTTTCTGAGGGAACACGTTCGGAGGTATTGAGGGAGCACTTTCTGAGGTATTGAGGGAGCACTGTCCGCGGTACTGAGGGACCAGTTTCTAAGGTACTGAGGGAGCACTTTCTGACGTACTGAGGAAGCATTATCAGAGGTACTGAGGGAGAAATATCGGAGGTACTGTGTTCGCATTTTCTGAGATATTGAGGGAGCACTTTCTTAGATATTGAGGGAGCACTTTCTGACGTATTGAGGGAGCACATTCTGAGGTACTAAGGTTCCCTTTCTGTGATATTGTGGGAGCACTTTCTGAGTTACTGTGGGAGCACTTTCTGAGGTACTGACGGGGCACTTTCTGAGTTACTGAGGGAGCACTTTCTGAGTTACTGAGGGAGCACTTTCTGAGGTACTGAGAGAGCACTTTCTGAGGTACTGAAGGCGCACTTTCTGAGGTATTGAGGGAGCACTTTCAGAGGTACTGAGGGAGCACTTTCTGAGGTATTGAGGGAGCACTGTCTGAGGAATTAAGGGAGCATTATCTGAGGTACTGTGAGAGATCTATCTGAGCTATTGTGGGAGCACTTTCTGAGGTATTTAGGGAGCACATTCTGTGGTATTGTGGGAGCACTTTCTGAGGTATTGAGGGAGCATTATCTGAGGTATTGAGGGAGAACTATCTGAAATATTGAGGGAGCACTTTCTGAGGTATTGCGGGAGCACTATCTGAGGTACTGAGGGAGAACTATATGAGATATTGAGTGAGAACTAGCTGAGGTATTGAGGGAGATCTATATGAGATATTGAAGGAGAACTATCTGAGGAATTGAGGGAGCACTTTCTGATGTATGGAGGGAGAAATATCTGAGCTATTGAGAGAGCACTTTCAGAGGCATTGAGGGAGCACTTTCAGAGGTACTGAGGGAGCACTTTCTGAGGTATTGAGGGAGCACTTTCTGAGGTACTGAGGGAACACTTACTGAGGTTTTGAGGGAGCACAGTCTGAGGTATTGAGGGAGCACTGTCTGAGGTACTGAGGTAGCACTTTCTGAGGTACTGACGGAGCACTTTCTGACGTAGTGAGGAAGCACAATCTGAGGTATTGAGGGAGAACTATCTGAGGTATTGAGGGTGCACTTTCTGAGGTATTGAGGGAGCACTTTCTGAGGTAGTGAGGCAACACTTTGTGAGATATTGAGGGAGCACTTTCAGAGGTATTGAGGGAGCACTATCTGAGGTAGTGAGGGAGAACTATCTTAAAAATTGTGGGAGCACTTTCTGAGGTATTGGGGGAGAACTATCTGAGGTACTGAGGGAGAACTATACGAGGTACTGAGGCAGCACTATCTGAGGAATTGAGGGAGCACTGTCTGAAGTATAGAGTGAGCACTATCTGAGGTATTGAGGCAGAACTATCTGAGGTATTGAGGGAGCACTGTCTGAGGTTCTGAGGGAGCACTTTCTGAGGTATTGATGGAGCACTTTCCGAGGTATTGAGGGACCAGTTTCTAAGGTACTGAGGGAGCACTTTCTGACGTACTGAGGAAGCACTATCAGAGGTACTGAGGGAGAATTATCCGAGGTCCTGTGTGAGCACTTTCTGAGATATTGAGGGAGCACTTTCGTAGATATTGAGGGAGCACTTTCTGAGGTATTGAGGGAGCACTGTCTGAGGTACTGAGGGAGCATTATCGGAGCTATTGAGGGAGCACTTTCTGTGATATTGAGCGAGCCCTTTCTGAGGTACTGAGGAAGAACTATCTGAGGTATCGAGGGAGCCCTTTCTGAGGTACTGAGGAAGAACTATCTGAGGTACTGAGGGAGCACTTTCTGAGATTTTGAGGGAGTACTTTCTGAGGTCCTGAGGGAGCACTTTCTGAGGTACTGAGGGAGCACTTTCAGCGGTATTGAGGGAACACTACCTGAGGTACTGAGGGATCACTTTCTGATGTATTGAGCGAGCACTATCTGAGGTACTCAAGGAAGATCTATCTGACGTATTGAGTGACAACAATCTGGTGTATTCAGGGAGAACTATCTGAGGTACTGAGGGAGCACTATCTGGTTGTACAGAGTGCATAGGATGGAAAGGAACAGAAGCAATTTCCTGATCATTTCGTCAGGGTCCCCGAGGCGCTCTGGTGTCGTAATTTGAAATGGAAGCCACTCTCCATTTCAAAAGATTCAGATCATTTTAAACAATCAGTGAACAATAACAGCAGAATGCATCTGAAACATGGTTTGGGGGAAAACCTTCATCAATCTATTGTTACTTGTTGCTTGGAGACATTTTAGAAAAGCAGGCACCTAAAAAGACTAATGATGTCGATGCAAGAGTTGGTGCACAGGAAGATCCAACAAGTCATCTGTAGCTGCTGTCTGTCCCCCTGGAGCAGTCATCATGCGAGATCAGGGTTCAGTCCTCGGAGATATCATTTCTCCAGCAATACCTCAACCAGGTCTTTACAGCTGTGTGTGTGTGTGAGAGAGAGGGAGAGATAGAGAGAGAGAGAGAGAGAGAGAGAGAGAGAGAGAGAGAGAGAGAGAGAGAGACTGCCCGTGTTTGTGTGTGTGAAAGAGTGGATGCATGTGTATCTCTGTGTGTCTGTATATGTGTGCATGAGAGAGAAAGTGCATGTTCATGTGAGAGTGTGTGGCTGTGTGTGTGTTTGAGGGTGTGTGTGACTCTGTGTGCATGTGTGTGAGTAAGGGTGTCTGTGAGAGAGTGTGTATGTGAGTGAGAGAGAGTGTGTCTGTATGTATGTGTGTGAGAGTGTGTCTGTGTGTGAGAGAATGTGTCGGTGTGTCTATGTGTGTGTGTCTGTGTGTCTATGTGTGTATGTGTCTGTGTGTGTATGACAGTGTGTCTTATGTGAGAAATAGTGTGTATGTGTGTGAGAGAGAGTGTGTGTCTGTGTGCGTGTGTGTGAGAGAGTGAGTGTGTCTGTGTGTGAGAGAGAGTGTGTGTGTCAGTGTCTGTGAGAGAGAGTGTGGGTGTCCGTGTGTGTGTGTGTGAGAGAGTGTGTCTCTGCATATTTGAGGGAGCGTGTGTATGTCTGTGTGAGAGAGAGTGTAACTGTGTGTTTTTGTGTGTGTGAGAGAGAGCGTCTGTGTGTGAGAGAGTGTGTGTCAGTGTGTGTGTGTGAGAGAGAGTGTGTGTCCATGTGTGTGTGTGAGAGAGAGTGTGTGTCCATGTGTGTGTGTGAGAGAGAGTGTGTCTATGTGTGTTGAGGGAGCGTGTGTCTGCGTGTGAATGTGTGTGTGAGAGAGAGTAACTGTGCGTTTATGTGTGTGTGTGAGAGTGTATCTGTGTGTGTTTGAGGGAGCGTGTGTCTGCGTGTCTGTCTGTGTGTATGTGTGTGAGAGAGAATGTCTGTGTGTGTGAGAGACAGAGAGTGTGTGTGTGTGTGTGAGAGAGTGTCTGTGAGTGTATGAGAGACAGAGAGTGTGTGTGTGTGAGAGAGTGAGTGTCTGTGTGCGTGAGAGTGAGTGGGTGTGTGAGAGAATGAGAGTGTGTGTGTGAGAGTGTGTGTGTAAATGAAAGAGTGTGTGTATGTGAGAGAGAGTGTGTCTTTGAGAGAGACTGTGTGTCTGTGTGTGCGTGAGAGAGAGTGTCTGTGTGTGTGAGAGAGAGAGTGTGTCTGTGTGAGAGAGAGTGTGTCTGCGAGTATGTGTGAGAGAGTGTGCCCGTATGTGTATTTGAGGGAGCGTATGTCTCTGCGTGTATGTGTGTGAGAGATATAGTGTGTGCTTGTTTGTGAGAGTGTGTCTGTATTTGTGTTTGATGGAGCTTGTGTGTGAGAGAGCCTGTGTGTGGCGGGGTCCTTTGTGTATGTGTGTGTGAGAGTGTGTATTTGATGGAGTGTGTGAGTGTGTGCATGTAAACTAGCCAATCTTATCAGGTGCCCATGAATATAAAATCCAGCTGCTGTTTCAGGTGAATTGGTCCTTGTGTCTCCAAAGACACAAAGGCAGCAAGAGTGAATTAACTGGGGGAAAGAGTGTGCTGTTCATTCCAGTGGGGATTCATCCAGTAAACCTTCCCCACACACTAACATCCTTCTGGCAAAGCAGTGACTAGTCCTGCACACAATGCCCCAGGTACAAACCAATGTAATGTCACCGTAGTCTTACCAGAGCATGGGGCAGCTCCTCATTACAGAGCGGTGTCTGGTGGGGATTTAAACAGAGGGTCAGCATGGCCCAAGCTGAGGGGAGAGGTTGGGAAGGAGAGTCCTTCAGGGTCACCCCAGCTGGTGTGGGAAATGAACACACGCTATTGGTTTTAGTCTGTATAATAAACCACTGACCAGTCAACTGATCTAACCGACCTCACTCCAGGGGCATGCCCTGTATAACCCAATCATAGCCAGCCTGCAACTTATTAGGAGCTAGGAGCAAGGCCATTCGGCCCCACCCTAACCCAGAAGCGAGAGCACGGGAAGCTGATCAAGGAAACAAGCCCCTCCCATGTGGCCTTCTGAAATGGAGCTGGAGGACATGGCAGACCTGGCCTGCTGTTTGCTTCCCCGAGACTGGCCTGCTCCACCTTACAGTGAGAGACTGAGGGGAACCTCAAGGAGATTTCACTTCTCACTGAGAGGCTGCAACTCCAATCCAAATCAGGCTGGTTCCCTCCGAGACTCACGGAAAAGGGCAGCACTCTACAGATCAGTCCCTTGTGTAGTAAAAACCTCCAGTGTTGGGGCCAAGAGCTGGAGGTCGTGTTAAGAACATAAGACCATCCGAAATAGGAATAGGAGGAGACCATTCAGCCCCGCGAGCCTGCTCTACTATTTAATAGGATCGTGAATGATTTAGCATTTGATTTGGGAGCTGAAACCCAGACAGTACAGAGACAGAGAATCAAATTATTCTGCTGCACGGAATCATCAGACAGGAGCTGGAACCAGAGAGAGCGAACACACACAGACACACACATTGTGGGATTCAGGCTGTCTGTGGGAATTTTACCACAAGATGCGAGCTCTACACTGAGGAGAGACAAAGGCGCAAAATGCCAGAGAGGGCAGCTGCACAGTCTGATCCTACCGATCTCACTGCTTCCCACTCCCATGAGAGCTCTTATGTATATTTCTGTGTTCCCAGCTGTCTCTCCCACATCTTTCCTTCAATCCCTATCTCACAACATCCTTCATATCTCTGCCCTGTTGACATTTCCCTGCAGATTCCCTTCCTACAACACTCTGCCCCTTTGACACCCCATCATGTTTTTCAGGAATGCTTAATCATTCAATCTTCCACAAAACCAACAACTTGCTCATCTCTCCCTGCATCTTTCTCCCAGCTCTGTGGGATCTTGCCTTTCTTGTCTGTTAATCATTCTCGTTGCATCGCAGCAGCTCCCCTCCCCCACTCCACTCTCTCAGCTCTATGCTGCTGCTGCAACTCCTCTCTCTCTCTCTCTGTCCTATATCTCTCCCTGGGTTTTCTCTCTTGCTGTCTATTTGACCTTCACTCCCTGTCTTTGCCTCTCCTTTTTCACCTTGTATCGGTCTGACATTGTATTTCTCTTCCTGGGTTCTTACTCTCTCTCTCTCCCTTTCTCTCTCTGTCTTTCTCCTGCTCTTTTTCAGTTATTCTCACTTTCTCTCCCACCCTCTGCCTGTCCGTCTTTCTCTTATTCTCTCCCTCCCTCTCACTGTCTGTCTATCCATCTCTCTTTCTCTCTTGTAGTTTCTCTCCCTCTGTCTCCCTAGACCCCTGTCCCAGTGACTGGGGAAGGGACGTTGGGATGAGTTTGTCTCTGGGTCGCTGGATGCTGTACAGTTAATGCGGGGGAATCAACCTTTTCCTGGTCTCTCCCGAATGTTATGTCGACTGTGGGGAGGGGGTTAGTGTAAGGGACATAAAAGCACTTTTCTCATTGAGACTGAAATTAAGAAAAAGAGAAGGGGAGGGTGACAAAAAGAGAAAGCGAGACATGGAGAGAGTGGGGATAGAGAAATTGAGGAGAGAGAGAGATGGGCAGTGAGAAACAGGGAGAGGAAGAAGGACACATATGGAGGGAGAAGGACAGTGTGTGTGGCTAGGGAATGGTTGCAGAGTGGGATCTTTCTGTGCATGACAGCATTCAGTCAAAAGGTGTGTTAGTCTCTGCACCATGTCCTCCAGCCCAGGAGCTGTGGGTCTACATGGGCTGGGGGAGATTGGGAGACAAGGAAGGAGTTGGACAGCCAGAGATGGGGGACTGTTTGATGGGGTTTTGGGGTTGGTGGAGAAAGGAGGGGCTGCTGTGAGAGACAGAGAGATTGACAGAGGGACAGTGTGAGAAACAAAGCTCACTCACTTCAATAATTGCAGTCCGAGATGAAAATCTGACTCAGCAGTGTCCTTTATTTTACACTTGCAAGTGGGTGTAATGTCCACAAGGCAGGGTCAAAAACACATCAAATTCAACAAACTCTCGAAATTTATATAATTTGGATCCCTACATATTTTTTCTTATTTCATTGATCCCCCCCCCCCCCCCCCACAATTTACATCATTCACTTCCCTAAGACTGATCCCACCATTCCTGCTTATCCGGCCTTGTCTGTGATAGAATGCTCTTCTCTGGCCTCATGAGGTCGTTTGACGTCATTCCACTGCAGGTCATCGTTAGGCATATTCTTTCCATCTGGGCCTCTCCGGAGGCCACTCTGACCTTTATGACCTCTTTAATTAGGGTTTGTTCCTGTGTCTCCGTACAAGTGGGAAACAGATGTTTTTACCTACTGTTATACAAGCCGAGGTCATCCCCTTACAACTTCTTATCTATTTGCCCATACATCTACCATTGTTTTGCAATCACGTTTCATGCTAACATACCATTTTTAACTGATACGAAAACAATTATATATTTCCTTTACATAGTTTCCATTCTTGTTGACTCAGCTCTTGGTTAAAACAATTACACACTGATGTGAGTTCATTTACTCTGTATCAAAAATTATAATTTCAGAATTGCAGATCTGCAGAAGAAACATTAGTTTACCTATATCCCACAGACAGCATGAGATGCAAAGTCTGAGACAGGATGGAGAAGAGGTGTTCAAAGTTTGTGAGAAGATTTGTAGCTCGGGTGCTCTTTGTTGTGGTTCTGTTCGCCGAGCTGGGAATTTGTGTTACAGACGTTTCGTCCCCTGTCTAGGTGACATCCTCAGAGCTTGGGAGCCTCCTGTGAAGCGCTTCTGTGATCTTTCCGCTGGCATTTATAGTGGTTTGTCTCTACCGCTTCCGGTTGTCAGTTCCAGCTGTCCGCTGCAATGGCCGGTATATTGGGTCCAGGTTGATGTGTTTAACAAACACACCGACCTGGACCCAATATACCAGCCACTGCAGCGGACTGCTGGAACTGACAACCGGAAGCGGCAGAGGCAAACCACTATAAATGCCAGAGGAAAGATCACAGAAGCGCTTCACAGGAGGCTCCCAAGCTCTGAGGATGTCACCTAGATAGGGGACGAAACGTCTGTAACACAAATTCCCAGCTCGGCGAACAGAACCATAACACGGAGAAGAGGTCTCCACAGAAAGGATAGTCAGTGAGGCCATTCAGGGGACAATTCTCAGGATCCTGAACCAGGACCAGGATCATTTAATGTGTGTGGGGGGGGGGGGGGGGGGTGGAATGGGCAGAAAGGACTCCATCTGTGATACAAGCCTTCTATAATTTTGGGACTGGGATCTTGCTGTGCATTAAAACAGCCACAGGCCAGTCAGTCAACCCAGACTCATTTACCTGCGTGAGAAAGTGAGTACTGCAGGTGTTGGAGAGTCAGAGTTACAAAGTGTGGAGCTGGGGAAGCCCAGCAGGTCAGCCAGGAGAGTCGATGGTTCAGGCCTGACCTGCTGTGCTTTTCCAGCTCCACACTTTTCCACTCAACTCCCTCTGTCCCAGAGAGTGGGGCTCACAGCAACGTTAGGGGGGGGGGCAGCAAAATATTTGAAGGGGGCATATTTGGTGAAGTAATTATTTGGGAGGGAAGATATTTGGGAAAGGCGATAAAATTGGGAGGACAATGATAATGAAGGGCATAGTATTTTTGAGGGTTTACAAAATTGGGTGAGATCTTTCAGGTCTGAAATAGCAAAAAACAGAAAGGGAGGGTGAGAAAAGAGACAGAGATGGAAAGAGTGGGGATGGAGAAGGGAGATGGGAGAAAGATGGGCAGAGACAGACAGGGAGAGGGAGAGTGTGAGAGAAAGAGTGTGTGTGTGTGACAGAGAGACAGGCAGAAGGACAGAGAGGGAGAGAGGGGGAAGTCAGACTAAGACTGAGGAGTTAAAACATGGACAGACTGAAGGGGTGACACTTGTTATCCCTGTTGGTTTCAACTCTCTCTCTCAATAGATTTTCACATTCCCTCTCTCCCATGCCCCTGGGTTTTGCTTCAGCCTCTCTCTCTCTCTCTCTCTGGTTCTGCTTCTGGGTCTGCGAGACTGTTTTCTCTCGCCCTCTCTCTCTCTCTCTGGATGGTCAGATGGTCTCTGTCTCTTGCCATACTGGTCTCCTCAGAAGGCCTCCAGAGATTCAGGCAATCAGTCTGCAGATAAACCCTGTTTTTGTTCATTTCTGGATGGTTTTCAGGAACTTTCTATCGTTCTGGCCAACTAGGAGAATCCGTCAATAGTTTGAAGCATTGCCAATCATTTGCATGGCGTGTTGCTGTTAGTGGATTTGTGTAGCAGGACCCGGTGCCTTCCTGTCTGGGCCCTCATTTGTTTGGTAGATACGTCTGTCCAGAATAACTGTTGCTTTGTACATTATGCTGTGTTTGTGCTGTGCCTGTTGTGTGGGTTTTGTGATTTGGGAGATTTCCTTGGCCAGTAAACCTTGGCTCTCTATCTGTGATTTAGCCAGGAAGTTGTGACATCTCCCCAACTCATCCACTTGAATGGAACGAAAAGAAGCTTATACAATAAATTACAAACCTAATTTTAAAAGTTGGTTCTGCTTGTTGTCAGAGTAGCCAGCTGTCTGTGCAAAAGCCATTGTGTACGTTTTCCAATCTGATGGTCTTATAGCTTCGCTTGGAGGTCGCCACTGATGATGCTACCCAGCCAGGTAACGAAACGTCTGGATATCAAACCTATCAGGGAGCAAACCTACACCCTAAGTCTTACAGCTGATAAGTGATATCATAAAATCTTGACAGAACAGAATCAGACCGTTCGGCCCATTGAGTCCACAATGACCCTCTGAAGAGAATCCATCTCAGACCCACTCCCCGAATGATATCCCTGAAACCCTGCACTTCCTATGGCTATTCCAGCTAGCCCGAATATCCCTTGACACAATGGGCAATTTAACATGGCCAATCTGTCGTAATGGCAACTATGGGCAGGAAATCAATACTGGCCAAGCCAGGAACACTCAAACACTGCAAATGAATGAAACTAAGGTGATCACCCAGGGAGTTCCATCTACCTTCCAGCCCCTGAGGGTGTGTCCAGCCATTATTCACCATGATCGTACCCATCTGTTGCAGCCTGCAATCCTAACCATCTGTATCCCGAGATATATCAAGGTGAGTGCGGTTAGGACCACAGCCGATGTGAGAGGAGCCGAATTCTTGGATAACAGATTATGGGAATGCCATGGTATGACCTATTCCTTCCCATTTACGTAAGTATGGTCCCTGGCAATGTTCCCTCTATCTCCACATTAAGTGGGAGGTAATCATGGTAGCCCATCCAAATACCTTTTTTCTACAACTCCGATAATTTGGACTTCATCCTAACTTCGGTCACTTGGGTTTAGTGGAATCCCTCATACCAAGCCCAGCTGTCCCACCGAGCGTGTCCTTACAGCTGTTATTAACCCAGCCCTTGGTGAGCTGCTGTCACTGACAGTGAGAGACGTTGGTGTGGGTATTCTCCTGGAACAAATATTTATGCTGTTTGTCACTAACCCGGGATGGGACTTCCCTTGGCTGGCCTGCCTGAGCTCCTCCCTCAGCTGTTCCACCATCCCGTTACTGCACAGGGTGTGGTTTTACTGCTCACCGTCATCTCTGATTGGGCCGTGGATGATCTGGTTAATCGTGTTGGCGTGACCCTCCAGTCTGGTCACTAAGTGATGGTTAGCCTGATTCTCCACGAGCTGTCTCATGGTCTTCTCTGGGTTTTCTGTGTTCAGTCTTTCTCAGGCTCATTAGAGAGTTGTTGGGTCAGGATCCTGAGTTTATTCTCCAAATTAGCCAAGTCAGCGTACTGACCGGTAACACTCCTGCCCTATATACCATGGCTACATCATTAAGGAGTTCCCTTTTCTTTTGTCTGTTAATTACTTTTCTGGGTTCTGGGTTTTCCCTCAAATTTCCCTGTCCTTTGTCCCATTAACCTGTGGGTCAGTTGGGAACATGATTATTTTAATGGGGAAGGACACCACTCTGATTACTGTATCCCTGATACATTCATTATGATTAGTGCCCGTTTGTGATAAATGTTTGCGAACAAGGAATTCCCTGTGAGTTTAATGACTAGTCCATTGTGAGAGCCTGGTATGTGTGGGACAAGCTGGGGGAGGAGCCTTCCCTCCTGTTCTCAGCCCGTTTTTAATTTTGTTTCTGAGGAATTCTCCCTGTTGGGCTTCCTGGGATATTGCTGTCCGAAAATGACCCCTAGTCCAAGCAGGGTGCTTGGTATCCTACTACAATGCACCCATTCTCGGGCAAACCCTACCAATCGCTACTGATCACTGAGCTCCTGTAACACAATGTGGAAATCCTAAAGTCTAATTCGTCTTCAGCAATTATTTAGCAGAGAGCCCAAGCCTCACTACGGGCGCGATTGAGGGGTCGAATCCCAGGTGTCCCTCCTCCTTTCTGAGACATGGGAGACAAAGGGTCGGGCCCAGTTTCTCATCGCTTAGAGAGGTGCAGGCCATAGCCCCAAAACTCCAGACAAATTGGACCCAGAGTCTCTGGGTGAAGCTGACGGGGGGAGTGGAGGGGCATTCTCCTGGTTGTTGTTCTGCAGTTACGTAGCGCCTCTGCAGGATATGCCTTATCCTGCCCTCGAGCAGTGAAGATCGCTGCCTTCATCTCATCATGGATGCCCCTCCCTAGCTGTTGGCCCTCAGGGAGGGCTGAATGGCCTGCTGGACTAAGGCACATGGCGATTCATTTGGTTTGCTCCTCAGCGTCCAGTCCGGGTATAACAGACTGTCGGTCAATCTCATCCAAACATGTATCTGGGTCAGAGATGGGATCTTTTTGGTGCTGCCCACCAGCTGGGTGCCTGGACTGGCTGTTGTGTACAGAGTGAGACCATCAGCTGTCTGACACTGGGTAGCCAGAGGGTTCATGGAATCTGAGTTCGGCTCTGGGTCAGGGCTGGGGGCAAAAGGTGCAGTTACCTGGGAGCAAGGCAGTGGGAGTCCCCATCTGTGAGCGGGTGTGGGATGTGTCAGTGTGGGGAGCTGTCATTATCTCCCTGGGGAGGTAGAACACCAAAGACACACATTATCCATTCTGGGAGGAGCCCTGGTTCCCTCAGGATTGTATTTGCTCCTGGCACCTTCTACTAGGGCCTGATGTGTGTTGCTCAGTATTGCAGGTGTACAGGACCCATGCAACTGCTTGGAGCTCATACACTGTCCTTCCAGATTGTCAATGTAACCTGAGGCTGCCTCCCCATCCCCAGAGACCCCCCTTTCACTGGATTGGGCTCTTCCCATTTGTAACTGGAGTACTCCCATGTGGGTGATATTTTCCTGCAACGTTCTGTCCTGCTCATTGTGTCAGAGACCTAGCTCTGTCACAGCCTGTCGGTTTCCCTGGGGTGACTGGATCCCAGCTGCCTTATCCCAGCCGGGGGTCCTCCAGGCTATCGGCAGTGGAGTGAGCTTTCCAGCTTCCTTCCCCAGTCCTCTGTGGGCTTCTCACCATAGCTCCTGTGCCAGGAATCCTTCGGTGCAAGGCCAGGCTGGCTTCCTGCCAAATTCTGCAGGACACTTTCACATTTGTACCGGTTCGTGTTCGTGTTGATTTGGATGCTTCTGTATTATGGACACCTGGGAATATTCATTGAGTCATAGAGTTCTACAGTATGGAGACAGGTTCTTTGGCCCAAACTGGTCCATCCACACTAACCCCGTTTCCCTGCACTTGGCCCATATCCTTCCAATACGTTCCTCTCCATGTATTTGTCCAAGTGCATTTTAAATGTTATTAAATGTATCCTCCTCGACCACTTGCACTGGTAGTTCATTCCGTATGTGTACCACCCTCTGGAGAAAAGCATTGTCCCTCAGGTTCCCTTTTAATCTTCCCCTTTCACCTTAAACTGATGCCCTTTCATCCTTGATTCCCCAAGCCTTGGATGAAGACTGAGTGCATTCACCCTACCCATGCCTCCCATGATCTTATACACCTCTATAAGGACACCCCTCAGTCTCCTACACACGAAAGAAAATGCACTAGCTTGTCCAACTTCTCTCTATAACCGTCTCGTTGAGTTCTGGCAACATCCTGTAAATTCCTTCTGCACTCTTCCCAGTTTAATAGTATCCTTCCTACAGCAAGGTGGTAAAACTGAACATAATATTCCAAGTGCGGCCTCACCAACATCCTGCACAACTATAACAGAACTTCCCAACTTCGATATTCCATGCCCTGACTAATGAAGGGCCCAGTGTGCCTAAAGCCTTCTTCACTGCCCTATCTCCCTGTGACTCCACTCTCAGAGAACCGTGTACCTGGAATCCAAGGGCGCTCTGTCCCACTACACTGCTTCAGGCCCTACCATTCACCATGAAACACTTGTCTTGATTTAACTTTCCAAAATGCTCGATCTCGCCCTTGTCTATTTTAAACTCCATTTGCCATTTCTCAGCCCAATTCCCCAGCTGGTCAAGGCCCTGTTGCAATTGCTGAGAACCTCCCTCACTTATTTTAGTGGAATCTGCAAACTTACTAATCATGCCTTAAACATCCGCGTCCAAATCATTGATCAAGATAACAAACAGTAATGGGCCTGGCACTGACCAGCTCAGCGGCACAGTGACTCAGTGGTTAGCACTGCTGCCTCACAGGTGGGTCTGGGTACAATTCCCACCTCACAGGATCGTCTGTGTGGGTTTGATCCTGTTAGGGTTAGATTTCCTACAGTATGGAAACAGGCCATTTGACCCAACAAGTCCACACCGACCTGTCGAAGAGTAACCCACCCAGAGCCATTCTCCCTGCTCAATATTTACCCAGGACAAATGCACCTGGCACTATGGGCAATTTAGCCTGGCCAATTCATCTGACCTGTACATTTTTGGAATGGGGAGGAAACCAGAGCACCCAGAGGAAACCCACGCAGACAGAGGGAGAATGTGCAAACTCCACACAGTCACCCGAGGCTGGGGTCGAACCCGGGTCCCTTGCGCTGTGAGGCAGCAGTGCCAACCACTGAGCTACCATGCCACACCAATTGAGTTTGTACGTTCTCCCTGTGTCTGAATGGGTTTCGTCTGGGTGCACCGGTTTCCGCCCACAATCCAAAGATCTGCAGGTCAAGTAAATTGGCAATGCTAAATTGCCGAAAATGTTCATGGATGTGTAAGTAAGTTACATTAGTCAGGGGTAAATGTAGAGTAATAAAGTAGGGGAATGGGTTTGAGTGAAATAATCTTCAGAGGGCCAGTGGTTTGTTGGGCCGAAGGGCCTTTTTCCACTGAGGAGGGATTCTATGATTCTATGACCGCTGAGACACACCACTAGTCACAGGCCTCCAGTCTGACTGTTACCCTCTGCTTCCTACCATCAAGCCAATTGTGTACTCAGCTTGCCAACGCCCCCTGGATTCCATGCAATCTAACCTTCCAGAGCAAGGTACCATGTGGAACCTTAGCAAAGGCCTTCCTAAAATCTGTAGAGTCTAAAGGTACTGGCCTGCCCTCGTCAAACATCCTGATCACTTCAATAAAGAACGCTGACAAATTTGTGAGGCATGGTCTCCCATGCACAAGGCAATGCTGACTACTCCCAATCAAATGTTGTATTTCCAAATGCATGTCTATCTAATCTCTGAACATCTTCTCAAGTAACTTACTTCCCACGGATCTTTGGTTTACTGATCTATTGTTCCCAGGTTGATGTTTGCAGCCCGTCTTGAATAAGGTTGCAACATATGCTGCCCTCCAGTCTTCCGGGACCTCACCCGTGGCTAACAATGAGGCAAAAAATCAGCAGGGATCCTACAAGTACTTCCCTGGCCTCTTGAGGTGCGGTTGGATATGTTTGGTCAGGTCCAGCAGATTTATCTACCTTCATACATTCTAATGCATTCAACACATCCTCTCCTGTGATATGGTCTGACCCCAAGAGATCATCACTAACTTTCCCAAGTTCCCAAACCTTCATGTCCTTCTCCAAGGTCAACACAGAGGAGATATAACTCCTGTGATTCTGCACACACATGTCCACTTTGGTCCTTGAAGGGTCCTATTTTCTCTCTAGTTATTCTTTTTTCCTTGGGAGGGGGAGATTGCTGTGTTGGGTAGGGATCAGTCAGGAAGGGGGTGATTGCAGTACTGGGTAGGGATCAGTCAGGGAGGGGGTCGGTGCAGTGTTGGGCAGGGAATAGTCAGGGAGGGGGAGATTACAGTGTGGGTTAGGGATCAGTCAGGGAGGGAGTGGGTGCAGTGTTGGGTAGGGATCAATCAGGGAGGGGGAGATTACAGTGTGGGGTAGGGATCAGTCAGGGAGGGAGTGGGTGCAGTGTTGGGTAGGGATCAGTCAGGGAGGGGGTAATTACAGTGTTGAGTAGGGATCAGTCAGGGAGGGGGTGATTGCTGTGTTGGGTAGGGATCAGTCAGGGAGGGGGAGATTGCAGTGTTGGGTAGGGATCAGTCAGGGAGGGGGAGATTGCAGTGTTGTGTAGGGATCAGTCAGGGAGGGGGTGAGTGCAGTGTTGGGTCGGGATCAGTCAGGGAGGGGGTGAGTGCAGTGTTGGGGAGGGATCAGTCAGGGAGGGAGTGGGTGCAGTGTTGGGTAGGGATCAGTCAGGGAGGGGGTGAGTGCAGTGTTGTGTAGGGATCAGTCAGGGAGGGGGTGATTGCAGTGTTGTGTAGGGATCAGTCAGGGAGGGGGTGATTGCAGTGTTGGGTAGGGATCAGGCAGGGAGGGGGTGATTGCAGTGTTGGGTAGGGATCAGTCAGGGAGGGGGTGAGTGCAGTGTTGGGTAGGGATCAGTCAGGGAGGGGGTGAGTGCAGTGTTGTGTAGGGATCAGTCAGGGAGGGGGAGATTGCAGTGTTGTGTAGGGATCAGTCAGGGAGGGGCAGATTGCAGTGTTGTGTAGGGATCAGTCAGGGAGTGGCAGATTGCAGTGTTGGGTAGGGATCAGTCAGGGTGGTGGAGATTGCAGTGTTGTGTAGGGATCAGTCAGGGAGGGGGAGATTGCAGTGTTGGGTAGGGATCAGTCAGGGAGGGGGTGATTGCAGTGTTGGGTAGGGATCAGTCAGGGGGAGGGGTGATTGCAGTGTTGGGTAGGGATCAGTCAGGGAGGGGGTGATTGCAGTGTTGGGTAGGGATCAGTCAGGGGGAGGGGTGACTGCAGTGTTGAGTAGGGATCAGTCAGGGGGAGGGGTGACTGCAGTGTCGGTGAATCTGGTTTTTGGTGACACTACAGATGGATGTACAGTCTGTATCTGGAACTCTAACCAACGAATCCACATTGTTCCAAATTCAATGTATGTTGGCTGCAAGTTAGAAAGTGCTGTTTGAATTTAAGCACAGCAACCCCTGCCTTCTGAGAGATGAGTTGTTCCAAAATAGATACAAGATCCAATTACTTGAGGTTTGGCTGCTGTTTTGACCACAATTCCGATTTACCCAATTAGTTTAAGTTGTGCCCAGGATACCAGAAACCAATGGCATTTGGTTTGATTGTTTTGACACCTTGAAACTGATTATAAGAGTTTATTGAGTCGTGGGTGTTATATAAACCCGGTATTTTGAAAGTATGAGGGAGAGCAACTGCCATCGAATAGCGAGCAACTGATGCCGAGCCCGAGAGCTAAATTGCCATCTCGCATCTTCCTCTCAAAGAAATTAGAAAACAATTTCAACCAAAGTACCTTTTCATGTACTACTTTCTCACATTAAAAAAAAAGAAACAAGACGGTCCAGCGAGATCAGCAGATAGAGGATTGAATTCAGAGGAACCTGTTTGGTCTTGAGATTAAGTTAATGCAATGCTTAAAAAAGTGTCCAGTTTAATAATTGGAACAGTGTACTTTTGTGCAGTTGGCGTCAGATACTAAGTAGGTAAAAGAAGGGGACTTGGATTTGTGAACATTTGTTGTTTAGTGTTCACTATTAGAGTTAAGAAAATAATTATAATTTTCTTAATATATTGGAATTTTAGAGTTGTCTGTCCCTATTATTTTAACAGATTACAGAGTGAACCAAGACTATCTGGATGTTTGGTTTAATTAACAGAGAGGTTCGACCTCTGCACCGTAATCAATGGCAGGAAATTTCTGACGAGACTGCAATGGATCAGCAACCCAAAAAAACGGGAAGCTTGATGCTGAAAAATCGAGGCCAGCCATTTGTTTGGTGAGTGGGTTCTAATAATATCATGTAATCACCTGCCACGATTTCTCACTTCAAAACAACTCACAGATAGCTATTTGGGACATTAGTATAGGGTTGGTTGACATGGAATATTTACAGATTAACTAGTCTGTTTAACTGTATCAGTACCCGCTGAAGAAATTGATTTTTGATGGACACTTAGAGGGTGCCAAGCTGATAGGACTTACCCACTTTCCTAGACAATTCCTTTGGATTATGCTAAAATGGGGAATCTGCCGGTTCCCAGATCAACCCTGCCTCTACACTGGGATAAGGACTCTCTGTCGGATGTGATGGAATATGCTCCACTTGTCTGTATGAATGCAGCTCCAATAAACACTCAAGAAACTTGACACCAACCAGGACAAAGCACCCCACCCATAAATATCCACCCCCTCCACCGAAGATGCTCAGTAGCAGCAGTGTGTACCACCTACAAATGCAGTGCAGATATTCACCAAAGATCCTCAGACAGCTCCTGACAAACCCACAGCCATTTCCATTTAGGACAATGGCAACAAATACATGGGAACACCACCTTATGCAAAATGCCTTCCAAGCTTCTCACCATCTTGAAGTGGAAGTATATCCCTGTGTCAAATTCCTGGAATTCCTTCCCTAACAACGTTATGGGTTGACCTACATGGACAATAGCGGTTCAAGAAGGCAGTTCACCACCAACTTCTCAAGGGGCAACTAGGGATGGGTAACAAATGCTGGGCCTGGGCAGTGATGCCAACATCCCATGAATGAATTTGAAAAATTGTTTAATGTCTGGAACAACAGGACCCTCCTGTGGCTTCACTGAGGAAGTTTATTTATTCATTATGCAATTTGTGTAAGTCGTTGCTTTGCTGTGTTAGTGATCTTCACTCTGAACCGAGATAATGTTGCTGCATAAATAAACTTGTTTGTGCACCAACTTCGGGTCTGCAGCATATAACCAAGTTTTGGGAAGTTATGCAGGAAAAGCGAGTAATCTTCAGGATGGACTCCTTGAATAACAGAAACTTAAAATATAGATGAACAACAGGAGGATGAAGCTCCAAGACATGGTGAGGAGCAAAATCACAGACTTCCTCCTGCTCTCCATCTCTGGGTCTCTGTGCTGTAGGTACTGCACACAATCCAGTTTTGTTGCCCACCATCATGATTGCTGGGACACCCTGTGCAGTATCTGCAGGAACAGGATGAGGGAGGAGTTCAGACAGGCCAACCAAGGGAAAGCCCCGCAGCAAATTTGTGACAAACAGTGTAAACATTTGTTCCAGGAAAAGACACACCCCAATATCTCTCACTGTCAGTTGAAATTACATTTCCTATAATATGGAAACAGGCTCTACAGCCAAAACGTCCACACTGGCCCTCTGAAAAGGAACCCACTCAGACTCATTTCCTACCCTATATTTACCCCTGACAAAGCACCTACCACTGTGGGCAATTTCGCATGGCCAATTCACCTAACCTGCACATCTTTGGCCTGTGGGTGGAAACCCATGCAGACACGGGGAGAATGTGCAAACTCCACACAGACAGTCACCCAAGGCTGGAAATGAAGCCATGTCCCTGGTGCTGTGAGGCAGCTATGCTGACCACTGAGCCACCATCCACCCCAATTACAGCAGCTCGCCAAGGTCTGGTTTAATGGCAACTGCAAGGGCACTCTCAGTGCTAGGGCTTCCAATTATCCCAAGTGACGAAGTTAGGATGATGTCCAAATATCGGAATTATATTAAAAAAATGTGTTTAGATGGCTTATCATATCTTCCTCCCACATAATGTGGAAATAGAAGGGACATTGGCAGGGACCACTCTTAAGCAAATGTGAAGGAACAGGCCATTTGATCACATGCCCATAGCCTGTCATCCATGAATTCGGCTCCTCTCACATCAAGCTGTGGTCCTAACTGCACTCACCATGATATATCTCGGGATACTGGTGGTTACGATTGCAGTTTGGAAAAGGCACATATCCCCACACATAGGTATGATCCTGATGAATACAGACCAGGGGCTATAAGGTGGATGGAACCTCTAGGGTTATCACTTTAATCTTATCCATTGATGGGATGTGGGCATCACTGGCTGGGCCAGTGTTTATTATTCGTCCCGAGTTGCCCTTTGGGAAGGATGAAGAATGACAATAAGAGTTTGTTCAATAATACCTCCATTGTTGGAAGCCCATCTTGTTCACTGAATTCCCTTCCTCCAGGAAAGCCCTTCATGTACCTCTGGAACCTGGGCCATTAGGGATGGGGAATAAATGCTGACGTCAGCAGTAATGCATACATTCAGTGTGTAAGAAGAATCACATTTCCACCAGTGAGTGAAATGCTCTTGTTTAAAGAGGCCAGCTCCTACTCTAGAGAACAGAAGACCAGCTCTGAGATATATTTTCACACGTGGAATAAACTGGCTCGATGCAGCATTGGTTGAAATCATTTGTGATCTTGTGATGGGGCTCACAGTATTTGTTTGGGCACCATTATTGCTGGGAGATTCCAGGTTCTGATTTTTTGTTATTTCATTATGATATACTGAACAGCAACGCTCCTTCGTAATTGGGATTAAACTTGTTATTGTATTAGTTTGTTCATTGCCAGAGTTTTGACACAAAGTTGAGCAATGTTGTCGTGTCAGTCTCCCAAAGGAGTTTTCAGACAGTATAAGGTAGCATCTCTGGGAATGCATCAGCCCAGTATTTCAAACAAGGAGCTTGTCAGCTGCCTGAAGGGACAGATCACCCTCACATGGCAAAATGCATCCACCACCTCAGCAGGTGGAGAAGGTGTTCTACACCATCCTTGCTTTTATTGGCGTTCCTGGACATTTTGGACTTACTTTAATCTGCTGCTGATCTGCTCTCTGGTTTTACCTTTTGAACAACAACGTCGCCATCTCATTGACTGGTCAGCCATATCCAGACCCCAGAACAGTGATAACAATCCAGTGAGCAGCATTCATGATACAATTTTCCATTGACAGAGACTCCCAAAGTCACTGTTGCTGGAGAATTTCCTGACTTTAGTATTCTGTCATCTGTTCTGGTTTCGTATGTTCTGAAGGTATGAAGGGAGATCATGCAACTTAGTTCTGAAGAAGGGTCTCCGGACTTGAAATATTTACTCTACTTTCTCTCTCACAGATGCTTGCCAGACCTGCTGAACAATTTCTGTTTTTTTTTAATATACAAATGAAGCCTGTGTTCGCAAGAATCTTGAAGGTTAAGGGTTGATCTGAGTGAAGTCCTCCAAGACATTAACACAAAAAGATAAATGATTTCCATTGGCTGGCAATTCTCTAATGAGGAGGCACAGTCTGAGAATGAGAGGCAGAGCGTTCAGGAGGAATGTAAGGAAGCACTTCTACACACAATGGATGGGAGAGGTTTGGAACTCTCTTCCACAAACGAGAGTGGATACTGGAACTGTTAGTCAGTTTAAATGAGAAAGTTTTTTAAAACAAGTAACTGAATGATACATGTGTTTTGATTTGTGAAGCTGCATCCATCTCCCATGCCCCCCAGAAATGTTCTCGTTCTCACAGTCTCTGGTTAGAGAATTCAAGTCTTGACAGATTGCCCTCCTGGTCTCTGTACGTTGAGGTGTTTGTCAGGTACAGATGTGTAGATTTAGAGTGCAAATATCACCACAGTGCAAACACTCCCTTGTTGTCACTAAGGGAGCCCTGAATGTCTGTTATACCGCACTTAGTCATAGAGATGTACAGCATGGAAACAAACCCTTCGGTCCAAATCGTTCATGCCAACTAGATATCCTAACCTAATCTAGTCTCTTTTGCCAGCACTTTGCCCGTATCCCTCTTTGCTTTACTATTCATATACCCGTCCAGATGCCTTTTCAATGCTATAATTCTACCAATCTCCACCACTTCCTCTGGGAGCTCATTCCAGACACACACAATCATCTATGTGAAAATGTTGTCTCCTTAGGTCTATTTTATATCTTTCCCTCTTACTCTAAGCCTATGCCCTCCAATTTAGGACTCTCTCACCCCAGGGAAAAGACTTCGTCCGATCCATGCCCCTCGTGATTTTATGAAACTTGAGAAGCCTCCAACGCTCCAGGGAAAACAGCCCCAGCTTATTTCAGCCTCTCCCTATAGCACAAATCCTCCACCCTGACAATATCTTTGTAAATCTTTTCTGAACCCTTTCAAGATTCACAACATTCTTCGTTCGGAAGGAGACCAGAATTGCACGTGGCCTAACCAATGTCCTGTACATCCACAACATCACCTCCTAATTCCAATACTCAATCTTCTGACCAATAAACGAAAGCATACCAAATGTCTTCTTCACTATACTATCTGCCTGCAACTCTACTTACAAAAAACTATGAACTTGCTCTCCAATGTCTCTTTGTTCAGCAACACACCCTTACCAGTAAGTGGATATTACATGCTCTGATTTGCTTTTCCAAAATGTAGCACCTCGTATTTATCTAAATTAAACTCCAACTGCCACTGCTCGGCCTATTGGCCCATCTGATAAAGATCCCATTGTACTCTGAGGTAACCTTCTTCACTGTCCATTGCACCTTCAATTTTGTTGCCACCTGCAAACTTACTAACTATACCTCCTACGTTTGCATCCAAATCATTTATATAAATGACGAAAAGCAGTGGACTCAACACCGATCGTTGTAGCACATCACTGGGCATAGGCATCCAGTCTGAAAAGCAACCTTACACCACCACCTCTTGCCTTCGAGCTAATTCAAATGGCTAATTCGCCCTGTATTCCAAATGATCTAAGCTTGCTAAGCAGTATCCAATGGGAAACCTTGTGAAACACCTTACTGAAGTCCAGACAGATCCCGTTCACCGCTCTGCCCTCATCAATCCTCTTTGTTACTTCTTCAAAAAAAATCAGTCGAGTTCGTGTGTCATGATTTCCCACACACAAAACTTTTTCTACTTTCAAATTAATCGAACTTTGGTCACTGGCCCAAAAGTGCTCCCCCACTGACACCTCAGTCACCTGTCCTCAGTCTGTTTCCATTGTGATAGGCTGCTTCATTGCTGTGAATTTGAATTAAAATTAGAAAAATCTTGACTGATTGGACGCTGCTTCTCGATCAGGTAGCTCGTGGGGCAGGATCACAGGACACCGAATTTATAATAATAAGCTAGTAAAGCTAGTGTGCTTCCAAATAAACCCGTTGGACTATAACCAGGTGTTGCGTGATTTTTAACTTTGGCCAGTCCAACACTGACACATCTAAGTCCTCATAGAATCCCTACAGTGTGGAAACAGGCCGTTCGGCCCAATAAGTACACACCAAGTGAATTTGATTGATTCATTCAATGATTTCAGTGAAGGGACATTTCAGCACCTTCTTCAGTTGCTGCCTGAACTTTGTCAGGGTCATGGCAAAAATGCCATGCAGCAACTGAGAAACTGCATCATGAATCCCAGTTCCAGCACAATTCATGTTGATACGTAGACCAATAGCCCATCACAAATATTTGGCTCCATTTGAATACATTGTTAACACTAACAGTAACAAGGTGGATTTACTTCAGTTTTGCATTTCGGTGTCCCTGTGATATTCTCCACTGGTCTCCTGTGGGCTCTGCTGGTCATTAACATGTGTCTGATGATGAAAACATTGAGCAGCAGAATCAGGGGAAATTGGAAAGTCGGGTTAGAATGTGGTGGAGGAACTCAATTATGATCCAGACTGAAGAGTAATAAACACCGATTGTTACATCACAAAGCCAGGGGGTGTTATCCAGCCAATACCGAGCTGGGAGCATAAAATACCAGAAGATGTTCTTTAAACAGCTCAGCACAGTCGCTGTTCCCAGAACGGTTTTCTAAATGCAATATTTAATTTTCAGCTTCAGGCAACAAATGGCCACAAATCAATCGAAAGTGAAAGTGATGGCAACCAGACAGGACCGTCCGAGCGATATAAAGCAATATAGCAAATATATTATACATGGGGATGCCCCACAGGAAACTGTGGTGTTCTCAATAATCAATCAGAATGTGTCTCAATATCAGGTTGAGGATAACGACCAGTCGACCTGCCACTACCATGGCCACCAGGTAATGGGTATCACATGGAGACAATCCACAATCTTTAACAAGCAGCATGAAGGTCATCACTGCATTAACTGTGAAGAAGGCAAGCAAGCAAATTATACATCAAATTGGAGGAAAGGTTGCAGTACTTTAATGGTGAGTACTGCTGCCTCACAGTGCCAGGGACATGGTCTTGATTCCAGTCTGGGTCAACAGTCTGTGTGGAGCTTGCACATTCTCCCTGTGTCTGAATGGGTTTCCATTCTGTAGCCCAGTCCAAAAATGTGCAGGTTAGATGTTTGGCCAAGGTACATTTGCCGAAGAGTGACCAGGATTGTGCAGGTTATTTGGATTAGATCTGTGAAATGCAGGGATAGGGTGGCGGTATTGGGCCTAGGGTCAGTACAGACTTGAGGAGCAACATGGCTTCTTCTGCACAGTAAGGATTCTATTCTGTAATTCTATGTCTCACAGCGCTCTGAGAAAAGGAGAAAAATCTCTTCATCTCTGTAACCAATCAAAGTTGCCTTATTTCAGATAAAAAAAAAAACAAGTGGACTCTAGCTCTTGTCACAAATCTAGTGTTTCTTGCAAGGAGTCACCCATGAAGGAAGCGTTGCTGCAGCTGTTCCCAGTTTTACTGAGATCATAGCTGGAGGACTGTATGAGGCTTTTTTGATCTCCTTACCTCAGAAAGAATTTAATTCCATGAGAAGGTGTATGGACATAGCTCACTCAGTTGTTTCCTGGGACGACGAATTCATCCTATGTAGAAATGCTGTGCAGTTTGGATGTATAATCTTTGAAATTCAGCAGAAATAGACATGATCATATTGAGACATAACTGACCCTGAGCGTGGATGCTGAGAGGATGGCTCCCCATGTGCGGGTGTGTCGAACAAGGGGAACTGTAGAATGTTTGAAAATGTGGCCTCTTCCATTTCAGACTGAGATAAGGGTGTATCTGATAACGAGTTGCCCAAAGAGCAGTGAAGACTGAATTTGATAGATATTTGATCAACTAGAGAGCCAGTGCTTATGTGGGTCAGGTTTGAGGGGGTTGAATGGTCTACGTCTGTTCTTATTTGTTGTGCATCATGTCACAAATAGGAGGTGATTGGTGTAAGGACAATCACTTTAAATGTAAGGGTGCTCCCATTTTAGATTGAGATGAGGATGCTCCTTTGTCCTGAGGGCTATGCTACCTGTGGCATTCTCATCTGCAGGGAGCAGTGAAGATATTCAAGGCTGATCTCAGTAGCTCCTTGATGTTCAAGCAATCCCATGTTTTTTGGGGGACAGAGATGGACAGGGAGTTCAGCCACAGTCAGATCAGCGCTGATCTGTCTGAATGGTGTAGCAGGGACCGAATGGCCAACTGGTACTACTACCTCCCGTGTAATGTCACACAACACGTCCCTCAGTGAATTCCTCAAGGCTATTACTGAGGCACAGGAATACACAATTCAGCCCCTCTAACGAGTTGCATAGGAACTTGCATTCAGCACTTACAGCTTACTGCACAGTGTACCAAGGAGGTGAATGCAACTCTTTTTAACAGATCTTGAGGAAAGAGAGAAGAAAGAACAAAGAACAGCACAGCACAGGAACATGCCCTTCGGCCCACTAAGACTGTGCTCACACTTGATGCCTTTCCAAATGAAAAACCTTTTATCTTTTCATGGCCTATATCGCTTGATTCCCTACCAATTCAAGAAGTTGCTATTGAATCCACCTCCACCATTACCTTAGGAAGCACATTCCAGGCGCTTATCAACATGTGTGTAAAAAAACTGTCTCACATCCCCTTTAAACTTTCCCTTCTTATGTTAAAACTATGTCCCCTTGTAATTGAGATTAGTATCCTGGGAAACAGGCTCTGACTATCCATTCTGTCTATGCCTCTCAGAATTTTTTCAACTTCTTTCAAGTCCCCCCGTCATTCATCAGTGTTCAAGTGAAAACACAAGTTTGTCAAATCTCTCCTCATTGCCAATACCTTCCAAACCAGCCAACATCCTGGTAAACCAAAGTCTCCACGTCTTCGTGGTAGTGTGGTGATCAGAAATATACACAACATTCACACAAAGTACACAAGACTCGACAGGAATTATGTTGATTCCATAATTCTCAGCCCTGAATTGAATGGTGTGTTTGGTGATTCTAGTGGACAACAAAGAGGCAGAGACATTTGTCAGAGTCTGGAATCATGATGTCATATTTGGAAAGGATGGTAGATATCCTTCCCCAAAAGGGCCTGAATGAACCGGAATTTCTACAACAACGGATTGTTGCTATTACTGACAGTAATTGAATTCAAAAACCACCAGCTGTTCTTCTGGGGGCGGAGGGTGTGTGTGTGTGTGTGTGTGGGGGGGGGGGGGGGGGGAGGCAGAAGGAGGTGGTGAAGTGAGGGTATTTGAACCCACAGTCGAAGCCTGGGGTAAAAGCCTGGGGCTCTGATTGCAAGTGTAGTGATATTACCAAAATCCCACTGACTCTCCTGAAGTCAGCACCTTTCAGGGAGAACACTCAACATTTCTGGTCAAATTATTTGTGGCTGGAAGAGAATAGGAACAGTTGAATCTGGATATAACAAAGGTGCAGATGATGGTTTATTCAGCAGCTAGACTGAGACAAAATGGGAGACTTGAGATATTGCGGAGTTAGTCGTGAACAGGATTGGTGCTGGAGAGAATATGGAATTAGCTATTAGCTAAGATCCGAAGTGCTTGTTGGAGTTATAAGCAGTTTGATTCCACTTCAGATATTGGTATTAAAATTGTTTGGTAAGGAATTGAGTTTGTGGACAGAATTCATGGCAACGGCTTCCTTTTTTTCAGTATTTAAATTTTGGGTCAGTAAGTTAGTTCAACAAGGTTCTCATTGAATTCATAGTCAGATAGAAAGACTTACTAGAAATAATAGTGAGGAGAGGATAGAAATCAGCTTGAACCAGCAAAGCAGACTTAAGATCCACTCAATCTTGAGGAAGATTGTAACGACCCAAATATAAACATTCCAGTCTATTGTTCTCATATCCTGGTCCATTGTTGGAACATTCCAGTGTATTGTTCTCAGACTCTGATCTCTTCTCTCCCTCACTCTTGAACGGTTGATCCTGGTTATTGCTGAAGGTGAAGTTCCGACTGAGACAATGTGATAACATTGTAAGACCCCTTATTAATAGGATGTAAACCTGTTAGTGAAATAATTTGATGCATGGAGACTGACATTAACGACAATCACTGAACGAGCAGGTTCACTTAACCCCATTCAAACCAATTTGTTTTATACCGTGGTAAATTAATACATTTGCTCAGTCTGGATGGGATGTCTGAGTGTTTCTGAGGTTTGGACACAACAGCAAAGTGATTATGCTTAACTATTTAATGTTCCATAAATATGTAAGTGTGGTCAGAGGACTGAAGAGCTTTCAATTACCACGTCGCTACATAAGAGAAGAGACAAACCCTGTAATAAAGAACAGCCAATATAATATAACTAAAATATTGAGGATACTTCCAGAGGCTACCATTTGGGGAGAATAATGTGTTCCTCAGAATCATTGGATTTACAAGAAGCAACTAGAATAGAGATGCAAATGGAAAACACATGTATGGACAAGAAAGGTCAGTTTATTAAGCTAGTGTCAGAGCAGGTCAATGAAGATGGTGCTGTAGATTTTACCAACTAAAATACAATCAAGGATCATTTAATAGACAATTTCAGAAAGCTGAGTTAGAAGAAGAGTGTAAATATCCCACAACAATGGCTGACAAAGATAGTTCCACATGGTATCAGATGTAAAGAAAAAACATGCATTTCTCTTGAGCTCAGTTAAAATGATTGACTCATTCACTAAACATCTCCACTTCCCCAGCTGTATCTCCTCTTTAAGATGGTCCTCCAAATCTACTTGTTTAACATTTTTAACGTGACAATTCCTTCCAAGTCTGAGTATCAACAAGGTTTAATTTGCTGTCATAAGATTGTTGGTGTGTATCTTGTTGCCTCGAACGACTGCGATCCTGTGGCACTGAGAGATTGTAGTATTGTGGGTGAGATCAATTATTCCAGTCATAGTGCTGTGTCAGGATAATTTGTTGCAGCAGCATGATGTCAAATGGCCAGGGTATTTGCGATTTATTCCTAATGTTTATATCGGTGTAATAATGACGCATACTTACTGTTGTGGAAATAAATTCGACTCGTCTCAAATGTTAGCAAGAGCAAATAAAAAGCTTTACTGAAACCTCTACAGGGGTAAATACACTTGGCAAAATGCTGCATGGAGGGGCTGAACAGCTTTCACATATGCCTTTTAAACATTTCACTTTTTCTAATCACACGCTCAAGGATAAGAATTGGGAACATTAGGCTGTTGATATGAAGTTTATGTTTTCCCTGACTCTTGCTGAGTTTGACTGTTTTGCATGCCCTGCAAGGCCAAGTGGTCTGCTTGCAGAATCCAGCAAAGTCATGTCGTCTACTTAAAATTTTCGCAAAGTGTTAGTTTTAGCCGAGTGTTAGATTTAGCAAATGTTTCAGATTTCACAGTAAATGTTAATTTTGTTAATTTTCCATTACATTCCCCCCCCCCCCCCTCTTTTGCCATTTTATGACAACAAGGGCATAAAAAGAGCCAGATTTTAAAAAACGTACAGAGCCAGATAGCTATACATCGGCGATCTTAACAGCTATCTGTGTTGTGAGGAGCATTTGAAACGGTCCCAGCCACCTCTCCACCTTCCAGTTTTTCCTCCTGAAGTCTTTCACCACTATCCAGTCTCCAGGTTCTAGATCGTGCAGCTTCCCTTCTACGAGTTGGGATAGTGCTGCTTTTACTTGATTCTGTGTTTGAGACAAAAGTGTAGAGAGTTTTATACAGTAACACAACATCTCATCCTCACAGTGGTCTGTTATCTGTCTTACCTTAGGTCTTGGGCCAATCCCTGTGTTGGATGGTGTACCAAACAAAATCTCAAACTGGCTAAGATTAGCTCTTCCTCTCCTCCTCGAACTCATATACATCAGCACAATGAGGAGTGCCTTTGTTCATGTCACCCCTAGTTTCTCACAATATTTTGTCAATTTATTTTTTAGGGTAGCATTTTCTCTTTCCACTGCCCCACCACTAGCTGGGTGGTAGGCACAGTGTTGGCTCATATTTATTCCTAAATAATCACTGATCTGCTGTAAGGCATTATTGGCCAATGGTGTCCCATTGTCGCTACTAAGCCTTTCAGGGATGCCCCATCTTGGAATTATCTCAGTTGGCAAAGCTTTGGCTACTGCACTGGCATCCTGTTTAGACGTGGGGAACGCTTCCAACCATTTGGAAAACATATCCACTATTACCAGACAATATCTTTTCCCTTCACTGGGCGTAGTTCAATGAAATCCATCTGTAAATGTTCAAAAGGTTTTTGGGGTTGGGGGTGTACTGCCTGACTCATCTGTATTCCCCTCCCCACATTAATAGTAGCACAGATAACACAAGGCTCACAATATTTCTGGGAGTAATGAGTAAATCCCAAAGTGTACCTGTGTACCAAAATACTGTCGTACGTCCCCCCTTTTGACACATGGTCCTTACCGTGTGTCAGTTTGGCATAGAATGGAAATAATGCTGGTGGTAGACAGGGTTTACCATTGGAGCCACACCATACTCCTTCCCTCACACTGCATCCTGCTTTCGTCCACTCACGCTTTTCTCCCAGTGTGGCCTGTGACTGTAACTCCCGTACATCTGTTGTTTGGGTACAAATTTTTATCATACACATGTTAATCTACTCAGATGGTGGCTGCTGGGCTGCCGCTTTTGCTGTTAAGTCTGCCCTTGCATTGCCTTGGGAAATAAGATCATTATTTTCTCTGTGAGCTTCACACTTACACACAGCGATTGATTTAGACAACAGGACCCGCTTCCAGGAGGTCGGAAATCAGGTCGCGGTGTGTGATGGGCTTTCCGTGGAGATCAAGAAGCCCCTTTGTTTTCACAGGGTTTCAAAATCATGTACAACCCCGAATGCATATCTGCTATCAGTGTAAATATTCACTGTACTTCCCTCAGCCAATTTACAGGCTTCAGTCAAGGCAATCAGCTCCGCTGCTGGGGCTGACAGACGAGAAGGGAGTGATCCCACTTTTACTACCTCTTAGATAGTCACTACAGCATACCCAACACAATTCTGGCCTGTCTCCTTGCTCCTGAATGCTGACCCATGCACAAAACTTCCATATCTGGATTCTGAAATGGTGAATCCTGCAAATCTGGTTCTGTGGCTGCAAATGTCATTAGTTACAGCAACACAGTCCATGTGGGTCTCCATCTCCTTCTGTGGGGAGAAGGTTAGCAGGGTTAAGGACGTTACATCGCTTTATTTTAATGTTTGGCATCTCCAATAACACAGTATTGTATCGGATCCAACGTTCTGCTGACATGTGCGGTCTTTTTCTCGGAAAGTAGTAAGGATACTGCTCGTGGGACCAGAAGGGTTAATTCATCGTAGCCGCCTATATCCCTGGTTGCTACAACAGCCTTTTCAGCTGCAGCCACAGGTCACAGGCATTGAGGCAATCCTGCTGCTACAGGGTCTAGTTTAGCTGAAAAATATGCTACCGACCTGAAACTTCCCCCATGATCCTGCATCAGCACAGATGTCATGCAGTCATGCTTCTCATCTACCGTATGTACAAAAGGCTTGTTTGGGTTCAGAATTCCCAGCGTAGGTGTAGTTTGGAGCACCCTTTTAAATTCAACAAAGGCACTCTCGGCTTCTGGGGCCCACTGTAATGGTCTATGGTTCTGCAACCCTTTGCCATGGGCTATGTCACTTAGGGGCGCCTCAAGGGTTGCGTAATGTGCGATAAACATCCTACAGTAGGAGCACATGCCCAAAAAGGAGAGCAATTGTCTCTTCGTATGAGGCTTTGGAATTTGCTGGATTGCTTGAACTCTGTCTGGACCAATAGCCTTCCCTTATTCAGATATTAGGTGACCTAAGAACTTCACCTGTTGTTGCACAAATTGTAGCTTTGCGATAGTGGCTTTGTGCCCTTCCAGCGCTAGATGGCAGAGCAACGCAAGGGTCTCCTTCCACATTGTTCCTTTGTTGGTGCCGATATCAAGCAATCATCTACATACTGCAGAAACACTGACCCCAGGGTTTGAACAAGAGTCTCCAGCCTCCTGCGCAGCGCTCCATTACATATGGTGGGGGACTCACAGTAACCTGACGTGAAGGTATATCATTACCCTTTGAATGAAAAAACGAACCACAATTGATTATCTGGGTGCACCGGTATGCTAAAGAAGGCATTTGCTAAATACACAACAGAGAACCATTTCCTGTCCGGTGGAATTTGAACCAGTACAGGGGTTGGGAACATTTGGGGCATGTGGAACAACAGCGTTATTTCTGCCTGCAGGTCTTGAACAAATCTCCATTCCTCCGGTTCACCAGGAATGTTTGCCTTTTTGACTGGATAAATGGGGGTTCTCACCGGTGAGTTTTCACAGGGGATTATCACTCCAGCCTTTAGGAGGAATTCAAAGACTGGAGTAATTCTTTTTATGGCCTCGGGTTTTAACAGGTATTGTGCTCTGCAAGGACGATACTCAGACTTCGGGGTTATCCGTATGGGTTGAAATCTTCGAGGAGAAAGTGAGGTCTGCAGATGCTGGAGATCAAAGTTGAAACTTTATTGCTGGAACAGCACAGCAGGTCAGGCAGCATCCAGGGAACAGGAGATTCGACGTTTCGGGCACAGGCCCTTCTTCAGGAATCTGAAGAAGGGCCTGTGCCCGAAACGTCGAATCTCCTGTTCCCTGGATGCTGCCTGACCTGCTGTGCTGTTCCAGCAATAAAGTTTCAACTTATCCGTATGGGTTAACAGCCCCGTATGAGCCCTACAATATGATTGTCCTTTGTCCAAAACTCAGTCGGGACCATTTTTAATTTTGGGTCCGTGACTTCTAACTTAGGGAAACGTTAGGCTACACTCCTTGGCTTCTCAGGGCTAGCGGGGGTTACCTGGACTGTCCTATCTGCCTGAGTTAGCCAGCTTAGTTTCTTCTTATATGTCCGCATATCTGTATTTAACCAGATACCCACTTCGTCCCTCGAGCCCCAACCTTTTGTTCTTTGTGCCTTTAGCACCCATGCTCCCAAATCCTGCCAACTGTTACTGGACACCTTCGCCAGTGACACGTCAGAGCAGAGCCTTCCACATCAAAAAGCTAGGGTCTAGTTGACCGTCACAGATACTTTGGATAAGTTCATACTGACCGCACATCTGTGATTCCTCCAATAAAATTCACACCATAACAGCTAATCTGGTTTAACCAATCTCCTGAACCAATCCTTCTCATATGGTTCGTCAGGGCCATCACGGTGTATGTGTGCTGTGCAGTGCACCATGTCTCCAGCAAGAAAATCGGTGTTAGTAGGATTAACATGGTTGCTTGCTTCCAGGGTGAGTGAATGGCTCACTGACCGTATCGCTCTCTGGCTTAATCGCCACTTATACACATACATCAGGGGTCGTGGGTCATATTTTACAGTCTGCAATCTTCCTTTGAATTACCTGCAACCCCGTCGGAGTACTGACCAAATCCAACCCCAGTGTCCCTATGAAATCCCAACACATCAGATTTAAAGGACAAAATTCCGATAACAAGAAGGAAAATTGGAATGTTTCCCTGTTACTAGTTTTGCATAGTAGAGGTGCAGAAAATCTCTCCCGCATCATGACTCCTGATGCATCCATTGTGTTCAGGAACCTTTCACTCATCACTCATTTTTATTTGTGTCGATTGTCTAAACTGGCTTAATTTAAGGACTGAGTATGTTGCCCCTGTAGCTACCAAAAAGGTAACTGATGTACCTTCCACATATAACATAGAGGTGGGCATCGAATGATATGCATCATTGTGATATTGGACATACTGTCCACAATTCGAAATCTCAGTGCTGAACATTGAGGTGTGATATGTCGCAGTGCGCGAAAGGTTAGTAGAAGAGATTAGCATAAGTGAATCTTCATTGTCAAGTGTAAGGGAAAGAGGCTTACCTGTACCTTGTGGGCTGTACACCTCCACCTCAGCCTTCCCCTGACAGTCACCCTGCTGTCCCGCCTCCAAAACCGAGTGAGGCTGTCTGTGTGGGCACTGCCTCATCCAGTGGTCCATTGCTCTGCAAACAAAGCACCCGCCAGATCTACCTCTATCAGCGCCTTTTTTGCGACCTCTTCCTCTTCCGCGACCTCCCCCTCTGCCTCTCTCTCTTCCTGCAGCACCTCCCTCCAACAGCTGGGTGACCATTTGCATCAGAGTAAGCTGAGCTTTATGCGTTTGCTGTTCCATCTTTAGTTTCCGCTTATCCTTCTCTTGGGTAAGCAATATTTCAGCATGTATCGCATGTTGTTCTATCAAATTCAGCTTTCCCGTGTCCCCGGTAATACATGTGTCTTTTACCTTTTTCGCTATTTCTTCCTTCATTCCATTGATGAAGCTGTTCCTCAGATGTGCCTCATACAGTGTAATTTCTGCCGTCGTTATGTCCTCATGTCGTCTCAGTGCACTGTGGGCATTATGGACTTCAGTGAGGTGCGTAAGGTACTGGGACACTCTCTCACAATCCCATTGTTTTCACATTGCTGTTTTGGTCATATCCATTCGCACTGGGAATGCCTCCCTACAGGCGGTTGCCAGCACTGCAACAAAAGCATTAAAGTCTCCCTTCTCTTCCCCTTGCGGGTTGGCTGCTCTGGCATGGACGTTTGCAGCTGGCCAGATATACTTGTGTTTGGTGACATTGGCACCTGGTTTTCATCCCAGGAGACGTCTCATCTCATGTGACATGGGACAGAACTCAGTCCAGAACTTTGCCTCTTCTTATTAGCTCCAACCTCGCGTGGGTCAGGCAACTGCCCACAGGCACTTCCAGATCCTTCATGGTCCATGGCTGGTGGGCCAACACTGGGTGCCCTTCTGGACCTGCAACGTCAACCATTTGGGCTTGCAGAACGACCTGGTTCGATGATCGTGCTCCAGTACCCCCACGGACTCATCATCCATCGGGGGGTGATCACGGACAGGCCTTGGATGCCTTTCCATCTTGGAGTGGTCGTCCTTCTTTTGGCTTTCTTGCTTCGGTCTGTTGCGGGTATGGTGTGCTATCGGTGATCCAGCAGGCCCTGAGGCGGTGGCCGCTGACGTGGAACTTTCACCAGGCAGATCTCGTAGGGGGGCGGCAGGTCTCGGAGGGCAGTCATCAAGGTCAGGGTCTGAAACAGATTTAAGACACTGTACAGCTTCGTTAGGTTGTTTCCCGCATGTGCACTGGTGTTTGTACGTGTATTTGGTCTGTTCTTTACTTGAGATTTCCTTTCTCTGATATCAGCCTCAGCCTTCCACGTACAAGAAGCACTCCAATTCATAGGTTCGATCTTTCCGTCCCTTTTCTCCTTCTCTCTCTCCTCCTACCTCAACCTTAATATTTCCAGCTGTCTTTTACTAAAACTTTTTGGTTGACCATTCCAAATTTTGTGTGGACTCTCCCTTTGTTTGCTCTTGCCAGAACCCATTTTTAGTGTAACTGGAAAAGTATTCAGCACTCTCTCTCTCTCTCTCTCTCTCTCTCTCTCTCTCTCGCTCTCTCTCTCTCTCTCTCTCTCTCTCTCTCTGTCTCTCTCTCTCTCTCTCTCTCTCTCTGTCTCTCTCTCTCTCTCTGTCTCTCGCTCTAGTGGTACAGTTATCTATTCCCTTTTGACTTGCTTTTACCTCTGGAGGTCCCCCCTCACACTGGGCACGTCCGCCTCAAGGCCTTGGTTTTCGTAAACCAAGAAACCACGTACCTGGGACGTCTTAGGCGAGTCCAACTCAGCCAGTGGTGGTTCCAAGTCTAAAACCAGCCTTAAACTTGCTGTCTCTTAAACAATCTTGAGACAGCAATCCCCTTCCCTTGGGGTTTTACTCTAATACCACGTGAGAGTTCACTGAACCCTTTTCCTGTTGTATTTATTCTCTTAAAATGACTCTCTATGTAGGATTACGTAAACCACGACTATTACCCAACCTTAATTGATTTGAAATCCCGGCGCTAGGGCAATCCACAGATTTCCAGTCCTCTCATGCAAAAGGTCCAATTCAGCGCTCGAGATGAAGTGAAAGACCTTCAAGGTGCTGGCACCTGCGCTTCCTGGGAATCTTCAGAATCTCATCCAGTCGCGGGGTCTTGGGACGAGCCCCCAAGTTTACTGTCATAGAAATTAAATTGACTTGACTCAATAATTAGCAAGATGAAAACAAGGGTCTTTATTAAACATTTTACAAGATTGACCCATTACACTAAGTCAGATGCCTCAATGCAATGAGTTCCCAAACATTTACACAGACACCTGCCTTATAGCGTTCCTTATCACACTCTCAAGGGCAGAGACTGGGGAAACTCAAGTTGTTATCCTCTCATCCCCTGGTGCTGGACATAACAGTTATTCAGCTTTCGCTGAGTTCGACTATCGCAAGGGCGAGTTGAATGCTTACAGAAATCAAACAGAGATAGCTAACTGCAACCCTTCATCAAAGCATCGTTTACAAAGCTCAGCACAGTATTGATTTAAACAAAGCATTCTCTTTAAACTTTATAGTAAATGGATAATTAATTTCACAGTATATGGATAATTAATTTCACAGTAAATGGATAATTTTCTATTATAGTCACAGTGTGTTCAGAGAGTCAGAGTGTGTCACAATGTGTCTCAGAGAGTTTCCCAGTGGGTCAGAAAGAGGCAGGGAATGTCATAGCGTGTCAGAGAGTGTCGCCGTGTGTCAGAGAATGTCACAATGTGTCTCAAAGACAGTCAGAGAGTGTCAAAGTGTATCAGAGAGTTGCACAGTATGTCCCAGACAGTGTCGGAGAGTGTCACAGTGGGACTCAGAGAGTGTCAGAGAGTGTCACAGTGTGTTACAGAGAGTGTCACAGTGTGTCTCAAAGACAGTCAGAGAGTGTCACAGTGTGTTACAGAGAGTGTCAAAGAGGGTCAGACAGTGTAACAGTGTGTCTCAGGGAGTGTTAGAGAGATTCAGGGAGTGTCACAGTGTGTCACAGTCTGATAGAGAGTGTCACAGTATGTCTCAGAGAGCATCAGAGATTACCAGAGTGTCTTAGAGAGGGATACCGCGTGTCTCTGAGAGTGTCAGAAAGTGTCACAGTGTCTTAGAGAGTGTCATAGTATGTCAGAGATGGTCATAGTGTGTCACATAGAGGCAGAGAGTGTCACAATGTGTCAGAGAGTGTCACAGTGTGTCTCACAGAGTGTCAGAAAGTGTCAAGTGTCTCAGTGGATGTCACAGTGTGTCAGGGATTGTCACAGTGTGTCAGAGAGAGAGTCAGAGAGTGCTTCATACAGGATCAATCAGTATCACAGTGTGTCACAGTCTGTCAGAGAGTGTCACAGTACGTTTTAGAGAATGTCAGAGAGAGTCTGAGAGTGCCACAGTGTGTTTCAGAGAGTGTCAGAGAGAGTCAAAATGTGTCACGGTGTGTCACAGTCTATCAGAGAGTGTCATAGTACGTTTCAGAGAGTGTCAGAGAGAGCCACAGTGTGTCTCAGAGAGTATCACAGTGCATCAGAGATTGTCACAGTGTCTCACGGTCGGTCAGAGAGTGTCACAGTGAGTCTCAGACAGTGTCAGTGAGAATCAGATAGTGTCACAGTCTGCCAGAGAGTGTCACAGTGTGTCTCAGAGATTTTCAGAGTGTCTCAGTGTTTCAGAGTCTGTCAGAGAGAGTCAGTGTGTCTCAGAGAGTGTCAGAGAGAGTCAGAGAATGTCACAGTATGCCTCTGAGAGTATCAGAGTGAGTCAGAGAGTGTCATAACGTGTAACAGTCTGTCAGGGAGTGTTACATCATGCCTCAGAGAGTGTCAGAAAGTGTCACAGTTTGTCACAATCTGTCAGAGTGTCACAGTGTGTTGTGCTGTGCCTCAGAGAGAGTCAGAGAGTGTCACAGTCTGTCTCAGAGAGGGTCCGAGAGAGTCTCACAGAGTCAGATAGAGTCAGAAAGTGTCACAGTGTGTCTCAGAGAGTGTCACAGTGTGTCACAGCCTGTCAAAGAGTGTCACAGTCTGCCTCAGAGATGTCAGAGAAAGACAGAGAGTGTCACAGTTTGTCACAGTCTGTCAGAGAGTGTCACAGTGTGTTACAGAGTGTGTCAGAGAATGCCAGAGAGTGTCACAGTCAGTCTCAAAGCGGGTCAGAGTGTGTCACAGTGTGTAACAACCTGTCAAAGAGTGTCATAGTATGTCTCAGAGAGTGTCAGAGAGAGTCAGAGAGTGTTACAGTGTGTCTCAGAGCGTGTCACAGTGTATTTCAGAGAATTAGAGAGTGTCAGAGAGTGTCACAGTGTGTCATACTGTGTCTCAGAGAGTGTCAGAGAGTGTCAGTGTTTGTCTCAGAGAATGTCACAGTCTGTCAGAGAGTGTTACAGAGTGACTCAGAGAGTGCCAGAGAGGGTCAGCAATTGTCTCAGGGAGGGGCACAGTCTGTCCGAGAGTGTTACAGTGTGTCTCAGAGAGTGACAGAGTGATTCAGAGAGTGTCATAGTGTGACTCAGAGAGTGTCAGAGAGTGACAGTGTCTCTGAGAATGTCACCGTGTGACAGAGAGTGTCGTAGTGTGTCACAGTGTGTTTCAGAGTGTGTCAGGGAGAGTCTGAGAATGTCATAATGTGTCATACTATATCTCAGAGAGTGTCAGAGAGTCAGAGAGTGTCTCACTCTGTATCAGAGAGTGTCAGAGAGAGTCAGAAAGTGTCACAGTTTGTCTCAGAGAGTGTCACAGTGTCCCACAGAATGTCACATTCAGAGAGAGTCAGAAAGTGTCACAGTGTGTCGCAGAGTGAGTCAGAGAGTGTCACAGTGTTTCACAATCTGTCAGAGAGAGTTACAGTGTGTGTTAGAGAGTGTGAGAGAGAGTCAGAAAATGTCACAGTGTGTCACACTGTGTCTCAGAGAGTGACCGAGTGTCTCAGAGAGAGGCAGGGAGTGTCACAGTGTGTCTCAGAGAGTGTCACAGTGTGTCTCTGAGGGTCGGAGAGAGACAGACAGAATGTGTCACAGTACATCTCAGAGAGGGTCACAGTGTCTCAGAGAATGTCACCGTGTGTCAGAGAGTGTCACAGTCGATCAGAGAGTGTCACAGTGTGTCTCAGAGATTGTCACAGTGTGTTTCAGAGAGTGTCAGAGAGAGTCAGAGAGTGTCACAGTGTGTCTCATAAAGTGTTGAAGTGAGTCAAACAGTGTCATAGTGTGTCTCAGAGTGTCAGAGAGAGTCAGAGACTGTCACAGTATGTCTCAGAGAATCAGAGAGTGTCACAGTCTGTCACAGTCTGTCAGGGATTGTCACAGTGTGCCTCAGAGCGTGTCAGAGAAAGTCAGAGAATGTCACAGTGTGTCATAGACTGTCAGAAAGTGTCACAGTTTGTCTCAGAGCATCGGAAAGAGTCAGAATTTGTCGCAGTGTGTCTCAGCGAGTGTCACAGTATGTCACAGTCTGTCAGAGAAAGTTACAGTGTATTTCAGACTGTATCAGAGAGAGTCAGAAAGTGTCACAGTGTGTCATACTGTGTCTCCGAGACTGTCAGAGAGTGTCACAGTCCGTGAGAGAGTGTTGCAGTGTGTCTCAGAGATTGACAGAAGAAGTCAGAGTGTCACATTGTGCTTCAGTGTCAGAGAGCGTCACAGTCTGTCTCAGAGAGTGTCAGAGAGAGACAGAAAGTGTCACAGTGTGTCTCAGAGAGTGTCACAGTGTCTCACAGGATGTCACAGTGTGCCAGATAGCATCGCACTCGGGCAGAGAGTGTCACAGTCTGTCAGAGAGTGTGACAGTGTGTTTGAGAGAGTGTCAGAGAGAGTCAGAAGTGTCACAGTGTGTCTAAGTGAGTGTCAGAGTATGTCGCAGTATGTCACAGTCTATCAGAGATTGTCACAGTGTGTTTCAGAACGAGTCGGAGAGTGTTACACTGTATCTCAGAGAGGGTCAGAGAGGGCCAGAGAGTGTCACAGTGTGTCTCAGAGAGTGTCACAGGGTGTCTCAGAGGGTCAGAGAGTGCCAGAAAGTGTCACCGTTTGTCTCAGAGACTCACATTGTGTCACAGTCTGTCAGAGAAGGTTACAGTATATTTCAGTGTGAGTCAGAGAGTGTCAGAGAGTGTCAGCATTTGTCTCAGAGAGGGTCACAGTCTGTCAGAGGGTGTTACTGTGTGTCTCAGAGAGAGTCAAAAGTGTCACAGTGTGTCTCCGAGAGTGTCACAGTGTCTCAGAGAATGTCACCATGTGTCAGAGAGTTTCACAGTGTGTCAGAGTGTCATAGTGTGTCAGAGTGTGTCATAGTGTGTCAGGGAGAGTCAGAGAGTGCCGCAATCTGTCTCAGAGAGTGTCAGAGAGTCCACAGTGTGTCTCGGAGAGTGTCACAGTGTGTCAACGAGTGTCACAGTGTGTCTCAGAGAGAGTCAGGGAGTGTCACAGTGTGCCTCAGAGAGAGTCAGATAGAGTCAGAGTGTCTCACAGTGTGTCACAGTCTGTCAGAGAGTGTCACAGGGTGTCTCAGTGTGTCAGAGAGAGTCACAGAGTGTCACACCATGTCTAAGAGAGTGTCACAGTCTGTCTCAGAGCGGGTCAGAGTGTGCCACAGTCTGTCAGAGAGTGTCACAGTGTTCCTCAGAGTGTCAGAGAAAGCCAGAGAATGTCACAATGTGTCATAGTCTGTCGGAGAGAGTCAGAGAGTGTCACAGTGTTCCTCAGAGCGTGTCAGAGAAAGTCAGAGAGTGTCACAGTGTGTTAGAGAAGGTTATAGTGTATTTCCAAGTGTGTCAGAGAGAGTCTGAGAGTGTCACAGTGAGTCATACTGTGGCTCAGAGAGTGTCAGCATTTGTCTCAGAGAATGTCACAGTCTGTGAGAGAGTGCTACTGTCTGTCGCAGAGAGGATCAGAGTGTGTCACAGAGAGTGACAGAATGAGTCATAAAGTGTCACCATGTGTCACAATCTGTAAGAGAAGTTTACAGTGTATTTCTGAGGTGGTCAGAAAGAGTCAGACATTGTCATACTGTGTCTCAGAGAGTTTCAGAGACGGTCATCATTTGTCTCCGAGAGGGTCACTATCTGTGAGAGAGTGTCACAGTGTGTCTCAGAGAGTGACAGAAATGGTCAGAGAGTGTCACAGTGTGTCTAAGAGAGTGTCTGAGAAAATCAGAGAGTGTCACAGTTTGTCACAGTCTGTCAGAAATTGTTACAGTGTGTTTCAGAGAGTGTCAGAGAGCGTCAGAGAGCATCACAGTGTATCGTACTGTGCCTCAGAAGGAGTCAGAGGGTGTCACAGTCTGTCTCAGAGAGTGTCAGAGATTGTCTCGGAGAGAGTCACAGTCTGTCAGAGAGTTTTACACTGTGTCTCAGAGAGAGACAAAAAGAGTGAGTGAGTGTCTCAGTGAGTGTCACAGCGTGTCTCAGTGAGTGTCAGAAAAAGTCAGAGAATGTCACAGTGTGACATCGTCTGTCAGAGAGTGTCATAGTGTGTCTCAGAGAGTGTCAGAGAGAGTCAGATTGTGTCACAGTCTGACTCAGAGAGTGTCAGACCGGGTCAGAGAGTGTCACAGTGTATCTCAGGGATGGTCACAGTGTGTCAAAAAATGTCATCGTGTATCAGAGAGTGTCACACTCTGTCAGAGAATGTCATAGTGTTTCTCAGAGAGCGTCAGAGAGTCTCATAGTGTGTCTCAGAGTATCAGAGAGAGTCAGAGAGTGTCACAGTCTGTTACAGTCTGTCAGAGAGTGTCACAATGTGCCTCAGAGAGAGTCAGAGAATGTCAGACAATGTCACAGTGTTTCATAATCTGTCAGAGAGTGTCATAGTGTGTCATAGTGTGTCTCAGAGAGTGTCCGAGAGTGTTACAGTGTGTCTCAGAGAGTGTCAGACAGTGTCACAATCTGTCAGGGAGTGTCACAGTGTGTCTCAGAGAGTCTCACAGTGTGTCTCAGAGTGTCAGAGAGAGTCACAGTGTGTCTCAGGGAGAGTCAGAGAGTGTCACAGTGTGTCTCAGAGAGTGTGAGAGAGAGTCAAAAAATGTCACAATGTGTCTCAGAGAGTGACCGAGTTTCTCAGAGAGACAGATAGTCAGAGAATGTCACAGTTGGACATAGTCTGTCAGAGAGTGTCATAGTGTGTCTCACAGTGTGTCAGAGATAGTCAGAGAAGGTCACAGTGTATTCCAGAGTGTCAGAGAGAGACACTAGGGTCACCATGTGTCTCAGAGTGTCAGCGAGAGTCAGAGAGCGTCACAGTGTGTCTCAGAGAGTGTGAGAGAGAGTCAAAAAATGCCACAATGTGTCTCAGAGAGTGACTGAGTGTCTCAGAGAGAGACAGATAGTCAGAGCATGTCACAGTGGGACATAGTCTGTCAGAGAGTGTCATAGTGTGTCTCACAGTGTGTCAGAGATAGTCAGAAAGGGTCACAGTATGTATCAGAGAGTGTCACAGTGTGTTGCAGTCTGTCAGAAAAGATTGCAGGGTATTTCAGAGTATGTCAGGTAGAGTCAGAGAGTGTCACAGTGAGTCGTACTCTGTCTCCGAGAGTGTCAGAGAGAGTCAGTGTTTGTCTCAGAGAGGGTCACAGTCTGTGAGAGAGTGTCATAGTGTGTCCCAGAGAGAGACAGAATGAGTCAGAGAGTGTCACAGTGTGTCTCAGAAAGTGTCCGAGAAATTCAGTGTGTCACAGTCTGTCAGAGAGTGGCACACTGTGTTTCAGAGAGTGTCAGAGTGTCACAGTGTGTTTCCGAGAGAGTCAGAGAGTGACACAATATGTCTCAGAGAGTGTCCGATAGGATCAGAGTGTCATATTGTGTCTCAAAGTGTCAAGAGAGTCACAGAGAGCGTCACAGTGTGCCTCAGAGAGAGTCAGAGAGTGTCACAGTGTGTCTCAGAGTGTGTCCGATAGGTTCAGAGAGTGTCATAATGCGTCTCAAAGTGTCAGACAGAGTCAGAGAGTGTCACAGTGTGCCTCAGAGAGAGTCAGGGAGTGTCACAGTCTGTCAGAGAGTGTCACAGTGTGTCTCAGAGAGTGTCACAGTGTGTCGTGCTGTGCCTCAGAGAGTGTCAGAGAGAGTAAGAGAGAGAGAGACACACAGTCAGACTCAGAGAGGGTCAGAGAGTGGCACTGTGTGTCTCAGAGAATGTCACAGTATGTGTTAGAGAGTCATAGAGAGTCAGAAATTGTAACAGTGTGGCTCAGAAGGTGTCAGAGAGTGACACAGTGTGTCACAGTCTGTCAGAGCGAGTCACAGTGTGCCTCAGAGTCTGTCAGAGAGTGTCATAGTCTGTTAGAGAGTGTCACAGTGTGTTTCAAAGAGAGTCAGAGAGTGTCACACTGTGTTTCAGAGAGTGTCAGATAGGATCAGAGACTGTCACAGTGCGTCTCAAAGTATCATAGAAGTCAGCAAGTGTCACAGTGTGTCTAGGAGAGTGCCAGAGAGAGTCAGAGAGTGTTGCAGTGTGTCTAATGGAGTCTCAAAGAGTCATAGAGTCACAGTCTGCCAGAGAGTGTCACAGTGAGTCTCAGTGAGTATCACAGTGTGTCTCAGAGAGTCAGAGAGAGTCACAGTCTGTCTTTGAGGGTGTCACAGTGTGCCATAGAGAGTGTCAGAGACTGTCACAGTGTGTTTAAGAGAGTGTCAGAGAGAGTCACAGTGTGTCTAAGAGAGAGTCACAGTGTGTCTCAGAGAGAGTCACAGAGTGTCTCAGAGAGTCAGAGTCAGAACGTGTCACAGTCTGTCTCAGAGAGTGACACAGTGTGTCAGAGTCTGTCAGAAAAGGTTACATGTATTTCAGAGTGTGTCAGAGAGAGTCAGAGAGTGTCACAGTGAGTCCTACTGTGTCTCAGAGAGTGTAAGAGTGGGTCAGTATTTGTCTCTGAGAGGGTCACAGTCTGTGAGAGAGTGTTATAGTGTGTCTCAGAGAGTGACAGAATGACTCTGAAAGTGTCACAGAGTGTCTCAGAGAGGGTCAGAGAGAGTCAGAGAATGTCACAGTTTGTCACAATCTGTCAGAGAGGGTCACAGTGTGTCACAGTCTGTCAGAGAGTGTCATAATGTGCCTCAGAGAGAGTCACAGTGTGTCTCAGAGAGAGTCAGAGAGTGTCACAGTTTGTCGCAGGGAGTCAGAGAGAGACAGAAACGGTCACGGTGTGTCTCAGAAAGTGTCACAGTGTCTCAGAAAATGTCACCTAGTGTCAGAGAGTGTCACTGTCCGTCAGAGAGTGTCATCGTGTGTCACAGAAAGTGTCACAGTCTGTCAGAGAGCGTTACCGTGTTTCTCAGAAAGTGTGGGAGAGTCTCACAGTGTATCTCAGAGGGTCAGAGAGAGTCACAGTGTGTCTCAGAGAGAGTCAGAGAGTGTCACAGTGTGTCTCAGGGAGTGTGAGAGAGAGTCAAAAAATGTCACAGTGTGTCTCAGAGAGTGACCGAGTGTCTCAGAGAGTCAGAGAGAGACAGCAAGTGTCACAGTGTGTCTCACAGAGTGTCAGAGAGGGACAGAGAGTGTCACAGTGTTTTCCAGAGTGTCAAAGAGAGTCACAGAGTGTCACAGTGTGTCTACAAAAGTGTCAGAGAGAGTCATAGAGTGTCACAGACTGTCAAAGAGTGTCACAGTGTGTCTCAGAGAGTGTCAGAGATGGTCAGAGATTGTCTCGGAGAGGTTCACAGTCTGTGAGAGAGTGTCACAGTGTGTCTAAGAGAGTGTCATAGTGAGTCAGAGAGTGTCGTAGTGTGTCATACTGTGCCTCAGAGAGTGTCACAGAGAGTCAGACTGTATCACAGTGTATCTCAGAGAGTCAGAAAGTGTCACAGGCTGTCTTTGAGAGTGACACCGTGGGTCACGCTCTGTCAGAGAAGGCTACAGTATATTTTAGAGTGAGTCAGAGGGAGTTAGAAAATGTCACAGTCTGTCTTTGAGAGTGACACAGTGTGTCACAGTCTGACAGAGAGTGTCACAGTGTGTCTCAGATAGGATCAGAGGGTGTCACAGTGCGTCTCAAATTGTCAGAGGGAGTCAGAGAGTGTCCCAGTGTGTCTCAGGGAGTGTCAGAGAGTGTCACAGTGTGTCACAGTCTGTCAGAGCGTGTCACAGTGTGTTTCAGAGAGAGTCAGAGAGTTCACAGTGTGTCTCAGAGGGTGTCAGATAGGATCAGGGAGTGTCACAGAATGACTCAGAGAGTGTCAGATAGGATCATAGAGTGTCACAGTGCATCTCAAAATGTCACAGTGTGTCAAAGTCTGTCAAAGAGTGTGACACTGTGTCTCAGAGCATGTCAGATAAGATCATACAGTGTCACAGACGTCTCAGAGAGTGTCTCAGTCTGTCTAAGAGAGTCTCAGAGAGAGTCAGTGTGTCACAATCTGTCAGAGAGTGTCACATTGCATCCCAGAGAGTGTCACAGTGTGTCACAGTCTGTCAGAGAGTGTCACAGTGTGTTTCAGAGAGTGTCAGAGAGTGTCACAGTGTGTCTCAAATTGTCAGAGTGGGTCCCGGTGTGTCGCAGAGAGTGTCAAAGTGTGCCAAAGTCTGTCACAGTTTGTCAGAGCGTGTCACAGTGTGTTTCAAAGAATGTCAGAGAGTGTCACAGTGTGTGTTATAGAGTGCAGAGTGTGTCACAGTGTGTCACTTTCTGTCAGAGAGTGTCACAGTGCATCTCAAATTGTCAGAGAGGGTCCCAGTGTGCCTCAGAGAGTGTCACAGTGTGTCACAGTTTCTCAGAGAGTGTCACAGTGTGTTTCAGAGAGAGTCAGAGAGTGTCACAGCATGTCAGAGAGTGTCATAGTGTGTCTCAGAGAGTGTCAGAAAGTGTCACAGTGTGTCAGCGTCTGTAAGAGCGTATCACAGTGTGCCTCAGAGAGAGTCAGAGAGTGTCACAGTGTGTCTAAGATAGTATCAGAGAGAGAGTGTCAGAGTGTCACAGTCTGTCTCAGAGAGTGTCACAGAGTCTCAGAAAATGTCACCCAGTGTCAGAGAGTGTCACAGTAGGTCAGAGAGTGTCATCGTGTGTCACAGTGTGTCACAGTCTGTCAGAGCGTGTCACAGTGTGTGTCAGAGAGAGTCAGAGAGTATCACAGCGTGTCTCAGCGAGTGTCACAGTGTGTTTCAGAGAGAGTCACAGAGTTCACAGTGTGTCTCAGAGAGTGTCAGATAGGATCAGAGACTGTCACAGTGTGACTTAGAGAGTGTCAGATAGGACCATAGAGTGTCACAGTGCAGCTCAAAGTGTCACAGTGTGTCCCAGTCTGTCAGAGAGTGTGACACTGTGTCTCAAAGCGTGTCAGATAAGATCAGACAGTGTCACAGTGCGTCTCAGAGAGTGTCTCAGTGTGTCTAAGAGAGTCTCAGAGAGAGTCAGAGTGTCACAGTTTGTCAGAGAGTGTCACATTGTGTCTCAGAGAGTGTCACAGTGTGTCACAGTCTGTCAGAGAGTGTCACATTGTGTCTCAGACAGTGTCACAGTGTGTCACAGTCTGTCAAAGAGTGTCACAGTATGTTTCAGAGAGTGTCAGAGAGTGTCACAGTGTGTCTCAAATTGTCAGAGTGGGTCCCGGTGTGTCGCAGAGAGTGTCAGAGTGTGTCACAGTCTGTCACAGTTTGACAGAGCATATCACAGTGTGTTTCAAAGAATGTCAGAGAGTGTCACAGTGTGTGTTATAGAGTGCAGAATGTGTCACAGTGTGTCACTTTCTGTCAGAGAGTGTCACAGTGTGTGTTATAGAGTGCAGAGTGTGTCACAGTGTGTCACTTTCTGTCAGAGAGTGTCACAGTGTGTGTTATAGGGTGCAGAGTGTGTCACAGTGTGTCACTTTCTGTCAGAGAGTGTCACAGTGTGTGTTATAGAGTGCAGAGTGTGTCACAGTGTGTCACTTTCTGTCAGAGAGTGTCACAGTGCATCTCAAATTGTCAGAGAGGGTCCCAGTGTGCCTCAGAGAGTGTCACAGTGTGTCACAGTTTCTCAGAGAGTGTCACAGTGTGTTTCAGAGAGAGTCAGAGAGTGTCACAGCGTGTCAGAGCGTGTCATAATGTGTCTCAGAGAGTGTCAGAAAGTGTCACAGTGTGTCAGCGTCTGTAAGAGCATATCACAGTGTGCCTCAGAGAGAGTCAGAGTGTCACAGTGTGTCTAAGATAGTATCAGAGAGAGAGTGTCAGAGTGCCACAGTGTGTCTCAGAGAGTGTCACCGAGTCTCAGAAAATGTCACCCAGTGTCAGAGAGTGTCACAGTAGGTCAGAGAGTGTCATCGTGTGTCACAGTGTGTCACAGTCTGTCACAGTCTGTCAGAGTGTTACAGTGTTTCTCAGAATGTGAGAGAGAGTGTCACAGTATATTTCAGAGTGTCAGAGAGAGTCACAGTTTGTCTCAGAGAGAGTCAGAGAGTGTCACAGTGTGTCTCAAAGAGTGTGAGAGACAGAGTCATAAATGTCACAGTGTGTCTCAGAGAGTGTCAGAGAGGGACAGAGAGTGTCACAGTGTTTTCCAGAATGTCAGAGAGAGTCACAGAGTGTCACAGTGTGTCTCAGAGAGTCAGAGAGAGTCAGAAAGTGTCACAGTGTGTCTCAGAGAGTGTCAAAGCATGTCACAGTGAGTCTCAGAGTGTGTCACAGTGTGTCTCAGAGAGTGTCACAGTGTGTCTCAGAGAGTCAGAGAGTCAGAAGTGGCACAGTGTGTCTCAGAGAGTGTCAGACCGTGTCACAGTGAGTCACAGTCTGTCAGAAAGTGTCACAGTGTGTTTCAGAGAGAGTCAGACCGTGTCACAGTTTGTCTAAGTAAATGTCAGAGAGTCGGAGAGTGTCCCAGACTCTCAGAGAGTGTCACAGTGTGTCTCAGGGAGTGTCAGTGTGAGTCAGAGCGTGTCGTAGTGTGTCATACTGTGCCTCTGACAGTGTCCGAGATAGTCAGACTGTAACACAGTGTGTCTCAGAGTGTGTCACAGTCTGTCTCAGGGAGAGTCATACTGGGTCACAGTCTGTCAGAGAAGGTTACAGTATATTTCAGAGTGAGTCAGACGGAGTCAGAAAATGTCACAGTCTGTCTTTGAAGTGTCACAGTCTTCCAGAGAGTGTCATAGTGTGTCTCAGAGAGTGTCAGATAGGATCAGAGAGGGTCCCAGTGCTTCTCAAATTGTCAGAGAGTGTCCCAGTATGTCTCAGCGAGTGTCAAGAGTGTGTCACAGTGCGTCACAGTCCGTCAGAGCGTGTCACAGTGTGTGTGTGTTAGAGAGAGTCAGAGAGTGTCACAGTGTGTCTCAGAGAGTGTCAGATAGGCTCAGAGAGTGGCCCAGGGCATCTCAAAGTGTGAGAGTCAGAGAGTGACACAGTGTATCTCAGAGATGGTCAGATAGGATCAGAGACTGTCACAGTGTGTCTCAAAGTGTCACAGTGTGTCACAGTCTGTCAGAGAGTGTGACAGTGTGTCTCAGAACTTGTCAGATAAGATCAGACAGTGTCACAGTGCGTCTCAGAGAGTGTATCAGTGTGTCTAAGAGAGCCTCAGAGAGAGTCAGAGTTTCACAGCCTGTCAGAGAGTGTCACATTGTGTCTCAGAGAGTGTCACAGTGTGTCATAGTCTGTCATAGTGTGTTTCAGAGAGAGTCAGAGAGTGTCACAGTGTGTCACAGTCTGTCAGAGAGTGTCACAGTGTGTCTCAAATTGTTGGAGTGTGTCCTGTTGTGTCACAGAGAGTGTCAGAGTGTGTCACAATCTGTCAAAGAGTGTCACAGTGTGTTTCAAAGAAGGTCAGAGAGTGTCCCAGTGTGTCTTATAGAGTGTCAGAGTGTGTCACAGCGTGTCACTTTCTGTCAGAGTGTGTCACAGTGCATCTCAAATTGTCACAGAGGGTCCCTGTGTGCCTCGGAAAGTCTCAGAGAGTGTCACAGTGTGTCTAGTTTCACAGAGAGTGTCACAGTGTGTTTCAGAGAGAGTCAGAGAGTGTCGCAGTATGTCTCAGAGAGTGTCACAGTGTGTTTCAGAGAGAGTCAGAGAGTGTCGCAGTGTGTCTCAGAGAGTGTTAGATAGGATCAGAGAGTGTTATAGTGCATCTCAAAGTGTCAGAGAGTGTCACAGTGTGTCTAAGAGAGTGTCAGAGAGAGTCAGTCAGTGTCACAGTATGTGTACGAGTCCCAGAGAGAGTCAGGGAGTGTCACAGTCTGTCTCAGAGACTGTCACAGTGTGGCTCAGAGTGCCAGAGAGAGTCAGAAAGCGTCACAGTCTGTCTCAGAGAGTGTCACAGCTTGGCTCAGAGTGCCAGAGAGAGTCTGAAAGTGTCACAGTCTGTCTCAGAGAGTGTCACAGTGTGACACAATCCGTCAGAAAATCTTACAGTATATTGCAGAGTGTCTCAGAGAGAGTCAGAAAGTGTCAGAGTGTGTCATACTTTGTCTCAAAGAGTGTCCGCGAGTGTCAGCATTTGGCTCAGAGAGTCACAATTTGTGAGAGAGTGTCACAGTGTGTCACAGAGATGTCAGAGTGAGTCAGAGAGTGTCACAGTATGTTATACTTTGGCTCAGAGTGTGTCATAGAGAGTCAGACTGTATGAGATTCTCTGACACTCTGAGACACACTGTGTCTCAGAGAGTGTCAGATAGGATCAGAGAGTTTCACAGTGCATCTCAAAATGTCAGAGAGTGTCACAGTGTGTCACAGTCTGTCAGAGAGTGTCACAGTGTGTCTCAGAGAGTGTCAGATAAGATCAGAGTGCGTCACAGTCCGTCTCAGAGAGAGTCTCAGTGTGTCAGAGTCAGATAGAGAGTGTCACAGTGTGTTTCAGAGAATGTCACAGTGTGTCACAGTCTATCAGAGAGAGTCATATTGTGTCTCAGAGTGTCAGAGTCTGATAGAGAATGTCACAGTGCTTTTCAGAGAGTGTCAGATATCAGAGTGGTTCCCAGTGTGTCGCAGACAGTGTCACAGTGCGTCACAGTCTGTCAGAGAGTGTCACAGTGTGTCTCAGAGAGTGTCACATAGTGTTTGAGAGAGTGTCAGATAGTGTCACAGTGTGTCTCAGTGTCAGAGAGTGTCAGAGAGAGGTGCAGTGTGTCAGAGAGTGTCACAGTGTGCCTCAAGGAGTGTCAGAGAGTCAGAGAGTGTCACAGTGTGTCTAAGAGATGATGACAGTGTGTCTCAGAGAGTCAGAGAGAGTCAGAAAGTGTCACAGGGTGTCTCAGAGAGTGTCACATAGTGTTTGAGAGAGTGTCAGATAGTGTCACAGTGTGTCTCAGAGTGTCAGAGAGAGGTTCAGTGTGTCAGAGAGTGTCACAATGTGCCCCAGAGAGTGTCAGAGAGAGTCAGAGAGTGTAACAGTGTGTCCAAGTGATGATGACAGTGTGTCTCAGAGAGTCAGAGAGAGTCAGAAAGTGTCACAGTGTGTCTAAGAGAGTGTCACACTGTGTCTCAGAGAGTGTCAGATAGGATCAGAGAGTTTCACAATGCGTCTCAAAATATCAGAGAGTGTCACACTGTGTCATAGTCTCTCAGAGAGTGTCACAGTGTGTCTCAGAGAGTGTCAAATAAGATCAGAGTGTATCACAGTCCGTCTCAGAGAGAGTCTCAGAGTGTCACAGTTTGTCAGAGTGTCATATTGTGCCTCAGAGAGTCAGAGTCTGATAGAGAGTGTCACAGTGTGTTTCAGAGAGTGGCACAGTGTGTCACAGTCTGTCAGAGAGTGTCATATTTTGTCTCAGAGTGTCAGAGTCTGATAGACAGTGTCACAGTGCTTTTCAGAGAGTGTCAGATTGTCAGAGTGGTTCCCGGAGTGTCGCAAACAGTGTCAGAGAGTGTCACAGTGTGTCACAGTCTGTCTCAGAGACTGTCATAGTGTGTCGCAGAGAGTCAGAGAGAGTCAGAAAGTGTCACAGTCTGTCTCAGAGAGTGTCACAGTGTGTCACAGTGTGTCACAGTCTGTCAGAGAGAGTCAGAAGGTGTGCCTCAGAGAGTCTGAGAGAGAGTCAGAAAGTCCCAGTCTGTCTTTGAGAGTGTCTCAGTGTGTCACAGTTTTCCAGAGAGTGTCACAGAGGGTCGCAGTGTGTCTCAGAGAGTGTCAGATAGGATCAGAGAGCGTCATAGTGCGTCTCAGGGAGAGTCAGAGAGTGTCAGAGAGTGTCACAGTGTGTCTAAGAGAGTGTCAAGGAGAGTCAGAGCCTGTTTCAGTGTGTCACAGTCTGTCAAAGAGTATCAGAGTATGCCTCAGAGAGAGTCAGTGTCACAGTGTGTGTACGAGTCCCAGAGAGAGTCGGAGAGTGTCACAGTCTGTCTCAGAGAGTGTCACAGTGTGGCTCAGAGTGCCAGAGCGTGTCAGAAAGTGTCACAGTCTGTCTCAGAGAGTGTCACAGTGTGTCACAGTCTCTCAGAGAGTGTCAAAGTGTGTCTCAGAGAGTGTCAGATAAGATCAGAGTGTGCCACAGTACGTCTCAGAGAGAGTCTCAGTGTGTCACTCTGTCAGAGAGTGTGATATTGTGCCTCAGAGAGTCAGAGTCTGATAGAGAGTGTCACAGTGTGTTTCAGAGAGTGTCACAGTTTGTCACAGTCTGTCAGAGAGTGTCATAATGTGTCTCAGAGTGTCAGAGTCTGATAGACAGTGTCACAGTGCTTTTCAGAGAGTGTCAGATTGTCGGAGTGGTTCCCAGAGTGTCGCAGACAGTGTCAGATAGTGTCACAGTGTGTCACAGTCTCTCAGAGAGTGTCACAGTGCTTTTCAGAGAGTATCACAGTGTGTCTCAAATTGTCAGAGAGGGTCGCAGTGTGTTTCAAAGGATGTCAGAGAGTGTCACAGTGTGTCTTAGAGAGTGTCAGAGAGAGTCAGAAAGTGTCACAGTGTGTCTCAGAGAGTGTCACATAGTGTTGAGAGAGTGTCAGATAGTGTCACAGCGTGTCACAGAGTGTCAGAGAGTGTCAGAGAGAGGTTCAGTGTGTCAGAGAGTGTCACAGTGTGTCTTAGAGAGTGTCAGAGAGAGTCAGAGAGTGTCACAGTGTGTCTAAGAGATGATGACAGTGTGTCCCAGAGAGTCAGAGAGAATCAGAAAGTGTCACAGTTTGTCTCAGAGAATGTCAGATAGGATCAGAGAGTTTCACAGAGGGTCGCAAAATGTCAGAGAGTGTCACAGTGTGTCTAAGAGAGTGTCAAGGAGAGTCAGAGCCTGTTTCAGTGTGTCACAGTCTGTCAAAGAGTATCAGAGTGTGCCTCAGAGAGAGTCAGTGTCACAGTGTGTGTACGAGTCCCAGAGAGAGTCAGAGAGTGTCACAGTCTGTCTCAGAGAATGTCACAGTGTGGCTCAGAGTGCCAGAGCGTGTCAGAAAGTGTCACAGTCTGTCTCAGAGAGTGTCACAGTGTGTCACAGTCTCTCAGAGTGTGTCACAGTCCGTCTCAGAGAGAGTCTCTGTGTGTCACTCTGTCAGAGAGTGTGATATTGTGCCTCAGAGAGTCAGAGTCTGATAGAGAATGTCACAGTGTGTTTCAGAGAGTGTCACAGTTTGTCACAGTCTGTCAGAGAGTGTCATAATGTGTCTCAGAGTGTCAGAGTCTGATAGACAGTGTCACAGTGCTTTTCAGAGAGTGTCAGATTGTCGGAGTGGTTCCCAGAGTGTCGCAGACAGTGTCAGAGAGTGTCACAGTGTGTCACAGTCTCTCAGAGAGTGTCACAGTGCTTTTCAGAGAGTATCACAGTGTGTCTCAAATTGTCAGAGGGGGTCGCAGTGTGTTTCAAAGGATGTCAGAGAGTGTCACAGTGTGTCTTAGAGAGTGTCAGAGAGAGTCAGAAAGTGTCACAGTGTGTCTCAGAGAGTGTCACAGTGTGTCACAGTCTCTCAGAGAGTGTCAAAGTGTGTCTCAGAGAGTGTCAGATAAGATCAGAGTGTGCCACAGTCCGTCTCAGAGAGAGTATCAGTGTGTCACTCTGTCAGAGAGTGTGATATTGTGCCTCAGAGAGTCAGAGTCTGATAGAGAGTGTCACAGTGTGTTTCAGAGAGTGGCACAGTGTGTCACAGTCTGTCAGAGAGTGTCATATTTTGTCTCAGAGTGTCAGAGTCTGATAGACAGTGTCACAGTGCTTTTCAGAGAGTGTCAGATTGTCAGAGTGGTTCCCGGAGTGTCGCAAACAGTGTCAGAGAGTGTCACAGTGTGTCACAGTCTGTCTCAGAGACTGTCATAGTGTGTTGCAGAGAGTCAGAGAGAGTCAGAAAGTGTCACAGTCTGTCTCAGAGAGTGTCACAGTGTGTCACAGTGTGTCACAGTCTGTCAGAGAGAGTCAGAAGGTGTGCCTCAGAGAGTCTGAGAGAGAGTCAGAAAGTCCCAGTCTGTCTTTGAGAGTGTCTCAGTGTGTCACAGTTTTCCAGAGAGTGTCACAGAGGGTCGCAGTGTGTCTCAGAGAGTGTCAGATAGGATCAGAGAGCGTCATAGTGCGTCTCAGGGAGAGTCAGAGAGTGTCAGAGAGTGTCACAGTGTGTCTAAGAGAGTGTCAAGGAGAGTCAGAGCCTGTTTCAGTGTGTCACAGTCTGTCAAAGAGTATCAGAGTATGCCTCAGAGAGAGTCAGTGTCACAGTGTGTGTACGAGTCCCAGAGAGAGTCAGAGAGTGTCACAGTCTGTCTCAGAGAGTGTCACAGTGTGGCTCAGAGTGCCAGAGCGTGTCAGAAAGTGTCACAGTCTGTCTCAGAGAGTGTCACAGTGTGTCACAGTCTCTCAGAGAGTGTCAAAGTGTGTCTCAGAGAGTGTCAGATAAGATCAGAGTGTGCCACAGTACGTCTCAGAGAGAGTCTCAGTGTGTCACTCTGTCAGAGAGTGTGATATTGTGCCTCAGAGAGTCAGAGTCTGATAGAGAGTGTCACAGTGTGTTTCAGAGAGTGTCACAGTTTGTCACAGTCTGTCAGAGAGTGTCATAATGTGTCTCAGAGTGTCAGAGTCTGATAGACAGTGTCACAGTGCTTTTCAGAGAGTGTCAGATTGTCGGAGTGGTTCCCAGAGTGTCGCAGACAGTGTCAGATAGTGTCACAGTGTGTCACAGTCTCTCAGAGAGTGTCACAGTGCTTTTCAGAGAGTATCACAGTGTGTCTCAAATTGTCAGAGAGGGTCGCAGTGTGTTTCAAAGGATGTCAGAGAGTGTCACAGTGTGTCTTAGAGAGTGTCAGAGAGAGTCAGAAAGTGTCACAGTGTGTCTCAGAGAGTGTCACATAGTGTTGAGAGAGTGTCAGATAGTGTCACAGCGTGTCACAGAGTGTCAGAGAGTGTCAGAGAGAGGTTCAGTGTGTCAGAGAGTGTCACAGTGTGTCTTAGAGAGTGTCAGAGAGAGTCAGAGAGTGTCACAGTGTGTCTAAGAGATGATGACAGTGTGTCCCAGAGAGTCAGAGAGAATCAGAAAGTGTCACAGTTTGTCTCAGAGAATGTCAGATAGGATCAGAGAGTTTCACAGAGGGTCGCAAAATGTCAGAGAGTGTCACAGTGTGTCTAAGAGAGTGTCAAGGAGAGTCAGAGCCTGTTTCAGTGTGTCACAGTCTGTCAAAGAGTATCAGAGTGTGCCTCAGAGAGAGTCAGTGTCACAGTGTGTGTACGAGTCCCAGAGAGAGTCAGAGAGTGTCACAGTCTGTCTCAGAGAATGTCACAGTGTGGCTCAGAGTGCCAGAGCGTGTCAGAAAGTGTCACAGTCTGTCTCAGAGAGTGTCACAGTGTGTCACAGTCTCTCAGAGTGTGTCACAGTCCGTCTCAGAGAGAGTCTCTGTGTGTCACTCTGTCAGAGAGTGTGATATTGTGCCTCAGAGAGTCAGAGTCTGATAGAGAATGTCACAGTGTGTTTCAGAGAGTGTCACAGTTTGTCACAGTCTGTCAGAGAGTGTCATAATGTGTCTCAGAGTGTCAGAGTCTGATAGACAGTGTCACAGTGCTTTTCAGAGAGTGTCAGATTGTCGGAGTGGTTCCCAGAGTGTCGCAGACAGTGTCAGAGAGTGTCACAGTGTGTCACAGTCTCTCAGAGAGTGTCACAGTGCTTTTCAGAGAGTATCACAGTGTGTCTCAAATTGTCAGAGGGGGTCGCAGTGTGTTTCAAAGGATGTCAGAGAGTGTCACAGTGTGTCTTAGAGAGTGTCAGAGAGAGTCAGAAAGTGTCACAGTGTGTCTCAGAGAGTGTCACAGTGTGTCACAGTCTCTCAGAGAGTGTCAAAGTGTGTCTCAGAGAGTGTCAGATAAGATCAGAGTGTGCCACAGTCCGTCTCAGAGAGAGTATCAGTGTGTCACTCTGTCAGAGAGTGTGATATTGTGCCTCAGAGAGTCAGAGTCTGATAGAGAGTGTCACAGTGTGTTTCAGAGAGTGGCACAGTGTGTCACAGTCTGTCAGAGAGTGTCATATTTTGTCTCAGAGTGTCAGAGTCTGATAGACAGTGTCACAGTGCTTTTCAGAGAGTGTCAGATTGTCAGAGTGGTTCCCGGAGTGTCGCAAACAGTGTCAGAGAGTGTCACAGTGTGTCACAGTCTGTCTCAGAGACTGTCATAGTGTGTCGCAGAGAGTCAGAGAGAGTCAGAAAGTGTCACAGTCTGTCTCAGAGAGTGTCACAGTGTGTCACAGTGTGTCACAGTCTGTCAGAGAGAGTCAGAAGGTGTGCCTCAGAGAGTCTGAGAGAGAGTCAGAAAGTCCCAGTCTGTCTTTGAGAGTGTCTCAGTGTGTCACAGTTTTCCAGAGAGTGTCACAGAGGGTCGCAGTGTGTCTCAGAGAGTGTCAGATAGGATCAGAGAGCGTCATAGTGCGTCTCAGGGAGAGTCAGAGAGTGTCAGAGAGTGTCACAGTGTGTCTAAGAGAGTGTCAAGGAGAGTCAGAGCCTGTTTCAGTGTGTCACAGTCTGTCAAAGAGTATCAGAGTATGCCTCAGAGAGAGTCAGTGTCACAGTGTGTGTACGAGTCCCAGAGAGAGTCAGAGAGTGTCACAGTCTGTCTCAGAGAGTGTCACAGTGTGGCTCAGAGTGCCAGAGCGTGTCAGAAAGTGTCACAGTCTGTCTCAGAGAGTGTCACAGTGTGTCACAGTCTCTCAGAGAGTGTCAAAGTGTGTCTCAGAGAGTGTCAGATAAGATCAGAGTGTGCCACAGTACGTCTCAGAGAGAGTCTCAGTGTGTCACTCTGTCAGAGAGTGTGATATTGTGCCTCAGAGAGTCAGAGTCTGATAGAGAGTGTCACAGTGTGTTTCAGAGAGTGTCACAGTTTGTCACAGTCTGTCAGAGAGTGTCATAATGTGTCTCAGAGTGTCAGAGTCTGATAGACAGTGTCACAGTGCTTTTCAGAGAGTGTCAGATTGTCGGAGTGGTTCCCAGAGTGTCGCAGACAGTGTCAGATAGTGTCACAGTGTGTCACAGTCTCTCAGAGAGTGTCACAGTGCTTTTCAGAGAGTATCACAGTGTGTCTCAAATTGTCAGAGAGGGTCGCAGTGTGTTTCAAAGGATGTCAGAGAGTGTCACAGTGTGTCTTAGAGAGTGTCAGAGAGAGTCAGAAAGTGTCACAGTGTGTCTCAGAGAGTGTCACATAGTGTTGAGAGAGTGTCAGATAGTGTCACAGCGTGTCACAGAGTGTCAGAGAGTGTCAGAGAGAGGTTCAGTGTGTCAGAGAGTGTCACAGTGTGTCTTAGAGAGTGTCAGAGAGAGTCAGAGAGTGTCACAGTGTGTCTAAGAGATGATGACAGTGTGTCCCAGAGAGTCAGAGAGAATCAGAAAGTGTCACAGTTTGTCTCAGAGAATGTCAGATAGGATCAGAGAGTTTCACAGAGGGTCGCAAAATGTCAGAGAGTGTCACAGTGTGTCTAAGAGAGTGTCAAGGAGAGTCAGAGCCTGTTTCAGTGTGTCACAGTCTGTCAAAGAGTATCAGAGTGTGCCTCAGAGAGAGTCAGTGTCACAGTGTGTGTACGAGTCCCAGAGAGAGTCAGAGAGTGTCACAGTCTGTCTCAGAGAATGTCACAGTGTGGCTCAGAGTGCCAGAGCGTGTCAGAAAGTGTCACAGTCTGTCTCAGAGAGTGTCACAGTGTGTCACAGTCTCTCAGAGTGTGTCACAGTCCGTCTCAGAGAGAGTCTCTGTGTGTCACTCTGTCAGAGAGTGTGATATTGTGCCTCAGAGAGTCAGAGTCTGATAGAGAATGTCACAGTGTGTTTCAGAGAGTGTCACAGTTTGTCACAGTCTGTCAGAGAGTGTCATAATGTGTCTCAGAGTGTCAGAGTCTGATAGACAGTGTCACAGTGCTTTTCAGAGAGTGTCAGATTGTCGGAGTGGTTCCCAGAGTGTCGCAGACAGTGTCAGAGAGTGTCACAGTGTGTCACAGTCTCTCAGAGAGTGTCACAGTGCTTTTCAGAGAGTATCACAGTGTGTCTCAAATTGTCAGAGGGGGTCGCAGTGTGTTTCAAAGGATGTCAGAGAGTGTCACAGTGTGTCTTAGAGAGTGTCAGAGAGAGTCAGAAAGTGTCACAGTGTGTCTCAGAGAGTGTCACAGTGTGTCACAGTCTCTCAGAGAGTGTCAAAGTGTGTCTCAGAGAGTGTCAGATAAGATCAGAGTGTGCCACAGTCCGTCTCAGAGAGAGTATCAGTGTGTCACTCTGTCAGAGAGTGTGATATTGTGCCTCAGAGAGTCAGAGTCTGATAGAGAGTGTCACAGTGTGTTTCAGAGAGTGTCACAGTTTGTCACAGTCTGTCAGAGAGTGTCATAATGTGTCTCAGAGTGTCAGAGTCTGATAGACAGTGTCACAGTGCTTTTCAGAGAGTGTCAGATTGTCGGAGTGGTTCCCAGAGTGTGGCAGACAGTGTCAGATAGTGTCACAGTGTGTCACAGTCTCTCAGAGAGTGTCACAGTGCTTTTCAGAGAGTATCACAGTGTGTCTCAAATTGTCAGAGAGGGTCGCAGTGTGTTTCAAAGGATGTCAGAGAGTGTCACAGTGTGTCTTAGAGAGTGTCAGAGAGAGTCAGAAAGTGTCACAGTGTGTCTCAGAGAGTGTCACATAGTGTTGAGAGAGTGTCAGATAGTGTCACAGCGTGTCACAGAGTGTCAGAGAGTGTCAGAGAGAGGTTCAGTGTGTCAGAGAGTGTCACAGTGTGTCTTAGAGAGTGTCAGAGAGAGTCAGAGAGTGTCACAGTGTGTCTAAGAGATGATGACAGTGTGTCCCAGAGAGTCAGAGAGAATCAGAAAGTGTCACAGTTTGTCTCAGAGAATGTCAGATAGGATCAGAGAGTTTCACAGAGGGTCGCAAAATGTCAGAGAGTGTCACAGTGTGTCTAAGAGAGTGTCAAGGAGAGTCAGAGCCTGTTTCAGTGTGTCACAGTCTGTCAAAGAGTATCAGAGTGTGCCTCAGAGAGAGTCAGTGTCACAGTGTGTGTACGAGTCCCAGAGAGAGTCAGAGAGTGTCACAGTCTGTCTCAGAGAATGTCACAGTGTGGCTCAGAGTGCCAGAGCGTGTCAGAAAGTGTCACAGTCTGTCTCAGAGAGTGTCACAGTGTGTCACAGTCTCTCAGAGTGTGTCACAGTCCGTCTCAGAGAGAGTCTCTGTGTGTCACTCTGTCAGAGAGTGTGATATTGTGCCTCAGAGAGTCAGAGTCTGATAGAGAATGTCACAGTGTGTTTCAGAGAGTGTCACAGTTTGTCACAGTCTGTCAGGGAGTGTCATAATGTGTCTCAGAGTGTCAGAGTCTGATAGACAGTGTCACAGTGCTTTTCAGAGAGTGTCAGATTGTCGGAGTGGTTCCCAGAGTGTCGCAGACAGTGTCAGAGAGTGTCACAGTGTGTCACAGTCTCTCAGAGAGTGTCACAGTGCTTTTCAGAGAGTATCACAGTGTGTCTCAAATTGTCAGAGGGGGTCGCAGTGTGTTTCAAAGGATGTCAGAGAGTGTCACAGTGTGTCTTAGAGAGTGTCAGAGAGAGTCAGAAAGTGTCACAGTGTGTCTCAGATAGTGTCACATAGTGTTGAGAGAGTGTCAGATAGTGTCACAGCGTGTCACAGAGTGTCAGAGAGTGTCGGAGAGAGGTTCAGTGTGTCAGAGAGAGTCACAGTGTGTCTTAGAGAATATCAGAGAGAGTCAGAGAGTGTCACAGTGTGTCTAAGAGATGATGACAGTGTGTCCCAGAGAGTCAGAGAGAATCAGAAAGTGTCACAGTTTGTCTCAGAGAATGTCAGATAGGATCAGAGAGTTTCACAGTGCGTCTCAAAATGTCAGAGAGTGTCACAGTGTGTCACAGTCTCTCAGAGAGTGTCATATTGTGCCTCAGAGAGTCAGAGTCTGATAGAGAGTGTCACAGTGTGTCACAGTCTGTCAGAGAGTGTTATAATGTGTCTCAGAGTGTCAGAGTCTGATAAACAGTGTCACAGTGCTTTTCACAGAGTGTCAGATTGTCAGAGTGGTTCCCAGAGTGTCGCAGACAGTGTCAGAGAGTCACAGTGTGTCACAGTCTGTCAGAGAGTGTCACAGTGTGTCTTAGAGAGTGTCAGAGAGATTCAGAAAGTGTCACAGTGTGTCTCAGAGAGTGTCAGATAGTGTTTAGGAGAGTGTCAGATAGTGTCACAGTGTGTCTCAGAGTGTCAGTGAGAGGTTCAGTGTGTCAGAGAGTGTCACACTGTGCCTCAGAGAGTGTCAGAGAGAGTCAGAGAGTGTCACAGTGTGTCTAAGAGATGATGACATTGTGTCTCAGAGAGTCAGAAAGAGTCAGAAAGTGTCACAGTGTGTCTCAGAGAGTGTCAGATAGTGTTTGGGAGAGTGTCAAATAGTGTCACAGTGTGTCTCAGAGTGTCAGAGAGAGGTTCAGTGTGTCAGAGAGTGTCACACTGTGCCTCAGAGAGTGTCAGAGAGAGTCAGAAAGTGTCACAGTGTGTCTCAGAGAGTGTCAGATAGTGTTTGGGAGAGTGTCAGATAGTGTCACAGTGTGTCTCAGAGTGTCAGAGAGAGGTTCAGTGTGTCAGAGAGTGTCACACTGTGCCTCAGAGAGTGTCAGAGAGAGTCAGAGAGTGTCACAGTGTGTCTAAGAGATGATGACAGTGTGTCTCAGAGAGTCAGAAAGAGTCAGAAAGTGTCACAGTTTGTCTCAGAGAGTGTCACACTGTGTCTCAGAGAGTGTCAGATAGGATCAGAGAGTTTCACAGTGCGTCTCAAAATGTCAGAGAGTGTCACAGTGTGTCACAGTCTCTCAGAGAGTGTCACAGTGTGTCTCAGAGAGTGTCAGATAAGATCAGAGTGTGTCACAGTCTGTCTCAGAAAGAGTCTCAGAGTGTCACAGTTTGTCAGAGTGTCATATTGTGCCTCAGAGAGTCAGAGTCTGATAGAGAGTGTCACAGTGTGTTTCAGAGAGTGTCACAGTGTGTCACAGTCTGTCAGAGAGTGTCATATTGTGTCTCAGAGTGTTAGAGTCTGATAGACAGTGTCACAGTGCTTTTCAGAGAGTGTCAGATTGTCAGAGTGGTTCCCAGAGTGTCGCAAACAGTGTCAGAGAGTGTCTCAGTGTGTCACAGTCAGTCAGAGAGTGTCACAGTGCTTTTCAGAGAGTGTCACAGTGTCACAGTGTGTCTCAGATTGTCAGAGTGTGTCACAGTGTGTTTCAAAGAATTTCAGAGAGTGTCACAGTGTGTCTTAGAGAGTGTCAGAGAGAGTCAGAAAGTGTCACAGTGTGTCTCAGAGAGTGTCACATCGTGTTTGAGAGAGTGTCAGATAGTGTCACAGTGTGTCTCAGAGTGTCAGAGAGTTTCAGAGAGAGGTTCAGTGTGTCAGAGAGTGTCACAGTGTGCCTCAGAGAGGGTCAGAGAGTGTCACAGTGTGTCTAAGAGATGATGACAGTGTGTCTCAGAGAGTCAGAGTGAGTCAGAAAGTCTCACAGTTTGTCTCAGAGAATGTCACAGTGTGTCTCAGAGAGTGCCAGAGAGTGTCACAGTGTGTCTCAGCGTGTGTCAGAGATTGCCACAGAGCGTTTCAGAGAAAAATCAGAGAGTGTCACAATGTGTCTCAGAGATTCAGGGAGAGTCATAAAGTGTCACAATCTGTCAACGAGTGTCACAGTGTGTTTCAGAGAAAGTCAGATAAGATCAGAGAGTGTCACAGTGCATCTCAAAATGTCAGAGAGAGAGTCAGAGAGTGTTACAGTGTGTCTAAGAGAGTGTCAGACAGAGTCAGAGAGAGTCAGATCCTGTTTCAGTGTGTCACAGTCTGTCAAAGAGTATCAGAGTGTGCCTCAGAGAGAGTCAGTATCACAGTGTGTGTACGAGTCCCAGAGAGAGTCAGAGAGTGTCACAGTCTGTCTCAGAGAGTGTCACAGTGTGGCTCAGAGTGCCAGAGCGTGTCAGAAAGTGTCACAGTGTGTCTCAGAGAGTGTCACAGTGTGGCTCAGAGAGTGGCCCAGGGCATCTCAAAGTGTGAGAGTCAGAGAGTGACACAGTGTATCTCAGAGATGGTCAGATAGGATCAGAGACTGTCACAGTGTGTCTCAAAGTGTCACAGTGTGTCACAGTCTGTCAGAGAGTGTGACAGTGTGTCTCAGAACTTGTCAGATAAGATCAGACAGTGTCACAGTGCGTCTCAGAGAGTGTATCAGTGTGTCTAAGAGAGCCTCAGAGAGAGTCAGAGTGTCACAGCCTGTCAGAGAGTGTCACATTGTGTCTCAGAGAGTGTCACAGTGTGTCACAGTCTGTCATAGTGTGTTTCAGAGAGAGTCAGAGAGTGTCACAGTGTGTCACAGTCTGTCAGAGAGTGTCACAGTGTGTCTCAAATTGTTAGAGTGTGTCCTGTTGTGTCACAGAGAGTGTCAGAGTGTGTAACAATCTGTCAAAGAGTGTCACAGTGTGTTTCAAAGAAGGTCAGAGAGTGTCCCAGTGTGTCTTATAGAGTGTCAGAGTGTGTCACAGCGTGTCACTTTCTGTCAGAGTGTGTCACAGTGCATCTCAAATTGTCACAGAGGGTCCCTGTGTGCCTCGGAAAGTCTCAGAGAGTGTCACAGTGTGTCTAGTTTCACAGAGAGTGTCACAGTGTGTTTCAGAGAGAGTCAGAGAGTGTTGCAGTGTGTCTCAGAGAGTGTTAGATAGGGTCAGAGAGTGTCACAGTGCATCTCAAAGTGTCAGAGAGTGTCACAGTGTGTCTAAGAGAGTGTCAGAGAGAGTCAGTCAGTGTCACAGTATGTGTACGAGTCCCAGAGAGAGTCAGGGAGTGTCACAGTCTGTCTCAGAGACTGTCACAGTGTGGCTCAGAGTGCTAGAGAGAGTCAGAAAGCGTCACAGTCTGTCTCAGAGAGTGTCACAGTGTGGCTCAGAGTGCCAGAGAGAGTCTGAAAGTGTCACAGTCTGTCTCAGAGAGTGTCACAGTGTGACACAATCTGTCAGAAAATCTTACAGTATATTGCAGAGTGTCTCAGAGAGAGTCAGAAAGTGTCAGAGTGTGTCATACTTTGTCTCAGAGAGTGTCTGCGAGTGTCAGCATTTGGCTCAGAGAGTGTCACAATTTGTGAGAGAGTGTCACAGTGTGTCACAGAGATGTCAGAGTGAGTCAGAGAGTGTCACAGTATGTTATACTTTGGCTCAGAGTGTGTCATAGAGAGTCAGACTGTATGAGATTCTCTGACACTCTGAAACACACTGTGTCTCAGAGAGTGTCAGATAGGATCAGAGAGTTTCACAGTGCGTCTCAAAATGTCAGAGAGTGTCACAGTGTGTCACAGTCTGTCAGAGAGTGTCACAGTGTGTCTCAGAGAGTGTCAGATAAGATCAGAGTGCGTCACAGTCCGTCTCAGAGAGAGTCTCAGTGTGTCAGAGTCAGATAGAGAGTGTCACAGTGTGTTTCAGAGAATGTCACAGTGTGTCACAGTCTATCAGAGAGAGTCATATTGTGTCTCAGAGTGTCAGAGTCTGATAGAGAGTGTCACAGTGCTTTTCAGAGAGTGTCAGATATCAGAGTGGTTCCCAGTGTGTCGCAGACAGTGTCACAGTGCGTCACAGTCTGTCAGAGAGTTTCACAGTGTGTCTCAGAGAGTGTCACATAGTGTTTGAGAGAGTGTCAGATAGTGTCACAGTGTGTCTCAGAGTGTCAGAGAGTGTCAGAGAGAGGTTCAGTGTGTCAGAGAGTGTCACAATGTGCCCCAGAGAGTGTCAGAGAGAGTCAGAGAGTGTAACAGTGTGTCCAAGTGATGATGACAGTGTGTCTCAGAGAGTCAAGGAGAGTCAGAAAGTGTCACAGTGTGTCTAAGAGAGTGTCACACTGTGTCTCAGAGAGTGTAAGATAGGATCAGAGAGTTTCACAATGCGTCTCAAAATATCAGAGAGTGTCACACTGTGTCACAGTCTCTCAGAGAGTGTCACAGTGTGTCTCAGAGAGTGTCAAATAAGATCAGAGTGTATCACAGTCCGTCTCAGAGAGAGTCTCAGAGTGTCACAGTTTGTCAGAGAGTGTCATATTGTGCCTCAGAGAGTCAGAGTCTGATAGAGAGTGTCACAGTGTGTTTCAGAGAGTATCACAGTTTGTCACAGTCTGTCAGAGAGTGTCATATTTTGTCTCAGAGTGTCAGAGTCTGATAGACAGTGTCACAGTGCTTTTCAGAAAGTGTCAGATTGTCAGAGTGGTACCCGGAGTGTCGCAAACAGTGTCAGAGAGTGTCACAGTGTGTCACAGTCTGTCTCAGAGAGTGTCACAGTGTGTCGCAGAGAGTCAGAGAGAGTCAGAAAGTGTCACAGTCTGTCTCAGAGAGTGTCACAGTGTGTCACAGTGTGTCACAGTCTGTCAGAGAGAGTCTGAAAGTGTGCCTCAGAGAGTCTCAGAGAGAGTCAGAAAGTCTCAGTCTGTCTTTGAGAGTGTCTCAGTGTGTCACAGTTTTCCAGAGAGTGTCACAGAGGGTCGCAGTGTGTCTCAGAGAGTGTGAGATAGGATCAGAGAGCGTCATAGTGCGTCTCAGGGAGAGTCAGAGAGTGTCAGAGAGTGTCACAGTGTGTCTAAGAGAGTGTCAGAGAGAGTCAGAGCCTGTTTCAGTGTGTCACAGTCTGTCAAAGAGTATCAGAGTGTGCCTCAGAGAGAGTCAGTTTCACAGTGTGTGTACGAGTCCCAGAGAGAGTCAGAGAGTGTCACAGTCTGTCTCAGAGAGTGTCACAGTGTGGCTCAGAGTGCCAGAGCGTGTCAGAAAGTGTCACAGTCTGTCTCAGAGAGTGTCACAGTGTGGCTCAGAGTGCCAGAGAGAGTCAGAAAGTGTCACAATTTTTCTCAGAGAGTGTCACAGTGTGACGCAATCTGTCAGAGAATCTTACAGTGCATTGCAAAGTGTCTCAGAGTGTCAGAAAGTGACAGAGTGTGTCATACTTTGTCTCAGAGAGTGTCCGCAAGTGTCAGCATTTCGATCAGAGAGTGTCACAATCTGTGAGAGAGTGTCACAGTGTGTCGCAGAGATGTCAGAGTGAGTCAGAGAGTGTCACAGTATGTTAAACTTTGGCTCAGAGAGTGTCATAGAGAGTCAGACTGTATGAGATTCTCTGACACTCAGTGTCAGATAGGATCAGAGAGTCTCACAGTGCGTCTCAAAATGTCAGAGAGTGTCACAGTGTGTCACAGTCTCTCAGAGAGTGTCAAAGTGTGTCTCAGAGAGTGTCAGATAAGGTCAGAGTGTGTCACAGTCCGTCTCAGAGAGAGTCTCAGTGTGTCACTCTGTCAGAGAGTGTGATATTGTGCCTCAGAGAGTCAGAGTCTGATAGAGAGTGTCACAGTGTGTTTCAGAGAGTGTCACAGTGTGTCACAGTCTGTCAGAGAGTGTCATAATGTGTCTCAGAGTGTCAGAGTCTGATAGACAGTGTCACAGTGCTTTTCAGAGAGTGTCAGATTGTCGGAGTGGTTCCCAGAGTGTCGCAGACAGTGTCAGAGAGTGTCACAGTGTGTCACAGTCTCTCAGAGAGTGTCACAGTGCTATTCAGAGAGTGTCACAGTGTGTCTCAAATTGTCAGAGAGGGTCGCAGTGTGTTTCAAAGGATGTCAGAGAGTGTCACAGTGTGTCTTAGAGAGTGTCAGAGAGAGTCAGAAAGTGTCACAGTGTGTCTCAGAGAGTGTCACATAGTGTTGAGAGAGTGTCAGATAGTGTCACAGCGTGTCACAGAGTGTCAGAGAGTGTCAGAGAGAGGTTCAGTGTGTCAGAGAGTGTCACAGTGTGTCTTAGAGAATGTCAGAGAGAGTCAGAGAGTGTCACAGTGTGTCTAAGAGATGATGACAGTGTGTCCCAGAGAGTCAGAGAGAATCAGAAAGTGTCACAGTTTGTCTCAGAGAGTGTCACACTGTGTCTCAGAGAATGTCAGATAGGATCAGAGAGTTTCACAGTGCGTCTCAAAATGTCAGAGAGTGTCACAGTGTGTCACAGTCTCTCGGAGAGTGTCAAAGTGTGTCTCAGAGAGTGTCAGATAAGATCAAAGTGTGTCACAGTCCGTCTCAGAGAGAGTGTCAGTGTGTCACTCTGTCAGAGAGTGTCGTATTGTGCCTCAGAGAGTCAGAGTCTGATAGAGAGTGTCACAGTGTGTCACAGTCTGTCAGAGAGTGTCATAATGTGTCTCAGAGTGTCAGAGTCTGATAAACAGTGTCACAGTGCTTTTCAGAGAGTGTCAGATTGTCAGAGTGGTTCCCAGAGTGTCGCAGACAGTGTCAGAGAGTCACAGTGTGTCACAGTCTGTCAGAGAGTGTCACAGTGTGTCTTAGAGAGTGTCAGAGCGATTCAGAAAGTGTCACAGTGTGTCTCAGAGAGTGTCAGAGAGTGTTTGGGAGAGTGTCAGATAGTGTCACAGTGTGTCTCAGAGTGTCAGAGAGAGGTTTAGTGTGTCAGAGAGTGTCACACTGTGCCTCAGAGAGTGTCAGAGAGAGTCAGAGAGTGTCACAGTGTGTCTAAGAGATGATGACATTGTGTCTCAGAGAGTCAGAAAGAGTCAGAAAGTGTCACAGTTTGTCTCAGAGAGTGTCACACTGTGTCTCAGAGAGTGTCAGATAGGATCAGAGAGTTTCACAGTGCGTCTCAAAATGTCAGAGAGTGTCACAGTGTGTCACAGTCTCTCAGAGAGTGTCACAGTGTGTCTCAGAGAGTGTCAGATAAGATCAGAGTGTGTCACAGTCTGTCTCAGAAAGAGTCTCAGTGTGTCACAGTCTGTCAGATAGTGTGATATTGTGCCTCAGAGAGTCAGAGTCTGATAGAGAGTGTCACAGTGTGTTTCAGAGAGTGTCACAGTGTGTCACAGTCTGTCAGAGAGTGTCATATTTTGTCTCAATGTGTCAGAGTCTGATAGACAGTGTCACAGTGCTTTTCAGAGAGTGTCAGATTGTCAGAGTGGTTCCCGGAGTGTCGCAAACAGTGTCAGAGAGTGTCACAGTGTGTCACAGTCTGTCTCAGAGAGTGTCACAGTGTGTCGCAGAGAGTCAGAGAGAGTCAGAATGTGTCACAGTCTGTCTCAGAGAGTGTCACAGTGTGTCACAGTGTGTCACAGTCTGTCAGAGAGAGTCTGAAAGTGTGCCTCAGAGAGTCTCAGAGAGAGTCAGAAAGTCTCAGTCTGTCTTTGAGAGTGTCTCAGTGTGTCACAGTTTTCCAGAGAGTGTCACAGAGGGTCGCAGTGTGTCTCAGAGAGTGTGAGATAGGATCAGAGAGCGTCATAGTGCGTCTCAGGGAGAGTCAGAGAGTGTCAGAGAGTGTCACAGTGTGTCTAAGAGAGTGTCAGAGAGAGTCAGAGCCTGTTTCAGTGTGTCACAGTCTGTCAAAGATAATCAGAGTGTGCCTCAGAGAGAGTCAGTGTCACAGTGTGTGTACGAGTCCCAGAGAGAGTCAGAGAGTGTCACAGTCTGTCTCAGAGAGTGTCACAGTGTGGCTCAGAGTGCCAGAGCGTGTCAGAAAGTGTCACAGTCTGTCTCAGAGAGTGTCACAGTGTGGCTCAGAGTGCCAGAGAGAGTCAGAAAGTGTCACAATTCTTCTCAGAGAGTGTCACAGTGTGACGCAATCTGTCAGAGAATCTTACAGTGCATTGCAAAGTGTCTCAGAGTGTCAGAAAGTGACAGAGTGTGTCATACTTTGTCTCAGAGAGTGTCCGCAAGTGTCAGCATTTCGATCAGAGAGTGTCACAATCTGTGAGAGAGTGTCACAGTGTGTCGCAGAGATGTCAGAGTGAGTCAGAGAGTGTCACAGTATGTTAAACTTTGGCTCAGAGAGTGTCATAGAGAGTCAGACTGTATGAGATTCTCTGACACTCAGTGTCAGATAGGATCAGAGAGTCTCACAGTGCGTCTCAAAATGTCAGAGAGTGTCACAGTGTGTCACAGTCTCTCAGAGAGTGTCAAAGTGTGTCTCAGAGAGTGTCAGATAAGGTCAGAGTGTGTCACAGTCCGTCTCAGAGAGAGTCTCAGTGTGTCACTCTGTCAGAGAGTGTGATATTGTGCCTCAGAGAGTCAGAGTCTGATAGAGAGTGTCACAGTGTGTTTCAGAGAGTGTCACAGTGTGTCACAGTCTGTCAGAGAGTGTCATAATGTGTCTCAGAGTGTCAGAGTCTGATAGACAGTGTCACAGTGCTTTTCAGAGAGTGTCGGATTGTCGGAGTGGTTCCCAGAGTGTCGCAGACAGTGTCAGAGAGTGTCACAGTGTGTCACAGTCTCTCAGAGAGTGTCACAGTGCTTTTCAGAGAGTGTCACAGTGTGTCTCAAATTGTCAGAGAGGGTCGCAGTGTGTTTCAAAGGATGTCAGAGAGTGTCACAGTGTGTCTTAGAGAGTGTCAGAGAGAGTCAGAAAGTGTCACAGTGTGTCTCAGAGAGTGTCACATAGTGTTGAGAGAGTGTCAGATAGTGTCACAGCGTGTCACAGAGTGTCAGAGAGTGTCAGAGAGAGGTTCAGTGTGTCAGAGAGTGTCACAGTGTGTCTTAGAGAATGTCAGAGAGAGTCAGAGAGTGTCACAGTGTGTCTAAGAGATGATGACAGTGTGTCCCAGAGAGTCAGAGAGAATCAGAAAGTGTCACAGTTTGTCTCAGAGAGTGTCACACTGTGTCTCAGAGAATGTCAGATAGGATCAGAGAGTTTCACAGTGCGTCTCAAAATGTCAGAGAGTGTCACAGTGTGTCACAGTCTCTCAGAGAGTGTCAAAGTGTGTCTCAGAGAGTGTCAGATAAGATCAAAGTGTGTCACAGTCCGTCTCAGAGAGAGTGTCAGTGTGTCACTCTGTCAGAGAGTGTCATATTGTGCCTCAGAGAGTCAGAGTCTGATAGAGAGTGTCACAGTGTGTCACAGTCTGTCAGAGAGTGTCATAATGTGTCTCAGAGTGTCAGAGTCTGATAAACAGTGTCACAGTGCTTTTCAGAGAGTGTCAGATTGTCAGAGTGGTTCCCAGAGTGTCGCAGACAGTGTCAGAGAGTCACAGTGTGTCACAGTCTGTCAGAGAGTGTCACAGTGTGTCTTAGAGAGTGTCAGAGAGATTCAGAAAGTGTCACAGTGTGTCTCAGAGAGTGTCAGATAGTGTTTGGGAGAGTGTCAGATAGTGTCACAGTGTGTCTCAGAGTGTCAGAGAGAGGTTCAGTGTGTCAGAGAGTGTCACACTGTGCCTCAGAGAGTGTCAGAGAGAGTCAGAGAGTGTCACAGTGTGTCTAAGAGATGATGACATTGTGTCTCAGAGAGTCAGAAAGAGTCAGAAAGTGTCACAGTTTGTCTCAGAGAGTGTCACACTGTGTCTCAGAGAGTGTCAGATAGGATCAGAGAGTTTCACAGTGCGTCTCAAAATGTCAGAGAGTGTCACAGTGTGTCACAGTCTCTCAGAGAGTGTCACAGTGTGTCTCAGAGAGTGTCAGATAAGATCAGAGTGTGTCACAGTCTGTCTCAGAAAGAGTCTCAGTGTGTCACAGTCTATCAGAGAGTGTGATATTGTGCCTCAGAGAGTCAGAGTCTGATAGAGAGTGTCACAGTGTGTTTCAGAGAGTGTCACAGTGTGTCACAGTCTGTCAGAGAGTGTCATATTTTGTCTCAGAGTGTCAGAGTCGGATAGACAGTGTCACAGTGCTTTTCAGAGAGTGTCAGATTGTCAGAGTGGTTCCCGGAGTGTCGCAAACAGTGTCAGAGAGTGTCACAGTGTGTCACAGTCTGTCTCAGAGAGTGTCACAGTGTGTCGCAGAGAGTCAGAGAGAGTCCGAAAGTGTCACAGTCTGTCTCAGAGAGTGTCACAGTGTGTCACAGTGTGTCACAGTCTGTCAGAGAGAGTCAGAAAGTGTGCCTCAGAGAGTCTCAGAGAGAGTCAGAAAGTCTCAGTCTGTCTTTGAGAGTGTCTCAGTGTGTCACAGTTTTCCAGAGAGTGTCACAGAGTGTCGCAGTGTGTCTCAGAGAGTGTGAGATAGGATCAGAGAGCGTCATAGTGCGTCTCAGGGAGAGTCAGAGAGTGTCAGAGAGTGTCACAGTGTGTCTAAGAGAGTGTCAGAGAGAGTCCGAGCCTGTTTCAGTGTGTCACAGTCTGTCAAAGATAATCAGAGTGTGCCTCAGAGAGAGTCAGTGTCACAGTGTGTGTACGAGTCCCAGAGAGAGTCAGAGAGTGTCACAGTCTGTCTCAGAGAGTGTCACAGTGTGGCTCAGAGTGCCAGAGCGTGTCAGAAAGTGTCACAGTCTGTCTCAGAGAGTGTCACAGTGTGGCTCAGAGTGCCAGAGAGAGTCAGAAAGTGTCACAATTTTTCTCAGGGAGTGTCACAGTGTGGCTCAGAGTGCCAGAGAGAGTCAGAAAGTGTCACAATTTTTCTCAGAGAGTGTCACAGTGTGACGCAATCTGTCAGAGAATCTTACAGTGCATTGCAAAGTGTCTCAGAGTGTCAGAAAGTGACAGAGTGTGTCATACTTTGTCTCAGAGAGTGTCCGCAAGTGTCAGCATTTCGATCAGAGAGTGTCACAATCTGTGAGAGAGTGTCACAGTGTGTCGCAGAGATGTCAGAGTGAGTCAGAGAGTGTCGCAGTATGTTAAACTTTGGCTCAGAGAGTGTCATAGAGAGTCAGACTGTATGAGATTCTCTGACACTCTGTGTCAGATAGGATCAGAGAGTCTCACAGTGCGTCTCAAAATGTCAGAGAGTGTCACAGTGTGTCACAGTCTCTCAGAGAGTGTCAAAGTGTGTCTCAGAGAGTGTCAGATAAGATCAGAGTGTGTCACAGTCCGTCTCAGAGAGAGTCTCAGTGTGTCACTCTGTCAGAGAGTGTGATATTGTGCCTCAGAGAGTCAGAGTCTGATAGAGAGTGTCACAGTGTGTTTCAGAGAGTGTCACAGTGTGTCACAGTCTGTCAGAGAGTGTCATAATGTGTCTCAGAGTGTCAGAGTCTGATAGACAGTGTCACAGTGCTTTTCAGAGAGTGTCAGATTGTCGGAGTGGTTCCCAGAGTGTCGCAGACAGTGTCAGAGAGTGTCACAGTGTGTCACAGTCTCTCAGAGAGTGTCACAGTGCTTTTCAGAGAGTGTCACAGTGTGTCTCAAATTGTCAGAGAGGGTCGCAGTGTGTTTCAAAGGATGTCAGAGAGTGTCACAGTGTGTCTTAGAGAGTGTCAGAGAGAGTCAGAAAGTGTCACAGTGTGTCTCAGAGAGTGTCACATAGTGTTGAGAGAGTGTCAGATAGTGTCACAGCGTGTCACAGAGTGTCAGAGAGTGTCAGAGAGAGGTTCAGTGTGTCAGAGAGTGTCACAGTGTGTCTTAGAGAATGTCAGAGAGAGTCAGAGAGTGTCACAGTGTGTCTAAGAGATGATGACAGTGTGTCCCAGAGAGTCAGAGAGAATCAGAAAGTGTCACAGTTTGTCTCAGAGAGTGTCACACTGTATCTCAGAGAATGTCAGATAGGATCAGAGAGTTTCACAGTGCGTCTCAAAATGTCAGAGAGTGTCACAGTGTGTCACAGTCTCTCAGAGAGTGTCAAAGTGTGTCTCAGAGAGTGTCAGATAAGATCAAAGTGTGTCACAGTCCGTCTCAGAGAGAGTGTCAGTGTGTCACTCTGTCAGAGAGTGTCATATTGTGCCTCAGAGAGTCAGAGTCTGATAGAGAGTGTCACAGTGTGTCACAGTCTGTCAGAGAGTGTCATAATGTGTCTCAGAGTGTCAGAGTCTGATAAACAGTGTCACAGTGCTTTTCAGAGAGTGTCAGATTGTCAGAGTGGTTCCCAGAGTGTCGCAGACAGTGTCAGAGAGTCACAGTGTGTCACAGTCTGTCAGAGAGTGTCACAGTGTGTCTTAGAGAGTGTCAGAGAGATTCAGAAAGTGTCACGGTGTGTCTCAGAGAGTGTCAGATAGTGTTTGGGAGAGTGTCAGATAGTGTCACAGTGTGTCTCAGAGTGTCAGAGAGAGGTTCAGTGTGTCAGAGAGTGTCACACTGTGCCTCAGAGAGTGTCAGAGAGAGTCAGAGAGTGTCACAGTGTGTCTAAGAGATGATGACATTGTGTCTCAGAGAGTCAGAAAGAGTCAGAAAGTGTCACAGTTTGTCTCAGAGAGTGTCACACTGTGTCTCAGAGAGTGTCAGATAGGATCAGAGAGTTTCACAGTGCGTCTCAAAATGTCAGAGAGTGTCACAGTGTGTCACAGTCTCTCAGAGAGTGTCACAGTGTGTCTCAGAGAGTGTCAGATAAGATCAGAGTGTGTCACAGTCTGTCTCAGAAAGAGTCTCAGTGTGTCACAGTCTGTCAGAGAGTGTGATATTGTGCCTCAGAGAGTCAGAGTCTGATAGAGAGTGTCACAGTGTGTTTCAGAGAGTGTCACAGTGTGTCACAGTCTGTCAGAGAGTGTCATATTTTGTCTCAGAGTGTCAGAGTCGGATAGACAGTGTCACAGTGCTTTTCAGAGAGTGTCAGATTGTCAGAGTGGTTCCCAGAGTGTCGCAGACAGTGTCAGAGAGTCACAGTGTGTCACAGTCTGTCAGAGAGTGTCACAGTGTGTCTTAGAGAGTGTCAGAGAGATTCAGAAAGTGTCACAGTGTGTCTCAGAGAGTGTCAGATAGTGTTTGGGAGAGTGTCAGATAGTGTCACAGTGTGTCTCAGAGTGTCAGAGAGAGGTTCAGTGTGTCAGAGAGTGTCACACTGTGCCTCAGAGAGTGTCAGAGAGAGTCAGAGAGTGTCACAGTGTGTCTAAGAGATGATGACATTGTGTCTCAGAGAGTCAGAAAGAGTCAGAAAGTGTCACAGTTTGTCTCAGAGAGTGTCACACTGTGTCTCAGAGAGTGTCAGATAGGATCAGAGAGTTTCACAGTGCGTCTCAAAATGTCAGAGAGTGTCACAGTGTGTCACAGTCTCTCAGAGAGTGTCACAGTGTGTCTCAGAGAGTGTCAGATAAGATCAGAGTGTGTCACAGTCTGTCTCAGAAAGAGTCTCAGTGTGTCACAGTCTGTCAGAGAGTGTGATATTGTGCCTCAGAGAGTCAGAGTCTGATAGAGAGTGTCACAGTGTGTTTCAGAGAGTGTCACAGTGTGTCACAGTCTGTCAGAGAGTGTCATATTTTGTCTCAGAGTGTCAGAGTCGGATAGACAGTGTCACAGTGCTTTTCAGAGAGTGTCAGATTGTCAGAGTGGTTCCCGGAGTGTCGCAAACAGTGTCAGAGAGTGTCACAGTGTGTCACAGTCTGTCTCAGAGAGTGTCACAGTGTGTCGCAGAGAGTCAGAGAGAGTCAGAAAGTGTCACAGTCTGTCTCAGAGAGTGTCACAGTGTGTCACAGTGTGTCACAGTGTGTCACAGTCTGTCAGAGAGAGTCAGAAAGTGTGCCTCAGAGAGTCTCAGAGAGAGTCAGAAAGTCTCAGTCTGTCTTTGAGAGTGTCTCAGTGTGTCACAGTTTTCCAGAGAGTGTCACAGAGGGTCGCACTGTGTCTCAGAGAGTGTGAGATAGGATCAGAGAGCGTCATAGTGCGTCTCAGGGAGAGTCAGAGAGTGTCAGAGAGTGTCACAGTGTGTCTAAGAGAGTGTCAGAGAGAGTCAGAGCCTGTTTCAGTGTGTCACAGTCTGTCAAAGATAATCAGAGTGTGCCTCAGAGAGAGTCAGTGTCACAGTGTGTGTACGAGTCCCAGAGAGAGTCAGAGAGTGTCACAGTCTGTCTCAGAGAGTGTCACAGTGTGGCTCAGAGTGCCAGAGCGTGTCAGAAAGTGTCACAGTCTGTCTCAGAGAGTGTCACAGTGTGGCTCAGAGTGATAGAGAGAGTCAGAAAGTGTCACAATTTTTCTCAGAGAGTGTCACAGTGTGACGCAATCTGTCAGAGAATCTTACAGTGCATTGCAAAGTGTCTCAGAGTGTCAGAAAGTGACAGAGTGTGTCATACTTTGTCTCAGAGAGTGTCCGCAAGTGTCAGCATTTCGATCAGAGAGTGTCACAATCTGTGAGAGAGTGTCACAGTGTGTCGCAGAGATGTCAGAGTGAGTCAGAGAGTGTCACAGTATGTTAAACTTTGGCTCAGAGAGTGTCATAGAGAGTCAGACTGTATGAGATTCTCTGACACTCAGTGTCAGATAGGATCAGAGAGTCTCACAGTGCGTCTCAAAATGTCAGAGAGTGTCACAGTGTGTCACAGTCTCTCAGAGAGTGTCAAAGTGTGTCTCAGAGAGTGTCAGATAAGATCAGAGTGTGTCACAGTCCGTCTCAGAGAGAGTCTCAGTGTGTCACTCTGTCAGAGAGTGTGATATTGTGCCTCAGAGAGTCAGAGTCTGATAGAGAGTGTCACAGTGTGTTTCAGAGAGTGTCACAGTGTGTCACAGTCTGTCAGAGAGTGTCATAATGTGTCTCAGAGTGTCAGAGTCTGATAGACAGTGTCACAGTGCTTTTCAGAGAGTGTCAGATTGTCGGAGTGGTTCCCAGAGTGTCGCAGACAGTGTCAGAGAGTGTCACAGTGTGTCACAGTCTCTCAGAGAGTGTCACAGTGCTTTTCAGAGAGTGTCACAGTGTGTCTCAAATTGTCAGAGAGGGTCGCAGTGTGTTTCAAAGGATGTCAGAGAGTGTCACAGTGTGTCTTAGAGAGTGTCAGAGAGAGTCAGAAAGTGTCACAGTGTGTCTCAGAGAGTGTCACATAGTGTTGAGAGAGTGTCAGATAGTGTCACAGCGTGTCACAGAGTGTCAGAGAGTGTCAGAGAGAGGTTCAGTGTGTCAGAGAGTGTCACAGTGTGTCTTAGAGAATGTCAGAGAGAGTCAGAGAGTGTCACAGTGTGTCTAAGAGATGATGACAGTGTGTCCCAGAGAGTCAGAGAGAATCAGAAAGTGTCACAGTTTGTCTCAGAGAGTGTCACACTGTGTCTCAGAGAATGTCAGATAGGATCAGAGAGTTTCACAGTGCGTCTCAAAATGTCAGAGAGTGTCACAGTGTGTCACAGTCTCTCAGAGAGTGTCAAAGTGTGTCTCAGAGAGTGTCAGATAAGATCAAAGTGTGTCACAGTCCGTCTCAGAGAGAGTGTCAGTGTGTCACTCTGTCAGAGAGTGTCATATTGTGCCTCAGAGAGTCAGAGTCTGATAGAGAGTGTCACAGTGTGTCACAGTCTGTCAGAGAGTGTCATAATGTGTCTCAGAGTGTCAGAGTCTGATAAACAGTGTCACAGTGCTTTTCAGAGAGTGTCAGATTGTCAGAGTGGTTCCCAGAGTGTCGCAGACAGTGTCAGAGAGTCACAGTGTGTCACAGTCTGTCGGGGAGTGTCACAGTGTGTCTTAGAGAGTGTCAGAGAGATTCAGAAAGTGTCACAGTGTGTCTCAGAGTGTCAGAGAGAGGTTCAGTGTGTCAGAGAGTGTCACACTGTGCCTCAGAGAGTGTCAGAGAGAGTCAGAGAGTGTCACAGTGTGTCTAAGAGATGATGACATTGTGTCTCAGAGAGTCAGAAAGAGTCAGAAAGTGTCACAGTTTGTCTCAGAGAGTGTCACACTGTGTCTCAGAGAGTGTCAGATAGGATCAGAGAGTTTCACAGTGCGTCTCAAAATGTCAGAGAGTGTCACAGTGTGTCACAGTCTCTCAGAGAGTGTCAAAGTGTGTCTCAGAGAGTGTCAGATAAGATCAGAGTGTGTCACAGTCCGTCTCAGAGAGAGTCTCAGTGTGTCACTCTGTCAGAGAGTGTGATATTGTGCCTCAGAGAGTCAGAGTCTGATAGAGAGTGTCACAGTGTGTTTCAGAGAGTGTCACAGTGTGTCACAGTCTGTCAGAGAGTGTCATAATGTGTCTCAGAGTGTCAGAGTCTGATAGACAGTGTCACAGTGCTTTTCAGAGAGTGTCAGATTGTCGGAGTGGTTCCCAGAGTGTCGCAGACAGTGTAAGAGAGTGTCACAGTGTGTCACAGTCTCTCAGAGAGTGTCACAGTGCTTTTCAGAGAGTGTCACAGTGTGTCTCAAATTGTCAGAGAGGGTCGCAGTGTGTTTCAAAGGATGTCAGAGAGTGTCACAGTGTGTCTTAGAGAGTGTCAGAGAGAGTCAGAAAGTGTCACAGTGTGTCTCAGAGAGTGTCACATAGTGTTGAGAGAGTGTCAGATAGTGTCACAGCGTGTCACAGAGTGTCAGAGAGTGTCAGAGAGAGGTTCAGTGTGTCAGAGAGTGTCACAGTGTGTCTTAGAGAATGTCAGAGAGAGTCAGAGAGTGTCACAGTGTGTCTAAGAGATGATGACAGTGTGTCCCAGAGAGTCAGAGAGAATCAGAAAGTGTCACAGTTTGTCTCAGAGAGTGTCACACTGTGTCTCAGAGAATGTCAGATAGGATCAGAGAGTTTCACAGTGCGTCTCAAAATGTCAGAGAGTGTCACAGTGTGTCACAGTCTCTCAGAGAGTGTCAAAGTGTGTCTCAGAGAGTGTCAGATAAGATCAAAGTGTGTCACAGTCCGTCTCAGAGAGAGTGTCAGTGTGTCAGTCTGTCAGAGAGTGTCATATTGTGCCTCAGAGAGTCAGAGTCTGATAGAGAGTGTCACAGTGTGTCACAGTCTGTCAGAGAGTGTCATAATGCGTCTCAGAGTGTCAGAGTCTGATAAACAGTGTCACAGTGCTTTTCAGAGAGTTTCAGATTGTCAGAGTGGTTCCCAGAGTGTCGCAGACAGTGTCAGAGAGTCACAGTGTGTCACAGTCTGTCAGAGAGTGTCACAGTGTGTCTTAGAGAGTGTCAGAGAGATTCAGAAAGTGTCACAGTGTGTCTCAGAGAGTGTCAGATAGTGTTTGGGAGAGTGTCAGATAGTGTCTCAGAGTGTCAGAGAGAGGTTCAGTGTGTCAGAGAGTGTCACACTGTGCCTCAGAGAGTGTCAGAGAGAGTCAGAGAGTGTCACAGTGTGTCTAAGAGATGATGACATTGTGTCTCAGAGAGTCAGAAAGAGTCAGAAAGTGTCACAGTTTGTCTCAGAGAGTGTCACACTGTGTCTCAGAGAGTGTCAGATAGGATCAGAGAGTTTCACAGTGCGTCTCAAAATGTCAGAGAGTGTCACAGTGTGTCACAGTCTCTCAGAGAGTGTCACAGTGTGTCTCAGAGAGTGTCAGATAAGATCAGAGTGTGTCACAGTCTGTCTCAGAAAGAGTCTCAGTGTGTCACAGTCTGTCAGAGAGTGTGATATTGTGCCTCAGAGAGTCAGAGTCTGATAGAGAGTGTCACAGTGTGTTTCAGAGAGTGTCACAGTGTGTCACAGTCTGTCAGAGAGTGTCATATTTTGTCTCAGAGAGTCAGAGTCTGATAGACAGTGTCACAGTGCTTTTCAGAGAGTGTCAGATTGTCAGAGTGGTTCTCGGAGTGTCGCAAACAGTGTCAGAGAGTATCACAGTGTGTCACAGTCTGCCTCAGAGAGTGTCACAGTGTGTCGCAGAGAGTCAGAGAGAGTCAGAAAGTGTCACAGTCTGTCTCAGAGAGTGTCACAGTGTGTCACAGTGTGTCACAGTCTGTCAGAGAGAGTCAGAAAGTATGCCTCAGAGAGTCTCAGAGAGAGTCAGAAAGTCTCAGTCTGTCTTTGAGAGTGTCTCAGTGTGTCACAGTTTTCCAGAGAGTGTCACAGAGGGTCGCAGTGTGTCTCAGAGAGTGTGAGATAGGATCAGAGAGCGTCATAGTGCGTCTCAGGGAGAGTCAGAGAGTGTCAGAGAGTGTCACAGTGTGTCACAGTCTGTCAGAGAGTGTCACAGTGCTTTTCAGAGAGTGCCACAGTGTCACAGTGTGTCTCAGATTGTCAGAGTGTGTCACAGTGTGTTTCAAAGAATGTCAGAGAGTGTCACAGTGTGTCTTAGAGAGTGTCAGAGAGAGTCAGAGAGAGGCTCAGTGTGTCAGAGAGTGTCACAGTGTGCCTCAGAGAGGGTCAGAGAGTGTCACAGCGTGTCGAAGAGATGATGACAGTGTGTCTCAGAGAGTCAGAGTGAGTCAGAAAGTGTCACAGTTTGTCTCAGAGAATGTCACAGTGTGTCTCAGAGAGTGCCAGAGAGTGTCACAGTGTGTCTCAGCGTGTGTCAGAGATTGCCACAGAGCGTTTCAGAGAAAAATCAGAGAGTGTCACATCGTGTTTGAGAGAGTGTCAGATAGTGTCACAGTGTGTCTCAGAGTGTCAGAGAGTGTCAGAGAGAGGCTCAGTGTGTCAGAGAGTGTCACAGTGTGCCTCAGAGAGGGTCAGAGAGTGTCACAGCGTGTCGAAGAGATGATGACAGTGTGTCTCAGAGAGTCAGAGTGAGTCAGAAAGTGTCACAGTTTGTCTCAGAGAATGTCACAGTGTGTCTCAGAGAGTGCCAGAGAGTGTCACAGTGTGTCTCAGCGTGTGTCAGAGATTGCCACAGAGCGTTTCAGAGAAAAATCAGAGAGTGTCACAATGTGTCTCAGAGATTCAGGGAGAGTCATAAAGTGTCACAATCTGTCAACGAGTGTCACAGTGTGTTTCAGAGAAAGTCAGATAAGATCAGAGAGTGTCACAGTGCATCTCAAAATGTCAGAGAGAGAGTCAGAGAGTGTTACAGTGTGTCTAAGAGAGTGTCAGAGAGAGTCAGAGAGTTTCACAGTGTGCCTTAGAGAGTGTCACAGTTTGTCATACTGTGCCTCAGAGAGTGTCAGAGAGAGTCAGTGTATGTCACAGTGTGTCTCAGAGAGAGTCAGAGAGTGTCACAGTGTGTCTCAGAGAGCGGTAGTGTGTCACAGTCTCTCAAAGAGTGTAACAGTGTGTTTCAGAGAAAGTCAGAAAGTGTCACAGTGTGTCTAAGAGTGCCAGAGCGAGTCACATAGTGTTTCAGTGTGTTACAGTCTGTCAGAGAGTGTCACAGTGTGCCTCGGAGATAGTCAGAGAGTGTCACAGTGTGTCACAGTCAGTGTCACAGTGTGCCTCAGAGAGTCAGGGAGAGTCAGAAAGTGTCACAGTCTGTCTCAGAGAGTGTCACAGTGTGTCACCGTCTGTCAGAGAGTGTCACAGTGTGTCACGTCTGTTAGAGAGTGTCACAGAATGTTTCAGATGTGCTAGAAAGTGTCACAGTATGCCACAGAGAGTGTCACAGTGGGTTGGAGAGTGTCAGCGAGTGTCACAGTGTGCCTCAGAGAGTCAGAGAGCGTCTGAAAGAGTCACAATTTGTCTCAGAGAGTGTCACATTGTGACAGTCTGCCAGAGAATGTTACATTAAATTTCAGACTATGTCAGAGAGAGTCAGAAAGTGTCACAGTGTGTCATACTGTCTCAGAGAGTGTCAGAGAATGTCAGCATTTGGCTCAGAGAGTGTCACAATCTGTGAGAGAGGGTCACAGTGTGTCGCAGAGATGTCAGAGTGAGTCAGAGAGTGTCAGAGCATGCTATACTTTGGCTCAGAGAGTGTCATAGAGAGTCAGACTGTATGAGATTCTCTGACACTCTGAGACACACAGAGTGTCAGGAGGGATCAGAGAGTTTCACAGTGCGTCTCAAAATGTCAGAGAGTGTCACAGTGTGTCACAGGCTGTCAGAGAGTGTCACAGTGTGTCTCAGAGAGTGTCAGATAAGATCAGAGTGTGTCACAGTCCGTCTCAGAGAGAGTCTCAGTGTGTCACTCTGTCAGAGAGTGTCATATTGTGCCTCAGAGTGTCAGAGTCTGATAGAGAGTGTCACAGTGTGTTTCAGAGAGTGTCACAGTGTGTCACAGTGCTTTTCAGAGAGTGTCAGATTGTCAGAGTGGTTCCCAGTGTGTCGCAGACAGTGTCAGAGAGTGTCACAGTGTGTCACAGTCTGTCAGAGAGTGTCACAGTGTTTATCAGAGAGTGTCACAGTGTCACAGTGTGTCTCCGATTGTCAGAGCGGGTCCCAGTGTGTTTCAAAGAATGTCAGAGAGTGTCACAGTGTGTCTTAGAGAGTGTCAGAGAGAGTCAGAAAGTGTCACAGTGTGTCTCAGAGAGTGTCACATAGTGTTTGAGAGAGTGTCAGATAGTGTCACAGTGAGTCTCAGAGTGTCAGAGAGTGTCAGAGAGAGGTTAAGTGTGTCAGAGAGTGTCACAGTGTGTCTAAGAGATGATGACAGTGTGTCTCAGAGAGTCAGAGTGAGTCAGAAAGTGTCACAGTTTGTCTCAGAGAGTGTCACAGTTTGTCTCAGAGAGTGTCACAGTGTGTATGAGAGAGTGCCAGAGAGTTTCACAGTGTGTCTCAGAGTGTCAGAGAGTGTCAGAGAGAGGGTCAGTGTGTCAGAGAGTGTCACAGTGTGCCTTAGAGAGTGTCAGAGAGAGTCAGAGAGTGACACAGTGTGACTAAGAGAGGATGACAGTGTGTCTCAGAGAGTCAGAAAGTGTCACAGTTTGTCTCAGAAAGTGTCACAGTTTGTCTCAGAGAGTGTCACAGTGCGTATGAGAGAGTGCCAGAGAGTGTCACAGTGTGTCTCAGAGAGTGTCAGAGAGTCAGAGAGTGACACAGTGTGTCTAAGAGATGATGACAGTGTGGCTCAGAGAGTCAGAGAGAGTCAGAAAGTGTCACAGTTTGTCTCAGAGAGTGTCACAGTGTGTCTCAGAGAGTGTTATAGTGTGTATGAGAGAGTGCCAGAGAGTGTCACAGTGTGTCTCAGCGTGTGTCAGAGAGTGCCACAGTGTGTCACAGTGTGTCTAAGAGAGGATGACAGTGTGTCTCACAGAGTGAGAGAGAGTCAGAGAGTGTCACAATTTGTCTCAGAGAGTGTCACATTGTGACAGTCTGTCAGAGAATGTTACATTGTATTTCGGAGTGTGTCAGAGAGAGTCGGAAAGTGTCACAGTGTGTCATCTTGTGTCTCAGAGAATGTCAGAGAGTGTCAGTATTTGGCTCAGAGAGTGTCACTCTGTCAGAGAATGTTACGTTGTATTTCAGAGTTTGTCAGAGAGAGACAGGAAGTGTCACAGTGTGGTCATACTGTGTCTCAGAGAGTGTCATAGATAGTCAGACTGTATCTCAGTGTGTCTCAGAGAGTGTCAGAGAGTGTCAGAAAGTGTCACAGTGTGTCATACTGTGTCTCAGAGAGTGTCATAGAAAGTCAAACTGTATCACAGTGTGTCTCAGAGTGTCAGAGAGTGTCACAGTGTGTCTCAGAGAGTGTCAGAGAGAGTCAGAGTGTTAGAGAGAGTCAGTGAGTGTCACAGTGTGTCTCAGAGAGAGAGTCAGGGAATGTCACAGTGTGTTTCAGAGAGTCGGAGAGAATCAGAAAGTGTCACAATCTGTCTCAGAGAGAGCCAGATACGAGCAGAGAGTGTCACAGTGTGTTTGAGAAAGTGCCAGAGAGTGTTCCAGTGTGACTCAGCATGTATCAGAGAGTGTCACAGAGAGTTTCAGAGAGTCAGAGAGAGTCTGAAAGAGTCACAATTTCACTCAGAGAGTGTCACATTGTGACAGTCTGTCAGAAAATGTCACAATGTATTTCAGCGTGTCACAGAGTGCCACAGAGAGTTTCAGAGAGAGTCAGAGATGTCACAGTGTGTCTCAGAGATTCAGGGAGAGTCAGAAAGTGTCACAATCTGACAGCGAGTGTCACAGTGTGTTTCAGAGAGAGTCAGAGAGTGTCATAGTGTGTCTCAGAGAGTGTCAGATAGGGTCAGAGAGTGTCACAGTGCATCTCAAAGTGTCAGAGAAAGACAGAAAGTGTCATGGTGTGTCTGAAAGAATGTCGGAGAGAGTCAGCGAATTTCACAGTGTGTCTGAGAGTTTCAGAAAGAGTCAGAGAGTGTCATAGTGTATCTCAGAGAGTGTCAGAGAGTGTCAGCATTTGGCTCATAGAGTGTCACAGTCTATGAGAGAGTGTTATAGTGTATCTCAGAGAGTGTCAGAGCGGGTCAGAGAGTGTCAGAGTGTGTCTCAGTGAATCGGAGAGAGACAGAAAGTGTCACAGTGTGTCTCAGAGAGAGTCACAGTTTCTCAGAAAATGTCACCGTATGACAGAAAGTGTCACAGTCGTTCAGAGAGTGTCATAGTGTGTCACAGAAATTGTCACAATTTGTCAGAGCGTGACACAGTGTATCTCAGAGAGTGACAGAGAGAGTCAGAGAGTGTCAGAGTGTGTCTAACAGAGTCAGAGAATGTCACAGTTTGTCACAACCTGTCAGAGAGTGCCACAGTGTGCCTCAGAGGGTATCAGAGAGAATCTGAGAGTGTCACAGTCTGTCTCCGATAGTGTCACAGTCTGTCTCCGAGAGTGACACAGTGTGTCTCAGAGAGTGTCACAGTGTGTCTCAGAGAGTCAGAGGGAGTGTGAAAGTGTCACAGTGTGTCTCAGAGAGTCAGAGAGAGTTAGAACGTGTCACAGTCTGTCTTAGAGAGCGTCACAGTGTGTCACAGTCTGTCAGAGAAGGTTACAGTATATTTCAGAGAGAGTCAGAGAGAGTCAGAAAGTGTCACAGTCTGTCTTTGAGAATGCCTCAGTTTGTCACAGTCTGTCAGAGAGTGTCACAGTGTGCCTCAGAGAGTGTCTGAGAGAGCCAGAAAATGTCACAGTCTGTCTTTGAGAGTGTCTCAATGTGTCACAGTCTGTCAGAGAGTATCATAGTGTGCCTTAGAGAGTGTCAGAAAGAGTCATAGAATGTCACAGTGTGTTTAAGAGAGTGTCAGAGAGTGTCACAGTGTGTCTAAGCGAGTGTCTCAGTGTGTCTCAGAGAGCCAGAGAGAGTCAGAAAGTGTCACAGTATTTCTCAGAGAGTGTCACTGTGAGACACAATCTGTCAGAGAATCTTACAGTGCATTGCAGAGTGTCTCAGAGAGAGTCAGAAAGTGCCACAGTGTGTCATACTGTGTCTCAGAGAGTGTCAGAGATTGTCAGCATTTGGCTCAGAGAGTGTCACAGTCTGTCAGAGAGTGTCACAGTGTGTCTCAGAGAGTGTCAGATAGGATCAGAGAGTGTCGCAGTGCGTCACAGAGAGTGTTAGATAGGAACAGTGCGTGTCACAGTGTGTCTAAGAGAGTGTCAGTGAGTGTCAGAGAATGTCACAGTCTGTCAGAGAGTGTCACAGTGTGCCTCAGAGAGTGTCCGATAGGATCAGAGATTTTCACAGTGTGTGTCAGAGACACAGGGAAAGTCAGAAAGTGGCACAGTCTGTCTCTGAGAGTGTCACAGTGTGTCACAGTCTATCAGAGAGCGTCACAGAGTGTTTCAGAGAGAGTCAGAGAGTGTCACATCGTGTCACAGTCTGTCAGAGAATGTCACAGTGTGTCTCAGAGATTCAGGGAGAGTCAGAAAGTGTAATAGTCTGTCTCAGAGAGTGTCACAGTGTGTCACAGCGTGTCAGAGAGTGTCACAGTGTGTGTCAGAGAGTGTCAGCATTTGGCTCAGAGAGTGTCACAGTCTGTCAGAAAGTGTAACAATCTGTCTCTGAGAGTGTTACAGTGTGTCTCAGACAGTGTCACAGTGTGTTTCACAGAGTGTCAGAGAATGTCACATTGTGTCACAGTCTATCAGAGAGTGTCACAGTGTGTTTCAGAGAATGTCAGAGAGCGTCAAAGTGTGTATCAGAGAGTGTCACAGTATGTCACAGTCTCTCAGAGAGTGTTTCAGTGTGTCACAGTCTGTCAAAGAGTGTTATAGTGTGCCTCAAAGAGAATCAGAGAGTGCCACAGTGTGTTTCAGTATATCACAGTCTGTCAGAGAGTGTCACAGTGCGCCTCAGAGAGAGTCAGAGAGTGTCACAGTGTGTCTCAGTGAGTGTCACAGTGTGTCTCAGTGAGTCAGACAGAGTCAGAAAGTGTCACAGTCTGTCTCAGAGAGTGTCAGATAGGATCAGAGAGTGTCACAATGTGTAGGAGAAAGTGCCAGAGAATGTAACAGTGTGTCTCAGCGCGTGTCCGAGAGTGTCACAGAGACTTTCAGAGAGAGTCAGAGAGTGTCACAGTGTGTCTCAGAGACTGTCACAATCTGTCTCTGAGAGTGTCACAGTTTGTCTCAGAGAGTGTCACATTGTGACAATCTGTCAGAAAATGTTATGTTGTATTTCAGAGTGTGTCAGAGAGATTCAGAAAGTGTCACAGTGTGTCCTAATGTGTCTCAGAGAGTGTCAGAGAGTGTCAGCATTTGGCTCTCAGAGGGTCACAGTCTGTGAGAGAGTGTCACAGTATGTCTCAGAGAGTGTCAGAGTGAGTCAGAGAGTGTCACAGTATGTCACACTGTGCCTCCGAGAGTGCCAGAGAGAGTCAGACTGTATCACAGTGTGTCTCAGAGAGTGTCAGAGATTGTCACAGTGTGTAACAGAGACAGTCAGAGAATGTCAGAGAGTGTCACAGACTGTCTCAGAGAGTGTCAGAATGGGTCAGAGAGTGTCACAGTGTGTCTCAGGGAGTCAGAGAGAGACAGAACGTGTCACAGTGTGTCTCAGAGAGTGTCACAGTATGTCACAGTCCCTCAGAGAGTGGCACAGTGTGTCTCAGAGAGTGTCACAGTGTGTTTCAGAGAGAGTCAGAGAGTGTCACAGTGCGTCTCAGCGACTGTCAGAGTGTGTCAGAGTGTGTCACAGTCCCTCAGAGAGTGGCACAGTGTGTCTCAGAGAGTGTCGCAGTGTGTGTGAGAGCGTGTTAGAGAGTGTCACAGAGTGTCACAGAGAGTCAGAGAGTGTCACAGTGTGTTTGAAAGAGTGTCAGAGAGTGTCACAGTGTGTCCCAGAGAGTGTCAGATAGTGTCACAGTGGGTCAGAGAGTGTCAGAGTGTGTCACAGTGTGTCTCAGAGAGTGTCACAGTCTGCCACAGTCTCTCAGAAAGTGTTTCAGTCTGTCACAGTCTGTCAGAGAGTGTCACAGTGCGCCTCAGAGCGCGTCAGAGAGTGTCACAGTGTGTCTCAGTGCGTGTCACGGTGTGTCTCAGAGAGTCAGAGAGAGTTGGAAAGTGTCAGATTGTCTCAGTGAGTGTCACAGTGTGTCTCAGAGAGTCAGAGAGAGAGAGTGCCAGAAAGTGTCATAATCTGTCAGAGAGTGTCAAAGTGTGTCACCGTCTGTCAGAGAGTGTCACAGAGTGTTTCAGATGTGCTAGAAAGTGTCACAGTATGCCACAGAGAGTGTCAGAGAGTGTCACAGTGTGTCTCAGAGAGTGTCACAGTGTGCTGGAGAGTGTCAGTGAGTGTCACAGTGTGTCTCAGTGAGTGTCACAGTGTGTTGGAGAGTGTTTGAGAGTGTCACAGTGTGTTTCAGTGAGTGTCAGAGAGTGTCAGAAAGTGTCGGTTTGTCTCAATGAGTGTCACAGTGTGTCTCAGTGAGTGTACCAGTGTGTCTCAGAGAGTCAGAGAGAGAGTCAGAAAGTGTCAGATTGTTTCAGTGAGTGTCCCAGTGTGTCTCAGAGAGAGAGATTCAGAAAGTGTCATAACCTGTCTTCAAGAGTGTCTCAGTGTGACACAGTCTGTCAGAGAGTGTCACAGTCTGCCTCAGAGAGTGTCAGAGCGTGTGACAGTGTGTCGCAGTGTGTCTAAGAGAGGATGACAGTGTGCCTCAGAGAGTCAGAAAGAGTCACAATTTGTCTCAGAGAGTGTCACAATGTGACAGTCTGTCAGAGAATGTTACATTGTATTTCGGAGTGTGTCAGAGAGAGTCAGGAAGTGTCACAGTATGTCATGCTGTGTCTCAGAGAGTGCAGAGAGTGTCAGCATTTGACTCAGAGAGGGTCACTCCCTGTCAGAGAATGTTACATTGTATTTCAGCGTGTGTCAGAGAGAGACAGGAAGTGTCACAGTGAGTCATGCTGTGTCGCAGAGAGTGTCATAGAAAGTCAGACTGTGTCACAGTGCGTCTCAGAGAGTGTCAGAGTGAGTCACAGAGTGTCAGAGAGAGTCAGTGAGTGTCACAGTGTGTCTCAGAGAGAGTCAGGGAATGTCACAGTGTGTTTCAGAGAATGTCAGAGTGTGTCACAGTGTGTCTCAGAGAGTGTCAGAGAGTGTCACAGTGTGTCTCAGAGAGTGTCAGATAGTGTCAGAGTGTCACAGTGCGTCTCAAAGTGTCAGAGAAAGTCAGAAAGTGTCATGATGCGTCTGAAAGAGAGTCAGTGAGAGTCAGAGAGTGCCACAGTGTATCTGAGAGTTTCAGACAGAGTCAGAGAGTGTCAGATTGTGTCTCAGAGAGTGTCACAGTGTGTCAGAGAGTGTCATAGTGTGTCTCAGAGAGTGTCAGAGAGTGTCAGCATTTGGTTCAGAGAGTGTCACAGTCTGTGAGAGAGTGTTACAGTTTGTCTCAGAGAGTGTCAGAGCGGGTCAGAGAGTGTCAAAGTGTGCCTCAGTGAATCAGAGAGAGAGACAAAAAGTGTCACAGTGTGTCTCAGAGAGAGTCACAGTGTCTCAGAAAATGTCACCGTATGTCAGAAAGTGTCACAGTCGTTCAGAGAGTGTCATAGTGTGTCACAGAAATTGTCACAGTTTGTCAGAGCGTGACACAGTGTATCTCAGAGAGTGACAGAGAGAGTCAAAGAGTGTTACAGTGTGTCTGAGTGAGTATCAGAGACAGTCAGAGAGTTTCACAGTGTGCCTTAGAGAGTGTCAGAGTTTGTCATACTGAGCCTCAGAGAGTGTCAGAGAGAGTCAGTGTGTGTCACTGTGTGTCTCAGAGAGCGGTAGTGTGTCACAGTCTCTCAGAGAGTGTAACAGTGTGTTTCAGAGAGAGTCAGAGAGTGTCACAGTGTGTCTCAGAGTGCCAGAGAGAGTCACATAGTGTTTCAGTGTGTTACAGTCTGTCAGAGAGTGTCACAGTGTGCCTCGGAGATAGTCAGAGAGTGTCACAGTGTGTCTCAGTCAGTGTCACAGTGTGTCTCAGAGAGTCAGGGAGAGTCTGAGAGTGTCACAGTCTGTCTCAGAGAGTGTCACAGTGTGTCACCGTCTGTCAGAGAGTGTCAGTGTGTCACCGTCTGTCAGAGAGTGTCACAGAGTGTTTCAGATGTGCTAGAAAGTGTCACAGTGTGTCACCGTCTGTCAGAGAGTGTCACAGTGTGTCACCGTCTGTCAGAGAGTGTCACAGAGTGTTTCAGATGTGCTAGAAAGTGTCACAGTATGCCACAGAGAGTGTCAGAGAGTGTCACAGTGTGCCTCAGAGAGTGTCAGGGAGTGTCACAGTGTGTCACGGTGTGTCTAAGAGAGGATGACAGTGTGTCTCAGAGAGTCAGAGAGAGTCAGAGAGTATCACAATTTGTCTCAGAGAGTGTCATATTGTGACAGTCGGTCAGAGAATGTTACATTGAATTTCAGAGTGTGTCAGAGAGAGTCAGAAAGTGTCACAGTGTGTCATATTGTGTCTCAGAGAGTGTCAGAGAGTGTCAGCATTTGGCTCAGAGAGTGTCACTCTCTGTCAGAGAATGTTACGTTGTATTTCAGAGTGTGTCAGAGAGAGTCAGGAAGTGTCACAGTGTTGTCATGCTGTTTCTCAGAGAGTGTCATAGAAAGTCAAACTGTATCTCAGTGTGTCTCAGAGAGTGTCAGAGAGTGTCACAGTGTGTCTCAGAGAGTGTCAGGGAATGTCACAGTGTGTTTCAGAGAGTCAGAGAGAATACGAAAGTGTCACAATCTGTCTCAGAGAGAGCCAGATACGAGCAGAGAGTGTCACAGTGTGTTTGAGAAAGTGCCAGAGAGTGTCGCAGTGTGTTTGAGAAAGTGCCAGAGAGTGGTCCAATGTGACTCAGCATGTATCAGAGAGTGTCACAGAGAATTTCAGAGAGAGTCAGAGATGTCACAGTGTGTCTCAGAGATTCAGGGAGAGTCAGAACGTGTCACAATCTGTCAGCGAGTGTCACAGTGTGTCTCAGAGAGAGTCAGAGAGTGTCACAGTGTGTCTCATAGAGTGTCAGATAGGGTCAGAGAGTGTCACAGTGCGTCTCAAAGTGTGAGAGAAAGTCAGAGAGTGTCATGGTGTGTCTGAAAGAGTGTCAGAGAGAGTCAGAGAGTGTCAGATTGTGTCTCAGACAGTGTCAGATAGTGTCAGGATTTGGCTCATAGAGTGTCACAGTGTGTCTCAGAGAGTGTCAGAGCGGGTCAGAGAGTGCCACAGTGTGTCTCAGTGAATCAGAGAGAGACAGAAAGTGTCACAGTGTGTCTCAGAGAGAGTCACAGTGTCTCAGAAAATGTCACCGTATGTCAGAAAGTGTCACAGTCGTTCAGAGAGTGTCATAGTGTGTCACAGAAATTGTCACAGTTTGTCAGAGCGTGACACAGTGTATCTCAGAGAGTGACAGAGAGAGTCAGAGAGTGTCAGAGTGTGTCTAACTGAGTGTCAGAGAATGTCACAGTTTGTCACAACCTGTCAGAGAGTGTCACAGTGTGTTGTGCTGTGCCTCAGAGGGTATCAGAGAGAGTCTGAGAGTGTCACAGTCTGTTTCCGAGAGTGTCACAGTGTGTCTCAGATAGTGACACAGTGTGTCTCCTGACACTATCTGACACTCTCTGAGACACAATCTGACACTCTCTGACTCTCTCGGACACTCTTTCAGACACACCATGACACTCTCTGACTTTCTCTCACACTTTGAGACGCACTGTGACACTCTCTGACCCTATCTGACACTGTCTGAGACACACTATGACACTCTCTGAACTTCTCTGAGACACACTGTGACACTCGCTGACAGATTGTGACACTTTCTGACTCTCCCTGAATCTCTGAGACACACTGTGTCTCAGAGAGTCAGCAAGTAACACAGTCTGCCTTTAAGGGTGTCACAGTGTGTCACAGTCTGTCAGAGAGTGTCATAGTGCTATTCAGAGAGTGTCACAGTGTGTTTCAGAGAGACTCAGAGAGTGTCACTGTGTGTCTCAGCGACTATCAGAGTGTGTCAGAGTGTGTCACAGTCCCTCAGAGAGTGTCGCAGTGTGTCTCAGAGAGTGTTGCAATGTGTTTGAGAGCGTGTCAGAGAGTGTCACAGTGTGTCTCAGAGTGCCAGAGAGAGTCACATAGTGTTCCAGTGTGTTACAGTCTGTCAGAGAGTGTCACAGTGTGCCTCGGAGATAGTCAGAGAGTGTCACAGTGTGCCTCAGAGAGTCAGGGAGAGTCAGGAAGTGTCACAGTCTGTCTCAGAGAGTGTCAGGGAATGTCACAGTGTGTTTCAGAGAGTCAGAGAGAATACGAAAGTGTCACAATCTGTCTCAGAGAGAGCCAGATACGAGCAGAGAGTGTCACAGTGTGTTTGAGAAAGTGCCAGAGAGTGTCGCAGTGTGTTTGAGAAAGTGCCAGAGAGTGGTCCAATGTGACTCAGCATGTATCAGAGAGTGTCACAGAGAATTTCAGAGAGAGTCAGAGATGTCACAGTGTGTCTCAGAGATTCAGGGAGAGTCAGAACGTGTCACAATCTGTCAGCGAGTGTCACAGTGTGTCTCAGAGAGAGTCAGAGAGTGTCACAGTGTGTCTCATAGAGTGTCAGATAGGGTCAGAGAGTGTCACAGTGCGTCTCAAAGTGTGAGAGAAAGTCAGAGAGTGTCATGGTGTGTCTGAAAGAGTGTCAGAGAGAGTCAGAGAGTGTCAGATTGTGTCTCAGACAGTGTCAGATAGTGTCAGGATTTGGCTCATAGAGTGTCACAGTGTGTCTCAGAGAGTGTCAGAGCGGGTCAGAGAGTGCCACAGTGTGTCTCAGTGAATCAGAGAGAGACAGAAAGTGTCACAGTGTGTCTCAGAGAGAGTCACAGTGTCTCAGAAAATGTCACCGTATGTCAGAAAGTGTCACAGTCGTTCAGAGAGTGTCATAGTGTGTCACAGAAATTGTCACAGTTTGTCAGAGCGTGACACAGTGTATCTCAGAGAGTGACAGAGAGAGTCAGAGAGTGTCAGAGTGTGTCTAACTGAGTGTCAGAGAATGTCACAGTTTGTCACAACCTGTCAGAGAGTGTCACAGTGTGTTGTGCTGTGCCTCAGAGGGTATCAGAGAGAGTCTGAGAGTGTCACAGTCTGTTTCCGAGAGTGTCACAGTGTGTCTCAGATAGTGACACAGTGTGTCTCCTGACACTATCTGACACTCTCTGAGACACAATCTGACACTCTCTGACTCTCTCGGACACTCTTTCAGACACACCATGACACTCTCTGACTTTCTCTCACACTTTGAGACGCACTGTGACACTCTCTGACCCTATCTGACACTGTCCGAGACACATTATGACACTCTCTGAACTTCTCTGAGACACACTGTGACACTCGCTGACAGATTGTGACACTTTCTGACTCTCCCTGAATCTCTGAGACACACTGTGTCTCAGAGAGTCAGCAAGTAACACAGTCTGCCTTTAAGGGTGTCACAGTGTGTCACAGTCTGTCAGAGAGTGTCATAGTGCTATTCAGAGAGTGTCACAGTGTGTTTCAGAGAGACTCAGAGAGTGTCACTGTGTGTCTCAGCGACTATCAGAGTGTGTCAGAGTGTGTCACAGTCCCTCAGAGAGTGTCGCAGTGTGTCTCAGAGAGTGTTGCAATGTGTTTGAGAGCGTGTCAGAGAGTGTCACAGTGTGTCTCAGAGTGCCAGAGAGAGTCACATAGTATTCCAGTGTGTTACAGTCTGTCAGAGAGTGTCACAGTGTGCCTCGGAGATAGTCAGAGAGTGTCACAGTGTGCCTCAGAGAGTCAGGGAGAGTCAGGAAGTGTCACAGTCTGTCTCAGAGAGTGTCACAGTGTGTCACTGTCTGTCTCAGAGAGTGTCACAGTGTGTCACCGTCTGTCGTAGAGTTTTTTTTAGATTCGATTAGATTACTTACAGTGTGGAAACATGCCCTTCGGCCCAACAAGTCCACACCGACCCGTTGACGCGCAACCCACCCATTCCCCTACATTGACCCTTACCTAACACTATGGGCAATTTTTGCATGGCCAATTCACCTGACCTGCACACCTTTGGTCTGTGGGAGGAAACCGGACCACCCAGACAAAACCCACGCAGACACGGGGAGAACGTGCAAACTCCACACCGTCAGTCGCCTGAGAGAGTCTGGGAATGTCACAGTGTGTTTCAGAGAATGTCAGAGTGTGTCGCAGTGTATCTCAGAGAGTGTCACAGTCTCTCAGAGAGTGTTTCAGTGTGTCACAGTCTGTCAGAGTGTCACAGAGAGACAGAGAGTGTCACAGTGTGTCTCAGAGAGTGTCAGAGTGAGTCAGAGAGTGTCACAGTATGTCATACTGTGCCTCTGTGAGTGTCAGAGAGAGTCAGACTGTATCACAGTGTGTAACAGAGAGAGTCAGAGAATGTCAGTGAGTGTCACAATCTGTCTCAGAGAGTGTCAGAACGGGTCAGAGAGTGTCACAGTGTGTGTCAGGGAGTCAGAGAGAGACAGAACGTGTCACAGTGTGTCTCAGAAAGTGTCACAATATGTCACAGTCTGTCAGAGAGTGTGACATTGTGTCTCTGTGAGTGTCACAGTGTGTCTCAGAGAGTCAGAAAGTGACACAGTCTGCCTTTGAGGGTGTCACAGTGTGTCACAGTCTGTCAGAGAGTGTCATAGTGCTATTCAGAGAGTGTCAGAGAGTGTTTCAGAGAGATTCAGAGAGTGTCACTGTGCGTCTCAGCGACTATCAGAGTGTGTCAGAGTCCCTCAGAGAGTGTCGCAGTGTGTCTCAGAGAGTGTCACAGTGTGTCACCGTCTGTCAGAGAGTGTCACAGTCTGTCAGAGTGTTTTATTTTAGATTCGATTAGATTACTTACGGTGTGGAAACAGGCCTTTCGGCCCAACAAGTCCACACTGACCCATTGAAGCGCAACCCACCCACTCCCCTACATTGACCCCTTACCTAACACTATGGGCAATTTAGCATGGCCAATTCACCTGACCTGCACATCTTTGGACTGTTGGAGGAAACCGGAGCACCCGGAGGAAACCCACGCAGACACGGGGAGAATGTGCAAACTCCACACAGTGAGTCGCATGAGTCGGGAATTGAACCCGGGTCTCTGGCGCTGTGAGGCAGCAGTACTAACCACTGTGCCACCGTGCCGCCCACACAGAGTGTCACAGAGTGTTTCAGATGTGCTAGAAAGTGTCACAGTATGCCACAGAGTGTCAGAGAGTGTCACAGTGTGTCCCAGAGAGTGTCACAGTGGGTTGGAGAGTGTCAGAGAGAGTCACAGTGTGTGTCAGAGAGTGTCACAGTGTGTCACAGTGTGTCTAAGAGAAGATGACAGTGTGTCTCAGAGAGTCAGAGAGAGTCAGAAAGAGTCACAATTTGTCTCAGAGAGTGTCACAGTCTTTCAGAGAGTGTCACAGTCTCTCAGAGAGTCAGAGAGAGTCACAGTGTGTCTCAGCGAGTCAGAGAGTGTCACAGTGTGTCTTAGAGAGTCAGAGAATCAGAAAGTGTCACAATCTGTCTCAGAGAGAGTCAGATACGAGCAGAGAGTGTCACAGTGTGTTTGAGAAAGTGCGAGAGAGTATCACAGTGTGTTTGAGAAAATGCCAGAGAGTGTTCCAGTGCGTCTCAGCGTGTGTCAGAAAGTGTCACAGAGAGTGTCAGAGAGAGTCAGAGAGTGTCACAGTGTACCTCAGCGTGTGTCACAGAGTGCCACAGAGAGTTTCAGAGAGAGTCAGTAAGTGTCACAGTGTGTCTCAGAGAGAGTCAGGGAATGTCACAGTGTGGTTCAGAGAATGTCAGAGTGTGTCGCAGTGTGTCTCAGAGAGTCAGAGAGAATCAGAAAGTGTCACAATCTGTCTCAGAGAGAGTCAGATACGAGCAGAGAGTGTCACAGTGTGTTTGAGAATTGCCAGAGTGTCGCAGTGTGTTTGAGAAAGTGCCAGAGTGTGTTTCAGTGTGTCTCAGCATGTGTCAGAGAGTGTCACAGAGCGTTTCAGAGAGAGTCAGAGAGTGTCACAGTGTATTTCAACGTGTGTCACAGAGTGCCACAGAGAGTTTCAGTGAGAGTCAGAGATGTCACAGTGTGTCTCAGAGATTCAGGGAGTCAGAAAGTGTCACGATCTGACAGCGAGTGTCACAGTGTGTCTCAGAGAGTGTCAAAGCGTGTCACAGTGAGTCTCGGAGAGTGTCACAGTGTGTCTCAGAGAGTGTCATAGTGTGTCTCAGAGAGTCAGAAAGTGGCACAGTGTGTTTCAGAGAGTGTCAGAGCGTTTCACACTGAGTCACAGTCTGTCAGAGAGTGTATAGTGTTTCAGAGAGAGTCAGAGAGTGTCACAGTTTCTCTAAGTAAATGTCAGAGTGAGTCGGGGAGTGTCACAGTCTCTCAGAGAGTGTCACAGTGTGTCTCAGGGAGTGTCATTGTGAGTCAGAGCGTGTCATAGTGTGTCATATTGTGTCTCAGAGAGTGTCAGAGATAGTCAGACTCTATCACAATGTGTCTCAGAGTGTGTCACAGTCTGTCTCAGAGAGGGTCATTGTGAGTCAGAGCGTGTCATAGTGTGTCATATTGTGTCTCAGAGAGTGTCAGAGATAGTCATTGTGTGTCTCAGAGTGTGTCACAGTCTGTCCCAGGGAGTGTCATAGTGGGTCACAATCTGTAAGAGAAGGTTACAGTATATTTCAGAGTGAGTCAGACGGAGTCAGAAAGTGTCACAGTCTGTCTTTGAGAGTGTCACAGTGTGTCACAGTCTGTCAGAGAGTGTCACAATGTGTCTCAGAGAATATCAGATAGGATCAGAGAGTGTCACAGTGCATCTCAAATTGTCAGAGGGAGTCAGAGAGTGTCCCAGTATGTCTCAGCGAGTGTCAGTGTGTCACAGTGTGTCACAGTCTGTCAGAGTGTCACAGTGTGTCTCAGAGAGTGTCAGATAGTGTCACAGTGGGTCAGAGAATGTCAGAGTATGTCACAGTGTGTCTCAGAGAGTGTCACAGTCTGCCACAGTCTCTCAGAGAGTGTTTCAGTCTGTCACAGTCTGTCAGAGAGTGTCGCAGAGCGCCTCAGAGCGCGTCAGACAGTGTCACAGTGTGTCTCAGTGAGTGTCACAGTGTGTCTCAGAGAGTCAGAGAGAGAGAGTGTCAGAAAGTGTCATAATCTGTCAGAGAGTGTCACAGTGTGACACAGTCTGTCAGAGAGTGTCACAGTGTGTCACCGTCTGTCAGAGAGTGTCACAGAGTGTTTCAGATGTGCTAGAAAGTGTCACAGTGTGTCTCAGAGAGTGTCACAGTGGGTTGGAGAGTGTCGGAGAGTGTCACAGTGTGTCTCAGAGAGTGTCACAGTGTGCTGGAGAGTGTCAGTGAGTGTCACAGTGTGTCTCAGTGAGTGTCACAGTGTGTTGGAGAGTGTTCGAGAGTGTCACAGTGTGTTTCAGTGAGTGTCAGAGAGTGTCAGAAAGTGTCAGTTTGTCTCAGTGAGTGTCCCAGTGTGTCTCAGAGAGTCAGAGAGAGAGTCAGAAAGTGTCAGATTGTCTCAGTGAGTGTCACAGTGTGTCTCAGAGAGAGAGAGAGAGTCAGAAAGTGTCATAATCTGTCTTTAAGAGTGTCTCAGTGTGACACAGTCTGTCAGAGAGTGTCACAGTCTGCCTCACAGAGTGTCAGAGCGTGTGACAGTGTGTCGCAATGTGTCTAAGAGAGGATGACAGTGTGCCTCAGAGAGTCAGAAAGAGTCACAATTTGTCACAGAGAGTGTCACATTGTGACAGTCTGTCAGAGAATGTTACATTGTATTTCGGAGTGTGTCAGAGAGAGTCAGGAAGTGTCACAGTATGTCATGCTGTGTCTCAGAGAGTGCAGAGAGTGTCAGCATTTGGCTCAGAGAGGGTCACTCCCTGTCAGAGAATGTTACATTGTATTTCAGCGTGTGTCAGAGAGAGACAGGAAGTGTCACGGTGAGTCATACTGTGTCTCAGAGAGTGTCATAGAAAGTCAGACTGTGTCACAGTGCGTCTCAGAGAGTGTCAGAGTGAGTCACAGAGTGTCAGAGAGAGTCAGTGAGTGTCACAGTGTGTCTCAGAGAGAGTCAGGGAATGTCATAGTGTGTTTCAGAGAATGTCAGAGTGTGTCACAGTGTGTCTCAGAGAGTGTCAGAGAGTGTCACAGTGTGTCTCAGAGAGTGTCAGATAGTGTCAGAGAGTGTCACAGTGCATCTCAAAGTGTCCGAGAAAGTCAGAAAGTGTCATGGTCTGTCTGAAAGAGTGTCAGTGAGAGTCAGAGATTGCCACAGTGTGTCTGAGAGTTTCAGACAGAGTCAGAGAGTGTCAGATTGTGTCTCAGAGAGTGTCACAGTGTGTCAGAGAGAGTCAGGAAGTGTCACAGTATGTCATGCTGTGTCTCAGAGAGTGCAGAGAGTGTCAGCATTTGGCTCAGAGAGGGTCACTCCCTGTCAGAGAATGTTACATTGTATTTCAGCGTGTGTCAGAGAGAGACAGGAAGTGTCACAGTGAGCCATACTGTGTCTGAGAGAGTGTCATAGAAAGTCAGACTGTGTCACAGTGCGTCTCAGAGAGTCAGAGAGAGTTAGAACGTGTCACAGTCTGTCTTAGAGAGTGTCACAGTGTGTCACAGTCTGTCAGAGAAGGTTACAGTATATTTCAGAGAGAGTCAGAGAGAGTGAGAAAATGTCACAGTCTGTCTTTGAGAGTGTCTCAATGTGCCAGTCTGTCAGAGAGTATCATAGTGTGCCTTAGAGAGTGTCAGAAAGAGTCAGAGAATGTCACAGTGTGTTTAAGAGAGTGTCAGAGAGTGTCACAGTGTGTCTAAGAGAGTGTCTCAGTGTGTCTCAGAGAGCCAGAGAGTGTCAGAAAGTGTCACAGTATTTCTCAGAGAGTGTCACTGTGAGACACAATCTGTCAGAGAATCTTACAGTGTGTTGCAGAGTGTCTCAGAGAGAGTCAGAAAGTGCCACAGTGTGTCATACTGTGTCTCAGAGTGTCAGAGAGTGTCTGCATTTGGCTCAGAGGGTGTCACAGTCTGTCAGAGAGTGTCACAGTGTGTATCAGAGAGTGTCAGATAGGATCAGAGATTGTCGCAGTGCGTCACAGAGAGTGTTAGATAGGAACAGTGCGTGTCACAGTGTGTCTAAGAGAGTGTCAGAGAGTGTCACAGTGTGTCACAGTCTGCCAGAGAGTGTCACAGTGTGCCTCAGAGAGTGTCCGATAGGATCAGAGATTTTCACAGTGTGTGTCAGAGACACAGGGAAAGTCAGAAAGTGGCACAGTCTGTCTCTGAGAGTGTCACAGTGTGTCACAGTCTGTCAGAGAGCGTCACAGAGTGTTTCAGAGAGAGTCAGAGAGTGTCTCATCGTATCATCGTCTATCAGAGAATGTCACAGTGTGTCACAGTCTGTCAGAGAATGTCACAGTGTGTCTCAGAGATTCAGAGAGAGTCAGAAAGTGTAATAGTCTGTCTCAGAGAGTGTCACAGTGTGTCAGAGAGTATCACAGTGGATCTCAGAGAGTGTCAGAGAGTGTCAGTATTTGGCTCAGAGAGTGTCACAGTCTGTCAGAAAGTGTAAAAGCCTGTCTCTGAGAGTGTCACAGTGTGTTGGAGAGTGCCAGAGAATGTCACAGTGTGTCTCAGACAGTGTCACAGTGTGTTTCAGAGAGTGTCAGTGTAGGGGGTAGTGTAATTTTTAAATGGTTAGCTGCATTTTAGTCTTTTCTACCTTATAGTAAACACAAGCAGACACTCGAAACTGTTGCCGGACCTCCCCCATGTTTTTATGAATGAAACAATTGTAACAGCTTTCCTCGATAGCTGAGAGACCGCCCTTAACCACAGTTGTACAACATCATCCATATAAGGAAAGAACGGGGAGCTCGAACACTGATTGGCCAAGTGAATAACAAAATAATCGCAGGCACCAGAACCCAAATAAGGAAACCAGTGGGGAACCCTAGCACTCATTGGTCAAGACAGCAGTAGGAGACCCAGCCCACATATACGTGTATATAATGCGTGGAGATTACTATGCTTGTGTGTGTACCCACGGGAACAACACCCGGCTTTGCAAAGTTGAATGAAAAAGTTTTGGACAGACTCCTCCATGTCTTTGTTCCTGGGAAGCGAAATAAAAGTGCCGGAGATGGGGCCGGACAGCCGCTTATCTCGCACAATTGGGGGCTCGTCCGGGATGAAATAATTATTGCCGGGGGGAAGTCTCTTCGGCTCACGGATCAAGCCTGATCACAACAAAGACGCGTCTAGTATATATTTATACTTCTCACTGATCAGCTTGGTCCGTCGGCTGTCGGCCAAGAGAGGATGTGACCCGGCTCATTTAAAAATAATTTTGAATCCTGGAAAAAGGGACACACGGACGAGTGCTGGGACGACCGGTTAGTGACTATACACGGAGGTACACACATTTAAAAAGGCCAGACAACTCCGTGCACGGATCAAGGTAAGAGAGTTTCTTTTGTTCTTCCTTGTTGGCCGCGTGGTTTTGACGGTCATCTGTGAAAACCCTTTGGGCGTTTAAGACCAGGACCGAAGATAAACCACGGGAAATTGTGGTTTTGACGGTCATCTGTGAAAACGTTTTAGGCGTTTAAGACCAGGACCGAAGATAGACCATGGGAAATCAGACTTCTAGATTTACTAAGGAGAAGTCAGGGAAGACTGCAAATGGGAATGAAATACCCCCCGATAGTCCATTAGGTCGGAAGTTAAGTCTATGGACGGAAAGTAGTAGAACGAAGGACTTAAAGAAAGAGACCATGATAAAATATTGTTGTTTTATATGGACCAAAGAACCTATCCGCGCCCCCTCGGTAGTTTGGCCCGAGTATGGGTCTGATGAAGACTGGGTGTGTCAAATCCTAAATGTATATGTTAACAGAAAACAACCGTTTGACCCAGAAGAGAGCAAATACGCCGCCGCCTGGTTGGCGGGCGACGGCGAGAGTCCCACGCGTCTCTATCCTCTGATTCCCCAAACAGACCCGAGGAAGCCCCAGAAGTCTTGGGACATCCTCACCGATGGTTTGCCACCGTCCGCCCCGCCCCCGTATATACCACCCGCGCACGACCAGGCGTCCAGCGCGGACCTTCCTCCTGCGACGGATAAATCCGATTCCCAGCAGGCTACGATCAGTGAGGAAGGGACTGCTGGTGGGGGGGGGGGCACAGGAGGGGGCGCAGAACCCACCCCAGGCACTAGGAAATCAGTCCGACTCGAGATGCGGAAAGGTCGAGAAGAGGGATTGAGAGCTGGGAGGAGTGACAATATTGAACAGCTGAACCCCTTACGAGGGGTGCCGTTTGGGAATGAACGGACCGGGTTCGTAGTACAACCTTTAAATTCTGGGGATATCTGGCAACTCCATAACAAACTACCCCGTCTACTGGACGACCCCGTCAGTGTGGGAATACAACTGGACCAATTTCTGGGGCCCAGTATATACACATGGGCTGAACTGCAGGCCATGATGAGAATACTATTTAATTACGATGAAATTGTTATGATCCGGAATAGTACAATGGCCATTTGGGATAGGGAGCATCAGGAGGCCCTCAGCATGGAGAGCAGAAGTACCCCTTAGAGGACCCCCGGTGGGATCATAACGACGCGGTGGGACGGGCCAATATGACAGATCTCAGAAGCCTTATAATCAGGGGGATCCAAACCTGTGTGCCCAAACAGCGGAATTTAGCGAAAGCATTCGAAGTTGGACAGAAAAAGGATGAATCCCCGAGTGAGTTTTTAGACCGTTTGCGGGAGTCCACGCGAAAGTATTCAGGTTTAGACCCCGATGGGGAAATAGGCAAGGGCATGCTTAAGGTGCACTTTGTGACTAAGTCATGGCCTGACATTCATAAGAAATTACAGAAAGTGGAGGATTGGGCTGAAAAGGATGTTGCAGAATTATTACGGGAAGCACAGAAGGTGTACGTTCAGAAGGATGTAATAAGGGAGAAACATAAGACAAAAATGATGGTGGCAGCCGTACGGGAAGCTTGTAAGTCCACCGGAATAGGGGAGGGAGGTTATGGGGTGGAAAGAGGAACGTCGAAGGAAAGTTGTAGAGGGAGAGGAGCGAGACGGGGCAGAAGTGAGAGAGGAGGATCTTATGGAATTGAGCGGCCTCAGGTGGCCGGGTGTTACCATTGCGGGAAGCTGGGACACTTCAAAAGGGATTGTCCCGAGTTTAAAAGGGAAAGAGAAGGGATGTATGAAATGGAGCGTGAACAAATGGATTAGGGAAGTCAGGGGAGGATCGGAACACGGGCCTACCAAGAACCCCTGGTAAATTTACGGGTGGGCCCATTTAGACAAGATGTTACCTTCTTAGTTGACACAGGCGCCGGCAGGTCCTCAATTCCCCTCCATCCTAGGGGGGTTGGCTTCCAAGCTAAAACATTAAACATTTCAGGAGTTAAGGGTGGGGTTTTTAGTGTGAAAATATTCGAACCACAACCCTTGCGGCTGGAGGAGGAGGAGCTCCAGGTGGAACTCCTTCACCTCCCCCATCTTCCCTATGGGTTGTTGGGACGGGATTTGATAGTCCGTTTCGGATTACGAATAGAAGTGGGAGAAGAGGAAGAATTAGCCGTTACCATGTCATACCTTAGTGAGTCCCGATTGACAGAGATAGATCCTAGGGTTTGAGTCGCCAAAGGGAACCGGGGGGACTCGCAATTCGACCTGTGGAGGTCAAATTAAAGCCCCAGAGCCCCGACGTCAGAGTGCGCCAATACCCCATCTCTTGGGAAGGGAGGCAGGGCCTGAAGACAGTTATGGAAGACCTAATAAAAGATGGATTGGTAGAGCCCTGTATGTCACGATACAATTACCCCATCCTGCCGGTCCGGAAGTCGGACGGGAGCTACCGAATGGTCGAAGACCTAAGGGAAGTAAATAAAATTGTCCAAGTACGGCACCCTGTGGTACCGAACCCATACACTATTCTGGGGCGAATACCCCCGGACCACGGCTGGTTTAGTGTTATAGACTTAAAGGATGCCTTCTGGGCGTGTCCCCTGGACAAGGACAGTAGGGATCTTTTTGCTTTTGAATGGGAGGATCCTGATACTGGCAGAAAACAGCAGTACAGGTGGACCGTGCTCCCCCAAGGATTCACTGAGTCCCCGACTCTGTTCAGGCAGATTCTGGAACAATTATTGGAGGGACTAACCTTGTCCCCGGCCCTTAAGCTTATACAATACGTGGACGATCTCCTTTTATCCGGGCCCACGGAGGAGGACGTCCTACTTGGGACTAATGCCCTGTTAAATTGCCTAGCTGAGAAGGGGTTAAGCGTGAGTCAGAAGAAGCTCCAATATGTCGAGAAAGAGGTTAAGTACCTGGGACACTTGATAAGCCAGGGACAGAAACGAATAAGTCCAGAAAGAGTGCGGGCAATAATCGAACTAGGCCTCCCAACGACCAAGAGGGAGTTGCGGAAGTTCTTGGGACTCTTAGGCTATTGTCGGTTATGGATAGACGACTATGCCCCCCTTACTAAAGACTTGTACCTAAAACTCATTGAGGAGGCACCCAACAGAATAAAATGGGAGGAGGAGGAGAAAAAGTTAATTGGAATTCTAAAAGAAAAATTGATGACCGCACCTGTTTTAAGCTTGCCGGATTTTAGGAAGACATTTCGTCTCTTTGTGAACTCCAGAAAGGGAACCACTCTTGGAGTATTGACCCAGGATTGGGGGGGAAAAAGGAAGTCCGTGGCTTTCCTGTCAAACATTCTGGATCCAGTCTCCCGAGGGTGGCTGGAGTGTGTCCAAGCGGTGGCAGCCACGGCAAAGCTGGTAGAGGAAAGCAGGAAGTTAACTTTCGGGGCCCCCTTGACAGTCACTACTCCCCACCAGGTTAGAACTATCCTGAATCAGAAGGCCGGGAGGTGGCTGACTGACTCGAGAATTCTGAAATATGAAGCCATATTGTTAGACCGAGAAGACCTCCGAATAGAAGTCGGGGGCTGCCAGAACCCGGCGGACGTTCTTTGGAAAGGGGAAGGGGAGGGGGAACTGGAACACTGCTGTTCAGACATAATAGAGTACCAGAGTAAAGTGAGGGAAGATCTGAGGGACACCCACTTACATGCAGGAAGTCAGTGGTACATTGACGGGTCCTCTCGAGTGATAGATGGGAAAAGACACAACGGTTATGCAGTCATTAGTGAGACTGGTTGGGAATTAGTGGAAAGTTGACGGCTACCGAATGCCTGGTCCGCACAAACGTGCGAATTGTACGCCTTGCACCGGGCTCTGAGGAATTTAAAGGGAATAGCCAGGACAATCTACACTGACTCTAAGTATGCCTTTGGGGTAGTACACACCTTTGGGAAAATCTGGAAGGAAAGGGGAATGATAAATAGTAGAGGAAAGGAGTTGGTCCACGAGGAACTAGTAGCCATGATCTTGGAGGATTTGTTGCTGCCACAAGAGATTGCTGTAGTACATGTGAAAGGGCACCAGAAAGACGATAAAATAGAGACCCTGGGGAATCAATTGGCGGATGAACAGGCAAAATTGGCCGGGATGGGGAAGGAAGTAATAAACTGCCTGGTAAGGATTCCCCAGATATCCGAAGTTACCGAAGTGCCCACGTTTACTCACAAAGAAGAAACTCTTCTTGCGTCTCTGGGGGGTACAAAGGATAGGGAAGGGAAATGGACCTTACCCGATGGCCGCCAGCTACTAAATCGACCGTTGACGCGGGACATTATTGCCCGTCTACACCAAGGGGGTCACTGGGGCGCCCAGGCACTGTATGATGCCTTCCTGCGCCGATATGCTCACCCTGGTCTGTACTCGGTAGCCAAGCAGGTCACAGGAGATTGCATAACATGTCGAAAGATTAACAAAAGGGGGCTGCGGCAGCATGCAAGACAAGGGGGTAGGAGTCCGGCCTACAGGCCGTTTGAGTATGTCCAGGTAGATTACACTGAGCTCCCCGCCATTGGTCGCCTGAAGTATCTCTTAGTAGTAGTAGATCACCTGACAGGATGGGTGGAAGCTTTCCCCACTGCCACGGCAACAGCAACTCAGGTTAGCAAAATTCTACTCGAACAAATCATCCCACGATTTGGGCTACCCCGCGCTATTGACTCTGACCAGGGGAGCCACTTCACCTCGACCGTCCTCCAGAATGTAGTGCAAGCAATGGGGATTGACTGGGATTTGCACACCCCCTGGCATCCCCCCTCCTCGGGCAAGGTCGAAAGAATGAACCAGACCATCAAAAAGCAGCTAACCAAACTCACCAGTGAAATCGGCCTGCCTTGGACCAAATGCCTACCCCTTGCCCTATTGCAAATTCGCACCCAGCCAAGGCGGGATTTGGGCATCTCCCCTTTCAAAATGCTGTTTGGCCTCCCGTTCCATGGGCCGAAGGGGGAACCTCCTGTATTCGAGTCTCGGGATATGTTTGTGCAAAAATATGTGGTGGCTCTGGGATCTGCTCTATCTCGTTTACGCCAACAGGGACTTTTGGCACAGACGCCGCCCCTCGATTTTGCAGTGCACACCGTCAAGCCGGGTCAGTGGGTCCTGATTAAAAGCTGGAAGCAACGTACCCTCGAACCAACTTGGGACGGTCCCTTCCTGGTACTTTTGACGACCGAAACGGCTGTCCGTACGGCCGAAAAGGGCTGGACACTTTACACTCGAGTCAAGAGACCAGTGCCACAACCGACGGAGGACGAACGAAGCTCTCTGACAAAGGCATCTAAGGAACAGAGACCCTGAGAACAAACTAATCGGACTTTGGCGAGTCTAAAGGAACTGTGCCCTCTGGCTACAGGTGTCGCGACAAAATGTGGCCAATCGTATTGTTAACTTGCTATGCCATTATCGTTGGGCTGGGTCATAGTATGCGTGTTACCCAATTTGGCCTCCGGAAAAAAACAAGCAGAGGACCGTCAGTGGTTCTCCATCTCCGTGCTTGCCAACAAGCCAACACAGACATTTAACTTAGACCTATGTGGGTTGGTGCCCTGTAGGACTAAAAGTGAACTGAATCAAACTAAGCGGAACCTAGAGAGAGAAAGGGGATTCCAGGGTCAGACGTTAGTATTACAATTGCATGGTAGGGAAGGCATACATAGGACTCCAGCCCCCGGGGTCCAGGCTATGGTGTCAGTTGTCCGTGATCCCATCACCCCTGGACAGGATTGTGGGCAGAATCAGTGCAATCCGCTCTATCTGACCATAAAGAACTTGGGAAACAACGGGGCGAGCCTTAATGGAACAAAACTGGGTATTAGAGTTGGGGGCCAGGCAGGATAGGAGGGGTTGCAGCTGTGCTGCACGTATAGCACGGTCATTGAAGCTGAGTCTGGGGGCTCATCCGCCACCGATGAGCAGGAAAAGATTAGAATAATTGAGGTGACGGATTTGGAAAAGACCTTTGAAACAGAAATGGGATATGGGGAGGCGAATGCCTGGATGGAATGGGTCAAATATACTGTGAGGAGCATGAAAAAGAGTGATTGCTACGCATGCACGAGTGCCCGCCCTCACCCTCAGGTGGTCCCATTCCCGCTGGGATGGGAGAAACACCCACGAGCTTTGGACTGCATGGTAAGGCTGTACCAGGACCGAGAGGCCTGGAACGACTCCACTTGTCGACCCTTGAGTTTGAAGTTTCCCCCCGTCAGGTCTGAGGGGGCGCCCCGCCCGCCATCATTCTCAGCGGTAACGGGTATGCACCAGGCCTGCGTCTCTCGGACGGGACTACAGTGGGACAACGATGTGGGGACATTTGACAAGTGCAGCGGATCAATTCTGCTGGTCAATGAAACTACTGGGGGCGGGAATTACTCCCACATTCATGTTCCTAGGGCAGTCCTCTGGTGGTACTGTGGTGGGAGGGTTCTGCGACCGACCCTGCCCCAAAAATGGACGGGCACTTGTGCAATCGTTCAATTGGCCATCCCATTCACCCTGGCATTCAAAGAACAAGAGCAACCCCGTTCCAGTGGAAGGACTGAGAGAACTTTGGAGACCTCTTTCGATGATAACATATATTTAGATGTCATAGGGGTCCCCAGGGGTGTTCCTGATGATTACAAGGCTAGGAACCAGATAGCGGCGGGTTTTGAGTCGTCACTGTTCTGGTGGGTGACCATCAATAAGAACGTGGATTGGATTAATTATATTTACTACAATCAGCAGAGGTTCATTAATTATACCCGGGATGCAGTGAAAGGAATAGCAGAACAACTGGACGCCACTAGTCGGATGGCGTGGGAAAATAGGTTAGCCTTAGACATGATGTTGGCAGAGAAGGAGGGTGTTTGTGTCATGATAGGCACTCAGTGCTGCACTTTCATCCCCAACAACACAGCCCCTGATGGGTCCATCACCCGTGCCCTGGATGGACTCACCACATTGGCGGACGAACTGGCCGAAAACTCGGGTATCGACTCTGGCCTCACGGACTGGTTGGAAGCTTGGTTTGGTAAATGGACGGGGGAGGTCGTTCCCTTTCTTGTCTCATATATAGTGGTGGCAGGGGTACTCACTGCCCTTGGGTGTTGTGTTATTCCCTGCGTCCGGGGATTAACTCAACGACTGATCGAAACCGCCCTTACTAAGAGGGATGTTCCCTATGGGCAGGTTGAACGAATGAATCTCGAGATGGAACAACGTGAATCCCTCTTGGGGGGGGGGGGGTAGTATTAGAGACGGGCAGTTTGATGAATAAGCTCGGGAGTTATTAAACGCCCTGGAGAAGACACTTACGGTTTAAAAATTACAGGCCGTAAGAAAAGACTCGGGGGGTAGTGTAATTTTTAAACGGTAAGCTGCATTTTAGTCTTTTCTACCTTATAGTAAACACAAGCAGACACTCGAAACTGGTGCCGGACCTCCCCCATGTTTTTATGAATGAAACAATTGAAACAGCTTTCCTCGATAGTTGAGAGACCGCCCTTAACCACAGTTGTACAACATCATCCATATAAGGAAAGAACGGGGAACTCGAACACTGATTGGCCAAGTGAGTAACAAAATAATCGCAGGCACCAGAACCCAAATAAGGAAAACAGTGGGGAACCCTAGCACTCATTGGTCAAGACAGCAGTAGGAGACCCAGCCCACATTTACGTGTATATAATGTGTGGAGATTACTATACGTGTGTGTGTACCTGCGGGAACTGCACCCGACTTTGCAAAGTTGAATGAAAAAGTTTTGGACAGACTCCTCCGTGTCTTTGTTCCTGGGCAGGAAAATAAAAGTGCCGGAGATGGGGCCGGACAGCCGCTTATCTCGCACAGGACAGAGATAGGGGGCAGAGTGGGGGACAGAGTGGGGGTCAGAGCGAGGGGGGACAGAGTGGGGGGAGAGAGAGTGGGGTACAGAGACGGGGACAGAGAAGGGAGACAGAGAGAGGGCACGGGGGTTGTAGAGAGGCGGGACAGAGAGTGGGGGACAGAGAGAGGGGGATAGAGAGAGGGAGGACAGAAAGAGGGGGACCGAGAGAAGGGGACAGAGAGAGAGGAACAGAGAGAGAGAGGGGGACAGAGAGAGTGGACAGAGGGGGGCGGCAGAGAGGGGGTGACTGAGAGAGGTGGACAGAGAGAGAGGTGGACAGAGAGAGGTGAACAGAGAGAGAGAGGCTCATAGAGAGAGAGGACAGAGAGGGGGGAACAGAGAGATAGGGACAGACAGAGGGGCTCAGAGAGAGGGAGGACAGAGAGGGGGAGACAGAGAGGGAGGGACAGAGAGAGAGGGGACAGAGAGAGAGGCAGAGAGAGGGGGACAGAGAGAGGGAGGACAGAGAGAGGGAGGACAGAGAGCGGTGACAGAGAGGGGTGACAGAGAGAGAGAGAGAGACAGAGAGGGGGGACAGAGAGAGAGAGACGGGGGACATAGAGAGAGGACAAAGAAAGAGAGGTGACAGAGTGAGAGGGTTGACAGAGAGACGGGGGACAGAGAGAGAGGGACAGAGAGAGTTCAAACAGAGACAGGAGAACAGAGAGAGGGACATAGAGGGGGAACAGAGAGGGGGTACAGAGAAGGGGACAGAGAAAATGTAGGGACAGAAAGAGAGTGGATAGAGAGGGAGGGACATTGGGGGGACAGAGAGAGAGGGGGGAAGATTGAGAGGGGGACAGAGAGAGGGGACAGAGAAAGAGAGGGACAGAGCGAGAGGGGTGACAGAAAGAGATGGGGAACAGAGAGAGGGGACAGAGAGGGAGGGCAGAGAGCGGGGACAGAGAGAGGGGGACAGAGAGAGTGGAAACAGAGAGAGGGAGACAGAGAGAGGGAGGACAAAGAGAGGGGGACAGAGAGAGTGGGAACAGAGAGAGGGGGACAGAGAGGGGGAGGAAAGAGAAAGGGAGGCAGATAGAGGGGGTCAGAGAGAGGGAGGACAGAGAGAGGGGGAAAGAGAGAGGGGGCAGAGAGAGTGGGTAGAGGGAGATGGGGACAGAGAGAGAGAGAGGAACAGAGAGGGTGAACAGAGTGGGATACAGAGAGGGGGACAGAGAGAAAGGGGGAAGGTTGAGAGGGTTATAGAGAGAGGGGACAGAGAAAGAGAGGGGACAGAGCGAGAGGGTTGACAGAAAGAGATGGGGAACAGAGAGAGGGACAGAGAGGGAGGACAGAGAGAGGGGGTTAGAGAGAGGGGGAAAGAGAGATGGGGCAGAGAGAGTGGAAACAGAGAGAGGGGGACATAGAGAGGGAGGACAGAGAGAGTGGGACAGAGACAGTGGGAACAGAGAGAGGGGGACAGAGAGAGGGAGGGCAGAGAAAGTAGGACAGAGAGAGGGGGGACAGAGAGAGGGAGGACAGAGAGAGGAGGGATAGAGAGAGGGGGACAGAGAGAGGAGGACAGAGAGATTGGGAACAGAGAGAGGGGGAGGAGAGGAAGAGTGGGACAGAGAGATGGGGACGGGGGGCCAGAGAGAGGGGCAAAGAGAGAGGGGGAGATAGAGAGGGGACAGTGAAGGGGGACAGAGAGAGGGGACAGAGGGGGGACAGACAGAGGTGGGACAGAGAGTGGGGGACATGGGGGCAGAGTGCGGCGGGACAGAGAGAGAGGGACAGAGGGAGGGGGCAGAGAGAGGGCGACTGAGAGAGAGAGAGGGACAGAGGGAGGGGGCAGAGAGAGGGCGACTGAGAGAGAGAGGGATATAGCTCGAGGCAGAGAGAGAGGGGTACAGAGAGATGGGGACAGAATGGGTGACAGAGAGGAGGTCAGAGAGAGGGGGGCAGAGTGGGGGGAGAGAGAGGGGGGAGATTATTAGAAATATTAGTAATATTAGAAATAATAGTAAAAGTTTCTTTCAGTACATAAGAAACAAACGACAGGCAAAAGTAGACATTGGGCCACTTCAAACTGATGCAGGAAGCCTAGTGATGGGAGATAAGGAAATAGCAGGAGAACTTAACAAGTACTTTGCGTCAGTCTTCACAGTGGAAGACATGAGAAATATCCCAAAAATTAAAGGGGCTGAGTTGAGTATGGTTGCCATTACGAAAGAGATAGTGCTAGAAAAGTTAAAAAGTCTTAAAATTGATAAATCTCCTGGCCCCGATGGGATACACCCTAGAGTTCTGAGAGAGGTGGCTGAGGAAATAGCAGAGGCATTGGTTGAGATCTTTCAAGAGTCACTGGAGTCAGGAAAGGTCCCGGATGATTGGAAGATGGCTGTTGTAACCCCCTTGTTCAAGAAAGGATCAAGGCAAAAGATGGAAAATTATAGGCCAATCTGCTTAACCTCGGTTGTTGGTAAAATTCTCGAATCCATCATTAAGGATGAGGTTTCTAAATTCTTGGAAGAGCAGGGTCGGATTAGAACAAGTCAACATGGATTTAGTAAAGGGAGGTCATGCCTGACAAACCTGTTGGAATTTTTTGAAGAGGTAACAAGTAGGTTAGACCAGGGAAACCCAGTGGATGTGGTCTATCTAGACTTTCAAAAGGCCTTTGATAAGGTGCCACACGGGAGGCTGCTGAGCAAGGTGAGGGCCCATGGTGTTCGAGGTGAGCTACTGGGATGGATTGAGGATTGGCTGTCTAACAGAAGGCAGAGAGTTGGGATAAAAGGTTCTTTTTCAGAATGGCAGCCGGTGACGAGCGGTGTCCCGCAGGGTTCGGTGCTGGGGCCACAGCTGTTCGCATTATATATTAATGATTTGGATGAGGGAACCGGGGGCATTCTAGCGAAGTTTGCCGATGATACAAAGTTAGGTGGACAGGCAGGTAGTACTGAGGAAGTGGGGAGGCTACAGAAGGATCTAGACAGGTTGGGAGAGTGGTCCAGGAAATGGCTGATGGAATTTAACGTGAGCAAGTGCGAGGTCTTGCACTTTGGCAAAAAGAATAAAAGCATAGACTACTTTCTAAATGGTGAGAAAATTAATAAAGCCAAAGCACAAAGGGATCTGGGAGTGCTAGTCGAGGATTCTCTAAAGGTAAACATGCAGGTTGAGTCCGTGATTAAGAAAGCGAATGCAATGTTGTCTCTTATCTCAAGAGGGTTGGAATATAAAAGCAGAGATGTACTACTAAGACTTTATAAAGCGCTGGTTAGGCCCCATTTGGAGTACTGTGTCCAGTTTTGGTCCCCACACCTCAGGAAGGACATACTGGCACTGGAATGTGTCCAGCGGAGATTCACACGGATGATCCCTGGAATAACAGGTCTAACATATGAGGAACGGCTGAGGATACTGGGATTGTATTCGTTGGAGTTTAGAAGATTAAGGGGAGACTTAATAGAGGCGTACAAAATAATACATGGCTTGGAAAAGGTGGATGCTAGGAAATTGTTTCCATTAGGTGAGGAGACTAGGACCCGTGGACACAGCCTTAGAATTAGAGGGGGTCATTTCAGAACAGACATGCGGAGACATTTCTTCAGCCAGAGAGTGGTGGGCCTGTGGAATTCATTGCCACGGAGTGCAGTGGAAGCCGGGACGCTAAATGTCTTCAAGGCCGAGATTGATAGATTCTTGTTGTCTAGAGGAATTAAGGGCTACGGGGAGAACGCTGGTAAGTGGAGCTGAAATGCGCATCAGCCATGATTGAATGGCGGAATGGACTCGATGGGCCGAATGGCCTTACTTCCACTCCTATGTCTTATGGTCTTATGGTCTTATGGAGACAGAGATGGGGACAGAGAAGAGGGACAGAGGAAGGGTGGAACGGCGGGCAGAGAGAGGCGGGACAGAGAGAGGGGTGACAGAGAGAGGGGGACAGAGAGAAGGGAGAGAGAGAGGGGACAGAGAAGTGGACAGCGAGGGGGACAGAGAGAGAGGGGACACGGCGGGGACAGACAGAGGCGGGACAGAGAGAGCGGGGACTGAGAGAGAGGGGGGAAGTTTGAGAGGGGGACAGAGAGAGGGGACAGAGAAAGAGAGGGGTGACAGAAATAGATGGGGAACAGAGAGAGGTGACAGTGAGGGAGGACAGAGAGTTTGGGACAGAGAGAGGGGGACTGAGAGAGGGAGAGAGAGAGAGGGGCAGAGAATGTGGAAACAGAGAGAGGAGGACAGAGAGAGGGAGGACAGAGAAAGGGGACAGAGAGAGCGAGGACAGAGAGAGGGAGGACAGAGAGAGGGGGACAGAGTGGAGGACAGAGAGCGGGTCAGAGAGAGGGGGGACAGAATGGGGAAAGACAGAGAGAGGGGTCAGAGAGGGGGGAAAAGAGAGAGAATGGGACAGAGAGATGGGGACGGGGGAAGGGGGGCGGGGGTCAGAGAGAGGGGGCAGAGAGAGGGAGGGCAGAGAAAGGGGGACAGAGAGAGGGGGGACAGAGAGAGGGAGGACAGAGAGAGAGGGGACAGAGAGAGGGGGACAGAGAGAGAGGGGGACAGAGAGAGGGGACAGAGAGGAGGTGCAGAGAGAGGGTGACAGAGAGAGGTTGACAGACAGAGATGGGACAGAGAGAGGGGAACAGAGAGAGAGGGACATAGACAGTGGGGGGACAGAGAGGGGGGAACAGAGAGATAGGGACGGAGAGAGGGGGATCAGAGAGAGGGACGATAGAGAGGGGGAGAGAGAGAGTGGAGGGAAAGAGAGAGGGGGACAGAGAGAGAGGGACAGAGAGAGAGGGGACAGAGAGAGAGGGGGCAGAGAGAGGGTGACAGAGAAAGGAAGGACAGAGAGAGGGGGACAGAGAGGGGTGACAGAGAGCCCGAGACAGAGAGAGAGAGAGAGAGAGAGAGAGAGGGGGACAGAGAGGGGGTTACAGAGAGTGGGTTCCGAGAGAACGGTGGGATAGAGAGAGCGAGTGATAGAGAGAGAGAGGATAGAGGGGGGACAGAGAGAGAGAGAGAGGGGACATAGAGAGGGGACAGAGAATGAGAGATGACAGACCGAGAGGGGTGACTGAGAGACGGGGAGAGAGAGAGAGAGGGGGGGGGGGCAGAAAGAGATGAGGAACACAGAGAGGGGGACAGAGAGATTTGAAATAGAGAGAGGAGAACAGAGAGAGAGGGACGGGGGGTGGGGACAGAGTGTGGGAGACAGAGAGGGGAACAGAGGGGGGAGTCAGAGAGAATGTTGGAACAAATAGAGAGTGGATAGAGAGGGATGGACTTTGTGAGGGACAGAGAGAGAGGTTTGGAAGATTGAGAGCTGGACAGGGAGAGGGACAGAGAAAGAGAGGGGACAGAGCGAGAGGGGTGACAGAAAGAGATGGGGAACAGAGAGAAGGGGCAGAGAGGGAGGACAGAGAGAGTGGGACGGAGAGCGGGGGACAGAGAGAGGGGAAAAGAGAGAGTGGGAAAAGACAGAGGGGGACAGAGATAGGGAGGACAGAGAGAGGGAGACAGAGAGAGGGGGGACAGAGAGAGGGGGACAGAGAGAGGGAGGACAGAGAAAGGGGGACAGAGAGAGAGGGGGACAGAGAGAGGAAGGACAGAGAGAGGAGGGAGAGAGAGAGAGGGACAGAGAGAGGGGGACAGTGAAAGGGGCGACAGAGAGAGGGGGACAGAGTGGGTGGAGAGAGAGGGGACACAGAGAGGGGCAAGAGAGAGAGAGTGGGACAGAGAGATCGGGACGGGGGGACGGGGGTTCAGAGAGAGGGGGACAGAGAGAGGGGGACAGAGTGGGGGACAGAGACAGGGCACAGAGTGGGTGGAGAGAGAGGGGACACAGAGAGGGGCAAGAGAGAGAGAGTGGGACAGAGAGATGGGGATGGGCCGACGGGGGTTCAGAGAGAGGGGGACAGAGAGAGGGGGACAGAGTGGGGGACAGAGAGAGGGGGACAGAGTGGGTGGAGAGAGAAGGGATACAGAGAGGGGCAAGAGAGAGAGAGTGGGACAGAGAGATGGGGATAGGCCGACGGGGGTTCAGAGAGAGGGGGACAGAGAGAGGGGTAGTGAGAGAGGGAGGGCAGAGGGAGAGTGGACGGGGTGGGCAGACAGAGGTGGGACAGAGAGAGGGGGACGTGAGGCAGAGAGAGGCGGGACAGAAAGAGGGGGGACTGAGAGAGGGAGACAGTGAATGGGAGGACAGAGAGAGGGGTCAGAGAGAGGGGAACAGAGAGACGGGGGAAGAGAGGGGGTCAGAGAAAGGGGGGAGAGCGTAGGGGGAGAGAGAGAGGGGGAGAGGGCCGGGTCAGGGAAGCGGGACAGAGAGAGGGGGTACTGGTGGCAGAGAGAGGCAGGACAGAGAGAGGGGGACAGAGAGAGGGGGACAGAGAGAGAGAGGGGACAGAGTCAGGAGAGAGAGAGAGAGGGGTCAGAGGCAAGGGGTTGAGAGAGGGGGACAGAGAGATTGGGACGGGGTGACGGGGGTGTCAGAGACAGGGGGACAGAGAGAGGGGGAGAGAGAGAGAGGACAGAGAAGGGGACAGAGAGGGGGGCAGACAGAGGAGAGACAGAGAGAGGGGGACGTGGGGGCAGGGAGAGGCGGGAATGAGAGGGGGGACAGAGAGTGGGAGGACAGAGAGAGGGAGGACAGAGAGAGGGGGACAGAGAGATTGGGAAGGGGTGACGGGGGTGTCAGACAGAGGGGGAGAGAGAGGGGGGAGAGAGAGCGAGGGGACAGAGAAGGAGACAGGCAGAGGAGAGACAGAGAGGGGGAGACGTGGGGGCATAGAGACCGGGGAATGAGAGAGGGGACAGCGAGTGGGAGGACAGAGAGAGGGGCCAGAGAGAGGGAGACAGAGAGACGGGGACAGAGAGGGGGGCAGGCAGAGGAGAGACAGAGAGGGGGGGACGTGGGGGCAGAGAGAGGCGGGAATGAGAGAGGGGACAGAGAGTGGGAGGACAGAGAGAGGGGGACAGAGAGAGCGGGACATAGAGAGATGCAGACAGAGAGAGGGGGACAGAGAGATGGGGACAGAGAGATAGGGACAGAGTCGGGAACAGAGAGGGGGTCAGAGAGAGAGGGGACAGAGTGTGGGGAGAGAGAGAGGGGGACAGAGACAGGGACAGAGAAGGGGGACAGAGAGTGGGGACATAGAGAGGGGGACAGAGAGAGGGAGGACAGAGAGAGGGGGACCGAGAGAAGGAGACAGAGAGAGAGGGACAGAAATGGAGGGGACAGAGAGAGGGGGCAGGGAGAGGGGGACAGAGAGAGAGAGAGAGGGACATAGAGAGAGGGGGACAGAGAGATGGGGTCAGAGTTGGGGAGAGAGAGGGTCTCAGAGAGAGGGGGGACAGAGAGAGGGGGAGAGAGAGATGGAGGACAGAGAGAGAGGGACCGAGAGAGTGGGGACAGAGAGAGGGGGACGGAGAGAGGGAGGACAGAGAGAGGGGGACCGAGAGAAGGGGACAGAGAGAGAGGGACAGAGATGGTGGGGGACAGAGAGAGAGGGACAGAGAGAGTTGAATCAGAGACAGGAGAACAGAGAGAGTGACAGAGAGGGGGAACAGAGAGGGGGGACAGAGAAGGGGACAGAGAAAATGTTGGGACAGAGAGAGAGTGGATAGAGAGGGAGGGACATTGGGAGGGACAGAGAGAGAGGGGAGAAGATTGAGATGGGGACAGAGAGAGGAGACAGAGAAAGAGAGGGACAGACCGAGAGGGGTGACAGAAAGAAATGGGGAACAGAGAGAGGGGACAGAGAGGGAGGGCAGAGAGAGGGGGCAAAGAGAGGGGGACAGAGAGAGTGGAAACAGAGAGAGGGGGACAGAGAGAGGGAGGACAGAGAGAGGGGGACAGAGAGAAAGGGGGAAGGTTGAGAGGGTTACAGAGAGAGGGGACAGAGAAAGAGAGGGGACAGAGCGAGAGGGGTGACAGAAAGAGATGCGAAACAGAAAGAGGGACAGAGAGGGAGGACAGAGTGAGGAGGATAGAGAGAGGGGGAAAGAGAGAGGGGGCAGAGAGAGTGGAAACAGAGAGAGGGGGACAGAGAGAGGGAGGACAGAGAGAGTGGGACAGAAACAGTGGGAACAGAGAGAGGGGGACAGAGAGAGGGAGGACAGAGAGAGTGGGACAGAGACAGAGGGAACAGAGAGAGGGGGACAGAGAGAGGGAGGGCAGAGAAAGTAGGACAGAGAGAGGGGGGACAGAGAGAGGGAGGACAGAGAGAGGAGGGACAGAGAGAGGGGGACAGAGAGAGGAGGACAGAGAGAGTGTGAACAGAGAGAGGGGGAGGTGAGGAAGAGTGGGACAGAGAGATGGGGACAGGGGGTCAGAGAGAGGGGCAAAGAGAGAGGGGGAGATAGAGAGGGGACACTGAAGGGGGACAGAGAGTGGGACAGAGAGAGGGGACAGAGGGATGACAGACAGAGGTGGGACAGAGAGAGGGGGACGTGGGGGCAGAGTGCGGCGGGACAGAGAGAGAGGGACAGAGGGAGGGGGCAGAGAGAGGGCGACTGAGAGAGAGAGGGATATAGCTCGAGGCAGACAGAGAGAGGGGTACAGAGATGGGGACAGAGTGGGTGACAGAGAGAAGGTCAGAGCGAGGGGGGACGGTGAGGGGGAGGACAGAGAGAGGGGTCAGAGAGAGGGTGACAGAGAGAGGGGGAAAGAGAGAAGGAGCAGAGAGAGGGGGAATGAGAGGGACATCACTAGAGCCAGACAGAGAGAGGGGGACAGAGAGAGGGAGGACAGAGAGAAGGGGACAGAGAGGGGTGACAGAGAGGAGTGGACAGAGAGAGAGACAGAGAGAGAGAGAGTGGGGACAGAGAGAGAGAGGGGGGACATAGAGAAAGGACAGCGAAACCGAGGTGAGAGAGCGAGAGGGGTGACAGAGAGACGGGGGGCAGAGAGAGAGGGACAGAGAGAGTTGAAACAGAGACAGGAGAACAGAGAGAGAGGGACAGAGAGGGGGAACAGAGACGGGGGTACAGAGAAGGGGACAGAGAGGGAGTGGATAGAGAGGGAGGGATATTTGGGGGGACGGAGAGAGAGGGAGGAAGATTGAGAGGGGTCAGCGAGAGGGGACAGAGCGAGAGGGGTGACAGAAAGAGATGGGGAACAGAGAGAGGGGACAGAGAGGGAGGACAGAGAGAGGGGGACCGAGAGAGGGGGACAGAGAGAGTGGAAACAGAGAGAGGGGGACAGAGAGATGGGACAGAGAAAGAGAGGGGGACAGAGCGAGAGGGGTGACAGAAAGAGATGGGGAACAGAGAGAGGGGAAAGAGAGGGAAGACAGAGAGAGGGGGACAGAGAGAGGGGGACAGAGAGAGTGGAAACAGAGAGAGGGTGACAGAGAGAGGGAGGACAGAGAGAGGGGAGACACAGAAAGGGGGACAGATAGAGTGGGACAGAGAGAGGGAGGACAGAGAGAGGGGAGACAGAGAGTGTTGAAACAGAGAGAGGAGAACAGAGAGAGAGAGAGGAACAGAGAGGGTAAACAGAGAGGGGTACAGAGAGAGGGACAGAGAGGGGAGTCAGAGTGAATGTTGGGACAGAGAGAAAGTGGATAGAGAGGGAGGGACATTGAGGGGACACACAGAGAGGGGGAAACATTGAGAAGGTTACAGAGAGAGGGTGCAGAGAAAGAGAGGGGACAGAGCGAGAGGAGTGACAGATAGAGATGGGGAACAGAGAGAGAGAGGACAGAGAGGGAGCACAGAGAGAGGTAGGACAGAGAGAGTTGGACAGAGAGAGAGTGGGTACAGAGAGAGGGGGACAGAGACAGAGAGGGCAGAGAAAGGAGGACAGAGAGAGGGAGACAGAGAGAGGGAGGACAGAGAGAGGGGGGACAGAGAGAGGGCGACTGAGGGAGAGGGATATAGCTCGATGCAGACAGAGAGAGGGGTACAGAGAGATGGGGACAGAATGGGTGACAGAGAGGAGGTCAGAGAGAGGGGGGCAGAGTGGGGGGAGAGAGAGGGGGAGACAGAGATGGGGACAGAGAAGAGGGAATGAGGAAGGGTGGAACGGCGGGCAGAGAGAGGCGGGACAGAGAGAGGGGTGACAGAGAGAGGGGGACAGAGAGAAGGGAAAGAGAGAGGGGACAGAGAAGTGGACAGCGAGGGGGACAGAGAGAGAGGGGACACGGCGGGGACAGACAGAGGTGGCACAGAGAGAGGGGGACGTGAGGGCAGAGAGAGGCAGGACAGAGAGAGCGGGGACTGAGAGAGAGGGGGAAGTTTGAGAGGGGGACAGAGAGAGGGGACAGAGAAAGAGAGGGGTGACAGAAATAGATGGGGAACAGAGAGAGGTGACAGTGAGGGAGGACAGAGAGTTTGGGACAGAGAGAGGGGGACTGAGAGAGGGAGAGAGAGAGAGGGGCAGAGAATGTGGAAACAGAGAGAGGAGGACAGAGAGAGGGAGGACAGAGAAAGGGGACAGAGAGAGCGAGGACAGAGAGAGGGGGACTGAGTGGAGGACAGAGAGGGGGTCAGAGAGAGGGGGGACAGAGTGGGGAAAGAGGGAGAGAGGGGTCAGAGAGGGGGGAAAAGAGAGAGAATGGGACAGAGAGATGGGGACGGGGGAAGGGGACGGGGGTCAGAGAGAGGGGGTAGAGAGAGGGAGGGCAGAGAAAGGGGGACAGAGAGAGGGGGGGACAGAGAGAGGGAGGACAGAGAGAGAGGGGACTGAGAGAGGGGGACAGAGAGAGAGGGGGACAGAGAGAGGGGACAGAGAGGAGGTGCAGAGAGAGGGTGACAGAGAGAGGTTGACAGACAGAGATGGGACAGAGAGAGGGGAACAGAGAGAGAGGGACATAGAGAGTGGGAGGACAGAGAGGGGGGAACAGAGAGATAGGGACAGAGAGCGGGGGGCCAGAGAGAGGGAGGATAGAGAGAGGGGAGAGAAAGAGTGGAGGGAAAGAGAGAGGGGGACAGAGAGAGAGGGACAGAGAGAGAGGGGACAGAGAGAAGGGGCAGAGAGCGGCTGACAGAGAAAGGAAGGACAGAGAGAGGTGGACAGAGAGGGGTGACAGAGAGCGCGGGACAGAGAGAGAGAGAGACAGAGAGGGGGGACAGAGAGGGGGTTACAGAGAGTGGGTTCCGAGAGAACGGTGGGATAGAGAGAGCGAGTGATAGAGAGAGAGAGGATAGAGGGGGGATAGAGAGAGAGAGAGAGGGGACATAGAGAGGGGACAGAGAGTGAGAGATGACAGACCGAGAGGGGTGACTGAGAGACGGGGGAGAGAGAGAGAAGGGGGACAGAAAGAGATGGGGAACACAGAGAGGGGGACAGAGAGATTTGAAATAGAGAGAGGAGAACAGAGAGAGAGGGACAGAGGGGGGACAGAGTGTGGGAGACAGAGAGGGGGACAGAGGGGGGAGTCAGAGAGAATGTTGGAACAAATAGAGAGTGGATAGAGAGGGATGGAATTTGTGGGGGAAAGAGAGAGAGGTTTGGAAGATTGAGAGGTGGACAGAGAGAGGGACAGAGAAAGAGAGGGGACAGAGCGAGAGGGGTGACAGAAAGAGATGGGGAACAGAGAGAAGGGGCAGAGAGGGAGGACAGAGAGAGGGGGACGGAGAGCGGGGTACAGAGAGAGGGGAAAAGAGAGTGTGGGAAAAAACAGAGGGGGGCAGAGAGAGGGAGGACAGAGAGAGGGGGCAGAGAGAGGGGGAACAGAGAGAGGGGGACAGAGAGAGGGAGGACAGAGAAAGGGGGACAGAGAGAGAGGGGGACAGAGAGAGGGAGGACAGAGAGAGGAGGGAGAGAGAGAGGGACAGAGAGAGGGGTCAGTGAAAGGGGCGACAGAGAGAGGGGGGACAGAGAGAGGGGGACAGAGTGGGGGACAGAGAGAGGGGGACAGAGTGGGTGGAGAGAGAGGGGACACAGAGAGGGGCAAGAGAGAGAGAGAGTGGGACAGAGAGATGGGGATGGGGGGACGGGGGTTCAGAGAGAGGGGTCAGAGAGAGGGGTAGTGAGAGAGGGAGGGCAGAGGGAGAGGGGACGGGGGGGCAGACAGAGGTGGGACAGAGAGAGGGGGACGTGGGGCAGAGAGAGGCGGGACAGAAAGAGGGGGGACTGAGAGAGGGATACAGAGACAGAGGGGGACAGAGAGAGGGGACAGAGAGGAGGTGCAGAGAGAGGGTGACAGAGAGAGGTTGACAGACGGAGATGGGACAGAGAGAGGGGAACAGTGAGAGAGGGACATAGAGAGTGGGAGGACAGAGAGCGGGGAACAGAGAGATAGGGACAGAGAGCGGGGGGTCAGAGAGAGGGAGGATAGAGAGAGGGGAGAGAGTGGAGGGAAAGAGAGAGGGGGACAGAGAGAGAGGGACAGAGAGAGAGGGGACAGAGAGAGGGGGCAGAGAGAGGGTGACAGAGAAAGGAAAGACAGAGAGAGGGGGACAGAGAGGGGTGACAGAGAGCGCGGGACAGAGAGAGAGAGAGAGACAGAGAGGGGGGACAGAGAGGGGGTTACAGAGAGTGGGTTCCGAGAGAACGGTGGGATAGAGAGAGCGAGTGATAGAGAGAGAGAGGACACAGGGGGGACAGAGAGAGTGGGAGGACAGAGAGGGGGGAAAAGAGAGATAGGGACAGAGAGCGGGGGGTCAGAGAGAGGGAGGATAGAGAGAGGGGAGAGAGAGTGGAGGGAAAGAGAGAGGGGGACAGAGAGAGAGGGACAGAGAGAGAGGGGACAGAGAGAGGGGGCAGAGAGAGGGTGACAGAGAAAGGAAAGACAGAGAGAGGGGGACAGAGAGGGGTGACAGAGAGCGAGGGACAGAGAGAGAGAGAGACAGAGAGGGGGGACAGAGAGGGGGTTACAGAGAGTGGGTTCCGAGAGAACGGTGGGATAGAGAGAGCGAGTGATAGAGAGAGAGAGGACAGAGGGGGGACAGAGAGAGAGAGAGAGAGAGGGGACATAGAGAGGGGACAGAGAGTGAGAGATGACAGACCGAGAGGGGTGACTGAGAGACGGGGGAGAGAGAGAGGGGGGACAGAAAGAGATGGGGAACACAGAGAGGGGGACAGAGAGATTTGAAATAGAGAGAGGAGAATAGAGAGAGAGGGACAGAGGGGGGACAGAGTGTGGGAGACAGAGAGGGGGACAGAGGGGGGAGTCAGAGAGAATGTTGGAACAAATAGAGAGTGGATAGAGAGGGATGGAATTTGTGGGGGAAAGAGAGAGAGGTTTGGAAGATTGAGAGGTGGACAGAGAGAGGGAAAGATAAAGAGAGGGGACAGAGCGAGAGGGGTGACAGAAAGAGATGGGGAACAGAGAGAAGGGGCACAGAGGGAGGACAGAGAGAGTGGGACGGAGAGCGGGGACAGAGAGAGGGGAAAAGAGAGAGTGGGAAAAGACAGAGGGGGACAGAGAGAGGGAGAACAGAGAGAAGGGGACAGAGAGAGAGGGGGACAGAGGGAGGGAGGACAGAGAGAGGGGGACAGAGAGAGGGAGGACAGAGAAAGGGGGACAGAGAGAGAGGGGGACAGAGAGAGGGAGGACAGAGAGAGGAGGGAGAGAGTGAGACGGACAGAGAGAGGGGGCAGTGATAGGGGCGACAGAGAGAGGGGGACAGAGAGAGGGGGACAGAGTGGGGGACAGAGAGAGGGGGACAGAGTGGGTGGAGAGAGAGGGGACACAGAGAGGGGCAAGAGAGAGAGAGTGGGACAGAGAGATGGGAATGGGGGGACGGGGGTTCAGAGAGAGGGGGACAGAGAGAGAGGTAGTGAGAGAGGGAGGGCAGAGGGAGAGGGGACGGGGGGCAGACAGAGGTGGGACAGAGAGAGGGGGACGTGGGGCAGAGAGAGGCGGGACAGAAAGAGGGGGGACTGAGAGAGGGAGACAGTGAATGGGAGGACAGAGAGAGGGGTCAGAGAGAGGGGAACAGAGAGACGGGGGAAGAGAGGGGGTCAGAGAAAGGGGGGACAGCTTAGGGGGAGAGGGGGAGGGGGAGAGGGCCGGGTCAGGGAAGCGGGACAGAGAGAGGGGGTACTGGTGGCAGAGAGAGGCAGGACAGAGAGAGGGGGGACAGAGAGAGGTGGACAGAGAGAAAGGGGACAGAGAGAGAGAGGCGACAGAGTCAGGAGAGAGAGAGGGGGGTCAGAGACAGGGGGAAGAGAGAGGGGGACAGAGAGATTGGGACGGGGTGACGGGGGTGTCAGACAGAGGGGGAGAGAGAGGGGGGAGAGAGAGAGGGGCACAGAGAGATTGGGACGGGGTGACGGGGGTGTCAGAGACAGGGGGACAGAGAGAGGGGGAGAGAGAGAGAGGACAGAGAAGGGGACAGAGAGGGGAACAGACAGAGGAGAGACAGAGAGAGGGGGACGTGGGGGCAGGGAGAGGCGGGAATGAGAGGGGGGACAGAGAGTGGGAGGACAGAGAGAGGGGGCAGAGAGAGGGGGACAGAGAGACGGGGACAGAGAGACGGGGACAGAGAGAAGGGGAAGAGAGAGACGGGGACAGAGAGAAGGGGCAGAGAGAGTGGGATAGAGAGAGGGGGACAGAGAGAGCGGGACATAGAGAGGCAGACAGAGAGAGGGGGACAGAGAGATGGAGACAGAGTGGGGGACAGAGAGGGGGTCAGAGAGAGAGGGGACAGAGTGGGGGAGAGAGAGAGGGGGACAGGGACGGGGACAGAGAAGCGGGACAGAGAGAGGGAGGACTGGTGGCAGAGAGAGGCAAGACAGAGAGAGTGAGGACAGAGAGAGGGGGACAGAGAGAGGGAGGACAGAGAGAGGGGGACAGAGAGATTGGGAAGGGGTGACGGGGGTGTCAGACAGAGGGGGAGAGAGAGGGGGAGAGAGCGAGGGGACAGAGAAGGGGACAGGCAGAGGAGAGACAGAGAGGGGGAGACGTGGGGGCATAGAGACCGGGGAATGAGAGAGGGGACAGCGAGTGGGAGGACAGAGAGAGGGGTCAGAGAGAGGGAGACAGAGAGACGGGGACAGAGAGATGGGGACAGAGAGATGGGGACAGAGTGGGGAACAGAGAGGGGGTCAGAGAGAGAGGGGACAGAGTGTGGGGAGAGAGAGAGGGGGACAGAGAAAGGGACAGAGAAGGGGGACAGAGAGTGGGGACATAGAGAGGGAGACAGAGAGAGGGAGGACAGAGAGAGGGGGACCGAGAGAAGGAGACAGAGAGAGAGGGACAGAAATGGAGGGGACAGAGAGAGGGGGCAGGGAGAGGGGGACAGAGAGAGAGGGGTTCATAGAGAGAAGGGGACAGAGAGATGGGGACAGAGTTGGGGAGATAGAGGGTCTCAGAGAGAGGGGGGACAGAGAGAGGGGGAGAGAGAGATGGACAGAGAAGGGGGACAGAGAACGGGGACGGGGGGCAGAGAGAGGTGGGACAGAGAGAGTGGGGACAGAGATAGGGGGACAGAGAGAGGGAGGACAGAGAGAGGGGGACCGAGAGAAGGGAACAGAGAGAGAGGGACAGAAATGGTGGGGGACAGAGAGAGAGGGACAGATAGAGTTGAAACAGAGATAGGAGAACAGAGAGAGGGACAGAGAGGGGGAACAGAGAGGGAGGACAGAGAGAGGGGGACCAAGAGAAGGGGACAGAGAGAGAGGGACAGAGATTGTGGGGGACAGAGAGAGAGGGACAGAGAGAGTTGAAACAGAGACAGGAGAACAGAGAGAGGGACAGAGAGGGGGAAGAGAGAGGGGGGACAGAGAAGGGGACAGAGAAAATGTTGGGACAGAGAGAGAGTGGATAGAGAGGGAGGGACATTGGGAGGGACAGAGAGAGAGGGGGGAAGATTGAGATGGGGACAGAGAGAGGGGACAGAGAAAGAGAGGGACAGAGCGGGAGGGGTGACAGAAAGAAATGGGGAACAGAGAGAGGGGACACAGAGGGAGGGCACAGAGAGGGGGCAGAGAGAGGGGGACAGAGAGAGTGGAAACAGAGAGAGGGGGACAGAGAGAGGGAGGACAGAGAGAGGGGGACAGAGAGAAAGGGGGAAGGTTGAGAGGGTTACAGAGAGAGGGGACAGAGAAAGAGAGGGGACAGAGCGAGAGGGGTGACAGAAAGAGATGCGGAAACAGAGAGAGGGTCAGAGAGGGAGGAAAGAGAGAGGAGAATAGAGAGAGGGGGAAAGAGAGAGGGGGCAGAGAGAGTGGAAACAGAGAGAGGGGGACAGAGAGAGGGAGGACAGAGAGAGTGGGACAGAGACAGTGGGAACAGAGAGAGGGGGACAGAGAGAGGGAGAGCAGAGAAAGTAGGACAGAGAGAGAGGGGGGACAGAGAGAGGGAGGACAGAGAGAGGAGGGACAGAGAGAGGGGGACAGAGAGAGGAGGACAGAGAGAGTGTGAACAGAGAGAGGGGGAGGTGAGGAAGAGTGGGACAGAGAGATGTGGACGGGGGGTCAGAAAGAGGGGCAAAGAGAGAGGGGGAGATAGAGAGGGGACACTGAAGGGGGACAGAGAGGGGGACAGAGAGAGGGGACAGAGGGGGGACAGACAGAGGTGGGACAGAGAGAGGGGGACGTGGGCGCAGAGTGCGGCGGGACAGAGAGGGAGGGACAGAGGGAGGGCGCAGAGAGAGGGCGACTGAGAGAGAGGGATATAGCTCGAGGTAGACAGAGAGAGGGGTACAGAGAGATGGGGACAGAGTGGGTGACAGAGAGAAGGTCAGAGCGAGGGGGGACGGTGAGGGGGAGGACAGAGGGAGGGGTCAGAGAGAGGGGGGCAGAGAGAGGGGGAAAGAGAGAAGGAGCAGAGAGAGGGGGAATGAGAGGGACATAACTAGAGCCAGACAGAGAGAGGGGGACAGAGAGAGGGAGGACAGAGAGAAGGGGACAGAGAGGGGTGACAGAGAGGAGTGGACAGAGAGAGAGACAGAGAGAGAGAGTGGGGACAGAGAGAGAGAGGGGGGAAATAGAGAAAGGACAGCGAAAGCGAGGTGAGAGAGCGAGAGGGGTGACAGAGAGACGGGGGGCAGAGAGAGAGGGACAGAGAGAGTTGAAACAGAGACAGGAGAACAGAGAGAGAGGGACAGAGAGGGGGAACAGAGACGGGGGTACAGAGAAGGGGACAGAGAGGGAGTGGATAGAGAGGGAGGGACATTGGGGAGGCAGAGAGAGAGGGAGGAAGATTGAGAGGGGTCAGCGAGAGGGGACAGAGCGAGAGGGGTGACAGAAAGAGATGGGGAACAGAGAGAGGGGACAGAGAGGGAGGACAGAGAGAGGGGGACAGAGAGAGTGGAAACAGAGAGAAGGGGACAGAGAGATGGGACAGAGAAAGAGAGGGGGACAGAGCGAGAGGGGTGACAGAAAGAGATGGGGAACAGAGAGAGGGGACAGAGCAGGAGGACAGAGAGAGGGGGTCAGAGAGAGGGGGACAGAGAGAGAGTGGAAACAGAGAGAGGGTGACAGAGAGAGGGAGGACAGAGAGAGGGGGAAAGAGAGAGTGGGAACAGAGAGAGGGTGTCAGAGAGAGGGAAGACACAGAAAGGGGGACAGATAGAGTGGGACAGAGAGAGGGAGGACAGAGAGAGGGGAGACAGGGAGTGTTGAAACAGAGAGAGAATAACAGAGAGAGAGAGAGGAACAGAGAGGGTGAACAGAGGGGGGTACAGAGAGAGGGTCAGAGAGGGGAGTTAGAGTGAATGTTGGGACAGAGAGAGAGTGGATAGAGAGGGAGGGACATTGAGGGGACACACAGAGAGGGGGAAAGATTGAGAGGGTTACAGAGAGAGGGGACAGAGAAAGAGAGGGGACAGAGCGAGAGGAGTGACAGATAGAGATGGGGAACAGAGAGAGAGGACAGAGAGGGAGCACAGAGAGAGGTAGGACAGAGAGAGTGGGACAGAGAGAGTGGGTACAGAGAGAGGGGGACAGAGACAGAGAGGGCAGAGAAAGGAGGACAGAGAGAGGGAGACAGAGAGAGGGAGGATAGAGAGAGGGGGGCAGAGAGAGGGGGACAGAGTGAGGGCGACAGAGAGAGAGGGATATAGCTCGAGGCAGACAGAGAGAGGGGTACAGAGAGATGGGGACAGAATGGGTGACAGAGAGGAGGTCAGAGAGAGGGGGGCAGAGTGGGGGGAGAGAGAGGGGGGAGACAGAGATGGGGACAGAGAAGAGGGAATGAGGAAGGGTGGAACGGCGGGCAGAGAGAGGCGGGACAGAGAGAGGGGTGACAGAGAAGAGGGGGACAGAGAGAAGGGAGAGAGAGGCAGGACAGAGAGGTGGACAGCGAGGGGGACAGAGACAGAGGGGACACGGCGGGGACAGACAGAGGTGGCACAGAGAGAGGGGGACGTGAGGGCAGAGAGAGGCGGGACAGAGAGAGCGGAGACTGAGAGAGAGGGGGGATGTTTGAGAGGGGGACAGAGAGAGGGGACAGAGAAAGAGAGGGGTGACAGAAATAGATGGGGAACAGAGAGAGGTGACTGTGAGGGAGGACAGAGAGTTTGGGACAGAGTGAGGGGGACTGAGAGAGGGAGAGAGAGAGGGGCAGAGAATGTGGAAACAGAGAGAGGAGGACAGAGAGAGGGAGGACAGAAAAAGGGGACAGAGAGAGCGAGGACAGAGAGAGGGATGACAGAGAGAGGGGGACAGAGTGGAGGACAGAGAGGGGGTCAGAGAGAGGGGGGACAGAGTGGGGAAAGAGAGAGAGGGGTCAGAGAGGGGGGAAAAGAGAGAGAATGGGACAGAGAGATGGAGACGGGGGAAGGGGGACGGGGGTCAGAGAGAGGGGGCAGAGAGAGGGAGGGCAGAGAAAGGGGGACAGAGAGAGGGGGGACAGAGAGAGGGAGGACAGAGAGAGAGGGGACTGAGAGAGGGGGACAGAGAGAGAGGGGGGCAGAGAGAGGGGACAGAGAGGAGGTGCAGAGAGAGGGTGACAGAGAGAGGTTGACAGACAGAGATGGGACAGAGAGAGGGGAACAGAGAGAGAGGGACATAGAGAGTGGGAGGACAGAGAGGGCGGAACAGAGAGATAGGGAGAGAGAGCGGGGGGTCAGAGAGAGGGAGGATATAGAGAGGGGAGAGAAAGAGTGGAGGGAAAGAGAGAGGGGGACAGAGAGAGAGGGACAGAGAGAGAGGGGACAGAGAGAGGGGGCAGAGAGAGGGTGACAGAGAAAGGAAGGACAGAGAGAGGGGGACAGAGGGGTGACAGAGAGCGCGGGACAGGGAGAGAGAGACAGAGAGGGGGGACAGAGAGGGGGTTACAGAGAGTGGGTTCCGAGAAAACGGTGGGATAGAGAGAGCGAGTGATAGAGAGAGAGAGGATAGAGGGGGGACAGAGAGAGAGAGAGAGAGAGGGGACATAGAGAGGGGACAGAGAATGAGAGATGACAGATCGAGAGGGGTGACTGAGAGGCGGGGGAGAGAGAGAGGGGGGACAGAAAGAGATGGGGAACACAGAGAGGGGGACAGAGAGATTTGAAATCGAGAGAGGAGAACAGAGAGAGAGGGACAGAGGGGGGACAGAGTGTGGGAGACAGAGAAGGGGACAGAGGGGGGAGTCAGAGAGAATGTTGGAACAAATAGAGAGTGGATAGAGAGGGATGGACTTTGTGGGGGACAGAGAGAGAGGTTTGGAAGATTGAGAGCTGGACAGAGAGAGGGAAAGATAAAGAGAGGGGACAGAGCGAGAGGGGTGACAGAAAGAGATGGGGAACAGAGAGAAGGGGCAGAGAGGGAGGACAGAGAGAGTGGGACGGAGAGCGGGGTACAGAGAGAGGGGAAAAGAGAGAGTGGGAAAAAACAGAGGGGGACAGAGAGAGGGAGGACAGAGAGAGGGGGACAGAGAGGGGGGAACAGAGAGAGGGGGTCAGAGACAGGGAGGACAGAGAAAGGGGGACAGAGAGAGAGGGGGACAGAGAGAGGGAGGACAGAGAGAGGAGGACAGTGAAAGGGGCGACAGAGAGAGGGGGACAGAGAGAGGGGGACAGAGTGGGGGACAGAGAGAGGGGGACAGAGTGGGTGGAGAGAGAGGGGACACTGAGAGGGGCAAGAGAGAGAGAGTGGGACAGAGAGATGGGGATGGGGGGACGGGGGTTCAGAGAGAGGGGTCAGAGAGAGGGGTAGTGAGAGAGGGAGGGCAGAGGGAGAGGGGACGGGGGGACAGACAGAGTTGGGACAGAGAGAGGGGGACGTGGGGCAGAGAGAGGCGGGACAGAAAGACGGGTGACTGAGAGAGGGAGACAGTGAATGGGAGGAAAGAGAGAGGGGTCAGAGAGAAGGGAACAGAGAGACGGGGGAAGAGAGGGGGTCAGAGAAAGGGGGGACAGCTTAGGGGTAGAGAGAGAGGGGGAGAGGGCCGGGTCAGGGAAGCGGGACAGAGAGAGGGGGTACTGGTGGCAGAGAGTGGCAGGACAGAGAGAGGGGGACAGAGAGAGGGGGACAGAGAGAGAGAGGGGACAGAGTCAGGAGAGAGAGAGAGGGGGGTCAGAGACAGGGGGAAGAGAGAGGGGAACAGAGAGATTGGGACGGGGTGACGGGGGTGTCAGAGACAGGGGGACAGAGAGAGGGGGAGAGAGAGAGAGGACAGAGAAGGGGACAGAGAGGGGGACAGACAGAGGAGAGACAGAGAGAGGGGAACATAGGGGCAGGGAGAGGCGGGAATGAGAGGGGGGACAGAGAGTGGGAGGACAGAGAGAGGGGGCAGAGAGGGGGGGACAGAGAGACGGGGACAGAGAGACAGGGACAGAGAGAAGGGGCAGAGAGAGACGGGGACAGAGAGAAGGGGCAGAGAGAGTGGGACAGAGAGAGGGGGACAGAGAGAGCGGGACATAGAGAGGCAGACAGAGAGAGGGGGACAGAGAGATGGAGACAGAGTGGGGGACAGAGAGGGGGTCAGAGAGAGAGGGGACAGAGTGGGGGAGAGAGAGAGGGGGACAGGGACGGGGACAGAGAAGCGGGACAGAGAGAGGGAGGACTGGTGGCAGAGAGAGGCAAGACAGAGAGAGTGAGGACAGAGAGAGGGGGAAAGAGAGAGGGAGGACAGAGAGAGGGGGACAGAGAGATTGGGAAGGGGTGACGGGGGTGTCAGACAGAGGGGGAGAGAGAGGAGGGGGAGAGAGAGAGGGGACACAGAGGGGGACAGGCAGAGGAGAGACAGAGAGGGGGAGACGTGGGGGCATAGAGAGGCGGGAATGAGAGAAGGGACAGAGAGTGGGAGGACAGAGAGAGGGGCCAGAGAGAGGGGGACAGAGAGACGGGGACAGAGAGAAGGGGCAGAGAAAATGGGACAGAGAGAGGGGGACAGAGAGAGCGGGACATAGAGAGATGCAGACAGAGAGAGGGGGACAGTGAGATGGGGACAGAGAGATGGGGACAGAGTGGGGAACAGAGAGGGGGTCAGAGAGAGAGGGGACAGAGTGTGGGGAGAGAGAGAGGGGGACAGAGACAGGGACAGAGAAGGGGGACAGAGAGTGGGGACATAGAGAGGGGGACAGAGAGAGGGAGGACAGAGAGAGGGGGACCGAGAGAAGGAGACAGAGAGAGAGGGACAGAAATGGAGGGGACAGAGAGAGAGAGAGGGACATAGAGAGAGGGGGACAGAGAGATGGGGACAGAGTTGGGGAGAGAGAGGGTCTCAGAGAGAGGGGGGACAGAGAGAGGGGGAGAGAGAGATGGACAGAGAAGGGGGACAGAGAACGGGGACGGGGGGCAGAGAGAGGTGGGACAGAGAGAGTGGGGACAGAGAGAGGGGGACAGAGAGAGGGAGGACAGAGAGAGGGGGACCGAGAGAAGGGGACAGAGAGAGAGGGACAGAGATGGTGGGGGACAGAGAGAGAGGGACAGAGAAAGTTGAAACAGAGACAGGAGAACAGAGAGAGGGACAGAGAGGGGTAACAGAGAGGGGGTACAGAGAAGGGGACAGAGAAAATGTTGGGACAGAGAGAGAGTGGATAGAGAGGCGGGGACATAGGGAGGGACAGAGAGAGAGGGGGAAAATTGAGATGGGGACAGAGAGAGGGGACAGAGAAAGAGAGGGACACAGCGAGAGGGGTGACAGAAAGAAATGGGGAACAGAGAGAGGGGACAGAGAGGGAGGGCAGAGAGAGGGGGCAGAGAGAGGGGGACAGAGAGAGTGGAAACAGGGAGAGGGGGACAGAGAGAGGGAGGACAGAGAGAGGGGGACAGAGAGAAAGGGGGAATGTTGAGAGGGTTACAGAGTGAGGGGACAGAGAAAGAGAGGGGACAGAGCGAGAGGGGTGACAGAAAGAGATGGGGAACAGAGAGAGAGACAGAGAGGGAGGACAGAGAGAGGAGGATAGAGAGAGGGGGAAAGAGAGAGGGGGCAGAGAGAGTGGAAACAGAGAGAGGGGGACAGAGAGAGGGAGGACAGAGAGAGTGGGACAGAGACAGTGGGAACAGAGAGAGGGGGACAGAGAGAGGGAGGACAGAGAGAGTGGGACAGAGACAGTGGGAACAGAGAGAGGGGGACAGAGAGAGGGAGGGCAGAGAAAGTAGGACAGAGAGAGGGGGGACAGAGAGAGGGAGGACAGAGAGAGGAGGGACAGAGAGAGGGGGAACAGAGAGAGGGGGAGGAGAGGAAGAGTGGGACAGAGAGATGGGGACGGGGGTCAGAGAGAGGGGCAAAGAGAGAGGGGGAAATAGAGAGGGGACAGTGAAGGGGGACAGAGAGGGGGACAGAGAGAGGGGACAGAGGGGGGACAGACAGAGGTGGGACAGAGAGAGGGGGACGTGGGGGCAGAGTGCGGCGGGACAGAGAGAGAGGGACAGAGGGAGGGGGCAGAGAGAGGGCGACTGAGAGAGAGGGATATAGCTCGAGGCAGACAGAGAGAGGGGTACAGAGAGATGGGGACAGAGTGGGTGACAGAGAGGGGGTCAGAGCGAGGGAGGACGGAGTGGGGGAGGACAGAGCGACGGGTCAGAGAGAGGGGGACAGAGAGAGGGGGAAAGAGAGAAGGAGCAGAGAGAGGGGGAATGAGAGGGACATAACTAGAGCCAGACAGAGAGAGGGGGACAGAGAGAGGGAGGACAGAGAGAAGGGGACAGAGCGGGGTGACAGAGAGGAGTGGACAGAGAGAGAGAGAGACAGAGAGAGAGAGTGGGGACAGAGAGAGAGAGTGGGGACAGAGAGAGAGAGGGGGGACATAGAGAAAGGACAGAGAAAGAGAGGTGACAGAGCGAGAGGAGTGATAGTGCGACGGGGGACAGAGAGAGAGGGACAGAGAGAGTTGAAACAGAGACAGGAGAACAGAGAGAGAGGGACAGAGAGGGGGAACAGAGACGGGGGTACAGAGAAGGGGACAGAGAGGGAGTGGATAGAGAGGAAGGGACATGGGGGGGGGGACAGAGAGAGAGGGAGGAAGATTGAGAGGGGGACAGCGAGAGGGGACAGAAAAAGAGAGGGGACAGTGCGAGAGGGGTGACAGAAAGAGATGGGAAACAGAGACAGGGGATAGAGAGCGATGACAGAGAGAGGGGGACAGAGAGAGGGGGACAGAGAGAGTGGAAACAGAGAGTGGGGAACAGAGAGATGGGACAGAGAAAGATAGAGGACAGAGCGAGAGGGGTGACAGAAAGAGATGGGGAACAGAGAGAGAGGGGACAGGGAGGGAGGATAGAGAGAGTGGGACACAGAGAGGTGGACAGACAGAGGGGGACAGAGAGATGGGGACAGAGAGATGGGGACAGAGTGGGGAACAGAGAGGGGGTCAGAGAGAGAGGGGACAGAGTGAGCGGGACATAGAGAGATGCAGACAGAGAGAGGGGGACAGTGAGATGGGGACAGAGAGATGGGGACAGAGTGGGGAACAGAGAGGGGGTCAGAGAGAGAGGGGACAGAGTGTGGGGAGAGAGAGAGGGGGACAGAGACAGGGACAGAGAAGGGGGACAGAGAGTGGGGACATAGAGAGGGGGACAGAGAGAGGGAGGACAGAGAGAGGGGGACCGAGAGAAGGAGACAGAGAGAGAGGGACATAGAGAGATGCAGACAGAGAGAGGGGGACAGTGAGATGGGGACAGAGAGATGGGGACAGAGTGGGGAACAGAGAGGGGGTCAGAGAGAGAGGGGACAGAGTGTGGGGAGAGAGAGAGGGGGACAGAGACAGGGACAGAGAAGGGGGACAGAGAGTGGGGACATAGAGAGGGGGACAGAGAGAGGGAGGACAGAGAGAGGGGGACCGAGAGAAGGAGACAGAGAGAGAGGGACAGAAATGGAGGGGACAGAGAGAGAGAGAGGGACATAGAGAGAGGGGGACAGAGAGATGGGGACAGAGTTGGGGAGAGAGAGGGTCTCAGAGAGAGGGGGGACAGAGAGAGGGGGAGAGAGAGATGGACAGAGAAGGGGGACAGAGAACGGGGACGGGGGGCAGAGAGAGGTGGGACAGAGAGAGTGGGGACAGAGAGAGGGGGACAGAGAGAGGGAGGACAGAGAGAGGGGGACCGAGAGAAGGGGACAGAGAGAGAGGGACAGAGATGGTGGGGGACAGAGAGAGAGGGACAGAGAAAGTTGAAACAGAGACAGGAGAACAGAGAGAGTGACAGAGAGGGGTAACAGAGAGGGGGTACAGAGAAGGGGACAGAGAAAATGTTGGGACAGAGAGAGAGTGGATAGAGAGGCGGGGACATAGGGAGGGACAGAGAGAGAGGGGGAAAATTGAGATGGGGACAGAGAGAGGGGACAGAGAAAGAGAGGGACACAGCGAGAGGGGTGACAGAAAGAAATGGGGAACAGAGAGAGGGGACAGAGAGGGAGGGCAGAGAGAGGGGGCAGAGAGAGGGGGACAGAGAGAGTGGAAACAGGGAGAGGGGGACAGAGAGAGGGAGGACAGAGAGAGGGGGACAGAGAGAAAGGGGGAATGTTGAGAGGGTTACAGAGTGAGGGGACAGAGAAAGAGAGGGGACAGAGCGAGAGGGGTGACAGAAAGAGATGGGGAACAGAGAGAGGGACAGAGAGGGAGGACAGAGAGAGGAGGATAGAGAGAGGGGGAAAGAGAGAGGGGGCAGAGAGAGTGGAAACAGAGAGAGGGGGACAGAGAGAGGGAGGACAGAGAGAGTGGGACAGAGACAGTGGGAACAGAGAGAGGGGGACAGAGAGAGGGAGGACAGAGAGAGTGGGACAGAGACAGTGGGAACAGAGAGAGGGGGACAGAGAGAGGGAGGGCAGAGAAAGTAGGACAGAGAGAGGGGGGACAGAGAGAGGGAGGACAGAGAGAGGTGGGACAGAGAGAGGGGGAACAGAGAGAGGGGGAGGAGAGGAAGAGTGGGACAGAGAGATGGGGACGGGGGTCAGAGAGAGGGGCAAAGAGAGAGGGGGAAATAGAGAGGGGACAGTGAAGGGGGACAGAGAGGGGGACAGAGAGAGGGGACAGAGGGGGGACAGACAGAGGTGGGACAGAGAGAGGGGGAAGTGGGGGCAGAGTGCGGCGGGACAGAGAGAGAGGGACAGAGGGAGGGGGCAGAGAGAGGGCGACTGAGAGAGAGGGATATAGCTCGAGGCAGACAGAGAGAGGGGTACAGAGAGATAGGGACAGAGTGGGTGACAGAGAGGGGGTCAGAGCGAGGGAGGACGGAGTGGGGGAGGACAGAGCGACGGGTCAGAGAGAGGGGGACAGAGAGAGGGGGAAAGAGAAGGAGCAGAGAGAGGGGGAATGAGAGGGACATAACTAGAGCCAGACAGAGAGAGGGGGACAGAGAGAGGGAGGACAGAGAGAAGGGGACAGAGCGGGGTGACAGAGAGGAGTGGACAGAGAGAGAGAGACAGAGAGAGAGAGTGGGGACAGAGAGAGAGAGTGGGGACAGAGAGAGAGAGGGGGGACATAGAGAAAGGACAGAGAAAGAGAGGTGACAGAGCGAGAGGAGTGATAGTGCGACGGGGGACAGAGAGAGAGGGACAGAGAGAGTTGAAACAGAGACAGGAGAACAGAGAGAGAGGGACAGAGAGGGGGAACAGAGACGGGGGTACAGAGAAGGGGACAGAGAGGGAGTGGATAGAGAGGAAGGGACATGGGGGGGGGCAGAGAGAGAGGGAGGAAGATTGAGAGGGGGACAGCCAGAGGGGACAGAAAAAGAGAGGGGACAGTGCGAGAGGGGTGACAGAAAGAGATGGGAAACAGAGACAGGGGATAGAGAGCGATGACAGAGAGAGGGGGACAGAGAGAGGGGGACAGAGAGAGTGGAAACAGAGAGTGGGGAACAGAGAGATGGGACAGAGAAAGATAGGGGACAGAGCGAGAGGGGTGACAGAAAGAGATGGGGAACAGAGAGAGAGGGGACAGAGAGGGAGGATAGAGAGAGTGGGACACAGAGAGGTGGACAGACAGAGGGGGACAGAGAGAGGGAGAACAGAGAGAGGTGGACAGAGAGAGTGGGAACAGAGAGAGGAGGACAGAGAACGGGACGACAGAGAAAGCGGGACAGAGAGGGGGGACAGAGAGAAGGGAAAAGACAGAATAGGAACAGAGAGAGGGGGACAGCGAGAGGGAGGACAGAGAGAGGGGGACGAGAGAGTGGGAACAGAGAGAGGGTGATAGAGAGGGGGAGGGCAGAGAAAGGGGGCCAGAGAGAGGGGGGAACAGAGAGAGGGAGGACTGAGAGAGAGGGGACTGAGAGAGAGGGACAGAGAGAGAGGGGGACAGAGAGAGGTTGACAGACAGAGATGGGACAGAGAGAGCGGAACAGAGAGATAGGGACAGAGAGCAGGGGTCAGAGAGAGGGAGGATAGAGAGAGGGGAGAGAGAGTGGGGGGGAAAGAGAGAGGGGGGCAGAGAGAGAGGGACAGAGAGAGAGAGGGGACAGAGAGCCCGGGACAGAGAGAGAGAGAGACAGAAAGGGGGGACAGAGAGGGGGTTACAGAGAGTGGGTTCCAAGAGAACGGTGGGACAGAGAGAGAGAGTGGATAGAGAGAGAGAGGACAGAGGGGGTCAGAGAGAGAGAGAGAGAGAGGGGACATAGAGAGGGGACAGAGAATGAGAGATGACAGACCGAGAGGGGTGACTGAGAGACGGGGACAGAGAGAGAGGGGGGACAGAAAGAGATGGGGAACACGGAGAGGGGGACAGAGAGATTTGAAATAGAGAGAGGAGAACAGAGAGAGAGGGACAGGGGGGAACAGAGTGTGGGAGACAGAGAGGGGGACAGGGAGGGGGGGACAGTGAAAGGGGCGACAGAGAGAGGGGGGACAGAGAGAGGGGGACAGAGTGGGGGACAGAGAGAGGGGGACAGAGTGGGTGGAGAGAGAGGGGACACAGAGAGGGGCAAGAGAGAGAGAGAGTGGGACAGAGAGATGGGGTTGGGGGGACGGGGGTTCAGAGAGAGGGGGACAGAGAGACGGGGGCAGAGAGAGAGGGGGACAGAGAGAGGGACATAGAGAGAGGCAGAGAGGGAGAGGGGGACAGAGAGATGGGGACAGAGTTGGGGACAGAGAGGGGGTCAGAGAGGGGGGCAGAGTGGGGGGAGAGAGTGGGGAGACAGAGAGTGGGGAGAGAGCGACGGTACAGAGAAGGGGACAGAGAGAGAGGGGACACGGCGGGGGGGGGGGGACAGACAGAGGTGGCACAGACAGATTGAGACGTAGGGGCAGAGAGAGGCAGGGCAGAGAGATAGGGGGGCAGAGAGAGGGGGACGTGGGGCAGAGAGAGGTGGGACAGAAAGAGGGGGAACTGAGAGAGGGTGACAGTGAATGGGAGGACAGAGAGAGGGGTCAGAGAGAGGGGGACAGAGAGACGGGGCAGAGAGTGGGTCAGAGAAAGGGGGGACAGCGTAGGGGGAGAGAGAGGGGGAGAGGGCCGGGTCAGGAGAGAGAGGGGGACAGAGAGACGGGGCAGAGAGTGGGTCAGAGAAAGGGGGGACAGCGTAGGGGGAGAGAGAGGGGGAGAGGGCCGGGTCAGGGAAGCGGGACATAGAGAGGGGAAACTGGTGGCAGAGAGAGGCAGGACAGAGAGAGGGGGGACAGAGAGAGGGGGACAGAGAGAGAGGGGACAGAGTCAGGAGAGAGAGGGGGGGTCAGAGGGAGGGGGAAGAGAGAGTGGGACAGAGAGATTGGGACAGGGTGACGGGGTTGTCAGAGAGAGGGGGACAGAGAGAGGGAGAGAGAGAGGGGACAGAGAGGGGGACAGACAGAGGAGAGACCGAGAGAGGGGGACGTGGGGGCAGGGAGAGGCGGGAATGAGAGGGGGTACAGAGAGAGGGAGGACAGAGAGAGGGGGCAGAGAGAAGGGACAGAGAGAGGGGGACAGAGAGATGGGACAGAGAAAGAGAGGGGGACAGAGTGAGAGGGGTGACAGAAAGAGATGGGGAACAGAGAGAGGGGACAGAGAGGGAGGACAGAGAGAGGGGGACAGAGAGAGGGGGAACAGAGAGAGTGGAAACAGAGAGAGGGGGACAGAGAGATGGGACAGAGAAAGAGAGGGGGACAGAGTGAGAGGGGTGACAGAAAGAGATGGGGAACAGAGAGAGCGGACAGAGAGGGAGGACAGAGAGAGGGGGACAGAGAGAGGGGGAACAGAGAGAGGGGGTCAGAGAGAGGGAAGACACAGAAAGGGGGACAGATAGAGTTGGACAGAGAGAGGGGGTCAGAGAGAGGGAAGACACAGAAAGGGGGACAGATAGAGTGGGACAGAGAGAGGGAGGACAGAGAGAGGGGAGACAGAGAGTGTTGAAACAGAGAGAGGAGAACAGAGAGAGAGAGAGAGGAACAGAGAGGGTGAACAGAGGGGGGTACAGAGAGAGGGACAGAGAGGGGAGTCAGAGTGAATGTTGGGACAGAGAGAGAGTGGATAGAGAGGGAGGGACATTGAGGGGACACACAGAGAGGGGGAAAGATTGAGAGGGTTACAGAGAGAGGGGACAGAGAAAGAGAGGGGACAGAGCGAGAGGAGTGACAGATAGAGATGGGGAACAGAGAGAGAGGACAGAGAGGGAGCACAGAGAGAGGTAGGACAGAGAGAGTGGGACAGAGAGAGTGGGTACAGAGAGAGGGGGACAGAGACAGAGAGGGCAGAGAAAAGAGGACAGAGAGAGGGAGACAGAGAGAGGGAGGACAGAGAGAGGGGGGACAGAGAGAGGGGGACAGAGAAATGGGGACCGAGTGGGGGACAGAGAGGGGGTCAGAGAGAAGGTGGACAGAGAGAGGGGCGAGAGAGAGAGAGTGGGACAGAGAGATGGGGACGGGAGGACGGTGTGGTCAGAGAGAGAGGGACAGAGAGAGTGGTAGTGAGAGAGGGGACAGAGAACGGGAACAGAGAGGGGGACAGAGGGGGGGACAGACAGAGGCGGGACAGAGAGAGGGGGACGTCGGGCAGAGAGAGGCGGGACAGAGAGGGGGACTGAGAGAGAGAGAAAGTGAGTGGGAGGACAGTGAGAGGGGTCTGAGAGAGGGGGACAGAGAGAGGGGGACAGAGAGAAGGGCAGAGAGAGGGGGACAGAGAGAGAGGGACATAGAGAGAGGCGGACAGAGAGAGGGGGAGAGAGAGATGGGGACAGAGAGATGGGGACAGAGTGGGGGACAGAGAGGGGGTCAGAGAGGGGGGGCAGAGTGGGGGGAGAGAGAGGGGGAGACAGAGACGAGGACAGAGAAGGGGGACAGAGGAAGGGTGGAATGGCGGGCGGAGAGAGGCGGGACACAGAGAGGGGTGACAGAGAGAGGGGGACAGAGAGAAGGGAGAGAGAGAGGGGACAGAGAAGTGGACCGCGAGGGGGACAGAGAGAGAGGGGACACGGCGGGGATAGACAGAGGTGGCACAGAGAGAGGGGGACGTGAGGGCAGAGAGAGGCGGGACAGAGAGAGCAGGGACTGAGAGAGAGGGGGGATGTTGGAGAGGGGGACAGAGAGAGGGGACAGAGAAAGAGAGGGGTGACAGAAATAGATGGGGAACAGAAAGAGGTGACAGTGAGGGAGGACAGAGAGTTTGGGACAGAGAGAGGGGGACTGAGAGAGGGAGAGAGAGAGAGGGGGGCAGAGAATGTGGAAACAGAGAGAGGAGGACAGAGAGAGGGAGGACAGAGAAAGGGGACAGTGAGAGCGAGGACAGAGAGAGGGAGGACAGAGAGAGGGGGACAGAGTGGAGGACAGAGAGGGGGTCAGAGAGAGGGGGACAGAGTGGGAAAAGAGAGAGAGGAGTCAGCGAGAGGGGGAAGAGAGAGAGAATGGGACAGAGAGATGGGGACGGGGGGACAGGGGACGGGAGTCAGAGAGAGGGGGAGAGAGAGAGGGGGCAGAGAGGGGAGAGAGAGAGGGGTCAGAGAGAGGGGGAAGAGAGAGAGAGGGGGACAGAGAGATGGGGACGGGGGACAGAGACGGTGGTCAGAGAGAGGGGGACAGGGAGAGGGGGAGAGAGAGGGGGACAGGGAGAGGGGGACAGAGAAGGGGACAGAGAGAGGGGGACGGGTGGCAGAGAGAGGCGGGACAGAGGGAAGGGGGACTGAGAGGGCGGGGAGTTTGAGAGGGGTCAGAGTGAGGGGACAGAGAGGGAGAGGGGACAGAGCGAGAGGGGTGACAGAAAGAGATGGGGAACAGAGAGAGGAGACAGAGAGGGAGGACAGAGAGAGGGGGACAGAGAGAGGGAGGACCGACAGAGGGGGACAGAGAGAGGGGGACAGAGAGTCTGGGAACAGAGAGAGGGGGACAGAAAGAGGGAGAACAGAGAAAGGGGAAAGAGAGGGGGGAACAGAGAGAGGGAGGACAGAGAGTTGGGGACAGAGAGAGGGGTCAGAGAGAGGGGGACAGAGTGGGGGACAGAGAGGGGGTCAGAGAGAGGGGGCAGAGTGGGGAGAGAGAGAGGGGTCAGAGAGAGGGGGAAGAGAGAGAGAGTGTGACAGAGAGATGGGGACGGGAGTCAGAGAGAGGGGGACAGAGTGAGGGGGAGAGAGGGGGTGGACAGAGAGAGAGGGGAAAAAGGGGGGACAGACAGAGGTGGAACAGAGAGAGGGGGACGTGGGGGCAGAGAGAGGCGGGACAGAGAGAGGGGAGACTGAGAGAGGGGGACAGAGAGTGGGAGGACAGAGAGAGGGTTCAGAGAGAGGGGGACAGAGAGATGGGGACAGAGAGAAAGGGCAGAGAGAGCGGGACAGGGAGAGAGGGACAGAAAGAGGGGGCAGAGAGAGTGGGACTGAGAGAGAGGGACATAGCTAAAGGCAGACAGAGAGAAGGGCGACAGAGAGCACGGGACAGAGAGAGGGGGAGAGAGAAAGGGGCGTCAGAGAGAGGGGGACAGAGAGATGGGGACAGAGTGGGGGGCAGAGAGGGGGTCAGAGAGAGGGGAGAGAGAGTGGGGGTAGAGAGAGACGGGGGAGAGAGAGACGGGGGACAGAGACGGGGACAGAGAAGGGGAACAGAGAGAGGGGAACCGAGAGAAGGGGATAGAAAGAGAGGGACAGAGAGAGAGTGGGACAGAGAGAGGGGATAGAGAGGGGGGCAAGAGACGGTGACAGAGAGAGCGGGACAGAGAGACAGAGAGAGGGGCGACAGAGAGAGAGAGAGAGAGGGGACAGAGAGGGAGGGACTTTGGGGGGACAGAGAGAGATTGTGGAAGATTGAGAGGAGGACAGAGAGAGGGGAAAGAGAAAGAGAGGGGTCAGAGTGAGAGGGGTGACAGAAAGAGATGGGGAACGGAGAGAGGGGACAGAGAGGGAGGACAGAGAGAGTGGGACAGAGAGAGGGTGACAGAGAGAAGGGAAAAGACAGAATAGGAACAGAGAGAGGGGGACAGCGAGAGGGAGGACAGAGATAGGGACAAAGAGAGAGAGGGTGACAGAGAGAGGGGGGACAGAGAGAGGGAGGACAGAGAGAGAGGGGACTGAGAGAGAGGGACAGAGAGAGGGGGGGGGCAGAGAGAGGGGACAGAGAGGAGGTGCAGAGAGAGGGTGACAGAGAGAGGTTCACAGACAGAGATGGGACAGAGAGAGGGGAACAGACAGAGAGGGACATAGAGAGTGGGAGGACAGAGAGGGGGGAACAGAGAGATAGGGACAGAGAGCGGGGGTCAGAGAGAGGGAGGATAGAGAGAGGGGAGAGAGAGAGTGGGGGCAAAGAGAGAGGGGGACAGAGAGCGGGACAGAGAGAGAGAGGGGACAGAGAGAGGGGGCAGAGGGACGGTGACAGAGAGAGGGAGGACAGAGAGAGGGGAACAGAGAGGGGTGACAGAGAGCGCGGGACAGAGAGAGAGAGAGAGACAGAGAGGGGGTTACAGAGAGTGGGTTCCGTGAGAACGGTGGGACAGAGAGAGAGAGTGGATAGAGAGAGAGAGGACAGAGGGGGGACAGAGAGAGAGAGAGAGAAGGGACATAGAGAGGGGACAGAGAATGAGAGATGACAGACCGAGAGGGGTGACTGAGAGACGGGGGACAGAGAGAGAGGAGGGGGACAGAAAGAGATGGGGAACACAGAGAGGGGGACAGAGAGGGGGACAGGGAGATTTGAAATAGAGAGAGGAGAACAGAGAGAGAGAGGGACGGGGGGGACAGCGTGTGGGAGACAGAGAGGGGGACAGAGAGGGGAGTCAGAGAGAATGTTGGAACAAATAGAGAGTGGATAGAGAGGGATGGACTTTGTCGGGGACAGAGAGAGAGGTTTGGAAGATTGAGAGGTGGTCTGAGAGAGGGACAGAGAAAGAGAGGGGACAGAGCGAGAGGGGTGACAGAAAGAGATGGGGAACAGAGAGAAGGGGCAGAGAGGGAGGACAGAGAGAGTGGGACGGAGAGCGGGGGACAGAGAGAGGGGAAAAGAGAGTGGGAACAGACAGAGGGGGACAGAGAGAGGGAGGACAGAGAGATGGGGACAGAGTGGGGGCAGGGAGAGGGGGACAGAGAGATGGGGACAGAGTGGGGGACAGAAAGGGGGTCAGAGAGAGGGGGGACAGAGAGAGGGGGAACAGAGAGGGGGGACGTGGGGCAGAGAGAGGCAGGACAGAGAGAGTGGGGACAGAGAGAGGGGGAGAGAGAGAGGGGACAGAGAGGGGGACAGAGAGAGAGGGAGAGAGAGAGTGGACAGAGAGGGGGACAGGCAGAGGAGAGACAGAGAGAGGGGGACGTGGGGGCAGAGAGAGGCGGGAATGAGAGAGGGGACAGAGAGTGGGAGGACAGAGAGAGGGGCCAGAGAGAGGGGGACAAAGAGACGGGGCCAGAGAGAAGGGGCAGAGAGAGTGGGATAGAGAGAGCGGGACATAGAGAGAGGCAGACAGAGAGAGGGGGACAGAGAGATGGGGACAGAGAGATGGGGACAGAGTGGGGGACAGAGAGGGGGTCAGAGAGAGAGGGGACAGAGAAGGGGGACAGAGAGGGGGACGGGGGGCAGAGAGAGGCGGGGACAGAGAGTGGGGATATAGAGAGGGGGACAGAGAGAGGGAGGACAAAGAGAGGGGGACCGAGAGAAGGGGACAGAGAGAGAGGGACAGAAATAGAGGGGACAGAGAGAGGGGGCAGGGAGAGGGGGACAGAGAGAGAGAGAGAGAGACATAGAGAGAGGGGGACAGAAAGATGGGGACAGAGTGGGGGACAGAGAGGGGGTCAGAGAGAGGGGGCAGAGAGAGGGGGAGAGAGAGGGGGACAGAGAAGGGGGACAGAGAGGGGGGACGGGGGTCAGAGAGAGGCGGGACAGAGAGAGGGGTATAGAGAGAGGGAGGTCAGAGGTAGGGGGACCGAGAGAAGGGGACAGAGAGAGTGGGACAGAGATGGTGGCGGACAGAGAGAGGGGGACAGAGAGAGGCGATAGAGAGGGGGGTGCAGAGAGGGGGTGACAGAGAGAGGTGGACAGAGAGTGAGATGACAGAGAGAGGAGGACAGAGAGAGAGGGACATCGACAGAGGGAGGACCGAGAGGGGGGAATAGAGAGATAGGGACAGAGAGAAGGGGGACAGAGAGAGGGGAGAGAGGGAGTGGGGGACAGAGAGAAGGGGACAGAGAGAGAGAGAGGGACAGAGAGAGAGAGGGGCAGAGAGAGGGGGACAGAGAGAGAGGGAGGACAGAGAGGGGGGACAGAGAGGGGTAACAGAGAGAGCAGGACAAAGAGAGAGAGGGAGGCAGAGAGGGGGTTACAGAGATGGGAGACAGAAAGTGGGTTCCGAGAGAAGTGTGGGACAGAGGGAGAGAGTGGATAGAGAGAGTGTGGACAGAGGGGGACAGAGAGAGAGGGGACATAGAGAGGGGACAGAGAAAGAGAGGTGACAGAGCGAGAGGGGTGACAGAGAGACGGGGGACAGAGGCGGGGGGGAAAGAAAGAGATGGGGAACACAGAGATGGGGATACAGAGGGGGGAACAGAGAGAGTGGGACAGAGAGAGTTGAAACAGAGAGAGAGAGTGACAGAGTAGGGGAACAGAGAGGGAAATCTGAGAGAATGTTGGGACAGAGAGAGAGTGGATAGAGAGGGAGGGACATTGGGGGGCAGAGAGAGGGGGAAGATGGAGGGGGGACGGAGAGAGCGGATAGAGAAAGAGAGGGGACAGAGCGAGGGGGTGACAGAAAAAGATGGGGAACAGAGAGAGGAGACAGAGAGGGAGGACAGAGTGCGTGGGACAGAGAGAGGGGGACAGAGAGAGGGGGACAGAGAGGGAGGACAGAGAGAGTGGGACAGAGAGAGGGGGACAGAGAGAGGGGGACAGAGAGAGGGTGGACAGAGAGAGGGGGACAGAGAGAGTGGGAACAGAGAGAGGGGGACAGAGTGCGGGACGACAGAGAAAGGGGGACAAAGAGAGGGGGCAGAGAGAGGGAGGACAGTGAGGGGGGACAGAGAGAGGGGGACAGAGAGAGGGGACAGGGAAAGGGGTGACAGAGGGAGGGGTGGCACAGAGATGGGGACAGAGTGGGGGACAGAGAGGCCGTCAGAGAGAGGGTGCACAGAGTGGGGGGAGAGAGAGAGAGGGGACAGAGAGAGCGGCAAGAGAGAGAGTGGGACAGAGAGATGGGGACGGGGGGACGGGGTGTCAGAGGGAGACAGTGAGTGGGAGGACAGAGAGAGGGGTTAGAGAGAGGGCAGAGAGAGAGGGACAGAGAGAGAGGGACAGAGGGGGACAGAGAGGGGGTCAGAGAGAAAGGGGACAGAGTGGGGGGAGAGAGAGGGGAGACAGAGAGGTGGACAGAGAGTGAGGGGATAGAGAGAGGGGGACAGAGAGAGAGGGACATAGAGAGAGGGAGGACAGTGAGGGGGGAATAGAGAGATAGGGACAGAGAGAGGGGGTCAGAGAGAAGGAGGACAGAGAGAGGGGAGAGAGGGAGTGGGGGGACAGAGAGAAGGGGACAGAGAGAGAGAGAGGGACAGAGAGAGAGGGGGCAGAGAGAGGGGGACAGAGAGAGAGAGAGAGGCAGAGAGGGGCTTACAGAGATGGGGGACAGAAAGTGGGTTCCGATAGAAGTGTGGGACAGAGAGAGAGAGTGGATAGAGAGAGTGTGGACAGAGGGGGGACAGAGAATGAGGGGACATAGAGAGGAGACAGAGAAAGAGAAGTGACAGAGCGAGAGGGGTGACAGAGAGACGGGGGACAGAGAGAGGGGGGACAGAAAGAGATGGGGAACACAGAGCTGGGGATACAGAGGGGGGAACAGAGAGAGTGGGACAGAGAGAGTTGAAACAGAGAGAGAGAGAGTGACAGAGTAGGGGAACAGAGAGGGAAGTCTGAGAGAATGTTGGGACAGAGAGAGGGGATAGAGAGGGAGGGACATTGGGGGGACAGAGAGAGAGGGGGAAGATTGAGAGGGGGACGGCGAGAGAGGACAGAGAAAGAGAGGGGACAGAGTGAGAGGGGTAACAGATAGAGATGGGCAACAGAGAGAGGGGACAGAGAGGGAGGACAGAGAGAGTGGGACAGAGAGAGGGGGACAGAGAGAGGGGGACAGAAAGAGAGGGAGAACAGAGAGAGGTGGACAGAGAGAATGGGAACAGAGAGAGGAGGACAGAGAGCGGGACGACAGAGAAAGGGAGACAGAGAGGGGGGACAGAGAGAGGGAGGACAGAGAGGGGGGACAGAGAGGGGGGACAGAGAGGGGGGACAGAGAGAGGGTGACAGAGAGAGGGGGTCAGAGTGGGGGACAGAGAGCGCGGCAAGAGAGAGAGAGTGGGACAGAGAGATACAGACGGGGGTACGGGGGATGTAAGAGAGAGGGGGACAGAGAAAGGGGGAGAGAGAGAGAGGGGACAGAGGGGGGAGAGAGAGGGGGGGACAGGGACGGGGACAGAGAAGTCAGACAGAGAGGGGAGGACGGGGGCAGAGAGAGGTGGGACAGAGAGAGTTGGGACAGAGAGAGGGGGACAGAGTAAGGGAAGACAGAGAGAGGGGGACCGAGAGATGGGGACAGAGACGGAGGGACAAAGAGGGAGGGGGACAGAGAGAGGGGGACAGAGTAAGGGAGGACAGAGAGAGGGGGACCGAGAGATGGGGACAGAGAGGGAGGGACAGAGAGGGAGGGGGACAGAGAGAGGGGGACAGAGTGAGGGGACAGGGGAGGCAGAGAGTGGGTGACAGAGAGAGGTGGACAGATAGTGAGGGTACATAGAAAAGGGGACAGAGGGAGAGGGACATAGAGAGAGGGAGGACAGAGAGGGGGGAGAGAGAGAGAGAGGAGAGAGAGAGTGGGGGACAGAGAGAGGGGGACAGAGAGAGAGGGACAGAGAGAGGGGTCAGAGGGGGGACAGAGAGAGGGGGACAGAGAGAAGGGGATGAGTGGGCAGAGAGAAGCGGGACTGAGAGAGGAGGACAGAAAGTGGGAGGACAGAGAGAGGGGTCAGAGAGGGGGTCACAGAGAGGGAGGACAGAGAGAGGGGAGAGAGAGAGAGAGGTGTCAGAGAGGTGGGACAGAGAGAGGGGACAGAGAGAGGGGGACGAGGGAGCAGAGAGAGGTGGGACTGAGAGAGAGGGACAGAAAGTGGGAGGACAGAGAGAGGTGTCAGAGAGAGGAGGGACAGAGAGAGGGGACAGAAAGGGAGGGGGACAGATTCAGAGGGGTGGACAGAGAGAGGGTGACAGAGGGAGGGGGACAGAGGGAGAGGGGGTCAGAGAGAGTGAGGACAGAGAGAGGGGGAAAGGTGAGAGGGGGCACAGAGAGAAGTGGTCAAAGAGAGAGGGTACAGAGAGGCGGGGGTCAGACAGAGAGGGGACCCGGGTGGACAGAGAGATGGGAGAGAGAGACAGGGAACAGACAGATGGGGACAGAGGGATACAGAGAAAGGGGGACAGAGAGAGGGGTAGAGTGAGGGGGACAGATAGAGGGGGACAGAGAGAGAGAGTGGGGAAAGAGAGGGGGACAGTGAGATGGGGGACATAGAGACGGGGGCGCAGAGAGAGGGGGATGGGGGAACAGAGAGAGGTGGACAGAGAGAGGGTGGTCAGAGAGAGGGGGGCAGAGAGAGGGCGAGACCGTGAGAGGGGGACACAGAGATGCGGGACAGAGAGAAGGGGTGACAGCAAGAGGGCGGGACAGAGAGAGAGGGGGGACAGAGAGGGTGGACAGAGAATGGGGTCGAGAGCAAGGGGGCGAGAGAGGGCGCGAGAGGGGGTGAGAGAGGGGGCGATTGAAGGGGTAGAGAGCGTGGGGAGAGAGAGAAGGGGCGAGAGAGGGGGAGAGAGAGTGGAGGAGAGAATGGGGGAGTGAGTGGGGGAGAGGGGGGAGAGAGAAGAGAGAGAGGGGGGAGAGAGAAGGTCTGGAGAGTGGGGGAGTGATTGGGGAAATTGAGTGTGGGGAGAGAGTGGGGGAGAGAGGTGGTAGAGAGTGGCGGAGAGAGTGTGGGACAAAGTAGAGGAGAGTGATAGGGTGAGAGAGGGAGGGAATGAGAGAGGGAAAGAGAGAGGGTTGAGAGAGTTGCGGCAGTGAGTGGGAGAGAGGGAGGAAAGGGGGAGAGAGAGCGGGCATGCGAGAGCAGGGGTGAGAGAGTGGGGCAGAGAGTGGGGAAGAGAGAGGGGGAGAAAGTGGGAGAGAGAGGGGGCGAGAGAGGGGGAGAGAAATGGGAGAGGGAGGGGGAGAGAGAGGTGGAGAGAGAGGGGAGAGAGAGACGGGGAGAGCGACGGGGAGAGAGGGGGACGAGACAAGGGGAGAGCGGGGGACGGAGAGGAATGGAGCGAGAGAGGGGGGCGAGAGAGGCGGGGTTAGAGAAGGGGGTGAGAGAGTGGGGGAGACACTAGGGGGAGAGTGTGGAGGAGAGAGTGGGGGAAGTGAGTGGGGGAGAGAGGGGGGAGAGGGGCAAGAGAGTGGGATTGAGTGGAGGAGATTGAGGGGGTAAGATAGGGAGGGAGTGAGAGATTTGGGGCGGAGAGTGGGAGAGAGGGGTGAGAGGGGGTTTGAGAGCGGGGATCAGAGATGGGGGTGAGAGAGCGTGGCAGAGAGTGGGGGAGAGAGAGGTGGTAGAGAGTGGGAGAGAGAGACGGGGAGAGAGAGGGGGAGGGAGGTGGAGAGAGGGGGAGAGAGACAGGGAGAGCGACGGGAAAGAGGGAGCGAGACAGGAGGAGAGAGGGGGAAGGGAGAGGAATGGGGCGAGAGAGTGGGGCGAGAGAGGTGGAGAGAGGGGGAGACGGGGGAGACAGGGTCTGAGAGTGCGGGAGTGAGTGGGGTAAGTGAGTGTGGGGAGAGAGAGAGGGTAGAGAGTGGCGGAGAGAGTTGGGGACAGAGTGGTGGAGAGTAAGAGGGTGAGAGAGGGAGGGAGTGAGACAGGGAAAGCGAGAGGGGTGAGATATTTGGGGCAGAGAGTGGGAGAGAGAGTGGAGAGCGGGGATGAGAGAGTTGGAGCAGAGAGTGGGGGGAGAGAGAGGGAAGAGAGTGGGAGAGAGAGGGCGAGAGAGACGGGGAGAGCGACGGGAGAGGGGGGCGAGACACGGTGAGAGAGGGGGGGAGGGAGAGGAATGGGGCGAGAGAGGGGGAACGAGAAAGGGGGCGAGAGAGAGGGGAAGAGAGAGTGGGGGGAAAGAGTGCGCGAGGGAGGGGGGAGTGCATGGGGGAGAGAGAAGGCGAGAGATCCGGCGAGAGAGGGGGTAGAGAGAGTGTATGGAAGGGGGTAGATAGTGGGGGATAGAGTAGGAGAGACTGAGAGGGTGACAGAGGGAGAGAGTGAGAGAGAGGGGGAGAGATGGGTGAGAGAGTTGGGGCAGAGAGTGCGAGAGAAAGGGGAGAGAGGTGGTGAGAGAGCGGGGATGAGAGAGCAGAGGTGAGAGAGTGGGGGCAAAGAGTGGGGGCGAGAGAGGGGGAGAGAGTGGGCGAGACGGGGGGAGAGAGAGATGGGAGTGAGAGGAAGGGGAGAGAGGGGGACGAGAGAGGGGGACGAGAGAGGGGGAGAGAGAAGGGGGCGAGAGAGTGGGGGAGGGAGAGAGAATAGACGAGAGAGAGGGGGTTAGAGAGTGGAGGAGAGAATCGGGGGAGAGAGTGGGGGAGAGAGTGGTGGGAGTGCGTGGAGGAGACAGAAGGAGAGGGGAGAGAGAGAGGGGGTAGAGAGAGGGTCTGGAGAGTGGGGGAGTGAGTGGGGCAAGTGAGTGTGGGGAGAGAGTGGGGGAGAGAGGGGGTAGAGAGTGGGGGTAGAAAGTTGGGGAGGGAGTGGGGGATAGAGTGGGGGAGAGTGAGAGGGTGAGAGAGGGGGGAGTAAGAGAGGGAGAGAGAGTGGAGAAGGTTCGGTGAGAGAGTGGGGAGAGAGTTAGTGAAGAGAGAGGGGGAGAGAGAGTGAGGGGTAGTGAGAGGTGTGATAGGCAGATGGGAAAAGAGAGAGGGTGGGATCGCGGGGAGAGGTAGGAAGGGAGTGAGAGCAGAGGGAGAGTGAGGTGACAGAGTGAGGGGAAAGAGAGAGGGGCAGAGAGAGAGGGGGTCAAGAGAGGAGTGCGAGAGAGATAGAGGGAGCGGAGAGAGGGAGGGGGTGTGAGGGAGGGGGAGAGATGGATAGGGATAGAGGGAGGGGAAGAGAGAAGGGGAGAGAGAGGGAGAGACAGGGGGAGAGACGGGGCAGAGAGAGGGCGGGGAGAGAGGGAGTGGGGAGGGAGGGGGAGAGAGAGGAGTAGGGAGAGAGAGGGGGAGAGAGAGAGGGGAGAGAGAGAGACGGCGGAGAGAGAGTGGGGAGAGAGGGGGAGGAGAGAGAGGGGAGCGATAGAGAGAGTGTATGGGGAGAGAGAGTGGGAGAGAGAGTGGGGAGCGAGGGGTAGAGAGGGGGTGAGAGAGAGAGGGGGAGACGGGGGCGAGAGAGGGGAGCGAGAGAGAGTGGTTGGGAAGAGAGAGGGTGGATGATCGTGGAGAGAGAGGCATAGGGTAATGGAATAGATGGGGCAGAGGGAGGGGAGGGGGAGATTGTGGGGAGAGGTGGCGAGAAAGGGGTGAGAGAGGTTGGAGAGAGGGGAAGACAAGGAGCGGGGAGAGAGTGGGAGAGAGTGATGGGAGACAGAGAGATGGAAGACGGAGAGAGTAGAGACAAAGAGAGGGGAGCGGGAAGATAGAGAGGGGAGAGATAGAGGGGAGAGACAGTGGAGAGAGAACGAGGAGAAAGTGAGAGAGAGTGGAGGAGAGAGTTGGGGGAGAGAATGGGGGACAGAGTGGTGGGAGTGCCTGGGCGCGACAGAAGGAGAGGGGGGGGAGAGAGATGGGACAGAGAGAGGGGAGTAGTGAGAAGGATGAAGAGGGGGGCGAGAGAGGTGGACGAGAGAGGGGGACAGAGGGAGTGGGAGAGAGGGAAGGGGAGACAGGGAGGGGGAGAGAGGGAAGGCAGAGAGAGTGGGGAGGGCGTGGAAGGGAGAGTGATTGGGGGAGAGAGAGAGTGGACAGAGAGGGGTAGAGAGTGAGGGGGAGAGACGGAGAGAGAGGGGCGATATAGGAAGATGAGAGCAGGGGGTGAGAGAGAGGGGGAGAGCGAGAGAGGGGCAGAGAGATAAGGGCAGAGAGAGGAAAGGGCGAAAGAGGGAAGGGGAGCCAAGGGAGAGGGGGAGAGAGAGGGGGTGAGAGAGGGGAGTGAGGGGGGGGGAGAGAGGGGGTGAGACAGAGGGGGAGATATACAGGGGCGAGATAGTGGGAGAGAGAGAGAAGGGGCGAGAGAGAGGGAGAGAGAGTGGAGGACAGAGTGGGGGGAGAGTGTGGGGAGAGAGTGGGTGAGTGAGTGTGGGAGAGAGGGGGAGGGGGATAGTAGGAGGGAGAGCGAGGGTCTGGAGAGTGGGGGGAGGGAGTAAGAGAGGGAGAGAGGGGGGTGAGAGAGTTGGGGCAGAGAATGGGAGAGGGAGGGGGAGAGAGAGGTGGAGAGAGAGGGGAGGGAGAGGAATGGGTGAGGGAGTAGGAGAGGGAGGGGTACAGAAAGGGGCTGAGAGAGGGGGGAGAGAGCACAGGGAAAGAGATGGGGAGAGAGATGGGGGTGAGGGCGAGAGCGAGAGAGGGGGAGACAAAGTGGGAGAGAGGGGGAGAGAGGGGGAGAGAGTGGGCGAGACGGGGGGAGAGAGAGAGGGGAGTGAGAGGAAGGGGAGAGAGGGGAACGAGAGAGGGGGAGAGAGAAGGGGGCGAGAGAGTGGGGGAGGGAGAGAGAATAGACGAGAGAGAGGGGGTTAGAGAGTGGAGGAGAGAATCGGGGGAGAGAGTGGGGGAGAGAGTGGTGGGAGTGCGTGGAGGAGACAGAAGGAGAGGGGAGAGAGAGAGGGGGTAGAGAGAGGGTCTGGAGAGTGGGGGAGTGAGTGGGGCAAGTGAGTGTGGGGAGAGAGTGGGGGAGAGAGGGGGTAGAGAGTGGGGGTAGAAAGTTGGGGAGGGAGTGGGGGATAGAGTGGGGGAGAGTGAGAGGGTGAGAGAGGGGGGAGTAAGAGAGGGAGAGAGAGAGTGGAGAAGGTTCGGTGAGAGAGTGGGGAGAGAGTTAGTGAAGAGAGAGGGGGAGAGAGAGTGAGGGGTAGTGAGAGGTGTGATAGGCAGATGGGAAAAGAGAGAGGGTGGGATCGCGGGGAGAGGTAGGAAGGGAGTGAGAGCAGAGGGAGAGTGAGGTGACAGAGTGAGGGGAAAGAGAGAGGGGCAGAGAGAGAGGGGGTCAAGAGAGGAGTGCGAGAGAGATAGAGGGAGCGGAGAGAGGGAGGGGGTGTGAGGGAGGGGGAGAGATGGATAGGGATAGAGGGAGGGGAAGAGAGAAGGGGAGAGAGAGGGAGAGACAGGGGGAGAGACGGGGCAGAGAGAGGGCGGGGAGAGAGGGAGTGGGGAGGGAGGGGGAGAGAGAGGAGTAGGGAGAGAGAGGGGGAGAGAGAGAGGGGAGAGAGAGACGGCGGAGAGAGAGTGGGGAGAGAGGGGGAAGAGAGAGAGGGGAGCGATAGAGAGAGTGTATGGGGAGAGAGAGTGGGAGAGAGAGTGGGGAGCGAGGGGTAGAGAGGGGGTGAGAGAGAGAGTGGGAGACGGGGGCGAGAGATGGGAGCGAGAGAGAGTGGTTGGGAAGAGAGAGGGCGGATGATCGTGGAGAGAGAGGCATAGGGTAATGGAATAGATGGGGCAGGGGGAGGGGAGGGGGAGATTGTGGGGAGAGGTGGCGAGAAAGGGGTGAGAGAGGTTGGAGAGAGGGGAAGACAAGGAGCGGGGAGAGAGTGGGAGAGAGTGATGGGAGACAGAGAGATGGAAGACGGAGAGAGTAGAGACAAAGAGAGCGGAGCGGGAAGATGGAGAGGGGAGAGATAGAGGGGAGAGACAGTGGAGAGAGAACGAGGAGAAAGTGAGAGAGAGTGGAGGAGAGAGTTGGGGGAGAGAATGGGGGAGAGAGTGGCGGGAGTGCCTGGGCGCGACAGAAGGAGAGGGGGGGAGAGAGATGGGATAGAGAGAGGGGAGTAGTGAGAAGGATGAAGAGGGGGGCGAGAGAGGTGGACGAGAGAGGGGGACAGAGGGAGTGGGAGAGAGGGAAGGGGAGACAGGGAGGGGGAGAGAGGGAAGGCAGAGAGAGTGGGGAGGGCGTGGAAGGGAGAGTGATTGGGGGAGAGAGAGAGTGGACAGAGAGGGGTAGAGAGTGAGGGGGAGAGACGGAGAGAGAGGGACGATATAGGAAGATGAGAGCAGGGGGTGAGAGAGAGGGGGAGAGCGAGAGAGGGGCAGAGAGATAAGGGCAGAGAGAGGAAAGGGCGAAAGAGGGAAGGGGAGCCAAGGGAGAGGGGGAGAGAGAGGGGGTGAGAGAGGGGAGTGAGGGGGGGGGAGAGAGGGGGTGAGACAGAGGGGGAGATATACAGGGGCGAGATATTGGGAGAGAGAGAGAAGGGGCGAGAGAGAGGGAGAGAGAGTGGAGGACAGAGTGGGGGGAGAGTGTGGGGAGAGAGTGGGTGAGTGAGTGTGGGAGAGAGGGGGAGGGGGATAGTAGGAGGGAGAGCGAGGGTCTGGAGAGTGGGGGGAGGGAGTAAGAGAGGGAGAGAGGGGGGTGAGAGAGTTGGGGCAGAGAATGGGAGAGGGAGGGGGAGAGAGAGGTGGAGAGAGAGGGGAGGGAGAGGAATGGGTGAGGGAGTAGGAGAGGGAGGGGTACAGAAAGGGGCTGAGAGAGGGGGGAGAGAGCACAGGGAAAGAGATGGGGAGAGAGATGGGGGTGAGGGCGAGAGCGAGAGAAGGGGAGACAAAGTGGGAGAGAGGGGGAGAGAGGGGGAGAGAGAGAGGGTGCGAGAGAGGGGGTAAGAGAGGGGGGAGAGAGCGCGGGGAGGGAGAGGTAAAAAATTTGGGGAGAGAGAGGGGGCGCGAGAGGCGGCGAGAGAGGAGGTGAGAGAGGGGGCGAGAGAGTGGGAGAGAGGGCGAGAGAGAGGGGGAAAGAGAGGGTGCGAGAGAGACAGGTAGAGAGAAAGGGAGAGAGAGGCAGGAGAGAGAGAGACGGGGAGGGGGAGAGAGAGGGGTGAGAGAGGGGGCGAGGGGGAGGCAAGAGACAGTAGCGAGAGAGTGGGGTGAGACAGGCAGGTGAGAGAGGGGGCAAGAGAGGGGGTGAGAGGGAGGGGCAGGGGGAGTAAAGAGAGCAGGGAGAGAGTGGGAAGAGAGGGGAGAGAGAGGGTCAGAGAGAGAAAGTTGGGTGGCAGGGGAGGAGAGAGAGTGGGAGAGAGGGGGTGTAGAGAGAGAGTGTGGAGAGAAAGGGGGGAATAGAGAGCGCGGGAGAGATAGAGGGGAGAGAGAGGGGGAGAGATAGAGAGGGAGAGGGAGTGGGAGAGAGAGAGAGGAGAGAGGGGGAGAGAGAGGGAGGGAGAAAGAGGGAAGAGAGAGGGGGAGAGAGAGCAGACGAGAGAGTGGGGGCGAGAGCAAGGGAGCGAGAGCAGGGGCCGAAAGAGGGGTCGATTGAGGGGGTCAAAAGACTGGGGGGAGAGAGTGGGGAGAGTTTGGGTGGAGTGAGTGGGGGAGAGAGGAGGAGAGAGAGGGTCTGGAGAGTGGGGGGAGTGAGTGGGGGAAGTGAGTGTGGGGAGAGAGGTGGTAGAGAGTGGCAGAGAGAGTGGGGAATAGAGTGGGGAGAGTGAGAGGGTGAGAGAGGGAGGGAGTGAGAGAAAGAGAGAGAGGGGTGAGCGAATTGGGGCAGACAGTGGGAGATAGAGGGGAGAGAGGGGGCGAGAGAGCGGGAATGAGAGAGCTGGGGTGAGAAAGTGGGAGCAGAGAGTGGGGAGAGAGAGGGGGAGAGAGTGGGCGTGAGAAGGGGTGAGAGAGGGGAGCTAGAGAGGGGTGCATGAGAGGGGCAGAGAGAGGGGGCAGAGAGAGAAGGGCAGAGAGAGGGAGGGTGAAAGAGGGTAGGGGCGCCAAGGGAGAGGAGTCAAGGGAGAGGGGGAGAGAGAGAGGGAGTTGAGAGAGGGGGAGAGAGTGAGAGGGGGAGGGAGAGCGGAGAGAGTGGGAAGTGGGAGGGAGAGAGAGGGGACAGAGGGAGGGGAGAGAGAGAGAAGGGGCAAGGCAGGGGGGAGAGAGAGAGGTGAGTGAGAGGATCAGTGAAAGGGGGAGAAAAAAAGTGGGTAGGAGAGAGGGGAGAGCAAGGGGGAAAGCAAGGGGGTGAGAGAGGGGGGCGAGAGAGGAGGGGCGAGAGAGGGGGCGAGAGAGGGGGAGCCAGGGGGAGAGAGGGGGGTAGGGAGAGAGGGGGCGAAAGAGAGAGGAGAGAGAGGGGAGACCGAGAAAGGCAGAGAGAGAGGGGAAGAGAGAGATGGGGGCGAGAGATGGGGGCAAGAGAGGGGCGCGAGAGAGGGTGCGAGAGAGGGAGGAGAGAGAGAGGAGAGAGAGGAGGAGAAAGAGGTGCAGCGGGAGGGGGGAGAGAGAGGTAGGGGAGAGAAGGGAGAGAGAGGGGACGAGAGGAAGGGAGCCGAGAGAAAGGGGCGAGAGCAGGGGGCCGAGATTAAGGTTGGTAGAGAGGGGCAAGAGAGGGGGGCGAGAGAGAGGGGTAGAGAGAGAGGGAGGGAGAGAGAGGGAGAGAGAGGGGGAGAGAGAGGGGAGAGAGAGGGGGTCAGGAGATAGTTGTGGAGAGTGTGATAGGTTGGGGAGAGAGAGGGGGAAAGAGAGTGCGGGGAGAGACAGTGGGGAAGAGAATGGGGTGAGTGAGTGGGAAAGTGTGTGGGGGGAGAGATTGGAAAAAGACTGAGGGTAGAGAGTGTGGGGAGAGAGTGGGGGTGAGAGGGGGTATAGAGAGGTGAAGAGAGAGAGGTTGAGAGAGGAGGGAGTAAGGGGGAGGGAGAGACTGAGGGGAGAGAGGGGCAGAGAGAGGGGGTCGAGAGAGGGGGTGATAGGGAGGGGACGAGAGGGCGGGGGAGAGAAGAGGGAGAGAGAGAGGGGAGAGAGAGGGTGGGGAGAGAGAGGGAGAGAGAGTGCGGGGAGAGAGTGTGGAGAGACTGTGTGAGTGAGTGGGGGAGTGAGTGGGGAAACAGAGCGGAGAGACAGGAGGCAGAGAGAGGGTGCAGATTGAGAGAGTAGAGAGAGTGAGGGGGAGAGATGGGGAGAGAGAGGTGGAGGGCGAAGAGAAAGTGGGGAGAGGGAGGCAGAGAGAGAGGGGGAGAGTGTGGGGGAGACAAAGGGGAGAGAGATGGCGAGAGAGTGGACAGAGAGAGGGGGCAGAGAGCGGGGGAGAAAGTAAGAGAGTGGAGAGAGAGAGTGAGGGTGAGAGAGGGGGAGAGCGAGGTGCGAGCAAGAGAGACGGGTGAGAGAGGGGGCAAGTGAGAGAGAGAGGTGCAAGTGTGTGTGAGTGAGGGGACAGAAATGAGAGAGAGCATCTGAGAGATTGAGAGAGAGAGTGCGATAAGGGGACAAGAGAGAGAAAGAGAGAGAGAGAAAGATAGAAAGCGGTGGGAGCGAGATAGGGAGAGATACAGGGGGAGCTAGACAGAGGAACATGAGGGGGATACACGTGAGGGAGAGAGAGAGTCGGGTGAGAGAGAGGGATGAGGTTGAGAGTGAGGGAGAGGGTGAGAGAGAGTGAGTGAGGGGACGAGAGTTAGAGAGAGAAGGTGAGAGAGGGGCTGAGAGAGAGAATGAGAGTGAGAGGGTGAGGGATAGAGAGTGAGGGAGTAAGAGAGGGGATAGAGAAAAAGAGACAGAGAGTCAGAGAGAGTGAGATGTCTCGGGGAGGACCAGTACAGCAGAAGTGAAAGCAGGAGCCTGACAAGATGGTGGGAATGAAGCCTAGAATGTTGCTGTTCCTTACCCAGCTCTGTATCTATGTCCTGTCTTCCGGGTCTGAATACAGAAGGCCACTAACTCCTCCCTGTGCTGTTTACTGTGAGTGATCTTACCGGCTGCAGGATTTACTGAAGGCTCAAGATCTCCCTCTCCATCTCTCTCTGACTGACTAAGCGTCTTTGATATGGTTATGAACGAGGCAGGAGTTAGGAATTCGGCTGATACAGGAACATCCTGATTACCTGCAGGAGACAGAGAAACAGACAGAATGGGAAATTAGACTGATGTCGTGAGGATGGCACTGAGTCCCACAGAGATCTGGAAAACCCCTGTCTCCATCCCTGGCCTGTGTTGCTGCATCTCTCTGGAGTGAAGAATTCCATTGGCTCAGGATCTGGAGTAGCTGCAAGAGTGAGAGACGCTGACAGAGGCAGCAATTAGACCCGCACAGTGAGGGATATCACATGGAGAGAGACTGAGTAATATCACCAGAGTACAGGAAGGTATCAGGATCAAACAATGGCCATGATGAAAGGGGTTTGATTCATGGTGCACGGGGATCTATACTCACTGACGGTTGAGCTACGAGTGGGACAGGTGATGGCCTCATGCTATTCTCACCCGACTGTTCATCCAAACTTTAATGCCAGAGTCCAGTATACCCATCTAACTGCCTAATATCCTTTCAAGAAGGAAATCTGTTATAGGCAGCGGGTCTGGCCTACATATGAATCCAGACTCAGAGCAATGCGGTTGACTCTCAACTGCCCTCTGAAATGTTCCAGCAAGGCACTCAGCTCAAGGACAGCTTGGGGTGGGAAATACACACTGGCCAGCCAGAGACAGCAAAATCCCATGAGTGAATTAAACATAACATTGCCGGGACCAGTGTCCTGGCCAATCATCTCGGCTTATGGCTTATGGACAGGAATGTAAACTGACAGAGAGGATGCAGGGCCAGGGTTCAGGTGAAAGGAGCTTTCCAAATCCAAAGAGAAGGTGGCGATGTAGCTGAAGACAAGCAGAAAGGAACAGGAAGAGACAGAGTTTAACTGAAACTGTACATCAGTGAATTGGACTGAGACAAGAAATTGTGGAAAGAGTCAATCTTAATGTTCTTTTTTTGTACTGGATAATGTCTCTGCAATAAGGTGGATGGACTGTGGCACAGAGATGAATGAGATTTAGTGGTGAAACGGTGAACAAAAGGTGGAACATAAATATTCTATTGTCCACCTACTTGAGGGGTCTCAGGAAGTGCAGGATGGGTAACCCTGACAGTAATGGGTAACAAAGGCAGTACAGAGAAAGCATTTGGCCGCAGATGATGCAGCTGAATCAGCCTGAATGCAGATTCTGGGTAACACGTGTCAAAAACACAAGCAGGAGAACAGTTTTGAGGCTGCCGAACAGCATTTCATTGCTCAGCCCTGTTACACATTCCAATGAATTCCTGTATAATGCAAAGGCACTGTGATAATTTTGGGAGATTTCAGTCTTTGTATAATCTGGGACAGTCACATTGGCAAAAGTGATGTTCTCCGAATTCCTCTTTGAATGCTTTTGTCAGTGTTTCTTTGAATAACACATTGTGGAAATGGCCAGGGACGTGCCTATCTCAGATCGACCACTGGGTGATGATGCTGAGTGAAGGAGTAATGTCACACTGAGATATCCTCTGGGAAATTGTAGTGTAGTGGAATTCAACGAGATGATGGATTTTTAAAATGACCATAAAGCACACCCTACAATCAGAACCAAAGCCATTGACATGTGTTTGAGGGGAGAACTGACCAAGGTAAACAGGGGAAACAGTGAAGTGTATGGCTGGAAATGGACAGTACGAAACATTTACAGTCATAGAGATGTACAGCACAAAAACAGGGCCTTCGGTGTCCGACTCGTACACGCCACCCACATAGCCGAACATAATCTCGTCACATTTACCAACACTTGGCCCAAATCCCTTTCAACCCTTCCTGTTCGTATACCAATCCAGATACCTTTTAAATTGACAGGCCGACGAGGGGAGAGGCCATTCTAAATTGGTGCTCAGAAACGAGCCAGGGCAGTGATCAGGTCTTGTAGTGGGAGAGCATTTTGGTGATAGTGACCACAACTGCCTCACATTCTACACAGCTATGGAGAAGAAGAGGATTAGGCAAAATGGGAGGATATTTAATTGGGGAAGAGGAAACTATGATATGATTAGACATGAGTTAGGAAGCATGGATTGGGAGCAATTGTTCCATGGTAAAGGCACTCTAGACATGTGGAGACTGTTTAAGGAACAGTTGTTGCAAGTGATGAATAAATATTTCTCTCTGAGACAGGCAAGAAGTGGCAAGATAAAGGAACCATGGATGACGAGAGCGGAGGAGCTTCTCGTCAAAGGGAAGAAGGTAGCTTACATAAGGTGGGGGAAGCTAGGATCAAGCTCAGCTCTACAGGATTACAGGCAGGCGAGTAAGGAGCTTAAAAATGGACTGAGGAGAGCCAGGAGGGGCGGCGAGAAAGGTTTGGCAGAACGGATTAGGGAGAACACAAAGGCATTTTACACTTTTGTGAGGAATAAGAGAATGTTCAAAGAAAGAGTAGGGCTGATCAGGGATAGCATAGGGAATTTGTGTGCGGAGTCTGAGGAGGTAGGGGAAGCCCTAAATGAGGTTTGTTTGCTTCTGTCTTTACCAAAGAAACGAACTTAGTAGTGAATGAAACCTTTGAAGACAGGTGTGCATGCTGAAATAGATAGAGATAGACGAAGCTGATGTGCTGAAAATTTTGTCAAACATTAACATTGACAAGTCGCCAGGCCTGGACCAGATTTGTCCTCAGCTGCTTTGGGAAATGAGAAATGTGATTGCTTCATCACTTGCGAAGATCGTTTCATCCTCGCTCTCCACTGGAGTCGTACCTGAGGACTGGAGAGAGGCAAATGTAATTCCTTTCTTCAAGAAAGGAAATAGGGAAATCCCCGGCAATTACAGACCAGTCAGTCTCACGTCTGTCGTCTGCACGATGTTAGAAAGGATTCTGAGGGACAGGATTTATGACCATCTGGAAGAGCATGTCTTGATTAAATGCAGTCAACACGGCTTTGTGAGGGGCAGGTCATGCCTCACAAACCTTATCGAGTTCTTTGAGGATGTGACTAGAAAAGTTGATGAGGGTCGAGCTGTGGATGTGGTGTATCTGGACTTCAGCAAGGCGTTTGATAAGGTTCCCCATGGTAGGCTTATTCAGAAGGTCAGGAGGAATGGGATTCAGGGGAACTTAGCTGTCTGGGTACAGAATTGGCTGGACAACAGAAGACAGCGAGTGGTAGTAGAAGGAAAATATTCTGCCTGGAAGTCTGTGGTGAGTGGTGTTCCACAGGACTCCGTCCTTGAGCCTCTACTGTTTGTAATTTTTATTAATGACTTGGATGAGGGGATTGAAGGATGGGTCAGCAAGTTTGCAGATGACACAAAGGTTGGAGGTGTCGTTGACATTATAGAGGGCTGTTGTAGGCTGCAGCGGGACATTGACAGGATGCAGAGATGGGCTGAGAGGTGGCAGATGGCGTTCAACCTGGATAAATGCGAGGTGATGCATTTTGGAAGGTCGGATATGAAAGCTCAGTACAGGATTAAGGATAGGATTCTTGGTAGTGTGGAGGAACAGAGGGATCTTGGGGTGCAGCTACATAGATCCCTTAAAATGGTCACCCAAGTGGACAGGGTTGTTAAGAAAGCATATGGTGTTTGGCTTTCATTAACAGGGAGGTTGAGTTTAAGAGTCGTGAGATCTTCTTGCAGCTTTATAAAACTTTGGTTAGACCGCACTTGGAGTACTGCGTTCAGTTCTGGTGCCCTATTATAAGAAAGATGTGGAAGCTTTGGAGAGGGTTCAGAGGAGGTTTACCAGGATGCTGCCTGGACTGGAGGGCTTATCTTATGAGGAGAAGTTGACTGAGCTCGGACTTTTTTCATTGGAGAAAAGGAGGAGAAGAGGGGACCTAACTGAGGTATACAAGATAATGAGAGGCATAGATAGAGTCGATAGCCAGAGACTATTTCCCAGGGCAGAAATGACTAACACGAGGGGTTGTAGTTTTAAGCTGGTTGGAGGAAAGTATAGAGGGGATGTCAGAGGCGGGTTCTTTACACAGAGTTGTGAGAGCATGGAATGCGTTGCCAGCAGCAGTTGTGGAAGCAGGGTCATTGGGGACATTTAAGAGACTCCTGGACATGCATATAGTCACAGAAATTTGAGGGTGCACACATGAGGATCAGCGGTCGGCACAATATCGTGGGCTGAAGGGCCTGTTCTGTGCTGTACTGTTCTATGTTCTATATAATCCAGCTCCCTCTATCTCTGTAAATTCCTCCAATCCCAATCCCCTTTGTCCCACTGTCATTCTTGACAAGATTTAACTCTGTTTAACTCTAACATCCTAGAGCCCCTGTAAACCTTCCTATCTCTGTAACCTCTATCCATCTGTTCAAAGCCCCATTACTGAGGAATGACTCCCTGCACTCGACATAAGGCAGATGGAATGACAGTAAACAGATATGATGGAACCATCATTCAGGAGATGTAGCTGTGATGGGAATATTGAAGGGTTGTTGGTATCTATGCAGGCTAGGCAAAAAAGGCAACAAGCTGTGAAGAAAGGATGAGGTTAATGCATTAATGAGATAGCCACGTGGAACTGAAGATCAAAATTTGGAGTCTTTTTGGGTGGAGCTAAGAATAAGGAAGCAGCAGTAACCGTTAGCAGGAATTCTTTTATAGGCACCAGACAGTAATGGTAATGTCAATATGGTTACAGGAGAAAGTGAGGTCTGCAGATGCTGGAGATCAGAGCTGGAAATGTGTTGCTGGAAAAGCGCAGCAGGTCAGGCAGCATCCAGGGAACAGGAGAATCGACGTTTCGGGCATAAGCCCTTCTTCAGGAATGAGGAATGTTTGTCCAGCAGGCTAAGATAAAAGGTAGGGAGGAGGGACTTGGGGGAGAGACGTCGGAAATGTGATAGGTGGAAAAGGGTGAGGGTGATAGGTCAGACTGGGGTGGGGGCGGAGTGGTCGGGAAGAAGATTGCAGGTTAGAAAGGCGGTGCTGAATTCGATGGATTTGACTGAGACAGGGTGGGGTGAGGGGAAATGAGGAAACTGGTGAAATCCGAGTTCATCCCTTGTGGTTGGAGGGTTCCTAGGCGGATGATGAGGCGTTCTTCCTCCAACCGTCGTTTTGTTGTGGTCTGACGATGGAGGAGTCCAAAGACCTGCATATCCTTGGTGGAGTGGGAGGGGGAACTGAAATGTTGAGCTACAGGGTGGTTGGGTTGGTTGGTCCGGGTGTCCCAGAGGTCTTCTCTGAAACGCTCTGCAAGTAGCCGGCCTGTCTCCCCAATATAGAGGAGGCCACATCGGGTGCAGAGGATGTAATAGATGATGTGTGTGGAGGTGCAGGTGAATCTGTGGCGGATATGGAAGTTTCCTTTGGGGCCTTGGAGGGAGGTGAGGGGGGAGGTGTGGGCGCAAGTCTTGCACCTCCTGCGGTTGCAGGGGAAGGTGCCGGGAGTGGAGTTTGGGTTGGTGGGGGGTGTGGATCTGACGAGGGAGTCACAGAGGGAGTGGTCTTTACGGAATGCTGATAGGGGAGGGGAGGGAAATATATCCTTGGTGGTGGGGTCCGTTTGGAGGTAGCGGAAATGACGGCGGATGATGCGCTGTACATGGAGATTGGTGGGATGGTAGGTGAGGACCAGTGGGGTTCTGTCCTGGTGGCGGTTGGAGGGCCGGGGCTCAAGGGCGGAGGAGCGAGAAGTGGAAGAGATGCGGTGGAGGGCATCGTCGACCACGTCGGGGGGGAAATTGCGGTCACTGGCCCCACCTCCCACCTTTTCCTCCGCTACATCGATGACTGTATCAGCGCCGCCTCGTGCTCCCACGAGGAGGTTGAACTGTTCATCCACTTCACCAACACCTTCCACCCCGACCTCAAATTCACCTGGACAGTCTCAGATTCCTCCCTCCCCTTCCTCGACCTTTCTATTTCTATCTCAGGCGACCGAATCAACACGGACATCTACTACAAACCAACCGACTCCCACAGCTACCTGGACTACACCTCCTCCCATCCTGCCCCCTGTAAAAACGCCATCCCATTCTCTCAATTCCTTCGACTCCGTTCCGCATCTGCTCCCAGGAGGACCAGTTCCAAAAACGCACAACCCAGATGGCCTCCTTCTTCAAGGACCGCAATTTCCCCCCCGACATGGTCGACGATGCCCTTCACCGCATCTCTTCCACTACCCGCTCCTCCGCCCTTGAGCCCCGCCCCTCCAACCGCGACCAGGACAGACCCCACTGGTCCTCACCTACCACCCCACCAATCTCCATGTACAGCGCCTCATCCGCCGTCATTTCCGCTACCTCCGCACGAACCCCCCCCACCAAGGATATATTTCCCTCCCCTCCCCTATCAGCATTCCGTAAAAACCACTCCCTCCGTGACTCCCTCGTCAGATCCACACCCCCCACCAACCCAACCTCCACTCCTGGCACCTTCCCCTGCAACCGCAGGAGGTGCAAGACTTGCGCCCACACCTCCCCCCTCACCTCCCTCCAAGGCCCCAAAGGAAACTTCCATATCCGCCACAGATTCACCTGCACCTCCACACACATTATCTATTGCATCCTCTGCACCCGATGTGGCCTCCTCTATATTGGGGAGACAGGCCGGCTACTTGCAGAGCGTTTCAGAGAAGACCTCTGGGACACCCGGACCAACCAACCCAACCACCCTGTAGCTCAACATTTCAATTCCCCCTCCCACTACACCAAGGATATGCAGGTCTTTGGACTCCTCCATCGTCAGACCACAACAAAACGACGGTTGGAGGAAGAACGCCTCATCTTCCGCCTAGGAACCCTCCAACCACAAGGGATGAACTCGGATTTCACCAGTTTCCTCATTTCCCCTCCCCCCACCCTGTCTCAGTCAAATCCATCGAATTCAGCACCGTCTTCCTAACCTGCAATCTTCTTCCCGACCTCTCCGCCCCCACCCCAGTCTGACCTATCACCCTCACCTTGACCTCTTTCCACCTGTCACATTTCCGACGCCCCTCCCCCAAGTCCCTCCTCCCTACCTTTTATCTTAGCCTGCTGGACAAACTTTCCTCATTCCTGAAGAAGGGCTTATGCCCGAAACGTCGATTCTCCTGTTCCCTGAATGCTGCCTGACCTGCTGCGCTTTTCCAGCAGCACATTTCCAGCTCAATATGGTTACAGTCAGGACACCGAATGTACTTGTAGCAAGGGCAGTACAGTAACTGTTTGTGACAGTGGTCTCCACCCCGACTGGATAACTAATGAGTATCAGGGCTGGAATGGATGGAATCCTGCATTGTATACGATATGGTTTTCTATAACATCACATCAAGGAGCCATTAACAAAATTGTCTGTTGTCGATCAAATGCGGTGTAATAATATATATCTAAAAATCCCAATCTAAAGTAGTTTTGTGAGCGGAGACCCACAATGTTATAATGTAGATACTCAGTTTGAGGTAAGACCTTGAGATGTAGAAGCAGAATGAGGCCATTTGGCCCCTTATGGATGCTCCGCCCTACAATCAGATCATGGCTGACCTGATGATCTTTAACTCTACTTTCCTGCCTTTTCGAAAAATCTTTGTTTCTTTGATTGATTAAAACCTGACCATCTCTGGTGTAAATATTCTTTATGACCCAGCCTCGACAGCCCCCTGCAGTCAGGAATTCCCACAGAGTCACTACCCTCTGAGTGAAGACATTCCTCCTCAGCTCCATCTTAAATGGGTGAGCCTTTGCTGGGATTTTATGCCCTCTGGTTACAGATTCTCACACAATTTATATGAAAGGAAGTGACAAAGGTAATGATTTCAGATGACATGAAAATTGGTGTAGTCGGGATTAATAAGCAAGGTGATCCAAGGTTGCAGGAGGTTACAGATCAGTCGGAAAGATATGCACAGAAATGTCAAATTGAGTTAAATCTGGACAACTGTGACATGACGGAGTTTAGGATGTCAAATTCAAGAAGAAAGTTAGGATACTGAGGGACATTGATTTACAGAGGGATCTTGGTGAAAGTCAGTAACTCCCTGACAATGGCAACAGAAGTGCTTCAGATGGGAAATAAAGTAAATGGAACCCTGGCCTTCATCGGTCACAACGTTGGGTATAGTGGTTTGCATCTGATGTTGTAATTGTATAAAACGTTTGTTTGTCCACATTTGGAGTACTATGTGCAGTTCTCATCTCCACACAATAGGAAGGATGGGAGGCTTTGGAGAGGGTGCAAAAGGGGTTTATCAGCATGTTGCCTGTGTTCGGTTTTTTAAGGGTGTGTTAAGTGTAAGAGGGAAATAAATGATGTTGGATTGCTTTGCGAGAGTATCAGAGGCTCAGAGGCGACCAGGTACAGGAATATAACATTCGGAGAGGCACAGATAATGTGGATAATCGGAATCTCTTTTCCAATTTGTAAGTCTGAAATACTAGAGCACATAGGTTTAAGGTGAGAAAGGGGAAGTTTAAGCGAGATGTGTGAGGCATGTTATTTTTTAAACATAGAGAGTGGTCGTTTCTGAGGGAGGTCGGAGAAGCAGAAAGTTTTGAAATGGCATTTAGACAGAAACGAGAACAGGCAGGGAATAGAGAGATATGGACCATGTGCAGGCAGAAGGGATGAGTTGAGAATAGCATCATGGTCAGCACAGCTATGATGGGCTGAAGGACCTGTTGTTGTTCTGTACTGTTCTGTTTTCTAAATTTCCAGCATCTACCCTGTCAAAGCCCCTCAGAATCTTGGATGTTACTTTCCATTTCTCTCATTTTTCTAAACTTCAATGGGTTCAACCTCAATCTCCTCCACCTCTTCTTATTAGAAAATTCATCCATTCCGGGGGTCAGCCGAGTGACCCTTCTCTGTCCTACCTCCATTGCAAGAATATCGATCGTTCCGTCACTCACACTGTTCATAATATTCTAGGTGTGGTCTGACTCGTATCTTGTATAGTTTTTCCAAGACCTCCCTATACTTAGACTCCATTCCCTTTGTAATAAATGCCAGCATTTGATTTGCATTCTCTATTACCTGCTGACCCTGTAAGCTACCTTTTTCAGATTGATGAACAAAAACTCCCATAACCCTTTCTGCTGTCATTCTGAAACCAAACACTGTTAGCCTGACAGTAAATCAGAAGTATACTGAAATTGTTAGAAAGGAACATGTCAATATACAAAAACTGGCCACTTAGAAATACATTTTCTAAAAGAGAATTTGTTTTTTGAGCCTGTTGGATTTTATTTGTTGGTGTGAATATAAATGGCAGAATTGTAATGGTGTAGGAGTGTGTGGTGGTACGGGGGATGTGATGTATTTGAATTATCAGAAGCCTTTACCCAAGTTTCAATAAGGGTGAAAGAGCAACTTGTTAGAGAATAGGGCCCCTTAAAGATCAATAAGGTTGCCTATGTGTGGAAACAGAGGCGGTGGGTGAGATATTAGACAAACTAGCCTTGTCAGTATTTACTGTGGAGAAAGACATTGAAGCTCGGGAACTTGGGGAAATAAATAAAGATGTCTTGGAAAGAATCCTCAACATAGAAGAGAAAGTGCAGGAATCTTAAAACAAATAAAAGTCAATCAATCCTCAGTAGCTCATTGGGTCGACCCTAAAATATTATGGGACGCTAGGGAAGAGATTGCAGTATCCCTAACAGAGATATTTATATTATCAATAGACACAGTGAGGTGTCGGAAGACTGGAGGGAACATAATGCTGTTCCATCACTTAAGGACTGCAGGGAAAAGCCAGGAAACTGCAAACCAGTGAGCCTTGTGATAGGAAGTTGTTGGAGGAAATTCTGAGAGAAAGGAGCTATGTATATTTGGAAAGGCAAGGGCAGATTAGAGATAGTCAGCATGGCTTTGTGAGTGGGAAACCGTGTTTCACAAACTGGATTGACTCTTCAAGGAGGTGGCCAAGAGATAGATGAAGGCAGAGCAGTGAAGCTTTTGTCCACATGGACAGCGAAGCTTTTAACAAGGTTGAAAGGGATGTAGAACATCTAGTGAAGAGGAAGATGAAAGCTTATTTAAGGTTGAGGAAGCAAGGGTCAGATAGGTTTCTGGAGGGTAATATGGAACAGCACGATGGCCCAATGGTTAACACTGCTACTTCATAGCACCATGACTCCATTTAGATTCCAACATCAGGCGACTGTCTGTGTGGAGTTTGCACATTCTCCCCGTGTCAGCGTGGGTTTCCTCCAGGTGCTCCAGTTTCCCCTCAAAGCCCAAGAATGTGCATGTCAGGTGACTCAGCCATGCTAAATTACCCATAGTATTCACGGATGTGTAGATTTGGTGCATTAGTCAGGGCAAATGGAGAGAATTAGGTTGGGGGGAGTGGTTCTGGTTGGGGTACAGTTTGGAGGGTTGAAATGGAGGTGTTGGGCCAAATGGCCTGTTTCCACACTGTAGGGATTCTTTGAAGGTACCAGGAAGGAACTGAGGAATGGACTTAGGACAGCTAGAACGGGGCATGAAATGGCTTTGTTGGGAAGGATTAAGGAAAACCGTAAGGTATTCTCCACGAATGTGAGGAACAAGAGTGAGGGTAGGGCCGATCAGGGATAGTGGAGGCAACTTGTGCCTGAAGTCGGAGGAGGTAGGGGAGGTCCTTAATGCATACTGTGCTTCAGCATTCACTACTGATAGGGACCTTGTCATTTGTGAGGACAGCGTGAAACAGGCTGATATATGTGAACAGGTTGATGTTAAGAATGAGGATGTGCTGAGTATTGTGTAAAACATAAGGATAGGTAAGTCTATTGGACCAGATATGATGTGCCCAAAATTATTACATGAAGTGAGCGAAGAGATTGCTGTGCACTTGGCAATGACCTTTGCGCCCTCACTGTCCACTGGAGTTGTACCAGATGGTTGGAGGACGGCAAATGTTATTCCCTTGTTCAGGAAAGGGAATACGGATAATGCTGGAAATTTCAAATCTGGCAGTCTTATGTCTGTGGTGTGCAGAATATTGCAGAGGACTCCGAGACAGGATTTATAATTCCTTGGAAAACCATAGTTTGATTAGAGATTGTCAGCATGGCTTTGTAAGGGGCAGGTCAAGCCTTACAAATCTTATTCAGTCCTTTGATGATGTGACAAATGAACTTCATGGCTCATTCAGAAAGCACGGAGACATGGAATACAGGGAAACCTATCTGTCTAGATACAGAATTCCTGGCCCAAAGAACATCGAGGGTGATGATAGATGGAAAGCATTCATCCTGGAGCACAGTGACCAAAGGCTTTCTGCAGGAAGAGGTTACATGACTTCTGCTCTTCGTGGTTTTATAAATGACTTGGATGCGAGTGGGAGAGTGGGTTAGTAAGTTTGGCAATTACACGAAGGTTGATGGAGTGGTTAATAGTGTGGAAGGCTGTTGAAGGTTGCAACGGGGCAATGGCAGGATGCAGAGCTGGGCTGAGAAGTGGCAGATGGAGTTCAATCTGGAAAAGTAATCAGTCATTCATTTTGGAAGACTGAATTTGAATCCATAATGCAGGGTTAAAGGTGGATCCTTGGCAGTGTGGAGGAACAGAGGGATCTTGGGTTCCAAGTCCATAGATCCCTCAATGTTGCCACCCAAGCTGATAGGCTTGTTAAGAAGGAATATATTGTGCTGGATTTCATTAGTTGGGGGATTGAGTTTTAAAGCCGTGAAGTTATGATGCAGCTCTATAGAGCCCTGGTATGATCCCACTTGGAATATTGTGTTCAGTTCTGGTCCCCTCATTGCAGGATGGATGTGGAAGCTTTAGAGAGGGTAAAGAGGGGATTTACCAGGATACTGCCTGGACTGGAGAGCATGTCATATGAAGAAAGCTTGAGGGAGCTGAGGCTTTTCTCATTGGAGTGAAGAAGGGTGAGGGGTGACTTGGTAGACGTGAACATGATGATGAGAGGCACAGAGAAAGTTAATAGTGAGAGACATTTTTTACCCTGACATAAATAGCTATTACAAGGGGTATAATTTTCAGGTGATTCGCGGATGGGTAAGGGGAGATTTCAGAAGTAGGTTAATTACATACAGAGTGGTGGGTGAGTGGAATGCACTGCCAGCGGTAGCAGTAAAATTGGATGCATTCGGGGCATTTAATATACTTCTGGATAGGCACATGGATGATAATAAAATGAATGGAATGGAGGTTAGTTTGATCAGACAGTCGGATAAAAGATTGGAATGGCATCATGGCCTAAGGGTCTTGTGCTGTACTCTTCTGTGTTCTGAGCCTGTATGGTAAACTTGATAATAAGCTCAGATCAATATAAAAGGATATGGCATTCTGGAGGAGCTCGTGAACTGGATACAAAATTGGCCCGATGGAAGGAGACAGAGGGTGATAGGGGACATGTTGTTTTTTCTGACTGGAGGCATGTGACCAGCGGTGTAGTGAGCCCACTGTTGTTTGTCATTTGGATAAATGGTTTGGATGGGAATATTCGTTGTAAGTAAGTTTTTTGGGTGGCACTGAAATTGGCGTTAAAATGGGCAGTGAAGAAAGTTATCTGTGGTTCGACAGAATGAACAGTACTGCTGGGATAGTGAGCTGAAGAATAGCAGATGGAGTTTTAATTAGATAAATGTGAAGTGTTCCATTTTAGTGAAACAAACCAGGGTGGGACTTGTACAGTTAGTGTTTGGGCCCTGGGTAGTGTTATCAGTCAGAGACCCAGGGATGCAGGTACACAGTTCTTTGAATGTGGTGTCACAGGTAGACAGGCTGGTGAAGCAGGCGTTTGGGATGGTTACCTTCATTGGGGAGAGCATTGAAAGTAGGAGAAGGATGTCATGTTGTGGCTGTACAAGACATTGGCGAGGCCACCATGAAACCATTGTTGATCAGCAGGATGAACTCATCTAGTTCACTTGCCTCCTTTAGCGAAGGACATCTGACACTCTAATCTGGTCTGCCCTATACGTGACTCCAGACTCACAGCAATATAGCTGACTCTGTGCTGACTCTGTGTCGGCAATGAGCAGTGGGGGGAAAGATTGATGGTCCAATCAGTGGCATCCTCATCCCATGAATGAATAAATAATAATACATATTTCCCTCCCTACCTCTGCACACCCCTCCAGCTGCAGCAATCCGTACTGGCTTTGTAACATCGTTCACGCCCTGACCACTCTCTGTAACACTCTCACAACCTCCAGCACCTTCAATTCTCCCTGTTCCTATCGTTTCAATATGCCCTAACAATGTTTCTCCTTCCGAATGCCCTTCCCCTGCTAGCAGATCCGTTGCAATCCCTTTTAAACTTACTCCTAAAACACCCTCTCACTTCAGGATTTTTAGTACTTTGTGGTGATCTTCTCAGCCTCATAATCTAGTATCATCCCTTTTGACCTGAGTGAGGGACCAGTGGGGATTTCTTGTTGAAGTTATGACTGTTTCAATGGAATGTCCTTTATTTTAATGATTTACACTATTCCTTCAAATGTTTTCCACTGTCCATTTACAGTCACATATTTCAGTCTGTTTAGGCTGTTTGCCTTGGTCAATTCTCCTTTCAAACTCATGTAATTGGCTGTTTTTGTTTCTAGGTGTAGCTTGTCCTTTCTGTGATTCACTTTAAAACTGTAAATTTCTTTTAAACTGCTCTTTCTCACAATTTTCCAGAGGATCTCTCCAGGTGACATTACTCATTCACTAAGTTTCATCACACAATGGTCGCTCTGAGATAGTTACATCCCTCGCCAGTTGCACAATGTGTTATTCAAAGAAACACTGAAAAAAAAATCTCTGAACTCCTCTTCCAATATCGCTTTTGACAGTGTGAATGTCCCAGATTTTGGGAATATTGAAGTTTCCCAAAATTATCACAATGCTTTTATTAAAAATTCTAATTGATTCCTGTTTATTGCAGTGATGAGCAATGAAATGCTGTTCGATGGCTAAAACTGTTCTGCTGCTTGTGTCCTTGGCAAGTAGTAGCCAGAATTTACATTCAGACTGACTCTACTTCATGATCTGATGCCAAGTGCTTTCTCTGTAATGCCTTTGTTATCCATTATTGTTAGCGTTGCCCATTTTGCCTGAATTTCCACAAGGTTGTGAAATATTGAATATTTATGTTCCACCTTTTGTTCGCCCTGGAACCATGTCTCACTGCTGTCTGAATTTCTTTTATCTCTGTGTCACAAATCCAACTACCCGATTGCAGAGACTTTGTCCATTCCAAACAAAACATAACTTACTCTTTCCCACAATTTCCTGTCACAAACCGATTCACTGATGTACAGTTTTAACTAAACCTTTTCCCATCCTGTTCCTTTCTGTTTGTCTTCAGACACATTCCCATGCTGTTCCGATGCTTCACCTTTTCTATTTGGATTTGGAAAGCTCCTTTCACCTGAACCCTGTCCCTGCATCCTCTCTGTCTGTTTACAGCCCTGTCCATGAACCTACCGACGTGATTGGCCAGGACACTGGTCCCATCATGGTTCCAGTGGGGCCCAGGGCAACGGGATTGTTTTTATTAACTCGTGGGATGTTGGTATCTCTGTCTGACCAGCCTTTCTTGCCCAGCCCTAGCTGCCCTTGAACTGAATAGCTTGCTCAGCTATTTCAGAGGGTCATTGAGAGACAAACACTTTGCTGTGGGTATGTTGTGTAGACCACATGAGGATAGGTAGGTGTCCTTCTCGAAATGACAAGTGTTTGTATTTTTTGTACATCAGCAATTGTCTCATAGCTATTTATGGATTATTAATTATTATCTTTAAAATTATTGATTTCAAATTCCCCCATTTCTGATGGTGGGATTCAAACTTGTCTCCCCTGAACATTAGCTGAGGTTTTGGATACATACTCTAGCAATAATGCCACTGGGCTATCACTTGGCCTGCTCAAAGATTGCTCATTCCTGACCAGTTATACCATCATGAAGCAGAACCCCCTTCTTCCCACACATTTGTTTGAATCTGAGGCCTTCTGACATGATTGTTTGAGCCTGATACCTTCCTGCACTCTGGTGATATCACTCAGTATCTCTCCATGTGGTATCCCTCACTGTGTGGGTATAATTGCTGCCTCTGTCAATTCCCCTCGCTCTTATAGTTACTCCAGATCCTGAGTCAACAGAATTCTCCACTCCAGAGAGACGCAGCAGCACAGCCAGGGACGGAGACTGGGATTTTCCAGATTTCTGTTTTACTCAGGACCATTCTCCATGTGTAACTCTCACTACATCAGTATAAATTCCCATTCTGTCTATTTGTCTGTCTCCTGTAGGTGCTCAGGAAGGCCCTCATTCAATAGACTTCACAGCTGCTGGGTGTCTCGTCCATCACCACATTGAAGATGTTTGGTCCGACAGAGAGACCAAGGGCTGGGAGAGCTGGAGCCTTCAATAAATCCTGCAGTGTGGTAAGATCACTCAGTGCACAGAGCAGAGAGCAGTGAGAGGGCTCCATATATCGGCTAACAAGACATGACATAGATACAGTGCTGGAGGGGGAGCAGAGTACAGACACATCTCAGGCTCAATCACCGCCCCCACTGTAAGTTTTGTTATACTGAGACAGTATCGGGGGTGTCACAGTTATCAATCCAGGCCTGTGCTGTCTTATTGAGCATCAGTACAACAGAGGGAAAAGCAGGCTTCCCAATAGAGGGAGAGAATGCTGCCTGGGATCTCTCTGTTCTGTATTTCCCTCTGCAACACTGTATATATGGCATGTCGATGGACTGGTGTCTTCAATAATTTGTAACTCCCATCATAATTCCTGTCCCTGTAACCTCCTCCCTTCCCTATAGTCCCTCCACATATTTGAAATGTACTGCATTCCAGCCTACCATCCCTATCGCTGCAACTTGCCTCAGTGTCTACAGTGTGCCTTATCTCGGTCGTCTCCTCCTCCAATGACAGAATCATGCAGCACGGAAACAGAACCTTTGCTTTGATCCAACTAGTCGATGCTGAACACAGTTCCTGAACGAGTCGCATTTCCCTGCAGTTGGCCTGTATCCCTTCAAACCTTCTCCTCTCCATGTATCCACCCAAATGTCTTTTCCATGTTGTCATGGTGCTTCTCTCCATCACTTCCCCGGCAGCTCATTCAATTTGTGCACCATGCTCTCTGTGAAAAATGTTCTCCTCTGATCCCTCTTAAGTCTTCCCTCTCCCACCTCACATTTCTGCCCTCTAGTTATGGAGTCCCCTACCCTGGGGTAGAGACCTTCACTATTCACCTTACCTGTATCCCTCATGGTTTTATAAACCTTTATAAGGTCACCCCTCAGCCACCTACGCCCAATGGAAATACGAAGGTCAATGATATAAATATTTCTGTTCATGTCCCTGCCACTACTTTGCTACAATATTCTGGGATACAGTTGTTCGGGAGCTCGGGCTTTTTCTACTTTTGTGTTCTAAGACCTCCAGCACCACCTCTCCTGTAATGGGGACTCTTTACAAGACATCACTGTTTCTTTCCCTTTGTTTTCTAGTCTTTGTCCACAGTACTTTCTGACATGAAATATTCATTTATGGTTTCGCCCATCTCCTGTGGTTCCACACCTGAGGGGCCTTATTGTCTCTCTGGTTGCTTTTTTGTATTTGTATGCTGTAGAATTTCCTTGCATTCTCCTTATCCTTATCTGCCAAAGCTAACTCATTCCCACTGTTGTGCTTTCCAGCTTATCGACCCTATCCTTGTAAGTCAAACCCTCCAGTATCAGTAACATCTCCGCCAGTCTTTGCTCTGTCTGTACAGTTTCAGAAAATGCTTCCTAAATCGGGAAAATCGGGATTCTACACAGTATGCCAACTGGGACCCAGCAATGTCTTGTACAGCCGTACCAACTCAATGCTCTGACCCATGAGGACCCATGATGCTTTCATCATCCTGTCCACCTGTGATGCCACTTAGAAGGAACAATGTCACTGCACCCCTTGGTCTCTCTGTCTGTTCGACAGCATTGAATGGCCCTACCATTAACAGTGTTAGTCATCCCTGTTTTGTCTTAACAAAATCCATTAATTAAAATCCATCTTTCATTCCTTGACCCACTTGTCCAGTTGATCAAGAGCCTCTTCGATAACTGTCTTCATTCCCCACTGTAACACTTATTTTGCTTACGAACAATGATTCCTATATTCTCGTTTATGTAAATAATGCACATGTGGCCCCAGAACCAATCCTTATGGCACACTGTTGGTCAGAGCCTCCAGTCCACACAACAACCCTCTCCCACTACCCTCTGTCTCCTACTGTCAAGCCCATGTTGTGTCCGTTTGTCTCGCTCTCCCTGATCCCATGTGATCTAAACTTACTAACGAGTACACCAGGCTAAACCCTGCCTAAGGCCTTGCTGAAGTCAGAATGGACAATGTCTACTGCTCTGTCTTCATCTATCTTGTTAATCACCTCTTCAACAAACTCAGTCAAGTCTGCGAGACACTACTTTGAACGCACAAAGCTGTGCTGACTATCCCTAATCAATCCTTGCCTTTCCAAATGCATGTAACTCCTGTCCTGCAGAATCGCTTCCAACAACATTCGCACCACTGACATCAAGTGAACGAGTGTTTAGGTCCCTGGCTTCCCCTCGCAGCCTTTCTTAAATACTGGCACAACATTAGTGACCCTCCAGACTCCCAGCTCATTACCTGTAGCTGTCTTTGATCGAAATATCTCTTTAAGGGACCCTGCAATTTCTTCCCTAACCACCCCCCGTCCCCAATGTCAGGGATACACCTGATTAGTTCCGAGAGAGTTGTCTACTTTTTATGCGTTTTAAAACCTTTGACACTTCCTGTTCGCCAATGTGGACTCTTGTGAAGACATCATTGTTTATTTCCGTGATTTCCCTAGAGTTTCTCCACAGTAAGTTCTGATGTGAAATTTATGTTCAAACTGATAGCAGTGTGGTAATCTTGCCAAAGTGCTCCCCTACAGATACTTCAGCCCCTTTCCCTACTTTTTTTCCCCCAAGGGCAGGTCAGGTTTGATCCCTTCCTGCAGTCAGGCCATTTCCATATTGACTGAGACAGTTTTCTTGAACATACTGAACGAATTTCTCCTATGCAACCTGTGTACATTATGGCAGTCCCAGTCTACTTATGGAAAGTTAAAATCCCCGACCATTACAACCCTGTTACTCTTAGATACCTGAGATCTCCTGATATATTTGCTGCTCTATTTCCCGTTGACTATTGGGGGCCTGTAATACAGTCATATCAAAGTGATGACTCATTCTTATTTCTCAGTTCCACTAAGAGAATTTCACTGGGCGATCCCCAGGCATATCCTCTCTAAGTGCTGCAGTGATTTTTTTTTCACTAATCAAGAACTCCACTTTCCCTCCAATTCTGTTTCCTGTTCTGTCCTTCCTCTAGCATCTGTCTCTGGAACATTGAGCTGCTGGTCCTGTCCGCCCCTCAGCTGTTGTTCTGTAATACCTGTGAATTTTCAGTCCCATGTTCCCATCCATGCCATGCGCTCATCTGCCTTATCTGTCAGGCCTTTTACATCAAAGTAAGTGCAGTTTAATTGATCGGTTTTCCCTCATTGCCTGCTGTGCTCTTGCCTGCCTTATTGAATGAAATGACTCTTTGAAATTCAGTCCCAACCTCAACCTTCAGACTGTAGCCTAAGACCATCCCCCTCACTGTGGACAACACTCTCACCCTTCATGTCATCTGTAAACCTTCTGCTATCACATCCAACTCATTAATGTACATAATAAACAGCGATGGTTCCTGCACAGATCCCTGTGGTACACCCGCTGGTGAAAGGCTTCTCATCACAGAAACAACTCTTCACCAGGTTTGGATCCAATTTGCCAACTTGCCTTGGATCCCATGGGCTCTTCCCTTTTGGACCAGCCTTCCATGTGGGACCTTGTCAAAGGCAGTACTGAACCCAATGGAACCCACATCATCTGCACTGCCCTCATCAAGATTTTCAATCAAACAAAACTCAGCTGAATTCATCAGACAGGATCTTCCTCCACCAAATCCCTGCTGACTATCCCTAATTGCTTCCTGCCTTTCCAGTTATTGATTCAAACTGTCCCTCAGAATTGTTTCCCATCATTTCCCTCCCCCTGCTGTCAGACTATCTGCTCTGTCATTACCTGGCCTATCCTTTGGGTCCAGTGACCACAACTGTCTTCGTTTTAACATTGTTATGGAAAAAGATCAGTCAGGTCCACAGATTAAGGTGTGAAACTGGAGCAGGGCCAGATTTGGGGCCATAAAGCAGGATCGAGCAGAGGTCGATTGGGTGAATTAAAAATCACACAACACCAGGTTATAGTCCAACAGGTTTATTTTGAAGCGCTAGCTTTCGAAGAGCTGGTGATCATCCTAAAAGATGAAAGGATTAAACTAAATGTGTTTGATATTACATTCCATGACACTGCTATCATGTTGCTATAAATTCTGAGCCTTATGATTGTGCTTCGCACCACCTGATGAAGTAGCGCTCCGAAGCCTAGTGCCTCCAGATAAACCTGCTGGACTGTAAGCTGGTGCTGTGTGATTTTTAACTTTGTACACCCCAGTCCAATACCGGTTTCTCCACGTTATGACTACCATCAACTGGGCGAGTCTGTTTGAATTAAAATGAAGGACTGGCAAACGGGAGGCTTTTAAAAGTGTGATCTCAAGAATCCAGGGCCAGTATGTCCCTGTTAGAGTGAAGGGAAATTCTGGCAGGTTCAGGGGTCCCTGGCAGATGAGGGATATTGAGGCTCTGTTCAGGAAAAAGAAAACAGCATACATAGAGTTTAAGCTATTCATATCTTATTCCACTCTCACTTTCAGGTCCTGCAGCACTCCTGATCTGTAGAACTCACTGCAATGCCTGCGAATATCTGATCCAGTTCCGAAAAGACTCACTATCTGTGTAACATCCTCCCTTGCCTATCACCCATCCTGTCAATGTCAGGTCTTCCAGTCTGTCCCTCATCTACTCATCTCCATAACCTTCTCCATCTCTTACACCCCTATCTGTGTAAATGTCACCTTCACCTACAAATTTTCCCACTTTGACCAAACTGCAGGAAGTTACTAATGCTCCCTTATCTGTGAAACTGTCTACAACCAAAATGGATGTCCTTATCTCCCGGTATAATTGTCAGACACCACACCCTCTATACCTAAATAACCTGCAGAAATTAAGCCTTTCAATAACTATAAACATCTTCAGTCACGACTGCCCTCCACATATCTGTTTGTTCTTCTAATCTATAAAACCGTCTAGATTTCTGTAATCTGCTCCATTCACCTAAAACACTCCTGTCTGTGCAAACCACCCCATCCTATCAACATCCTTATGCCTGTAACTGCTGCATCCCTCCACACCTCCCCATCTCCATGAACTCCTGTCGACCCTACAGCTCTCCACATTTCTGTAACACCCTGTGGCTCTCTGGTCCTCGCTCCCTGTGAAACCACCTCCAGTCCCCACACCCCTCCCAAACTGGATCGTCTGCTCCAGGTCAGACCATTGCTATCTCTGTTACCTCCTGACAATCCTAGCAACCCTTCCTATTTGTGTCTCTTCATTCAGATCCCATCTCTCCAGCTTTCTGAAACCTCTTTGTGCCATTGTGAGCCTCCTTATTTAGAATATAGAGCAATACAGCACAGTGCAGGCCCTTCAGCCCTCGACGTTGCACTGACTTTCTATCCTACTCTCAGATTAAACTAAACTACAGACCCTACATTTTACTATCATCCATGTGCCTATCTAAGTGTTGATTAAATGTCCCTAATGTATAGGACTCCACTACAATTGTTGGCGGTGCATTCCATGCATCTGCCACTCTGTGTGTAAAAAAAACCCTCTCACATTTCCCGTAAAACTTTCTCCAATCACCTTCCATTTATGTCCCCTCGTTATAGTCATTTTTGCAATGGGACAAGTATCTGGTTATCCTCTCTATCGAGGCCTCAAATCATCTCGTTCACTTCTATCAAGTCACTTCTCATCCTTTTTCATTCCAATGAGAAAAGCTCTAATTCCCTCAACCTTTCTCCATTAGACCTCCACTCCTGATAAATCTCCTCTGCACCTTCTCTAAAGCTTCCACATCTTTCTGATAATGAGGCAACCAGAACTGAACACAATATACCAAATGTTCTCTAACCAGGGCTCGATAGAGCTGCAGCATAACTTCATGGAACTTAAACTCAATCCCCCTGCTAATGAAAGCCAACACACCAAACACCTTCTGAACAAGGCAATCAACTTGAGTTATAGCATTGAGGGATCTATGGACATGGACTTCAAGATTCTTCTGTTCCTCCACACTGTCAAGAATCCTGCCTTTCAACCTGTAAAGGTTGTCTGTGGAATCCTGCAATCTTAAACCCTCCCTATCTTGGTAACTTCCTCTGATCCCTACAACTCTCGCAAACAGTGAAACCTCTTCATGTCCCGACAATCCTCCTTCGCTCTGTAACCTCCTTTATTAGCATCAACCCTCAAAAGTCCTGAAGCCTCTTTTTTTTAACCACAGCAGTATTTCTAATATCTGCAACACCGTCCCATCCTGATATCATTCCCTGTCTCTGTAACCCCCATCACCCTCCAGTCCCCTCTGGGGAAAATTGCAGAGGAAGGAAGGGTTGTAGAGTCCGGGTCATGTTACAGAAGTAGGAAGGGCTGCAGAACCTGGAGGATGGTACAAATGTATGAAGGGATCCTGCAGGAGGCTAGAGGGAGCGGGATTCATAGAACCTGCAGGATGGGACTGAGAATGGGTTGTGGATCCTGAAGGATATTACAGTTTGAATGACTGACAGTTTTTGATCGGACTATTGGGCTGATCTCGCTGTCCTATTTATGCAGATATTTACCATAATGGCTGTGCCCAGCTTCAGATTCCCAGGCTGGGAGATGTGAGCTCAGATGCGAATCTATTTGCCCATTCTGTCTGTGTGCCTGACACTGACCTGGTGCTGCTCAGGTAGAAAGCACTCTCCGTGCATATCTCTGTGAGTGGCCAGAGCTCACCACATCCAAGCCTTTGTTTGGAATGGTCTTTATTTTTTTTCATTATTTTCAAGTGGCAATTCCACGAGATGCAGTAATTGGGGAGTTTCCATTTTGAGAGAATGAAACCTTTACCATTGGAAATTGGGAAGCCTTCCAAAATGAGATAACGGCTGTCCAGAGACAGTATACAGTATTCCTGTTAGGGTGAAAGGAAAGGCTGATAAGGTGTCGGGAATGCTGGATGATTAGAAAATTTGAGGTTTGAGTTCAGAAAAAGAAGTAAGCATATGTCAGGTACACACAGGAGATCTCCCGACATATTTGTTCCTCAGTCGGCCACAGGTTATTCAGGGTCCGTACACTTGTATCAAAGTGATGACCCATTCTTATTTCACAGTTCCACTAACACAGTAGCCGATCCAATAGGAATGTCCTCTCTTAGTACTGCTGTGATGTTTCATGCAATCAAAACCCACCACCACGCGTCCTTCCTCTCTTGCCAACCCTTTTATGCTTCCTGTAGTCTCTCTACCTTGAAACAATGAGTTGTTGGTCCTGTCCCTCCCTCAGCAGTGTTTCTGTAATGATTAGATTAGATTAGTTTACTTACAGTGTGGAAACAGCCTCTTTTGTCCAAAAAGTCTACACTGACTCTCCGAAGAGCAACCCACCCAGACCCATTCCCCTACATTTACATCTTCACCTAACACTACGGGCAATTTAGCATGGACAATTCACCTAACCTGTAAATCTTTGGACTGTGGGAGGAAACCACAGCACTCGGTGGAAACCCACGCAGACACGGGGAGAATGTGCATATTGAGCACAGATCGTAGCACAATGATAACTATAATCTTCCAGTCCCATATTCCCAACCATCCCCGCGTTCATCTTCCTTAGCTGTCAGGCTCCTTGCTTTGAAATAAATGCAGGTTAATCATCAGTTGTTCCCTATTCCCTGCTATGTTCTTGACTGCCTTGTCTGTTGAAATTGCTCTCTTTACCTTGTGTACCAGCCTCAATCTTCTTCCTGTCTTTATGACAGTTTAAGGTCCACACCCCTGCCAGACTAGTTTATACACTCTCAAGCCGCTCCAGTAATTTGCCCCACCAGAATATTGGTTTTCATCCCACCCCCAGGTCAGGTCCATTCTCCACCCTGTCTCCCTGTGCTGATACCTTCAGGGATCTATGGACTTGTTCACCAAGCTCCCTGTGTTCCTGAGTACTCCACAAGGACCTACCGTTCATTATGTCTGTCCGTCGCTTATCATTCCTCCCACAGGGTATTATCTCACTTCGATCACGACTAAACCCTGCTCAAATTATCATCTGAAAGAAATTGAACTGTAGACTGAGATCAACTGTCGTACTGTGGGCAAAACCTCACCTTTCATGTCATTTGCGAGCCGACTAATGGTTCATTCTGCTTTCACATCCGAGTTGTTAATGCCCATTATAAACATCAATGGTTCCTGCACAGATCCCTGTGATACACCCACTGGTGAAGGAATTTCAAACACGAAGCAGTCTGCCCACCAATTGTGGATCCAATTTACCAACTTGCCTTGGAACCCAATGGCTTTTTACACTTGGATCAGCCTTTCGTGTGTAAACTTGTCAAAGGCCTTATTCAATTCCATGTAACATCTGCATTGCCCTCATCAATACTTTTAGACACCATTTCAAAAAACTCCACTGACTTTCTCAGACAATATCTTCCCCTCCCAAATCCGTGAGGATTGAACCGAGATGATCCTTACCTTTGTAAGTGTTGATTCATCCTCAGAATTGTTTCCAATAATGTCCCTCCCCCTGCTGTCAGACTATCTGCTCTGTAATTACCTGGCCTATCCCTGCTGCTCCTGAACAAAGGAACCACATTAGTGATCCTCCAGTCATTCAGCACTTAATCTGTGAACAGAAAGCTATTTAATATATCCACTAGGTCCCCAGCAACCTCCTCCCTTACCTCCCATAACAGCCTGGGATACATTTTATTGGGCACTGGGGATTTCTCCAGCTTTATGCCTATGAAAACTTTTAATACCTCCTCCGTATTAATCTTAACATGTTCTCGAACCTCACCATCCCAACTAAAATCCCTGGCTCCTGTGTGAATAAAGATGAGAATTATTCATTGAAGACCTCACCTACATGCACAGATTGTCTCTTTTGTTTCTAACAGGCCTCACTATTTCCTCAGTAATCCTCTTATTCTAAACATACTGATAAAATACCTTGTAACTTTTCCTTAATAGTATCTGACAAGGATATTTTATGGTCATTGTGTGTCCCTCATTTCTAAGGATATCCTTGCAGTCCCTATACTTTTGAATGGTTTAACCTGGTTTTATTGCACTGTGTTTTCTTTATCAAACTCACGATGTCGCTTGATCAGTATTCACTGGATTTGCTGCCTTTATATTCCCTCGTCAGGAACACACTGGCCCTGAATTCTCACTGTATCACTTTAACATACTCCCACTTTCCAAATATGGACAAACTGCAGATAGTCTTCTCAGTATATGTTTGCCAGATCCTCTCTAATGATCGCAATACTGATAAGAGACTCAGTTGTGAGGGGGACAGACAGGAGACTGTGTGGCTGCAGAAGAGACCCCAGGTGGTGTGCTGCCTCCTGGGAACCAGGGTCAAGGATGTCTCTGAGCGGTTACTGAACATTCTGAAGGGGAGGGTGAATAGCGAGCGGTCATTGTGCACATCAGTCCACATGACAGAGGTAGACAATGGGATGGGGTCCTGTGAAATGAGTATCAGGAGTTAGGTACGAAGTTAATAAGCAGGACCTCGAGGGAAGCGATCTCCAGATTGCTCCCAGTGCCACCTGCCCCAGTGAGGATAGAAATAGAAAGATAGGCCAGATAAATGTGTGGCTGAGGAGCTGGGGGGGGGGGGGCGGGTGTGGGGGTAAAGTTTGGATCATTGAGATCTCTTTTGATGTAGAGGTGACCTATACAAGATGACGGGTTTGACTTGAACCAAAGGGACGCCAGTATCCCGGCGGGGAGATTTGTTAGTGTTATTCGGGGAGGGTTTAAAAAGGTTTGGCAGGGACTCTCAATAAGGGAGGGTCTATCGACCAGTCAGCAGAAAAATGCATCAGCCATCGAGAACAAGTTTGCTATTCAGGATATCCAGGGGCACAGTCAAGGGAGGGAAAAGACTTTTGATTTAACATGCATTTATTTCAATGCACGAGGCCTGACTGGTAAGGAAGACGAGCTCAGAGCATGGATTTGCTTTGGGAACTGGGATATTATGGCCATAACAGAAACATGTCGGAGAGAAGGGCAGGACTGGCAGCTCAGTGTTCCAGGATACAGAAGTTACAGGTGTGTCAGAAGGACAAGTAAGTGAGGAGGGGGAGCTGCCCTTTTGATGAGGGAGGTCAGAACAACAGCGCATCAAGAGGATACTCTTTAAGAGTCATCAAATGAGGCCATATGTTGAGACGTTAGAAACAAAAAGGGGATGGGCACTCTGTTGTGACAGTGTTCAAGATTCCCAAATAGCCAGCGGACACTAGAGGAGCAGATGTGTAGAGAGATTTCAGGTACCTAATGAAATAATAATGTACTATTGGTTGGAGATTTTAACTTCCCCTGGACGGACTGGGCCACCCCACAGACTAAAAGGCCCGTAAGGAGTGCAATTTGTCAAATGTATCCAAGAAACTTTCTAAAATCAAGATGTAACTCGAACAAGGCCTAACCCTACTCAGGCGGGTGCAACACTGGACCTCCCCTCAGACAACGTGGTCAGGCAAGTGACTGAATAGTCTGTCAGAGAGCACTTTGGGTCCAGTGACCACAACTGTCCTGGTTTTAACATAGTTATGGAAAAAAATGAAACAGGTCCACAGATTAAGGTGTGAAACTGGAGCAGGGCCAATTTTGGGGCTATTTGGCAGAATCGAGCAGAGGTTGATTGGGTGAATTAAATATCGCACAACAGCAGGTTTAAATCCAACAGGTTTATTTCGAAGCACCAGCTTTCAAAGCTCAGGTGATCATCCTAAAAGGTGAAAGGCTGAAACTAAATGTGTTTGGTATTACATTCAATGGCACTGCTATCCTGTTGCTATAAGTTCTGTGCCTTATGATTGTCCTCCACAAACACCTGATGAACACATAGCGCTCTGAAACCTCGTGCCTCCGAATAAACCTGCTGGACTGGAACCTGGTGTTGTGTGATTTTAAACATTGTCCACCCCAGTCCAACAACGTCTCCTCCACATCATGATTACAATCGATTGGGTGAGTCTGTTTGAAGGAAAAGGAATGACTGACAAATGGGAGGCTTTTAAAAGTGTGATCTCAGGAATCCAAGGCCAGTGTGTTTGAGTGAAGGGAAAATCTGGCAGTTTCAGAGATCCCTGACTGATGAGAGATCTTGAGACTCTGTTCAGGAAAAAGAAAACAGCGTACATTGACTTTAAGCTATTTGTATCTTTTTCCAGTCCGAAAGATACAATCAATCTGTGGAGGCCGTACAATCCTCTCAGGTCTGTGCAGCACTCCTAATCTGTATTACTCACTCCAATGCCTGTGACTATCTGATCCACTTCCGAAAAGACTCACTATATGTGTAACATCCTCCCGTGGCTATCTCCCATCCTGTCAATGCAAGCTGTTCCAGTCTCTCCATCTGTCCACTCATCTCCACAACCTTCTCCAGCTGTTACACCCCTATCTGTGGAAACGTCACCCTCCCCGACAACCCTTCCCAATTTGACAAAACTGCAGGAGGTTACTAATGCTCCCTTATCCATGAAACTGTCTCTAACCAAAATTACTGTCCTTTCCTCCTGGTAAAAATGTCCGACTCCACATCCTCTGTATCTAAATAACCTGCAGAACTTTCTTCTTTCTTTAACTATAAACATCTTCAGTTGCGACTGCCCTCCACATAGCTTTGTCTGTTCTTCTACTCTATAAAAACGTCTTGATTTCCATAATCTGCTCCATTCACCAAAACCACTGCTGTCTGTGTGAAACTCCCCATCCTACCAACATCCTTCACCTGTAAACTGCTCCATCCCTTCCAATCTCCCATCTCCATGAACACCTGTAGGCCCTACTTTCGAGGAGCTATGAACCTGCACTCCAAGGTCACTTTGTTCAGCAACACTCCCTCGGACCTTACCAGGATCTGATCAGGTGTACCCTCAGACACTGTGGCAAGCTTGGGAAGTGATTGCTGGGCCCCTTGCTGAAATATTTGTATCATCGATAGTCCCTGGTGAGATGCAAGAAGACTGGAGGTTGGCTAATGTGGTGCCACTATTTAAACAAGATGTTAAGGAAAAGCCAGGGAACGACAGACCGGTTCGCCTGATATCAGTGGTGGGCACGTTCAAGGAGGGAATCATGATTTGCATGTCTAATTAGGGATAGTCCGCATTGCTTTGTGCATGGGAAATCATGTCTCAAGAAATTGAATTGAGGTTTTTGAAGAAATAACAAAAAGGATCGATGAGAGCAGAGCAGTCAATCTGAGCGGTATGGACTTCAGTAAGGTGTTCGCAAAGTTTCCACATGGGAAATTGGTGAGCAAAGTTAAATCTCAGGGAATACAGGGAAAACCAGCCATTTGGTTCCAGAACTGGTTCGAAGCTAGAAGACAGAGGGTGGTGGTGGTGTTTTTCAGACTGGAGGCCTGTAACCAGTGAAGTGCCACAAGGATCGGTGCTGGATCCACTATTTTTGTTATTTATATAAATTATTTGGATGTGAACATAGGAAGTGTAGTTAGTAAGTTTGCAGATGACACCAAAATTGGAGGTGTTATGATAGCGAAGAATGTTACCTCAGATTACAACGGGATCTGGATCGGGTGGGTCAATGGGCTGAGGTGTGGGTAGATGGAGTTTAATTGAGATAAATGTGAGGTGCTGCATTTTGAGAAAGCAAATCCCAGCAGGACTTATGCACTTAATGGTATGTTCCTTGGGAGTGTTTCTGAACAAAGAAACTTTGGAGTGCAGGTTCATAGCTCCTTGAAAGTGGAGTTGCAGGTAGATAGGCTGGAGAGGAAGGCGTTTTGTATGCTTTCCTTCATTGGTCAGAGTACCGAGTACAGGAGTTGGGAGGTCATGTTACGGCTGTACAGGACATTGGATAAGTCACTTTTGGGATATTGCGTGCAATACTTGTCTCCTTCCTATCGGAAGGATGTTGTGTAAATTTAAAGGTTTCAGAAAAGATTTACAAGGATGTTGCCAGAATTGGAAGATTTGAGCTACAGCGAGAGGTTAAATGGGCTGGGGTATTTGAGGCTGATGGGTGACCATACAGGGATTTATAAAATCATGAGAGGCATGGATAGATTTAACAAAGAAGGGCTTTTCCCTGAGGTAGTGGAGTTCACAACTGAACAGCCTAGCTTCAGGGTGAGAGGGGAAAGATACAAAAGGCAGAGGGTGATGCATGTATGCAATGAATTGCAAGAGGAAGTGGTGGAGACTAGTACAATTATTGCATTTAAAAGGCATCTGGATGGGTATACGAACAGGAAGGGTTGAGGGGGTTTTGGGCCAAGTGTTGGCAAATAAGACGATATTATGGTAAGATATGTGGGTGGCGTGTACGAGTTGGACATCGAAGGCCCTGTTTCTGTGCTGTACATCTTTATGACTGTAAACGTTTTCCACTGTCCATTACCAGCCATACACTTCACTGTTTCCCCTGTTTACCTTGGTCAGTTCTCCTCTCAAATACATATCAATGGCTTTGGTTGCGATTGTAGGATGTGCTTTATGGTCACTTTAAAATTCTTCATCTGTTTGAATTCCACTACACTACAATTTCCCAGAGGATATCTCAGTGTGACATTACTCCTTCACTCAGCTTCATCACCCAATGATCGATCTGAGACAGTCACATCCCAGGCCATTTACTCAATGTGTTGTTCAAAGATACACTGACAAAAACATTCGGAGAGGAGTTCGGAGAATATCATTTTTGACAAAGATTGAAGTCTCCCAAATTATCACAGCACCTTTGCATTACACAGGAATTCACTGGAAAGTGTAACAGTGTTGAGCAATGAAATGCTGTTAGGCAGCCTAACAACTGTTCTTCTGCTTGTGATTTTGACATTTTTTACTCATAATCTGCATTCAGGCTGATTCAGCTGCATCATCTGAGGCCAAAGTCTTTCTCTGTAATGCCTTTGTTACCCATTACTGTCAGGGTTACCCATCCTGCACTCCCTGAGACCCTCAAGGATGGGTACAATAGAATATTTATGTTCCACCTTTTGTTTCTCCTGTAACCACATCTTTGTGGTAACCGAATATTATTTAATCTGTGTCACAGTCTATTACCTTATGGCAGGTACTTTGTCCATTCCAAAGAAAGAATATTGAAACTAACTTTTTCCCAGAATGTCCTGTCACAGCCTAATTCACTGATGTACAGTTATAGTTAAACTCTTTCCATTCCTGTTCCTTTCCTGCTTGTCTTCAGCCACATTCCCATGCTGTTCTGATGCTTCACCTTTTCTCTTTGGATTTGGAAAGCTCCTTTCAACTGAATCTTGTCCCTGCATCCTCTCTGTCAGTTTAAAGTCCTGTCCATAAACCTACTGACATGATTGGCCAGGACACTGCTCCCAGCACGGTTGTTTTTAATTCACTCGTGAGATGTTGCTGTCTCTTTCTGGCCAGCATTTCATGCCCACCCCACGAGCTGCACTTGAGCTGAGTTGCTTGCCAGGTCATTTCAGGGGGCAGTGGAGAGTCAACCTCGTTGCTCTGTGTCTGGAGTCACATGTAGGCCAGACCTACTGTCGATAACCGATTTCCTTCCTTAAAGGATATTAAGCAGTTAGATGGGTTTAGCTGACACCGGCATTAAATTCTGGATGAACAGTCTGGTGAGAATAACCTGAGGTCATCAGCTGTCCCACTCGTAGTTCACCCATCACTGAGTACTTATCCCCGTGCACCATGAATCGAAACCCTTTCACCATGACCGTTGTTTGATCCTGACACCTTCCTGCACTCTGGTGATAGCACTCATTATCTCTCCATGTGGTGTCCCTCACTGTGTGGGTCGAATTGCTGCCTTTATCAGCTTCTCTCACTCTTGCAGCTGGTCTGAGATCCTGATCCAAAATAATCCTCTGATCAACAATAGCACAGACCAGGGACAGAGACTAGGATTTTTGTAATCTCTGCTGGACTCAGTGCTACTCTACATGAGCTGAAAATGTGTTGCTGGAAAAGCGCAGCATGTCAGGCAGCATCCAGGTAACAGGAGAATCGGCGTTTCGGGCATAAACCCTTCTTCAGGAATCTCCTGTTCCCTGGTTGCTGCCTGACCTGCTGCGCTTTTCCAGCAACACATTTTCAGCTCTGATCTCCAGCATCTGCAGACCTCACGTTCTCCTACTCTACATGAGTCATCCTCGCTGCATCAGTCTAATTTTCCATTCTGACTATTTCTCTCTCATGCAGGTAATCAGGATGTTGCTAAATCCTGTCTCTTTCATCACCTCATTGAAGATGCTTGGTTAGCCAGAGAGAGATGGAGAGCGAGGTCTGGAGCCTTCAGTAAATCCTGCAGCCGGTAAGATCACTCACAGTAAACAGCACAGGGAGGAGTTTGTGGCCTTCTGTATTCAGACCCGGAAGACAGGGCATAGATACAGAGCTGGGCAAGGAACAGCAACATTCTAGGCTTCATTCACACCATCTTGTAACGGTCCTGCTTTCACCTTTGCTGTACTGGTCCTCACTGAGACAGCACAGAAGCCCTAAGCATCAATCCTGGCCCATGTTGTATTAGTGATCTCTGTAATATCCTCCAGTCCCGATAATCCTTCCTCTGTTTGGAAGCTTCTCTCGTCCACACAATGCTCTCTGTTTCTGTCAGGTTCTCCAATCACTAGCACCCTAATCCCGAAACTTCTCCAGTGGATACTAAATTCCTTCATCCCTGTAAACCCCACAGTCTTGTCTGTCCCTGTGAGCCGCTCCTAACAACACCACTCTCTATGTCAATGCATTTGCCTTAAACCTTTCCATCCGTCCCTATCTGGGTAAACTTCTCCAGCTCCTACAACCCTTCCTTTTCTGTGAAAAAATCAGAACTTCCTTATCGTTCTCCAAACCTTCAGTCTTAATCTATTTAAACTTCACCCTGTCCCCACAAACCCGCCTGACCACAGGAAGCTCTTCCAATTTGTGCAACCCTCCCTATCTGTGTAACTGTCTCCAACCCAGCAACCTGGCATTCCCCATTGCCTTCCTGTCTATGTCGTCTTCCTGAACCTCGAAGCCTTCTTAATCTGTGAACGTGTTCAGTCGCTACAACCTTCCATATCTCTGTTAGTACACACAATAATCTTCTCCCCGAAACACCCCATGTTTGTGCCTCTCAGTCTGCCTGCCTCTCCCTGTATCCATCCCTATCCCTATCTCCAGAAGCTAATCCAGCTCCCTCTATCTCTATAAATTCTTCCAATTACCCAAACCCCTTTGTCCTTCTGACATTCTTGACAAGATGTAACTCTGTTTAATGCTAATATCCTCGAGCTACTGTAAGCCTCCATATCTCCTGTAATCTGTACCATTTTTTCAACCCCCCCACCACTGCTGAGGAATGACTCCCTGCATTCGACATAAGGCAGATGGAATGACAGTAAACAGATATGATGGAACGGTCATTCCGGAGATGTAGCTGCGGAATGACAATCGCTGGAAAGGGAATATTGAAGGTTCGTTGGGATCGAGGCAGGCTAGGCAAAAAGGCAACAAGGTGTGAAGAAAAGATGAGGTTAATGCAGTAATGAAATTGCCACGTGGAACTGAAGTCCAAAATTTGGAGGCGATTTGGATGGAGCTGGGAATAAACAAACAGCAGCAATCATTGGGCGGAATTCTTTTATAGGGACCAACCAGTGATAGGAATGCAAATATGGCTACAGTCAGGACACTGAATATACTTGCAGCAAGGGCAGTACAGTATCTGTGTGTGACAGTGGTCTCCATCCACACGAGATAACTAATGAGTATCAGTGCTAGAATCCTGGATTGTATACTAGATGGTTTTCAATAACATCATTGAACAGACAGTGAATAGAGGGATATGGACCATGTCGGGGCAGATGGCATGTGTTGAGAATATCATCATGGTCGGCACAGCCATGGTGGGCCGAAGGGCCTATTGCTGTGCTGTACTTTCTAATTTCCTACTTTCCAGCATCTACCTGATCAAAGCTCTTCCGAATCTTGAATCTTACATTCACTTTTTCTCTCATGTTTTCTAAATTTCAATGGGTTCAACCTCAACCTACTCCACCTCTTATTGGGAAATTCACCCATTCCCAGGATCAACCAAGGGACCCTTCTCTGACCTGCTTCCAACATAAGCATATCTTTTCTTCGGGCACTCACACTGTTCATAGTATTCTGGGTGTGGTCTGACTCATATCTCGTATGGTTTTAGCAAGACCTTCCTATTTTCAGACTCCATTCCCTTTGTAATAAGTCGCAGCATTTGATTTGCCTTCTCTATTACCTGATGACTCTGTAAGCTACACTTTTTCAGATTGATAAACAAGAACTCCGTCAACCCTTTCTGCTGCCTGTCTGAAACCAAATAGTATTCACCTGACAGTAAGTCAGGAGCATGCTGAAATGAGTGAGAAAGGACCTATCAATAAAAAAAACTGAAACCTTAGAAACACATTTTATAAAGGAGAATGTGTTTTTGAGCCTGTTGAATTTTATTTGTCGGTGTGAATATGAATGGCAAAATAGATAAGGGTGTGGTGGGTGGTCGTATGGGGGAAATGTACTATTTGAATTTTCAGAAGCCTTGATGCATGTTTCAGTAAGGGCTAAAGAATAACTTGGAAGAGAATGGGGCCCCTTCAATATCAATAAAGTCGCCTATGTGTGGAACCAGAGGAGATAGATGAGATCTTAAACAAAAAAAAAATCTTGTCTGAATTTACTATGTAGAAAGACATGGAGGATCGGGAGCCTGGAGAAATAAATAGTGAGGTCTTGGAAAGAATCCTCAACAGAGAAGAGAAAGTGCTGGAATCTTAAAACAAATAAAGGTAGAGCAATCCTCAGTAGCTTATGAGGCTTATCCTAGAATATTGTGGGAAGCTAGGGAAGAGATTGCAGTGTCGCGAACAGAGATATTTATATTATCAACAGACACAGTGAGGTGCCGGAAGACTGGAGGGTGATTAATGCTGTTCAATCACTTAAGGGCTGCAGGGAAAAGCCAGGAAATTATAGTCCAGTGAGCCCAATGCTGGGTAAGTTGTTGGAGGAGGTTCTGAGAGAAAGGAGCTACATATATTTGGAAAGGCAAGGGCTGATTCGAGGTGGTCAGCATGGCTTTGTGAGTGGAAAACCGTATTTCACAAACCGGATGGACTCTTCGAAGAGGTGGCCAAGAGATAGATGAAGGCAGAGCAGTCAATATTGTCTACATGGACTTCAGCAAAGCATTTGATAAGGTTCCAAGGGATGTACGACATCTCGTCCAGAGGAACAACGACGCTTCCATAAGGTTGAGGACACTAGGATCGTTAGACCTCTATAGGGTGAGATGGGGGCGGCACGATGGCTCAGTGTCTAGCGTGGCTGCCTTATAGCACCAGTGACCCGATTTCGATTCCAGTCCCAGGCGATTGTCTGTGTGGAGTTTACACGTTCTCCCCACGTCTGCGTGGGGTTCCTCCAGGTGGCCCAGGTTCCACCCACCGTTCAAAGATGTGTAGATTAGGTGATTCAGCCATGCTAAATTACCCATAGTGTTCAGGGAAGTGCAGGAGTGACACATTAGTCAGGGTAAATGGAGAATAATAGGGTGGGAGAATGGTTTTCGGAGGGATGTTCTTCAGAAGGTCCGTATGGAGTTGTTGGGCCAAATGGCCTGTTTCCACACTCTGGAGACTCTCTGAAGGTAGCCAGGAAAGAACTGAAAAATGGACTTAGGACAGCTCGAATGGGACATGAAAAAGCTTTTTTGGGAAAGATTAAGGAAAACCGTAAGGCATTCTCCACTTATGTGAGGAACAAGAGGATGGTCAGAGTGAGGGTAGGGCCGGTCAGGGATAGTGGAGGGAATATGTGCCTGGAGTGACAGGGGGTAGGGAAGATCCTTAATGCATACTGTGCTTCAGTATTCACTACTGTGAGGCACCTTGTCATTTGTGAGGACAGTGTGAAAAGGACTGATATATATGAACAGGTGGATGCTAAGAAGGAGGGTGTGCTGAGAATTGTGTAAAACATAAAGATAGATAAGTCTGTTGGACCAGACGGGATATGCCCAAAGTTACTACAGGAAAGGATTGCTGCACCTTTGGTGATGACCTTTGCATCCACACTGTCCACCGGAATCGTACCAGTTGATTGGAGGGTAGCAAATGTTACTCCCTTGTTCAAGAAAGTGAACAGGGATGATCCTGGGAATTAGAGACTTCACTTCTTATGTCTGCGGTGTGCAATTTATTGGAGAGGACTCTGAGAGAGCGGCTTTATAACTCTGTAGAAAACTATTGTTTGATTAGAGATAGTCAAAACTATTGTTTGATTAGAGATGATCAAAACTATTGTTTGATTAGAGATGGCTTTGTAAGGGACAGGTCTCTCCCTCACAAATCTTATTAATCCTTTATGGCTCATTCAGAAAGTACAGAGGCATGGGATACAGGAAACCTGTCTGGATACAGAATTCCTGACTCATAGAAGACAGAGGATGGTGATAGATGAGAAGCATTCAGTATTGAGCTCGGTGAACAGTGGTGTTCTGCAGGTATCAGTTGCAGGACCTCTGCTATTTGTGTTTTTTTATAAACGATTCGGATGTAGGTGTGGAAGAATGGGTTAGTAATTTTGTCAATGACATGGAGGTTGGTGGAGTGGTGGATAGTGTGGAGGTCTGTTGTAGGTTGCAGCAAGGTATGGACAGGACGCAGAGCTGGGCTGAGAATTGGCAGATGGAGTTCAATCTGGAAAAGTGTGAAATTATTCATTTTGGAAGGCTGAACTTGAAGGCAGAATACAGGGTTAAAGGCAGAATACTTGGCTGTGTTGTGGAACTGAGGGATCTTGGGTTTCACGTCCATCGATCCCTCAAAGTTGCCACCCAAGCTGATAGGGTTGTAATGAAGGAATATGTTGTGTTGGCTTTCAGTTGATGGGGGATTGAGTTTTATAGCAGTGAAGTTATTCTGCAACTCTATAGAGCCCGAGTTAGACCCCACTTGTGATGTTATGTTCAGTTCTCATCCCCTCATTACAGGAAGGCAGTGGAAGCTTAGGGAGGGTAAATTGGAGATTTACCAGCATGCTGCCTGTGCTGGAGCGCATGTCTTATGAAGAAAGGTTGAGGGAGGTTCGGCATTTCTCATTGGAGTGAAGAAGGGTGAGGGGCGAGTTGGTAGAGGTGAACAAGATGATGTGAGGCACAGAGAGAGTGAATAGTAGAGACTTCTTTATATCATGGCATACATGGTGGATGGTTAAGGAGAGATTTCAGATGCAGGTTATTTACACAAAGTTTGTGTGGGGAGTGTGGAATGCACGGCCAGTGGTGGTAGGAGAATCAGATACATTAGGGACATTTAATACACTCATGGATAATACATTTAATACACACATGGTGGCAATAAAACGAAGGGTATGTAGGTTAGTTTGATCTTAGAGTCGGATAAAAGGTTGGCTTGGCATCATGGCCGAAGGGTCTTGTGGTGCACTGTTCTGTGTTCTACGTTCTGTATGGTAAACTGGGTAATTAGCTCAGATCAGTGTAAAAGGATATGGCATTCAGGAGAAGCTCGTGAACTGGTTACACAATTGCCTTGATGGTAGGAGAAAGTGGTGGGAGACATGTTGTTTTTCTGACTGGAGGCATGTGACCAGCAGTGGAGTGGGCCCACTGTTGTTTGTCATTTGGATAAATGGTTTGGATGGGAATATTGGTTTCCAGGTAAGTCAGTCTTTTGGGTGAAATTGAAATATGTGGTAAAGTGGACAGTGAAGAAGGTTACCTGTGATACAACAGGATGAACAGTCCTGCTGGGATAGTGGGTGAAGAATAGCAGATGGAGTTTAATTAGATAAAGGTGAAGTATTTCATTTTGATGAGACAAACCAGGTGGGACTTGGACAGTAAATGTTTAGGCCCTGGGTCGTGTTGTCAATCAGTGACCCAGGGATGCAGGTACACAGTTCATGTTGTCTGAGGCCACCATGAAACCATTGTTGATCAGTTGGAAGAACTCATTAGGTTCACTTACCTCCTTTAGTGAAGGACATCTGACATTCTAACCTGGTCTGGCCTCCACGTGAATCCAGACGCACAGCAATGTAGCCGACTCTGATCTGCCCTCTGGGAAATTAGCAGTGGGGGCAAAGAATATTGGTCCAATCAGTGACACCCACATCCCATGCATTAATAAATAAAAATGCAGATGTCCCTCCCTACCTCTGCAAACACCTCCATCTGCATCAATCCGTACTGGCTTTGTAACATCGTTCAGGCTCTGAGCACTCTCTGTAACACTCTTACCACCTCCAGCACTTTCACCTCTCCCTGTTCATATTGTGTCATTAAACCCTGACAATGATTCCCCTTCCCACTGCCTTCTTCATGCTCGCAGACCCTTCGCAATCCCTCTAATACTTACTGGTTAAACTCTCTCTCTCATTTCAGGATTTTAAGTACTTTGTAGTGATCTTCTAAGCCTCATAATCTAATATGATCCATTTTGTCTTTAATGAGGGATGGGAGGGAATTTCTTGCTGAGGTTTTGATGTTTCAATGGAATGTCCTTTTGTTGAATATTTTACACTGTCCCTTCAAATGTTTTCCTCTGTTCATTTACAGACACATGTTTCAGTCTGTTTAGCCTGTTTCCCTTGGTCAGTTATCCAATCAAACTCATGTAATTGGCTGTTTTTGTTTCTAGTTGTAGCTTGTCCTTTCTGTGATTCACTTTAAAACTTTATGTTTATTTAAACTGCACTTTATCACAATTTCCCGGAGGATATCCCCAGGTCACAGTACTCATTCACTAAGTTTCATCACGCAACAGTCGGTCTGAGATAGTTATGTCCTTAACCAGTTGCACAATTTCTTATTTAAATATAAACTGAAAAAAATTCTACAATCTCTTCGAATATCACTCTTGTCAGTATGATTGTCAAAATTATATGAATATTGAAGTTTCACTAAATTATCACAATACCTTTATTAAAAGTTCTAGTGAGTTCCTGTTTAATGCAGTGATGAGCAGTGAAATGTTGTTAGGTGACTAAATCTCTTCTGCTCCTTGTGTCCTTGGCAAGTAGTAGCCAGAATTTACATTCAGACTGACTCTACTTCATGATCTGAGACCAAATGCTTTCTCTGTAATGCCTTTGTTATCCATTATTTTTAGCGCTGCCCATTTTGCCTGAGTTTCTGCACGCTTGTGAAATATTGAGTATTTATTTTCCACCTTTTGTTCGCACTGTAACCACACATCTCTGGTGTTTAAGTCTCTTTCACCTCTGTGTCACAAATTTATCCACCTTATTGAAGATACTTTGACCATTCAAAAAAAAACATAACTTACTTTATCCTACAATTTCCTGTCACAAATCGATTCACTGATGTATAGTTTTAATTAAACTCTGTCCCATCCTGTTCCTTTTTGCTTGTCTCCGGCCACATTCCCATTCTGTTCTGATGCGTTACCTTTTCTCTTTGGATTTGGAAAACTTCTTTCACCTGAATCCTGTCCCTGCATCTTCTCTGTCAGCTTAAAGCCCTGTCCATAAACCTATCGACATGATTGGCCAGGTGGGACCATCGGAATGGATTTTTTTTTAAAAATCAAGTATGGGTTATGGGTGGTACTGGCTGACCAGCTTTCTTGCCCAGCCCTAGCTGCCCTTGAGCTGAGTAACTTGCTCGACCATTTCAAGGGTTATTGAGAGGCAAACACTTTGCTGTGGGGATGTCGTGCAGACCACGTGAGGATGGACAGATGTCTTTCTTGAAAGGCGAAGTTTTTGGATTTATTGTACATCAATAATGGTATTGATGGATTGACAATTACTATTTTTAAAATAATTTATTTCAAATTCAACCTTCCTCCCCCGAACATTAGTTGAGGTTTGGGATACATGCTCTAGCAATAACACCACTAGGCCATCACTTCGCCTGCTCACAGGCTATTCATCCCTGAATACTGATACCAGTGCATCATGGAGACAAACATGTTTTTCTTTCATGATTGTTTGATCCTGATACCTTCCTGCACTCTGGTGATATCACTCAGTATCTCTCCATGTGGTATCCCTCACTGTGTGGTCCAACTTCTGCCTCTGTCAGTGTCTCTCACTCTTACAGCTCCTCCAGATTTTGAGCCTACAGAATTCTCCACTCCACAGAGACACAACAGCACAGACCAGGAATGGAGACTGGGATTTTCCAGATGTCTGTGGGAATTACTGCCAGTCTCCATGTGTAATCCTCACTACGTTAGTCTAATTTCCCATCCTGTCTATTTCTCTGTCTCCTGCAGGTAATCAGGAAGCTCCTGATTCAATAGTATTCCCAACTATTGGGTGTCTCGTCCATCACCACATTGAAGACGGTTGGTCAGCCAGAGAGACCAAGGAAAGGGAAATCTGGAATCTTCAATAAATCCTGCAGTGAGGTAAGATCACCCACAGTGCACAGAGCAGAGAGCAATGAGAGGGCTCCAAACATCGGCTAACAAGACAACACTTAGATACAGTTCTGGAGGGGGAGCACAGTACAGACACACCCCAGGTGAACCACCAGCCCTACTGTAAGTTTTGTTGCATTGAGACAGCATCGGGAGTGTCACAATTATCAATCCAGGCCTGTGATGTCTTAGCGAACATCAGTGTAACAGAGGGGAAAGCAGGCTTTCCATGACTGTGTGGGAATGCTGCCTGGGATCTTTCTGCTCTGTGTTCCCCCTCCAACACTGTACAGATACAATATCTCGTGGACCAGTGTTTTCAATAATTTTTAACTCCTATAACAGTTCCTGTCCCTGTAACTTCCTCCCGTCCTGATAGACCCTCCACATATTTGAAATATACTGCATTCCAGACTACCATCTCTATCTCTGTAACTTGCTTCAGTGCCTACAACATGCCTTACCTCAGTAGTCTCCTCCTCCAATAACTGGAGAAAGAGCCATGCAGAACAGAAACGGTTCCTTCCATCCAACTAGTCCATGCTGAGCACGGTTCCTGAACGAGTCGCATTTGCCTGCATTTGGTCCCTATCCCATCAAACCTTCTCCTCTCCATGTACCTTCCCAAATGTCTTTTCCATGATGTAATTGTACTCTTCTCTACCACTTCAGCGGCAGCTCATTCAATATGTGCACCAATCTCTGTGTGGAAATGTGCCCCTCTGGTCGCTTTTAAGTATTTCCTCTCCCACCTCATATTTTTGCCCTCTAGTTATGGATTCCCCTACCCTGCTGTAGAGACTTTCACTATTCACCCTACGTATACCCCTCATGTTTTTTATAAACATTTATAAGGTCACCCCTCAGCCACCTACACCCAATGGAAATATGAAGGATAATGATACAAATATCTCTGCCACGGTCCCCACTGCGACTTTGCCACAATGTTCTTGGATACACTTGTTCAGGACCTAGGGCTTTCTCTACCTTTGTGTGCTAAGACCTCCAGCACCACCTCTTCTGTAATGGGGACTCTTTTCAAGACATCACTATTTATTTCCTTTTGTTTCCTAGTCTTTGTCCACGGTACGTTCTGACATGAAATATTGATTTCGGGTCGCGCCCATCTCCTGTGGTTCCAGGCATGGATGGCCTTATTGATCTTTGAGGGGCCCTATTGTCTCTCTAGTAGCTTTTTTGTACTTGCATGCTGTAGAATCTCTTTGGATTCTCCTTAACCTTATCTGCCAAATCTATCTCATTCCACCCATGCTGCTTTCCAGCTTATCCAGCCTCTCTGTTTCTGTCAAACGCTCCAGTATCAGTAACATCTTCGTCAATCTTTGCTCCATTTACAGTTTCAGAATATGCTTCCTAAAGCAGGAGAATCACAATTCTACACAGTACCCCAACTGGTGTCCCAGCAATGTCTGAAACAGCCGTATCATGATGTACTCAATGCTGTGACCCATGAGGGCCAGTGTGCCAAATGTTGCTTTCCCCATCCTGTCCACCTGTGACACCACTTCCAAGGAACAATGTAACTGCATCCCTTGGTGTCTCTCCGTTCGACAACACTGTCCAGAGCTCTGCCATTAATTGTGTTAGTCGTCCCTGGTTTATCTTAACAACATCCAACACCTGAATTCTGCTCCATCTTTCATTTCTTGACCCACTGGCTCAGTTGCTTAAGAGCACCTTTGATAATTGTATTCACTGCCCACTATAACACTTATTTTATTCTCCACAAACTTACTAACAATAATTTATATATTCTTGTTTATGTCAATAATGCACATGCGTGACCCCAGCACCAATGCTTATGGTACACCGCTTGTCAGAGGCCCCCAGTCTGCACAACAACCCTCTCCCACCATCCTCTGTCTCCTATAGTCAAGCCCATTTTGTGTCCATTTGTCTTGTTCTCCCTGATCCCATGTGATCTAACCTGACGAACCAGTGCACCAGGCTAAACCCTGTCTAAGGCCTTGCTGAAGTCAGGATAGACAACGTCTTCTGCTCTGCCTTCATCCATCTTCTTGGTCACCTCGTCAACAAACTCTATCATGTTTGAGAGACACGACTTTGTACGCACAAAGCTGTGCTGACTCTCCCGAATCAAGCGTTGCCTTCCCACATGCAAGTCCTGTCCTGCGGAATTGCTTCCAACAACATTGGCACCACTGACATCAAGCTAATTGGTGTTTATGTCCCTGGTTTTCCATCGCAGCCTTTCCTAAATGCTGGCACAACATTAGGCAACCTCCAGGCTCCCAGCTCACCACCCGTGGCTGTCAGTGATAGAAATATCATTGTAAGTTTCTTCCCTAACTTACCCCAATGTCCGGGGTTATACTTGATTAGTTACCAGGGAGTTGTCTAATTTTTATGTGTTTGAAAACCTTTAGCACCTCCTGTTCTCCAATGTGGACTCGTTTGAAAATATCACTGTTTATTTCCCTGCTTCCCCATTGTGTTTTCCACAGTAAGTTCTGACGTGAAGTGTTTGTTTTGGATCTCACCCATTTCCTGTGGGTTCACACATAGATGACTTTAAGGGGTCACATTTTGTCCCGAGTTAATCTTCTATTGTTAATATACTTTTAGAATCTCTCTGGATTTTCCTGAACCTTCTATGCCAAAGCTCTATCAGTTCCCCTTTAGGCCCTCGTGGTTTCCCTCTTAAGAGTGTTACTACACCCACAATGTTCTTCAAGGGATTGACTTAATCCAGCTGGCTATCTAGGACATGTGCCCCCTTTTGTCTTGACCAGAACCTCAATATCCCCAGTCATCCAGTGTATCCCACTTGTGTCAGCATTGTCCTTCACACTAACAGGAATATGCTGGCCCTGAAATATTAATTTATCTCTCTTTTGAAAGAGTCCCACTTGCCCGATGTTCCTTTACTTGCAAATAGCCTCCACAAATCAATTTTTGGACAGTCTTGCCTACTACCTTCTGGACTGGGGCAAGGCCAGTTTTGATCTTTAACTTGTGGACCAGGCCTGTCCTTTTCCATCGCTATTTTCAAACTAATAGAATTGTGGTGACTTTGCAAAACTGCTGCCCCACAAACTCTTCAGCCCCTTTCTCTACCTTGTTTCTCGAAGGGAGGTCAGGTTTTATCCTTTTCTCCAGTTTTTTTGAACACACTGAACAAATCCCTCCCATCCAAACTGTGAACACAATGACAGTCCCCCAGTCTATGTTTGGAAAGTTAAAATCCCCTACCGTTACAACCCTATCCTTCTTACAGGTATCTGAGATTTCCGACATATTTGCTGCTCAATTTCCCGCTGACTACTGCGGGCTTGTAGTACAGTCGTATCAAACTGATTATTCATTCTTATTTCTCAGTTCCATAACAGCTTTACTGGGCGATCCCCAGGAATATCCTCTCTCAGTGCTGCAGTGATGTTTTCACTGATCAAAAACTCCACTCCCCCTCCTCCCTTTCCTCCCCTTCTATCCTTCCTGTTGAATCTGTCCTCTGGAACAATGATCTGCGAGCCCTGTCCCTCCATCAGCTGTGTTTCTGCAATTCCTGTGATTTCCCAGTCCTATGTTTGCATCCATGCCGTGCGTTCATCTGCCTTACCTGTCAGGCATTTTACATCAAAGTAAATCATCAGTTTTCCTTCATTGCCTGCTGTGCTCTTGCCTGGTTATCAATTGAAATTACTCTGTTGAAATTCTGTCCCAGCCTCAACCTTCAGACTGTAGCCTGGGACCATCCCCCTCACCTTTCATGTCATCTGCAAACCTGCTAATGATACCTTCTGCTTTCACTTCCGAGTGATTAATGTCCATAAGGAACAGCAATGGTGCCTGCACAGATCCCTGTGGTACACCCGCTGGGCAAAGGCTTTCAATCACAAAAACAACCATCCAACAATTTTCCAACTTGCCTTTGATGCCATGGGCTCTTCCCTTTTGGACCAGCCTTCCACGTGGGACCTTGTCAAAGGCCTTAATGAACTCCATGTAAACCACAACATCTGCACGGCCCTCATCAATCTCTTCAATCGTAATTTCAAAGAAATCTCAGCTGATTTCCTCAGACATTATCTTCCTCTTCCAAATCCATGCTGACTATCACTAACCGATTCCTGCCTTTCCAGTTATTGATCCAATCTGTCCCTCAGAATTGTTCCCAGTTTCCCTCCCACTGCTGTCAGACTGTCTGCTCTGTAATTACCTGGCTTATCCCTGCTGCCCATTTTGAATAAAGGAACCACATTAGCAATCCTCCAATCATTCGGCACTTCACCTGTGGCCAGCAAAGTATTAAATATATCCACCAGAGCCCCAGCAATCTCTTCCCTTACCTCCCATAGCAGCGTGGGGTACATTTCATTGGGCACCGGGGAGTTCTCCACCTTTATGCCTGTGAAAATATTGAATACCTCCTCCTTATTGATCTTAACATGTTCTGGAACCTTACCATCCCGACTGAAATCCCCGGCTACATTGCCTTTCTCTATGTGAATACAGATGGGAAGTATTCATTGAAGACCTCACCTGCTTCCTCTAGCACCATGCACAGATTGTCCCTTTGGTTTCTCACAGGCCTCCCTCTTTCGCTGGGAATCCTGTTACTCTCACGATGCTGATAAAATACCTGTGGCTTTTCCACAATCGTATCTGCCAAATATATTTCATGACTATTGTTTGTCCCTCATTTTCCACAATCCCTTGCATTCTCTATACTTGTGAAGGGCTTCACCTGATTTTATTGCACTGTACTTTCTTAATAAACTCACGATGTCATTGATCAGTATTCGCTGGACTTGCTGCCTTTACTATTTACTGTTCAAGGAGCACACTGGCCCTGCATTCTCACTGCATCACTTTAAAATACTCCCACTTTCCTAACATGGACCCAACTGCAGGGAGTTCCTCCCAGTCTCTGTTTTCCAGATCCTCTGTAATGATCATGTTACTGACAGGAGACTCAGTTGTGAGGAGGACAGACAGGAGACAGTGTGGCTTAGAAGTGACCCCAGGATGGTGTGCTACCTCCCGGGTACCAGTGTCAAGGATGTCTCTGAGTCGTTACTGAACACTCTGAAGGGGAGGGTGAACAGCCAGAGGTCACTGTGCACATCGGCCCATATGACAGAGGTAGACAAAGGGATGGGGTCCTGTGAAATGTATACAGGGAGTTAGGTGAGAAGTTAAAAAAGCAGGATATTGACGTTAATGATCTCCAGATTACTCCCAGTTCCACGTGCCAGTGAGGATAGAAATAGAAAGATAGGCTGGTTGGATGTGTGGCTGAGGAGCTGGTGTAGCAGGCAGGGTTTTCAGTTCTTGGGTCATTGGGATCTCTTCTGGGGTAGAGGTGACCTGTATAAAGGAGATGGTTTGCACTTGAAACAGAGGGGCACCAGTCTCCCAGGGAGGAGATTTGCTCGTGTTACCCAGGAGGATTTAAACTAGTTTGGCAGGGAGTTGTGACTCTGAGTGAGAGAGGGACCATTGAAATGTCAGGGGAAATACATCAGTCATCAAGAGCAAGTTACCTATTCAGGATATCCAGGAGCACAGTTGAGGGAGGGAAAAGACTTCTGGTTTAAAGGGCATTTATTTCAACACACGAGGACTGACTGGTAAGGCAGACAAGCTCAGAGCATGGATTGGCTCTGGGGACTGGGATATTATAGCCATAACAGAAACATGGCTGAGAGAAGGGCAGGACTGGCAGCTCAGTGTTCCAGGATACAGAAACTACAGGCATGACAGAAGGACAAGTAAGTGAGGAGGGGAGTTGTCCTTTTGATTAGGAAGGACATAACAACTGTGCATCGAGACAATACTGTTAAGCAGTCATCAAATGAGGCCATATATTTAAAAGTTAGAAACAAACAGGAGATGGTCAGTCTGCTGGGATCGTGTTCTAGACCCTCAAATAGCCAGCGGGTATGAGAGGAGCAGATGTGTAGTGAGATTGCGAGTACCTATAAAATAATAGAGTAGTATTGGATGGAGATTATAACTTCCCATGGATTGACTGGGTCACCCAGAGCGTCAAAGGCCCGTACTGAGTGGAATTTGTAAAATGTGTCCAAGAAAGTTTAATAAATCTAGACGTAGAAGTCTCTGTGCTACTCAGGAGGGTGCAACACTAGACCTCCCCTCAGAAAACGAGGTCAGGCAAGTGACTGAAGTATCAGTTGGAGCACATTGCAAGCAGTGACCACAATTGTCTTTGTTTTAACATAGTTATGGAAAAAGATCAGACAGGTTGACAGATTTAGGTCTTAAACTGGAACTGGGCCAATATTGGGGCCATTCAGGAGGATCGAGCAGGGGTTGATTGGGCGAAGGTAAAACTTACACAACACCTGGCTGTAGTCCAGATGGTTTTCAGAGGAACCTCGTTTATCTGAAGAGATGGGCGGGCGCTATTTCGTTCAGATGATTGATTATTCAGTGAAGCGATTCAATGCCGTTCCTCTGGGGCTCGGAGTTTTCAGTTCAGTCTGCTTCCTGTTCAGGTGACTAGGCCGCAGCAAGCCATGAGCGAGCCCCCACACCCTGCCAGACCCCCAAAACACACCCGGCTCGCCTCCAAACCCATCCAACATCGCCCCCACCAGCCCCTCAACGTCGCCACCCCCACCTGCCCTAAACTCACTCAACAGTGAACCCTGCCCCCAAAACCGTCCGACACCACCCTCCACCCGCCGCCTGCCCCACTTCTCAAACACGTTCAACATCACTCTCAGCCCGTCCCCAAACCCGTCAAACACCACCCCTGCCCACCACACCTACCGTCCAATCCATGTCCACGCCCGTGCCCACGGCCGCCCTGCCCTGTCATCCCCTCCCCCTTCTAGACAGCTGGAGTGGACACCAATAGTAAGACATCTACTGCCTTGGGGGTGTAAGTCTCCAAATCGCACACACGCACATGCAGATGCACACACACGCACATGCAGATGCACACACACGCACATGCAGATGCACACACACGCACATGCAGATGCACACACACGCTCAGACAGGCACACACAATTTTTTACTGCAACATCTCGAAAAGTTCCACCTCTGCCCGGTACAGGACAATGTTCGAGAGAATATTTGGGGAAGGGGGATTTAGGTTTCACCGCTATATGGAACTCCAGGGGAAGTGTGGGGCGAGGGAGAGAGGGTGGGAGGTCTGTCATTTGGAGCTGGTATCTGGGCTCGATGTCAATGACTGTTCTCGGCAGCATTTCAGTCAGCCGAGATTGGTTTTAATCAGTGTGAACAAAAAAAACACAATCAGGGTTGAAATAGCTCTTTGATGTAATGTTTCTTTCGGGACCTCGAGATCTCCTTTGTATAATCTGATGTTGGGTTAATTGATATTTGAGTACTTGAGGTCCCTCTGTGTTTGAAAGCGCTAAATTTGGATGCGCTGGTGATCATTCTAAAAGATGAAAGACTTAATCTAAGCTTGTTTAATATTTCATTCCATGACACCGCAATCCTGTTGCTATAAATTTGGTGCCTTAGGATTGTGCTCCACATCCACCTGTTGAAGAAGCAGTGCTTCGAAAGCTAGTGCTTGCAAATAAACCTGCTGGACTATAACCTGGTGTTGTGTGATTATTAACTTTGCCCACCCCAGGCCAACACCGGCATGTCCAGATCATGACTAAAATCGATTGGGCCAGTCTGTTTGACTGAAAAGGAATGACAGGCAAATGGGAAGCTTTTAAAAGTGTGATCTCAAGAATCCAGTATGTCCCTGTTGGGTGAAGGGAAAAGCTGAAAATGTGTTGCTAGAAAAGCACAGCAGGTGAGGCAGCATCTAAGGAGCAGGAGAATCGACGTTTCGGGCATGAGCCCTTCTTCAGGAATTCCAGCTCTGATCTCCAGCATCTGCAGTCCTCACTTTCTCCTTGAATGGAAAAGCTAGCAGGTTTAGGAATCCCTGGCCGATGAGAGGTGTCGTCTCTCTGTTCAGGAAAAAAGTGAAAGGCACACATTGTCTTTAATGTTTCTGTATCTATGTAACCTCTTACAGTCCTAAAGACACGATCAATCTGGGGAGACCCAAAAGGCCTCTCAGGTCCCTGCAGCGCTCCCAACCTGTAGAACCCATCCCAAATCATGTGACTTTCAGTTCCTCTAAGACTCACTATCTGTGTAACATCCTCCCATCACTAGTACCCCACTATTAATGTAATCTCCTCCAGTCTCTCCACCCACTACTCATCTCCATAAACTTCTCCAGCACTTACACCTCTATATGTGTAAACGTCACCCTCCCCTACAACCCTTCCCATTTTTACCATTCTGGAGGAGGTTACTAATGCTCCTTTATCTGTGAAACTGTCTCCAACCAAAATGACTGTCCTTCTGGAAAATCTGTCAGACTCCACTCCCTCCGTATCTAACTAATCTGCAAAACCTAAACCTTCCTGCATCTATAAACATCATCCATGACTACCCTCCATATCTCTGTTTGGTCCTCCAGTCTATAAACCACTTTCTCTCTAAACGTCTCCTTTCACCTAAAACAACTCCTGTCTGTGTAAACCACTCCATCCTACCAACATCCTTATCTGTGTAAAATGTTCCATCCCCCCCAATCTCTCCATCTCCATGAACTCCTGTAGGCCCTACATATTTCCACATTTCTGTAACATCCCGTGGCTCTGTGGTCCTTATTCCCTGTGAAGTACCTCCAGGCCCCACAACGCTCCCAGTGTGTGTTGTCTGTTCCTGATCAGGCCATTGGTGTTTCTGTTACATCTGGCACGCTGAGCAAACCTTCCTAGTTGTATCAATTCATTCATATCCCATCCTCTCCAGCCTCCCGAAACACCTTCCTGCCATTGTAACCCTCCCTATTTCGAACACAGAACAGTACAGCACAGTACAGGCCCTTCGGCCCTTGATGATGTGCCGATCTTTTCTCCTACTCTAAAATCAAACTAACCTGCAGACCATTCAAAGAAGAAAAGAACAAAGAAAATTCCAGCACAGGAACAGGCTGTTCGGCCCTCCACTCCTGTCCCAAACCAGATCCTCTGTATCATCCTGCTACTTATTTTCTAAGGATCTGTACCCCTTTGCTCCCTGCCCATTAATGCATCGAGATACATCTTAAATAACATTATCGTTCCCGCCTCTACCACCTCTGCTGGCAATACGTTCCAGGTCCCCACCACCCTCTGCATAAAGAACGTTCCAGGTATATCTGCCCTATACCTTTCCCCTCTCACTTTGAGCTTTTGACCCCCAATAAGTGCATTCCACACTCTGGGGAAAAACGCTTCTTGCTATCCACCCTGTCTACACATCCCATGAATTTGTAGACATCTATCAGGTCCCCAGTCAACCTTTGTCTTTCCAATAAAATTAATCTGAATCAATTCAAAATCTCTTTATAGCTAGCCCCTTCCAAACCAGACAACAGCTGGGTGAACTTCCTCTGCACCCTCTCCAAAGCGTCCACGTCCTTTTGGTAATGTGGTGATCAGAACTGTATGTAATATTCCAAATGTGGCCGAACCAAAATCCAATACAACTGTAACATGACCTGCCAACTTTTTTACTCTATAGCCTGTCCAATTAAGGAAAACATGCTGTATGCCATTTAACCACTTTATGCTTAACCACTTTACTGACCTGCGTTGCCACCTTCAAGAAAAAAAGGAACTGAATATCCAGATCTCTCTGTACGTGAATTTTCCCCAAGACTTTTCCATTTAGTTTGCTATTGAATTGGATATTCTGAAATGCATCCCCTCGCATTTGCCTGGATTGAACTCCCCATCTGCCATTCCTCTGCACATCTCTCCAATCGATCGAGACACTGCTGTATTCTCTGACTGTCCCCATCACTATCTGCTACTCCACCAATCTTAGAATCATCTGCAAACTTGCTAATCAGGCAACTGATACCTTCCTCCAAATCATTTATGTATATCACAAACAACAGTGGACCCAGCACGGATCCCCGTGGAACACCACAGGGTCTCCATTTGAGAAATTCATTTTTCTACAAATCCATGTGCATATCCAAAAGCTAATTAAATGTCCCTAATGTTGCTCTCTCTACCACCAACGCTGGCAGTGTATTCCACATACCCACTACTCTTTGTGTAACGTACCTACCTCTGACATCTCACATAAACCTTCCTCCAAGTACCTTAAAATTATGCTCCATCGTTATAGCCATTTTCACAATAGGAACATTCTTGGACCATCCACTCTGTGTATGCCTCTCATCATCTCGTACACCTCTCATCATCTCGTACACCTCTATCAAGTCAGCTCTCATCCTTTTTCATTCCAATGAGAAAAGCCTTGGCTTCCCCAACATTTCTTCATTATACCTGCCCTCCAATTCAGAAATCATCCTGATAAATCTCTGCACCCTCTCCAAAGCTTCCACATCTTTCCAATATGAGGCGACCAGAACATAACATAATATTCCAAGTGTGGACTAACAAGGGCTGTATGAAGCTGCAGCATAACCTCACAGGTCTTAAACTGAATCGCCCTGCCAATGAAAGCTAACACATCACACGCCTTCTTATCAGCCCTATCAACTTGGCTGGCATCTTTGAAGGATCTATGGACGTGGACCGCAAGGTTCTTCTGTATCTCTACCAAGAATCCTGCCTTTAACCCAGTAGAGGTTTTCTGCAGAATCCTTCAATCTTAAACCCTCCCTAGTTTGGTACCTTCCTCCAGTCCCCACAAAACTCATAAACTGTGAAACGTCTTCCTGCCCCTACAATCCTCCTTAGCTCTGTAACCTCCTTTATTGACGTGAACCCTCAAAACGACTAAAGCCAATCTTAGCCACTTCAATATTACTAATAGTTGCAAAATCCTCCAATCCTGATATTCCTCCCTAACTCTGTAAACACCACCGTCCTCTAGTACCCTACTGGGGAACATTGCAGTGGAAGGAAGAGTTGTAGAGTCCGGGTCATGTTACAGAGGTAGGACGGGATGAAGAACCTGGAGGATGGTGCAAATGTAGGAAGGGTCAGGGATCCTGCAGGAGGTTAGAGGTAGCGGGATTCATATAACCTGCAGGGTGGGACCGAGACTGCATTGTGGAACCTGAAGGATATTTTAGTCTGAATGATTCATTTGTTTTTTTTATTAGACTATTGGGCCGATCTTGATGACCTAATTTTGCTGATGTTTACCAGAATTGGCTGTGCATAGCTTCAGATTCACAGGCTGGGAAATGTGAGTTCAGATGTGAATCTATTTGCCCATTCTGTCCGTGTGCCTGACACTGACCTGGTGCTGCTCTAGTAGAAAGTACTCTCCGTGTATCTGGTAGCCTCCAGATTGACAGGACTGACCACAGGACTCACCTCATCAAAGCCTTCATTTAGAATGTTCTTTTTTATTATTATTTTCAAGTGACAGTTTCGTGAGATGCAGGAATTAGGGTGATTCCATTTTAAGAGAATGAAACTTTTATCATTGGAGATTGGGAAGCCTTCAAAAATGAGTTAACGGTTTTCCAGAGACAGTATATAGTATTCCTGTTAGGGTGGAAGGAAATGCTGGTGGGTGTAGGGTATGTTGGGTGACAAGAGAATGAAGATTTTGGTTAAGAAAAAAAAGGAAAAATTTGTCAGGTATAGACACGAGAAATCAAGTGAATTCTCAGAATATAAAGGCAGGAGGAGTATACTTAAGAGAGAAATCAGAAGTGTAAAAAGGGGACATGAGATTGCTTTGACAAATAGTGTTAAGGAGAATCCAAAGGGTTTATATAAATAAATAAACGACAAGATGGTAACTAGGGAGAAAATAGGGCCCCTAAAAGATCAGCAAGGCAGCCTTTGTGTGCAGCCGGAGGAGATAGTGGCGATAATATACGAGTATTTTGCATCAGTGTTTACTGTGGCGAAGGAAATGGAGGATATAGAATGTGGGGAAGTCGATGGTGACACTTGAAAAGCGTCCATATCGAAGAGGAGGAGGTGCTGGATGTCTTGAAATGCATAAAAGCGCATAAATCCCCAGGATCTGATCAGGTGTACCTTGGAATCTGTGGGAAGCTCGGGAAGTTACTGATGGGCCCTTTGCTGAGAAATTTGTATCATTGATTATCACAGGTGAGGTGCGAAAAGACTGGAGGTTGGCTAACGTGGTGTCACCATTTAAAAAAGGTGGTAAGGGAAAGCAAGGGAACTACAGACCAGTGAGCCTGACATCAGTAGTGGGTAAAGTGTTGAAGGGAATCCTGCGAGATAGGATTTACATGTATTTAGAAAGGCAAGGAGTGACTAGGGATAGTCAGCATGGCTTTATGTGTGAGAAATAATGTCTCAAGAAATTGATTGTGTTTTTTGAAGAAGTAACAAAAAAGATTGATGAGGGCCAATCATTAGATGTGATTTCTATGAACTTCAGTGAGGTGCGTGAAATAGTTCCTCATAGGAGATTGGTTAGCAAAGTTAGATCTCATAGAATACAGGGAGAACTGGCTGTTTGGATACAGAACTGGCTCGAAGGTAGAAGACAGAGGGTGGTGGCGGACAGTTGCTTTTCACACTGGAGGACGATGGTGTGCCACAAAGATCGGTGCTGGTGTCACTATGTTTCGTCATTATATTAATGATTTTTACATGAACAGAGGAGATACAGTTAACAAGTTTGCAGATGACGCCAAAATTTGAGATATAGTGTTTATTACAGGACATTGTGGGAAAAAGGAAATTATAATTTTTTTTGGAATGGACAAACAATGTACAGTTTTAGTTAAACTCTGTCCCTTCCTGTTCCTTTCTGCTTGTCTTCAGCCACATCCCCATCCTGTTCTGAGGCTTCACATTTTCTCTTGGGATTTGGAAAGCTCCTTTCACCTGAACCCTGTCCCTGCATCCTCTCTATCAGTTTAAAACCCTGTCCATAAACCCACCGACATGATTGGCCAGGACACTGGTCCCAGCAGTGTTGATTTTAATTCATTCTTGAGATATTGCTGTCTCTGGCTGGCCAGCATCGCATGCCCACCCTGACCAGCCTAAGAGCTGAGTGGCTTGCCAGATCATTACAGTGGGCATTTGAGCGTCAGTCCCATTGCCCCGGGTCTGGATTCATACGTAGAGCAGACTGGCAGCCTATAACAGATTTCCTTACTTAAAGGGTATTAAGTAGTCAGATGGGTATCCCTGCTACTGGCATTAAATTCTGGATGAACAGTCTAGTGAGAGTAACATGAGGCCATTGCCTGGCCCACTGATTACTCCCTCATCCCTGAGTACTGATCCCAGTGCACCTTCTCTGTGACCGTGGTTTGATCCTGATACCTTCCTGCACTCTGGTGCTATCACGCAGTATCTCTCCATGTGGTATCTGTCACTGTGAGGGTTTAATTGCTGCCGGTGACTGCACCTTTTGCAGCTACTCCAGATCCTGACCCAACAGAATTCTCCACTCCAGGGAGCCGCAGCAGCACAGACCAGGGATGGAGACTGGGATTTTCCAGGTCACTGTGGGACTCGATGTCATTCTCCATGTTTAACCATCACTGCATCAGTCTGATTTCCCATTTTGTTCATTTCTCTGTCTCCTGTAGGTACTCAGGATGCTCCTGACTCAGCAGAATTCCCAATTCCTGTCTCGTCCATTATCACACTGAAGACAGTTGGTCAGCCAGAGAGATGGAGAGTGAGATCTGGCGCCTTCAGTAAATCCTGCAGATCGGTAAGATCACTCACAGTGAAAAGAGCAGAGTGTATTTAAGGGATCGAACTTTGGTCCAGAAGACATGAGATAGATACAGTATTGAAGCACGAACACTATTATAGGGCAAGCCAAGCAGAGAACAGCCAGGGAATTCCTAGTGGAATGGCACTCATCCACAGACTCTATCAACAAACACATCGACCTGGACCCAAGATACCGGCCACTGCAGCGAACAGCTGGAACTGACAACCGGAAGCGGCAGGGACAGGCCACTATAAATGCCGGAGGAAACATCACAGAAGCGCTTCACAGGAGGCTCCCAAGCACTGAGGATGTCACCTAGACAGGGGACGAAACGTTTGCAAGACAAATTCCCAGCTTGGCGAACAGAACCACAACCAATCATAGCCAGCCTGCACCTCAATAGGAGCCAGGAGCAAGGCCATTCGGCCCCCACCCTAACCCAGAAGGGAGAGCACGGGAAGCTGATAAAGGAAACAAGCCCCTCCCACGTGGCCTTCTGAAATGGAGCTGAAGGACATGGCAGACCTGGCCTGCTGTTTGCTTCCCCGAGACTGGCCTGCTCCACCTTACAGTGAGAGACTGAGGGGAACCTCAAGGAGATTTCACTTCTCACTGAGAGGCTGCAACTCCAATCCAAATCAGGCTGGTTCCCTCCGAGACTCACGGAAGAGGGCAGCACTCTACAGATCAGTCCTTGTGTCGTCATAACCTCCAGTGTAGGGGCCAAGAGCTGGGAGGTAGTGTTAAGAACATAAGACCATCCGAAATAGGAACAGGAAGAGACCATCCAGCCCTTCGAGCCTGCTCTACTATTCAATAGGATCGTGAATGATTTAGCATTTGATTTGGGAGCTGAAACCCAGACAGTACAGAGACCGAGAATCAAATTATTCTGCTGTACGGAATCATCAGATAGGAGCTGGAACCAGAGAGAGCGAACACACACAAACACACACATTGTGGGATTCAGGCTGTCTGTGGGAATTTTACCACAAGATGCGAGCTCTACACTGAGGAGGAACAAAGGCGCAAAATGCTAGAGAGGGCAGCTGCACAGTCTGATCCCATCGATCTCACTGCTTCCCACTCCCATGAGAGCTCTTATGTATATTTCTGTGTTCCCAGCTGTCTCTCCCACATTTTTCCTTCAATCCCTATCTCACAACATCCTTCATATCTCTGCCCTGTTGACATTTCCCTGCAGATTCCCTTCCTACAACACTCTGCCCCTTTGACACCCCATCATGTTTTTCAGGAATGCTTAATCATTCAATCTTCCACAAAACCAACAACTTGCTCATCTCTCCCTGCATCTTTCTCTCAGCTCTGTGGGATCTTGCCTTTCTTGTCTGTAAATCATTCTTATTGCATCGCAGCAGCCCCCCGTCCCCACTCCACTCTCTCAGCTCTATGCTGCTGCTGCAACTCCTCTCTCTCTCTCTGTCCTATATCTCTGCCCAAGTTTTCTCTCTTGCTGTCTATTTGACCTTCACTCCGTGTCTTTGCCTCCCCTTTTTCACCTTGTATCTGTCTGACATTGTATTTCTCTTCCTGGGGTTTTACTCTCTCTCTCTCTCCCTTTCTCTCTCTGTCTCTCTCCTGCTCTTTTTCAGTTCTTCTCACTTTTTCTCCCACCCTCTGCCTGCCCGTCTTTCTCTTATTCTCTCCCTCCCTCTCACTGTCTGTCTGTCCATCTCTCTTTCTCTCTTGTAGTTTCTCTCCCTCTGTCTCCCTAGACCCCTGTCCCAGTGACTGGGGAAGGGACATGGGAAGAGTTTGTCTCAGTGTCGCTGGATGCTGTACAGTTAATGCGGGAAATTAACCTTTTCCTGGCCTCTCCCGAATGTTATGCCGACTGTGGGTAGGGGGTTAGTGTAAGGGACATAAAATTACTTTTCTCATTGAGTCTGAAATGAAGAAAAAGTCAAGGGGAGGGTGACAAAAAGAGAAAGAGAGACATGGAGAGAGTGGGGATGGAGAAATTGAGGAGAGAGAGAGATGGGCAGTGAGAAACAGGGAGAGCAAGAAGGACACATATGGAGGTAGAAGGACGTGTGTGTGGCTGGGGAATGGTTGCAGAGTGGGATCTTTCCGTGCATGACAGCAGTCAGTCAAAAGGTGTGTTATTCTCTGCACCTTGTCCTCCAGCCCAGGAGCTGTGGGTCTACATGGGAAGGGGGAGATTGGGAGACAAGGGGGGAGCGGGACAGCCAGAGACGGGGACTGTTTGATGGGGTTTTGGGGTTGGTGGAAAAAGGAGGGGCTGCTGTGAGAGACAGAGAGATTGAGGGAAGGACAGCATGAGACGCAAAGTCTGAGACAGGATGGAGAAGAGGTGTTCAAAGTTGATGTGTTTGTTAAACACATCAACCTGGACTCAATATACCAGCCACTGCAGCGAACGACTGGAACTTACAACCGGAAGCGGCAGAGACAAACCACTATAAATTCCGGAGGAAAGATCACAGAAGCGCTTCACAGGAGGCTCCCAAACACTGACGATGTCACCTAGATAGGGGACGAAACGTCTGCAACACAAATTCCCAGCTCGGCGAACAGAACCACAACACGGAGAAGAGGTCTCCACAGAAAGGATAGTCAGTGAGGCCATTCAGGGGACAATCCTGAGGATCCTGAACAGGACCAGGATCATTTAATGGGGGAGGGGGGGAATGGGAAGAAAGAACTCCATCTGTGATACAAGCCTGCTATAATTCTGGGACTGGGATCTTGCTGTACATTAAAACAGCCACAGGCCAGTCAGTTAACCCAGACTCATTTACCTGCGTGAGAAAGTGAGGACTGCAGATGCTGGAAAGTCAGTTACAAAGTGTGGAGCTGGGGAAGCGCAGCGGGTCAGCCAGGAGAGTCGATGGTTCAGGCCTGACCTGCTGTGCTTTTCCAGATCCACACTTTTCCACTCATTTCCGTCTGCCCCAGGGAATGGGGCTCACAGCAATTTTGGGGGCAGCAAAATATTTGAAGGGGGCATATTTGGTGAGGCAATTATTTGGAAGGGAAGATATTTGGGGAAGGGGATAAATTTGGGAGGACAGTGAAAATGAAGGGCATAATATTTTTGAGGGTTTACAAAATTGGGTGAGATCTTTCAGGTCTGAAATAGCAAAAAACAGAAAGGGAGGATGAGAAAAAGAGACAGAGACGGAGAGATTGGGGATGGAGAAGGGGGTTGGGAGAAAGATGGGCAGAGAGAGTCAGGGAGAGGGAGAGAGTGAGAGAAAGAGTGTGTGTGAGAGAGAAAGACAGACAGAAGGACGGAGAGAGAGGGGACAGAGAGAGGGAGAGAAGGGGAAGTCAGACTAAGACTGAGGAGTTAGAACATGGACAGACTGAAGGGGTGACACTTGTCATTCCGGTTGGTTCCAACTCTCTCTCTCAATGGATTTTCACATTCCCTCCCTCCCATGCCCCTGGGGTTTGCTTCAGCCTGTCTCTCTCTCTCTCTCTCTGGTTCTGTTTCTGGATCTGCGAGACTGTTTTCTCTCGCCCTCTCTCTCTCCGGATGGTCAGATGGTCTCTGTCTCTTGCCATGCTGGTCTCCTCAGAAGGCCTCCAGAGATTCAGGCAATCAGTCTGCAGATAAACCCTGTTTTTGTTCATTTCTGGATGGTTTTCAGGATCTTTCTATCGTTCTGGCCAATTAGGAGAATCTGTTAATAGCTTGAAGCATTGCCAATCATTTGGATGGCTTGTTGCTGTTAGTTGACTTGTGTAGCAGGACCCGGTGCCTTCCTGTCTGGGCCCTCATTTGTTTGGTAGATACGTCTGTCCAGAATAACTGTTGCCTTGTACATTATGCTGTGTTTACCCTGTGCCTGGTGTGCGGGTTTTGCGATTTGGGAGACTTACTTGGCCAATAAACCTTGGCCCTTTATCTGTGATTTAGCCAGGAGGTTGTGACATCTCCCCAACTCATCCACTTGAATGGAACGAAAAGAAGCTTATGCAATAAATTACAAACCTAATTTTAAAAGCTGGTTCTGCTTGTTGTCAGAGTAGCCAGCTGCCTGTGCAAAAGCCATTGTGTACGTTTTTCAAACCGATGGTCTTATAGCTTCACTTGGAGGTCGCCACTGATGTTGCTACCCAGCCAGGTAACGAAACGTCTGGATATCCAACCTATCAGGGAGCAAACCTACACCCTAAGTCTTACAGCTGATAAGTGATATCATAAAATCTTGACAGAACAGAATCAGACCGTTCGGCCCATTGAGTCCACAATGACCCTCTGAAGAGAATCCAACTCAGACCCACTCCCCCAATGATATCCCTGAAGCCCTGCACTTCCTATGGCTATTCCAGCTAGCCCGAATATCCCTTGACACAATGGGCAACTTAACATGGCCAATCTGTCGTAATGGCAACTATGGGCACGAAATCAATACTGGGCCAGCCAGGAACACTCAAACACTGCAAATGAATGAAACCAAGGTGATCACCCAGGGAGTGCCATCGACTTTCCAGCCCCTGAGGGTGTGTCCAGGTATTATTCACCATGATCGTACCCATCTGTTGCTGCCTGCAATCCGAACCACCAGTATCCCAAGATATATCAAGGTGAGTGGGGTTAAGACCACTGCTTGATGTGAGAGGAGCCGAATTCTTGGATAACAGGCTATGGGGATGTCACGGTATGACCTGTTCCTTCCCATTTACGTAAGTATGGTCCCTGGCAATGTTCCCTCTATTTCCACAGTAATCATGGGAGCCCATCCAAATACCTTTTTTATACAACTCCGATAAATTGAACTTCATCCTAACTTTGGTCACTTGGGTTAAGTGGAATCCCTCATACCAAGCCCAGTCTCCCACCGAGCGTGTCCTTACAGCTGTTATTAACCCAGCCCTTGGTGAACTGCTGTCACTGACAGTGAGAGTTGTTGGTGTGGGTATTCTCCTGGAACAAATATTTATGCTGCTTGTCACTAACCCGGGATGGGACTTTCCCTTGGCTGGCCTGCCTGAGCTCCTCCCTCAGCTGTTCCACCATCCCGTTACTACACAGGGTGTGGTTTTACTGCTCACCGTCATCTCTGATTGGGCCGTGGATGATCTGGTTAATCGTGTTGGCGTGACCCTCCAGTCTGGTCACTAAGTGATGGTTAGCCTGATTCTCCACGAGTTGTCCCATGGTCTCCTCTGGGTCTCCTCTGGGTTTTCTGTATTCAGTCTTTCTCAGGCTCATTAGAGAGTTGTTGGGTCAGGATCCTGAGTTTATTCTCCAAATTAGCCAAGTCAGCGTACTGACCGGTAACACTCCTGCCCTGTATACCGTGGCTACATCATTAAGGTGTTCCCTTTTCTTATGTCTGTTAATTACTTTTCTGGGTTCTGTGCTTTCCCTCAAATTTCCCTGTCCTTTGTCCCATTATCCTGTGGGTCAGTTGGGAACATGATTATTTTAATGGGGAAGGGCACCACTCTGACTACTGTATCCCTAATACATTCATTAAGATTAGTGTCAGTTTGTGCTAAATGTTAGTGAACAAGGAATTCCCTGTGAGTTTAATGCCTAGCCCATTGTGAGAGCCTGGTTTGTGTGGGACAAGCTGGGGGGAGGAGCCTTCCCTCCTGGTCTCAGCCCGTTTTTAATTTTGTTTCTGAGGAATTCTCTCTGGTGGGCTTCCTGGGATATTGCTGTCCGAACTCTGACCCGTAGTCCAGGCTGTGTGCTTGGTATCCCACTACCATACACCCGTTCTCGGGGAAATCCTATCAAGCGCTTCTGATCCCTGAGCTCCTGTAACACAATGTGGAAATCCCTAAAGTCTATTTCCTTTTCAGCAATTAATTAGCAGAGGGCCCAAGCCTCATTACGGGCGCGTCTGAGAGGTGGAATCCCAGGTGTCCCTCCTCCTTTCTGAGACATGGGAGACAATGGGTGGGCTCAGTTTCTCATCGCTAAGAGAGGTGCAAGTCATAGCCCCAAACATCCAGACAAATTGGACCCAGAGTGTCCGGGTGAAGCTGACGGGGGGAGGGGAGTGGTATTCCCCTGGTTGTTGTTCTGCAGTTATGTAGCGCCTCCGCAGGTTATGCCTTACCCTGCCCTCGAGCAGTGAGGATCGCTGCCTTCATCTCATCATGGATGCCCCTCCCTAGCTGTTGGCCCTCAGGGAGGGCTGAATGGCCTGCTGGACTAAGGCACATGGAGATTCATTAGATTTGCTCCTCAGCGTCCAGTCCGGGTATAACAGACTGTCGGTCAATCTCATCCAAACATGTAAATGTGCCAGAGACGGGATCTTTTTGGTGCTGCCCACCAGCTGGGTGCCTGGACTGGCTGTTGTGTACGGAGTGAGACCATCAGCTGCTTTACACTGGGTAACCACATGATTCATGGAATCTGAGATCGGCTGTGGGTCAGGGCTGGGGGCAAATGGTGTCACATTCAGTCAGAGAGTGTCACAGTGTGTCTCAGAGAGTGTCACAGTGTGTCTCAGAGAGTATCACAGTGTGTCACAGAGAGTGTCACCATCTGTCAGAGAGTGTCACATTCAGTCAGAGAGTGTCACAGTGTGTCTCAGAGAGTGTCATAGTGTGTCTCAGTGAGTACCAGAGCGATTCAGAGAGTGTTAGTATGTCTCAGCGAGGGTCATAGAATGTCACAGAGTGTTACAGTGTGTCTCAGAGTGTCAGAGATAATCAGAGAGAGTCACAGTGTGTCTCAGAGAGTGTCACAGTCTGTCACAGTGTGTCACAGTGTGCCTCAGAGAGAGTCAGAGAAAGTCAGAGAATGTCACAGTGTTTCATAGTCTGTCAGAGAGTGTCATAGTGTGCCTCAGTGAGTGTCATAGAGTGTTACAGTGTGTCTCAGAGAGGGTCAGAGAGTTTCAGACATGTCACAGTCAGTCAGAGAGTGTCACAGTGTGTCAGAGAAAATGTCACAGTCTGTCACAGTCGGTCAGGAAGTCTCGCAGTGTGTCTCAGAGAGTGTCACAGTGTGTTTCAGAGAGTGTCACAGTGTGTTTCAGAGTGTGTCAGAGAGGGTCCGAAAGTGAAAGTGTGTCTCAGCGAGTCAGAAAGAGTCAAATAATGTTACAGTGTGTCTAAGAGCATCTCAGAGAGCATCAGAAAATGTCACAGTCTGTCTCAGAGAGGGTCAGAGTGTGTCACCGTCTGTCAGGGATTGTCACAGTGTGCCTCAGAGAGAGTCAGAGAAAATCAGAAATGTCACAGTGTGTCATTTTCTGTCAGAGTGTCATTGTGTGTCTCAGAGTGTGTTAGAGATAGTCAGAGAGTGTCACAGTGTGTTTCAGAGAATGTCACAGTATGTCAGAGAATGTCACAGTCTGTCAGAGAGTTTGTCAGAGAGAGTGAGAGAGTGTCACAGTGTGTTTCAGAGAGTGTCACAGTCTGTCAGAGAGTATCATAGTCTGTCAGATAGTGTGTCAGAGAGAGTCAGAGAGTGTCACATTGTCTTTCAGAGAGTGTCACACTATGTCTCGGAGAGTGTCACAGTGTGTCACATTCTGTCAGAGAAGGTTACAGTGCTTTTTAGAGTGTGTCAGAGAGAGTCAGAGAGTGTCTCAGTGAGTCGTACTCTGTCACAGAGAGGGTCAGCGTTTGTCTCAGAGAGGGTCACAGTCTGTGAGAGAGTGTCATAGTGTGTCTCAGAGTGGGTCAGAATGAGTCAGAGAGTGTCACAGTATGTCTAAGAGAGTGCCAGAGAAAGTCAGAGAGTGTCACAGTTTGTCACAATCTGTCAGAGAGTGTCACAGTGTATCATGCTGTCCCTCAGAGAGTGTCAGAGAGAGCGAGAGAGTTTCACAGTCTGTCTCAGACAGGGTCAGAGGTTGTCACTGTGTGTCTCAGAGAGTGTCAGAGTCGGTCAGAGGTTGTCACTGTGTGTCTCAGAGAGTGTCAGAGTCGGTCAGAGAGTGTCACAGCGTGTCTTAGAGAGTGTCAGAGAGGGTCACAGTGGGTCTCAGAGTGTCAGAGAGAGTCAAGGAGTGTCACACTGTGTCTAAGAGAGTGTCAGAATTTGTCACAGTGTGTCTCAGAGAGTGTCACAATTTCTCAGAGAATGTCACCGTGTGTCAGAAAGTATCACAGTCGGTCAGAGAGTGTCACAATGTGTCTCAGGGAGTCAGAGAGATACTGAAAGTGTTACAGAGAGTATCAGAGAGTGTCACAGTGTCTCGGAATATGTCACCTTTTGTCAGATAGTGTCACAGTGTGTCAGAGTGTCATCGTGTGTCACAGAAAATGTCACAGTCTGTTAGAGTCATTCAGAGAGTGTCACAGTGTTTCAGAGAGTGTCACAGTATGTTTCAGAGAGTCGCAGAGAGATTCAGAGAGTGTCACAGTGTGTCTCAGAGAGTGTCAGACAGGGTCAGAGCGTCACATTCTGTCAGAGTGTCACAGTTTGTTTCAGAGAGTGTCAGAGAGGGTCAGAGAGTGTTACAGTGTGTCAGAGAGTATCACAGTGTGTCATAGAGATTGTCACCGTCTGTCAGAGAATGTCACATTCAGTCAGAGAGTGTCACTGTGTGTCTCAGAGAGGGTCACAGTGTGTCACAGAGAGTGTCACCGTCTGTCAGAGAGTGTCATCTTCAGTCAGAAAGGGTCACAGTCGGTCTCAGATAGGTCAGAGAGTGTCACAGTGTGCCTCGGAGAGAGTCAGAGAATGTCACAGTGTGTCATAGTCTGTCATAGTGTGTTTCAGAGAGTGTAAGATATAGTCAGAGTGTGTCACAGTGTGTCTCAGAGAGTGTCATAGTGTGTCACAGTCCATCAGAAAAGATTACAGTGCGTTTCAGAGTTTGTCAGAGAGAATCAGAGAGTGTCACAGTGTGTCATACCATGTCTCAGAGAGTGTCAGAGTGGGTCAGCATTTGTCTCAGAGTGGGTCACAGTCTGTGAGAGAGTGTCATGGTGTGTCTCAGAGTGTCAGAGAGAGTCAGAGAGTGTCACAGTCTGTCTCAGAGAGTGTCACAGTATGTCACAGTCTGTCAGAAAATGTTACATGTATTTCAGAGTGTGTAAGAGAGAGTCAGAAAGTGTCACAGTGTGTTATACTGTATCTCAGAGAGTGTCAGAGTAGGTCAGTGTTTGTCCCTGTGATGGTCACAGTTTGTGAGAGAGTGTTATAGTGTGTTTCAGAGAGTGACAGAATGACTCAGAAAGTGTCACAGAGTGTCTCAGAGAGGGTCAGAGAAAGTCAGAGAGTTTCACAGTCTGTCAGAGAGTGTCACAGTGTGTCTCAGTGAGTATCACAGTGTCAGAGAGGGTCACAGATGTCGTGCTGTGCCTCAGAGAGTGTCAAGGAGAGTCAGAGAGTGTCACAGTCGGTCTCAGAGAGGGTCAGAGAGTGTCAGAGTATGTCAGAGAGTGTCACAGTGTGTCTCAGTGAGTATCACAGTGTCAGAGAGGGTCACATATGTCATGTTGTGCCTCAGAGAGTGTCAGGGAGAGTCAGAGAGTGTCACAGTGTGTCTCAGAGAGGGTCAGAGAGTGTCACAGTGTGCCGCAGAGTGTGTCAGAGAGTTTCACAGTCTGTTAGAGAGTGTCAGAGAGAGTCAGAGAGTGTCACAGTGTGTCTAAGAGAGTCACAGCGTGTCTCAGAGAGTCAAAGAGAGTCGGAACATGTCACAGTCTATCTCTGAGAGTGTCACAGTGTGTCACAGTCTGTCAGAGAAGGTTACAGTATATTTCGAAGTGAGTCAGAGAGAGTCAGAAAGTGCCACAGTCTGTCAGATCAGAGAGTGTCACAATGTTGTCCAAGAGAGTGTCAGAGAGAGTCAGAGAGTGTCACAGTGTATCACAGTGTGTCACAGTCTGTCAGAGAATGTCACAGTGTGCCTCAGAGAGAGTCATAGTGTGTCTCAGAGAGTGTCAGAGCGGGTCAGAGAGTAACAGTGTGCCTCAGAGAGTCAGAGAGTGTCACAGTGTGTCTCAGAGAGAGTCACAGTGTCTCAGAAAATGTCACCCAGTGTCAGAGAGTGTCACCGTCCATCAGAGAGTGTCATTGTGTGTCGCAGAAAGTGTCACAGTCTGTCACAGTCTGTCAGAGAGCGCTACCGTGTTTCTCAGAGAGTGTGAGAGAGCATCACAGGGTATCTCAGTGTCAGAGAGAGTCACAGTGTGTCTCAGAGAGTGTGAGAGAGAGTCAAAAAATGTCACAATGTGTCTCAGGGAGTGTCAGAGAGGGACAGAGAGTGTCACAGTGTTTTCCAGAGTGTCAAAGAGAGTCAGAAAGTTTCACAGTGTGTTTCAGAGAGAGTCATAGAGTGTCACAGTCTGTCAGAGAGTGCCACAGTGTGTCTCAGAGAGTGTCAGAGATGGTCAGAGTTTGTCTCAGAGAGGTTCACAGTCTGTGAGAGAGTGTCACAGTCTGTCTCAGAGAGGACCAGAGTGAGTCAGAGAGTGCCGTAGTGTGTCATACTGTGCCTCAGAGAGTGTCACAGAGAGTCAGACTGTTTCACAGTGTATCTCAGAGAGTCAGAGTGTGTCACAGTCTGTCTCAGACAGTGACACCGTGGGTCACGCTCTGTCAGAGAAGGCTACAGTATATTTTAGAGTGAGTCAGAGGGAGTCAGAAAGTGTCACAGTCTGTCTTTGAGAGTGACACAATCTGTTAGAGTCTGTCAGAGAGTGTCACAGCGTGTCTCAGATAGGATAAGAGAGTGTCACAGTGCGTCTCAAATTGTTAGAGAGAGTCAGAGAGTGTCCCAGTGTGTCTCAGAGAGTGTCCCAGTGTGTCTCAGCGAGTGTCCCAGTGTGTCTCAGAGAGTGTCCCAGTGTGTCTCAGCGAGTGTCCCAGTGTGTCTCTGAGAGTGTCCCAGTGTGTCTCAGCGAGTGTCCCAGCGTGTCTCAGAGAGTGTCCCAGTGTGTCTCAGAGAGTGTCCCAGTGTGTCATAGTCTGACAGAGCGTGTCACAGTGCGTTTGAGAGAATGTCAGAGAGTGTCCCAGTGTGTTTGAGAGAGTGTCAGAGAGTGTCACAGTGTGTCTCACATGTGTCAGAGAGTGCCACAGTGTGTTTGAGAGAGTGTCACATTGTGTTTTAGAGAGTGTCAGAGAGTGTCCCAGTGTATCTCAAAGAGTGTCACAGTGTGTCTCAGAGAGTGTCCCAGTGTGTTTGAGAGAGTCAGAGAGTGTCCCAGTGTGTTTCAGAGAGTGTCAGAGAGTGTCACAGTGTGTCTCAGAGAGTGTCACAGTGTGTCTCAGAGAGTTTCAGAGAGTGTCACAGTGTGTTTGAGAGAGAGTCAGAGAGTGTCTCAGTGTGTTTGAGAGAGTGTCAGAGAGTGTCAGTGTGTCTCACATGTGTCAGAGAGTGTCACAGTGTGTTTGAGAGAGTGTCAGAGAGTGTCACAGTGTGTTTGAGAGAGTGTCAGAGAGTGACACCGTGTGTCTCAGAGAGTGTCACATTGTGTTTGAGAGAGTGTCAGAGAGTGTCCCAGTGTATCTCAGAGAGTGTCACAGTGTGTCTCAGAGAGTGTCCCAGTGTGTTTGAGAGAGTGTCAGAGAGTGTCCCAGTGTGTTTGAGAGAGTGTCAGAGAGTGTCACAGTGTGTCTCAGAGAGTGTCACAGTGTGTCTCAGAGAGTGTCAGAGAGTGTCACAGTGTGTTTGAGAGAGAGTCAGAGAGTGTCCCAGTGTGTTTGAGAGAGTGTCAGAGAGTGTCACAGTGTGTCTCAGAGAGTGTCCCAGTGTGTCACAGTCTGACAGAGCGTGTCACAGTGTGTTCGAGAGAATGTCAGAGAGTGTCCCAGTGTGTTTGAGAGAGTGTCAGAGAGTGTCACAGTGTGTCTCACATGTGTCAGAGAGTGTCACAGTGTGTCTCAGAGAGGGTCAGAGAGTGTCACAGTGTGTCACAGTGTGCCGCAGAGTGTGTCAGAGAGTTTCACAGTCTGTTAGAGAGTGTCAGAGAGAGTCAGAGAGTGTCACAGTGTGTCTAAGAGAGTCACAGCGTGTCTCAGAGAGTCAAAGAGAGTCGGAACATGTCACAGTCTATCTCTGAGAGTGTCACAGTGTGTCACAGTCTGTCAGAGAAGGTTACAGTATATTTCGAAGTGAGTCAGAGAGAGTCAGAAAGTGCCACAGTCTGTCAGAGAGTATCACAGTGTGCCTCAGAGAGAGCCAGAGGGAGTCAGACAGTGTCACAGTATGTCATATTGTGCCTCACAGAGTGTCAGAGTGTGTCAACGAGTGCCACAGTGCGTCTCAGAAAGAGTCAGAGAGTCAGAGCAGATCAGAGAGTGTCACAATGTTGTCCAAGAGAGTGTCAGAGAGAGTCAGAGAGTGTCACAGTGTATCACAGTGTGTCACAGTCTGTCAGAGAATGTCACAGTGTGCCTCAGAGAGAGTCATAGTGTGTCTCAGAGAGTGTCAGAGCGGGTCAGAGAGTAACACAGTGTGCCTCAGAGAGTCAGAGAGTGTCACAGTGTGTCTCAGAGAGAGTCACAGTGTCTCAGAAAATGTCACCCAGTGTCAGAGAGTGTCACCGTCCATCAGAGAGTGTCATTGTGTGTCACAGAAAGTGTCACAGTCTGTCACAGTCTGTCAGAGAGCGCTACCGTGTTTCTCAGAGAGTGTGAGAGAGCATCACAGGGTATCTCAGTGTCAGAGAGAGTCACAGTGTGTCTCAGAGAGTGTGAGAGAGAGTCAAAAAATGTCACAATGTGTCTCAGGGAGTGTCAGAGAGGGACAGAGAGTGTCACAGTGTTTCCCAGAGTGTCAAAGAGAGTCAGAAAGTTTCACAGTGTGTTTCAGAGAGAGTCAGAGAGTGTCACAGTGTTCTACATAAGTGTCAGAGAGAGTCATAGAGTGTCACAGTCTGTCAGAGAGTGCCACAGTGTGTCTCAGAGAGTGTCAGAGATGGTCAGAGTTTGTCTCAGAGAGGTTCACAGTCTGTGAGAGAGTGTCACAGTCTGTCTCAGAGAGGACCAGAGTGAGTCAGAGAGTGCCGTAGTGTGTCATACTGTGCCTCAGAGAGTGTCACAGAGAGTCAGACTGTTTCACAGTGTATCTCAGAGAGTCAGAGTGTGTCACAGTCTGTCTCAGACAGTGACACCGTGGGTCACGCTCTGTCAGAGAAGGCTACAGTATATTTTAGAGTGAGTCAGAGCGAGTCAGAAAGTGTCACAGTCTGTCTTTGAGAGTGACACAATCTGTTAGAGTCTGTCAGAGAGTGTCACAGCGTGTCTCAGATAGGATAAGAGAGTGTCACAGTGCGTCTCAAATTGTTAGAGAGAGTCAGAGAGTGTCCCAGAGTGTCTCAGCGAGTGTCCCAGTGTGTCTCAGAGAGTGTCCCAGTGTGTCTCAGCGAGTATCCCAGTGTGTCTCTGAGAGTGTCCCAGTGTGTCTCAGCGAGTGACACAGTGTGTCTCAGAGAGTGTCCCAGTGTGTCTCAGAGAGTGTCCCAGTGTGTCATAGTCTGACAGAGCGTGTCACAGTGCGTTTGAGAGAATGTCAGAGAGTGTCCCAGTGTGTTTGAGAGAGTGTCAGAGAGTGTCACAGTGTGTCTCACATGTGTCAGAGAGTGCCACAGTGTGTTTGAGAGAGTGTCACATTGTGTTTGAGAGAGTGTCAGAGAGTGTCCCAGTGTATCTCAAAGAGTGTCACAGTGTGTCTCAAAGAGTGTCCCAGTGTGTTTGAGAGAGTCAGAGAGTGTCCCAGTGTGTTTCAGAGAGTGTCAGAGAGTGTCACAGTGTGTCTCAGAGAGTGTCACAGTGTGTCTCAGAGAGTTTCAGAGAGTGTCACAGTGTGTTTGAGAGAGAGTCAGAGAGTGTCTCAGTGTGTTTGAGAGAGTGTCAGAGAGTGTCACAGTGTGTCTCACATGTGTCAGAGAGTGTCACAGTGTGTTTGAGAGAGTGTCAGAGAGTGTCACAGTGTGTTTGAGAGAGTGTCAGAGAGTGACACAGTGTGTCTCAGAGAGTGTCACATTGTGTTTGAGAGAGTGTCAGAGAGTGTCCCAGTGTATCTCAGAGAGTGTCACAGTGTGTCTCAGAGAGTGTCCCAGTGTGTTTGAGAGAGTGTCAGAGAGTGTCCCAGTGTGTTTGAGAGAGTGTCAGAGAGTGTCACAGTGTGTCTCAGAGAGTGTCACAGTGTGTCTCAGAGAGTGTCACAGTGTGTTTGAGAGAGAGTCAGAGAGTGTCCCAATGTGTTTGAGAGAGTGTCAGAGAGTGTCACAGTGTGTCTCAGAGAGTGTCCCATTGTGTCACAGTCTGACAGAGCGTGTCACAGTGTGTTCGAGAGAATGTCAGAGAGTGTCCCAGTGTGTTTGAGAGAGTGTCAGAGAGTGTCACAGTGTGTCTCACATGTGTCAGAGAGTGTCACAGTGTGTCTCAGAGAGGGTCAGAGAGTGTCACAGTGTGTCACAGTGTGCCGCAGAGTGTGTCAGAGAGTTTCACAGTCTGTTAGAGAGTGTCTGAGAGAGTCAGAGAGTGTCACAGTGTGTCTAAGAGAGTCACAGCGTGTCTCAGAGAGTCACAGAGAGTCGGAACATGTCACAGTCTATCTCTGAGAGTGTCACAGTGTGTCACAGTCTGTCAGAGAAGGTTACAGTATATTTCGAAGTGAGTCAGAGAGAGTCAGAAAGTGCCACAGTCTGTCAGAGAGTATCACAGTGTGCCTCAGAGAGAGCCAGAGGGAGTCAGACATTGTCACAGTATGTCATATTGTGCCTCACAGAGTGTCAGAGTGTGTCATCGAGTGCCACAGTGCGTCTCAGAAAGAGTCAGAGAGTCAGAGCAGATCAGAGAGTGTCACAATGTTGTCCAAGAGAGTGTCAGAGAGAGTCAGAGAGTGTCACAGTGTATCACAGTGTGTCACAGTCTGTCAGAGAATGTCACAGTGTGCCTCAGAGAGAGTCATAGTGTGTCTCAGAGAGTGTCAGAGCGGGTCAGAGAGTAACACAGTGTGCCTCAGAGAGTCAGAGAGTGTCACAGTGTGTCTCAGAGAGAGTCACAGTGTCTCAGAAAATGTCACCCAGTGTCAGAGAGTGTCACCGTCCATCAGAGAGTGTCATTGTGTGTCACAGAAAGTGTCACAGTCTGTCACAGTCTGTCAGAGAGCGCTACCGTGTTTCTCAGAGAGTGTGAGAGAGCATCACAGGGTATCTCAGTGTCAGAGAGAGTCACAGTGTGTCTCAGAGAGTGTGAGAGAGAGTCAAAAAATGTCACAATGTGTCTCAGGGAGTGTCAGAGAGGGACAGAGAGTGTCACAGTGTTTTCCAGAGTGTCAAAGAGAGTCAGAAAGTTTCACAGTGTGTTTCAGAGAGAGTCAGAGAGTGTCACAGTGTTCTACATAAGTGTCAGAGAGAGTCGTAGAGTGTCACAGTCTGTCAGAGAGTGCCACAGTGTGTCTCAGAGAGTGTCAGAGATGGTCAGAGTTTGTCTCAGAGAGGTTCACAGTCTGTGAGAGAGTGTCACAGTCTGTCTCAGAGAGGACCAGAGTGAGTCAGAGAGTGCCGTAGTGTGTCATACTGTGCCTCAGAGAGTGTCACAGAGAGTCAGACTGTTTCACAGTGTATCTCAGAGAGTCAGAGTGTGTCACAGTCTGTCTCAGACAATGACACCGTGGGTCACGCTCTGTCAGAGAAGGCTACAGTATATTTTAGAGTGAGTCAGAGCGAGTCAGAAAGTGTCACAGTCTGTCTTTGAGAGTGACACAATCTGTTAGAGTCTGTCAGAGAGTGTCACAGCGTGTCTCAGATAGGATAAGAGAGTGTCACAGTGCGTCTCAAATTGTTAGAGAGAGTCAGAGAGTGTCCCAGTGTGTCTCAGAGAGTGTCCCAGTGTGTCTCAGCGAGTGTCCCAGTGTGTCTCAGAGAGTGTCCCAGTGTGTCTCAGCGAGTGTCCCAGTGTGTCTCTGAGAGTGTCCCAGTGTGTCTCAGCGAGTGTCCCAGTGTGTCTCAGAGAGTGTCCCAGTGTGTCTCAGAGAGTGTCCCAGTGTGTCATAGTCTGACAGAGCGTGTCACAGTGCGTTTGAGAGAATGTCAGAGAGTGTCCCAGTGTGTTTGAGAGAGTGTCAGAGAGTGTCACAGTGTGTCTCACATGTGTCAGAGAGTGCCACAGTGTGTTTGAGAGAGTGTCACATTGTGTTTTAGAGAGTGTCAGAGAGTGTCCCAGTGTATCTCAAAGAGTGTCACAGTGTGTCTCAGAGAGTGTCCCAGTGTGTTTGAGAGAGTCAGAGAGTGTCCCAGTGTGTTTCAGAGAGTGTCAGAGAGTGTCACAGTGTGTCTCAGAGAGTGTCACAGTGTGTCTCAGAGAGTTTCAGAGAGTGTCACAGTGTGTTTGAGAGAGAGTCAGAGAGTGTCTCAGTGTGTTTGAGAGAGTGTCAGAGAGTGTCACAGTGTGTCTCACATGTGTCAGAGAGTGTCACAGTGTGTTTGAGAGAGTGTCAGAGAGTGTCACAGTGTGTTTGAGAGAGTGTCAGAGAGTGACACAGTGTGTCTCAGAGAGTGTCACATTGTGTTTGAGAGAGTGTCAGAGAGTGTCCCAGTGTATCTCAGAGAGTGTCACAGTGTGTCTCAGAGAGTGTCCCAGTGTGTTTGAGAGAGTGTCAGAGAGTGTCCCAGTGTGTTTGAGAGAGTGTCAGAGAGTGTCACAGTGTGTCTCAGAGAGTGTCACAGTGTGTCTCAGAGAGTGTCAGAGAGTGTCACAGTGTGTTTGAGAGAGAGTCAGAGAGTATCCCAGTGTGTTTGAGAGAGTGTCAGAGAGTGTCACAGTGTGTCTCAGAGAGTGTCCCAGTGTGTCACAGTCTGACAGAGCGTGTCACAGTGTGTTCGAGAGAATGTCAGAGAGTGTCCCAGAGTGTTTGAGAGAGTGTCAGAGAGTGTCACAGTGTGTCTCACATGTGTCAGAGAGTGTCACAGTGTGTCTCAGAGAGGGTCAGAGAGTGTCACAGTGTGTCTAAGAGAGTCACAGCGTGTCTCAGAGAGTCAAAGAGAGTCGGAACATGTCACAGTCTATCTCTGAGAGTGTCACAGTGTGTCACAGTCTGTCAGAGAAGGTTACAGTATATTTCGAAGTGAGTCAGAGAGAGTCAGAAAGTGCCACAGTCTGTCAGAGTGTGTCACAGTGTGCCTCAGAGAGAGCCAGAGGGAGTCAGACAGTGTCACAGTATGTCATATTGTGCCTCACAGAGTGTCAGAGTCTGTCAACGAGTGCCACAGTGCGTCTCAGAAAGAGTCAGAGAGTCAGAGCAGATCAGAGAGTGTCACAATGTTGTCGAAGAGAGTGTCAGAGAGAGTCAGAGAGTGTCACAGTGTATCACAGTGTGTCACAGTCTGTCAGAGAATGTCACAGTGTGCCTCAGAGAGAGTCATAGTATGTCTCAGAGAGTGTCAGAGCGGGTCAGAGAGTAACACAGTGTGCCTCAGAGAGGCAGAGAGTGTCACAGTGTCTCAGAAAATGTCACCCAGTGTCAGAGAGTGTCACCGTCCATCAGAGAGTGTCATTGTGTGTCACAGAAAGTGTCACAGTCTGTCACAGTCTGTCAGAGAGCGCTACCGTGTTTCTCAGAGAGTCTGAGAGAGCATCACAGGGTATCTCAGTGTCAGAGAGAGTCACAGTGTGTCTCAGAGAGTGTGAGAGAGAGTCAAAAAATGTCACAATGTGTCTCAGGGAGTGTCAGAGTGGGACAGAGAGTGTCACAGTGTTTTCCAGAGTGTCAAAGAGAGTCAGAAAGTTTCACAGTGTGTTTCAGAGAGAGTCAGAGAGTGTCACAGTGTTCTACATAAGTGTCAGAGAGAGTCATAGAGTGTCACAGTCTGTCAGAGAGTGCCACAGTGTGTCTCAGAGAGTGTCAGAGATGGTCAGAGTTTGTCTCAGAGAGGTTCACAGTCTGTGAGAGAGTGTCACAGTCTGTCTCAGAGAGGACCAGAGTGAGTCAGAGAGTGCCGTAGTGTGTCATACTGTGCCTCAGAGAGTGTCACAGACAGTCAGACTGTTTCACAGTGTATCTCAGAGAGTCAGAGTGTGTCACAGTCTGTCTCAGACAGTGACACCGTGGGTCACGCTCTGTCAGAAAAGGCTACAGTATATTTTAGAGTGAATCAGAGGGAGTCAGAAAGTGTCACAGTCTGTCTTTGAGAGTGACACAATCTGTTAGAGTCTGTCAGAGAGTGTCACAGCGTGTCTCAGATAGGATAAGAGAGTGTCACAGTGCGTCTCAAATTGTTAGAGAGAGTCAGAGAGTGTCCCAGTGTGTCTCAGAGAGTGTCCCAGTGTGTCTCAGCGAGTGTCCCAGTGTGTCTCAGAGAGTGTCCCAGTGTGTCTCAGCGAGTGTCCCAGTGTGTCTCTGAGAGTGTCTCAGTGTGTCTCAGCGAGTGTCCCAGTGTGTCTCAGAGAGTGTCCCAGTGTGTCTCAGAGAGTGTCCCAGTGTGTCACAGTCTGACAGAGCGTGTCACAGTGTGTTTGAGAGAATATCAGAGAGTGTCCCAGTGTGTTTGAGAGAGTGTCAGAGAGTGTCACAGTGTGTCTCACATGTGTCAGAGAGTGTCACAGTGTGTTTGAGAGAGTGTCACATTGTGTTTGAGAGAGTGTCAGAGAGTGTCCCAGTGTATCTCAGAGAGTGTCACAGTGTGTCTCAGAGAGTGTCCCAGTGTGTCTCAGCGAGTGTCCCAGTGTGTCTCTGAGAGTGTCCCAGTGTGTCTCAGCGAGTGTCCCAGTGTGTCTCAGAGAGTGTCCCAGTGTGTCTCAGAGAGTGTCCCAGTGTGTCATAGTCTGACAGAGCGTGTCACAGTGCGTTTGAGAGAATGTCAGAGAGTGTCCCAGTGTGTTTGAGAGAATGTCAGAGAGTGTCACAGTGTGTCTCACATGTGTCAGAGAGTGCCACAGTGTGTTTGAGAGAGTGTCACATTGTGTTTGAGAGAGTGTCAGAGAGTGTCCCAGTGTATCTCAAAGAGTGTCACAGTGTGTCTCAGAGAGTGTCCCAGTGTGTTTGAGAGAGTCAGAGAGTGTCCCAGTGTGTTTCAGAGAGTGTCAGAGAGTGTCACAGTGTGTCTCAGAGAGTGTCTCAGTGTGTCTCAGAGAGTTTCAGAGAGTGTCACAGTGTGTTTGAGAGAGAGTCAGAGAGTGTCTCAGTGTGTTTGAGAGAGTGTCAGAGAGTGTCACAGTGTGTCTCACATGTGTCAGAGAGTGTCACAGTGTGTTTGAGAGAGTGTCAGAGAGTGTCACAGTGTGTTTGAGAGAGTGTCAGAGAGTGACACAGTGTGTCTCAGAGAGTGTCACATTGTGTTTGAGAGAGTGTCAGAGAGTGTCCCAGTGTGTTTGAGAGAGTGTCAGAGAGTGTCACAGTGTGTCTCAGAGAGTGTCACAGTGTGTCTCAGAGAGTGTCAGAGAGTGTCACAGTGTGTTTGAGAGAGAGTCAGAGAGTGTCCCAGTGTGTTTGAGAGAGTGTCAGAGAGTGTCACAGTGTGTCTCAGAGAGTGTCCCAGTGTGTTTGAGAGAGTGTCAGAGAGCGTCCCAGTGTGTTTGAGAGAGTGTCAGAGAGTGTCACAGTGTGTCTCAGAGAGTGTCACAGTGTGTCTCAGAGAGTGTCAGAGAGTGTCACAGTGTGTTTGAGAGAGAGTCAGGGAGTGTCCCAGTGTGTTTGAGAGAGTGTCAGAGAGTGTCACAGTGTGTCTCAGAGAGTGTCCCAGTGTGTCACAGTCTGACAGAGCGTGTCACAGTGTGTTCGAGAGAATGTCAGAGAGTGTCCCAGTGTGTTTGAGAGAGTGTCAGAGAGTGTCACAGTGTGTCTCACATGTGTCAGAGAGTGTCACAGTGTGTCTCAGAGAGTGTGAGAGAGAGTCAAAAAATGTCACAATGTGTCTCAGGGAGTGTCAGAGAGGGACAGAGAGTGTCACAGTGTTTTCCAGAGTGTCAAAGAGAGTCAGAAAGTTTCACAGTGTGTTTCAGAGAGAGTCAGAGAGTGTCACAGTGTTCTACATAAGTGTCAGAGAGAGTCATAGAGTGTCACAGTCTGTCAGAGAGTGCCACAGTGTGTCTCAGAGAGTGTCAGAGATGGTCAGAGTTTGTCTCAGAGAGGTTCACAGTCTGTGAGAGAGTGTCACAGTCTGTCTCAGAGAGGACCAGAGTGAGTCAGAGAGTGCCGTAGTGTGTCATACTGTGCCTCAGAGAGTGTCACAGAGAGTCAGACTGTTTCACAGTGTATCTCAGAGAGTCAGAGTGTGTCACAGTCTGTCTCAGACAGTGACACCGTGGGTCACGCTCTGTCAGAGAAGGCTACAGTATATTTTAGAGTAAGTCAGAGGGAGTCAGAAAGTGTCACAGTCTGTCTTTGAGAGTGACACAATCTGTTAGAGTCTGTCAGAGAGTGTCACAGCGTGTCTCAGATAGGATAAGAGAGTGTCACAGTGCGTCTCAAATTGTTAGAGAGAGTCAGAGAGTGTCCCAGTGTGTCTCAGAGAGTGTCCCAGTGTGTCTCAGCGAGTGTCCCAGTGTGTCTCAGAGAGTGTCCCAGTGTGTCTCAGCGAGTGTCCCAGTGTGTCTCTGAGAGTGTCCCAGTGTGCCTCAGCGAGTGTCCCAGTGTGTCTCAGAGAGTGTCCCAGTGTGTCTCAGAGAGTGTCCCAGTGTGTCATAGTCTGACAGAGCGTGTCACAGTGCGTTTGAGAGAATGTCAGAGAGTGTCCCAGTGTGTTTGAGAGAGTGTCAGAGAGTGTCACAGTGTGTCTCACATGTGTCAGAGAGTGCCACAATGTGTTTGAGAGAGTGTCACATTGTGTTTGAGAGAGTGTCAGAGAGTGTCCCAGTGTATCTCAAAGAGTGTCACAGTGTGTCTCAGAGAGTGTCCCAGTGTGTTTGAGAGAGTCAGAGAGTGTCCCAGTGTGTTTCAGAGAGTGTCAGAGAGTGTCACAGTGTGTCTCAGAGAGTGTCACAGTGTGTCTCAGAGAGTTTCAGAGAGTGTCACAGTGTGTTTGAGAGTGAGTCAGAGAGTGTCTCAGTGTGTTTGAGAGAGTGTCAGAGAGTGTCACAGTGTGTCTCACATGTGTCAGAGAGTGTCACAGTGTGTTTGAGAGAGTGTCAGAGAGTGTCACAGTGTGTTTGAGAGAGTGTCAGAGAGTGACACAGTGTGTCTCAGAGAGTGTCACATTGTGTTTGAGAGAGTGTCAGAGAGTGTCCCAGTGTATCTCAGAGAGTGTCACAGTGTGTCTCAGAAAGTGTCCCAGTGTGTTTGAGAGAGTGTCAGAGAGTGTCCCAGTGTGTTTGAGAGAGTGTCAGAGAGTGTCACAGTGTGTCTCAGAGAGTGTCACAGTGTGTCTCAGAGAGTGTCAGAGAGTGTCACAGTGTGTTTGAGAGAGAGTCAGAGAGTGTCCCAGTGTGTTTGAGAGAGTGTCAGAGAGTGTCACAGTGTGTCTCAGAGAGTTTCACAGTGTGTCACAGTCTGACAGAGCGTGTCACAGTGTGTTCGAGAGAATGTCAGAGAGTGTCCCAGTGTGTTTGTGAGAGTGTCAGAGAGTGTCACAGTGTGTCTCACATGTGTCAGAGAGTGTCACAGTGTGTCTCAGAGAGGGTCAGAGAGTGTCACAGTGTGTCACAGTGTGCCGCAGAGTGTGTCAGAGAGTTTCACAGTCTGTTAGAGAGTGTCAGAGAGAGTCAGAGAGTGTCACAGTGTGTCTAAGAGAGTCACAGCGTGTCTCAGAGAGTCAAAGAGAGTCGGAACATGTCACAGTCTATCTCTGAGAGTGTCACAGTGTGTCACAGTCTGTCAGAGAAGGTTACAGTATATTTCGAAGTGAGTCAGAGAGAGTCAGAAAGTGCCACAGTCTGTCAGAGAGTATCACAGTGTGCCTCAGAGAGAGCCAGAGGGAGTCAGACAGTGTCACAGTATGTCATATTGTGCCTCACAGAGTGTCAGAGTGTGTCAACGAGTGCCACAGTGCGTCTCAGAAAGAGTCAGAGAGTCAGAGCAGATCAGAGAGTGTCACAATGTTGTCCAAGAGAGTGTAAGAGAGAGTCAGAGAGTGTCACAGTGTATCACAGTGTGTCACAGTCTGTCAGAGAATGTCACAGTGTGCCTCAGAGAGAGTCATAGTATGTCTCAGAGAGTGTCAGAGCGGGTCAGAGAGTAACACAGTGTGCCTCAGAGAGTCAGAGAGTGTCACAGTGTCTCAGAAAATGTCACCCAGTGTCAGAGAGTGTCACCGTCCATCAGAGAGTGTCATTGTGTGTCACAGAAAGTGTCACAGTCTGTCACAGTCTGCCAGAGAGCGCTACCGTGTTTCTCAGAGAGTGTGAGAGAGCATCACAGGGTATCTCAGTGTCAGAGAGAGTCACACTGTGTCTCAGAGAGTGTGAGAGAGAGTCAAAAAATGTCACAATGTGTCTCAGGGAGTGTCAGAGAGGGACAGAGAGTGTCACAGTGTTTTCCAGAGTGTCAAAGAGAGTCAGAAAGTTTCACAGTGTGTTTCAGAGAGAGTCAGAGAGTGTCACAGTGTTCTACATAAGTGTCAGAGAGAGTCGCAGAGTGTCACAGTCTGTCAGAGAGTGCCACAGTGTGTCTCAGAGAGTGTCAGAGATGGTCAGAGTTTGTCTCAGAGAGGTTCACAGTCTGTGAGAGAGTGTCACAGTCTGTCTCAGAGAGGACCAGAGTGAGTCAGAGAGTGTCGTAGTGTGTCATACTGTGCCTCAGAGAGTGTCACAGAGAGTCAGACTGTTTCACAGTGTATCTCAGAGAGTCAGAGTGTGTCACAGTCTGTCTCAGACAGTGACACCGTGGGTCACGCTCTGTCAGAGAAGGCTACAGTATATTTTAGAGTGAGTCAGAGGGAGTCAGAAAGTGTCACAGTCTGTCTTTGAGAGTGACACAATCTGTTAGAGTCTGTCAGAGAGTGTCACAGCGTGTCTCAGATAGGATAAGAGAGTGTCACAGTGCGTCTCAAATTGTTAGAGAGAGTCAGAGAGTGTCCCAGTGTGTCTCAGAGAGTGTCCCAGTGTGTCTCAGCGAGTATCCCAGTGTGTCTCAGAGAGTGTCCCAGTGTGTCTCAGCGAGTGTCCCAGTGTGTCTCTGAGAGTGTCCCAGTGTGTCTCAGCGAGTGTCCCAGTGTGTCTCAGAGAGTGTCCCAGTGTGTCTCAGAGAGTGTCCCAGTGTGTCACAGTCTGACAGAGCGTGTCACAGTGTGTTTGAGAGAATATCAGAGAGTGTCCCAGTGTGTTTGAGAGAGTGTCAGAGAGTGTCACAGTGTGTCTCACATGTGTCAGAGAGTGTCACAGTGTGTTTGAGAGAGTGTCACATTGTGTTTGAGAGAGTGTCAGAGAGTGTCCCAGTGTATCTCAAAGAGTGTCACAGTGTGTCTCAGAGAGTGTCCCAGTGTGTTTGAGAGAGTCAGAGAGTGTCCCAGTGTGTTTCAGAGAGTGTCAGAGAGTGTCACAGTGTGTCTCAGAGAGTGTCACAGTGTGTTTGAGAGAGAGTCAGAGAGTGTCTCAGTGTGTTTGAGAGAGTGTCAGAGAGTGTCACAGTGTGTCTCACATGTGTCAGAGAGTGTCACAGTGTGTTTGAGAGAGTGTCAGAGAGTGTCACAGTGTGTTTGAGAGAGTGTCAGAGAGTGCCACAGTGTGTCTCAGAGAGTGTCACATTGTGTTTGAGAGAGTGTCAGAGAGTGTCCCAGTGTATCTCAGAGAGTGTCACAGTGTGTCTCAGAGAGTGTCCCAGTGTGTTTGAGAGAGAGTCAGAGAGTGTCCCAGTGTGTTTGAGAGAGTGTCAGAGAGTGTCACAGTGTGTCTCAGAGAGTGTCACAGTGTGTCTCAGAGAGTGTCAGAGAGTGTCACAGTGTGTTTGAGAGAGAGTCAGAGAGTGTCCCAGTGTGTTTGAGAGAGTGTCAGAGAGTGTCACAGTGTGTCTCAGAGAGTGTCCCAGTGTGTCACAGTCTGACAGAGCGTGTCACAGTGTGTTTGAGAGAGAGTCAGAGAGTGTCCCAGTGTGTTTGAGAGAGTGTCAGAGAGTGTCACAGTGTGTCTCAGAGAGTGTCCCAGTGTGTCACAGTCTGACAGAGCGTGTCACAGTGTGTTTGAGAGAATGTCAGAGAGTGTCCCAGTGTGTTTGAGAGAGTGTCAGAGAGTGTCACAGTGTGTCTCACATGTGTCAGAGAGTGTCACAGTGTGTTTGAGAGAGTGTCAGAGAGTGTCACAGTGTGTCTCACATGTTTGAGAGAGTGTCAGAGAGTGTCACAGTGTGTTTGAGAGAGTGTCAGAGAGTGTCACAGTGTGTTTGAGAGAGTGTCACATTGTGTTTGAGAGAGTGTCAGAGAGTGTCCCAGTGTATCTCAGAGAGTGTCACAGTGTGTCTCAGAGAGTGTCCCAGAGTGTTTGAGAGAGAGTCAGAGAGTGTCCCAGTGTGTTTGTGAGAGTGTCAGAGAGTGTCACAGTGTCTCAGAGAGTGTCGCAGTGTGTTTGAGAGAGTGTCAGAGAGTGTCACAGTGTGTTTGAGAGAGAGTCAGAGAGTGTCCCAGTGTGTTTGAGAGAGTGTCAGAGAGTGTCACAGTGTGTCTCAGAGAGTGTCAGAGAGTGTCACAGTGTGTTTGAGAGAGAGTCAGAGAGTGTCCCAGTGTGTTTGTGAGAGTGTCAGAGAGTGTCACAGTGTGTCTCAGAGAGTGTCACAGTGTGTCTCAGAGAGTGTCAGAGAGTGTTACAGTGTGTTTGAGAGAGTGTCAGAGAGTGTCACAGTGTGTTTGAGAGAGTGTCAGAGAGTGTCACAATGTGTCTCAGAGAGTGTCACATTGTGTGTCAGAGAGTGTCCCAATGTATCTCAGAGAGTGTCACAGTGTGTCTCAGAGAGAGTCAGACAGTGTCACAGACTGTCTCAGAGAATGTCACAGTGTGTCACTGTCTGTCACAGAAGGCTACAGTATATTTTACAGTGAGTCAGACAGAGTCAGAAAGTGTCACAGTCTGTCTTTGAAAGTGTCTCAATGTGTCACAGTCTGTCAGAGCGTGTCACAGTGTGTCTCAGAGAGTGTCAGAGAGAGTCAGAAAGTGTCACAGTCTGTCTTTTAGAGTGTCTCAGTGTGTCACAGACATTCAGAGAGTGTCATATTGTGTCACAGAAATTGTCACAGTCTGTCAGAGCGTGTCACAGTGTGCCTCAGAGAGTGTCAGAGAGAGTCAGAAAGTGTCATAGTCTGTCTTTGAGAGTGTCTCAGTGTGTCACAGACATTCAGAGAGTGTCATAGTGTGTCACAGAAATTGTCACAGTCTGTCAAAGCATGACACAGTGTGTCTCAGAGAGTGACAGAGTCAGAGAGTGTCACAGTCTGTCTTTGAGAGTGTCTCAGTGTGTCACAGATGTTCAGAGAGTGTCATAGTGTGTCACAAAAATTGTCACAGTCTGTCAGAGCGTGTCACAGTGTGCCTCAGAGAGTGTCAGAGAGAGTCAGAAAGTGTCACAGTCTGTCTTTGAGAGTGTTTCAGTGTGTCACAGATGTTCAGAGAGTGTCATAGTGTGTCACAGAAATTGTCACAGTCTGTCAAAGCATGACACAGTGTGTCTCAGAGAGTGACAGAGAGAGTCAGAGAGTGTCACAGTGTGTCTGAGAGTGTCAGAGAAAGTCAAAGAATGTCACAGTTTGTCACAACCTGTCAGAAAGTGTCACACTGTGTCGTTCTGTGCCACAGAGAGTGCCAGCGAGTGTCACATTCCGTCTCAGAGAGAGTCAGAGAGTGTCACAGTGTGTCACAGAGTGTCACAGAGTGTCACAGTGTCACAGTGTGACTCAGAGAGTTTAAGAGAGTGTCACAGTGTGTCTCAGAGAGTGTCCCAACGCGTCTCAGATAGTGTCAGATAGCATCAGAGGGGGTCACAGTGTGTCTAAGAGAGAGCCAGGGAGAGTCAGAAAGTGTCACTGTGTGTCTCAGAGAGTGTCAGATAGAATCAGAGAGAGTCACAGTCTGTCAGAGAGTGTCACAGTATGTCTCAGTGAGTGTCACAGTGTGTCTCAGAGAGTCAGAGAGAATCAGAACGTGTCACAGTCTGTCTCAGAGAGTGTCACAGTGTGCCAGAGAGTGTCACAGTGTGTCTCCTAGAGAGTCACAGTGTGTCTCAGAGAGTCAGAGGGAGTCAGAAAGTGTCACAGTGTGCCTCAGAGAGAGTCAGAGAGTGTCACAGTGTGTCTCAGAGAGTCAGAGAGAGTTAGAACGTGTCATAGTCTGTCTCAGAGAGTGTCACTGTCTGTCAGAGAAGACTACAGTATATTTCAGAGTGAGTCAGACAGTTTCACAGTCTGTCTTTGAGAGTCTCAGTGTGTCACAGTCTGTCAGAGAGTGTCACAGTGTGCCTCAGAGAGTGCCTGAGAGAGTCAGAAAGTGTCACAGTCTGTCTTTGAGAGTGTCTCAGTGTCACAGTCGTTCAGAGAGTGTTATAGTATGACACAGAAATTATCACAGTCTGTCAGAGCGTGACAGAGAGAGTCAGAGAGTGTCACAGTGTGTCTAAGAGAGTGTCAGATAAAGTCAGAGAATGTCACAGCTTGTCACAACCTGTCAGAGAGTGTCACACTGTGTCGTGCTGTGCCTCAGAGAGTGTCAGAGAGTGTCACATTCTGTCTCAGAGAGAGTCAGAGAGAATCAGCATGTGTCTCAGAGAGTCAGAAAGTGTCAGAGAGTGTCACAGTGTGTCTCAGTGTCAGGTAGGAGCAGAGTGTGTCACAGTGTGTCTAAGAGATTGTTAGTGAGAGTGAGAGAGTGTTACAGTGTGTCACAGTCTGTCAGAGAGTGTCACTGTGTGTCTTAGAGTGTGTCAGATAGAATCAGAGAGTTCACAGTGTGTCTATGAGGGTGTCAGAGAGTGTCACAGTCTGTCAGAGAGTGTCACAGTGTGTCTCAGAAAGTCAGAGGGAGTCAGAATGTCTCACAGTGTGCCTCAGAATGAGTCAGAGAGTGTCACAGTATGTTTCAGAGAGTCAAAGAGTTAGAAAGTGTCACAGTGAGCCTCAGAGTGTGTCAGAGAGTGTCACAGTATGTCTCAGAGAGTCAGAGAGTTAGAAAGTGTCACAGTGAGCCTCAGAGAGAGTCAGAGAGTGTCATAGTGTGTCTCAGAGAGTCAGAGAGAGTTAGAAAGTGTCACAGTGTGTCTCAGAGAGTGTCACAGTGTGTCACAGTCTGTCAGAGAGTATCACAGTGTGCCTTAGAGAGTGTCAGAGAGAGTCAGAGAATGTCACAGCGTGTTTAAGAGAGAGTCAGAGAATGTTACAGTGTGTTAAAGAGAGTGTCAGGGAGGTTCACAGTGTGTCTAAGAGAGTGTCACAGTGTGTCACAGTCTCTCAGAGAGTATCACAGTGTGCCTCAGAGAGTGTCAGAGAGAGTCAGAAAGTGTCACAGTGTGTCTCAGAGCGTGACAGAGAGAGTCAGAGAGTGTCACAGTGTGTCTAAGAGAGAGTCAGAGAGTGTCACAATCTGTCAGAGAGTGCCACAGTGTGTCTCAGAGAGTGTCACAGTGTGTCTCAGAGAGTCAGAGAGAGTCAGAAAGTGTCACATTGTGCCTCAGAGAGAGTTAGAATGTGTCACAGTCTGTCTCAGAGTGTCACAGTGTGTCACAGTCTGTCAGAGAGTATCACAGTGTGCCTTAGAGAGTGTCAGAGAGAGTCAGAGATTGTCACAGCGTGTTTAAGAGAGAGTCCGAGAATGTTACAGTGTGTTTAAGAGAGTGTCAGAGAGGTTGACAGTGTGTCTAAGAGAGTGTCACAGTGTGCTTCAGAGAGTGTCAGAGAAAGTCAGAAAGTGTCACAGTCTGGCTTTGAGAGTGTCTCAGTGTGTCACAGTCGTTCAGAGAGTGTCATAGTGTGTCACAGAAATTGTCACAGTCTGTCAGAGCGTGACAGTGTGTCTCAGAGCGTGACAGTGTGTCTCAGAGTCAGAGAGTGTCACAGTGTGTCTAAGAGAGTGTTAGAGAAAGTCAGAGAATGTCACAGTTTGTCACAACCTGTCAAAGAGGGTCACACTGTGTCGTGCTGTGCCTTAGAGAGTGTCAGAGAGTGTCACGTTCTGTCTCAGAAAGTCAGAGAGAATCAGCATGTGTTTCAGAGTCAGAAAGTGTCACAGTCTGTCACAGTCTGTCACAGTCTGTCACAGAGGGTGTCACAGAGTGTCACAGAGTGTCACAGAGGGTGTCACAGAGTGTCACAGTGTGTCTCACAGAGTGTCACAGTGTGTCTCAGAGAGTGTCAGGTAGGATCAAAGAGTGTCACAATGCCTCTAGGAGAGTGTCAGAGAGATTCAGAGAGTGTCACAGTCTGTCAGAGAGTGTCACAGTGTGTCTCAGAGAGTGTCACAGTGTGTCTCAGAGAGTCATAGGGAGTTAGAAAGTGTCACATTGTGCCTCAGAGAGAGTTAGAACGTGTCACAGTCTGTCTCAGAGTGTGTCACAGTCAGTCAGAGAAGGTTACAGTATATTTCAGAGAGAGTCAGAGCGAGTCAGAAAGTGTCACAATCTGTCTTTGAGAGTGACTCAGTGTGTGACAGTCTGTCAGAGAATATCATAGTGTGTCTCAGTGCGTGTCAGAAAGTGTCACAGTGTGTCACTGTCTGTAAGAGCGTGGCACAGTGTGCCTCAGAGAGTCAGAGAGTGTCACAGTGTGTCTCAGAGAGTGTCACAGTGTCTCAGAAAATGTCACCCAGAGTCAGAGAGTGTCACCGTCCATCAGAGAGTGTCATCGTGTGTCACAGAAAGTGTCAGAATCTGTCACAGTCTGTCAGAGAGTATTACAGTGTTTCTCAGAGAGTGTGAGAGAGCGTTTGCAGTGTATCTCAGAGTGTCAGAGAGAGTCACAGTTTGTCTCCGAGAGAGTCAGAGAGTGTCACAGTGTGTTTCAGAGAGTGTGAGAGAGAGAGTCATAAATGTCACAGTGTGTCTCAGAGAGTGTCAGAGAGGGACAGAGATTGTCACAGTGTTTTCCAGAATGTCAGAGAGAGTCACAGAGTGTCACAGTGTGTCTCAGAGAGTGTCACAGTTTGTCTCAGAGAGCGTCAGAAAGTGTCTCAGAGTGTGTCAGAGCGAGTCGCAGTCTGTCAGAGTGCGTTTCAGAGAGATTAGATTACTAAGATTACATTAGTTATCAGGCCTTTCGGCCCAACGAGTCCACACCGACCCGCCGAAGCGCAACCCACCCATACCCCTACATTTTACCCTTTACCTAACACTACGGGCAATTTAGCATGGCCAATTCACCTGACCTGCACACCTTTGGACTGTGGGAGGAAACCGGAACACCCGGAGGAAACCCACGCAGACACGGGGAGAATGTGCAAACTCCACACAGTCAGTCTCCTGAGGCGGGAATTGAACCCGGGTCTCTGGCACTGTGAGGCAGCAGTGCTAACCACTGTGCCACCGTCACAGAGTCAGAGAGTGTCACAGTTTGTCTAAGAAAATGTCAGAGAGAGTCGGAGAGTTCACAGTCTCTCAGAAAGTGTCACAGTGTGCCTCAGAGAGTGTCAGAGTGAGTCAGAGATTGTCATAGTGTGTCATACTGTGCCTCAGAGAGAGTCAGACTGTATCACAGTGTGTCTCAGAGTATGTCACAGTCTGTCTCAGGGAGTGTCATAGTGGGTCACAGTCTGTCAGAGAAGGTTTCAGTATATTTCAGAGTGAGTCAGAGGGAGTCAGAAAGTGTCACAGTCTGTCTTTGAGAGTGTCACAGTGTGTCACAGTCTATCAGAGAGTGTCACAGAGTGTCCAGGTAGGGTAAGAGAGTGTCACAGTGTGTCTCAGAGATTTCAGAGTGAGTCAGAGAGTGTCACAGTACGTCATACTGTGCCTCAGAGAGTGTCAGATAGAGTCAGACTGTATCACAGTGTGTCTCCGAGAGTGTCAGATAGGATCAGAGAGTGTCACAGTGCATCTCAAAGTGTCAGAGAGTGTCAGAGAATGTCACAGTCTGTCAGAGAGTGTCACAGTGTGTCTCGGAGAGTGTCAGATAAGATCAGAGAGTGTCACGGCGCGTCTCAGAGAGTGTCTCAGTGTGTCACAGTCTGTCAGAGAGTGTCACATTGTGTCTCAGAGAGTGACAGACAGTATCACAGTGTGTGTGTGTCAGAGATTCAGAGAAAATCTGAAAGTGTCACTATCTGTCAGAGAGTGTCACAGTGCGCCTCAGAGAGTTTCAGAGAGTGTCACAGTGTGTCTCAGCGTGTGTCAGAGTGTGTCACAGTGCTTTTCAGAGAGTTTCAGAGAGTGTCACAGTGTGTCTCAGAGAGTGTTGGATAGGATCAGAGAGTGTTACAGTGTGTCTCAAATTGTCAGAGAGGGTCCCAGTGTGTCGCAGATAGTGTCAGAGTGTGTAACAGTTTGTCCGAGAGTGTGACAGTGAGTTTCAAAGAATGTCAGCGAATGTCACAGTATGTCAGAGTGTGTCACAGTCTGTCAGAGAGTGTCACAGTGCGTCTCAAATTGTCAGAGAGGGTCCCAGTGTATCTCTGAGAGTCTCAGACAGTGTCACAGTGTAGCACAATCTGTCAAAGAGTGTCACAGTGCTTTTCACAGAGTGTCAGAGAGTATCACAGCGTATCTCAGAGAGTGTCGGATAGGATCAGAGAGTGTCACAGTGCGTCTCAAATTATCAGAGAGGGTCCCAGTGTGTCGCAGACAGTGTCAGAGTGTGTCACAGTGTGTCACAGTCTGTCAGAGAGTGTCACAATGCGTCTCAAATTGTCAGACAGCGTCCCAGTGTGCCTCAGAAAGACTCAGAGGGTGTCACAGTGTGTCACAGTCTCTCAGAGAGTGTCACAGTATGTCAAACTTTGCCTCAGAGAGTGTCATAGAGACACACTGTGACACTCTCTGACTCTCTCTGAAACACTCTGTGACACTCTCTGTGAGACTGTGACAGACTGTGACACTCTCTGACTCTCTCTGAAACACACTGGGACACTCTCTGAGAAACTGACACACTGTGACACTCTCTGAGACTCTCTGAGGCACACTGGGACCCTCTCTGAGATTTTGAGATGCACTGTGACACTCTCTGATCCTACCTGACACACTCTGAGACACACTGTGATGCTCTCTGACAGAAAGTGACACACTCTGACACTCTATAAGACATTGTGATACTCTCTGACATTCTTTGAAACACACTGTGACAATCTCTGACAGACTGTGACACTCTCTGACACACTCTGCGACACAGCAGGACACTCTCTGACAATTTGACACGCACTGTGACACTATGATCCTATCCAACGCACTCTGAGTCACACTGTGACACTATCTAACACTCTCTGAATAGCACTGTGACACTCTCTGACAGACTGTGACACACTTTGACACTCTCTGACTCTCTCTGAAACACACTGTGACACTATCTGACCGACTGTGATACACTGTGACACTCTCTGAGAATCAATATGACACTCTCTGACAGACTGTGACACTCTGACTCTCTCTGAGACTCTCCTAGACACACTGAGACACTCTCTGAGACGCGCTGTGACACTGTATGATCTTATCTGATACTCTCTGAGACACACTCTCACACTTTCTAACAGACTGTAACACACTGTGACACTTTGAGACGCACTGTGACACTCTCCTATCCTATCTGACACTCTCAGAGACAGACTGTGACACTTTCTGACTCTCCCTATCTCTCTGACACACACTGTGAAACTCTCTGATCCTATCGGACTCTCTCTGAGACACACTGTGACATTCTCTGACAGACTGTAATACACTGTGATACTCTCTGACACTTTCGTAGAGACACTTTGGCACTTTCTGACTCTTAGAGACCCACTGTGACACTCTCTTAGACAGTTTGTGACACTCTCTCACTCTCTCTGACACTCTCTGACGCACACTGTGACACTCTCTGACAAACTGTGACACACTGAGACAGTCTCAAAGACAGACTGTGACACTTTCTGACTCTCTCTGAAACTCTCTGAGGCACACTGTGACACTCTCGTACAGACTGTGACACACTGAGACACTCTCTGAGACAGACTGTGAGCTTTCTGACTCTCTCTTAAATATACTGTAAACCTTCTCTGACAGACTGTAACACACTCCGATACTCTCTGGGAGAGACTGTGACACTTTCTGACTCTCTCTGACTCTCTGAGACACACGGTGAAACTCACTGAGACACAATGTGACAATCTCTGACAGACTGTGACACTCTCTGACTCCCTCTGAGACTATCTTAGACACACTGTGACACTCTCTGACACTCTCTGCGGCACACTGTGCCACATACTGACACACTGTGACACTCTCTGAGACAGACTGTGACACATTATGATTCTCTCTGACTCTCTGAGACGCACTGTGTCACTCTCTGACAGACTGTGACACACTGTGATACGCTCTGAGACAGACTGTGACACCTTATGACTCTCTCTGACTCTCTGAGACGCACTGTGTCACTCTCTGACAGACTGTGACACACTGTGACATTCTTTGAGACAGACTGTGACATGTTCTGACTCTCTCTGACTCTCTGAGACACACGATGAAACTCACTGAGACACAATGTGACAATCTCTGACAGACTGTGACACTCTCTGACTCTCTCTGACAATCTCACAGACACACTGTGACACCCTCTGATTCTCTCTGACACTTTCTGAGACACACTGAAATACTTTCTGAGACACACATTGTCTCTCTGCAATACACTGTGACACTCTCTGAGTGACTGTGACACACTGTGACACTCTCTTAGACTCACTGTGACACTCTCTTATCCTGTCTGACACTCTCTGAGACCCGCTGTGACGCTCTCTGACATTCTCTGAGACACACTATGACACTCTGTGACAGACTGCGACACATTGTGACACTTTCTGACTCTCAAACACACGCTGATTCTCTCTGACACTCTCTGAGGCACACTGTGACATTCTCTTACAGACTGTGACACACAGACACTCTCTGAGACAGACTGTGACACTCTTGCTCTCTCTGGTACCCTCTGAGGCACAGCACGACACACTGTGACACACTCTGACAGGTTGTGACAAACTGTGACATTCTCTGAAACTCTCTTAGACACATTGTGAAACTCTCTGACTCTCTCTGCCATCCTCTGAGATACACTGTGTCACGCTCTGAAAAACTGTGACAATTTCTGTGACATATTATGACACTCTCTGAACGACTGTGACACGCCCTGACACACGGTGACATTTTCTGAGACACTGTGACTCTCTCAGACACATTGTGACACTTTATGTCTCTCTCTGACTCCCTGAGACACACTGTGACACTCTCTGACCCGCTCTGACACTCTCTGAGACAGACTGTGACACTCTCTGAAACTCTCTGACACACAGTGTGACACTTTCTGACTTTCTCTGAGACACACTGTGATACAGTCCGACTCTATCTGACACTCTCTGAGGCACAGTATGACATACTGTGACACTCTCTGACTCACTCTGACATCTCTGTAACACGCTGTGACGCTCTCTCACAGACTGTGACACTCTCTGACCCAAAAGCTGTCACTCTCTGAAACTCTCTGAGGCACAGTATGACACACTCTGACACTTTCTGACTCTCTATGAGACACTCTGCAATACGCTGTAAGATTCTCTGACAGATTGTGTCACACTGTGACCCTCTTTGAGAAAAACTGTGACACTTTCTGACTCTCTCTAACACTCTGAGACACACTGAGAAACTCACTGTGACCCTCTGTGACACTTTCTGAAAGACTGTGACACACTGAGACACTCTCAAAGAGACTGTGACACGTTCTGACTCTCTATGAGACTCTCTGAGGCACACTGTGACACTCTCTGACAGACTGTGACACACTGAGACACTCTCAAAGACAGACTGTGTCGCTTTCTGACTCTCTCTGAAACACACTGTGGCGCTCTCTAAGAGATTGTGACACACTGTGACACTCTCTGAGACGCTCTGAGACACACTGGGACCATCTCTGACAATGTGAGACGCAGTGTGACACTCTCTGACAGACTGTGACACACTCCGACACACTCTGACACTGTCTGCGACACACTGGGACCCTCTCTGACAATTTGAGACACACTGTGACATTCTCTGACACTCTCTGAAAAGCAATGTGACACTCTCTGACAGACTGTGACACACTGTGACACTCTCTGACTCTCTCGGAGACACACTGTAACACTCTTGCACAGACTTTGACCGTCTCTGAGTCAAATGATGACACTCTCTGAGACACATTATGACACACTGTGACACTTTCTGACTCTCTCTGAGATACTCTGCAATACACTGTAAGGTTCTCTGACAGATTGTGTCTCACAGTGACACTCTCTGAGAAATACTGTGACAATGTCTGACTCTCTCTAACACTCTGAGACACACTGTGAAACTCTTTTAGACTCACTGTGACCCTCTGTGACACTCTCTGAAAGACTGTGACACACTGAGACAGTCTCAAAGACAGTCCGTGACACTTCCTGACTCTCAAGTGAGTCAGAGTGAGTCAGAGAGAATCAGAAAGTGTCAGTCTGTCTTTTAGGGTGTCTCAGTATGTCACAGTCCGTCAGAAGGTGTCACAGTGTGCCTCAGAGAGTGTCCGAGAGAGTCAGAAAGTGTCAGTCTGGCTTTGAGAGTGTCCCAGTGTGTCACAGTCTTTCAGAGAGTGTCACAGAGGTTCGCAGTGAGTCTAAGAGAGTTTCACAGTCTGTCTCAGAGTGTTAGAGAGAGTCAGAAATTGTCACAGTGTTTCTCAGAGAGTGTCACAGTGTGACACAATCTATCAGAGAATCTTACAGTGTATTGCAGAGTAATCTCAGAGAGTCAGAAAGTGTCACATGCGTCATACTGTGTCTCAGAGAGTGTCAGCATTTGGCTCAGAGAGTGTCACAGTGTGTCTCAGAGATGTCAGAGTGAGTCAGAGAGTGTTACAGTATGTCATACTGTGCCTCAGAGAGTGTCAGAGAGAGTCAGACTGTATCACAGTGTGTCTCAGAGAAAGTCAGAAAGTGTCACAGTGTGTGTCAGAGAGAGTAAGTGAGTGTAACTGTCTGTCTCAGAGAGTGTCAGAGCGGGTCGGAGAGTGTCACAGTGTATCTCATGGAGTCAGAGAGAGAGACAGAAAGTGTCACAGTGTGTCTCAGAGAGAGTCAGAGAGAGTCCGAGAGTGTTGCAGTGTGTCTAAGAGAGTGTCACAGTGTGCCTCAGAGAGTATAACAGTGTGTCACAGTCTGTCAGAGAGTGTCACAGTGTGGCTCAGAGAGTGTCACAGTGTGTCTGTGAGATTATCAGAGAGAATCAGAGAGTGTCACAGTCTGTTAGAGAATGTCACATTGTGTCTCAGTGAGTTTCACAGTGCGTCTCAGAGAGACAGAGAGAGTCAGAAAGATTCACAGTCTGTCTCAGACAGTGTCACAGTGTGTCAGATAGTGTCAAAGTGTGCCTCAGAGAGAGTCAGAGAGTGTCACAGTGTGTCTAAGATAGTCTCAGAGAGAGTGTCACAGTCTGTCAGAGAGTGTCACAGTGTGTCTCAGTGAGTGTCACAGTGTGTCTCAGAGAGTCAGAGAGTCAGAAAGTGTCACAGTCTCTCTAGAGAGAGTCACAGTGTGTCAAAGTCTGTCAGAGAAGATTACACTATATTTCGGAGTGAGTCAGAGAGAGTCAGAAAGTGTCACAGTCTGTCTTTTAGAGTGTATCATTATTTCACAGTCTGTCAGAGAGTGTCACAGTGTGTCTCAGAGAGTGTCAGAGAGAGTCAAAAAGTGTTACCAACTGTCTAAGAGAGTGTCACAGTGTGTCTCAGAGAGTCAGAGAGAGTCAGAAAGTGTCACAGTGTGTCTACGAAAGTGTCAGAGAGTGTCACAGTATGTCACAGTCTGTCAGAGAGTGTCACAGTGTGTCTCAGAGAGTGTGCTATAGGATCAGAGAGTTTCACAGTGTGTGTCAGAGAGACAGGGAGAGTCAGAAAGTGTCACAGTCTGTTTCTGAGAGTGTAACAGTGTGTTTCAGAGAGAGTCTGCGAGTGTCACAGTGTGTCTCAGAGAGTGTCACAGTGCCTTACAGAGAGAGTCAGAGTGTCACAGTGTGTCTCAGAGAGTGTCAAATTGGATCAGAGAGTGTCACAGTGTGTCTCAGAGAGTGTCACAGTGTGGTTCAGAGAGAGTCAGAGAGTGTCACAATGTATCTCAGAGTGTCAATAGGATCAGAGAGTGTCATAGTGCGTCTCAAAGTGTCAGCGAGAGTCAGAGAGTGTCACAGTGTTTATAAGCGCGTGTCGCAGAGTGTCACAGTGTTTTTCAGAGAGTGTCAGAGAGTGTCACAGTGTGTCTCAGAGTGTGTTGGATAGGATCAGAGAGTGTACTGGTAAGTGTTAAATTGTCAGAGAGGGTCCCGCTGTGTCGCAGAGTTTGTCACAGTCTGTCAGAGATTGTCACAGTGTGTTTCAAAGGATGTCAGCGAGTGTCACAGTGTGTCTTATAGAGTGTCAGAGTGTGTCACAGTGTGTCACTTTCTGTCAGAGAGTGTCACAGTGCATCTCAAAATCTCAGAGAGAGCCCCAGTGTGTCTCAGAGAGTCTCAGAGAGTGTCACAGTGTGTCTCAGAATGTTTTGGATAGGATCAGACAGTGTCACAGTGCGTGTCAAATTCTCGGAGAGCGTCCCGCTGTGTCACAGTGTGTGTGAGAGTGTGTCACATTCTGTCAGAGATTGTCACAGTGTGTTTCAAAGAATGTCAGAGTGTCATAGTGTGTCACAGACAGTGTCATAGTGTGTATAAAAATCTCAGAGAGGGTCCCAGTGTGTTTCACAGAGTCCCAGAGAGTGTCACAGTTTCTCAGAGAGTGTCACAGTGTGTGTCAGAGAGAGTAAGTGAGTGTAACTGTCTGTCTCAGAGAGTGTCAGAGCGGGTCGGAGAGTGTCACAGTGTATCTCATGGAGTCAGAGAGAGACAGAAAGTGTCACAGTGTGTCTCAGAGAGAGTCAGAGAGAGTCCGAGAGTGTTGCAGTGTGTCTAAGAGAGTGTCAGTGTGTCACAGTCTGTCAGAGAGTGTCACAGTGTGGCTCAGAGAGTGTCACAGTGTGTCTGTGAGATTATCAGAGAGAATCAGAGAGTGTCACAGTCTGTTAGAGAATGTCACATTGTGTCTCAGTGAGTTTCACAGTGCGTCTCAGAGAGACAGAGAGAGTCAGAAAGATTCACAGTCTGTCTCAGACAGTGTCACAGTGTGTCAGATAGTGTCAAAGTGTGCCTCAGAGAGAGTCAGAGAGTGTCACAGTGTGTCTAAGATAGTCTCAGAGAGAGAGAGTGTCACAGTCTGTCGGAGAGTGTCACAGTGTGTCTCAGTGAGTGTCACAGTGTGTCTCAGAGAGTCAGAGAGAGTCAGAAAGTGTCACAGTCTCTCTAGAGAGAGTCACAGTGTGTCAAAGTCTGTCAGAGAAGTTTACACTATATTTCGGAGTGAGTCAGAGAGAGTCAGAAAGTGTCACAGTCTGTCTTTTAGAGTGTATCATTATTTCACAGTCTGTCAGAGAGTGTCACAGTGTGTCTCAGAGAGTGTCAGAGAGAGTCAAAAAGTGTTACCAACTGTCTAAGAGAGTGTCACAGTGTGTCTCAGAGAGTCAGAGAGAGTCAGAAAGTGTCACAGTGTGTCTACGAAAGTGTCAGAGAGTGTCACAGTATGTCACAGTCTGTCAGAGAGTGTCACAGTGTGTCTCAGAGAGTGTGCTATAGGATCAGAGAGTTTCACAGTGTGTGTCAGAGAGACAGGGAGAGTCAGAAAGTGTCACAGTCTGTTTCTGAGAGTGTAACAGTGTGTTTCAGAGAGAGTCTGCGAGTGTCACAGTGTGTCTCAGAGAGTGTCACAGTGCCTTACAGAGAGAGTCAGAGTGTCACAGTGTGTCTCAGAGAGTGTCAAATTGGATCAGAGAGTGTCACAGTGTGTCTCAGAGATTGTCACAGTGTGGTTCAGAGAGAGTCAGAGAGTGTCACAATGTATCTCAGAGAGTGTCAATAGGATCAGAGAGTGTCATAGTGCGTCTCAAAGTGTCAGCGAGAGTCAGAGAGTGTCACAGTGTTTATAAGCGCGTGTCGCAGAGTGTCACAGTGTTTTTCAGAGAGTGTCAGAGAGTGTCACAGTGTGTCTCAGAGTGTGTTGGATAGGATCAGAGAGTGTACTGGTAAGTGTTAAATTGTCAGAGAGGGTCCCGCTGTGTCGCAGAGTTTGTCACAGTCTGTCAGAGATTGTCACAGTGTGTTTCAAAGGATGTCAGCGAGTGTCACAGTGTGTCTTATAGAGTGTCAGAGTGTGTCACAGTGTGTCACTTTCTGTCAGAGAGTGTCACAGTGCATCTCAAAATCTCAGAGAGAGCCCCAGTGTGTCTCAGAGAGTCTCAGAGAGTGTCACAGTGTGTCTCAGAATGTTTTGGATAGGATCAGACAGTGTCACAGTGCGTGTCACATTCTCGGAGAGCGTCCCGCTGTGTCACAGTGTGTGTGAGAGTGTGTCACATTCTGTCAGAGATTGTCACAGTGTGTTTCAAAGAATGTCAGAGTGTCACAGTGTGTCACAGAGAGTGTCATAGTGTGTCTGAAAATCTCAGAGAGGGTCCCAGTGTGTTTCACAGAGTCCCAGAGAGTGTCACAGTTTCTCAGAGAGTGTCACAGTGTGTTTCAGAGAGTCAGAGAATGTCACAGTGAGTCTCAGAGAGTGTCAGATAGGATCAAACAGTGTCATAGTGCGTCTCAAAGTGTCAGTGAGAGTCAGGAAGTGTCGCAGTGTGTCTAAGAGAATGTCAGAGAGAGTCAGAGTGTGTTTCAGTGTGTCACAGTCTGTCAGAGAGTGCCACAGTGTGTCATACTGTGTCTCAGAGAGTGTAAGCTTTAGTCTCAGAGATGGTCACAATCTGTGAGAGAGTGTCACAGTGTGTCTCAGAGATATCAGAGTGAATCAGAGAGTGTCACAATACGTCATACTGTGCCTCAGAGAGTGTCAGTTAGAGTCAGTCTGTATCCCAGTGTGTCTCTGAGAGTGTCAGAGAGTGTCACAGTGCTTTTCAGAGAGTTTCAGAGAGTGTCACAGTGCGGCTCCGAGAGTGTCGGATAGGGTCAGTGAGTGTTACAGTGCGTCTCAAATTGTCAGAGAGGGTCCCAGTGTGTTGCAGATAGTGTCAGGGTGTGTCACAATTTGTCAGAGTGTCACAGTGTGTCTCGGAGTGTGTTAGATTGGACCAGAGAGTGTCACAGTGCGTGTCAAATTGTCAGAGAGTGTCCTACTGTGTCGCAGAGTGTGTCACAGTCAGTCAGAGAGTGGCACAATATGCCTCAGAGAGAGTCAGAGAGTGTCACATTATGTCTCAGAGAGTGTCAGAGAGAGTCAGAGAGTGTCACAGCCTGTCTCAGAGAGTGTTGTATTGTGTCTCAGTGAATGTCTCAGTGTGTCTCAGAGAGTCAGAGAGTGTCAAAAAGTGTCACGGTCTGTCTCAGAGAGTGTCAGAGAGTGTCTCAGTGTGTCTCAGAGAGTGTCAGGGAGTGTCACAGTTTTTCACCATCTATCAGAGAATGTCACAGAGCGTTTCAGAGTGTGTCACAGTGTGTCGCAGTCTGTCAGAGAGTGTCACAGTGTGTCTCAGAGAGTGTCAGAGAGTGTCACAGAGTCTCAAAAAATGTCACAGTGTGTCAAAGAGTGTCTCAGTGTGTCATAGTCAGTCAGAGAGTGTCACAGTGTGTCAGAGAGAGTGTTACAGTCTGTCAGAGAGTGTCACAGTCAGTCAGAGAGTTTCACACTTTGTCTCAGTGGGACAGAGAGTCAGAATGTGACACAGTGAGTCTCAGAGAGTGTCATACTGTGTCACCGTCTGACAGTGTGTGACAGTGTGTTTCAGAGAGAGTCAGAGAGTGCCACAGTGTGTCCCAGTCTGTCAGAGAGTGTCGCAGTGTTTTTCAGAGAGTGTCTGAGAGTGCCACAGTGTGTTTCAGAGAGCGTCTGAGAGTGTCACAGTGTGTCTTAGAGAGTGTCAGAAGAGTCAGAGAGTGTCGCAGTGTGTCAGTGTGTCAGTGTTTCACTGTGTCACAGTCTGTCAGAGAGTGTCACAGTGTGCCTCAGAGAGAGTCAGAGAGTGTCACAGTGTGTCTCAGAGAGTCAGAGAGAGTCAGAAAGTTTCACAGTCTGTCTCACATTGTGTCTTCGTCTGTCAGAGTGTGTCACAGTGTGTGTCAAATTGTCAGAGAGTGTCCTACTGTGTCGCAGAGTGTGTCACAGTCAGTCAGAGAGTGGCACATTCTGCCTCAGAGAGAGTCAGAGAGTGTCACTTTATGTCTCAGAGAGTGTCAGAGAGAGTCAGAGAGTGTCACAGTCTGTCTCAGAGAGTGTTGTATTGTGTCTCAGTGAATGTCTCAGTGTGTCTCATAGAGTCAGAGAGTGTCAAAAAGTGTCACGGTCTGTCTCAGAAAGTGTCAGAGAGTGTCTCAGTGTGTCTCAGAGAGTGTCAGGGAGTGTCACAGTTTTTCACCATCTATCAGAGAATGTCACAGAGCGTTTCAGAGAGAGTCAGAGAGTGTCACAGTGTGTCGCAGTCTGTCAGAGAGTGTCACAGTGTGTCTCAGAGAGTGTTAGAGAGTGTCACAGAGTCTCAAAAAATGTCACAGTGTGTCAAAGAGTGTCTCAGTGTGTCATAGTCAGTCAGAGAGTGTCACAGTGTGTCTCAGTGAGTGTCAGAGAGTGTAACAGTGTGTCACAGAGAGTGTCACAGTCTGTCAGAGAGTGTCACAGTCAGTCAGAGAGTTTCACACTGTGTCTCAGTGGGACAGAGAGTCAGAATGTGACACAGTCTGTCTCAGAGAGTGTCATACTGTGTCACCGTCTGACAGTGTGTGACAGTGTGTTTCAGAGAGAGTCAGAGAGTGCCACAGTGTGTCCCAGTCTGTCAGAGAGTGTCGCAGTGTGTTTCAGAGAGTGTCTGAGAGTGCCAAAGTGTGTTTCAGAGAGAGTCTGAGAGTGTCACAGTGTGTCTAAGAGAGTGTCAGAAGAGTCAGAGAGTGTCGCAGTGTGTCAGTGTGTCAGTGTTTCACTGTGTCACAGTCTGTCAGAGAGTGTCACAGTGTGCCTCAGAGAGAGTCAGAGAGTGTCACAGTGTGTCTCAGAGAGTCAGAGAGAGTCAGAAAGTTTCACAGTCAGTCTCACATTGTGTCTTCGTCTGTCAGAGTGTGTCACAGTGTGTCTCAGAGAGTCAAAGAGAGTCACAGTGTGTCACAGTCTGTCAGAGAATGTCACAGTGTGTCTCAGAAAGAGTCAGATAAGATCAGAGAGTGTCACAGTGCGTGTCAGACATTGTCAGATAGGAACAGAGTGTCACAATGTGTCTAAGAGTGTGTCAGAGAGAGTCAGAGTGTCGCAGTCTGCCAGAGAGTGTTACAGTCTGTCAGAGTGTCACAGTCTGACAGAGAGTGTCACAGTGTGTCACAGTGAGTTTCACAGTGTGTCTCAGAGAGACAGAGAGAGTCAGAAAGTGACCCAGTCTGTCTCAAAGAGTGTCATAGTGTATCACCGTCTGACAGAGTGTGTGACAGTGTATTTCAGAGAGTGCCACAGTGTGTCTCGGTCTGTCAAAGAGTGTCACAGTGTGTTTCAGAGAGTGTCTGAGTGTCACAGTGTGTCTCAGTGAGTGACAGATAGGATCAGAGAGTGTCACAGTGTGTTGGAGAAAGTGCCAGAGAGTGTCACAGTGTGTCTCAGCGTGTGTCAGTGTCGTAGTGTGTTAGAGAAAGTGCCAGAGACTGTCGCAGTGTGTCTCAGAGAGTATTGGATAGGATCAGAGAGTGTCACGGTGCAACTCAAATTGTCAGAGAGAGTCAGAGGTTGTTACAGTGTGTCTGAGAGAGTGTCAGAGAAAGTCATGGAGTGTTACGGTGTGTCTGAGAGAGTCAGAGAGTGTCACAGTGTGTCTTAAGAGTTTCAGAGAGAGTCAGAAAGTGTCAGATTGTGTCTCAGTGAGTGTCACAGTGTGTCTCAGAGAGTCAGAGAGAGAGAGTCAGAAAGTGTCAAAATCTGTCTTTGAGAGTGCCTCAGTGTGTCACAGTCTGTCAGAGAGTGTCACAGTGTGCCTCAGAGAGTGTCAGATAGGATCAGAGAGTGTCACAGTGCATCTCAAAGTTTGAGAGAGAGTCGGAGAGTGTCACAGTGTGTCCAAGGGAGTTTCAGAGAGAGTCAGAGAGTGTCACCTTGTGTCTCAGTGAGTGACACAGTGTGACTCAGAGAGTCAGGGAGAGTCAGAAAGTGTCACAGTCGGTGTCAGAGAGTGTCACAGTGTGTCACCGTCTGTCAGAGTGTCACAGAGTGTTTCAGATGTGCTAGAAAGTGTCACAGTATGTCAGAGAGAGTGTCAAGAGAGTGTCACAGTGTGTTGGAGAGTGTCGGGGAGTGTCACAGTGTGTATCAGAGAGTGTCACAGTGTGTTGGAAAGTGTCAGAGAGTGTCACAGTGTGTCTCTGCCTGTGTCAGAAAGTGTCTCAGTGTGTTTCAGAGAGTGTCAGAGAGTGTCACATTGTCTCACAGTCTGACAGAGAGTGTCACAGTGTGTCTCAGTTAGTGACAGATAGGATCAGAGAGTGTCGCAGTGTGTTGGACACAGTGCCAGAGAGTGTCACAGTGTGTCTCAGCGTGTGTCAGAGAGTGTCGCAGTGTGTTAGAGAAAGTGCCAGAGAGTGTCTCAGTGTGTCTCAGCGTGTGTCAGAGAGTGCCACAGAGAGTTTCAGAGAGAGTCACAGAGTGTCAGAGTGTGTCTCAGTGATTCAGGGAGAGTCCGAAAGTGTCACAATCAGTCAGCGTGTGTAACAGTGTGTTTCAGAGAGAGTCAGAGAGTGTCATAGTGTATCTCAGAGTGTCAGATAGGATCGGAGAGTGTCAGAGGGCATCTCAAAGTGTCAGAGAGAGTCAGAGAGTGTCACAGGATGTCTAATAGAGTTTTAGAGAGAGTCAGAGAGTGTCTCAGTGTGTCTCAGAGAGTGTCAGGGAGTGTCACAGTTTTTCACCATCTATCAGAGAATGTCACAGAGCGTTTCAGAGAGAGTCAGAGAGTGTCACAGTGTGTCGCAGTCTGTCAGAGAGTGTCACAGTGTGTCTCAGAGAGTGTCAGAGAGTGTCACAGAGTCTCAAAAAATGTCACAGTGTGTCGAAGAGTGTCTCAGTGTGTCATAGTCAGTCAGAGAGTGTCACAGAGTGTCTCAGTGAGTGTCAGAGAGTGTAACAGTGTGTCACAGAGAGTGTCACAGTCTGTCAGAGAGTGTCACTGACAGTCAGAGAGTTTCACACTGTGTCTCAGTGGGACAGAGAGTCAGAATGTGACACAGTCTGTCTCAGAGAGTGTCATACTGTGTCACCGTCTGACAGTGTGTGCCAGTGTGTTTCAGAGAGAGTCAGAGAGTGCCACAGTGTGTCCCAGTCTGTCAGAGAGTGTCGCAGTGTGTTTCAGAGAGTGTCTGAGAGTGCCACAGTGTGTTTCAGAGAGAGTCTGAGAGTGTCACAGTGTGTCTAAGAGAGTGTCAGAAGACTCAAAGAGTGTCGCAGTGTGTCAGTGTGTCAGTGATTCACTGTGTCACAGTCTGTCAGAGAGTGTCACAGTGTGCCTCAGAGAGAGTCAGAGAGTGTCACAGTGTGTCTCAGAGAGTCAGAGAGAGTCAGAAAGTTTCACAGTCAGTCTCACATTGTGTCTTCGTCTGTCAGAGTGTGTCACAGTGTGTCTCAGAGAGTCAAAGAGAGTCACAGTGTGTCACAGTCTGTCAGAGAATGTCACAGTGTGTCTCAGAAAGAGTCAGATAAGATCAGAGAGTGTCACAGTGCGTGTCAGACATTGTCAGATAGGAACAGTGTGTCACAATGTGTCTAAGAGTGTGTCAGAGAGAGTCAGAGTGTCGCAGTCTGCCAGAGAGTGTTACAGTCTGTCAGAGTGTCACAGTCTGACAGAGAGTGTCACAGTGTGTCACAGTGAGTTTCACAGTGTGTCTCAGAGAGACAGAGAGAGTCAGAAAGTGACCCAGTCTGTCTCAAAGAGTGTCATAGAGTATCACCGTCTGTCAGAGTGTGTGACAGTGTGTTTCAGAGAGTGTCACAGTGTGTTTCGGTCTGTCAAAGAGTGTCACAGTGTGTTTCAGAGAGTGTCTGAGTGTCACAGTGTGTCTCAGTGAGTGACAGATAGGATCAGAGAGTGTCACAGTGTGTTGGAGAAAGTGCCAGAGAGTGTCACAGTGTGTCTCAGCGTGTGTCAGTGTCGTAGTGTGTTAGAGAAAGTGCCAGAGACTGTCGCAGTGTGTCTCAGAGAGTATTGGATAGGATCAGAGAGTGTCACGGTGCAACCCAAATTGTCAGAGAGTGTCAGAGGTTGTTACAGTGTGTCTGAGAGAGTGTCAGAGAAAGTCATGGAGTGTTACGGTGTGGCTGAGAGAGTCAGAGAGTGTCACAGTGTGTCTTAAGAGTTTCAGAGAGAGTCAGAAAGTGTCAGATTGTGTCTCAGTGAGTGTCACAGTGTGTCTCAGAGAGTCAGAGAGAGAGAGTCAGAAAGTGTCAAAATCTGTCTTTGAGAGTGTCTCAGTGTGTCACAGTCTGTCAGAGAGTGTCACAGTGTGCCTCAGAGAGTGTCAGATAGGATCAGAGAGTGTCACAGTGCATCTCAAAGTTTGAGAGAGAGTCAGAGAGTGTCACAGTGTGTCTAAGGGAGTTTCAGAGAGAGTCAGAGAGTGTCACCTTGTGTCTCAGTGAGTGACACAGTGTGACTCAGAGAGTCAGGGAGAGTCAGAAAGTGTCACAGTCGGTGTCAGAGAGTGTCACAGTGTGTCACCGTCTGTCAGAGTGTCACAGAGTGTTTCAGATGTGCTAGAAAGTGTCACAGTATGTCAGAGAGAGTGTCAAGAGAGTGTCACAGTGTGTTGGAGAGTGTCGGGGAGTGTCACAGTGTGTATCAGAGAGTGTCACAGTGTGTTGGAAAGTGTCAGCGAGTGTCACAGTGTGTCTCTGCCTGTGTCAGAGAGTGTCTCAGTGTGTTTCAGAGAGTGTCAGAGAGTGTCACATTGTCTCACAGTCTGACAGAGAGTGTCACAGTGTGTCTCAGTGAGTGACAGATAGGATCAGAGAGTGTCGCAGTGTGTTGGACACAGTGCCAGAGAGTGTCACAGTGTGTCTCAGCGTGTGTCAGAGAGTGTCGCAGTGTGTTAGAGAAAGTGCCAGAGAGTGTCACAGTGTGTCTCAGCGTGTGTCAGAGAGTGCCACAGAGAGTTTCAGAGAGAGTCACCGAGTGTCAGAGTGTGTCTCAGTGAATCAGGGAGAGTCCGAAAGTGTCACAATCAGTCAGCGTGTGTAACAGTGTGTTTCAGAGAGAGTCAGAGAGTGTCATAGTGTATCTCAGAGTGTCAGATAGGATCGGAGAGTGTCAGAGGGCATCTCAAAGTGTCAGAGAGAGTCAGAGAGTGTCACAGGATGTCTAATAGAGTTTTAGAGAGAGTCAGAGAGTGTCACAGTGTGTCTCTGTCTGTGTCAGAGAGTGTCACATTGTGCCTCAGCGAGTGTCACAGTATGTTGGAAAGTGTCAGAGAGTGTCACAGTGTGTCTCTGCCTGTGTCAGAGAGTGTCACAGTGTGCCTCTGAGAGTGTCAGATAGTGTCACAGTGTGTTTCAGTGTATCACAGTCTGTCAGAGAGTGTAACAGTGCACCTCAGAGAGAGTCAGAGAGTTTCACAATGTGTCACAGTGAGTATCAGATACGATCAGAGAGTGTCGCAGTGTGTTAGAGAAAGTGCCAGAGAGTGTCACAGTGTGTCACAGCGTGTGTCAGAGTGTCACAGAGAGTTTCAGAGAGAGTCAGAGAGTGTCACAGTATGTCTCAGAGAGTGTCAAATTGGATCAGAGAGTGTCACAGTGTGTCTCAGAGAGTGTCACAGTGTGGTTCAGAGAGAGTCAGAGAGTGTCACAATGTATCTCAGAGAGTGTCAATAGGATCAGAGAGTGTCATAGTGCGTCTCAAAGTGTCAGCGAGAGTCAGAGAGTGTCACAGTATTTATAAGCGCGTGTCGCAGAGTGTCACAGTGCTTTTCAGAGAGCGTCAGAGAGTGTCACAGCGTGTCTCAGAGTATGTTGGATAGGATCAGAGAGTGTACCGGTAAGTGTTAAATTGTCAGAGAGGGTCCCGCTGTGTCGCAGAGTTTGTCACAGTCTGTCAGAGATTGTCACAGTGTGTTTCAAAGGATGTCAGCGAGTGTCACATTGTGTCTTATAGAGTGTCAGAGTGTGTCACAGTGTGTCACTTTCTGTCAGAGAGTGTCACAATGCATCTCAAAATCTCAGAGAGAGCCCCAGTGTGTCTCAGAGAGTGTCACAGTGTGTCTCAGAATGTTTTGGATAGGATCAGACAGTGTCACAGTGCGTGTTAAATTCTCGGAGAGCGTCCCGCTGTGTCACAGTGTGTGTGAGAGTGTGTCACAGTCTGTCAGAGATTGTCACAGTGTGTTTCAAAGAATGTCAGAGTGTCACAGTGTGTCACAGTCTGTCAGAGAGTGTCATAGTGTGTCTTAAAATCTCAGATTGGGTCCCAGTGTGTTTCAGAGAGTCCCAGAGAGTGTCACAGTTTCTCAGAGAGTGTCACAGTGTGTTTCAGAGAGTCAGAGAATGTCACAGTGAGTCTCAGAGAGTGTCAGATAGGATCAAACAGTGTCATAGTGCGTCTCAAAGTGTCAGTGAGAGTCAGAGAGTGTCGCAGTGTGTCTAAGAGAATGTCAGAGAGAGTCAGAGTGTGTTTCAGTGTGTCACAGTCTGTCAGAGAGTGCCACAGTGTGTCATACTGTGTCTCAGAGAGTGTCAGCATTAGTCTCAGAGATGGTCACAGTCTGTGAGAGAGTGTCACAGTGTGTCTCAGAGATATCAGAGTGAGTCAGAGAGTGTCACAATACGTCATACTGTGCCTCAGAGAGTGTCAGTTAGAGTCAGACTGTATCCCAGTGTGTCTCTGAGAGTGTCAGAGAGTGTCACAGTGCTTTTCAGAGAGTTTCAGAGAGTGTCACAGTGCGGCTCCGAGAGTGTCGGATAGGATCAGTGAGTGTTACAGTGCGTCTCAAATTGTCAGAGAGGGTCCCAGTGTGTTGCAGATAGTGTCAGAGTGTGTCACAATTTGTCAGTGTCACAGTGTGTCTCGGAGTGTGTTAGATTGGACCAGAGAGTGTCACAGTGCGTGTCAAATTGTCAGAGAGTGTCCTACTGTGTCGCAGAGTGTGTCACAGTCAGTCAGAGAGTGGCACAATATGCCTCAGAGAGAGTCAGAGAGTGTCACATTATGTCTCAGAGAGAGTCAGAGAGTGTCACAGTCTGTCTCAGAGAGTGTTGTATTGTGTCTCAGTGAATGTCTCAGTGTGTCTCATAGAGTCAGAGAGTGTCAAAACGTGTCACGGTCTGTCTCAGAGAGTGTCAGAGAGTGTCTCAGTGTGTCTCAGAGAGTGTCAGGGAATGTCACAGTTTTTCACCATCTATCAGAGAATGTCACAGAGCGTTTCAGAGAGAGTCAGAGAGTGTCACAGTGTGTCGGAGTCTGTCAGAGAGTGTCACAGTGTGTCTCAAAGAGTGTCAGAGAGTGTCACAGAGTCTCAAAAAATGTCACAGTGTGTCAGAGAGTGTCTCAGTGTGTCATAGTCAGTCAGAGAGTGTCACAGTGTGTCTCAGTGAGTGTCAGAGAGTGTAACAGTGTGTCACAGAGAGTGTCACAGTCAGTCAGAGAGTTTCACACTGTGTCTCAGTGGGACAGAGAGTCAGAATGTGACACAGTGAGTCTCAGAGAGTGTCATACTGTGTCGCCGTCTGACAGTGTGTGACAGTGTGTTTCAGAGAGAGTCAGAGAGTGCCACAGTGTGTCCCAGTCTGTCAGAGAGTGTCGCAGTGTGTTTCAGAGAGTGTCTGAGAGTGCCACAGTGTGTTTCAGAGAGTGTCAGAGAGTGTCACAGTGTGTCTCTGCCTGTGTCAGAGAGTGTCACATTGTGCCTCAGCGAGTGTTACAGTATGTTGGAAAGTGTCAGAGAGTGTCACAGTGTGTCTCTGTCTGTGTCAGAGAGTGTCACATTGTGTCTCAGGGAGTGTCACAGTATGTTGGAAAGTGTCAGAGAGTGTCACAGCGTGTCTCTGCCTGTGTCAGAGAGTGTCACAGTGTGTCACAGAGAGTGTCACAGTATGTTGGAAAGTGTCAGAGAGTGTCACAGTGTGTCTCTGTCTGTGTCAGAGAGTGTCACAGTGTGTTTCAGAGAGTGTTTTAGTGTGTCACAGACTGTCAGAGAGTGTCACAGTGTGCCTCTGAGTGTGTCAGATAGTGTCACAGTGTGTTTCAGTGTATCACAGTCTGTCAGAGAGTGTAACAGTGCACCTCAGAGAGAGTCAGAGATTTTCACAATGTGTCACAGTGAGTATCAGATACGATCAGAGAGTGTCGCAGTGTGTTAGAGAAAGTGCCAGAGAGTGTCAGTGTGTCACAGCGTGTGTCAGAGTGTCACAGAGAGTTTCAGATGGAGTCAGAGAGTGTCACAGTGTGTCTCAGAGAGTGTCAAATTGGATCAGAGAGTGTCACAGTGTGTCTCAGAGAGTGTCACAGTGTGGTTCAGAGAGAGTCAGAGAGTGTCACAATGTATCTCAGAGAGTGTCAATAGGATCAGAGAGTGTCATAGTGCGTCTCAAAGTGTCAGCGAGAGTCAGAGAGTGTCACAGTATTTATAAGCGCGTGTCGCAGAGTGTCACAGTGCTTTTCAGAGAGCGTCAGAGAGTGTCACAGCGTGTCTCAGAGTATGTTGGATAGGATCAGAGAGTGTACCGGTAAGTGTTAAATTGTCAGAGAGGGTCCCGCTGTGTCGCAGAGTTTGTCACAGTCTGTCAGAGATTGTCACAGTGTGTTTCAAAGGATGTCAGCGAGTGTCACATTGTGTCTTATAGAGTGTCAGAGTGTGTCACAGTGTGTCACTTTCTGTCAGAGAGTGTCACAATGCATCTCAAAATCTCAGAGAGAGCCCCAGTGTGTCTCAGAGAGTGTCACAGTGTGTCTCAGAATGTTTTGGATAGGATCAGACAGTGTCACAGTGCGTGTTAAATTCTCGGAGAGCGTCCCGCTGTGTCACAGTGTGTGTGAGAGTGTGTCACAGTCTGTCAGAGATTGTCACAGTGTGTTTCAAAGAATGTCAGAGTGTCACAGTGTGTCACAGTCTGTCAGAGAGTGTCATAGTGTGTCTTAAAATCTCAGATTGGGTCCCAGTGTGTTTCAGAGAGTCCCAGAGAGTGTCACAGTTTCTCAGAGAGTGTCACAGTGTGTTTCAGAGAGTCAGAGAATGTCACAGTGAGTCTCAGAGAGTGTCAGATAGGATCAAACAGTGTCATAGTGCGTCTCAAAGTGTCAGTGAGAGTCAGAGAGTGTCGCAGTGTGTCTAAGAGAATGTCAGAGAGAGTCAGAGTGTGTTTCAGTGTGTCACAGTCTGTCAGAGAGTGCCACAGTGTGTCATACTGTGTCTCAGAGAGTGTCAGCATTAGTCTCAGAGATGGTCACAGTCTGTGAGAGAGTGTCACAGTGTGTCTCAGAGATATCAGAGTGAGTCAGAGAGTGTCACAATACGTCATACTGTGCCTCAGAGAGTGTCAGTTAGAGTCAGACTGTATCCCAGTGTGTCTCTGAGAGTGTCAGAGAGTGTCACAGTGCTTTTCAGAGAGTTTCAGAGAGTGTCACAGTGCGGCTCCGAGAGTGTCGGATAGGATCAGTGAGTGTTACAGTGCGTCTCAAATTGTCAGAGAGGGTCCCAGTGTGTTGCAGATAGTGTCAGAGTGTGTCACAATTTGTCAGTGTCACAGTGTGTCTCGGAGTGTGTTAGATTGGACCAGAGAGTGTCACAGTGCGTGTCAAATTGTCAGAGAGTGTCCTACTGTGTCGCAGAGTGTGTCACAGTCAGTCAGAGAGTGGCACAATATGCCTCAGAGAGAGTCAGAGAGTGTCACATTATGTCTCAGAGAGAGTCAGAGAGTGTCACAGTCTGTCTCAGAGAGTGTTGTATTGTGTCTCAGTGAATGTCTCAGTGTGTCTCATAGAGTCAGAGAGTGTCAAAACGTGTCACGGTCTGTCTCAGAGAGTGTCAGAGAGTGTCTCAGTGTGTCTCAGAGAGTGTCAGGGAATGTCACAGTTTTTCACCATCTATCAGAGAATGTCACAGAGCGTTTCAGAGAGAGTCAGAGAGTGTCACAGTGTGTCGGAGTCTGTCAGAGAGTGTCACAGTGTGTCTCAAAGAGTGTCAGAGAGTGTCACAGAGTCTCAAAAAATGTCACAGTGTGTCAGAGAGTGTCTCAGTGTGTCATAGTCAGTCAGAGAGTGTCACAGTGTGTCTCAGTGAGTGTCAGAGAGTGTAACAGTGTGTCACAGAGAGTGTCACAGTCAGTCAGAGAGTTTCACACTGTGTCTCAGTGGGACAGAGAGTCAGAATGTGACACAGTGAGTCTCAGAGAGTGTCATACTGTGTCGCCGTCTGACAGTGTGTGACAGTGTGTTTCAGAGAGAGTCAGAGAGTGCCACAGTGTGTCCCAGTCTGTCAGAGAGTGTCGCAGTGTGTTTCAGAGAGTGTCTGAGAGTGCCACAGTGTGTTTCAGAGAGTGTCAGAGAGTGTCACAGTGTGTCTCTGCCTGTGTCAGAGAGTGTCACATTGTGCCTCAGCGAGTGTTACAGTATGTTGGAAAGTGTCAGAGAGTGTCACAGTGTGTCTCTGTCTGTGTCAGAGAGTGTCACATTGTGTCTCAGGGAGTGTCACAGTATGTTGGAAAGTGTCAGAGAGTGTCACAGCGTGTCTCTGCCTGTGTCAGAGAGTGTCACAGTGTGTCACAGAGAGTGTCACAGTATGTTGGAAAGTGTCAGAGAGTGTCACAGTGTGTCTCTGTCTGTGTCAGAGAGTGTCACAGTGTGTTTCAGAGAGTGTTTTAGTGTGTCACAGACTGTCAGAGAGTGTCACAGTGTGCCTCTGAGTGTGTCAGATAGTGTCACAGTGTGTTTCAGTGTATCACAGTCTGTCAGAGAGTGTAACAGTGCACCTCAGAGAGAGTCAGAGATTTTCACAATGTGTCACAGTGAGTATCAGATACGATCAGAGAGTGTCGCAGTGTGTTAGAGAAAGTGCCAGAGAGTGTCAGTGTGTCACAGCGTGTGTCAGAGTGTCACAGAGAGTTTCAGATGGAGTCAGAGAGTGTCACAGTGTGTCTCAGAGAGTGTCAAATTGGATCAGAGAGTGTCACAGTGTGTCTCAGAGAGTGTCACAGTGTGGTTCAGAGAGAGTCAGAGAGTGTCACAATGTATCTCAGAGAGTGTCAATAGGATCAGAGAGTGTCATAGTGCGTCTCAAAGTGTCAGCGAGAGTCAGAGAGTGTCACAGTATTTATAAGCGCGTGTCGCAGAGTGTCACAGTGCTTTTCAGAGAGCGTCAGAGAGTGTCACAGCGTGTCTCAGAGTGTGTTGGATAGGATCAGAGAGTGTACCGGTAAGTGTTAAATTGTCAGAGAGGGTCCCGCTGTGTCGCAGAGTTTGTCACAGTCTGTCAGAGATTGTCACAGTGTGTTTCAAAGGATGTCAGCGAGTGTCACATTGTGTCTTATAGAGTGTCAGAGTGTGTCACAGTGTGTCACTTTCTGTCAGAGAGTGTCACATTGCATCTCAAAATCTCAGAGAGAGCCCCAGTGTGTCTCAGAGAGTGTCACAGTGTGTCTCAGAATGTTTTGGATAGGATCAGACAGTGTCACAGTGCGTGTCAAATTCTCGGAGAGCGTCCCGCTGTGTCACAGTGTGTGTGAGAGTGTGTCACAGTCTGTCAGAGATTGTCACAGTGTGTTTCAAAGAATGTCAGAGTGTCACAGTGTCAGAGAGTGTCATAGTGTGTCTGAAAATCTCAGAGAGGGTCCCAGTGTGTTTCAGAGAGTCCCAGAGAGTGTCACAGTTTCTCAGAGAGTGTCACAGTGTGTTTCAGAGAGTCAGAGAATGTCACAGTGAGTCTCAGAGAGTGTCAGATAGGATCAAACAGTGTCATAGTGCGTCTCAAAGTGTCAGTGAGAGTCAGAGAGTGTCGCAGTGTGTCTAAGAGAATGTCAGAGAGAGTCAGAGTGTGTTTCAGTGTGTCACAGTCTGTCAGAGAGTGCCACAGTGTGTCATACTGTGTCTCAGAGAGTGTCAGCATTAGTCTCAGAGATGGTCACAGTCTGTGAGAGAGTGTCACAGTGTGTCTCAGAGATATCAGAGTGAGTCAGAGAGTGTCACAACACGTCATACTGTGCCTCAGAGAGTGTCAGTTAGAGTCAGACTGTATCCCAGTGTGTCTCTGAGAGTGTCAGAGAGTGTCACAGTGCTTTTCAGAGAGTTTCAGAGAGTGTCACAGTGCGGCTCCGAGAGTGTCGGATAGGATCAGTGAGTGTTACAGTGCGTCTCAAATTGTCAGAGAGGGTCCCAGTGTGTTGCAGATAGTGTCAGAGTGTGTCACAATTTGTCAGAGTGTCACAGTGTGTCTCGGAGTGTGTTAGATTGGACCAGAGAGTGTCACAGTGCGTGTCAAATTGTCAGAGAGTGTCCTACTGTGTCGCAGAGTGTGTCACAGTCAGTCAGAGAGTGGCACAATATGCCTCAGAGAGAGTCAGAGAGTGTCACATTATGTCTCAGAGAGTGTCAGAGAGAGTCAGAGAGTGTCACAGTCTGTCTCAGAGAGTGTTGTATTGTGTCTCAGTGAATGTCTCAGTGTGTCTCATAGAGTCAGAGAGTGTCAAAAAGTGTCACGGTCTGTCTCAGAGAGTGTCAGAGAGTGTCTCAGTGTGTCTCAGAGAGTGTCAGGGAATGTCACAGTTTTTCACCATCTATCAGAGATTGTCACAGAGCGTTTCAGAGAGAGTCAGAGAGTGTCACAGTGTGTCGCAGTCTGTCAGAGAGTGTCACAGTGTGTCTCAAAGAGTGTCAGAGAGTGTCACAGAGTCTCAAAAATGTCACAGTGTGTCAGAGAGTGTCTCAGTGTGTCATAGTCAGTCAGAGAGTGTCACAGTGTGTCTCAGTGAGTGTCAGAGAGTGTAACAGTGTGTCACAGAGAGTGTCACAGTCTGTCAGAGAGTGTCACAGTCAGTCAGAGAGTTTCACACTGTGTCTCAGTGGGACAGAGAGTCAGAATGTGACACAGTGAGTCTCAGAGAGTGTCATACTGTGTCACCGTCTGACAGTGTGTGACAGTGTGTTTCAGAGAGAGTCAGAGAGTGCCACAGTGTGTCCCAGTCTGTCAGAGAGTGTCGCAGTGTGTTTCAGAGAGTGTCTGAGTGCCACAGAGTGTTTCAGAGAGAGTCTGAGTGTGTCACAGTGTGTCTAAGAGAGTGTCAGAAGAGCCAGAGAGTGTCGCAGTGTGTCAGTGTGTCAGTGTTTCACTGTGTCACAGTCTGTCAGAGAGTGTCACAGTGTGCCTCAGAGAGAGTCAGAGAGTGTCACAGTGTGTCTCAGAGAGTCAGAGAGAGTCAGAAAGTTTCACAGTCTGTCTCACATTGTGTCTTCGTCTGTCAGAGTGTGTCACAGTGTGTCACAGTGTGTCTCAGAGAGTCAAAGTGAGTCACAGTGTGTCACAGTCTGTCAGGGAATGTCACAGTGTGTCTCAGAAAGAGTCAGATAAGATCAGAGAGTGTCACAGTGCGTGTCAGACATTGTCAGATAGGAACAGAGTGTCACAATGTGTCTAAGAGTGTGTCAGAGAGAGTCAGAGTGTCACAGTCTGCCAGAGAGTGTTACAGTCTGTCAGAGTGTCACAGTCTGACAGAGAGTGTCACAGTGTGTCACAGTGAGTTTCACAGTGTGTCTCAGAGAGACAGAGAGAGTCAGAAAGTGACCCAGTCTGTCTGAAAGAGTGTCATAGTGTATCACCGTCTGACAGAGTGTGTGACAGTGTGTTTCAGAGAGTGCCACAGTGTGTCTCGGTCTGTCAAAGAGTGTCACAGTGTGTTTCAGAGAGTGTCTGAGTGTCACAGTGTGTCTCAGTGAGTGACAGATAGGATCAGAGAGTGTCACAGTGTGTTGGAGAAAGTGCCAGAGAGTGTCACAGTGTGTCTCAGCGTGTGTCAGTGTCGCAGTGTGTTAGAGAAAGTGCCAGAGACTGTCGCAGTGTGTCTCAGAGAGTATCGGATAGGATCAGAGAGTGTCACAGTGCAACTCAAATTGTCAGAGAGAGTCAGGGGTTGTTACAGTGTGTCTGAGAGAGTGTCAGAGAAAGTCATGGAGTGTTACGGTGTGTCTGAGAGAGTGTCAGAGAGAGTCAGAGAGTGCCACAGTGTGTCTTAAGAGTTTCAGAGAGAGTCAGAAAGTGTCAGATTGTGTCTCAGTGAGTATCACAGTGTGTCTCAGAGAATCAGAGAGAGACAGTCAGAAAGTGTCAAAATCTGTCTTTGAGAGGGTCTCAGTGTGTCACAGTCTGTCAGAGAGTGTCACAGTGTGCCTCAGAGAGTGTCAGATAGGATCAGATATTGTCACAGTGCATCTCAAAGTTTGAGAGAGAGTCAGAGAGTGTCACAATGTGTCTTAGGGAGTTTCAGAGAGAGTCAGAGTGTCACCTTGTGTCTCAGTGAGTGACACAGTGTGACTCAGAGAGTCAGGGAGAGTCAGAAAGTGTCACAGTCGGTGTCAGAGTGTGCAACAGTGTGTCACCGTGTGTCAGAGTGTCACAGAGTGTTTCAGATGTGCTAGAAAGTGTCACAGTATGTCACAGAGAGTGTCAGAGAGTGTCACAGTGTGTTGGAGAGTGTCGGGGAGTGTCACAGTGTGTATCAGAGAGTTCCACAGTGTGTTGGAGAGTGTCAGAGAGTGTCACAGTGTGTCTCTGCCTGTGTCAGAGAGTGTCTCAGTGTGTTTCAGAGAGTGTCAGAGAGTGTCACATTGTCTCACAGTCTGACAGAGAGTGTCACAGTGTGTCTCAGTGAGTGACAGATAGGATCAGAGAGTGTCGCAGTGTGTTGGACACAGTGCCAGAGAGTGTCGCAGCGTGTCTCAGCGTGTGTCAGAAAGTGCCACAGAGAGTTTCAGAGAGAGTCACAGAGTGTCAGAGTGTGTCTCAGTGATTCAGGGAGAGTCTGAAAGTGTCACAATCAGTCAGCGTGTGTCACAGTGTGTTTCAGAGAGAGTCAGAGAGTGTCATAGTGTATCTCAGAGTGTCAGATAGGATCAGAGAGTGTCAGAGTGCATCTCAAAGTGTCAGAGAGAGTCAGAGAGTGTCACAGCATGTGTAAGAGAGTTTTAGAGAGAGTCAGAGAGTGTCACAGTGTGTCTCTGCCTGTGTCAGAGAGTGTCACATTGTGTCTCAGAGAGTGTTACAGTATGTTGGAAAGTGTCAGAGAGTGTCACAGTGTGTCTCTGTCTGTGTCAGAGAGTGTCACATTGTGTCTCAGACAGTGTCACAGTATGTTCGAAAGTGTCGGAGAGTGTCACAGTGTGTCTCTGCCTGTGTCAGAGAGTGTCACAGTGTGTCACAGAGAGTGTCACAGTATGTTGGAAAGTGTCAGAGAGTGTCACAGTGTGTCTCTGCCTGTGTCAGAGAGTGTCACAGTGTGTCACAGAGAGTGTCACAGTATGTTGGAAAGTGTCAGTGAGTGTCACAGTGTGTCTCTGTCTGTGTCAGAGAATGTCACAGTGTGTTTCAGAGAGTGTTTTAGTGTGTCACAGACTGTCAGAGAGTGTCACAGTGTGCCTCTGAGAGAGTCAGATAGTTTCACAGTGTGTTTCAGTGTATCACAGTCTGTCAGAGAGTGTAACAGTGCACCTCAGAGAGAGTCAGAGAGTTTCACAATGTGTCACAGTGAGTGTCAGATACGATCAGAGAGTGTCGCAGTTAGAGAAAGTGCCAGAGAGTGTCACAGTGTGTCACAGCGTGTGTCAGAGTGTCACAGAGAGTTTCAGAGAGAGTCAGAGAGTGTCACAGTGTGTCTCAGAGAGTGTCAAATTGGATCAGAGAGTGTCACAGTGTGTCTCAGAGAGTGTCACAGTGTGGTTCAGAGAGAGTCAGAGAGTGTCACAATGTATCTCAGAGAGTGTGAATAGGATCAGAGAGTGTCATAGTGCGTCTCAAAGTGTCAGCGAGAGTCAGAGAGTGTCACATTATTTATAAGCGCGTGTCGCAGAGTGTCACAGTGCTTTTCAGAGAGCGTCAGAGAGTGTCACAGTGTGTCTCAGAGTGTGTTGGATAGGATCAGAGAGTGTACCGGTAAGTGTTAAATTGTCAGAGCGGGTCCCGCTGTGTCGCAGAGTTTGTCACAGTCTGTCAGAGATTGTCACAGTGTGTTTCAAAGGATGTCAGCGAGTGTCACAGTGTGTCTTATAGAGTGTCAGAGTGTGTCACAGTGTGTCACGTTCTGTCAGAGAGTGTCACAGTGCATCTCAAAATCTCAGAGAGAGCCCCAGTGTGTATCAGAGAGTCTCAGAGAGTGCCACAGTATGTCTCAGAATGTTTTGGATAGGATCAGACAGTGTCACAGTGCGTGTCAAATTCTCGGAGAGCGTCCCGCTGTGGCACAGTGTGTGTGAGAGTGTGTCACAGTCTGTCAGAGATTGTCACAGTGTGTTTCAAAGAATGTCAGAGTTTCACAGTGTGTCACAGTCTGTCAGAGAGTGTCATAGTGTGTCTAAAAATCTCAGAGAGGGTCCCAGTGTGTTTCAGAGAGTCCCAGAGAGTGTCACAGTTTCTCAGAGAGTGTCACAGTGTGTTTCAGAGAGTCAGAGAATGTCACAGTGAGTCTCAGAGAGTGTCAGATAGGATCAAACTGTGTCATAGTGCGTCTCAAAGTGTCAGTGAGAGTCAGAGAGTGTCGCAGTGTGTCTAAGAGAATGTCAGAGAGAGTCAGAGTGTTTTTCAGTGTGTCACAGTCTGTCAGAGAGTGCCACAGTGTGTCATACTGTGTCTCAGAGAGTGTAAGCATTAGTCTCAGAGATGGTCACAGTCTGTGAGAGAGTGTCACAGTGTGTCTCAGAGATATCAGAGTGAGTCAGAGAGTGTCACAATACGTCATACTGTGCCTCAGAGAGTGTCAGTTAGAGTCAGACTGTATCCCAGTGTGTCTCTGAGAGTGTCAGAGAGTGTCACAGTGCTTTTCAGAGAGTTTCAGAGAGTGTCGCAGTGCGGCTCCGAGACTGTCGGATAGGATCAGTGAGTGTTACAGTGCGTCTCAAATTGTCAGAGAAGGTCCCAGTGTGTTGCAGATAGTGTCAGAGTGTGTCACAATTTGTCAGAGTGTCACAGTGTGTCTCGGAGTGTGTTAGATTGGACCAGAGAGTGTCACAGTGCGTGTCAAATTGTCAGAGAGTGTCCTACTGTGTCGCAGAGTGTGTCACAGTCAGTCAGAGAGTGGCACAGTGTGTCATACTGTGTCTCAGAGAGTGTCAGCATTAGTCTCAGAGATGGTCACTGTCTGTGAGAGAGTGTCACAGTGTGTCTCAGAGATATCAGAGTGTGTCAGAGAGTGTCACAATACGTCATACTGTGCCTCAGAGAGTGTCAGTTAGAGTCAGACTGTATCCCAGTGTGTCTCTGAGAGTGTCAGAGAGTGTCACAGTGCTTTTCAGAGAGTTTCAGAGAGTGTCACAGTGCGGCTCCGTGAGTGTCGGATAGGATCAGTGAGTGTTACAGTGCGTCTCAAATTGTCAGAGAGGGTCCCAGTGTGTTGCAGATAGTGTCAGAGTGTGTCACAATTTGTCAGAGTGTCACAGTGTGTCTCGGAGTGTGTTAGATTGGACCAGAGAGTGTCACAGTGCGTGTCAAATTGTCAGAGAGTGTCCTACTGTGTCGCAGAGTGTGTCACAGTCAGTCAGAGAGTGGCACAATATGCCTCAGAGAGAGTAAGAGAGTGTCACATTATGTCTCAGAGAGAGTCAGAGAGTGTCACAGTCTGTCTCAGAGAGTGTTGTATTGTGTCTCAGTGAATGTCTCAGTGTGTCTCATAGAGTTAGAGAGTGTCAAAAAGTGTCACGGTCTGTCTCAGAAAGTGTCAGAGAGTGTCTCAGTGTGTCTCAGAGAGTGTCAGGGAATGTCACAGTTTTTCACCATCTATCAGAGAATGTCACAGAGCGTTTCAGAGAGAGTCAGAGAGTGTCACAGAGTGTCGGAGTCTGTCAGAGAGTGTCACAGTGTGTCTCAAAGAGTGTCAGAGAGTGTCACAGAGTCTCAAAAAATGTCACAGTTTGTCATAGAGTGTCTCAGTGTGTCATAGTCAGTCAGAGAGTGTCACAGTGTGTCTCAGTGAGTGTCAGAGAGTGTAACAGTGTGTCAAAGAGAGTGTCACAGTCTGTCAGAGAGTGTCACAGTCAGTCAGAGAGTTTCACACTGTGTCTCAGTGGGACAGAGAGTCAGAATGTGACACAGTCTGTCTCAGAGAGTGTCATACTGTGTCACCGTCTGACAGTGTGTGACAGTGTGTTTCAGAGAGAGTCAGAGAGTGCCACAGTGTGTCCCAGTCTGTCAGAGAGTGTCGCAGTGTGTTTCAGAGAGAATCTGAGAGTGTCACCTTGTGTCTCTGTGAGTGACACAGTGTGACTCAGAGAGTCAGGGAGAGTCAGAAAGTGTCACAGTCGGTGTCACAGAGTGTCACAGTGTGTCACCGTCTGTCAGAGTGTCACAGAGTGTTTCAGATGTGCTAGAAAGTGTCACAGTATGTCACAGAGAGTGTCAAGAGAGTGTCACAGTGTGTTGGAGAGTGTCGGGGAGTGTCACAGTGTGTATCAGAGAGTGTCACAGTGTGTCTCTGCCTGTGTCAGAGAGTGTCACATTGTGCCTCAGCGAGTGTTACAGTATGTTGGAAAGTGTCAGAGAGTGTCACAGTGTGTCTCTGTCTGTGTCAGAGAGTGTCACATTGTGTCTCAGGGAGTGTCACAGTATGTTGGAAAGTGTCAGATAGTGTCACAGTGTGTCTCTGCCTGTGTCAGAGAGTGTCACAGTGTGTCTCTGCCTGTGTCAGAGAGTGTCACAGTGTGTCACAGAGAGTGTCACAGTATGTTGGAAAGTGTCAGAGAGTGTCACAGTGTGTCTCTGTCTGTGTCAGAGAGTGTCACAGTGTGTTTCAGAGAGTGTTTTAGTGTGTCACAGACTGTCAGAGAGTGTCACAGTGTGCCTCTGAGAGTGTCAGATAGTGTCACAGTGTGTTTCAGTGTATCACAGTCTGTCAGAGAGTGTAACAGTGCACCTCAGAGAGAGTCAGAGAGTTTCACAATGTGTCACAGTGAGTATCAGATACGATCAGAGAGTGTCGCAGTGTGTTAGAGAAAGTGCCAGAGAGTGTCACAGTGTGTCACAGCGTGTGTCAGAGTGTCACAGAGAGTTTCAGAGAGAGTCAGAGAGTGTCACAGTGTGTCTCAGAGAGTGTCAAATTGGATCAGAGAGTGTCACAGTGTGTCTTAAGAGTTTCAGAGAGAGTCAGAAAGTGTCAGATTGTGTCTCAGTGAGTGTCACAGTGTGTCTCAGAGAGTCAGAGAGAGAGAGTCAGAAAGTGTCAAAATCTGTCTTTGAGAGTGCCTCAGTGTGTCACAGTCTGTCAGAGAGTGTCACAGTGTGCCTCAGAGAGTGTCAGATAGGATCAGAGAGTGTCACAGTGCATCTCAAAGTTTGAGAGAGAGTCAGAGAGTGTCACAGTGTGTCCAAGGGAGTTTCAGAGAGAGTCAGAGAGTGTCACCTTGTGTCTCAGTGAGTGACACAGTGTGACTCAGAGAGTCAGGGAGAGTCAGAAAGTGTCACAGTCGGTGTCAGAGAGTGTCACAGTGTGTCACCGTCTGTCAGAGTGTCACAGAGTGTTTCAGATGTGCTAGAAAGTGTCACAGTATGTCAGAGAGAGTGTCAAGAGAGTGTCACAGTGTGTTGGAGAGTGTCGGGGAGTGTCACAGTGTGTATCAGAGAGTGTCACAGTGTGTTGGACAGTGTCAGAGAGTGTCACAGTGTGTCTCTGCCTGTGTCAGAAAGTGTCTCACTGTGTTTCAGAGAGTGTCAGAGAGTGTCACATTGTCTCACAATCTGACAGAGAGTGTCACAGTGTGTCTCAGTTAGTGACAGATAGGATCAGAGAGTGTCGCAGTGTGTTGGACACAGTGCCAGAGAGTGTCACAGTGTGTCTCAGCGTGTGTCAGAGAGTGTCGCAGTGTGTTAGAGAAAGTGCCAGAGAGTGTCTCAGTGTGTCTCAGCGTGTGTCAGAGAGTGCCACAGAGAGTTTCAGAGAGAGTCACAGAGTGTCAGAGTGTGTCTCAGTGATTCAGGGAGAGTCCGAAAGTGTCACAATCAGTCAGCGTGTGTAACAGTGTGTTTCAGAGAGAGTCAGAGAGTGTCATAGTGTATCTCAGAGTGTCAGATAGGATCGGAGAGTGTCAGAGGGCATCTCAAAGTGTCAGAGAGAGTCAGAGAGTGTCACAGGATGTCTAATAGAGTTTTAGAGAGAGTCAGAGAGTGTCTCAGTGTGTCTCAGAGAGTGTCAGGGAGTGTCACAGTTTTTCACCATCTATCAGAGAATGTCACAGAGCGTTTCAGAGAGAGTCAGAGAGTGTCACAGTGTGTCGCAGTCTGTCAGAGAGTGTCACAGTGTGTCTCAGAGAGTCTCAGAGAGTGTCACAGAGTCTCAAAAAATGTCACAGTGTGTCGAAGAGTGTCTCAGTGTGTCATAGTCAGTCAGAGAGTGTCACAGAGTGTCTCAGTGAGTGTCAGAGAGTGTAACAGTGTGTCACAGAGAGTGTCACAGTCTGTCAGAGAGTGTCACTGACAGTCAGAGAGTTTCACACTGTGTCTCAGTGGGACAGAGAGTCAGAATGTGACACAGTCTGTCTCAGAGAGTGTCATACTGTGTCACCGTCTGACAGTGTGTGCCAGTGTGTTTCAGAGAGAGTCAGAGAGTGCCACAGTGTGTCCCAGTCTGTCAGAGAGTGTCGCAGTGTGTTTCAGAGAGTGTCTGAGAGTGCCACAGTGTGTTTCAGAGAGAGTCTGAGAGTGTCACAGTGTGTCTAAGAGAGTGTCAGAAGACTCAAAGAGTGTCGCAGTGTGTCAGTGTGTCAGTGATTCACTGTGTCACAGTCTGTCAGAGAGTGTCACAGTGTGCCTCAGAGAGAGTCAGAGAGTGTCACAGTGTGTCTCAGAGAGTCAGAGAGAGTCAGAAAGTTTCACAGTCAGTCTCACATTGTGTCTTCGTCTGTCAGAGTGTGTCACAGTGTGTCTCAGAGAGTCAAAGAGAGTCACAGTGTGTCACAGTCTGTCAGAGAATGTCACAGTGTGTCTCAGAAAGAGTCAGATAAGATCAGAGAGTGTCACAGTGCGTGTCAGACATTGTCAGATAGGAACAGTGTGTCACAATGTGTCTAAGAGTGTGTCAGAGAGAGTCAGAGTGTCGCAGTCTGCCAGAGAGTGTTACAGTCTGTCAGAGTGTCACAGTCTGACAGAGAGTGTCACAGTGTGTCACAGTGAGTTTCACAGTGTGTCTCAGAGAGACAGAGAGAGTCAGAAAGTGACCCAGTCTGTCTCAAAGAGTGTCATAGTGTATCACCGTCTGTCAGAGTGTGTGACAGTGTGTTTCAGAGAGTGCCACAGTGTGTTTCGGTCTGTCAAAGAGTGTCACAGTGTGTTTCAGAGAGTGTCTGAGTGTCACAGTGTGTCTCAGTGAGTGACAGATAGGATCAGAGAGTGTCACAGTGTGTTGGAGAAAGTGCCAGAGAGTGTCACAGTGTGTCTCAGCGTGTGTCAGTGTCGTAGTGTGTTAGAGAAAGTGCCAGAGACTGTCGCAGTGTGTCTCAGAGAGTATTGGATAGGATCAGAGAGTGTCACGGTGCAACCCAAATTGTCAGAGAGAGTCAGAGGTTGTTACAGTGTGTCTGAGAGAGTGTCAGAGAAAGTCATGGAGTGTTACGGTGTGTCTGAGAGAGTCAGAGAGTGTCACAGTGTGTCTTAAGAGTTTCAGAGAGAGTCAGAAAGTGTCAGATTGTGTCTCAGTGAGTGTCACAGTGTGTCTCAGAGAGTCAGAGAGAGAGAGTCAGAAAGTGTCAAAATCTGTCTTTGAGAGTGTCTCAGTGTGTCACAGTCTGTCAGAGAGTGTCACAGTGTGCCTCAGAGAGTGTCAGATAGGATCAGAGAGTGTCACAGTGCATCTCAAAGTTTGAGAGAGAGTCAGAGAGTGTCACAGTGTGTCTAAGGGAGTTTCAGAGAGAGTCAGAGAGTGTCACCTTGTGTCTCAGTGAGTGACACAGTGTGACTCAGAGAGTCAGGGAGAGTCAGAAAGTGTCACAGTCGGTGTCAGAGAGTGTCACAGTGTGTCACCGTCTGTCAGAGTGTCACAGAGTGTTTCAGATGTGCTAGAAAGTGTCACAGTATGTCAGAGAGAGTGTCAAGAGAGTGTCACAGTGTGTTGGAGAGTGTCGGGGAGTGTCACAGTGTGTATCAGAGAGTGTCACAGTGTGTTGGAAAGTGTCAGAGAGTGTCACAGTGTGTCTCTGCCTGTGTCAGAGAGTGTCTCAGTGTGTTTCAGAGAGTGTCAGAGAGTGTCACATTGTCTCACAGTCTGACAGAGAGTGTCACAGTGTGTCTCAGTGAGTGACAGATAGGATCAGAGAGTGTCGCAGTGTGTTGGACACAGTGCCAGAGAGTGTCACAGTGTGTCTCAGCGTGTGTCAGAGAGTGTCGCAGTGTGTTAGAGAAAGTGCCAGAGAGTGTCACAGTGTGTCTCAGCGTGTGTCAGAGAGTGCCACAGAGAGTTTCAGAGAGAGTCACCGAGTGTCAGAGTGTGTCTCAGTGAATCAGGGAGAATCCGAAAGTGTCACAATCAGTCAACGTGTGTAACAGTGTGTTTCAGAGAGAGTCAGAGAGTGTCATAGTGTATCTCAGAGTGTCAGATAGGATCGGAGAGTGTCAGAGGGCATCTCAAAGTGTCAGAGAGAGTCAGAGAGTGTCACAGGATGTCTAATAGAGTTTTAGAGAGAGTCAGAGAGTGTCACAGTGTGTCTCTGCCTGTGTCAGAGAGTGTCACATTGTGCCTCAGCGAGTGTCACAGTATGTTGGAAAGTGTCAGAGAGTGTCACAGTGTGTCTCTGCCTGTGTCAGACAGTGTCACAGTGTGCCTCTGAGAGTGTCAGATAGTGTCACAGTGTGTTTCAGTGTATCACAGTCTGTCAGAGAGTGTAACAGTGCACCTCAGAGAGAGTCAGAGAGTTTCACAATGTGTCACAGTGAGTATCAGATACGATCAGAGAGTGTCGCAGTGTGTTAGAGAAAGTGCCAGAGAGTGTCACAGTGTGTCACAGCGTGTGTCAGAGTGTCACAGAGAGTTTCAGAGAGAGTCAGAGAGTGTCACAGTATGTCTCAGAGAGTGTCAAATTGGATCAGAGAGTGTCACAGTGTGTCTCAGAGAGTGTCACAGTGTGGTTCAGAGAGAGTCAGAGAGTGTCACAATGTATCTCAGAGAGTGTCAATAGGATCAGAGAGTGTCATAGTGCGTCTCAAAGTGTCAGCGAGAGTCAGAGAGTGTCACAGTATTTATAAGCGCGTGTCGCAGAGTGTCACAGTGCTTTTCAGAGAGCGTCAGAGAGTGTCACAGCGTGTCTCAGAGTATGTTGGATAGGATCAGAGAGTGTACCGGTAAGTGTTAAATTGTCAGAGAGGGTCCCGCTGTGTCGCAGAGTTTGTCACAGTCTGTCAGAGATTGTCACAGTGTGTTTCAAAGGATGTCAGCGAGTGTCACATTGTGTCTTATAGAGTGTCAGAGTGTGTCACAGTGTGTCACTTTCTGTCAGAGAGTGTCACAATGCATCTCAAAATCTCAGAGAGAGCCCCAGTGTGTCTCAGAGAGTGTCACAGTGTGTCTCAGAATGTTTTGGATAGGATCAGACAGTGTCACAGTGCGTGTCAAATTCTCGGAGAGCGTCCCGCTGTGTCACAGTGTGTGTGAGAGTGTGTCACAGTCTGTCAGAGATTGTCACAGTGTGTTTCAAAGAATGTCAGAGTGTCACAGTGTGTCACAGTCTGTCAGAGAGTGTCATAGTGTGTCTTAAAATCTCAGATTGGGTCCCAGTGTGTTTCAGAGAGTCCCAGAGAGTGTCACAGTTTCTCAGAGAGTGTCACAGTGTGTTTCAGAGAGTCAGAGAATGTCACAGTGAGTCTCAGAGAGTGTCAGATAGGATCAAACAGTGTCATAGTGCGTCTCAAAGTGTCAGTGAGAGTCAGAGAGTGTCGCAGTGTGTCTAAGAGAATGTCAGAGAGAGTCAGAGTGTGTTTCAGTGTGTCACAGTCTGTCAGAGAGTGCCACAGTGTGTCATACTGTGTCTCAGAGAGTGTCAGCATTAGTCTCAGAGATGGTCACAGTCTGTGAGAGAGTGTCACAGTGTGTCTCAGAGATATCAGAGTGAGTCAGAGAGTGTCACAATACGTCATACTGTGCCTCAGAGAGTGTCAGTTAGAGTCAGACTGTATCCCAGTGTGTCTCTGAGAGTGTCAGAGAGTGTCACAGTGCTTTTCAGAGAGTTTCAGAGAGTGTCACAGTGCGGCTCCGAGAGTGTCGGATAGGATCAGTGAGTGTTACAGTGCGTCTCAAATTGTCAGAGAGGGTCCCAGTGTGTTGCAGATAGTGTCAGAGTGTGTCACAATTTGTCAGTGTCACACTGTGTCTCAGTGGGACAGAGAGTCAGAATGTGACACAGTGAGTCTCAGAGAGTGTCATACTGTGTCGCCGTCTGACAGTGTGTGACAGTGTGTTTCAGAGAGAGTCAGAGAGTGCCACAGTGTGTCCCAGTCTGTCAGAGAGTGTCGCAGTGTGTTTCAGAGAGTGTCTGAGAGTGCCACAGTGTGTTTCAGAGAGTGTCAGAGAGTGTCACAGTGTGTCTCTGCCTGTGTCAGAGAGTGTCACATTGTGCCTCAGCGAGTGTTACAGTATGTTGGAAAGTGTCAGAGAGTGTCACAGTGTGTCTCTGTCTGTGTCAGAGAGTGTCACAGTGTGTCACAGAGAGTGTCACAGTATGTTGGAAAGTGTCAGAGAGTGTCACAGTGTGTCTCTGTCTGTGTCAGAGAGTGTCACAGTGTGTTTCAGAGAGTGTTTTAGTGTGTCACAGACTGTCAGAGAGTGTCACAGTGTGCCTCTGAGTGTGTCAGATAGTGTCACAGTGTGTTTCAGTGTATCACAGTCTGTCAGAGAGTGTAACAGTGCACCTCAGAGAGAGTCAGAGAGTTTCACAATGTGTCACAGTGAGTATCAGATACGATCAGAGAGTGTCGCAGTGTGTTAGAGAAAGTGCCAGAGAGTGTCAGTGTGTCACAGCGTGTGTCAGAGTGTCACAGAGAGTTTCAGATGGAGTCAGAGAGTGTCACAGTGTGTCTCAGAGAGTGTCAAATTGGATCAGAGAGTGTCACAGTGTGTCTCAGAGAGTGTCACAGTGTGGTTCAGAGAGAGTCAGAGAGTGTCTCAATGTATCTCAGAGAGTGTCAATAGGATCAGAGAGTGTCATAGTGCGTCTCAAAGTGTCAGCGAGAGTCAGAGAGTGTCACAGTATTTATAAGCGCGTGTCGCAGAGTGTCACAGTGCTTTTCAGAGAGCGTCAGAGAGTGTCACAGCGTGTCTCAGAGTGTGTTGGATAGGATCAGAGAGTGTACCGGTAAGTGTTAAATTGTCAGAGAGGGTCCCGCTGTGTCGCAGAGTTTGTCACAGTCTGTCAGAGATTGTCACAGTGTGTTTCAAAGGATGTCAGCGAGTGTCACATTGTGTCTTATAGAGTGTCAGAGTGTGTCACAGTGTGTCACTTTCTGTCAGAGAGTGTCACAGTGCATCTCAAAATCTCAGAGAGAGCCCCAGTGTGTCTCAGAGAGTGTCACAGTGTGTCTCAGAATGTTTTGGATAGGATCAGACAGTGTCACAGTGCGTGTCAAATTCTCGGAGAGCGTCCCGCTGTGTCTCAGTGTGTGTGAGAGTGTGTCACAGTCTGTCAGAGATTGTCACAGTGTGTTTCAAAGAATGTCAGAGTGTCACAGTGTCAGAGAGTGTCATAGTGTGTCTGAAAATCTCAGAGAGGGTCCCAGTGTGTTTCAGAGAGTCCCAGAGAGTGTCACAGTTTCTCAGAGAGTGTCACAGTGTGTTTCAGAGAGTCAGAGAATGTCACAGTGAGTCTCAGAGAGTGTCAGATAGGATCAAACAGTGTCATAGTGCGTCTCAAAGTGTCAGTGAGAGTCAGAGAGTGTCGCAGTGTGTCTAAGAGAATGTCAGAGAGAGTCAGAGTGTGTTTCATTGTGTCACAGTCTGTCAGAGAGTGCCACAGTGTGTCATACTGTGTCTCAGAGAGTGTAAGCATTAGTCTCAGAGATGGTCACAGTCTGTGAGAGAGTGTCACAGTGTGTCTCAGAGATATCAGAGTGAGTCAGAGAGTGTCACAACACGTCATACTGTGCCTCAGAGAGTGTCAGTTAAAGTCAGACTGTATCCCAGTGTGTCTCTGAGATGTCAGAGAGTGTCACAGTGCTTTTCAGAGAGTTTCAGAGAGTGTCACAGTGCGGCTCCGAGAGTGTCGGATAGGATCAGTGAGTGTTACAGTGCGTCTCAAATTGTCAGAGAGGGTCCCAGTGTGTTGCAGATAGTGTCAGAGTGTGTCACAATTTGTCAGAGTGTCACAGTGTGTCTCGGAGTGTGTTAGATTGGACCAGAGAGTGTCACAGTGCGTGTCAAATTGTCAGAGAGTGTCCTACTGTGTCGCAGAGTGTGTCACAGTCAGTCAGAGAGTGGCACAATATGCCTCAGAGAGAGTCAGAGAGTGTCACATTATGTCTCAGAGAGTGTCAGAGAGAGTCAGAGAGTGTCACAGTCTGTCTCAGAGAGTGTTGTATTGTGTCTCAGTGAATGTCTCAGTGTGTCTCATAGAGTCAGAGTGTCAAAAAGTGTCACGGTCTGTCTCAGAGAGTGTCAGAGAGTGTCTCAGTGTGTCTCAGAGAGTGTCAGGGAATGTCACAGTTTTTCACCATCTATCAGAGAATGTCACAGAGCGTTTCAGAGAGAGTCAGAGAGTGTCACAGTGTGTCGCAGTCTGTCAGAGAGTGTCACAGTGTGTCTCAAAGAGTGTCAGAGAGTGTCACAGAGTCTCAAAAAATGTCACAGTGTGTCAGAGAGTGTCTCAGTGTGTCATAGTCAGTCAGAGAGTGTCACAGTGTGTCTCAGTGAGTGTCAGAGAGTGTAACAGTGTGTCACAGAGAGTGTCACAGTCTGTCAGAGAGTGTCACAGTCAGTCAGAGAGTTTCACACTGTGTCTCAGTGGGACAGAGAGTCAGAATGTGACACAGTGAGTCTCAGAGAGTGTCATACTGTGTCACCGTCTGACAGTGTGTGACAGTGTGTTTCAGAGAGAGTCAGAGAGTGCCACAGTGTGTCCCAGTCTGTCAGAGAGTGTCGCAGTGTGTTTCAGAGAGTGTCTGAGAGTGCCACAGAGTGTTTCAGAGAGAGTCTGAGTGTGTCACAGTGTGTCTAAGAGAGTGCCAGAAGAGCCAGAGAGTGTCGCAGTGTGTCAGTGTGTCAGTGTTTCACTGTGTCACAGTCTGTCAGAGAGTGTCACAGTGTGCCTCAGAGAGAGTCAGAGAGTGTCACAGTGTGTCTCAGAGAGTCAGAGAGAGTCAGAAAGTTTCACAGTCTGTCTCACATTGTGTCTTCGTCTGTCAGAGTGTGTCACAGTGTGTCACAGTGTGTCTCAGAGAGTCAAAGTGAGTCACAGTGTGTCACAGTCTGTCAGGGAATGTCACAGTGTGTCTCAGAAAGAGTCAGATAAGATCAGAGAGTGTCACAGTGCGTGTCAGACATTGTCAGATAGGAACAGAGTGTCACAATGTGTCTAAGAGTGTGTCAGAGAGAGTCAGAGTGTCACAGTCTGCCAGAGAGTGTTACAGTCTGTCAGAGTGTCACAGTCTGACAGAGAGTGTCACAGTGTGTCACAGTGAGTTTCACAGTGTGTCTCAGAGAGACAGAGAGAGTCAGAAAGTGACCCAGTCTGTCTCAAAGAGTTTCATAGTGTATCACCGTCTGACAGAGTGTGTGACAGTGTGTTTCAGAGAGTGCCACAGTGTGTCTCAGTCTGTCAAAGAGTGTCACAGTGTGTTTCAGAGAGTGTCTGAGTGTCACAGTGTGTCTCAGTGAGTGGCAGATAGGATCAGAGAGTGTCACAGTGTGTTGGAGAAAGTGCCAGAGAGTGTCACAGTGTGTCTCAGCGTGTGTCAGTGTCGCAGTGTGTTAGAGAAAGTGCCAGAGACTGTCGCAGTGTGTCTCAGAGAGTATAGGATAGGATCAGAGAGTGTCACAGTGCAACTCAAATTGTCAGAGAGAGTCAGAGGTTGTTACAGTGTGTCTGAGAGAGTGTCAGAGAAAGTCATGGAGTGTTACGGTGTGTCTGAGAGAGTGTCAGAGAGAGTCAGAGAGTGTCACAGTGTGTCTTAAGAGTTTCAGAGAGAGTCAGAAAGTGTCAGATTGTGTCTCAGTGAGTATCACAGTGTGTCTCAGAGAATCAGAGAGAGACAGTCAGAAAGTGTCAAAATCTGTCTTTGAGAGGGTCTCAGTGTGTCACAGTCTGTCAGAGAGTGTCACAGTGTGCCTCAGAGAGTGTCAGATAGGATCAGATATTGTCACAGTGCATCTCAAAGTTTGAGAGAGAGTCAGAGAGTGTCACAGTGTGTCTAAGGGAGTTTCAGAGAGAGTCAGAGTGTCACCTTGTGTCTCAGTGAGTGACACAGTGTGACTCAGAGAGTCAGGGAGAGTCAGAAAGTGTCACAGTCGGTGTCAGAGTGTGCAACAGTGTGTCACCGTGTGTCAGAGTGTCACAGAGTGTTTCAGATGTGCTAGAAAGTGTCACAGTATGTCACAGAGAGTGTCAGAGAGTGTCACAGTGTGTATCAGAGAGTTCCACAGTGTGTTGGAGAGTGTCAGAGAGTGTCACAGTGTGTCTCTGCCTGTGTCAGAGAGTGTCTCAGTGTGTTTCAGAGAGTGTCAGAGAGTGTCACATTGTCTCACAGTCTGACAGAGAGTGTCACAGTGTGTCTCAGTGAGTGACAGATAGGATCAGAGAGTGTCGCAGTGTGTTGGACACAGTGCCAGAGAGTGTCGCAGCGTGTCTCAGCGTGTGTCAGAGAGTGCCACAGAGAGTTTCAGAGAGAGTCACAGAGTGTCAGAGTGTGTCTCAGTGATTCAGGGAGAGTCCGAAAGTGTCACAATCAGTCAGCGTGTGTCACAGTGTGTTTCAGAGAGAGTCAGAGAGTGTCATAGTGTATCTCAGAGTGTCAGATAGGATCAGAGAGTGTCAGAGTGCATCTCAAAGTGTCAGAGAGAGTCAGAGAGTGTCACAGCATGTCTAAGAGAGTTTTCGAGAGAGTCAGAGAGTGTCACAGTGTGTCTCTGCCTGTGTCAGAGAGTGTCACATTGTGTCTCAGAGAGTGTTACAGTATGTTGGAAAGTGTCAGAGAGTGTCACAGTGTGTCTCTGTCTGTTTCAGAGAGTGTCACATTGTGTCTCAGAGAGTGTCACAGTATGTTCGAAAGTGTCGGAGAGTGTCACAGTGTGTCTCTGCCTGTGTCAGAGAGTGTCACAGTGTGTCACAGAGAGTGTCACAGTATGTTGGAAAGTGTCAGAGAGTGTCACAGTGTGTCTCTGCCTGTGTCAGAGAGTGTCACAGTGTGTCACAGAGAGTGTCACAGTATGTTGGAAAGTGTCAGAGAGTGTCACAGTGTGTCTCTGTCTGTGTCAGAGAATGTCACAGTGTGTTTCAGAGAGTGTTTTAGTGTGTCACAGACTGTCAGAGAGTGTCACAGTGTGCCTCTGAGAGAGTCAGATAGTTTCACAGTGTGTTTCAGTGTATCACAGTCTGTCAGAGAGTGTAACAGTGCACCTCAGAGAGAGTCAGAGAGTTTCACAATGTGTCACAGTGAGTGTCAGATACGATCAGAGAGTGTCGCAGTTAGAGAAAGTGCCAGAGAGTGTCACAGTGTGTCACAGCGTGTGTCAGAGTGTCACAGAGAGTTTCAGAGAGAGTCAGAGAGTGTCACAGTGTGTCTCAGAGAGTGTCAAATTGGATCAGAGAGTGTCACAGTGTGTCTCAGAGAGTGTCACAGTGTGGTTCAGAGAGAGTCAGAGAGTGTCACAATGTATCTCAGAGAGTGTCAATAGGATCAGAGAGTGTCATAGTGCGTCTCAAAGTGTCAGCGAGAGTCAGAGAGTGTCACAGTATTTATAAGCGCGTGTCGCAGAGTGTCACAGTGCTTTTCAGAGAGCGTCAGAGAGTGTCACAGTGTGTCTCAGAGTGTGTTGGATAGGATCAGAGTGTGTACCGGTAAGTGTTAAATTGTCAGAGCGGGTCCCGCTGTGTCGCAGAGTTTGTCACAGTCTGTCAGAGATTGTCACAGTGTGTTTCAAAGGATGTCAGCGAGTGTCACAGTGTGTCTTATAGAGTGTCAGAGTGTGTCACAGTGTGTCACGTTCTGTCAGAGAGTGTCACAGTGCATCTCAAAATCTCAGAGAGAGCCCCAGTGTGTATCAGAGAGTCTCAGAGAGTGCCACAGTATGTCTCAGAATGTTTTGGATAGGATCAGACAGTGTCACAGTGCGTGTCAAATTCTCGGAGAGCGTCCCGCTGTGGCACAGTGTGTGTGAGAGTGTGTCACAGTCTGTCAGAGATTGTCACAGTGTGTTTCAAAGAATGTCAGAGTTTCACAGTGTGTCACAGTCTGTCAGAGAGTGTCATAGTGTGTCTAAAAATCTCAGAGAGGGTCCCAGTGTGTTTCAGAGAGTCCCAGAGAGTGTCACAGTTTCTCAGAGAGTGTCACAGTGTGTTTCAGAGAGTCAGAGAATGTCACAGTGAGTCTCAGAGAGTGTCAGATAGGATCAAACTGTGTCATAGTGCGTCTCAAAGTGTCAGTGAGAGTCAGAGAGTGTCGCAGTGTGTCTAAGAGAATGTCAGAGAGAGTCAGAGTGTTTTTCAGTGTGTCACAGTCTGTCAGAGAGTGCCACAGTGTGTCATACTGTGTCTCAGAGAGTGTAAGCATTAGTCTCAGAGATGGTCACAGTCTGTGAGAGAGTGTCACAGTGTGTCTCAGAGATATCAGAGTGAGTCAGAGAGTGTCACAATACGTCATACTGTGCCTCAGAGAGTGTCAGTTAGAGTCAGACTGTATCCCAGTGTGTCTCTGAGAGTGTCAGAGAGTGTCACAGTGCTTTTCAGAGAGTTTCAGAGAGTGTCGCAGTGCGGCTCCGAGACTGTCGGATAGGATCAGTGAGTGTTACAGTGCGTCTCAAATTGTCAGAGAAGGTCCCAGTGTGTTGCAGATAGTGTCAGAGTGTGTCACAATTTGTCAGAGTGTCACAGTGTGTCTCGGAGTGTGTTAGATTGGACCAGAGAGTGTCACAGTGCGTGTCAAATTGTCAGAGAGTGTCCTACTGTGTCGCAGAGTGTGTCACAGTCAGTCAGAGAGTGGCACAATATGCCTCAGAGAGAGTAAGAGAGTGTCACATTATGTCTCAGAGAGAGTCAGAGAGTGTCACAGTCTGTCTCAGAGAGTGTTGTATTGTGTCTCAGTGAATGTCTCAGTGTGTCTCATAGAGTTAGAGAGTGTCAAAAAGTGTCACGGTCTGTCTCAGAAAGTGTCAGAGAGTGTCTCAGTGTGTCTCAGAGAGTGTCAGGGAATGTCACAGTTTTTCACCATCTATCAGAGAATGTCACAGAGCGTTTCAGAGAGAGTCAGAGAGTGTCACAGAGTGTCGGAGTCTGTCAGAGAGTGTCACAGTGTGTCTCAAAGAGTGTCAGAGAGTGTCACAGAGTCTCATAAAATGTCACAGTTTGTCAGAGAGTGTCTCAGTGTGTCATAGTCAGTCAGAGAGTGTCACAGTGTGTCTCAGTGAGTGTCAGAGAGTGTAACAGTGTGTCAAAGAGAGTGTCACAGTCTGTCAGAGAGTGTCACAGTCAGTCAGAGAGTTTCACACTGTGTCTCAGTGGGACAGAGAGTCAGAATGTGACACAGTCTGTCTCAGAGAGTGTCATACTGTGTCACCGTCTGACAGTGTGTGACAGTGTGTTTCAGAGAGAGTCAGAGAGTGCCACAGTGTGTCCCAGTCTGTCAGAGAGTGTCGCAGTGTGTTTCAGAGAGAGTCTGAGAGTGTCACCTTGTGTCTCTGTGAGTGACACAGTGTGACTCAGAGAGTCAGGGAGAGTCAGAAAGTGTCACAGTCGGTGTCACAGAGTGTCACAGTGTGTCACCGTCTGTCAGAGTGTCACAGAGTGTTTCAGATGTGCTAGAAAGTGTCACAGTATGTCACAGAGAGTGTCAAGAGAGTGTCACAGTGTGTTGGAGAGTGTCGGGGAGTGTCACAGTGTGTATCAGAGAGTGGCACAGTGTGTCTCAGAGTGTCAGAGAGTGTCACAGTGTGTCTCTGCCTGTGTCAGAGAGTGTCACATTGTGCCTCAGCGAGTGTTACAGTATGTTGGAAAGTGTCAGAGAGTGTCACAGTGTGTCTCTGTCTGTGTCAGAGAGTGTCACATTGTGTCTCAGGGAGTGTCACAGTATGTTGGAAAGTGTCAGATAGTGTCACAGTGTGTCTCTGCCTGTGTCAGATAGTGTCACAGTGTGTCTCTGCCTGTGTCAGAGAGTGTCACAGTGTGTCACAGAGAGTGTCACTGTATGTTGGAAAGTGTCAGAGAGTGTCACAGTGTGTCTCTGTCTGTGTCAGAGAGTGTCACAGTGTGTTTCAGAGAGTGTTTTAGTGTGTCACAGACTGTCAGAGAGTGTCACAGTGTGCCTCTGAGAGTGTCAGATAGTGTCACAGTGTGTTTCAGTGTATCACAGTCTGTCAGAGAGTGTAACAGTGCACCTCAGAGAGAGTCAGAGAGTTTCACAATGTGTCACAGTGAGTATCAGATACGATCAGAGAGTGTCGCAGTGTGTTAGAGAAAGTGCCAGAGAGTGTCACAGTGTGTCACAGCGTGTGTCAGAGTGTCACAGAGAGTTTCAGAGAGAGTCAGAGAGTGTCACAGTGTGTCTCAGAGAGTGTCAAATTGGATCAGAGAGTGTCACAGTGTGTCTTAAGAGTTTCAGAGAGAGTCAGAAAGTGTCAGATTGTGTCTCAGTGAGTGTCACAGTGTGTCTCAGAGAGTCAGAGAGAGAGAGTCAGAAAGTGTCAAAATCTGTCTTTGAGAGTGCCTCAGTGTGTCACAGTCTGTCAGAGAGTGTCACAGTGTGCCTCAGAGAGTGTCAGATAGGATCAGAGAGTGTCACAGTGCATCTCAAAGTTTGAGAGAGAGTCAGAGAGTGTCACAGTGTGTCCAAGGGAGTTTCAGAGAGAGTCAGAGAGTGTCACCTTGTGTCTCAGTGAGTGACACAGTGTGACTCAGAGAGTCAGGGAGAGTCAGAAAGTGTCACAGTCGGTGTCAGAGAGTGTCACAGTGTGTCACCGTCTGTCAGAGTGTCACAGAGTGTTTCAGATGTGCTAGAAAGTGTCACAGTATGTCAGAGAGAGTGTCAAGAGAGTGTCACAGTGTGTTGGAGAGTGTCGGGGAGTGTCACAGTGTGTATCAGAGAGTGTCACAGTGTGTTGGACAGTGTCAGAGAGTGTCACAGTGTGTCTCTGCCTGTGTCAGAAAGTGTCTCACTGTGTTTCAGAGAGTGTCAGAGAGTGTCACATTGTCTCACAGTCTGACAGAGAGTGTCACAGTGTGTCTCAGTTAGTGACAGATAGGATCAGAGAGTGTCGCAGTGTGTTGGACACAGTGCCAGAGAGTGTCACAGTGTGTCTCAGCGTGTGTCAGAGAGTGTCGCAGTGTGTTAGAGAAAGTGCCAGAGAGTGTCTCAGTGTGTCTCAGCGTGTGTCAGAGAGTGCCACAGAGAGTTTCAGAGAGAGTCACAGAGTGTCAGAGTGTGTCTCAGTGATTCAGGGAGAGTCCGAAAGTGTCACAATCAGTCAGCGTGTGTAACAGTGTGTTTCAGAGAGAGTCAGAGAGTGTCATAGTGTATCTCAGAGTGTCAGATAGGATCGGAGAGTGTCAGAGGGCATCTCAAAGTGTCAGAGAGAGTCAGAGAGTGTCACAGGATGTCTAATAGAGTTTTAGAGAGAGTCAGAGAGTGTCTCAGTGTGTCTCAGAGAGTGTCAGGGAGTGTCACAGTTTTTCACCATCTATCAGAGAATGTCACAGAGCGTTTCAGAGAGAGTCAGAGAGTGTCACAGTGTGTCGCAGTCTGTCAGAGAGTGTCACAGTGTGTCTCAGAGAGTCTCAGAGAGTGTCACAGAGTCTCAAAAATGTCACAGTGTGTCGAAGAGTGTCTCAGTGTGTCATAGTCAGTCAGAGAGTGTCACAGAGTGTCTCAGTGAGTGTCAGAGAGTGTAACAGTGTGTCACAGAGAGTGTCACAGTCTGTCAGAGAGTGTCACTGACAGTCAGAGAGTTTCACACTGTGTCTCAGTGGGACAGAGAGTCAGAATGTGACACAGTCTGTCTCAGAGAGTGTCATACTGTGTCACCGTCTGACAGTGTGTGCCAGTGTGTTTCAGAGAGAGTCAGAGAGTGCCACAGTGTGTCCCAGTCTGTCAGAGAGTGTCGCAGTGTGTTTCAGAGAGTGTCTGAGAGTGCCACAGTGTGTTTCAGAGAGAGTCTGAGAGTGTCACAGTGTGTCTAAGAGAGTGTCAGAAGACTCAAAGAGTGTCGCAGTGTGTCAGTGTGTCAGTGATTCACTGTGTCACAGTCTGTCAGAGAGTGTCACAGTGTGCCTCAGAGAGAGTCAGAGAGTGTCACAGTGTGTCTCAGAGAGTCAGAGAGAGTCAGAAAGTTTCACAGTCAGTCTCACATTGTGTCTTCGTCTGTCAGAGTGTGTCACAGTGTGTCTCAGAGAGTCAAAGAGAGTCACAGTGTGTCACAGTCTGTCAGAGAATGTCACAGTGTGTCTCAGAAAGAGTCAGATAAGATCAGAGAGTGTCACAGTGCGTGTCAGACATTGTCAGATAGGAACAGTGTGTCACAATGTGTCTAAGAGTGTGTCAGAGAGAGTCAGAGTGTCGCAGTCTGCCAGAGAGTGTTACAGTCTGTCAGAGTGTCACAGTCTGACAGAGAGTGTCACAGTGTGTCACAGTGAGTTTCACAGTGTGTCTCAGAGAGACAGAGAGAGTCAGAAAGTGACCCAGTCTGTCTCAAAGAGTGTCATAGTGTATCACCGTCTGTCAGAGTGTGTGACAGTGTGTTTCAGAGAGTGCCACAGTGTGTTTCGGTCTGTCAAAGAGTGTCACAGTGTGTTTCAGAGAGTGTCTGAGTGTCACAGTGTGTCTCAGTGAGTGACAGATAGGATCAGAGAGTGTCACAGTGTGTTGGAGAAAGTGCCAGAGAGTGTCACAGTGTGTCTCAGCGTGTGTCAGTGTCGTAGTGTGTTAGAGAAAGTGCCAGAGACTGTCGCAGTGTGTCTCAGAGAGTATTGGATAGGATCAGAGAGTGTCACGGTGCAACCCAAATTGTCAGAGAGAGTCAGAGGTTGTTACAGTGTGTCTGAGAGAGTGTCAGAGAAAGTCATGGAGTGTTACGGTGTGTCTGAGAGAGTCAGAGAGTGTCACAGTGTGTCTTAAGAGTTTCAGAGAGAGTCAGAAAGTGTCAGATTGTGTCTCAGTGAGTGTCACAGTGTGTCTCAGAGAGTCAGAGAGAGAGAGTCAGAAAGTGTCAAAATCTGTCTTTGAGAGTGTCTCAGTGTGTCACAGTCTGTCAGAGAGTGTCACAGTGTGCCTCAGAGAGTGTCAGATAGGATCAGAGAGTGTCACAGTGCATCTCAAAGTTTGAGAGAGAGTCAGAGAGTGTCACAGTGTGTCTAAGGGAGTTTCAGAGAGAGTCAGAGAGTGTCACCTTGTGTCTCAGTGAGTGACACAGTGTGACTCAGAGAGTCAGGGAGAGTCAGAAAGTGTCACAGTCGGTGTCAGAGAGTGTCACAGTGTGTCACCGTCTGTCAGAGTGTCACAGAGTGTTTCAGATGTGCTAGAAAGTGTCACAGTATGTCAGAGAGAGTGTCAAGAGAGTGTCACAGTGTGTTGGAGAGTGTCGGGGAGTGTCACAGTGTGTATCAGAGAGTGTCACAGTGTGTTGGAAAGTGTCAGAGAGTGTCACAGTGTGTCTCTGCCTGTGTCAGAGAGTGTCTCAGTGTGTTTCAGAGAGTGTCAGAGAGTGTCACATTGTCTCACAGTCTGACAGAGAGTGTCACAGTGTGTCTCAGTGAGTGACAGATAGGATCAGAGAGTGTCGCAGTGTGTTGGACACAGTGCCAGAGAGTGTCACAGTGTGTCTCAGCGTGTGTCAGAGAGTGTCGCAGTGTGTTAGAGAAAGTGCCAGAGAGTGTCACAGTGTGTCTCAGCGTGTGTCAGAGAGTGCCACAGAGAGTTTCAGAGAGAGTCACCGAGTGTCAGAGTGTGTCTCAGTGATTCAGGGAGAGTCCGAAAGTGTCACAATCAGTCAACGTGTGTAACAGTGTGTTTCAGAGAGAGTCAGAGAGTGTCATAGTGTATCTCAGAGTGTCAGATAGGATCGGAGAGTGTCAGAGGGCATCTCAAAGTGTCAGAGAGAGTCAGAGAGTGTCACAGGATGTCTAATAGAGTTTTAGAGAGAGTCAGAGAGTGTCACAGTGTGTCTCTGCCTGTGTCAGAGAGTGTCACATTGTGCCTCAGCGAGTGTCACAGTATGTTGGAAAGTGTCAGAGAGTGTCACAGTGTGTCTCTGCCTGTGTCAGACAGTGTCACAGTGTGCCTCTGAGAGTGTCAGATAGTGTCACAGTGTGTTTCAGTGTATCACAGTCTGTCAGAGAGTGTAACAGTGCACCTCAGAGAGAGTCAGAGAGTTTCACAATGTGTCACAGTGAGTATCAGATACGATCAGAGAGTGTCGCAGTGTGTTAGAGAAAGTGCCAGAGAGTGTCACAGTGTGTCACAGCGTGTGTCAGAGTGTCACAGAGAGTTTCAGAGAGAGTCAGAGAGTGTCACAGTATGTCTCAGAGAGTGTCAAATTGGATCAGAGAGTGTCACAGTGTGTCTCAGAGAGTGTCACAGTGTGGTTCAGAGAGAGTCAGAGAGTGTCACAATTTATCTCAGAGAGTGTCAATAGGATCAGAGAGTGTCATAGTGCGTCTCAAAGTGTCAGCGAGAGTCAGAGAGTGTCACAGTATTTATAAGCGCGTGTCGCAGAGTGTCACAGTGCTTTTCAGAGAGCGTCAGAGAGTGTCACAGCGTGTCTCAGAGTATGTTGGATAGGATCAGAGAGTGTACCGGTAAGTGTTAAATTGTCAGAGAGGGTCCCGCTGTGTCGCAGAGTTTGTCACAGTCTGTCAGAGATTGTCACAGTGTGTTTCAAAGGATGTCAGCGAGTGTCACATTGTGTCTTATAGAGTGTCAGAGTGTGTCACAGTGTGTCACTTTCTGTCAGAGAGTGTCACAATGCATCTCAAAATCTCAGAGAGAGCCCCAGTGTGTCTCAGAGAGTGTCACAGTGTGTCTCAGAATGTTTTGGATAGGATCAGACAGTGTCACAGTGCGTGTCAAATTCTCGGAGAGCGTCCCGCTGTGTCACAGTGTGTGTGAGAGTGTGTCACAGTCTGTCAGAGATTGTCACAGTGTGTTTCAAAGAATGTCAGAGTGTCACAGTGTGTCACAGTCTGTCAGAGAGTGTCATAGTGTGTCTTAAAATCTCAGATTGGGTCCCAGTGTGTTTCAGAGAGTCCCAGAGAGTGTCACAGTTTCTCAGAGAGTGTCACAGTGTGTTTCAGAGAGTCAGAGAATGTCACAGTGAGTCTCAGAGAGTGTCAGATAGGATCAAACAGTGTCATAGTGCGTCTCAAAGTGTCAGTGAGAGTCAGAGAGTGTCGCAGTGTGTCTAAGAGAATGTCAGAGAGAGTCAGAGTGTGTTTCAGTGTGTCACAGTCTGACAGAGAGTGCCACAGTGTGTCATACTGTGTCTCAGAGAGTGTCAGCATTAGTCTCAGAGATGGTCACAGTCTGTGAGAGAGTGTCAATGTGTGTCTCAGAGATATCAGAGTGAGTCAGAGAGTGTCACAATACGTCATACTGTGCCTCAGAGAGTGTCAGTTAGAGTCAGACTGTATCCCAGTGTGTCTCTGAGAGTGTCAGAGCGTGTCACAGTGCTTTTCAGAGAGTTTCAGAGAGTGTCACAGTGCGGCTCCGAGAGTGTCGGATAGGATCAGTGAGTGTTACAGTGCGTCTCAAATTGTCAGAGAGGGTCCCAGTGTGTTGCAGATAGTGTCAGAGTGTGTCACAATTTGTCAGTGTCACACTGTGTCTCAGTGGGACAGAGAGTCAGAATGTGACACAGTGAGTCTCAGAGAGTGTCATACTGTGTCGCCGTCTGACAGTGTGTGACAGTGTGTTTCAGAGAGAGTCAGAGAGTGCCACAGTGTGTCCCAGTCTGTCAGAGAGTGTCGCAGTGTGTTTCAGAGAGTGTCTGAGAGTGCCACAGTGTGTTTCAGAGAGTGTCAGAGAGTGTCACAGTGTGTCTCTGCCTGTGTCAGAGAGTGTCACATTGTGCCTCAGCGAGTGTTACAGTATGTTGGAAAGTGTCAGAGAGTGTCACAGTGTGTCTCTGTCTGTGTCAGAGAGTGTCACAGTGTGTCACAGAGAGTGTCACAGTATGTTGGAAAGTGTCAGAGAGTGTCACAGTGTGTCTCTGTCTGTGTCAGAGAGTGTCACAGTGTGTTTCAGAGAGTGTTTTAGTGTGTCACAGACTGTCAGAGAGTGTCACAGTGTGCCTCTGAGTGTGTCAGATAGTGTCACAGTGTGTTTCAGTGTATCACAGTCTGTCAGAGAGTGTAACAGTGCACCTCAGAGAGAGTCAGAGAGTTTCACAATGTGTCACAGTGAGTATCAGATACGATCAGAGAGTGTCGCAGTGTGTTAGAGAAAGTGCCAGAGAGTGTCAGTGTGTCACAGCGTGTGTCAGAGTGTCACAGAGAGTTTCAGATGGAGTCAGAGAGTGTCACAGTGTGTCTCAGAGAGTGTCAAATTGGATCAGAGAGTGTCACAGTGTGTCTCAGAGAGTGTCACAGTGTGGTTCAGAGAGAGTCAGAGAGTGTCACAATTTATCTCAGAGAGTGTCAATAGGATCAGAGAGTGTCATAGTGCGTCTCAAAGTGTCAGCGAGAGTCAGAGAGTGTCACAGTATTTATAAGCGCGTGTCGCAGAGTGTCACAGTGCTTTTCAGAGAGCGTCAGAGAGTGTCACAGCGTGTCTCAGAGTATGTTGGATAGGATCAGAGAGTGTACCGGTAAGTGTTAAATTGTCAGAGAGGGTCCCGCTGTGTCGCAGAGTTTGTCACAGTCTGTCAGAGATTGTCACAGTGTGTTTCAAAGGATGTCAGCGAGTGTCACATTGTGTCTTATAGAGTGTCAGAGTGTGTCACAGTGTGTCACTTTCTGTCAGAGAGTGTCACAGTGCATCTCAAAATCTCAGAGAGAGCCCCAGTGTGTCTCAGAGAGTGTCACAGTGTGTCTCAGAATGTTTTGGATAGGATCAGACAGTGTCACAGTGCGTGTCAAATTCTCGGAGAGCGTCCCGCTGTGTCACCGTGTGTGTGAGAGTGTGTCACAGTCTGTCAGAGATTGTCACAGTGTGTTTCAAAGAATGTCAGAGTGTCACAGTGTCAGAGAGTGTCATAGTGTGTCTGAAAATCTCAGAGAGGGTCCCAGTGTGTTTCCGAGAGTCCCAGAGAGTGTCACAGTTTCTCAGAGAGTGTCACAGTGCTTTTCAGAGAGTTTCAGAGAGTGTCACAGTGCGGCTCCGAGAGTGTCGGATAGGATCAGTGAGTGTTACAGTGCGTCTCAAATTGTCAGAGAGGGTCCCAGTGTGTTGCAGATAGTGTCAGAGTGTGTCACAATTTGTCAGTGTCACACTGTGTCTCAGTGGGACAGAGAGTCAGAATGTGACACAGTGAGTCTCAGAGAGTGTCATACTGTGTCGCCGTCTGACAGTGTGTGACAGTGTGTTTCAGAGAGAGTCAGAGAGTGCCACAGTGTGTCCCAGTCTGTCAGAGAGTGTCTCTGCCTGTGTCAGAGAGTGTCTGAGAGTGCCACAGTGTGTTTCAGAGAGTGTCAGAGAGTGTCACAGTGTGTCTCTGCCTGTGTCAGAGAGTGTCACATTGTGCCTCAGCGAGTGTTACAGTATGTTGGAAAGTGTCAGAGAGTGTCACAGTGTGTCTCTGTCTGTGTCAGAGAGTGTCACAGTGTGTCACAGAGAGTGTCACAGTATGTTGGAAAGTGTCAGAGAGTGTCACAGTGTGTCTCTGTCTGTGTCAGAGAGTGTCACAGTGTGTTTCAGAGAGTGTTTTAGTGTGTCACAGACTGTCAGAGAGTGTCACAGTGTGCCTCTGAGTGTGTCAGATAGTGTCACAGTGTGTTTCAGTGTATCACAGTCTGTCAGAGAGTGTAACAGTGCACCTCAGAGAGAGTCAGAGAGTTTCACAATGTGTCACAGTGAGTATCAGATACGATCAGAGAGTGTCGCAGTGTGTTAGAGAAAGTGCCAGAGAGTGTCAGTGTGTCACAGCGTGTGTCAGAGTGTCACAGAGAGTTTCAGATGGAGTCAGAGAGTGTCACAGTGTGTCTCAGAGAGTGTCAAATTGGATCAGAGAGTGTCACAGTGTGTCTCAGAGAGTGTCACAGTGTGGTTCAGAGAGAGTCAGAGAGTGTCACAATGTATCTCAGAGAGTGTCAATAGGATCAGAGAGTGTCATAGTGCGTCTCAAAGTGTCAGCGAGAGTCAGAGAGTGTCACAGTATTTATAAGCGCGTGTCGCAGAGTGTCACAGTGCTTTTCAGAGAGCGTCAGAGAGTGTCACAGCGTGTCTCAGAGTGTGTTGGATAGGATCAGAGAGTGTACCGGTAAGTGTTAAATTGTCAGAGAGGGTCCCGCTGTGTCGCAGAGTTTGTCACAGTCTGTCAGAGATTGTCACAGTGTGTTTCAAAGGATGTCAGCGAGTGTCACATTGTGTCTTATAGAGTGTCAGAGTGTGTCACAGTGTGTCACTTTCTGTCAGAGAGTGTCACAGTGCATCTCAAAATCTCAGAGAGAGCCCCAGTGTGTCTCAGAGAGTGTCACAGTGTGTCTCAGAATGTTTTGGATAGGATCAGACAGTGTCACAGTGCGTGTCAAATTCTCGGAGAGCGTCCCGCTGTGTCACAGTGTGTGTGAGAGTGTGTCACAGTCTGTCAGAGATTGTCACAGTGTGTTTCAAAGAATGTCAGAGTGTCACAGTGTCAGAGAGTGTCATAGTGTGTCTGAAAATCTCAGAGAGGGTCCCAGTGTGTTTCCGAGAGTCCCAGAGAGTGTCACAGTTTCTCAGAGAGTGTCACAGTGTGTTTCAGAGAGTCAGAGAATGTCACAGTGAGTCTCAGAGAGTGTCAGATAGGATCAAACAGTGTCATAGTGCGTCTCAAAGTGTCAGTGAGAGTCAGAGAGTGTCGCAGTGTGTCTAAGAGAATGTCAGAGAGAGTCAGAGTGTGTTTCAGTGTGTCACAGTCTGTCAGAGAGTGCCACAGTGTGTCAAACTGTGTCTCAGAGAGTGTAAGCATTAGTCTCAGAGATGGTCACAGTCTGTGAGAGAGTGTCACAGTGTGTCTCAGAGATATCAGAGTGAGTCAGAGAGTGTCACAACACGTCATACTGTGCCTCAGAGAGTGTCAGTTAAAGTCAGACTGTATCCCAGTGTGTCTCTGAGATGTCAGAGAGTGTCACAGTGCTTTTCAGAGAGTTTCAGAGAGTGTCACAGTGCGGCTCCGAGAGTGTCGGATAGGATCAGTGAGTGTTACAGTGCGTCTCAAATTGTCAGAGAGGGTCCCAGTGTGTTGCAGATAGTGTCAGAGTGTGTCACAATTTGTCAGAGTGTCACAGTGTGTCTCGGAGTGTGTTAGATTGGACCAGAGAGTGTCACAGTGCGTGTCAAATTGTCAGAGAGTGTCCTACTGTGTCGCAGAGTGTGTCACAGTCAGTCAGAGAGTGGCACAATATGCCTCAGAGAGAGTCAGAGAGTGTCACATTATGTCTCAGAGAGTGTCAGAGAGAGTCAGAGAGTGTCACAGTCTGTCTCAGAGAGTGTTGTATTGTGTCTCAGTGAATGTCTCAGTGTGTCTCATAGAGTCAGAGAGTGTCAAAAAGTGTCACGGTCTGTCTCAGAGAGTGTCAGAGAGTGTCTCAGTGTGTCTCAGAGAGTGTCAGGGAATGTCACAGTTTTTCACCATCTATCAGAGAATGTCACAGAGCGTTTCAGAGAGAGTCAGAGAGTGTCACAGTGTGTCGCAGTCTGTCAGAGAGTGTCACAGTGTGTCTCAAAGAGTGTCAGAGAGTGTCACAGAGTCTCAAAAAATGTCACAGTGTGTCAGAGAGTGTCTCAGTGTGTCATAGTCAGTCAGAGAGTGTCACAGTGTGTCTCAGTGAGTGTCAGAGAGTGTAACAGTGTGTCACAGAGAGTGTCACAGTCTGTCAGAGAGTGTCACAGTCAGTCAGAGAGTTTCACACTGTGTCTCAGTGGGACAGAGAGTCAGAATGTGACACAGTGAGTCTCAGAGAGTGTCATACTGTGTCACCGTCTGACAGTGTGTGACAGTGTGTTTCAGAGAGAGTCAGAGAGTGCCACAGTGTGTCCCAGTCTGTCAGAGAGTGTCGCAGTGTGTTTCAGAGAGTGTCTAAGAGTGCCACAGAGTGTTTCAGAGAGAGTCTGAGTGTGTCACAGTGTGTCTAAGAGAGTGCCAGAAGAGCCAGAGAGTGTCGCAGTGTGTCAGTGTGTCAGTGTTTCACTGTGTCACAGTCTGTCAGAGAGTGTCACAGTGTGCCTCAGAGAGAGTCAGAGAGTGTCACAGTGTGTCTCAGAGAGTCAGAGAGAGTCAGAAAGTTTCACAGTCTGTCTCACATTGTGTCTTCGTCTGTCAGAGTGTGTCACAGTGTGTCACAGTGTGTCTCAGAGAGTCAAAGTGAGTCACAGTGTGTCACAGTCTGTCAGGGAATGTCACAGTGTGTCTCAGAAAGAGTCAGATAAGATCAGAGAGTGTCACAGTGCGTGTCAGACATTGTCAGATAGGAACAGAGTGTCACAATGTGTCTAAGAGTGTGTCAGAGAGAGTCAGAGTGTCACAGTCTGACAGAGAGTGTCACAGTGTGTCACAGTGAGTTTCACAGTGTGTCTCAGAGAGACAGAGAGAGTCAGAAAGTGACCCAGTCTGTCTCAAAGAGTGTCATAGTGTATCACCGTCTGACAGAGTGTGTGACAGTGTGTTTCAGAGAGTGCCACAGTGTGTCTCAGTCTGTCAAAGAGTGTCACAGTGTGTTTCAGAGAGTGTCTGAGTGTCACAGTGTGTCTCAGTGAGTGACAGATAGGATCAGAGAGTGTCACAGTGTGTTGGAGAAAGTGCCAGAGAGTGTCACAGTGTGTCTCAGCGTGTGTCAGTGTCGCAGTGTGTTAGAGAAAGTGCCAGAGACTGTCGCAGTGTGTCTCAGAGAGTATCGGATAGGATCAGAGAGTGTCACAGTGCAACTCAAATTGTCAGAGAGAGTCAGAGGTTGTTACAGTGTGTCTGAGAGAGTGTCAGAGAAAGTCATGGAGTGTTACGGTGTGTCTGAGAGAGTGTCAGAGAGAGTCAGAGAGTGTCACAGTGTGTCTTAAGAGTTTCAGAGAGAGTCAGAAAGTGTCAGATTGTGTCTCAGTGAGTATCACAGTGTGTCTCAGAGAATCAGAGAGAGACAGTCAGAAAGTGTCAAAATCTGTCTTTGAGAGGGTCTCAGTGTGTCACAGTCTGTCAGAGAGTGTCACAGTGTGCCTCAGAGAGTGTCAGATAGGATCAGATATTGTCACAGTGCATCTCAAAGTTTGAGAGAGAGTCAGAGAGTGTCACAGTGTGTCTAAGGGAGTTTCAGAGAGAGTCAGAGTGTCACCTTGTGTCTCAGTGAGTGACACAGTGTGACTCAGAGAGTCAGGGAGAGTCAGAAAGTGTCACAGTCGGTGTCAGAGTGTGCAACAGTGTGTCACCGTGTGTCAGAGTGTCACAGAGTGTTTCAGATGTGCTAGAAAGTGTCACAGTATGTCACAGAGAGTGTCAGAGAGTGTCACAGTGTGTTGGAGAGTGTCGGGGAGTGTCACAGTGTGTATCAGAGAGTTCCACAGTGTGTTGGAGAGTGTCAGAGAGTGTCACAGTGTGTCTCTGCCTGTGTCAGAGAGTGTCTCAGTGTGTTTCAGAGAGTGTCTCACAGTCTGACAGAGAGTGTCACAGTGTGTCTCAGTGAGTGACAGATAGGATCAGAGAGTGTCGCAGTGTGTTGGCGAAAGTGCCAGAGAGTGTCGCAGCGTGTCTCAGCGTGTGTCAGAGAGTGCCACAGAGAGTTTCAGAGAGAGTCACAGAGTGTCAGAGTGTGTCTCAGTGATTCAGGGAGAGTCCGAAAGTGTCACAATCAGTCAGCGTGTGTCACAGTGTGTTTCAGAGAGAGTCAGAGAGTGTCATAGTGTATCTCAGAGTGTCAGATAGGATCAGAGAGTGTCAGAGTGCATCTCAAAGTGTCAGAGAGAGTCAGAGAGTGTCACAGCATGTCTAAGAGAGTTTTAGAGAGAGTCAGAGAGTGTCACAGTGTGTCTCTGCCTGTGTCAGAGAGTGTCACATTGTGTCTCAGAGAGTGTTACAGTATGTTGGAAAGTGTCAGAGAGTGTCACAGTGTGTCTCTGTCTGTGTCAGAGAGTGTCACATTGTGTCTCAGAGAGTGTCACAGTATGTTCGAAAGTGTCGGAGAGTGTCACAGTGTGTCTCTGCCTGTGTCAGAGAGTGTCACAGTGTGTCACAGAGAGTGTCACAGTATGTTGGAAAGTGTCAGAGAGTGTCACAGTGTGTCTCTGTCTGTGTCAGAGAATGTCACAGTGTGTTTCAGAGAGTGTTTTAGTGTGTCACAGAGAGTCAGAGAGTGTCACAGTGTGCCTCTGAGAGAGTCAGATAGTTTCACAGTGTGTTTCAGTGTATCACAGTCTGTCAGAGAGTGTAACAGTGCACCTCAGAGAGAGTCAGAGAGTTTCACAATGTGTCACAGTGAGTGTCAGATACGATCAGAGAGTGTCGCAGTTAGAGAAAGTGCCAGAGAGTGTCACAGTGTGTCACAGCGTGTGTCAGAGTGTCACAGAGAGTTTCAGAGAGAGTCAGAGAGTGTCACAGTGTGTCTCAGAGAGTGTCAAATTGGATCAGAGAGTGTCACAGTGTGTCTCAGAGAGTGTCACAGTGTGGTTCAGAGAGAGTCAGAGAGTGTCACAATGTATCTCAGAGAGTGTCAATAGGATCAGAGAGTGTCATAGTGCGTCTCAAAGTGTCAGCGAGAGTCAGAGAGTGTCACAGTATTTATAAGCGCGTGTCGCAGAGTGTCACAGTGCTTTTCAGAGAGCGTCAGAGAGTGTCACAGTGTGTCTCAGAGTGTGTTGGATAGGATCAGAGTGTGTACCGGTAAGTGTTAAATTGTCAGAGCGGGTCCCGCTGTGTCGCAGAGTTTGTCACAGTCTGTCAGAGATTGTCACAGTGTGTTTCAAAGGATGTCAGCGAGTGTCACAGTGTGTCTTATAGAGTGTCAGAGTGTGTCACAGTGTGTCACGTTCTGTCAGAGAGTGTCACAGTGCATCTCAAAATCTCAGAGAGAGCCCCAGTGTGTATCAGAGAGTCTCAGAGAGTGCCACAGTATGTCTCAGAATGTTTTGGATAGGATCAGACAGTGTCACAGTGCGTGTCAAATTCTCGGAGAGCGTCCCGCTGTGGCACAGTGTGTGTGAGAGTGTGTCACAGTCTGTCAGAGATTGTCACAGTGTGTTTCAAAGAATGTCAGAGTTTCACAGTGTGTCACAGTCTGTCAGAGAGTGTCATAGTGTGTCTAAAAATCTCAGAGAGGGTCCCAGTGTGTTTCAGAGAGTCCCAGAGAGTGTCACAGTTTCTCAGAGAGTGTCACAGTGTGTTTCAGAGAGTCAGAGAATGTCACAGTGAGTCTCAGAGAGTGTCAGATAGGATCAAACAGTGTCAGAGTGCGTCTCAAAGTGTCAGTGAGAGTCAGAGAGTGTCGCAGTGTGTCTAAGAGAATGTCAGAGAGAGTCAGAGTGTTTTTCAGTGTGTCACAGTCTGTCAGAGAGTGCCACAGTGTGTCATACTGTGTCTCAGAGAGTGTAAGCATTAGTCTCAGAGATGGTCACAGTCTGTGAGAGAGTGTCACAGTGTGTCTCAGAGATATCAGAGTGAGTCAGAGAGTGTCACAATACGTCATACTGTGCCTCAGAGAGTGTCAGTTAGAGTCAGACTGTATCCCAGTGTGTCTCTGAGAGTGTCAGAGAGTGTCACAGTGCTTTTCAGAGAGTTTCAGAGAGTGTCGCAGTGCGGCTCCGAGACTGTCGGATAGGATCAGTGAGTGTTACAGTGCGTCTCAAATTGTCAGAGAAGGTCCCAGTGTGTTGCAGATAGTGTCAGAGTGTGTCACAATTTGTCAGAGTGTCACAGTGTGTCTCGGAGTGTGTTAGATTGGACCAGAGAGTGTCACAGTGCGTGTCAAATTGTCAGAGAGTGTCCTACTGTGTCGCAGAGTGTGTCACAGTCAGTCAGAGAGTGGCACAGTGTGTCATACTGTGTCTCAGAGAGTGTCAGCATTAGTCTCAGAGATGGTCACAGTCTGTGAGAGAGTGTCACAGTGTGTCTCAGAGATATCAGAGTGTGTCAGAGAGTGTCACAATACGTCATACTGTGCCTCAGAGAGTGTCAGTTAGAGTCAGACTGTATCCCAGTGTGTCTCTGAGAGTGTCAGAGAGTGTCACAGTGCTTTTCAGAGAGTTTCAGAGAGTGTCACAGTGCGGCTCCGTGAGTGTCGGATAGGATCAGTGAGTGTTACAGTGCGTCTCAAATTGTCAGAGAGGGTCCCAGTGTGTTGCAGATAGTGTCAGAGTGTGTCACAATTTGTCAGAGTGTCACAGTGTGTCTCGGAGTGTGTTAGATTGGACCAGAGAGTGTCACAGTGCGTGTCAAATTGTCAGAGAGTGTCCTACTGTGTCGCAGAGTGTGTCACAGTCAGTCAGAGAGTGGCACAATATGCCTCAGAGAGAGTAAGAGAGTGTCACATTATGTCTCAGAGAGAGTCAGAGAGTGTCACAGTCTGTCTCAGAGAGTGTTGTATTGTGTCTCAGTGAATGTCTCAGTGTGTCTCATAGAGTTAGAGAGTGTCAAAAAGTGTCACGGTCTGTCTCAGAAAGTGTCAGAGAGTGTCTCAGTGTGTCTCAGAGAGTGTCAGGGAATGTCACAGTTTTTCACCATCTATCAGAGAATGTCACAGAGCGTTTCAGAGAGAGTCAGAGAGTGTCACAGAGTGTCGGAGTCTGTCAGAGAGTGTCACAGTGTGTCTCAAAGAGTGTCAGAGAGTGTCACAGAGTCTCAAAAAATGTCACAGTTTGTCAGAGAGTGTCTCAGTGTGTCATAGTCAGTCAGAGAGTGTCACAGTGTGTCTCAGTGAGTGTCAGAGAGTGTAACAGTGTGTCAAAGAGAGTGTCACAGTCTGTCAGAGAGTGTCACAGTCAGTCAGAGAGTTTCACACTGTGTCTCAGTGGGACAGAGAGTCAGAATGTGACACAGTGAGTCTCAGAGAGTGTCATACTGTGTCACCGTCTGACAGTGTGTGACAGTGTGTTTCAGAGAGAGTCAGAGAGTGCCACAGTGTGTCCCAGTCTGTCAGGGAGTGTCGCAGTGTGTTTCAGAGAGAGTCTGAGAGTGTCACCTTGTGTCTCTGTGAGTGACACAGTGTGACTCAGAGAGTCAGGGAGAGTCAGAAAGTGTCACAGTCGGTGTCACAGAGTGTCACAGTGTGTCACCGTCTGTCAGAGTGTCACAGAGAGTTTCAGATGTGCTAGAAAGTGTCAGAGTATGTCACAGAGAGTGTCAAGAGAGTGTCACAGTGTGTTGGAGAGTGTCGGGGAGTGTCACAGTGTGTATCAGAGAGTGGCACAGTGTGTCTCAGAGTGTCAGAGAGTGTCACAGTGTGTCTCTGCCTGTGTCAGAGAGTGTCACATTGTGCCTCAGCGAGTGTTACAGTATGTTGGAAAGTGTCAGAGAGTGTCACAGTGTGTCTCTGTCTGTGTCAGAGAGTGTCACATTGTGTCTCAGGGAGTGTCACAGTATGTTGGAAAGTGTCAGATAGTGTCACAGTGTGTCTCTGCCTGTGTCAGATAGTGTCACAGTGTGTCTCTGCCTGTGTCAGAGAGTGTCACAGTGTGTCACAGAGAGTGTCACAGTATGTTGGAAAGTGTCAGAGAGTGTCACAGTGTGTCTCTGCCTGTGTCAGAGAGTGTCACAGTGTGTCACAGAGAGTGTCACAGTATGTTGGAAAGTGTCAGAGAGTGTCACAGTGTGTCTCTGTCTGTGTCAGAGAGTGTCACAGTGTGTTTCAGAGAGTGTTTTAGTGTGTCACAGACTGTCAGAGAGTGTCACAGTGTGCCTCTGAGAGTGTCAGATAGTGTCACAGTGTGTTTCAGTGTATCACAGTCTGTCAGAGAGTGTAACAGTGCACCTCAGAGAGAGTCAGAGAGTTTCACAATGTGTCACAGTGAGTATCAGATACGATCAGAGAGTGTCGCAGTGTGTTAGAGAAAGTGCCAGAGAGTGTCACAGTGTGTCACAGCGTGTGTCAGAGTGTCACAGAGAGTTTCAGAGAGAGTCAGAGAGTGTCACAGTATGTCTCAGAGAGTGTCAAATTGGATCAGAGAGTGTCACAGTGTGTCTCAGAGAGTGTCACAGTGTGGTTCAGAGAGAGTCAGAGAGTGTCACAATGTATCTCAGAGAGTGTCAATAGGATCAGAGAGTGTCATAGTGCGTCTCAAAGTGTCAGCGAGAGTCAGAGAGTGTCACAGTATTTATAAGCGCGTGTCGCAGAGTGTCACAGTGCTTTTCAGAGAGCGTCAGAGAGTGTCACAGCGTGTCTCAGAGTGTGTTGGATAGGATCAGAGAGTGTACCGGTAAGTGTTAAATTGTCAGAGCGGGTCCCGCTGTGTCGCAGAGTTTGTCACAGTCTGTCAGAGATTGTCACAGTGTGTTTCAAAGGATGTCAGCGAGTGTCACATTGTGTCTTATAGAGTGTCAGAGTGTGTCACAGTGTGTCACTTTCTGTCAGAGAGTGTCACAGTGCATCTCAAAATCTCAGAGACATCCCCAGTGTGTCTCAGAGAGTGTCACAGTGTGTCTCAGAATGTTTTGGATAGGATCAGACAGTGTCACAGTGCGTGTCAAATTCTCGGAGAGCGTCCCGCTGTGTCACAGTGTGTGTAGGAGTGTGTCACAGTCTGTCAGAGATTGTCACAGTGTGTTTCAAAGAATGTCAGAGTGTCACAGTGTGTCACAGTCTGTCAGAGAGTGTCATAGTGTGTCTGAAAATCTCAGAGTGGGTCCCAGTGTGTTTCAGAGAGTCCCAGAGAGTGTCACAGTTTCTCAGAGAGTGTCACAGTGTGTTTCAGAGAGTCAGAGAATGTCACACTGAGTCTCAGAGAGTGTCAGATAGGATCAAATAGTGTCATAGTGCGTCTCAAAGTGTCAGTGAGAGTCAGAGAGTGTCGCAGTGTGTCTAAGAGAATGTCAGAGAGAGTCAGTGTGTGTTTCAGTGTGTCACAGTCTGTCAGAGAGTGCCACAGTGTGTCATACTGTGTCTCAGAGAGTGTCAGCATTAGTCTCAGAGATGGTCACAGTCTGTGAGAGAGTGTCACAGTGTGTCTCAGAGATATCAGAGTGAGTCAGAGAGTGTCACAATACGTCATACTGTGCCTCAGAGAGTGTCAGTTAGAGTCAGACTGTATCCCAGTGTGTCTCTGAGAGTGTCAGAGAGTGTCACAGTGCTTTTCAGAGAGTTTCAGAGAGTGTCACAGTGCGGCTCCGAGAGTGTCGGATAGGATCAGTGAGTGTTACAGTGCGTCTCAAATTGTCAGAGAGGGTCCCAGTGAATTGCAGATAGTGTCAGAGTGTGTCACAATTTGTCAGAGTGTCACAGTGTGTCTCGGAGTGTGTTAGATTGGACCAGAGAGTGTCACAGTGCGTGTCAAATTGTCAGAGAGTGTCCTACTGTGTCGCAGTGCGTGTCACAGTCAGTCAGAGAGTGGCACAATATGCCTCAGAGAGAGTCAGAGAGTGTCACATTATGTCTCAGAGAGAGTCAGAGAGTGTCACAGTCTGTCTCAGAGAGTGTTGTATTGTGTCTCAGTGAATGTCTCAGTGTGTCTCATAGAGTCAGAGAGTGTCAAAAAGTGTCACGGTCTGTCTCAGAGAGTGTCAGAGAGTGTCTCAGTGTGTCTCAGAGAGTGTCAGGGAATGTCACAGTTTTTCACCATCTATCAGAGAATGTCACAGAGCGTTTCAGAGAGAGTTAGAGAGTGTCACAGTGTGTCGGAGTCTGTCAGAGAGTGTCACAGTGTGTCTCAAAGAGTGTCAGAGAGTGTCACAGAGTCTCAAAAAATGTCACAGTGTGTCAGAGAGTGTCTCAGTGTGTCATAGTCAGTAAGAGAGTGTCACAGTGTGTCTCAGTGAGTGTCAGAGAGTGTAACAGTGTGTCACAGAGAGTGTCACAGTCTGTCAGAGAGTGTCACAGTCAGTCAGAGAGTTTCACACTGTGTCTCAGTGGGACAGAGAGTCGGAATGTGACACAGTCTGTCTCAGAGTGTGTCATACTGTGTCACCGTCTGACAGTGTGTGACAGTGTGTTTCAGAGAGAGTCAGAGAGTGCCACAGTGTGTCCCAGTCTGTCAGAGAGTGTCGCAGTGTGTTTCAGAGAGTGTCTGAGAGTGCCAAAGTGTGTTTCAGAGAGAGTCTGAGAGTGTCACCTTGTGTCTCAGTGAGTGACACAGTGTGACTCAGAGAATCAGGGAGAGTCAGAAAGTGTCACAGTCGGTGTCAGAGAGTGTCACAGTGTGTCACCGTCTGTCAGAGTGTCACAGAGTGTTTCAGATGTGCTACAAAGTGTCACAGTATGTCACAGAGAGTGTCAAGAGAGTGTCACAGTGTGTTGGAGAGTGTCGGGGAGTGTCACAGTGTGTATCAGAGAGTGGCACAGTGTGTTGGAGAGTGTCAGAGAGTGTCACAGTGTGTCTCTACCTGTGTCAGAGAGTATCTCAGTGTGTTTCAGAGACTGTCAGAGAGTGTCACATTGTCTCACAGTCTGACAGAGAGTGTCACAGTGTGTCTCAGTGAGTGACAGATAGGATCAGAGAGTGTCGCAGTGTGTTGGAGAAAGTGCCAGAGAGTGTCGCAGCGTGTCTCAGCGTGTGTCAGAGAGTGTCGCAGTGTGTTAGAGAAAGTGCCAGAGAGTGTCACAGTGTGTCTCAGCGTGTGTCAGAGAGTGCCACAGAGAGTTTCAGAGAGAGTCACAGAGTGTCAGAGTGTGTCTCAGTGATTCAGGGAGAGTCCGAAAGTGTCACAATCAATCAAACACAGTGTGTTTCAGAGAGAGTAAGAGAGTGTCATAGTGTATCTCAGAGTGTCAGATAGGATCAAAGAGTGTCAGAGGGCATCTCAAAGTGTCAGAGAGTGTCGGAGAGTGTCACAGCATGTCTAAGAGAGTTTTAGAGAGAGTCAGAGAGTGTCACAGTGTGTCTCTGCCTGTGTCAGAGAGCGTCATATTGTGCCTCAGCGAGTGTTACAGTATGTTGGAAAGTGTCAGAGAGTGTCACAGTGTGTCTCTGTCTGTGTCAGAGAGTGTCACATTGTGTCTCAGGGAGTGTCACAGTATGTTGGAAAGTGTCAGAGTCTGTCACAGTGTGTCACGTTCTGTCAGAGAGTGTCACAGTGCATTTCAAAATCTCAGAGAGAGCCCCAGTGTGTCTCAGAGAGTGTCACAGTGTGTCTCAGAATGTTTTGGATAGGATCAGACAGTGTCACAGTGCGTGTCAAATTCTCGGAGAGCGTCCCGCTGTTTCACAGTGTGTGTGAGAGTGTGTCACAGTCTGTCAGAGATTGTCACAGTGTGTTTCAAAGAATGTCAGAGTGTCACAGTGTGTCACAGTCTGTCAGAGAGTGTCATAGTGTGTCTGAAAATCTCAGAGTGGGTCCCAGTGTGTTTCCGAGAGTCCCAGAGAGTGTCACAGTTTCTCAGAGAGTGTCACAGTGTGTTTCAGAGAGTCAGAGAATGTCACAGTGAGTCTCAGAGAGTGTCAGATAGGATCAAATAGTGTCATAGTGCGTCTCAAAGTGTCAGTGAGAGTCAGAGAGTGTCGCAGTGTGTCTAAGAGAATGTCAGAGAGAGTCAGAGTGTGTTTCAGTGTGTCACAGTCTGTCAGAGAGAGCCACAGTGTGTCATACTGTGTCTCAGAGAGTGTCAGCATTAGTCTCAGAGATGGTCACAGTCTGTGAGAGAGTGTCACAGTGTGTCTCAGAGATATCAGAGTGAGTCAGAGAGTGTCACAATACGTCATACTGTGCCTCAGAGAGTGTCAGTTAGAGTCAGACTGTATCCCAGTGTGTCTCTGAGAGTGTCAGAGAGTGTCACAGTGCTTTACAGAGAGTTTCAGAGAGTGTCACAGTGCGGCTCCGAGAGTGTCGGATAGGATCAGTGAGTGTTACAGTGCGTCTCAAATTGTCAGAGAGGGTCCCAGTGTGTTGCAGATAGTGTCAGAGTGTGTCACAATTTGTCAGAGTGTCACAATGTGTCTCGGAGTGTGTTAGATTGGACCAGAGAGTGTCACAGTGCGTGTCAAATTGTCAGAGAGTGTCCTACTGTGTCGCAGAGTGTGTCACAGTCAGTCAGAGAGTGTCACAGTCAGTCAGAGAGTTTCACACTGTGTCTCAGTGGGACAGAGAGTCAGAATGTGACACAGTCTGTCTCAGAGAGTGTCATACTGTGTCACCGTCTGACAGTGTGTGACAGTGTGTTTCAGAGAGAGTCAGAGAGTGCCACAGTGTGTCCCAGTCTGTCAGAGAGTGTCGCAGTGTGTTTCAGAGAGTGTCTGAGAGTGCCACAGTGTGTTTCAGAGAGAGTCTGAGAGTGTCACAGTGTGTCTAAGAGAGTGTCAGAAGAGCCAGAGAGTGTCGCAGTGTGTCAGTGTGTCAGTGTTTCACTGTGTCACAGTCTGTCAGAGAGTGTCACAGTGAGCCTCAGAGAGAGTCAGAGAGTGTCACTGTGTGTCTCAGAGAGTCAGAGAGAGTCAGAAAGTTTCACAGTCTGTCTCACATTGTGTCTTCGTCTGTCAGAGTGTGTCAGAGTGTGTCACAGTGTGTCTCAGAGAGTCAAAGAGAGTCACAGTGTGTCACAGTCTGTCAGAGAATGTCACAGTGTGTCTCAGAAAGAGTCAGATAAGATCAGAGAGTGTCACAGTGCGTGTCAGACATTGTCAGATAGGAACAGAGTGTCACAATGTGTCTAAGAGTGTGTCAGAGAGAGTCAGAGTGTCGCAGTCTGCCAGAGAGTGTTACAGTCTGTCAGAGTGTCACAGTCTGACAGAGAGTGTCACAGTGTGTCACAGTGAGTTTCACAGTGTGTCTCAGAGAGACAGAGAGAGTCAGAAAGTGACCCAGTCTGTCTCAAAGAGTGTCATAGTGTATCACCGTCTGACAGAGTGTGTGACAGTGTGTTTCAGAGAGTGCCACAGTGTGTCTCGGTCTGTCAAAGAGTGTCACAGTGTGTTTCAGAGAGTGTCTGAGTGTCACAGTGTGTCTCAGTGAGTGACAGATAGGATCAGAGAGTGTCACAGTGTGTTGGAGAAAGTGCCAGAGAGTGTCACAGTGTGTCTCAGAGAGTATATGATAGGATCAGAGAGTGTCACAGTGCAACTCAAATTGTCAGAGAGAGTCAGAGGTTGTTACAGTGTGTCTGAGAGAGTGTCAGAGAAAGTCATGGAGTGTTACGGTGTGTCTGAGAGAGTGTCAGAGAGAGTCAGAGAGTGTCACAGTGTGTCTTAAGAGTTTCAGAGAGAGTCAGAAAGTGTCAGATTGTGTCTCAGTGAGTGTCACAGTGTGTCTCAGAGAGTCAGAGAGAGACAGTCAGAAAGTGTCAAAATCTGTCTTTGAGAGTGTCTCAGTGTGTCACAGTCTGTCAGAGAGTGTCACAGTGTGCCTCAGAGAGTGTCAGATAGGATCAGAGAGTGTCACAGTGCATCTCAAAGTTTGAGAGAGAGTCAGAGAGTGTCACAGTGTGTATAAGAGAGTTTCAGAGAGAGTCAGAGAGTGTCACCTTGTGTCTCAGTGAGTGACACAGTGTGTCTCAGAGAGTCAGGGAGAGTCAGAAAGTGTCACAGTCGGTGTCAGAGTGTGTCACAGTGTGTCACCGTCTGTCAGAGTGTCACAGAGTGTTTCAGATGTGCTAGAAAGTGTCACAGTATGTCACAGAGAGTGTCAGAGAGTGTCACAGTGTGTTGGAGAGTGTCGGGGAGTGTCACAGTGTGTATCAGAGAGTTCCACAGTGTGTTGGAGAGTGTCAGAGAGTGTCACAGTGTGTCTCTGCCTGTGTCAGAGAGTGTCTCAGTGTGTTTCAGAGAGTGTCTCACAGTCTGACAGAGAGTGTCACAGTGTGTCTCAGTGAGTGACAGATAGGATCAGAGAGTGTCGCAGTGTGTTGGCGAAAGTGCCAGAGAGTGTCGCAGCGTGTCTCAGCGTGTGTCAGAGAGTGCCACAGAGAGTTTCAGAGAGAGTCACAGAGTTTCAGAGTGTGTCTCAGTGATTCAGGGAGAGTCCGAAAGTGTCACAATCAGTCAGCGTGTGTCACAGTGTGTTTCAGAGAGAGTCAGAGAGTGTCATAGTGTATCTCATAGTGTCAGATAGGATCAGAGAGTGTCAGAGTGCATCTCAAAGTGTCAAAGAGAGTCAGAGAGTGTCACAGCATGTCTAAGAGAGTTTTAGAGAGAGTCAGAGAGTGTCACAGTGTGTCTCTGCCTGTGTCAGAGAGTGTCACATTGTATCTCAGAGAGTGTTACAGTATGTTGGAAAGTGTCAGAGAGTGTCACAGTGTGTCTCTGTCTGTGTCAGAGAGTGTCACATTGTGTCTCAGAGAGTGTCACAGTATGTTGGAAAGTGTCAGAGAGTGTCACAGTGTGTCTCTGCCTGTGTCAGAGAGTGTCACAGTGTGTCACAGAGAGTGTCACAGTATGTTGGAAAGTGTCAGAGAGTGTCACAGTGTGTCTCTGGCTGTGTCAGAGAATGTCACAGTGTGTTTCAGAGAGTGTTTTAGTGTGTCACAGACTGTCAGAGAGTGTCACAGTGTGCCTCTGAGAGAGTCAGATAGTTTCACAGTGTGTTTCAGTCTATCACAGTCTGTCAGAGAGTGTAACAGTGCACCTCAGAGAGAGTCAGAGAGTTTCACAATGTGTCACAGTGAGTGTCAGATACGATCAGAGAGTGTCGCAGTGTGTTAGAGAAAGTGCCAGAGAGTGTCACAGTGTGTCACAGCGTGTGTCAGAGTGTCACAGAGAGTTTCAGAGAGAGTCAGAGAGTGTCACAGTGTGTCTCAGAGAGTGTCAAATTGGATCAGAGAGTGTCACAGTGTGTCTCAGAGAGTGTCACAGTGTGGTTCAGAGGGAGTCAGAGAGTCTCACAATGTTTCTCAGAGAGTGTCAATAGGATCAGAGAGTGTCATAGTGCGTCTCAAAGTGTCAGCGAGAGTCAGAGAGTGTCACAGTATTTATAAGCGCGTGTCGCAGAATGTCACAGTGCTTTTCAGAGAGCGTCAGAGAGTGTCACAGTGTGTCTCAGAGTGTGGTGGATAGGATCAGAGAGTGTACCGGTAAGTGTTAAATTGTCAGAGCGGGTCCCGCTGTGTCGCAGAGTTTGTCACAGTCTGTCAGAGATTGTCACAGTGTGTTTCAAAGGATGTCAGCGAGTGTCACAGTGTGTCTTATAGAGTGTCAGAGTGTGTCACAGTGTGTCACTTTCTGTCAGAGAGTGTCACAGTGCATCTCAAAATCTCAGAGAGAGCCCCAGTGTGTATCAGAGAGTCTCAGAGAGTGTCACAGTGTGTCTCAGAATGTTTTGGATAGGATCAGACAGTGTCACAGTGCGTGTCAAATTCTCGGAGAGCGTCCCGCTGTGGCACAGTGTGTGTGAGAGTGTGTCACAGTCTGTCAGAGATTGTCACAGTGTGTTTCAAAGAATGTCAGAGTTTCACAGTGTGTCACAGTCTGTCAGAGAGTGTCATAGTGTGTCTAAAAATCTCAGAGAGGGTCCCAGTGTGTTTCAGAGAGTCCCAGAGAGTGTCACAGTTTCTCAGAGAGTGTCACAGTGTGTTTCAGAGAGTCAGAGAATGTCACAGTGAGTCTCAGAGAGTGTCAGATAGGATCAAACAGTGTCATAGTGCGTCTCAAAGTGTCAGTGAGAGTCAGAGAGTGTCGCAGTGTGTCTAAGAGAATGTCAGAGAGAGTCAGAGTGTGTTTCAGTGTGTCACAGTCTGTCAGAGAGTGCCACAGTGTGTCATACTGTGTCTCAGAGAGTGTCAGCATTAGTCTCAGAGATGGTCACAGTCTGTGAGAGAGTGTCACAGTGTGTCTCAGAGATATCAGAGTGAGTCAGAGAGTGTCACAATACGTCATACTGTGCCTCAGAGAGTGTCAGTTAGAGTCAGACTGTATCCCAGTGTGTCTCTGAGAGTGTCAGAGAGTGTCACAGTGCTTTTCAGAGAGTTTCAGAGAGTGTCACAGTGCGGCTCCGAGAGTGTTCGATTGGAACAGAGAGTGTCACAGTGCGTGTCAAATTGTCAGAGAGTGTCCTACTGTGTCGCAGAGTGTGTCACAGTCAGTCAGAGAGTGGCACAATATGCCTCAGAGAGAGTCAGAGATGTCACATTATGTCTCAGAGAGTGTCAGAGAGAGTCAGAGAGTGTCACAGTCTGTCTCAGAGAGTGTTGTATTGTGTCTCAGTGAATGTCTCAGTGTGTCTCATAGAGTCAGAGAGTGTCAAAAAGTGTCACGGTCTGTCTCAGAGAGTGTCAGAGAGTGTCTCAGTGTGTCTCAGAGAGTGTCAGGGAGTGTCACAGTTTTTCACCATCTATCAGAGAATGTCACAGAGCGTTTCAGAGAGAGTCAGAGAGTGTCACAGTGTGTCGCAGTCTGTCAGAGAGTGACACAGTGTGTCTCAGAGAGTGTCAGAGAGTGTCACAGAGTCTCAAAAATGTCACAGTGTGTCAGAGAGTGTCTCAGTGTGTCATAGTCAGTCAGAGAGTGTCACAGTGTGCCTCAGTGAGTGTCAGAGAGTGTAACAGTGTGTCACAGAGAGTGTCACAGTCTATCAGAGAGTGTCACAGTCAGTCAGAGAGTGTCACAGTGTGTCACAGTGAGTTTCACACTGTGTCTCAGTGGGACAGAGAGTCTGAATGTCACACAGTCTGTCTCAGACAGTGTCATACTGTGTCACCGTCTGACAGTGTGTGACAGTGTGTTTCAGAGAGAGTCAGAGATTGCCACAGTGTGTCCCAGTCTGTCAGAGAGTGTCGCAGTGTGTTTCAGAGAGTGTCTGAGAGTGCCACAGTGTGTTTCAGAGAGAGTCTGAGAGTGTCACAGTGTGTCTAAGAGAGTGTCAGAAGAGCCAGAGAGTGTCGCAGTGTGTCAGTGTGTCAGTGTTTCACTGTGTCACAGTCTGTCAGAGAGTGTCACAGTGTGCCTCAGAGAGAGTCAGAGAGTGTCACAGTGTGTCTCAGAGAGTCAGAGAGAGTCAGAAAGTTTCACAGTCTGTCTCACATTGTGTCTTCGTCTGTCAGAGTGTGTCACAGTGTGTCTCAGAGAGTCAAAGAGAGTCACAGTGTGTCACAGTCTGTCAGAGAATGTCACAGTGTGTGTCAGAAAGAGTCAGATAAGATCAGAGAGTGTCACAGTGCGTGTCAGACATTGTCAGATAGGAACAGAGTGTCACAATGTGTCTAAGAGTGTGTCAGAGAGAGTCAGAGTGTCACAGTCTGCCAGAGAGTGTTACAGTCTGTCAGAGTGTCACAGTCTGACAGAGAGTGTCACAGTGTGTCACAGTGTGACTCAGAGAGACAGAGAGAGTCAGAAAGTGACCCAGTCTGTCTCAAAGAGTGTCAGAGTGTGTGACAGTGTGTTTCAGAGAGTGCCAAAGTGTGTCTCGGTCTGTCAAAGAGTGTCACAGTGTGTTTCAGAGAGTGTCTGAGTGTCACAGTGTGTCTCAGTGAGTGACAGATAGGATCAGAGAGTGTCACAGTGTGTTGGAGAAAGTGCCAGAGAGTGTCACAGTGTGTCTCAGCGTGTGTCAGTGTCGCAGTGTGTTAGAGAAAGTGCCAGAGACTGTCGCAGTGTTTCTCAGAGAGTATCGGATAGGATCAGAGAGTGTCACAGTGCAACTCAAATTGTCAGGGAGAGTCGGAGGGTGTTACAGTGTGTCTTAAGAGTTTCAGAGAGAGTCGGAAAGTGTCAGATTGTGTCTCAGTGAGTGTCACAGTGTGTCTCAGAGAGTCAGAGAGAGAGAGTCAGAAAGTGTCAAAATCTGTCTTTGAGAGTGTCTCAGTGTGTCACAGTCTGTCAGAGAGTGTCACAGTGTGCCTCAGAGAGTGTCAGATAGGATCAGAGAGTGTCACAGTGCATCTCAAAGTTTGAGAGAGAGTCAGCGAGTGTCACAGTGTGTCTAAGAGAGTTTCAGAGAGAGTCAGAGAGTGTCACCTTGTGTCTCAGTGAGTGACACAGTGTGACTCAGAGAGTTAGGGAGAGTCAGAAAGTGTCACAGTCGGTGTCAGAGTGTGTCACAGTGTGTCACCGTCTGTCAGAGTGTAACAGAGTGTTTCAGATGTGCTAGAAAGTGTCACAGTATGTCACAGAGAGTGTCAGAGTGTCACAGTGTGTTGGAGAGTGTCGGGGAGTGTCACAGTGTGTATCAGAGAGTGCCAGAGTGTGTTGGAGAGTGTCAGAGAGTGTCACAGTGTGTCTCTGCCTGTGTCAGAGAGTGTCTCAGTGTGTTTCAGAGAGTGTCAGAGAGTGTCACATTGTCTCACAGTCTGACAGAGAGTTTCACAGTGTGTCTCAGTGAGTGACAGATAGGATCAGAGAGTGTCGCAGTGTGTTGGAGAAAGTGCCAGAGAGTGTCGCAGCGTGTCTCAGCGTGTGTCAGAGAGTGCCACAGAGAGTTTCAGAGAGAGTCACAGAGTGTCAGAGTGTGTCGCAGTGATTCAGGGAGAGTCCGAAAGTGTCACAATCAGTCAGCGTGTGTCACAGTGTGTTTCAGAGAGAGTCAGAGAGTGTCATAGTGTATCTCAGAGTGTCAGATAGGATCAGAGAGTGTCAGAGTGCATCTCAAAGTTTCAGAGAGAGTCAGAGAGTGTCACAGCATGTCTAAGAGAGTTTTAGAGAGAGTCAGAGAGTGTCACAGTGTGTCTCTGCCTGTGTCAGAGAGTGTCACATTGTGTCTCAGAGAGTGTTACAGTATGTTGGAAAGTGTCAGAGAGTGTCACAGTGTGTCTCTGTCTGTGTCAGAGAGTGTCACATTGTGTCTCAGAGAGTGTCACAGTATGTTGGAAAGTGTCAGAGAGTGTCACAGTGTGTCTCTGCCTGTGTCAGAGAGTGTCACAGTGTGTCTCAGAGAGTGTCACAGTATGTTGGAAAGTGTCAGAGAGTGTCACAGTGTGTCTCTGTCTGTGTCAGAGAGTGTCACAGTGTGTTTCAGAGAGTGTTTTAGTGTGTCACAGACTGTCAGAGAGTGTCACAGTGTGCCTCTGAGAGAGTCAGATAGTGTCACAGTGTGTTTCAGTGTATCACAGTCTGTCAGAGAGTGTAACGGTGCACCTCAGAGAGAGTCAGAGAGTGTCACAATGTGTCACAGTGAGTGTCAGATACGATCAGAGGGTGTCGCAGTGTGTTAGAGAAAGAGCCAGAGAGTGTCACAGTGTGTCACAGCGTGTGTCAGAGTGTCACAGAGAGTTTCAGAGAGTGTCACAGTGTGTCTCAGCGTGTGTCAGAGAGTGGCACAGAGAGTTTCAGAGAGAGTCACAGAGTGTCAGAGTGTGTCTCAGTGATTCAGGGAGAGTCCGAAAGTGTCACACTCAGTCAGCGTGTGTCACAGTGTGTTTCAGAGAGAGTCAGAGAGTGTCATAGTGTATCTCAGAGTGTCAGATAGGATCAGAGAGTGTCAGAGTGCATCTCAAAGTGTCAGAGAGAGTCAGAGAGTGTCACAGCATGTCTAAGAGAGTTTTAGAGAGAGTCACAGAGTGTCACAGTGTGTCTCTGCCTGTGTCAGAGAGTGCCACAGCATGTCTAAGAGAGTTTTAGAGAGAGTCAGAGAGTGTCACAGTGTGTCTCTGCCTGTGTCAGAGAGTGTCACATTGTGTCTCAGAAAGTGTCACAGTATGTTGGAAAGTGTCAGAGAGTGTCACAGTGTGTCTCTGCCTGTGTCAGAGAGTGTCACAGTGTGTCTCAGAGAGTGTCACAGTATGTTGTAAAGTGTCAGAGAGTGTCACAGTGTGTCTCTGCCTGTGTCAGAGAGTGTCACAGTGTGTCTCAGAGAGTGTCACAGTCTGTTGGAAAGTGTCAGAGAGTGTCACAGTGTGTCTCTGCCTGTGTCAGAGAGTGTCACAGTGTGTTTCAGTGAGTGTTTTAGTGTGTCACAGACTATCAGAGAGTGTCACAGTGTGCCTCTGAGAGAGTCAGATAGTGTCACAGTGTGTTTCAGTGTATCACAGTCTGTCAGAGAGTGTAACAGTGCACCTAGGAGAGAGTCAGAGAGTGTCACAATGTGTCACAGTGAGTGTCAGATACGATCAGAGGGTGTCGCAGTGTGTTAGAGAAAGTGCCAGAGAGTGTCACAGTGTGTCACAGCGTGTGTCAGAGTGTCACAGAGAGTTTCAGAGAGTGTCACAGTGTGTCTCAGCGTGTGTCAGAGAGTGCCACAGAGAGTTTCAGAGAGAGTCACAGAGTGTCAGAGTGTGTCTCAGTGATTCAGGGAGAGTCCGAAAGTGTAACAATCAGTCAGCGTGTGTCACAGTATGTTTCAGAGAGAGTCAGAGAGTGTCATAGTGTATCTCAGAGTGTCAGATAGGATCAGAGAGTGTCAGAGTGCATCTCAAAGTGTCAGAGAGAGTCAGAGAGTGTCACAGCATGTCTAAGAGAGTTTTAGAGAGAGTCAGAGAGTGTCACAGTGTGTCTCTGCCTGTGTCAGAGAGTGTCACAGCATGTCTAAGAGAGTTTTAGAGAGAGTCAGAGAGTGTCACAGTGTGTCTCTGCCTGTGTCAGAGAGTGTCACATTGTGTCTCAGAAAGTGTCACAGTATGTTGGAAAGTGTCAGAGAGTGTCACAGTGTGTCTCTGCCTGTGTCAGAGAGTGTCACATTGTGTCTCAGAGAGTGTCACAGTATGTTGTAAAGTGTCAGAGAGTGTCACAGTGTGTCTCTGCCTGTGTCAGAGAGTGTCACAGTGTGTCTCAGAGAGTGTCACAGTATGTTGGAAAGTGTCAGAGAGTGTCACAGTGTGTCTCTGTCTGTGTCAGAGAGTGTCACAGTGTGTCACAGAGAGTGTCACAGTATGTTGGAAAGTGTCAGAGAGTGTCACAGTGTGTCTCTGTCTGTGTCAGAGAGTGTCACAGTGTGTTTCAGAGAGTGTTTTAGTGTGTCACAGACTATCAGAGAGTGTCACAGTGTGCCTCTGAGAGAGTCAGATAGTGTCACAGTGTGTTTCAGTGTATCACAGTCTGTCAGAGAGTGTAACAGTGCACCTCAGAGAGTGTCAGAGAGTGTCACAATGTGTCACAGTGAGTGTCAGATACGATCAGAGAGTGTCGCAGTGTGTTAGAGAAAGTGCCAGAGTGTCACAGTTTTTCACAGCTTGTGTCAGAGTGTCACAGAGAGTTTCAGAGAGTGTCACAGTGTGTCTCAGAGAGTCAGAGAGAGAGTCAGAAAGTGTCACAGTCTGTCTTTGAGAGTGTCTCAGTGTGTCACAGTCTGTCAGAGAGTGTCACAGTGTGTCTCAGAGAAAGTCAGATAGGATTAGACAGTGTCACAGTGCATCTCAAAGTTTCAGAGAGAGTCAGAGAGTTTTACATTGTGTCTGAGAAAGTGTCATGGAGAGTCGGAGAGTGTTACAGTGTGTCTGAGAGAGCGTCAGAGATTCGGAGAGTTTCACTTTGTGTCTCAGTGAGTGACACAGTGTGACTTATAGAGTCAGGGAGAGTCAGCAAGTGTCGCAGTCGGTCTCAGAGAGTGTTACAGTGTGTCACCGTCTGTCAGAGAGTATCACAGAGTGTTTCAGATGTGCTAGAAAGTGTCACAGTATGTCACAAAGCGTGTCGGAGACTGTCACAGTGTGTATCAGAGAGTGTCACAGTATGTTGGAGAGTGTCAGAGAGTGTCACAGTGTGTCTCTGCCTGTGTCAGAGAGTGTCTCAATGTGTTTTAGAGAGTGTCAGAGAGTGTCACAGTGTGTCTCAGAGAGCAGCACATTGTGTCACAGTCTCTCAGAGAGTGTCACATTGTGTTTCAGAGAGAGTCAGAGAGTGTCACAGTGTGTCTCAGAGAGTCAGAGAGTGTCACAGTGTGTCTCAGAGTGGCAGAGAGAGTCAGATAGTGTTTCAGTGTCAGTCTGTCAGAGAGTGTCACAGTGTGTATCAGAGAGTGTCACAGTGTGTTTCAGATGTGCTAGAAAGTGTCTCAGTGTGTTTCAGAGAGTGTCAGAGAGTGTCACATTGTGTCACAGTCTGTCACAGAGTGTCACAGTCTATCACAGTCTCTCAGAGAGTATTTCAGTGTGTCCCAGTCTGTCAGAGAGTGTCACAGTGTGCCTCAGAGGGTATCAGAGAGTGTCAAAGTGTGTCTCAGTGAGTGACAGATAGGATCAGAGAGTGTTGCAGTGTGTTGGAGAAAGTGCCAGAGACAGTCACAGTGTGTCTCAGCGTGTGTCAGAGAGTGTCGCAGTGTGTTAGAGAAAGTGCCAGAGAGTGTCAGATTGTGTCTCAGCGTTTGTCAGAGAGTGCCACAAAGAGTTTCAGAGAGAGTCAGAGAGTGTCACAGTGTGTCTCAGAGATTCAGGGAGAGTCCGAAAGTGTCATAATCTGTCAGCGAGTGTCACAGTGTGTTTCAGAGAGAGTCAGAGAGTGTCATAGTGTATCTCAGAGAGTGTCAGGTAGGATCAGAGAGTGTCACAGTGCATCTCAAAGTGTTAGAGAGAGTCAGAGAGTGTCGCAGTGTGTCATACAGTGCCTCAGAGTGTGTCAGAGAGAGTCAGTGTGTGTCACATTATTTCTCAGAAAGAGTCAGAGAGTGTCACAGGGTGTCTCAGAGAGCGTCACAGTGTGTCACAGTCTCTCAGAGAGTGTAACATTGTGTTTCAGAGAGAGTCAGAGAGTGTCACAGTGTGTTTCAGTGTATCACAGTCTGTCAGAGAGTGTCACAGTGCCCCTCAGACAGTGTCACAGTGTGTCTCTGCCTGTGTCAGAGTGTCACAGTGTGTCTCAGAGAGTGTCACAGTATGTTGGAAAGTGTCAGAGAGTGTCACAGTGTATCTCTGCCTGTGTCAGAGAGTGTCACAGTGTGTCTCAGCGTGTGTCAGAGAGTGCCACAGAGAGTTTCAGAGAGAGTCACAGAGTGTCAGAGTGTGTCTCAGTGATTCAGGGAGAGTCCGAAAGTGTAACAATCAGTCAGCGTGTGTCACAGTATGTTTCAGAGAGAGTCAGAGAGTGTCATAGTGTATCTCAGAGTGTCAGATAGGATCAGAGAGTGTCAGAGTGCATCTCAAAGTGTCAGAGAGAGTCAGAGAGTGTCACAGCATGTCTAAGAGAGTTTTAGAGAGAGTCAGAGAGTGTCACAGTGTGTCTCTGCCTGTGTCAGAGAGTGTCACAGCATGTCTAAGAGAGTTTTAGAGAGAGTCAGAGAGTGTCACAGTGTGTCTCTGCCTGTGTCAGAGAGTGTCACATTGTGTCTCAGAAAGTGTCACAGTATGTTGGAAAGTGTCAGAGAGTGTCACAGTGTGTCTCTGCCTGTGTCAGAGAGTGTCACATTGTGTCTCAGAGAGTGTCACAGTATGTTGTAAAGTGTCAGAGAGTGTCACAGTGTGTCTCTGCCTGTGTCAGAGAGTGTCACAGTGTGTCTCAGAGAGTGTCACAGTATGTTGGAAAGTGTCAGAGAGTGTCACAGTGTGTCTCTGTCTGTGTCAGAGAGTGTCACAGTGTGTCACAGAGAGTGTCACAGTATGTTGGAAAGTGTCAGAGAGTGTCACAGTGTGTCTCTGTCTGTGTCAGAGAGTGTCACAGTGTGTTTCAGAGAGTGTTTTAGTGTGTCACAGACTATCAGAGAGTGTCACAGTGTGCCTCTGAGAGAGTCAGATAGTGTCACAGTGTGTTTCAGTGTATCACAGTCTGTCAGAGAGTGTAACAGTGCACCTCAGAGAGTGTCAGAGAGTGTCACAATGTGTCACAGTGAGTGTCAGATACGATCAGAGAGTGTCGCAGTGTGTTAGAGAAAGTGCCAGAGTGTCACAGTTTTTCACAGCTTGTGTCAGAGTGTCACAGAGAGTTTCAGAGAGTGTCACAGTGTGTCTCAGAGAGTCAGAGAGAGAGTCAGAAAGTGTCACAGTCTGTCTTTGAGAGTGTCTCAGTGTGTCACAGTCTGTCAGAGAGTGTCACAGTGTGTCTCAGAGAAAGTCAGATAGGATTAGACAGTGTCACAGTGCATCTCAAAGTTTCAGAGAGAGTCAGAGAGTTTTACATTGTGTCTGAGAAAGTGTCATGGAGAGTCGGAGAGTGTTACAGTGTGTCTGAGAGAGCGTCAGAGATTCGGAGAGTTTCACTTTGTGTCTCAGTGAGTGACACAGTGTGACTTATAGAGTCAGGGAGAGTCAGCAAGTGTCGCAGTCGGTCTCAGAGAGTGTTACAGTGTGTCACCGTCTGTCAGAGAGTATCACAGAGTGTTTCAGATGTGCTAGAAAGTGTCACAGTATGTCACAAAGCGTGTCGGAGACTGTCACAGTGTGTATCAGAGAGTGTCACAGTATGTTGGAGAGTGTCAGAGAGTGTCACAGTGTGTCTCTGCCTGTGTCAGAGAGTGTCTCAATGTGTTTTAGAGAGTGTCAGAGAGTGTCACAGTGTGTCTCAGAGAGCAGCACAGTGTGTCACAGTCTCTCAGAGAGTGTCACATTGTGTTTCAGAGAGAGTCAGAGAGTGTCACAGTGTGTCTCAGAGAGTCAGAGAGTGTCACAGTGTGTCTCAGAGTGGCAGAGAGAGTCAGATAGTGTTTCAGTGTCAGTCTGTCAGAGAGTGTCACAGTGTGTATCAGAGAGTGTCACAGTGTGTTTCAGATGTGCTAGAAAGTGTCTCAGTGTGTTTCAGAGAGTGTCAGAGAGTGTCACATTGTGTCACAGTCTGTCACAGAGTGTCACAGTCTATCACAGTCTCTCAGAGAGTATTTCAGTGTGTCCCAGTCTGTCAGAGAGTGTCACAGTGTGCCTCAGAGGGTATCAGAGAGTGTCAAAGTGTGTCTCAGTGAGTGACAGATAGGATCAGAGAGTGTTGCAGTGTGTTGGAGAAAGTGCCAGAGACAGTCACAGTGTGTCTCAGCGTGTGTCAGAGAGTGTCGCAGTGTGTTAGAGAAAGTGCCAGAGAGTGTCAGATTGTGTCTCAGCGTTTGTCAGAGAGTGCCACAAAGAGTTTCAGAGAGAGTCAGAGAGTGTCACAGTGTGTCTCAGAGATTCAGGGAGAGTCCGAAAGTGTCATAATCTGTCAGCGAGTGTCACAGTGTGTTTCAGAGAGAGTCAGAGAGTGTCATAGTGTATCTCAGAGAGTGTCAGGTAGGATCAGAGAGTGTCACAGTGCATCTCAAAGTGTTAGAGAGAGTCAGAGAGTGTCGCAGTGTGTCATACAGTGCCTCAGAGTGTGTCAGAGAGAGTCAGTGTGTGTCACATTATTTCTCAGAAAGAGTCAGAGAGTGTCACAGGGTGTCTCAGAGAGCGTCACAGTGTGTCACAGTCTCTCAGAGAGTGTAACATTGTGTTTCAGAGAGAGTCAGAGAGTGTCACAGTGTGTTTCAGTGTATCACAGTCTGTCAGAGAGTGTCACAGTGCCCCTCAGACAGTGTCACAGTGTGTCTCTGCCTGTGTCAGAGTGTCACAGTGTGTCTCAGAGAGTGTCACAGTATGTTGGAAAGTGTCAGAGAGTGTCACAGTGTACCTCTGCCTGTGTCAGAGAGTGTCACAGTGTGTTTCAGAGAGTGTCAGAAAATGTCACAGACTGTTAGATAGTGTGACAGTGTGTCTCAGAGAGTGTCACAGTGTGTCACAGTCTGTCAGAAAAGGTTACAATGTATTTCAGAGATTGTCAGAGAGAATCAGAGAGTGTCACATTGTGTCAAAGTCTGTCAGAGAGTGTCACAGTGTGTCTCAGAGAGTGTCCCAGTCTGTCACAGTCTCTCAGAGAGGATTTCAGTGTGTCACAGACTGTCAGAGAATGTCACAGTGTGCCTCAGAGAGAGTCAGAGAGTGTCACAGTGTGCCTCAGTGAGTGAGACAGTGTGTCTTAGAGAGTCAGGGAGAGTCAGAAAGTGTCACAGTCGGTGTCAGAGAGTGTCACAGTGTGTCACCGTCTGTCAGAGAGTGTCACAGAGTGTTTCAGATGTGCTAGAAAGTGTCACAGTATGTCAGAGGGAGTGTCAGAGAGTGTCACAGTGTGTCTCAGAGAGTGTCACAGTGTGTTGGATTCAGAGAGTGTCACAGTCTGTCTTAGTGAGTATCACAGTGTGTCTCAGAGAGTCAGAGAGAGTCAGAAAGTGTCACAGTGTGTCTCAGTGAGTGTCACAGTATGTCTCAGAGAGTCAGAGAGTGTCACAGCCTGTCTCAGAGAGTGTCAGATAGGATCAGAGAGTGTCGCAGTGTGTTGGGGAAAGTGCCAGAGTGTGTCACAGTGTGTTTCAGAGAATGTCAAAGAGTGTCACAGAGAGTTTCAGAGTCAGAGAGTGTCACAGTGTATCTCAGAATGTCAGAGAGAGAGTCAGAAAGTGTCACAATCTGTCTTTGAGAGTGTCTCAGTGTGTCACAGTCTGTCAGAGAGTGTCACATTGTGTCTCAGAGAGTGTCAGATAGGATTAGACAGTGTCACAGTGCATCTCAAAGTATCAGAGGGAGTTAAAGAGTGTTACAGTGTGTCTGAGAGAGTGTCATGGAGAGTCAGAGAGTGTTACAGTGTGTCTGAGAGAGTGTCAGAGAGAGTAAGAGAGTGTCACTTTGTGTCTCAGTGAGTGACACAGTGTGTCTCAGAGAGTCAGGGAGAGTCAGAAAGTGTCACAGTCGGTCTCAGAGAGTGTTACAGTGTGTCACCGTCTGTCAGAGATTGTCACCCAGTGTGTCAGATGTGCTAGAAAGTGTCACAGTGAGTCTCAGAGAGTGTCATAATGTGTTGGAGAGTTTCAGAGAGTGTCACAGTGTGTCTCAGAGTGTCACAGTGTGTTGGAGATTGTCAGAGAGTGTCACAGTGTGTCTCTGCCTGCATCAGAGAGTGTCACAGTTTGTCTCAGAGAGTGTCACAGTCTGTCACAGTCTCTCAGAGAGTGTTTCAGTGTGTCACAGTCTGTCAGAGAGTGTCACAGTGTGCCTCAGAGAGAGTCAGAGAGTGTAACAGTGTGTTTCAGTGTATCACATTCTGTCAGAGAGTGTCACAGTGTGCCTCAGAGAGAGTCAGAGAGCGTCACAGCCTGTCTCAGAGAGTGTCAAATAGGATCAGAGAGTGTCGCAATGTGTTGGAGAAAGTGCCAGAGAGTGTCACAGTGTGTTTCAGTGTATCACAGTTTGTCAGAGAGTGTCACAGTGCGCCTCAGTGAGTGTCACAGTGTGTCTCAGAGAGTCAGAGAGAGACGGAAAGTGTCACAGTCTGTCTCAGAGTGTCAGATAGGATCTGAGAATCTCGCAGTGCGCTGGACAAAGTGCCAGACAGTGTCACAGTGTGTCTCAGCGTGTGTCAGAGAGTGTCACAGAGAGTTTCAGAGTGAGTCAAAGAGTGTCACAGTGTATCTCAGAGATTCAGGGAGAGTCAGAAAGTATCACAATCTGTCAGTGAGTGTCACAGTGTGTCTCAGAGAGCGGCACAGTGTGTCAGAGTCTCTCAGAGAGTGTCACAGTGTGTCTCAGAGACGCAGAGAGTGTCAGATAATGTTTCAGTGTGTCACAGTCTCTCAGAGAGTGTCAGTGTATCTCAGAGAGTGTCAGATAGGATCGGAGAGTGTCACAGTGCATCTCAAAGTGTCAGAGAGTGTTACAGTGTGTCTGAGAGAGTGTCAGACAGAGTCAGAGAGTGTAACAATGTGTCGAAGAGAGTTTCAGAGAGTGTCACAGTTTGTCTCAGAGAGTGTCACAGTATTTCATACTGTGCCTCAGAGAGTGTCAGAGAGAGTCAGTGTGTGTCACAGTGTGTCTCAGAGAGCGGCACAGTGTGTCTCAGAGACGCAGAGAGTGTCAGATAATGTTTCAGTGAGTCACAGTCTCTCAGAGAGTGTCACAGTGTGCCTCAGAAAGAGTCAGAGAGTGTCACGGTATGTCTCAGAGAGTCAGGGATTGGCAGAAACTGTCTCAAAGAACGTCACAGTGTGTCACCGTCTGTCAGAGAGTGTCTCAGAGTGTTTCAGATGTGCTAGAAAGTGTCACAGTATGTCACAGAGAGTGTCAGAGAGTGTCGCAGTGTGTCTCTGCCCGTGTCAGAGAGTGTCACAGTGTGTCTCAGAGAGTGTCACAGTGTGTTGGAGAGTGTCAGAGAGTGTCACAGTGTGCCTCAGAGAGTGTCAGATAGGATCAGAGAGTGTCACAGTGCATCTCAAAGTTTGAGAGAGAGTCAGCGAGTGTCACAGTGTGTCTAAGAGAGTTTCAGAGAGAGTCAGAGAGTGTCACCTTGTGTCTCAGTGAGTGACACAGTGTGACTCAGAGAGTTAGGGAGAGTCAGAAAGTGTCACAGTCGGTGTCAGAGTGTGTCACAGTGTGTCACCGTCTGTCAGAGTGTCACAGAGTGTTTCAGATGTGCTAGAAAGTGTCACAGTATGTCACAGAGAGTGTCAGAGTGTCACAGTGTGTTGGAGAGTGTCGGGGAGTGTCACAGTGTGTATCAGAGAGTGCCAGAGTGTGTTGGAGAGTGTCAGAGAGTGTCACAGTGTGTCTCTGCCTGTGTCAGAGAGTGTCTCAGTGTGTTTCAGAGAGTGTCAGAGAGTGTCACATTGTCTCACAGTCTGACAGAGAGTTTCACAGTGTGTCTCAGTGAGTGACAGATAGGATCAGAGAGTGTCGCAGTGTGTTGGAGAAAGTGCCAGAGAGTGTCGCAGCGTGTCTCAGCGTGTGTCAGAGAGTGCCACAGAGAGTTTCAGAGAGAGTCACAGAGTGTCAGAGTGTGTCGCAGTGATTCAGGGAGAGTCCGAAAGTGTCACAATCAGTCAGCGTGTGTCACAGTGTGTTTCAGAGAGAGTCAGAGAGTGTCATAGTGTATCTCAGAGTGTCAGATAGGATCAGAGAGTGTCAGAGTGCATCTCAAAGTTTCAGAGAGAGTCAGAGAGTGTCACAGCATGTCTACGAGAGTTTTAGAGAGAGTCAGAGAGTGTCACAGTGTGTCTCTGCCTGTGTCAGAGAGTGTCACATTGTGTCTCAGAGAGTGTTACAGTATGTTGGAAAGTGTCAGAGAGTGTCACAGTGTGTCTCTGTCTGTGTCAGAGAGTGTCACATTGTGTCTCAGAGAGTGTCACAGTATGTTGGAAAGTGTCAGAGAGTGTCACAGTGTGTCTCTGCCTGTGTCAGAGAGTGTCACAGTGTGTCTCAGAGAGTGTCACAGTATGTTGGAAAGTGTCAGAGAGTGTCACAGTGTGTCTCTGTCTGTGTCAGAGAGTGTCACAGTGTGTTTCAGAGAGTGTTTTAGTGTGTCACAGACTGTCAGAGAGTGTCACAGTGTGCCTCTGAGAGAGTCAGATAGTGTCACAGTGTGTTTCAGTGTATCACAGTCTGTCAGAGAGTGTAACGGTGCACCTCAGAGAGAGTCAGAGAGTGTCACAATGTGTCACAGTGAGTGTCAGATACGATCAGAGGGTGTCGCAGTGTGTTAGAGAAAGAGCCAGAGAGTGTCACAGTGTGTCACAGCGTGTGTCAGAGTGTCACAGAGAGTTTCAGAGAGTGTCACAGTGTGTCTCAGCGTGTGTCAGAGAGTGCCACAGAGAGTTTCAGAGAGAGTCACAGAGTGTCAGAGTGTGTCTCAGTGATTCAGGGAGAGTCCGAAAGTGTCACACTCAGTCAGCGTGTGTCACAGTGTGTTTCAGAGAGAGTCAGAGAGTGTCATAGTGTATCTCAGAGTGTCAGATAGGATCAGAGAGTGTCAGAGTGCATCTCAAAGTGTCAGAGAGAGTCAGAGAGTGTCACAGCATGTCTAAGAGAGTTTTAGAGAGAGTCACAGAGTGTCACAGTGTGTCTCTGCCTGTGTCAGAGAGTGTCACAGCATGTCTAAGAGAGTTTTAGAGAGAGTCAGAGAGTGTCACAGTGTGTCTCTGCCTGTGTCAGAGAGTGTCACATTGTGTCTCAGAAAGTGTCACAGTATGTTGGAAAGTGTCAGAGAGTGTCACAGTGTGTCTCTGCCTGTGTCAGAGAGTGTCACAGTGTGTCTCAGAGAGTGTCACAGTATGTTGTAAAGTGTCAGAGAGTGTCACAGTGTGTCTCTGCCTGTGTCAGAGAGTGTCACAGTGTGTCTCAGAGAGTGTCACAGTCTGTTGGAAAGTGTCAGAGAGTGTCACAGTGTGTCTCTGCCTGTGTCAGAGAGTGTCACAGTGTGTTTCAGTGAGTGTTTTAGTGTGTCACAGACTATCAGAGAGTGTCACAGTGTGCCTCTGAGAGAGTCAGATAGTGTCACAGTGTGTTTCCGTGTATCACAGTCTGTCAGAGAGTGTAACAGTGCACCTAGGAGAGAGTCAGTGAGTGTCACAATGTGTCACAGTGAGTGTCAGATACGATCAGAGGGTGTCGCAGTGTGTTAGAGAAAGTGCAGAGAGTGTCACAGTGTGTCACAGCGTGTGTCAGAGTGTCACAGAGAGTTTCAGAGAGTGTCACAGTGTGTCTCAGCGTGTGTCAGAGAGTGCCACAGAGAGTTTCAGAGAGAGTCACAGAGTGTCAGAGTGTGTCTCAGTGATTCAGGGAGAGTCCGAAAGTGTAACAATCAGTCAGCGTGTGTCACAGTATGTTTCAGAGAGAGTCAGAGAGTGTCATAGTGTATCTCAGAGTGTCAGATAGGATCAGAGAGTGTCAGAGTGCATCTCAAAGTGTCAGAGAGAGTCAGAGAGTGTCACAGCATGTCTAAGAGAGTTTTAGAGAGAGTCAGAGAGTGTCACAGTGTGTCTCTGCCTGTGTCAGAGAGTGTCACAGCATGTCTAAGAGAGTTTTAGAGAGAGTCAGAGAGTGTCACAGTGTGTCTCTGCCTGTGTCAGAGAGTGTCACATTGTGTCTCAGAAAGTGTCACAGTATGTTGGAAAGTGTCAGAGAGTGTCACAGTGTGTCTCTGCCTGTGTCAGAGAGTGTCACAGTGTGTCTCAGAGAGTGTCACAGTATGTTGTAAAGTGTCAGAGAGTGTCACAGTGTGTCTCTGCCTGTGTCAGAGAGTGTCACAGTGTGTCTCAGAGAGTGTCACAGTATGTTGGAAAGTGTCAGAGAGTGTCACAGTGTGTCTCTGTCTGTGTCAGAGAGTGTCACAGAGAGTGTCACAGTATGTTGGAAAGTGTCAGAGAGTGTCACAGTGTGTCTCTGTCTGTGTCAGAGAGTGTCACAGTGTGTTTCAGAGAGTGTTTTAGTGTGTCACAGACTATCAGAGAGTGTCACAGTGTGCCTCTGAGAGAGTCAGATAGTGTCACAGTGTGTTTCAGTGTATCACAGTCTGTCAGAGAGTGTAACAGTGCACCTCAGAGAGTGTCAGAGAGTGTCACAATGTGTCACAGTGAGTGTCAGATACGATCAGAGAGTGTCGCAGTGTGTTAGAGAAAGTGCCAGAGTGTCACAGTTTTTCACAGCTTGTGTCAGAGTGTCACAGAGAGTTTCAGAGAGTGTCACAGTGTGTCTCAGAGAGTCAGAGAGAGAGTCAGAAAGTGTCACAGTCTGTCTTTGAGAGTGTCTCAGTGTGTCACAGTCTGTCAGAGAGTGTCACAGTGTGTCTCAGAGAAAGTCAGATAGGATTAGACAGTGTCACAGTGCATCTCAAAGTTTCAGAGAGAGTCAGAGAGTTTTACATTGTGTCTGAGAAAGTGTCATGGAGAGTCGGAGAGTGTTACAGTGTGTCTGAGAGAGCGTCAGAGATTCGGAGAGTTTCACTTTGTGTCTCAGTGAGTGACACAGTGTGACTTATAGAGTCAGGGAGAGTCAGCAAGTGTCGCAGTCGGTCTCAGAGAGTGTTACAGTGTGTCACCGTCTGTCAGAGAGTATCACAGAGTGTTTCAGATGTGCTAGAAAGTGTCACAGTATGTCACAAAGCGTGTCGGAGACTGTCACAGTGTGTATCAGAGAGTGTCACAGTATGTTGGAGAGTGTCAGAGAGTGTCACAGTGTGTCTCTGCCTGTGTCAGAGAGTGTCTCAATGTGTTTTAGAGAGTGTCAGAGAGTGTCACAGTGTGTCTCAGAGAGCAGCACAGTGTGTCACAGTCTCTCAGAGAGTGTCACATTGTGTTTCAGAGAGAGTCAGAGAGTGTCACAGTGTGTCTCAGAGAGTCAGAGAGTGTCACAGTGTGTCTCAGAGTGGCAGAGAGAGTCAGATAGTGTTTCAGTGTCAGTCTGTCAGACAGTGTCACAGTGTGTATCAGAGAGTGTCACAGTGTGTTTCAGATGTGCTAGAAAGTGTCTCAGTGTGTTTCAGAGAGTGTCAGAGAGTGTCACATTGTGTCACAGTCTGTCACAGAGTGTCACAGTCTATCACAGTCTCTCAGAGAGTATTTCAGTGTGTCCCAGTCTGTCAGAGAGTGTCACAGTGTGCCTCAGAGGGTATCAGAGAGTGTCAAAGTGTGTCTCAGTGAGTGACAGATAGGATCAGAGAGTGTTGCAGTGTGTTGGAGAAAGTGCCAGAGACAGTCACAGTGTGTCTCAGCGTGTGTCAGAGAGTGTCGCAGTGTGTTAGAGAAAGTGCCAGAGAGTGTCAGATTGTGTCTCAGCGTTTGTCAGAGAGTGCCACAAAGAGTTTCAGAGAGAGTCAGAGAGTGTCACAGTGTGTCTCAGAGATTCAGGGAGAGTCCGAAAGTGTCATAATCTGTCAGCGAGTGTCACAGTGTGTTTCAGAGAGAGTCAGAGAGTGTCATAGTGTATCTCAGAGAGTGTCAGGTAGGATCAGAGAGTGTCACAGTGCATCTCAAAGTGTTAGAGAGAGTCAGAGAGTGTCGCAGTGTGTCATACAGTGCCTCAGAGTGTGTCAGAGAGAGTCAGTGTGTGTCACATTATTTCTCAGAAAGAGTCAGAGAGTGTCACAGGGTGTCTCAGAGAGCGTCACAGTGTGTCACAGTCTCTCAGAGAGTGTAACATTGTGTTTCAGAGAGAGTCAGAGAGTGTCACAGTGTGTTTCAGTGTATCACAGTCTGTCAGAGAGTGTCACAGTGCCCCTCAGACAGTGTCACAGTGTGTCTCTGCCTGTGTCAGAGTGTCACAGTGTGTCTCAGAGAGTGTCACAGTATGTTGGAAAGTGTCAGAGAGTGTCACAGTGTATCTCTGCCTGTGTCAGAGAGTGTCACAGTGTGTTTCAGAGAGTGTCAGAAAATGTCACAGACTGTTAGATAGTGTGACAGTGTGTCTCAGAGAGTGTCACAGTGTGTCACAGTCTGTCAGAAAAGGTTACAATGTATTTCAGAGATTGTCAGAGAGAATCAGAGAGTGTCACATTGTGTCAAAGTCTGTCAGAGAGTGTCACAGTGTGTCTCAGAGAGTGTCCCAGTCTGTCACAGTCTCTCAGAGAGGATTTCAGTGTGTCACAGACTGTCAGAGAATGTCACAGTGTGCCTCAGAGAGAGTCAGAGAGTGTCACAGTGTGCCTCAGTGAGTGAGACAGTGTGTCTTAGAGAGTCAGGGAGAGTCAGAAAGTGTCACAGTCGGTGTCAGAGAGTGTCACAGTGTGTCACCGTCTGTCAGAGAGTGTCACAGAGTGTTTCAGATGTGCTAGAAAGTGTCACAGTATGTCAGAGGGAGTGTCAGAGAGTGTCACAGTGTGTCTCAGAGAGTGTCACAGTGTGTTGGATTCAGAGAGTGTCACAGTCTGTCTTAGTGAGTATCACAGTGTGTCTCAGAGAGTCAGAGAGAGTCAGAAAGTGTCACAGTGTGTCTCAGTGAGTGTCACAGTATGTCTCAGAGAGTCAGAGAGTGTCACAGCCTGTCTCAGAGAGTGTCAGATAGGATCAGAGAGTGTCGCAGTGTGTTGGGGAAAGTGCCAGAGTGTGTCACAGTGTGTTTCAGAGAATGTCAAAGAGTGTCACAGAGAGTTTCAGAGTCAGAGAGTGTCACAGTGTATCTCAGAGAGTCAGAGAGAGAGTCAGAAAGTGTCACAATCTGTCTTTGAGAGTGTCTCAGTGTGTCACAGTCTGTCAGAGAGTGTCACATTGTGTCTCAGAGAGTGTCAGATAGGATTAGACAGTGTCACAGTGCATCTCAAAGTATCAGAGGGAGTTAAAGAGTGTTACAGTGTGTCTGAGAGAGTGTCATGGAGAGTCAGAGAGTGTTACAGTGTGTCTGAGAGAGTGTCAGAGAGAGTAAGAGAGTGTCACTTTGTGTCTCAGTGAGTGACACAGTGTGTCTCAGAGAGTCAGGGAGAGTCAGAAAGTGTCACAGTCGGTCTCAGAGAGTGTTACAGTGTGTCACCGTCTGTCAGAGATTGTCACCCAGTGTGTCAGATGTGCTAGAAAGTGTCACAGTGAGTCTCAGAGAGTGTCATAATGTGTTGGAGAGTTTCAGAGAGTGTCACAGTGTGTCTCAGAGTGTCACAGTGTGTTGGAGATTGTCAGAGAGTGTCACAGTGTGTCTCTGCCTGCATCAGAGAGTGTCACAGTTTGTCTCAGAGAGTGTCACAGTCTGTCACAGTCTCTCAGAGAGTGTTTCAGTGTGTCACAGTCTGTCAGAGAGTGTCACAGTGTGCCTCAGAGAGAGTCAGAGAGTGTAACAGTGTGTTTCAGTGTATCACATTCTGTCAGAGAGTGTCACAGTGTGCCTCAGAGAGAGTCAGAGAGCGTCACAGCCTGTCTCAGAGAGTGTCAAATAGGATCAGAGAGTGTCGCAATGTGTTGGAGAAAGTGCCAGAGAGTGTCACAGTGTGTTTCAGTGTATCACAGTTTGTCAGAGAGTGTCACAGTGCGCCTCAGTGAGTGTCACAGTGTGTCTCAGAGAGTCAGAGAGAGACGGAAAGTGTCACAGTCTGTCTCAGAGTGTCAGATAGGATCTGAGAATCTCGCAGTGCGCTGGACAAAGTGCCAGACAGTGTCACAGTGTGTCTCAGCGTGTGTCAGAGAGTGTCACAGAGAGTTTCAGAGTGAGTCAAAGAGTGTCACAGTGTATCTCAGAGATTCAGGGAGAGTCAGAAAGTATCACAATCTGTCAGTGAGTGTCACAGTGTGTCTCAGAGAGCGGCACAGTGTGTCAGAGTCTCTCAGAGAGTGTCACAGTGTGTCTCAGAGACGCAGAGAGTGTCAGATAATGTTTCAGTGTGTCACAGTCTCTCAGAGAGTGTCAGTGTATCTCAGAGAGTGTCAGATAGGATCGGAGAGTGTCACAGTGCATCTCAAAGTGTCAGAGAGTGTTACAGTGTGTCTGAGAGAGTGTCAGACAGAGTCAGAGAGTGTAACAATGTGTCGAAGAGAGTTTCAGAGAGTGTCACAGTTTGTCTCAGAGAGTGTCACAGTATTTCATACTGTGCCTCAGAGAGTGTCAGAGAGAGTCAGTGTGTGTCACAGTGTGTCTCAGAGAGCGGCACAGTGTGTCTCAGAGACGCAGAGAGTGTCAGATAATGTTTCAGTGAGTCACAGTCTCTCAGAGAGTGTCACAGTGTGCCTCAGAAAGAGTCAGAGAGTGTCACGGTATGTCTCAGAGAGTCAGGGATTGGCAGAAACTGTCTCAAAGAACGTCACAGTGTGTCACCGTCTGTCAGAGAGTGTCTCAGAGTGTTTCAGATGTGCTAGAAAGTGTCACAGTATGTCACAGAGAGTGTCAGAGAGTGTCGCAGTGTGTCTCTGCCCGTGTCAGAGAGTGTCACAGTGTGTCTCAGAGAGTGTCACAGTGTGTTGGAGAGTGTCAGAGAATGTCACACTGTGTCTGAGAGAGTGTCACAGTGTGTTGGAGCGTGTCAGAGAGTGTCACAGTGTGTCTATGCCTGTGTCAGAGAGTGTCAGAGGGTGTCAGAGAGTGTCACATTGTGACCCAGTGTGTCGGAGCGTGTCATAGTGTGTCTCTGCCTGTGTCAGAGAGTGTCCCAGTGTGTTTCAGTGAATGTCAGAGAGCGTCACAGTGTGTCTCAGGGAGTGTCACAGTCTGTCGCAGTCTCTTAGAGAGTGTTTTAGTGTGTCACAGTCTAAAACAGAGTTTCACAGTGTGTCTCTACCTGTGTCAGAGTGTGTCATAGTGTGTTTCTGTCTGTGTCAGAGAGTGTCACAGTGTGTTTCAGAGAGTGTCAGAGAGTGTCTTATTGTGGCACAGTCTGTCAGAGAGTGTCACAGTGTGTTTCAGAGAATGCCAGAGAGTGTCACAGTGTGTCTCAGAGAGCGTCAGAGTGAGTCAGAGAGTGTCACAGTATGTCATACTGTGCCTCAGAGAGAGTCAGTGAGTGTCACAGTGTGTCTCACAGAGAGTCAGAGAGTGTCATAGTCTATCTCAGAGAGTGTCACAGTGTGTCTTCGGTAGTCAGAGAGAGACTGAAAGTGTCACAGTGTATCTCAGAGAGTGTCACAGTGTCGCAGAAAATGTCACCGTGTGTCAGAATGTGTCACCGTAGTTCAGAGAGTGTCATCGTGTGTCTCAGAAATTGTCACTGTCTGTCACAGTCTGTTAGAGAGTGTTACAGTGTTTCTCACAGAATGTCAGAGAGTGTCACATTGTGTCGCCGAGAGAGTCAGAGAGTGTCACAGTGTGTCTCAGAAAGTGTCAGAGAATGTCACCGTGTGTCTCAGAGAGTGTCACAGTGTGTTGGAGAGTGTCAGAGAGTGTCACAGTGTGTCTCAGAGAGTGTCACAGTGTGTCTCAGAGAGTGTCAGGGGGTGTCACAGAGAGTGTCAGGGGGTGTCACAGTGTGTCTCAGAGAGCGTCACAGTGTGTTGGAGAGTGTCAGAGAGTGTCACAGTGTGTCTCTGCCTGTGTCAGAGAGTGTCACAGTGTGTCTCTGCCTGTGTCAGAGAGTGTCACCATGTGTCTCAGAGACCGTCACAGTGTGTTGGAGAGTGTCAGACAGTGTCACAGTGTGTCTCTGAGAGTGTCACAGTGTGTTGGAGAGTGTCAGGGAGTGTCACAGTGTGTCTCCGAGAGCGTCACAGTGTGTTGGAGAGTGTCAGAGAGTGTCACAGTGTGTCTCTGCCTGTGTCAGAGAGTGTCACAGTGTGTCTCTGAGAGGGTCACAGTGTGTTGGAGGGTGTCAGGGAGTGTCACAGTGTGTCTCAGAGAGTCAGAGAGTGTCACAGTATGTCTCTGCCAGTGTCAGAGAGTGTCACCATGTGTCTCAGAGAGCGTCACAGTGTGTTGGAGAGTGTCAGACAGTGTCACAGTGTGTCTCTGAGAGTGTCACAGTCTGACACAGTCACTCAGAGTGTGTTTCAGTGTGTCACAGTCTGTCAGAGAGTGTCACAGTGAGCCTCAGAGAAAGTCAGAGAGGGTCACAGTGTCTCTCAGTGACTGTCACAGTGTGTCTCAGAGAGTGTCAGGGGGTGTCACAGAGAGTGTCAGGGGGTGTCACAGTGTGTCTCAGAGAGCGTCACAGTGTGTTGGAGAGTGTCAGAGAGTGTCACAGTGTGTCTCTGCCTGTGTCAGAGAGTGTCACAGTGTGTCTCTGCCTGTGTCAGAGAGTGTCACCATGTGTCTCAGAGAGCGTCACAGTGTGTTGGAGAGTGTCAGACAGTGTCACAGTGTGTCTCTGAGAGTGTCACAGTGTGTTGGAGAGTGTCACAGTGTGTCTCCGAGAGCGTCACAGTGTGTTGGAGAGTGTCAGAGAGTGTCACAGTGTGTCTCTGCCTGTGTCAGAGAGTGTCACAGTGTGTCTCTGAGAGGGTCACAGTGTGTTGGAGGGTGTCAGGGAGTGTCACAGTGTGTCTCAGAGAGTCAGAGAGTGTCACAGTATGTCTCTGCCAGTGTCAGAGAGTGTCACCATGTGTCTCAGAGAGCGTCACAGTGTGTTGGAGAGTGTCAGACAGTGTCACAGTGTGTCTCTGAGAGTGTCACAGTCTGACACAGTCACTCAGAGTGTGTTTCAGTGTGTCACAGTCTGTCAGAGAGTGTCACAGTGAGCCTCAGAGAAAGTCAGAGAGGGTCACAGTGTCTCTCAGTGACTGTCACAGTGTGTCTCAGCGAGTCAGAGAGAGTCGGAAAGTGTCACAGTCTCTCTCAAAGAGAGTCACAGTGTGTCACCGTCTGTCAGAGTGTGTCACAGAGTGCTTCAGATGTGCTGGAAAGTGTCACTGTATGTCATAGATAGTGTCAGAGTGTGTCTTAGAAAGTGTCACAGTGTGTTGGAGAGTGTCAGAGAGTGTCACATTGTGTCACAGTTTGTCAGATAGTGTCACAGTGTGTCTCTACCTGTGCCAGAGAGTGTCAGAGAGTGTCACAATGTGTCTCAGAGAGTGTTTCAGTGTGTCACAGTTTGTCAGAGTGTCACAGTGTGTTTCTGCCCGTGTCAGAGAGTGTCACAGTGTGTTTCAGAGAGTGACAGAGAGTGTCTCATTGTGTCACAGTCTGTCAGAGAGTGTCACAGTGTGTTTCAGAGAATGTCAGAGTGTCACAGTGTGTTTCAGTGTACCACAGTCTTTCAGAGAGTGCCACAGTGTGCCTCAGAGAGAATCAGAGATGTCCCAGTATGTTTCAGTGTATCACAGTCTTTCAGAGAGTGTCACAGTGCGCCTCAGAGAGAGTCAGATAGTATCACAGTGTCTCTCAGTGAGAGTCACAGTCTGTCTCAGAGTCAGACAGAGTCAGAAAGTGTCACATTCTGTCTCATAGAGGTTCAGATAGGATCAAAGAGTGTCGCAGTGTGTTGGACAAAGTGCCAGAGAGTTTGACAGTGTGTTTCAGTGTGTGTCAGAACCTCACAGAGAGTTTCAGAGAGAGTCAGAGAGTGTCACAGTGTATCTCAGCGTGTGTCAGAGAGTGCCACAGAGAGTTTCATAGAGTGTCACAGTGTGTCTCAGAGATTCAGGGGAGTCAGAGAGTGTCACAATCTGTCAGCGAGTGTCACAGTGTGTTTCAGAGAAATTTAGAGAGTGTCACAGTGTGTCTCAGAGAGTATCAGATAGGATCAGAGAGTGTCAAAGTGCATCTCAAAGTGTCAGAGAACGCCAGATAGTGTCACGGTGCATCTGAGAGAGTGTCAGAAAGAGTCAGAGAGTGTCACAGTGTGTCTGAGAGATTCAGAGAGAGTCAGAGAGTGTCACAGTGTGTCTCAGTGAGTGTCACAGTGTGTCCCAGACAGTCAGAGAGAAAGAGAGTCAGAAAGTGTCACAATCTGTCTATGGAAAATTTGAGAGAGTCACCTGTCTATGGAAAATCAGACAAAGTCATCCTCGATATAATATGAAGATTCAGCCCTCCCAATCTTCTGTGTGAGAAAATTCCCACTTGAATGAATTCCCATTTTGTTAATTTCTCTTCACTCCAGTTCTGACTGAGGTTGGAGGGTGTCACTGTTTCCATTTCTAGTCCCACTCCTCCACTGCTCACAACAAATTTTGAATTTAACCAGGTTGGCGATATGGCCGATGATAAAGGTCTAATATTGGTTCATGTTCAGTTATCAGAACGAGCCAGTTGGATTTCTTCAGTTAGCTACAAGTAATTAACAGAGCTAACTGAGGAATATGATGGATATGTGGTTAGCACTGCGGCCGGACATCATCAAGGAGCTGGGTCCAATTCCAACCTCAGGTGAGTTTGAACATTCTCCACGTATCTCTGTGGGTTCCCTACTAATGCTCCAGTTTCCTCCCAGAGTACAAAGATGTGCAGCTTAGAGTGGATTGGCCATGCTCGATTGCCCATTGTTGAGAGAGCGTCCCCTTCATGGTAACCTCTGTCAGTATGGGGGAATTGAACCTGCACTGCTGGCCTCCCTCTGCATCACAGACCAGCCGTCCAGCCAACTGCGTGGGAGACAGTGTAACTGTTACAGACAGAAACAAGGACAGGCAAAGGGCAAGAGAAACTTTCATAATAAGGAAAATGGTACAATTCAGATAACAGTCCAGATAACAGTTGAGGATGAAAAGTTCTCTGCTCAAAATTGTATTTCGTAACGGGACAAGTGTTTAGAAGCAGTGTTTGGCTGAATACAATAAAGTGAGACAAAGTGAAATAGCCAGACTTACTAATTGTGATTGGATATAAAATAAGTGCATATTTTTGCAGGACCTCGCGGGGTTGAATGACTGAAAGTTCCTGTACCTGAAAATGAGAATTCTTTGGAACACTATCTGGAATTATCCAAATTCAAAGTGTGTGTGTGCGTGTGTGTGTGTGTGAGAGAGAGAGAGAGAGAGAAAGGGAGAGACCGCAGATACTGCACTGAGCTGGGTGGTGAGCTCAGACCATGCTCAGGCCTCCTCTGGTAAGAGAATGGACCCCCTGTTCTAACCCATCCACAAGGACCTCTGTGCCCCTGTTGAAAAGTCGTGGTGTTAGTTCCCCTTACCTGCCATGTTCGGGGTCAACTATGCAGGGTGGCTCCAAACTGAGGAATTACAACAGTGTGCCCATTGGCCTTTGAAAGATGGCACCAGTGTCAGTGATCATAGAATAGCCAGGGACATCAGTGCGATGGTGAGTCCCGTTGGAGAAAGTGAGGTCTGCAGATGCTGGAGATCAAAGTTGAAACTTTATTGCTGGAACAGCACAGCAGGTCAGGCAGCATCCAGGGAACAGGAGATTCGACGTTTCGGGCACAGGCCCTTCTTCAGGAATGAGCAGAGAGTGTTCAGCAGGAGAAGATAAAAGGTAGGGAGGAGGGACTTGGAGGAGGGGAGTTGGAAATGTGATAGGTGGAAAGAGGTCAAGGTGAGGGTGATAGGTCGGAGTAGGGTGGAGGCGGAGAGGTCAAGAAGAAGACTGCAGGTCAGGAAGGCGGTGCCGGGCTGGAAGGATCCGGCTGAGACAAGGTGGGGGGAGGGGGGATGAAGAAACTGGTGAAGTCCAAGTTCATCCCCTGCGGTTGGAGGGTTCCCAGTCGGAAGATAAGACGCTCCTCCTCCGACCGTCGGGTTGTTGTGGTTTGGCGGTGGATGAGTCCAATGACCTGCATATCCTCGGTGGAGTGGGAGGGGGAGTTGAAATGCTGTGCCACAGGTTGGTTGGGTTGGTTCGTCCGGGTGGCCCAGAGGTGCTCCCTGAATCGCTCCGCAAGTAGGCGGCCTGTCTCCCCAATATAGAGGAGGCCACACCGGCTGCAGCGGATGCAGTAGATGATGTGGGTGGAGGTGCAGGTGAATCTGTGGCGGATATGGAAGTTTCCCTTGGGGCCTTGGAGAGAAGTGAGGGGGGAGGTGTGGGCGCAAGTGTTGCACCTCCTGCGGTTGCAAGGGAAGGTGCCGGGAGTGGTGGTTGGTGAGTCCCTCCAGCCATATTGGGTTGGAGAATTGGGGTGGCATTGAATGCGAGGAACACTATGAGATTGAGTGGGTAGTTAATGAGGTGAGTTCGATTAAATAGCCCCATGAAACTAGTTCAGTCTCGTACATACAATCCCTCTGTCACACTCAATGAAAATGTTACTGAGACAAACTATTGTTAGATTCAGTCCAATGAATCGAAGACTCTGCTGGCCCCACACCCAGTTACAAAGTTGCAGAATAAATGTTCATCTAAAACTCTCCCTCATCTTTATTGACGCTAATATCCCCTTCAACTATCATTCCTAGGAATACTGGCTCATGTTGCAGGATGCTGTCGAAATGTCCTCATTTCAGCATTCTGAAACCTGTGATCTTACTGGAAATTATCTCTCAATCTCCCTTTCGCTTTTTTCCCCCAAATCTTTTTGATTGTTGGTAGTTAAACTGATTTAACCACCATCCCTCTCTGGTAGGAACTAGGGAATACGGACTAGGCAATAAGGGCTCTGTATCGGAGTGATCTTGTAACTAGACGGGTAATTCAGAGGCACGGGCTGTGACTCCAAGGCAGTGTTTAAAACCGTACCACAGCCGATGATAGGGCTTAAATTTGAATGACAAAAATTGGAATGAAAGCTAATTTCACTCATGGAAACCAGAAACCGTTCAGATTTATTTTTATTATTTCACTGATAGTCTTTGCTAAAGAAACTTAACATTATTACCCAGTGTGAACTCAGTGTGACTTCAGACCCACAACAACATTGTTGGCTCCATTTTGTCTTGACAAATGGCCACGTAGTCAAGGACAATTAGTGATGGACAACAAATGCTGCCCTTGCCAGTGATGCTTGCATCCCGAGAAACAACAGCATTAAAGGTGAAATAAACCAAGGAACGGTGGGTGCTAGAGATTGAAAATAAAATTCTCCAGCGTCTAAACGTGTTGGAGAATCTCGCAGGTATGGCAGCCTCTGTCAGGAGAAATGCAGATAACGTTTTGAGTCCAGTGACCCTGTTTCACAACTGAAAGCAAACTGTGAAATAATATTGTTTATCCTGGTATCATGGATGGTTGGGTTGGAGAGAGAGAGGTTGGGGCCAGGTTTAAATTGAATGGATGGAGAAATGGCCGAAAAAGAGAGGAAAAGAAATGGAAAGTGAGCAAAAGGATTACTGATGATGAACTGAAAGGAAAACAAAATGGCAAGTTATCCTCACATTTCCCCATTTTCCCATATTCCTGAATTTCGCCTCCATTTATATTTGTCCCTGATTAAAGTGAGTTAGGTTCCCTGTATCTCTCTTCTCTGAGTGTGATGATCAAATCCATTAGCAATATTGGTGCTGCCCTGATAGTTGCTGAGATATAGAGAAAGGTAATGTTACATTGTCAACTGATTCTGTGGAGAGAGATACAGTTACTGCGGGAGTGTGCAGAGATGCAACGGCCTTCTCAACCAGGAAGAGAAACTCAGGAGTGGAAATAGTTTTCAACACTGAGCGCGTTCACGTTCCATGTGGGGAATTGACTTGTTCCTGTCATTGGAAAATCAGTGGAGTTTCTGTGGATGCCTATCTCGGGTTTGTATTGTCAGCTGCGGGGTCTGGTGACCCCACTCTATACACTGCATTTACAGAGTGCCTGGGTCCATGGTAAACAAATGGAGATGAGGCTCCACAGAAAGGAAGCTCTTTGAATAGGGAGGTGCAGGACAGTACATTATCTCTCCTGGGATTTCCCGGGACATTTGTCTAAGCTGGACCAGGTATCAGGAATGAAACCAGTTTGTTTCAAAATTGAGGTGGTCACTGAGCTGTGCCCCCTCCTTCAGTGTACTGTGCAGCCTCACACACCAGTGACAGGACTGTGCTGATGCTCATCATGAATTAAACTGGGTTAATTCTGGAAATTTCCAGGCAGGAGTGAGTAACATATCCATCACCACCGGAGTTCAGTCTTCCGATATATTCACTGGCTGGCAGAAACCATCTCTTCGCTGAGAACAATATGTTGTGTCCATCTCCCTGAGGAAGATACAGAACGAAATTTCTAAAAATACAAGGGAACAGAGTGACTGGTGAAAATGGGGAACAGCAGGAAATTAGAATTAATAAAAGGTACGTCTTTCAAAATCTCATTGAATTTAAGGTTGGTATATTGCTGCATCTGATGAGCTACATCCCAGAATATTGAGGAGGTGGCAGTAGAGCTAGTGAAAGAATTACTGTTTATTCTTCAAAGCTGGTTAGATTCTGGAAAGGATCCTCCAGACTGGAAAGCAGCGATTGTAAACTTTAATATTTAAAACAGGACGGAGAGAGCAAACAGCAAACTAAACAGTGGTTAGCTTGATGTAAGCTGTGAGAAAAATATCGGAACCTTTTGTGAGGAATGTGATAACTGGACACTTGGAAAATAATGACATGATTCGGTAGAGTCAATCTAGATTCAGGAAGGGGAAATGATCTTGATCTTTGATAAACCTGCTGGAGTTTGTGAAGGTTGTCCGTTGTGACATCGACAATTGAGAACCAGTGGAAATGAAGTATTTCAATTTTCAGCAGACGTTTGGCATGACTGAACACGGGTGAGTAGAGAATATTAGAGTCCATGGGTAGGTAGGGTTGGAATACACCGAATGTATTAAAAGTTGGATAATCGAAAGAATGGAGAGAGTAGTATAATTATCTGGAGTGAAAGCTTTGGGATATCAGAAGGATCAGTGTTTGGGCAATAGCTCTTCGCAAAATATAAAATATTTCGGATATGAACAACAAATATCATCATTCACATTTACGTTCATTAAATAGTGAGAGGTTGGGAAGTGCTGTTGTTGAAACAGACCTGGATGTGTTTGGTCATAAGTCACAAACAGAATTTTTACGCAGCAGGAAGTAAATGATATGTGGTTCTTCATGCAAAATGATTAAAGTATCAGAGTAAATGTATCTTTCCCAATGATAGTGTTTTGTTGAGAGACTGTTAGGTGTATTGTGTACAGGTTGAATCAGCTTTATAAATAATGATCTTGTCAGCGATTCAGTCCAAAGGGGTTTCACCAGACTAAACCCTGGCATGATGTTACCATGTGGAGAAAGTGAAGAAACTTGTGCTTAATAAAGTGTGTTAATGTGTTTGTGAGTTTATATTAAAAGAAAGTGCTGAAGCACATTGAGTGTTGAAGATACAAAATTGCCTTATTCGATCAATTAAAGGAATGCCCAGGCAAATTCACATTTCCTATGTATTGGAATGCAAATATATCCACTGTAAATATATTGGATGGTGCCTGTTCTAGTCCAGGAGAGATCTGCCCAGCAACAGCATGTTGATTCCGGTTTTTGAGGGTGGCGGTGGTGGGAGGTTCGGTTGGTTACTGTATTGCAAACGGGCAAGGCAGCAGAATCATCTAGCCTGCGATAAGAAAACATGCATCATTCTCCCTCACGACTAATTTTCCGAGAGCAATTGATGTGATCAATAGCCAACGGTGCCAATATCCAATCCAGTCCAGTAGTTTTTGTGAACTGAAGGAAACATACTGAAAGGGGTTGAATGGAGGTGTCTGTTCAGTGACTGTGATTGATGCCAGTCTCCATGGATCCTAGTTATGTCACTGGATGTTTTCCGTCTCCTATTAGTAAGGGGCCTCCTGCAATGGTTTATGCCATTGTAGCAGCAGATGCATCAACTCCAACGCTCAAAGGGATCAGCAGCTGCGGAGACAGAAAAAGGAGATTTAAACATCTCAGTATAGTCTGGAATGATCCATTAATGGATCAGAATCTGAGAACATTAGACTGGAATGCTGCAACAATGGACAGGAGTTTATCCGAGGGACTTTTCTATTTTTCCTGGTCTTGGTCAACATTATCATTTCGGATATATGGTGCCCTGATGATTATCCAGGCGGGTTACTATCCTATCCTCGCTATTGTTGGTGTTCCTGGTAAGTTTCTTCATCGCTATCCATTTATTAATCTCTTCAACCATGGCGAACTTCTTTGCTATTTCTGTTATCTGTATTTGACAAAGACGGAAACTATTGTCTTCAGTTTCAAATGCAAATTCCATTGATTATCCACAAATTTCAGAACAGCCCACACCCCCGCCCTCACAAACATCTGAGAACGAGACTGTTCACAATACCGAATTTAAATAAAGAAAATTCATTTATGTCTCAGTATTCTGTCCATGACAAAACCTATCCACTACCAGCTCAATTATATGCCCAGTCACCATCTTGGCTTCAATGCTGACGCTTAATAAACCATTATCTATGCTTTGGTAAAATTCAGACGTTATGGTTCGACCTCTCCTCTAAGCACTCTTTCAGTTGCAAATATTCCGATCACAACTTTGTTCTTGTCTCTAAAATAACTTAATGACAGGAACACTCTCTCAGAGCAGTAATGTCGGAAGAAATGTAATTCAGATGCACAGGTTATTACACAGAAAGACACTGTTCCACATCCTACCACGGAGGATGTCAGAAAGTAAATACAAAAGACAGGAATTGGAAATAACAACCATAACAGTTCCAGCATTTTGTCTATACGTTTATCTATTTCACTTATGTCCTTTGGTAAATAGATCTTGCGTTATTATCTGGTCTGGCTTATGATTGCTTGGTTCTGTACTGCCTGAAAGAATGACCTCGCAGTAAATGACACTTGGTTAGGTCAACAAATGCTGCCCCTGTCAACGATGCATACATTCCAAGTAATAACAAAATTAAAGGTTAAATAAAGCAAAGAATGATGCAACAGATCAGAAACAATAAAGAACGAGAAAGTGCCAGACAAACTGAGCAGATTTGGAAGCCCCCTCGGGTCGAGAGAAAAATAGAATCGGCAATTCGATTCTAATGACCATACATCAGAACTAAACACAGTTGGGAAATAGCGTGATTGATGTTGGTGACACCCAACATCTGTTATGAAGGGGACAAGGACTGAGTTGAATAGATGGAGAAAGAGAGAGAAAGAGAGAAAGAAGCAAACAAAGGAATTGTTGATGATCAGCTGGGATGGAAATAAAAAATGAAATTAAACCTTGCTTATGTTTCTCCTGTTCCCATATTACTGATAATCATCACCATGTAAGGTATATGTTAAAGTTCCTGTTTAAAGTTATTTACGTCTGTTTTTCTCTCTTCCCTGAGTGGGATCATCTTCCTTTATTCATTAATGGGATGCTGGGCCAACATTTAATTCCCTTTCCTCATTGTCCTTGAGAAGGTTTTGGTGAGCTGCCTTCCTGACCCACTGCAGTCTGTGGGCTGTAAGTAGTCAGTGCTGAGGGCCATGCGGTTTCATTTCTTTGAGGCTTTGAAGTGACTGATATAACTGAGTGGCTGGCTTGGCTATTTCAAACTGCAACTGAGAGTTCACCACATTGCTGTGGGTCTGGAGTTACATGTAAGCCCGACCAGCTGAAGATGGTAGATTTCCTTTCCTGAAGGGCATGAGGGTGCCAGGTAGGACAATCAACAATGTTTCATTGTTTCATTTGATTCTTAATTCCTGATATTTTATTGAATTCAATTTCCAACATTTGCCATTGTGGGATTCGGATCCGGTATCTGGGTCATTACCTGATTCCGTGGATTAATATTCGGAGATAATACATCTAGATCATCGCCTCCTCAGTATCTCCAGTCAACTGCACTGGCAACAGTGATGCTGTTGTTGGTGTGACTTTGCTTCATAAGGCAAATAAATGATTGGCAAAAAATGCCATCCTTCGCATTTTGTATTTATAAGAAGGCAAGATGATGGGAAGTGCTCTTGGTGAAAAGAAGCTGAATGTCCTTGATCATGAGGCACTAACAGAATTCATACAGAGCAGTAAGGTACTGGCAGGAGGGACTAGATTGGGTTGGGATATCTGGTCGGCATGGATGGGTCGGACTGAAGGATCTGTTTCCATGCTGTGCATCTCTATGACTCCATGACTCAGCAAGTAATCAGCACAATAAATGAGTAGGAACATTCATTACAAAATGATTAAAGTATAAAAGTGAAGACACCGTCCTGCAGTTGTGGAGTGTACTTGAGACAGTATTTTCTTTTATTTATAATCAATGATCTCCTTGGTAGGTGTGATGGAGTTTCACCAGACTAATCCCTGCGGTGATGGTACCATGAGCAGAGTGTGACGGAAATGAGTGTTTAATCTGTAGACACACGAAAAGAATAAAACGTGATTGCATTATCACTGGAGTGTTATGAATCAACACTCATTATTTCCAAAACACCGTGGCACAGCGGTTAGCACTGCTGCCTCACAGCGCTTGAGACCCGGGTTCAATTCCCGCCTTAGGCGACTGACTGTGTGGAGTTTGCATGTTCTCCCAGTGTCTGCGTGGGTTTCCTCCGGGTGCTCCGGTTTCCTCCCACAGTCCAAAGATGTACAGGGTCAGGTGAATTGGCCATGCTAAATTGCCCGTAGTGTTAGGTAAGGGGTAAATGTAGGGGTATGGGTGAGTTTCGCTTCGGTGGGTCGGTGTGGACTTGTTGGGCCGAAGGGCCTGTTTCCACACTGTAATGTAATCTAAAAAAAACATGGATAGCATTAGATATAACATGTTTTCCATGATATGTGTCTACACATTTGGACAAATATATAGATAGGAAAGATTTAGAAGGATATGGACCAAGCGCAGGGTAATAGGGTTAGCATGGACGGACATTTTGATTAGCATGAACCAGTTTGTGCTAATGGGCCTGTCTCAGTGCTATAGGATTCTATGACTCTATGATAGTTTACAGATCTCGATGGAGCCCCCATGTTGGTTGAGAGAGAGAGAGCTCCAGGTTCGGAAAGAACTCTCACCGTCGGGATGCACAATTGGTGTGTGACCCTGCATTGAACGTCATGTTGTTCACAAATCTGTCATCAGCCACACTCTGATAGTATTAGCCATTCCCACCAGCTTCTGACCTCCATACAGAACACTAGCCTATCTTCTCTGTCACAAACCAATGCTTTTTTGCTAAAAGCTGTTCATTGGCTCAAATAGACTCTGTTCTTGATGTTTTTCAGAGGGACAATAAAACGGGGCCAGGCTACGATCAGACATGAAAGAGATTTTCAGAGGCCTTTTATTTAAATGTAAACAGTTGAAATTACAGGCCAAAGTGGTCATGCTTTAGAAGTGACCTGGATAATGAACAGGGAGTTGTCAGCTCTTTTAGCTGACCTCGCTGAGTTGAACTGAGCTGAGCAGTATTCAGTTGAGTCTTGAACTGGGAAGTTCAACTGGGAGCTGTGTGGGAACGCTCTCTCTCTTCTGCCCTTCAGCTTCAACCTGGAAACATGCATTCCATTATAAAGTTTTCTCAAGGAAGTTTGATTATTGGGACTATTGTCTGTATTTGGAATAGCATATTTAAGTCTAGCTGGATAGGTTGAATTCTGTACGGGTTCTTTATTCTGTTCTTTGTGTTTCATTGTGTAACTTTATGAATAACGTTTTTGTCTGATTTAAAATCACCCTAGCTAAATTACTCCGGTTAATTTTCATTGGATAATTACCAAAACAAACTGCAAAGTTATGCTCTGGGCTGCTTGCTTAAGAATGTTTTGAGTGGTCTAGCCTCGTCCATAACGGACTGGGGGCTCATTGCTAGATTTTTAACAACGCGTGGGAGATGCTAGTGTATTTATTTCGGGTATTAGTTTGATTGGGTTGACAAAGCTTAGAATAGTAATGGCTAAGTCAGTTCCCAAACGTTTCCTGGGTGTGCATGCAGTGACTTTGGAAATTTTACGAAAAGTGAATAAAACCAAGTTGCAAGAATTAACGGAGAGGCTGGAATTGGAACTGACTGCATTTGTAAGGGAAGGAGAGTTAATTACAGCAGTAGCTCGTCAATTAAACTTGCTGGAGAAACCATGAGAATCAGAGATGGCAAGAATTCAGTTGCAAATGAAACATCTTGAGTTAACGTCGAGAGGTAAGGAATGGGCGGCCAAAATGAAACATTTGACTTAAGATAAAATGCAGAAGGGGGGGGTGGGGGGGTGAGAAGAGCGCAGCAGAACAGAGAGTAAAAAGAAAGAATGACAACAGGGGAGAGAGAAAGAGAGAGCATTTGAATAGCAAAAACTAACACTTAAAAAGGAAAGTCAGGGCAAAAGGCTGGAGATAACGGCTGAGGGTGCGCTTAGTAAGGAAGAGTGTGAGGATAAGCAAACCCCTGGCAGTCAGAAGCCTAGTGAGAATTTGTTTGAGTATGTTCAAGCATTGCCTCAGTTTGATGAGAAGAATGTGATGCCCTTTTCATCTCATTTGAAAAGTTGGCTAAACAAATGCAGTGGCCAGACGCAATGTGAGCTTTGTTGATCCAAAAGAAAATTGTAGGTAGGACTGGTGAGGTATTCACATCCCTGTCAGAGGAGGTATCTGGGGAGTATGAGGAGGTTAAAAAAATTATCTGCTTAGGCAACCTTTCAGGATTCTAATGACGGATCCTGGTCAAACCTACACTGAGTTTGTAAGGATCACACAGACTAATTTCGATAGTTGGATAAGAGCTTTAAAATTCAAGCGAAGCTCTCTTGCCCTTAGAGAGTTTAGTACTTGGAGGAATTCAAAAATTGACTACCTGAAGTAATGCAAACTCAGGTGGAAGAGCAGAGAGTGTAAGCAGCAAGGTTAGCTGCTGAAATGGCTGATGATTATGAACTGGTCCACAAACTTGATTTGGCTTCCAGAACCAGTTCTGGTCTCTGAGGGACAGAAATTGGAGCAAAGAGATATCCTGACGTGCAAAGGGAAAGGTAGATCACAGAGTAGATCATAAGGATAATTTACCACAGTAATAAAGAAAACTTTGGTGGGGGGGAGGGGGGGGGGAAAGGAGTTAAAATACTATGGTGTTTTAATTGTAATAAACTGGGCCACACAAAATCACAGTGTTGGTGAGCTGGGAGAAAACCAGATGTAGGATAGCTAGACAAGCCTGGGAGTTTTGTGAGACTCGTAACAAAGCGCATAAGGGAAGGTAGGCAACTGCCTCAGAGTGTACAAGATGATAAGTGGACGTGCCAAATCTGCATAAAAAACTTGCAGAAAGGGTAAAGTTTATTCACATAGGCCAGGAGTAATTAGAAAGGAGGTTCCAATATTAATTGATATAGGATCTTTTCAGTCTGTCATGCTGAGGGGTGAGGCTTTATGCACTCTTGAGAAATTATTGCCAGAAAATGTGTTGGTAGCAGGAATTCATAATGAGGAAAAAAGTGCTCAGTTATGTAAAGTGAGGCTAGAGAGTCCAGAAAAGAGTGGAGAAACTGTGGTAGGAGTACTAGACCCCTAACTCTCAGCTCCAGGAATAACATTGGTCCTTGCAAATGATACAGCTAATTCACTGGTAGGCGTGCTGCCTACTCTAGTTGAAATGCCAGTGGAGATGCAGGCAACTGAAGACCTGGGAATGTTTATCCAGGAATTTCCCCTGATTGCGTGACCAGAAGATCACAGATGCACAGGTTTAAGCAGGAGAAAAGCACAGATAAGGAAGCTGACGTAGAGTTATCCGAAAGTTTCTTTTTGATCAGATAAGTGGAACAGAGAAGGAGCAAGTAGGAAAACATGAACGTATTTTTAGCTCTGCGAAGCTGATTGAATTACAGCAGAAAAATGAGGAGTTACAAAAGTTATATCAAAAAATATTTAGAAAGAAAGAGAATGAACGTATTCCTGTATGTTATTACTTAACAAATGATGTCTTAATGCGGAGATCAGCACACACTGAAGCAGATCAGACGTGGACAGAAATTCATCAAATTGTTTTTCCTGGTGGGTATAGAAAGGAGGTGCTGCGAGTGGCACATGAGCTACCACTTGGAGATCATTTCGGGGTGAGGACATTACAGGCTGAAACACAAAGATATTTTCACTGGCCTGGACTACACAAAGATGTAGTTGAATTTTGCCAGACGTCTCAAATATATCATACAGGTAGTAAAAAAACCTGTAACTTTAATACCGATTCCAGCATTTGAGGAACCTTTCACAAGAGTCTTGATATATTGTGTAGGTCCCCTATCTGAAACAAAAAGTGGGAATAAGTATTTATTAACAATAATGGATGTGTCGACTAGATTTCCAGAGGCAGACCCATTATGCTGCATCACAGCTAAAAGAGTTCTAGAAAAAAAACTTATTTTTTAACTAGGTACGGACTACCAATAGAGATCCAGACAGATCAAACCTCACATCCGAACTATTCAAGCAGGTGATGGATAAATTTGGAATAAAGCAATTCAAATCTACTTCGTAGTATTCGGAATCACAGTGAACATGAGCGAGATGGTATCAAACAGTGAAGACCATGTTGAGGGTTTATGGTCAGGATAATCCAGATGATTGCGATAAGGAAATTCCTTTTGAACTATTTGTGATCAGAGACGCACGGAATGAATCGACCAAATTCAGACTATTTGAATAAATTTGTGGGCATGAAGTAAAGCGACCATTACCATTGGTTAAGGAGAAATTACTAAGTCAGAATTCAGAGACCACCCATTTGAACGATGTGTCAAATTTTAGGGAACGATTAAATAGAACTGGAGAGTTGGCCAGACAGCATTTAAAAGTATTGCCGCATACAATGAAACAGGAAGTGGATCAGAAATCACAAATTCGCAATTTTGCAATTGGGAATAAGGTATTGGTGTAACTTCCAGTAACAGTTGAGCCTTTAGAAGCAAGTTTTAGTGTACCTTATCAAATTGGGAAGGAATTGAATGAGGTGAACTACTCGGTACGGACTCGAGACTGGATGAAATCTCACAGAGTGTGTCATGTGAATATGCTCAACAGGTATTTTGATAGAGAAGGAAAGCAAGAGGAGAAGGTATTAATGATTTCCTCACAGAAGGAAGACCCAAGTTCAGAGGATTCTGAATTGGACATTCCTATATCAAATTGAACAATGAGAAAGTTGTCAAAAATTGGGATAAATTACTGAGTTACCTTCCACAAGAAAATCATAGTGACCTGAAAGAGTTATTACGATTTCGTGGAGAGATATGTGGAAATAAACTGGGAAGTACGAACATAATTGTGCGTGATGAAGACACAGGAGATGCTGTTCCGATTAAGCAACATCCTGAAAGGCATTCCCCTCTAAAGTTGGCACTGATTCAGAAGGAGATAGAGCACATGCTCCAAGATGGCATAATCGAAGTGAGTTACAGTGATTGGAGCTCATGTATAGCTATGGTGGCAAAGCCAGATGTTACCCAATGGCGATGTGTGGACTATCACCTAGTCAACTTCATTACAAAGACTGTTGCATATCCAATTCCATGTTTGAAGATCTGTGTCGGAAAGGTGGGAGAAGCTAATCACATTTATAAGTTATATTTGCTCAGAGGCTACTGGCAAGGATCTCTGTCAGACAGTGCAAAGGCAATTTCAGCTTTCATAACACCAATTGGACTATATCCGCTCAAAGTTGTCGCATTTGGTATGTAAAACGATCCAGTCACATTTCAGAGACAGATAATAAGGTCATTGCCAGATTACCTAACTATGTGGTGTACATTGATGACCTGGTGGTTTTTAGTCACTCATGAAAGGAACATTTACAGCATTTAGCGGTCTTGTTTGATTGACTTCAGAAGACAGGATTGTTGGTAAACCTAGATAAAAGTGAATTTGAGAAAGCCTAAGTCACATTCCTGGGTCACATTATTGGACATGGACCAATGGCCCCATGAGATACAAAAACAAAAGTAGTTCGGGAATGTTCCACACCGTCAACAAAAAAGAAATATGCATTACTACGGTTCCTGGGATTGACTGGATTTTACTGAAAGTTTGTGCCAAACTTTAAGCAGTGTGGCTGCTCCACTCACCGAATTGTCAAGGGCAAGAACTCTCAGTGGACAGAGAGCTGGCAAGAGACATTTTACAGCCTAACAACTGTGTTAACACTGCCCCCAGTATTAGCTACACTCGATTATATGAAGACTTTCAAGGTGGCTATCAATGCCAGTGATGTGGGTGTCGGTCCGGTGTTCCTGCAGGAGGATGATGAGGGAATAGAAAGACCCATCAGGTATTTTTCTGGGAAGTCGAACGTTCATCAACAGAAATGTTCAATGGTGGAGAAAAAGACTTTAAACTTGGTGTTGGCATTACACCATAACTGTGTTTATATTACCAGCAATGCATCTGAGACAATCGCATACACTGATCACAACACATTGATATTTGTGGAAAAAATTAAAGACAGAAATGTCAGACTGTTTAGATGGAGCTTGTTGTTGCAGCCATTCGATCTGACAATTATGCGTGTGGCAGGTCGTGAAAACGTAAAAGCTGATGAGTTATTCAGACTCGAATGAGATACGGAGGTGTTTGGTGGTGGGTACACCACGGCCTGAATTAGCATGGGTTTGTGCATGTTTGAATGTTTACAATTAATATAGTGTATCTGTCAGTTTTGAGACTACTAACTGGGTTTGAAGGGTTAAAAATGCAGCCACTTTTAACATTGATGGTTCTTTTTTTTTAAGGGGGACAAAGACATGTCACAAAGCAAGTCCCTTTTTTGTCTAAAAGCTGTTCCTTAGCGCAAGGAGACTCTGCCCTTGGTTTTTTTCAGAGGTATAATAACACGGGGCCAAGCTCCAATCAGCCTGCTTTGGTACAAAGATGAAAATGATTTTCAGAGGCCTTTTGTTTATAAGGAAACAGATAAGACTTCAGGCCAAAGTGGTCGTGCTTTATAAGTGACCAGTATAATGAACGGAGAGTGGTGAGGTATTTTAGCTCAACTCGCTGAGCTGAGCAGTTTTCAGTTGAGTCTTGAACAGGGAAGTTCAACTGGGAGCTCTGTGGAAACTCTCTCTCTTTTCTGACCTTCAACTTCAACCTGGAAGTTTGTGTTCCATTTATACTGGTTTTTATTGGGAGTTTGCTTATTGGAACAGTTGTGTATATTAGGAACAGCATAATTAAGGCTAGCTGAATAGGTTGAATTCTGTAGTGATTTATTCTGTTCTTTGTGTTTCATTGTGTAATTTTATGAATAAAGTATTTGTCTGTTTTAAAATCTACCAGTCACCCTAACTAAATTACTCCGGTTAATTTTCATTATAAACATACCGAAACAAGTTGCAAAGGTATGCTCTGGGCTGCCTGCTTAAAAGTGTTTGGAGTGGTCTAGCCTAGTCCATGACATCTCGGCGATGGAAGATGCCTCCTTGGGACTTGGTACAAACCAATCACTTTCCCTCCTCATGGTCTGCAAACCACTTGAACATAACACGTGTGTACAATTAGCAATGGAACCAGGAGGAACAACATTGAGGAGCCTGCCTGTGCAGTCTATTCCTCATTGGTTTGCCGTGTTGCAGGAACAATGACATCCTCTTATTTAGTGTAACAGTTTGGAGGGGCTGAATGACTTTTTCTGTTCATGTGTCAGTGTCTCGAGGAACTGAATGTCTTCCTTCTGACCCAAGGGCACAGGTTCAAGGACTTCAGTGGGCAACCCTTGGTTTCTGCCTACCAGTACGTTGTGCTCACTAGATTCTATCTTCCTGAATTAAAGGAGACAAACAGAAGGCTGGAAGAACACTGCAAGCCAGGCAGCATCATGAGCTGGGAAAGTCAACATTTCAGGTATAACCGTTCTTCAGAACTGGGTTGGGGGTAGGGGGAGCTGCAGATAAAGAGGGAAGGGAATGGGGTGGGGAGATTAGAGGGATGGTGAGTTATGGCTATGTGGACACAAGTGGTTGATGCAACCTGGTTGGGCAATGGGAGGGATGAATCCGGTTGGAAGCTAAAAGGTAGGGTTGTTAGGTGGAATTGAAGACCTCACATTCACTTCCGATTTCAATTCTCTTTCCCAATCCCTTTCCGACATAGTCATCCTTGGCCTCCTCCATTGCCACAATGAACCAAACCATAATTTGGAGGAACAAGATCTCATCTGTCACCTGTGCAGCCTACACCCCGGGGACTCAACATTGAGATCTCCAATTTCTAATAACCTCCCTCCCAATCCCACGACTCCCTTCCCAAGCCCTCCCCTCCCTTCCATTACTCTGAGCAACCTTTTGTCCAGCCACCAACTGGATTCAGCTCTCCTATCAACAACTGGCTGATACCCTTTGTTTGTGTTCACATCCCCATCTCGCCCCCTGCTTCCTCCTCCCTCACCCGCTACTTTATCCATAGCCACCATTACTCCCATCCACAGCCCTGATGAAGGGTTATATTCAAGGCGTTCACTTCTCAAAGTCTTTGTGCTGCCTGGCTTATTACGTTCTTCCAGATTCCTGCGTATGTATTTGGATTCCAACACGTGCTTTTATTTTAAATTGTCTTCTTGTGTAATAAGCAGGAGTGAGTGAATGCATTGCGCCTCTTGTTATCCAATAGATCTGATGGGCTGAATGGCTTTCTTATATTACTGTGAAGGGGTACCTCTTTCTTTTAACCGTGGAAATGTTTAGTGGCCAGCAGTGCTTTTGATTAATGTTTCCTATACATTAACAGCACAAGCTCGGAAGTTGTCCAGATTTGATACTTTAGTACTTTCGGAGTTAACTCATTGTTCTGAACATTGTATAATCTTCAAAGAACATCCCCACCCCTGATCGTTTGACAGAGGGAAAGACATTGATGAAGCAGCTGAAGATGTTTGTGCCAAAGAAGCTCCCCTGAGGATTCCGCACAGAGATATCCAGGGACTGGGAGGATTGATATCCACCAGCCCCATTGTGCTCTGAATGATTCAACCAGCGGGGAGTTTGAAACTGATTCCCATCAAGTTAAATTTTGTTCAGTCTCCTTGACATCTTGCTCAATCAAGTACTGCCGTGATATCAGGACCAGTCACTTTACGCTGTGTTCATATCTTCCATCCATGTCAATAGGCCAAGGTATATGTGTGGGGAGTGTTTCTTTCTCTCAGGGAGTAGTGATGGTTGGGGCCACACAGTTAGCGGGGGCCACATCACTGAAATTTTGGGGGGGAGTGAGTGAGTTTCATTGGGTTTTGACCAGTCAGAGAGTCGAGGGCTACACAGAATTGGGCATTAAAGAGAAATTGCGGCCGAGTGCAAATCAACCCTGACTTACTGAATGGAAGGGCAGGTCTGAGGGGCTATGTAGCCTGGTTTTATTCCAGTATACCCGATAGTCCAGTCACTTTGTGGCCTCTTCCATTTCCTGTGATACTGATTCAAGCAGCTGAACAGATTGATCCTGTTGCTGTGCAACTGGATACTGGTGCTGCATGATCCGGTTACAGTTTTATAGACCCGAGGGACTTATTGGCCTCCTCCTGTAATTGTACATCAGGCTCCAGGGGCTGAAAAGCCTCATTCTGTTCTGGTGTAACTGAAATCCATATCGACTAAATCTACCGCCCATGGAGAAAGTGAGCACGGCAGATGCTGGAGATCAGTGTCGACAAGTGTGACACTGGATAAACACGGCAGGTCAGGCAGCATCAGAGAAACAGGAGAATCGATGTTTTGGACGTTCCTGATGAAGGGCTTATGTCCGAAACAAAGATTCTCCTGTCCCTCGAACACCTGCTGTGCTTATCCAGCACCACATGTTTTTAGGTCTACTGTCCCACCCAAGTCAATCTTCCTGATCACATCATCCAATTACATTAAGAGAATTGTCAGGCACAAACTTCCTCGCACAAAGCCACACTTACTATTCCTAATCAAAGCCTGTCTTTCTAAATGCATGTAAATCTTATCCCTCAGAACCTTCACAAGTAACGTACCAACCACAGATGTTCAACCTACTGGTCTATAGTTCCAAGGCTTTTTTTGTTCAGTTCTTCTTGAATAAGGGCACATTTGCTATCCTCAATTCTTCCAGGACATTACCTGTGGTTACTGATGATAAACATGATAAGCCAGGGTCCCCGCAAATTCTTCTGGAGCCCCTTGAGGTGTTCTTGGATATATCGGGTAAGGACAATGAGATTTATCCACTTTCAAACATTCCAGTACGTCCAAAATCTCCTCTACTATGATATGGATTGTCCCTAAGGTATCACCACTAACTTCCTCAAGTTCTCAAGTCAACATGTCTTTCTCCACGGTAAACATAGAATAGAAATATCCGTTGAGGACTTCACCCATCTCTTATAGTTCCACACATACTTGTCCACATTTGTCTTCGAGGTGTCCTATTTTCTATCCAGTTATTGATTTTTCTTTTAATATATTTACAGTACCTTTTTGGATTCATCCTAATCTTCTCAGCCTAGGCTCTTTCTTGCCCCCTTTTCACCCAAGTGATTTCTTTCTTCAGTAAAATCCTGTATCTCTTATATACCACCTGGGATTCCCTTGATCCCAGCTGCCTGGACCTGAGCCACGCCCCAAGTTCGAACATGACACTGTGGACCAGTTTTGTCCCTCTCCATAACTATTTGAAAATTAATAGAACTATGGTTACTTGTGATAAAGTGCTACCCCACTGTTAACTCAGTCACCTGCCCTGCCCTATTTCCGAAGAAACTTTCGAGTTTTGCCCCTTCCCGAGTAGGACACTCTATATACTGCTTGAGGAAACTTTCCTGAAGCTTTTATCAGATTCTGTCTCATCAAATCCCTGAACGCTCTGGCCGTTCCAGTCTGTATTAGGAAAAATAAAATCCCCTATTATGATAACTCTGTTACTCCTGCAGGTCTCCCCTCTCTCACTGCATATTTGTTACTCTCATTCCTGTTGATTATTTGGGGGCCAAGAGTACATCTCCAATCACCTCACCAACCCCTTCCTATTTCTTAACTCCACTGACAAAGCCTCACTGGGTGATCCATCAGTTATTTTATCTCTGATTACTGCTGTGGCACTCCTCTTAATCAGAAATGCAACTCCCCTCCCATCCTTCCGCCATCTCTGTCTCACCTAAAGCACCTGTACCCTGGCACATTAAGCTGTCAGTCCTATCCATCACTTAGCCATGTTTGTGTAATGGCTATAATATACCAGTCCCACCTACCTATCCATGCCCTGAGTTGATCAGCCTTACCTGTAGGCCTTCTTGCATTCAAATAGATGCAATTTAATTCAAAAGACATTTCTCTCTGTCGGTTTCCAGCCCAATCTTACCATTTCTGATTACTGCATCTCCTTCCAGCCTCATACTTGCCTCCCTGCTCTTCAGGATACCACCCCTTGCCAATCTAGTTTAAACCCACCCTTGTAACACAAGCAAAACTGGCCGCCAAGATACTGGTGTCCCCTACAGTGCATGCCTCGGACGTAATCCCCCTCTCAGGAGGTTACCACTGTCAAGGTTTTCTTTTTAAATGTTTCTCCTAGCTCTCTATAATCACGCTGCAGGACCTCGTCCCTATATCTACGGGTATCATTTGTGCCAACGTGCATATGATTTCTGGCTGCTCACCAACCCCTTCAGATTGTTCTGCAGCTACTTGAAGACATCCTGGACCCTAGCACCTGGGAGGTAACGCACCATCCTGGATTCCCGTTTGTGGCCACAGAATCTCCGATCTGTCCCTCGAACAATCGACCCTCCTATCTTGAACATCCTGTTTACCTTTACCCTTTCCCGCTGTGCCCCAGAGCCAGTTGTAGTACCAACCAACCTGGCTACTGCTGCTTTCCCCTAAACGGACATCGCCCCCAACAATCCAAAATGGTCTACTTGTTATCGAGGGGAATGGCCACAGGGGATTTGATTTCTGCACTCCCTGCCTACTCCCTTTGCCATTCCTGGTGGTCTCACAGCTACTCTCTGCCTGGAACATGACAGGAAGCAAGGAACGCCTGTTGGATTAAATTGTGTTTATTTAAATACAACAGGACTGACAGGTAAAACTAATGAACTGAGGGCGATGAACATTGGACTGGAATATTACAGTCATTAAAGAAACATAACTAGGGGTGTGTCTTGGGTGTGGCCACCACACTAAAGCACTTCTCTATGAAGTTCTCAGTATCTCGGATGACCCTGAGTGCATCCTAAATTAGATTACCTACAGTGTGTAAACAGGCCCTTCGGCCCAACAAATCTGCACTGACGAGCAGCCCACCTAGACCCAATCCCCAACACTACAGGCAATTTAGCATGACCAATGCAACTAACCTGCACATCTTTGAATTGTGGAAGGAAACACGCATCACCCAGAGGATCCCATGCAGACACGGGCTAGAATGGGCAAACTCCACACAGACAGTTGCCCGAGCCAGGATTTGAACCCTGGTCCCTGGTACAATGAGATAGCAGTGCTAACCACTGAGCCACCGTGCCGTGCCGCCCAGCTCCAGCTCCCTAACACGGTCTCCCAGGAGCTGAAGCTGGGTGCACATTCCACAAGTGTAGTCTTCAGGGACGGTGGAAATCTCCGTGAGCTCCCACATCCCACAAGAGGAACGTGCGACTGCCATCTCGACTGCTGTAACAATAAAGTTAAAAGGACTTTATTTCAGTTTCCCTGTACATTTTGCTGAGCTGGAGCTGTCCGAAGCCTCTCGTGTCAAAGCCTTACTGCTGACTCTGCTACAACGGCATGTCTCTCTACCCCTCCATATACAGTTTTGGCCAGGGAAGGAAGGAGACACGACAGTGATGTAGTGTTTAGGCCTTCAGAACTCCTTGACATCTGGCCTCTGACTACCTGCTCCCCAGTGCAGGTCTCTGCTTGGCCTTGGAGGGTGTCTTGCTGAGGTCTTCCTTCTGGTAGTGGAGACTATGTCGATGCAGATCCTCACCCCGACAGGCAATCCGTGTTATCGCAGTCCTCTCGTACTTTCTATCTATTAGTATCGCGTTTATGAATTCCTTGAATCCCTCGCTTGCATTCCAAGCTATGTCTCACTCCATAGTGAGAGAGGTGGATGTTCCTGTGAATACAGGGCTATTGGAAAAGACCACCATTAGACCTAGGGGCAACAATATGTCTGTCCTCTCACTGAGTCTGCTTTTCCTTCGGTTAGGTTATATTTATTTTGCTAATCCCCCATTCCATTTTCCTGCGATTTCCCCGTAACATTTGTATAAAAATCTTTCTGTCTCAGCCTTGAAGATATTTAATGATCCAGCCTCAACAGCCCTCCGAATTTTCTACAATTGTTTCCCTCTCACTGATGTGAGACTTGGTGGTCTTTAATCTGGTGATTTGCCCATGCTATCTTGCATAAACTTCCAATTCTTCCTCAGCTCTTGTGTCAATTTGCTCAAGTGTCAAACGGTCACTCTCCCTGAACCCAGAAACTGTTTCTCCAAACTCAAGCTCGATCCGTAGAATGTATTTAACATATTCTCTGTCTCTGTGGACAGACTGTCCGCTTAGTGCATAACACTCGCATTCTTTCCCAAGTTATCGTCTTCCCCTTAATAAATCAAAAAAATGAATTTGGATTCTTGCTAATCTTACCCGCTAATGTTTTATCATCCCTCCTCCTGCTCTTCCGCTGACTTCTTAAGTTTAGCCCTCCACTTTCTATATTTTTAGGACCTTCATTGACCTGCTCACTTGGAACCTAGCTCCAACACTCTCCCTCCACCCAGACCCATTCCTCTAGCGTTTACTTTGACTCAATCTGTTCTTTGAGAACTTTCAATGTGACACTGGATGTTTTAATTTCTCTGCATCCCCGTCATCCTATCCAACCTATCACTCTCTGAACAGACGTATGCTGTAAGCTTCGATCAAACCCAGACTGTGTTATTCAGCCTGTGCCGATAAGGGTGGTGGTGCTGCTGTAGTATGGTGGACTCACCTCTCCATTTCAGAGGCTGAGTGCCAGCTCTCAGACACCTCCACAGGTCACTTGCTGTTCCATAACCCTGCCATGGCACATCAGGCCATTTTATTAACTAAATCTGACAACATTTCATCTGGAGATTCCCACCCACTTGCCCCCACATAACAGTCCCGAAGCTGATGGTCTTCTGATAGCAGAGCTCGCTTTTATGTCCTCCTGAAAATCCACAAGCAGAACTGCCTGGGCAGACCCATTGCTCCTGCTGTACAGAGGGGCTGTCTGGATGCACACGTGGGCCGAAGTTATACCTGTTCCTTCATGGGGTACATAGACCATTGCTTGTTCCAGTTCTATTCTAGCCCCTATCCACAACTGTTTCTCCGATATATAGATGATATCATAGCTGTTCCTCCTCTTTCTTGTCCAGAATTGGAAAAGTTCATCGTTTCCAATTTTCACTCCTCCCTCACTTTCACCTGGTCTATCTCTGACTCCTCCCTTTCTTTCCTCGACATCTCTGCTTCTATTTCTGGCGATAGACGGGTCACTAATATCCACTATTAAGCCACTGACTCCCACAGCTACCTAGAGTATGCACCCTCTCACCCTGTTTCCTGCAAAGACTCCATTTCATTCCCCCAGTTCCACCCTCTCAACTGCATTGCTTCTGATGATGTCAACTTCAAAAATGTGGCCTCTGAAATGTCAACCTTCTTCCTCAACCGAGAATTCCCCAGTACTTTTGTCGACAGGGCTCTCAACCAGTTCTGACCCACCTCCTGCACTTCTACCCTCACCCTCACTCCTCCCTCCTGCAACAGCGGTAGAGTTCTTCCTGTCCTTACCTACCATCCCACCAGCATTTACATGCATAAGATCATCCGTCTGTATTTCCCCACCACCAGCGAGATACCACCACCAGACACATATTTGCCTCCTCTCCCTTTTACCGCCTTCTGAAGTGACCATTTCCTCCAGGACACCCTGGTCGCTCGCTATTCACTGTCCACATCTCCTCCCCACCTCCCCCACCCCCACCCACGGGTCCAATACACTTTCTCCTGCCGGAGGTGTTATACTTTCCCATTTACCTCGTCTCTCCTCACTATCCAAGGGCCAAACATACCTCCCAGGTGAAGCAGCATCCTATCAACATTTCCAACAATCCGGTCTACTACATTCCCTCCTCACATTGTGATCTGCTCTACATTGGAGAAACTGAAGGTAGACTGGGTGAACACTTCACAGTATATCCAAGCTGTACCGATGCAAAAGACTCCGATTTTCCCGTTGCCTGCCAGTTTAATACCCTATCCTGCTCCTTGGCTAATATCTCTGCGTCAGACTTGCTGCAGTGTTCCAGGACGTTTCAACGCAAGATGGAACAACAACACCTCATTTTCCGTGGGTGGACCCTGTAGCTCTTCAGAATCAAAAAGATTTAAGGGTCTGAACTCCTCAATGCCCCCTACCCAATCCACCAGGCCTAGTACTCACTTAGTCTTCCATTACTCACCCCTATTGTTAGCTACTCACAGTCTCCATTAACAGCTATTCAGCCTCTTCTGCATATAAATCAACATTTTCAGGGCTACCATCCGTTCTGAGGAAGGGTCGCTGAACGAGAAACTTTAATTCTGATTTCTCTGCCCAGAGGCAGTGAGACTCGAAACGTCAGCTCTTTTCTCTCCTTCCAGATGCTGCCAGTCCTGCTGAGATTTTCCAGCACTTTCTCTTTTGGTTACAAATTACTCGAGATTCAACTGAGATAGCAGCTTTGCTTATGTCGTTCAGATCAGTCAATTTGTCACAGTTCAGAAGGAAAAAAATCGATAGAGCGAAACTCAGCTGGTCTGGCACTCTCTGAGCGGAGATACACAGAATTAACCTTTGATTCCAATATGACTTTTTCAGAACAGTGTCACATCATATTCGATATATTAACTCTGTTTCTCTCTGCAGATACTTCCTCATCTGTTGCGTTTCTCCACCATTTTTATTTGTGTTTCATGTTTCCGTATCACTATATTTCATGTTTCTTGATAGGGTTACATGCTGAATGTAGTTATATATGGACAATGGAGTCCTTTCCTGTTCCTATTATAGTTGGTGTGTCTGTGATACCAATGTTACGGTCGAAATCTGTTTCTTCTTTAAGATTCAAAGGAAAAAAAGAATATTTTTCTGAATATCCTGTAAATCTCAGGAACTCCACTTTGTGTGAAAAGACATTTCAGAGGCAGCTGAAATTTCATGAGATAACAGGAATAAATTATTGATGGTGGACCACTCTGTGTCCATCGTTGAACTAGCTTGTCTACTCCCTCTCCAAAGGCTTTGATTGCATATCACAGAATTCTTTACAGCAAAAGTGGGGGAAACTCAGCCCATTTTCTCTTCCAGCTTGGAATGACTATATTTCTACAGTTAGTCTACTGTAATGTCCCCATTGCCCTTCACATTTTGGTATTAGTGTCTGCTTTTAATTTTAAGTATCCTGCCAGATATGAACAATATGATCAAACTCAAACAAAAAAAAAACAGAACTTAGAGGGCAAGCTCAGCAAGTCTCCAGTATCTGTGAAGAGAAATCAAAGTTAATGTTTCTGGTATAGTGATCCGACTCAATCTGTATTCCCAATGATTAAATGGTGTGTATATACAGTATAGTTCACTTTATCACATTTAATATTATCCTGTTTAGTTCACATTATCATTCAGCATTGTATCTCCCAAATGTCGACTGTTTCCATTTTGTGCATTAGATTTAATTCTGTCTGGCAGAAAGAGTGATAATGACTGGGGAGTATCATTGTACTCCCCATGCAGTCTCCACAGCCACTATCCCCATTCTCTCCTATCTCCCAGCCAATGTCATGTTCATTCGAACCTGACTCATTAAGTCTTAATGAATAAGTTCATTGTAATTATCACTTTTGGTTTTGGACTGAGGCCAAAATGCGTAAAAAATACGGTTTTACACAAAATAAAGAAGTTTGTCAATTTGTATAAATAAATTACTGAGGCATATTCCCTATGGAAGTTCCACAGTTGCCTTATTACAGCAGTGAGGGGAACATTCAGAGAAGTCCACACTTCCTGTCTATATTCAGGGCAACTGTGCCCAGTGACAGTCTGTTAGCTGGCGTTTGTTCCCGTGGAGGAGAGGACAGCACAGTAACAACATCCTGGTTGTGTTTCTTTTGTGGGGGTGGAGGGATTTTGGGAGAGATGGTTACAGCATCGTAAACGGACAACAAAGCAGGATCTTCAAGCCTACGAAAAGATAACATCCATCATTCTCCCTCACAACTGCCTTCACTAGAGCAATTGATGATGGGAGATTTGACCAATAGCCAACAATGTCAACATGCAGTCCAGTCCAGTTATATTGTGAACGGAATGTGATGGATTGAAAGCTGGGACTGGTTGCTCAGTGACTATGACTAATGTTAGTCACCATGCAATGTAACTGTGTCACTGGAGGGTTTCCCTCTCCTATTGGTGAAGGGCTTCATTCAGTGCGCTATCCCAGTGTAGTAGCAGATGCATCAATTCCAAAAGTAACAGAGATCAACAGCTGCGTAGACAGAGAGAGGACAGATCTGAATCTGAGAATAGCGGACTGGAACATTACAACAATGGAGAGGAGGTTTTTCATGAGTCTTTTCAAGATTTCCCCCTGCTGGGAATTTCTACCATATCGGATATCAGCCGTGCTGATGATTATTCTGGGCAGGGTGGAGAGTGTGCTCCTAACCTATTCTCGCTATTGTTGGTGTTCTCTACCTCTGTCCATTCATTAATCCCATAAACAAGTTTGAACTTCGTTGCAATTTCTGTTATCTATATTTGTCAGAGAAAGAAACTATTATCTTCAGTTTCAATTGCAGTCTCCATTCATTATCCATGAATAGCAGTTCACTCCCTCACAAACATCTGAGAACAAAACTGTGCAAAACCTCTAGATCTCTTTTTGCCCTGAACTGATTTATGTTCTCTCTGTCACCAAACATGTCCACTACCAGCTATTAATATCCTCAATCTTCATCTCTGCTTCAGTGCTGTTGCTGAACACGTTGGTAAAATTCAGACTTAATGTTTCAAGCTCTCATCTGACTACTTTTCCGATTACAATTATTTCAAACATAAAAATGTTCTTGTCCCGGACGTTACTTCATGATTAGGACAATATATGAATGTAGAAATGTCGCTGGATGTAATTCAGAAGCAAAGCTTCTGTTGTTTCAAGTAATTTATTTCCATTCCACCACAGCTGATGACAGAACTTCAATAAAACTGATAAGAATTGGAATAAAAGTGAATTTCACAAAGACAACCATAAAAGCAACATTCTGTCTGAAAGCCTTCCTGTTTCACTGATCACCTTCGGTAAAGAAAACTAATGTTATTACCCGGTCTGGGTTAAGTGAGACATCAGCCCCATGACAATGTGCTTTACTTTATATTGGCTTATGGAATGGCCTCAGAGTCAGGGCAATTAGCGATGGTCACCAAATGCGGCCCTTGGCGAGATGCCAACATCCCACGAAATAACAAAATTGAAGGTGAAATCAAAGAAAGGGAGATGCTGAAAATCTGAAATTATACAAGGCAATGCAAAGAAACGAACAGAAAGTGCTGGGGAACTGTACTGAACTGAAAGCAGCTGGAAAGGAGTGTGATTAATACCATTGACAGGGAAGTTTGCTTTGAAGGGAAGGAGGAATCAATAGAGAAAGAGGGATATAGAAGAAAAAGAAAGAGGAAGCAAAGAGAATGATGATCAACTGGGCTGGAAATCCAATGTGAGATTCACCTCATTTATTTTTCGACTTTTCCATCTTCCTGAATATCATGCCCATGTACATACAGGTATTCCCCGCTTTTCAAAAGTTCGCTTTTCGCCACTTCCCCTCCCGAATGACTTACATTAGGGCCTTGCTTCGCCAACCAAAAGAAATCCGAAGAGGATTTTCACTTTTACGAAGAAAGGCGAAGCTTTTCCCATATACATTAGTGCTACTGCACTTTACACCATATTAGCTAGCGGACAGTTTCTTTCAGATAGCGAGGGAAACCTGTGTTTGTCTAAGATCATGTTTAAAGCGATTTGATTTCCCCTGTCAGTATTCCCTGAGTGTGGTCATCTCCTTATATTTGTTAACGGGATATGGGTATCTCTGACTGGGCCAGCATTAGTTCATTTTTACAGTTGCCCTTGAGAAGATTTTGAGCCACTGCAGGCCACGTGTTGATCTGATTTGATTTGATTTACTTCAGGCAAATGTACAATGGATAGGTTTGTTTTGCGAGTAGTGCAGGCACATGATAGTAAACAAGAAAACAGTGATCGTGGGGTACTTACACAGAGTGAGGCATACATGGTTACAGCTTCACAGGAGGTGAGCAAAGCAAAATCGACATTAGCAAGATTAATATTATTTGAAAAGTTAGAGATGTCAATTCGTCAGTCTAATTAAAGCAGGGAAGGAAGTGTTCCTGAGCATGTTGGTCCATGTTTTCAAGCCTCTGTGTCTCCTCCCTGTTGGAAGAGGCTGTAGGAGATTATTACTGGTTTGGGAGAGATCTTTGATGTTGCCAGCCTTTCTGCGACAATGACAAGTAGAAATGACGGAAGGTGGTCTTCTGTGATGGGCTGGGCTGTGCACACAACCGTCTGTAGTTTCTTACGGTCCTGGGCAGAGCAGTTACCATGTCAGACCATTATGCACGTGAATAGAATGTTTTCAGTTGCCAGTGTACGGAACATTGGGAGACGGGTTGTTCCAAAATAGTTAGATGTAACAATTGGCTGTTAAATGGATACCCATGTTTTGGTTGCTGTTTTGACATCAATTGAAATTTATCCAATAATTTTAAATTATGTCTTCAATACCAAAACCCAGTTGAGTTAATTGTATTGCAAACATCGAACCAATGAGCCATCACCTGCTTCAAGCGAATAGAGAAGCCATCACCATCACAACGAGGGAGAAAGAGAGAGACACGAAGGGAAGGAGAGAGAGAACACAGCGAGGGAAACAGATGGACAGTCAGTCGAATAGAGAAATGAAACAAAACAAGGAAACAAACCGTCACATGGAGAGGGAGCAGGGAAGATAATAAGTTCAGGGAAAGAAACAGAAGGCATGGAAAAGGAAAACAGAGGGAAACAGACAGTGTGATTGACACAGTGAGAGACAAAGGACATGGGGAGCTGGGTATGGGGTCACAGGGTGCTGGGGGTGATGGGTGAAGCTGGGGGTGAGAACCAGAGAGACCTGGGAGTGAGCATTGGAGGGAGTTGGGAGCAGGGAGGTGAGGGTTTATTTTGACCTGTAACAAGATGTCATGGCAGATCATAGTAAGCAAGGATGTACAGAACGATGGGTGTAAAACATGCCTGAGAGACATATAAGTTACGCTGCACAGCGCATGCGCTAGGCGAGATCAACATGAACAAGATCAACATTATCTAAGATTAGAGAGCCCATTCATCAGTCTAACAACAGTCAGGAAGAAGCTGCTCCTGAACCAGCTGCTCTGTGTTTTCAAGCTTCTGCATCTTTTAGCCTGATTGAAGAGGTTGTGGGAAAACTTTACAGGCATATGATGGGTTTTTGGTAATGTTAGAACAAAGAACATTCGAGTACAGGAACAGGCCATTCGGCAGTCAAAGCCTGCGCAGATCCAGATGCTCGGTCTAATTCCGTCGCCTATTTTCTCAGGGTATTTATCCCTTTGTTCCCTGCCCATTCATGTATCATTCTGGAAACATCTTAAATGGAACATCACTGGTCACAGTTCTCCATTTTGAGAAACTGCCTTCCCCTACCACGCTCTGTACCTTGTTGCCCAGCCAGTTCTTTATCCATGTAGCTATCACACGCTGGACACCGTGTGACTTCACTTTCTCCATAAGCCGACCATGGGAAAACATATTAAACGCCTGCCTGAAGTCCATATACATGACATCTACAGTCCCTCCCTCATCAATCAACTTTGTCACTTCCTCAAAGAATTCTATTAAATTGGTAAGACATGACCTTCCCTGCACATAACCATCTTGCCTATCACTGATAAGGCCATTTTCATCCAAATGAGAATAGACCCTATCCCTCAGTATCTTCTCTAGCAGCTCCCAACCCCTGATGACAGGCTCACTGGTCTATAATTAATTGGATTATTCATGCTACCCTATTGAAACAACAACTGTCCAGTCCTACAGGACCTCAGTTGTGTTCAATGACGCTACAAAGATATCTGTTAATGCCCCAACTATTTCCTCTCCCCATTCACTCAATAATCTGGGATAGCAGTGGAGCATCCCGTCAAAAGGAAGAAGGTAGCTTACATAAGGTGGAGGTAGCTAGGGTCAAGCTCAGCTCAAAAGGATTACAGGCAGGCGAGGAAGGAGCTCAGAAATGGTCTTAGGAGAGCCAGGAGGGGGCAAGACAAAGGCTTTGCAGATCGGATTAGGGAGAACACAAAGGCATTTTACACTTATGTGAGAAATAAGAAAATGGTCCATGAAAGAGTCGGGCCGATCAGGGATATCATAGGGAACTTGTGTGTGTGGAGTGCGAGGAGGTAGGGGAAGCTCTAAATGAGTTTTTAACTTCTTTCATTACGAAATAAACAAACTTTGTAGTGAATGAAACCATTGAAGAGCAGGTGTGCATGCTGGAATGGATAGAGATAGAGGAAGCTGATGTGCTGAAAATTTTGTCAAACATGAAGATTGACAAGTCGCCAGGTCTGGACCAGATATGCCCTCGGCTGCTTTGGGAAAGGAGAAATGCCATTACTTCGCCACTTGCGAAGATCTTTGCAGCCTCGCTCTCCACTGGAGTTGTATCTGAGGACTGGAGATAGGCAAATGTCATTCCTCTCTTCAAGAAAGGAAATAGGGAAATCCCAGGCAATTACACACCAGTAAGTCTCACGTCTGTCTTCTGCAAGGTGTTAGAAAGGATTCTGAGGGATAGGATTTATGACCATCTGGAAGAGCATGTCTTGATTAAATGCAGTCAACATGGCTTTGTGAGGGGCAGGTCATGCCTCACAAATCTTATCGAGTTCTTTGAGGATGTGACTAGAAAGGTTGATGAGGGTCGAGTTGTGGATGTGTGTATGTGGACTTCAGCAAGGCATATGATAATGTTCCCCCTGGTAGGCTCATTCAGAAGGTCAGGAGGAATGGGATACAGGGGAACTTCGCTGTCTGGGTACAGAATTGGCTGACCAACAGAAGACAGCGAGAGGTAGGAGAAGGGAAATCTTCTGCCTGGAAGTCAGTGGTGAGTGCCCTCTGTCCTTGGGCCTCTACTGTTTGTAATTTTTATTAATGACTTGGATGACGGGATTGAAGAATGGGTCAGCAATTTTGCAGACGACACAAAGGTTGGAGGTGTCGTTGACAGTATAGAGGACTGTTGTAGGCTAGCGGGACATTGACAGGATGCAGAGATGGGCTGAGAGGTGGCAGGTGGAGTTCAACCTGGATAAATGCGAGGTGATGCATTTTGGAAGGTCGATTTTGAAAACTGAGTACAGGATTAAGGTTAGAATTCTTGGCAGTATGTAGGAACAGAGGGATCTTGGTGTGCAGGTACATAGATCCCTTAAAATGGCCACCCAAGTGGACAGGGTTGTTCAGAAAGCATATGGTGTTTTGGCTTTCATTAACAGGGGGATTGAGTTTAAGAGTTGTGAGATCTTGTTGCAGCTCTAACAACTTTGGTTTGACCGCACTTGGAATACTGCGTCCAATTCTGGTCGCCATATTATAGGAAAGATGTGGATGCTTTGGAAAGGGTTCAGAGGAGGTTTACCAGGATGCTGCCTGGAATGGAGGGCTTATCTTATGAAGAGAGGTTGACTGAGCTCGGACTTTTTTCATCGGAGAAAAGGAGGAGGAGAGGGGATCTAATTGATGTATACAAGATAATGAGAGGCATAGATAGAGTCGATAGCTAGAGACTATTTCCCAGGTCAGAAATGGCTAACACGAGGGGTCATAGTTTTAAGTTTTTTGGTGGAAAGTATAGATGGGATGTCAGAGGTGGGTTCTTTACGCAGAGAGTTGTGAGAGTATGGAATGCGTTGCCAGCAGTAGTTGTGGAAGCAAGGTCATTGGGGACATTTAAGAGACTGCTGGACATGCATATGGTCACAGACATTTGAGGGTGCGTACATGAGGATCAATTGTCGGTGCAAAATCGTAGGCTGAAGGGCCTGTTCTGTGCTGCATTGTTCTATGTTCTATGTTATATGTTCTAGATGTTGGCAGCCTTTCTACGGCAACGAGCCATGTTTATAGAGTCAATGGTTGGGAGATTGTCTGTGCACCCAACCTATTGTAGTTTCTTATGGTCCTGGGCAGAGCGTTGCCGTATGAAGCCATGACACACCCAGAAGTATGCTCTCAATGGTGTATCTATCGAAGTAGGGCATGCTGAATTTCCTGAGCCTCCTGAGGAAGAAGAGGCGTTGTTAAACTTTCTTGACTGTCACACTTATGCGAGAAAACCAGGGTATGTTGTCAGTTATTGTCACTCTGAGGGAGTTGATGCTCTGCACTGCCTCAACCATTGATGTCGATGACGGCATGTTCCTTCCTTTTTTTTTCTGAAGTCAATGATCAGTTCCTTACTATTGCCGAATTTGAGAGAGAGGTTATTATCATTACACCATGCCACTAAGCCCTCGATCTCCTTTCTGTATTCTGACTCATTGTTGTTTGATATCCCTCCTGATTTGGTGATGTCATCAGCGAACTTGTAACTGGCGTTGTTTGGAATTTGACAACACAGCCGCGTGTGTACAGGGTGTACAGTAGGGAGCTGAGGACACAGCCATGGGAGTACAGGGAGTACAGAAGGGGGCTGAGGACACAAACATTGGAGTTCAGGGAATACAGTAGGGGGCTGAGGGCACAGTCATGGGAGTAAAAGGAGTAGTGTAGGGGACTGAGGGCACAGCCATTTGTGTACAAGAAGTACAGTAGGGGGCTGAGGGCAGAGCCATGTGTGTACAGGGAGTACAGTAGGGGGCTGAGGGCAGAGCCATGGGTGTACAGGGAGTACTGTAGGGGCTGAGGGCAGAGCCGTGGGTGTACAGGGAGTTCAGTAGGGGGCTGAGGGCAGAGCAGTGGGTGTACAGGGAGTACAGTAGGGGGCTGAGGGCAGAGCAGTGGGTGTACAGGGAGTACAAGAGGAGGCTGAGGGCAGAGCAGTGGGTGTACAGGGAGTACAGTAGAGGGCTGAGGGCACAGCCATGTGTGTACAGGGAGTACAGTAGTGGGCTGATGGCAGAGCCATGGATATACAGGGAGTACAGAAGGGAGCTGAGGGCACTGCTGTGGGTGGACGGGGAGTACAATAGGGGGCTGAGAACACATCCTCCAGGAGTTCCAGTGTTGAGTTTTATTGTGGAGAATGTGCAGATACCTATCTTCACAGATTGTGGTCTGTGTGTCAGAAACCGGGGATCCTGTTGCAGAGGGTGGAGCCGTGATCAAGGTCACAGAGTATTAAGATCAGCGTGGAGGGGATAATGATGTTGAAAGTAGAGCTGTAGTCAATGACCAGGAGTCTGGTGTAGGCATCCTTGTTTTTTAGATGTCCCAGGGATGGTGCAGAGCAGGTATATGGCATCCGTTGTGGACCCGTTACATCAGTTGGCACATTATAGGACAGCAGGTCAGGCTGGGAGACTGGAGGTGATGTGGGCCATAACCAGCGTCTCAAAGCACGTCATGTTTATTGAGTCAAAGCCACTGGGCGGGAGTCATTAAGGAACGTTGCATGTGCTTTCTCACTTACAAGGATGATGGTGGTCTTCTGGAAGCAGGTTGGGATTTCGGCTTCAGGAGGGACAGGTTGAAGATGTTTGTAAATACCTCTGCCAGTTGGTCCACACAGGATCTGAGTGCTAAGCCGGGAACACTCTCCAGGACTGTCGCTTTCCTTGACTTGACCTGCAGGAAGACTGATCATGTCTGCAGTGGTGACAGCGGGCACAGGTACATACGAGGCTGTCAGGGCAGTTTTCATGCTGGCAGTCACACAGTCATTCATCATAGATATTCCCTCCCCCAGCTCTCTCCATCATCATCAACACACAGTTCCATTGTTGTGAGCATCACACAGTTAGTGTTGAGACGGAATGACATCATTAGATTGGGATTGTGCGCCATCAAGTCCTTTGTCACCATAACGGAGTAATTCACAACAATTCGGGGGCAGGGTGTGCTCCTACTGGGTGTCAGTGGTGCAGGGAGTGAAGATGTTACAGGTATAATTCCAGTCAAGCCACTGCTTTAACCTGAATGGAGTCAACTACCTTGAGTGCTGTGCCTTTTCAATGGTAGACTAAGGGAGTCTGGAAGTGCCATTTACATGAACCACCTGAACAAAGGACCTGAGGGCAGTTTTGCTAAGTTTAGAGATGGTACAGTGATGGTTAGATGAACAGGCGATATTCATGAAGTGAGGAGGTTGCAGAAAAGCTTGGACAGTTTAGGACCGTGGGCAAACACGTGTTTGATGGAATACAATATGGGATCGTGTGAGATTATGCACTTTGGTCGGCGGACTGGAGGCAGACACTATGTTCTAATAGGATCCATTAAATCTGAAGCACAAAAAGAATTTTGAAGCACTCGTCCTCTGTTGTGGTTATTGTGCAGGTTCAGTTGGCAGTTAGGAAAGCAAGTGCAATGTTAGCATTCATTTCAAGGGACCTAGAATACAAGAGAGGAGACATGCCGCTGAGAATGTAATAAGCAATGGTCAGACAGCATTTGGAATATTTGGAGCTATTTTGGGCACTATCTCTGGGGCAAGATCAGCTGGTGTTAGAGGTGATCCATCCTGGGGATGGTGGCTTGTCATGATCGGCAGTTTATGTACTCGATGGAATTTAGAAGATTGGGAGACGAGGCATCTGATAGAAACTGATTGATTACTGCAAAGATTGAGACAGTCAGTGTGTAGACGATATATCCACTAGTCATAGCTAACCAGTAATATAAAGGAGACTGTAAGAGGTTCATTATATAGATAAAGTGCAAAAGAGAGGTAAAAGTGAATATCGGCCACTGGAAAATGATGTTGAAGAAACAGTCATGGGAAACAAAGAAACGAATGAGGAACTTCGCATCAGTCTTCATGGTGGAAGACATGAGTAATTTCCCAAAAAATGAACAGAGTGAGAGGGCAGAGCTGAATATGGTGCCTATCATCAAGTAGAGCATGTTAGAAAACTGAATGGCCCGAATGTGGATAAATAACCTGGACCAGGTGGACTACATCCCAGTATTGGAAGAGAGATAGCTGAAGAGGTAATGCAAGCGTAACTGGTAATCTTTCAGGAATGACTAAAATCAGGAAAGGGCCAGATGGCTGGAAAATGTCTAACATGACACTTCGTTTAATAAGGGAGTTGGACAGAGATGGAAAATTACAGACTTATTAGCCTAACCTTAGTTATGGGTAACATCCTGGAATCCATCTGAAGGAATACTTGGAGGTCTTTGGGAAAGTATGACAGAGTCAGCATGGTTTCATCAAGGGGAGATCTGGCCTGACAACCCTGCTAGAATACATTGAGGGAGTAATGAGCAGATGAGACCAAGGAGAACCAATAGATGTTATTCACTTGTTCCTCAGAGGCAAGCTGCGAGCATGGATAGAAGCATGGCTGTCTGACAGAAAGCAGAGAGTAGGGATAAAAGTGTCCTTCTCAGGATGGCAGGCAGGTACAAGTGGTGTTCCACAAGACTCAGTGTTGGGACCACAACTATTCATTTTGTGCATTAATGATTTACATGAAGGAACTGAGGGGATTCTCGCTAAGTTTTCAAACAGTGAAAAATTAGATAGAGGGACAGGTAGCATTGAAGAGGTGGTTCGGCTGCAGGAGGGAGCTGTGGCGCATCTCCTCAACTTCCTATGCCTCTGCCCTTGCACTCCACCCTTCCAACTACAACAAGGATAGAACCCCTCTGGTGCTCGCCTTCCATCAACCTCAGGATACAACGCATCATCCTCCGACGTTTCCGTCACTAAGAGTCAGACTCCACCACCTGAGATTTACTTCCCTCCCGACCCCTATCAGCAGTCTGTAGAGACCATTCCCTTCACAACCCCCTCGTGAGGTTCATGCCCCCCACCCCCACCAAGCCACCTTCCACTCCTGACACCTTCTTTGCCATTACAAGAGGTATGAAACCTGTGTCAACACCTCCCTCCTCACGTCCATCCAAGGCCCAAAGGATTTTTGTACATCAGGCAAAGAACATCCTATGCATCCAAACACATCACCTACTCTGTCCATTGCTCCTGGTCTCTTCTCCATTGGAGAGACAGGACATCAACTTCCAGAACGGTTCAGGAAACACTCTCAGACGACCCACATACCCAACAACCCCACTTCCCTGTACTTGAATACTTCGACTCTCCCTCCCACTGCACCAAGGACATGCAAGTTGTTGGCCTCTTCCACTGCCAAATTCTAGCCAGCAGTCGTCTGGAGGAAAAATGCATCATCTTCCGCCTTGGGACCCTGTAACCACACGGTATCAAGGGCAATTTCACCAGTTTCCTCATCTCCCTTCCTACCACCTTATCTCAGAACTAACCGTCCAACTCAGCACCACCCTGTTTAACTGAACTACCTGTCCATCTTCCTTCCCATCTATCCACTCCACCTTCCACTCTGACCTATCACTATCACCACTCATCTTCATCTAGATATCGCCTTCCAAGCAAACGTCCTCCCAGCCTCAGCCCCTCTCATTTCTCTCTCAGCCCCATTTCACCCACCCCCCTCATTCCTGATGAAGACTATATGCCTGAAACGTCGAATCTCCTGCTCCTCAGATGCTGCCTGACTGGCTGTGCATTTGTAGCACCACACGTTTTGCCTCTGATCTGCAGCATCTGCGGTCTTCACCTTCTCCTGCTGAAGGATTTTCACAGGTTGCGGGAGTGCGCAAAGCAGTGGCAGATGGAATATAACGTGGGAAATGTGACGTCATGCACTTTGCCATGAAGAATACAGGCATGGATTATTTACTAAATAGCGAGCAAGTTCAGAAGTCTGAAGTGCAAAAAGACGAGGGAGTTCTAGTCCAGGAGTCTCGAAAGGTAAACTTGCATGTTGTCAGTAGTTATGAAGACAAATACAATTATGGGATTTATTTCAAGAGGGCTTGAATATAAATGCAGGGATGTACTTCTGAAGCTCTATAAGGCTTTGGTCAGGGCACATCTAGATGATTGTGCACAGTTTTGGGTCCCATATCTCAGGAAGGATGTACTGGCCCTGGAGCGTTTTTCAAGGAGATTCATGAGAATAGTCTCAGGAATGAAAAGCTTAACATATGAAGAACATCTGAGGGTTCTGGGTCTATATTTAATAGAATTCAGAAAGATACTGGAAAGTCTAATTGAAACTTACAGAATACTGAATGACCTGGACAGAGTTGATATTGGAAATTAATTTCCAATGGTAGGAGAGACTAGGTTCCGAGGGGACATCGTAAAGAGGAGACCTTTTAGAACAAAGGTAAGGAGGAACTTCTTCAGCCAGAGAGTGGTGAATCTATTGAATTCACTGCTACAGAAGACTGTCGAGGCAAGGTCATGGAGTATATTTAAGAGTGAGACAGATAGGTCCTTGAAGACAAAGTGGATCAAGGGTTACAGATAGAAAGCGGGAGAATGGGTATGAAAAGTTCATCATTGAATGGTGGAGCAGGCTCAATGCGCTGAATGGCCAAATTTCTGCTCCAATGTCTTCTGTTTGCTTGGTTAATATTGGCTCTCCCCATTCCTCATTGGAGATATACCCTGGAATTTGATCTTCATATGATTTATAAAGAGTAACATTCCAATACAGATGACTGGGAAATACCATGTTCCCTCCCTCCAGTCTCAGCAGCCATGTCCACAGAACCATGATGACACTGCAATTGAAATCCAGTGAATGGTATTTAATCACAGTTGATTGACATCGACAACATTAACAGCAAGACCCTCGCCGGCCCTCTCTGATCCTCGAATAACCATGTGAATTGTGTGACGCATCATATTGTCTGTTAACATATCCATGCCATTTGTCTGCTATAACTCATGTTGTTGTATGCACATTTTCCTGTCTAATTATGGACTAGAAAATTTCCCTCCATATTTTACTTGCATTATAATCATTGATTAGTAGTTACAGACTTTATGTTTCCATTTATAAACGGAGAAACGTGTTTGTATTGTGACAATCCTTTGACATTACTCCCATATCCAATTTAGATTGGATGATGACATACAATCAAGCTTCCATCTCCAATATTCCTTCCTTTAGTCACCCCCATATATCTCATCCCAAATGTGTAAATTTTAAATGTTGTTTTGATTTTAATAAAATCAATATTGAAATGAAAGAGGTTAACCGGAGCTATTTGTTCAGTGACTGTGATTAATGTCAATCTCTGTGGATCATATGAGTTTCCATCATTGACTGATAAATGGGCTCTGTAAATGTGTTATTCCATAGTGTGAGTAGGAGCATCACTGACAGCACTAACAGGGATCAGCAGCTCGAGAGAGAGGGCGGGGGGGGGGGGGGGGTGAAGAGATCAGATTGTGTGGACATTAGACTGGAACGTTACAACAATGGTTCAAAATCTAAGGACCTAGGATTGGATTGTTCCACAATGGATAAGAATCTGAGAACATTAGACTGGAATGGTACAACAATGTATCAAAATCAGAGAACATTCGACTGGACTTGTACAACAATGTATCAGGAGCTGAGAACATTAGACTGGAATGTTCCAACAATAGATCAGAATCTGAAAACATTAGACTGGAATGTTCCAACCATGGACAGGAGTTTATACTCGGGTCTTTTCTGGCTTTCCAAGCCTTGGATATCATTAACTTCGCGGATCCTTGCTATCCTTTGGATTATTCAAGGTGGTTACTATCCCATCCTCGCCATAGTTGGTGTTCCTGGTAAGACATTATATTTGTCTACTAAACTGGGTTGATCTGAATTTCTGCTCATGATATGTAAATTTTGGAAAGTGGAAGTCAATGTCTTCAGTTCCAAACAAAAATTCATTTCCTTATAAATTATACCTAACAAACTACTATTTATAAATTACTCACTGATATGCGAGATGGAACCAGATTGTTCTGAAACTCCATAATTCATTTTGTCCTTCACAGATATACATCTCCATGTCCACCCCACCCACCAACCGTGTCCAATACCACCATCATGATATCTCAGTCTCGTCCTCAGTCTCAGTGCAACTTCTGAATAAACCATGATTTGTGACTTTGTAAAATCCGGATGCAACTGTTTTAAGTTCCTTCTAACCACATGTCCATCACTAAGTAATTACTCTTGAGAATGTTTAACTTGTTCTCTGCACATGCGGGAAGACAGTTTATGATGGTCAAGCCATGGACTCATAATTTAGAACCACAGAATATCTCATGAAGGAAATTGGTGGGATTTAAAAGCAACCATTATCGTTTGTTATATAAACCCATCTGTTTGCCTCATGTCCTTTAGTGAAGTCAATGTGTCATGCTTCCCTCGTCAGGTTTCCGTGTAACTTCTGTGATGAACATGTGGGTGTACTGTACCTTTCAGAGAATTAAAAGCCAGCAATAACTACCTGACAGCACCAAGTGCTCTGAAAAATAGATATAATGTAACCTTTGGTTGAAAAATTCGATTAGCTAATTGTCTCGAGCCAAAAACAAATTCAGCAGAACACTTTAAATTATACTCCAAAATACCCACCTCTAATCAAGTTTGAATTGAGGAAATTGACAATCGTAAAGGCCAATGACACAATCCAATGGTTTGGGTGCGGGAAATTAAACAGTTGAGAGGAGAACTACCAAGCTACTAGCGTGCAAAGACTGCCTGAAGAAATAGCTCTCTTAAGGGTACTTTTATTGATTAGCAAGTGGTGAAGCAGAATCCCCATGACGAAAAGAAAACAGGAATATGGAGAAGAACCAAAAGCTTCCTGGTTTTAAGGTTAGAAGTTTTGCTTTGTAAATCTTCATTCGCCATCTTATCGGACTAATATTGTGGAGGGGGAAAATAAAAGATAGGTTAGAGGAAGAAGTTGTTAACAGTCGTTCGTTTATTATTCTCTTTTAAACTTTAAGAAATAAAGTTGTTAATTTTCACTTTTAATAGTTTTGGACTCTAGAATTATCACATATTACTGCATGGGATAAATCTTTTTTTCTGTTTCTGGGCATGACCTAGCAGAGTAAAGCCATAGCAGTCAGCTCTCTGGCAAAGAAGGGAAGGGGGCAGAATATAAAAGTACTCGTGGTAGGGGACTCGATATTTAGGGGAATCGACAGGAGATTTTGTGGTCAGGATCGGGATTCGCAGAAGGAATGTTGCCTCCCTGGTGCCAGGGTCCGGGACGTCTCTGATCGGGTGTATAAGGTTCTAAAAGGGGAGGGCGAACAGCCAGAAATCGTGTTACATATTTGGTACTAAAGATATAGTCAGGAAAAGGATTGAGGATATAAAAAATGATTTCAGGGAGTTAGGATGGAAGCTGCAAAGCAGGACGAACAGAGTAGAGTTCTCTAGTTTACTACCAGTGCCACGAAATCGCGAGGCGAGGAACAGGGATTTTGCACAGCTTAACATGTGGCTTCGCTGCTGGTGTCGGAGGGAGTGCTTCAGATATGTAGATAATTGGGATGCCTTCTGGGGGAGGTGGGACCTGTACAAGAAGGACGGGTTGCATTTGAACTGGAAGGGGACCAATGTCCTGGCTGGAAGGTTTGCTTGCGTAGTTCGCGAGGGTTTAAACTAGTATGGCAGGAGGTTGGGAACCTGAGCTGTACACAGGAGGTGAGAGTTGATGCAGATGAGACAATAGTAAGAGGTAGACAAGCTAGTGGGAAGGACTTTCCTGGGAAAGAACCAAGGGATCAGTTAAAGTGTGTTTGCTTTAACGCAAGGAGTATCAAGAAAAGAAGTGATGAACTTAGAGCATGGATGAGTACCTGGTGCTATGATGTTGTGACCATAACAGAGACATGGGTTTCTCAGGGGCAGGAATGGTTGCTGGATATTCCAGGGTGTAGTACATTTAAAAAGAATAGGGAGGGAGGTAAAAGAGGAGGGGATGTAGCACTGCTAATCAGAAAGGGTATCACAGCTATAAAAACTTCCATTGTCGAGGAAGATCTGCCTACCAAGTCAGTATGGGTAGAAATTAGGAACAGCAAGGGAGTAGTCACCTTGTTAGGGGAATCGACAGGAGATTTTGTGGTCAGGATCGGGATTCGCAGATGGAATGTTGCCTCCCTGGTGCCAGGGTCCAGGATGTCTCTGATCGGGTGTATAAGGTTCTAAAAGGGGAGGGCGAACAGCCAGAAATCGTGTTACATATTGGCACTAAAGATATAGTCAGGAAAAAGATTGAGGATATAAAAAATGATTTCAGGGAGTTAGGATGGAAGCTGCAAAGCAGGACGAACAGAGTAGAGTTCTCTAGTTTACTACCAGTGCCACGAAATCGCGAGGCTAGGAACAGGGATTTTGCGAGGAACAGGGATTTACTACAGGATAGCAGCAGGGAGATTGAAGAAAACATTGGTCAGCAGATTTTGGAAAAAGTGTGGACGTTGTAGGGTTGTTGTAATGGGTGACTTTAACTTTCCCAATATTTATTGGAACCTCCTTCGAGCAGAAGATTTGAATGGAACTGTTTTTGTAAGGTGTGTTCAGGAGGGTTTCCTAACTCAGTACGTTGTCAGGCCGACGGGGGAGAGGCCATTCTAGACTTGGTGCTCGGAAACGAACCGGGACAGGTATCAGATCGTGTGGTGGGAGAGCATTTTGGTGATAGTGACCATAACTGCCTCACATTCTACATAGCTATGGAGAAGGAGAGAAGCAGAGACAATGGGAGGATATTTAATTGGGGAAAAGGAAACTATGATGCGACTAGACGTGAGTAAGGAAGCAAGGACTGGGAACAATTGTTCCATGGTAAAGGCACTATAGACATGTGGACACTGTTTAAGGAACAGCTGTTGCGAGTGATGAATAAATATTCCCCTCTGAGACAGGCAAGAAGGGGTAAAATAAAGGAACGTTGGGTGATGAGAGAGGTGGAGCTTCTCATCAAAAGGAAGAAGGTATCTCACATAAGGCGGAGGAACCTAGGGCCAAGCTCAACTCTAGAGGATTACAGGCAGGTGAGGATGGAGCTCATAAATGGTCTGAGGAGAGCCAGGAGCGAGCACGAGAAAGGCTGGGCAGAACGGATTAGGGAGAACACAAAGGCATTTTACACTTATGCGAGGAATAAGAGAATGGTCAAAAAAAAGAGTAGGACCAATCAGGGATAGCATAGGGAACTTATGTATGGAGTCGGAGGAGGTAGGCAAAGCCCTAAATGAGTTGTTTGCTTTTGTCTTTACAAAAGAAACGAACTTTGTAGTGAATGAAACCTTTGAAGAGCAGGTGTGCATGCTGGAATGGATAATGATAGAGGAAGCTGATGCGCTGAACATTTTGTCAAACATTAAGACTAACAAGTTGCCAGGCCCGGACTAGATTTGTATTCGGCTGCTTTGGGAAATGAGAAATGCAATTGCTTCGCCACTTGCGAAGATCTTTGCATCCTCGCTCTCCATTGGAGTCGTACCTAAGGACTGGAGAGAGGCAAATGTAATTCCTTTCTTCAAGAAAGCAAATAGGGAAATCCCCAGCAACTTTAGACCAATAAGCCTCACGTTTGTTTTCTACAAGGTGTGAGAAAGGATTCTGAGGGATAGGATCTATGACCATCTGGAAGAGCATGTCTTGATTAAAGACAGTCAACACGGCTTTGTGAGGGGCAGGTCATGCCTCACAAACCTTATCGAGTTCTTTGAGGATGTGACTAGAAAAGTTGATGAGGGTCGAGCTGTGGATGTGGTGTATATGGAATTCAGCAAGGCATTTAATAAGGTTCCACGTGATAGGCTCATTCCGAAGGACAGGAGGAATGGGATACAGGGGAGCTTAGCTGTCTGGATACAAAATTGGCTGGCCAACAGAAGACAGCGAGTGGTAGTAAAAGGAAAGTATTCTGCCTGGAAGTCAGTGGTTTTCCACAGGGCTCCGTCCTTGGGCCTCTACGGATTGTAATTTTTATTAATGACTTGTATGAGGGGATTGAAGGCTGGGTAAGCAAGGATGCAGACGACACAAAGGTTGGAGGTGTCGTTGACAGTACAGAGGGCTGTTGTCAGCTGCAGCCGGATATTGACAGGATGCAGAGATCGGCTGAGAGGTAGCAGATGGAGTTCAACCTGGATAAATGCGAGGTGATGCATTTTAGAAGGTCAAATTTGAAAGCTGAGTACAGGATTAATTATAGGATTCGTGGTAGTGTGGAGGAACAGAGGGATCTTGGTGTGCAGATACATAGATCCCTTAAAATGGCCACCCAAGTGGACAGGGTTGTTAAGAAAGTATATGGTGTTTTGGCTTTCATTAACAGGGGGATTGAATTTAAGAGTCACGAGACCTTGTTGCAGCTCTATAAAACTTTGGTTAGACCGCACTTGGAATACTGTGTCCAGTTCTGGTCGCCCTATTATAGGAAAGATGTGGATGCTTTGGAGAGTGTTCTGAGGAGGGTTACCAGGATGATGCATGGACTGGAGAGCTTATCTTATGAAGAGAGGTTGACTGAGGTCGGACCTTTTCCATTGGAGAAAACAAGAGGGGACCTAATTGAGGAATTCAAGATAATGAGAGGCATAGATAGAGTCGATAGCCAGAGACTATTTCCCAGGGCAGAAAGGACTAACATGAGGGGTCATAGTTTTTAGCTGGTTGGAGGAAAGTGTAGAGGGGATGTCAGAGGCGTGATCTTTACACTTATAGTTGTGAGAGCATGGAATGCGTTGCCAGCAGCAGTAGTGGAAGCAAGGTCATTGGTGACATTTAAGATACTGCTGAACATGCATTTGGTCACAGAAATTTGAGTAAAACCAGACATGGGAAGATAAGGTTAATGATCATCCAAAGATATTGTACAACTACATGAGCAGTAAGAGGGTAACCATGAGAAGGGTAAGGTTTCTTAAAATTCATAAAGGATATCGGTATAATCCTTCCATTCCTGGTGCACTAGATAGCAGCAAACACACACTATTGTCTGCACCTCTCATTCATCCAGAGTGAACTCAATCTGCTATTTCCCAACTTATTCAAGCATTAGATCAATGTCCTTTTGTAATCTTACAAAATCTTCTTCACTGTCCACTGTGCCACCAATTTTGGTGTCATCTGCAAACTTACTTACCATGGTTTCTATATTCTATTCCAAATTATTTACATAAATGACAAACAATGAAAACAAAGAATCAAGTCTGTGGAGCTCTGCTGGTCACAAGCCTCCACTCCAAAACACAACGGCCCACAATTACTGTCTGTCTCCTACCATTGCACCAATTGAAAGTGCCGGAGAGAAACCCAGCAGTTCAGGCAGTATCGGAGCAGAGAAAAACGGAATTAACTTTTTGAGTCCAGTGTGATTTGTTCTGGACAGGTGCATGTCCGACTCGATCTGTTAACTCTGTTTCTCTGCCCAGATCCTGCATCATCTGTTGCATTTCTCCACCATCTTGTGTTTGAATTTCAAATTTCCACTATCTCTAATATTTCACTTTTTTTATTGGTTTAGATGCTGAACCCGGTTATATTTGGACATTATGCTCCACTCCTGTTCCCATTATTTGTGCCAGTATACATGTATGACACTAGAGTCTGTTCCCTCTTTAAGTTCTGAAAATATGTGCGTGAATCTCAGCAAATTGATTTTACTTATACAGCATTTTGGAGACAGCTACACTTGATGAAAAAATAGGAATAGTTTCTTAATTATGACATTGTCTGTGCGATTTATAATGAAGCTTGTCTCCTTAGGCTCTGGAAGTTTTCAATACGTTTCTCAGAATAATTACAGCAAAAATGGTGGCCACGCAGCCCACCATCTCTGTACCAGCACAGAATGAACTCTATCCTCACTCTAACTCTGCTGTACCTCCATTAAACCGCAGACATTTTGTTATCTGTTTCTGTTTTTAATTCAGAATATCCTGTTGAGATATAAACAATCTTATCAACATGTATAACCAGTGATTAACCAGTATAACCAGATATAAGTCCGTACATCATATTTCGAATTGCCCTGTTCTATTCCCATTGTCGTTCAGCGTTCCATGTACCAAAAATAATCTATTCTCTTGCTCTGCATTGCATGTTATTCCATTTGTTAGAACGTGTGATGGTTGAATACTCGTGACTGGGAGATACTACTGTACTCCCCTCGGGTGTCCTCAGCCACTGGCCCCAGACCTTTCTGTATCATAGCCAATAACATTTTCATTTGTTTTTACCCCCACACTAACGCCTAACTGCAGTAATGCTTATTTTTTTCCCCAGCACCCATTTGTGTGTGCAGGCGTGAGACACAGTGAAGGACAAAAGGTGCACGAATCTTTATTCAGTTTCCACCACCAGGAAGAAAAGAAACACCCGAGGGACCTGTGACAAGCAGTGTCCTTCTCATCAAAGGGCAATGCAGCGTGATCACACAGTGAAAGGGAGGACATGGATTATATCAAAAAGAGTTGGAGGGGGAAATAATTCACTCCACTCCCTGCAGCACCCACCTCTCCCTGAACAACTCCAGGGTGTTGGTGGCCACCGCATGCTCCTTTTCAAGAGACACCCGGGTTCTAACGTAACCACGGAAGAGGGGCAGGCAGTCGGCCCTAATGACCGCTCCACGGCCCGCTGCCTGGACATGTTTATGGCCAGTTTGGTCAGGCCCGGAAGCAGACCCACGAGGAGGTCTTCAGACCTGCCCTCCCTCCTCCGTACCGGGTGCCCAAAGATCAAGAGTGTGGGACTGAAGTGCAACCAAAAGCAGAGGAGAAAGTTTTTGAGAAAATCAAAAACGGAGTGCAAACGCCCACACCCAATATAGACATGATCCACGGACTCCACAGCACCACAGAACAAGCAGTTGGGCTGGGAGTCCGTGAACCACCGGAATCTGCGTGCTGCACCCTCCACCCCAGATCTCCGGGAGAAAGGGGGAGAACTCCCGCGTAGAGAGCCCTCCACTGGGCATCCCCTCTGTCCGGTGGCAAATCGGCATGTCAAGGCGTGTCTGGACGGTGGATGAGGGAGAAGAGGTGGACTGGGTGCAGCAGCAGTCGATACAGGGCCCGTCTTTTCATGCCCTTAAAAGGGACAAAACTAAAATTCTGGAGGCCACTCAGGTTGTGGGGCACAGGCTCCCGCGGGGCGTACGGGACCTTGGGGCCAATGTGAAATTCCGTCCGGGGAGGGGTGAGCGTGGACGGGATCCCACCGCACACCTGAGCATCCTCCAACTGGTGCACCACGTCGGGTCCGAGCACCGCTGCTTTAAGGTGTCGAATGGCGGTGGCCACGTACCGGACGTCTACCGCTCCAATATCCTTTTTATTCCATTCCTTACTCGTTAATTCATGACTTTTAATGAACAAGGTTATTGCACATTGTTATGGACCAGGTCCGATCCCTCAAAACGTTTTTAAGGATGTATCCAGACCATAGCATTGCTAATTGTTGAAGGTAAGTGTATAGGGCATATTCCCAGAGTGAATTAGCTGGTCAAATTGCCCAGTTTTAAACAAACGGAATTTGTTTTAAAAATTCAGGAATGAAATAAAACGAACCGAGTATAGAACACCCGAGGAACTCTTCCTATCCAGGTCTGAGGGGCTATCACAACTTAATGACGCTCTTCGAGATTGCTTGCAACAATCCCATTAAACAAACCCTTTAGGAAAAAGAGTAAAATTACACAAAAAGCTTACAGGTTACGAAGTCAGAGGGCAGATGGAGGGGGAGAGAATCTAGTTTCAACGGTGACCCTGACTCAATAACCCTCGAAATGAACTGACCTTTGCAGCTGGAGAGCTGGCCACGTGCCATAGATTGTACCAGTATTCTTAAAGTCTCGAAAGTGTTCTGCCATATGTATTATCTGTTAAGTATAAACCAAAGTACCTCGTTCAAAACTGAGACGTGTTGGAAACGTGGGTTGGTTCGAACCTGGCTGAAAAAAGTCAAGGACAACATAACCATGCAAAGCGACCAGCAGCGCCTATATGAAACTGAATCATCAATATCCAAAGATGGCTTCTGTTTTCAGAACCCTTCAGAAAGAGTGGTTTGTACACTAAAACACACACTTACTATGAACATGCAACATGCAGAACTACATCCGGATTCAAAATTCCCATCATTGAGTGCCTTGACCTGTCTTTCAGTTCTTGACAATGCATCAGCCATCACGTTTTCAAGACCCGCCACATGCACAATTTTCGAATTGAGTTGATATAACTACAGTCTCTGGCTAAACCGTCCAGCATTTTCTTTCTTAAATTTCTCCAAAAAAACTTCAATGGCTTTTGATTGGCGTATACGGTTGTCTCAGATGTGTTACTGGTAATATAAACGCTGAAATGTCGTATTGCCAACACAAAGCTCAAAGTCTCTTTCTCAGCTTTCGAATATTTCTACCATGTAACGTTCACCTGCTGGAGAAATGCCCAATTAGTCATTCTGTCTTCTCATCATCTTCCTGCAGGAGCGCAGCACTGACACCCACATCACTTGCATTTATAGCCACCTAAAAGGTTTTGTGTCATCAGGTGTGGCTGATACTGGGGCAGTGGTTAACGCATTTCTCATGCCGTCAAATGCCTTTTGACAGTCCGTTGTCTACTGAAACTCCTTGCCTTTCATTAGCAATTCAGTGAGTGGAGCAGCCGTACTACTAAAATTAGGCACTGACGATCGACAAAATCTACTCAATCCCAGTAACTGTAGTAATTCTCCTTTTGTCAATGGTACCGGAAATTCCCCAATTATCTTCGTTTTCCATCCCATGGTACCATTTATCTGTGTCCAATGACATGGCCCAGGAAAATGACTTGTATTTTGGCAAATTCACGTTTAGCTAGTTTTATCACGAAGCCTACCTTGCGAAGTTCATCGAACAAGTCTCCTAAGTGTTGTAAATATTCCATCCATGAGTGACTACAGTCACCAGGTCATCAATATACGCCACAAAGTTGCATAATACGGCAAGTTGTTGGTTAGTCTCCAAAATGTGGCCCACACGTTTTCATCACAAATGTAAATTGCTTGTGTCACATTTTCAACACAGTCTTCCAACCGCAAAACTGGATATCCATCAGTGTTTTTAACTGCACTGACTTTGCGATAATCCACACATAACCGTTGGGCATCTCCTATATCTACATTATGCACAATTAGATGTATACATCCCAGTTAACTTCTGCATATCTCCTCATGTGATAGTAAAAACACGTTCAGGTCATTCCGGTTTTTCTCAGGAAGGTAACTCAATAATTTATCCCAATTTTCGACAACTTCCTTATTGTCGAATTTAATCTGAGGAATGTTCAGTTCAGAATCCTCTTTCTTCTTTCTTTGTTGTTATCATTAACACCTTCTCCTCTTGCTTTCCTTCCGCTTCAAAACACTTTTTGAGCATATTCGTATGACATAGTATGTGAGCTATCTTTCTGTCTGGAGTTCCTATGAAATAGTTACCCCCACTCAATTTCGTTTGCATTTGATAAGGTCCAGTAAACCTTGCTTTTCACGGTTCACCTATTACTGGAAGTAACACTAATACATTATCCCCTATAACAACCTTGTATTTTTTTTATTTCCCATCTGCTTCCTGTTTCATTACAAGCTGCAATACTTTTAAATGCTGACGAGCCAAATCCCCAGCGCTATTATTCATTCCTTAAAATTTGAGATCTATTCCAAATGTGTGGCCTTTGAATTCTGATTTACTAATTTCTCCTTAATCAATTTTAACGGTTCTCTCACTTCATTCCCAAAATCTAACTCAAATGGACTAAATTTGGTCGCTTCATTTGATGGATCTCTGAACACAAAAAGCACAAATGGAATTCCCTTACCTAATCATCTGGATAATCCTGACCATAAGCCCTCAACATGGTCTTTAATGTTTCATGTCACCTTTCTAGCGCTCCCTGCGATTTTGGCTGGTACACAGTAGATTTAGATTGCTTTATTCCTAAGCGGTACTTAACTTCCTTGAATAGATTGGATATGAAGTTTGTACTTTAATCTCACTGTATCTCTATTGGTAGCCTGTATCTTTTTTGTTAAAAGAGTAATTCCTCTACAATGCTTTTAGCTGTGATATTGCATCTGGAGATGGCCTCTGGAAATCTAGTCGAAAATCCATTATTGTTAACAAATACTGATTCCCACTTTATTGCTTGAGGTAGGGAACCTAGCCAATCAATTAAGACTCTTGGACAAGGGTCCTCAAACACAGGAATATTTATGAAAGATGCAGGCTTTATTACCACCTGTGGATTGCCAATTATCTGACATGTATGCTACCTTTGGCAAATTTCAACGACATGCTGGTGCAGTCCAGGTGTGTACAAATATCTTTGTATTTCAGCCCCTGTGTTTTCGTCACTCAGAAATGACGTCCAGGTGGTCGCTCATGCGCCACTCTCAGCACCTCCTTTCTATACTGCATTGGCAATACGGATTGATGCATTCATGCCCATTTCTCATCTCCTTGAATATGTGATCGTCTCCATATCGACGTTAGGCAATCATTTTTAAGGTAATAACACTCAGGGATACACCCAGAATCCCTAATTTATATGTTTTTTTGTTCCAATTATTTTAAATCTTTATCTTTCTGCTGTAACTCAATTAGGTTAGCTGAGCTAAAAAAATGCATGGTATGCTGTTTGCTTCTGTTTTGTTTCAACTATCTGATGGAATAGAGTGTCTGCTAATGCCATTTCAGCTTCCTTATCTTTACATTTTTGATCTCTTTTGTTTCAACTGGTAACATTGGGACTCTGTTACCCCACAATGAGGAAAGATTACAGGATAAGACTCCTGCATTGCTTCAGTTGCCTGCTGGCTCTTCTGGCTTTGCTGGCTTTTCAACCAGAGAAGGCAGCAGTTCTACGTGAATCAGCTATACATTTCGCAAAGACAATTCGTATTCCTGGAGCTGACAGTGTGTCCAACACTCCTACCACAATATCTCCACACGCTTCTTGACCTTCTGCACTTGCTTTACATAATTTTGCCTTTCTGTATCACCGTGAATTCCCCTTAGCAGTACCTTTCCTAGAAATAGTCCTTCAGGAATACATATCTCCTCATCTTTCAGCATCACAGACTGAGAAGATTCTGTGTCCCTTAATATCACATTTTCTTTACCTGGTACTCCTGGCCTATGTGAATAAAATTTGTAGTTACATTTTATAATTAGATCCAGCAATTCCTCCTTAACCAAACTCCAATAAGATTTCGCACTCTGATGCAGCTTTTTAGCTTGCACTGTGCTTTCTGTTATCTCCCAGGAGTATTCTGTTTTCCTACATCTGTGCTTGTTTTCCCCTAGCCGGCCAACATAGTGATTTCATGTAACCTAAGTTATTGCAATGAAAACACCGGAGCTTTTCTAACTTCTTTGTCCTCCTCACTGGTTTCCTTTTTATCCTCTGGTAAGTTGTTCTTATGATCTTCACTGTGATCTACGTTTCCCTTTCTCCGTGAGGATTTCTCTCTGGCCCAATTTCTATTCCTCATGGACTGGAATTGATTCTGGAAGCCAAACTGTGCATGGATCAATTCAGAATCAACAACCACTTCAGCTGCTAACCTTGCTGTTTTAACTCCCTGCTCTTCCAAATGGGTTTGCATTTTGTTCGGCAAGAATTTTTGAACTCCTCCAAATGAATTGTCTCTCGACGAGCATCGTAGACTTGCTTGATTTTTAAAGCTCTTATCAGTGGCTTAACACTGATGTTAGACCCACAGCAATGAGCTTGGCTGTTTACTGCCTGAAGGAATGACCTCACAGTAAAGGACATTTAGAGAGATCAACAAATTCTGACCTTACCAGCGATGCAGACATCCCATGTCATAACAATATTGAAATTTAAATAAAACAAACAATGCTGCAAGAGATCAGAAACAAAAATAAATCGAGAAACTGCCGTAGAAACTGAATAGGTTTGGCATCCTGGGATTGAGGGAAAAATAGAATTGACATTTCGAGTCCACTGTCCATCCATAATAACTAAACACAGCTTAAAAATATTGTGATTGATGTTGGTGACAGGGATGTCTGTTATGAAGGGGAGAAGGAGGGATTTGAATAAATAGAGAAAAAGAAAGATAAAAGAACATCTGTAGTAAAGGGGAGAAGGAATGAGTTGAATAGATAAAGATAGGGAGAGAGAACAAGAAACAAACAACGGAATTGTTGATGATCAGCTGGAAAGGAAATAAAAAAATGAGATTAATCTTATTTATTCTTCTTCTGTTCCGATATTACTGAAAATCATGCCATGTCGAGTATAGACCAAAGTCGCTGTTTAAATAGAGTTATATCCCTTTGTCTCTCTTCCCTGCGTGCATTCATTATCTTCCCGTATTCATTAGTGGGATGCTGGGCCAGTATTTAATTCCCTTTCCTCATTGTCAATGAGAAGGTGTTGGTGGGCTGCCTTTCTGATCCACTGCAGTCTGTTGGCTGTAACTGGTCAGTGCTTATGACCGTGTGGTTTAATTTCTTTGAGACTTTGTAGTGAGTGATACAGCTAAGTGGCTGCCTTATCCACTTCAAAGGGCAATTGAGAGTTAAATGCATTGCTGGAGTCACATGTCAGCCCGACCAGCTGAAGGTGGTAATTTTCATTCCCTGAAGGACATTAGAGTGCTTGATAGGATTTTCTGACAATTGACAATGGTTTCATAGATTCATTTGATTTTATTGAATTCAAGTTTCACCATTTGCCGTGGTGGTATTCGATTCTGGGGTGGGGATCAGCACATGGGCTCCTGGATTAATAATACCACAGAGAGGTCACCTTCCCTTCATCTCCAACCATCGCCGTTGGCAATAGTAATGTTGATGTTGGTGTGGCTATGATTGAAACACAGCTCTTCGCGAGGCTAAGGAATGATTTTGCAAAGCATACCTTCCTTCTTAATTTTGTCTTTATTAGAAGATTAGAGGATCGGAAGAGCCCTTGGCGAAAGTGAGCGGGGTGTCTTTGATCATGAGTCACTAACAGAATTCATACCAGGGAGCAATTATTCAACATATTAAATTGCATACTATCTTTCATTGAAACCTGATTCAAGTATAAGAGAGAAGGCACTTTCCTGCTGTTGTAGAGTGTCGTTCGGAAAGTAATTGGGGCACTATGTATAGATTATTTCTCCTTTATAAGGAATGATCACCTTGCCACATAGAGGCAGTGTAAAGGAGTTTCACTGGACTAATTCTTGTGGTGATGGTATCACTAAAAGACTGTGAAAGAAATAATCTGTATCACTACAAAAAAAAATGATTGTATTAAAACTTGAGGGTTATGGATCAACAATCATTATTTTCAAAACGGAACATTGCCAGCGCTAAATAAACCACGTGTTTATCTGCGATACATGCTTTCACAATTGGGCAAATATATAGAAAGGAAACGATTAGAAGGATAGAGGAAACGTGTTGGGAAACGCGGTCAGCATGGATGGACATTTTGGTCAGCATGGACCAGTTTGGGCTGAACGGCCTGTCTCTGTTCTGTCGGACTCTATGATACTATACTTACCTGAGTGGGGCCTCATGTTCGTGATGTCGGAGCTCCAGGTTCTGAACGAACTCTCACTGCCTCAATGTGCAGCTGGTATGTGACCCTGTACTGAATGTCATGTTGTTCACAAATCTGTAAGTAGCCACACTGATAGAATTTGTCATTAACACTAGCTTCTGACCTCCATACAGAACACTAGCCTGTCATCTCGACGATGAGAGATGCCTCCTTGAGACTTGGCACAAACCATCCGCTGTCCGTCCTCCCTGTCAGCAAAATACGGTATCGTTAATCTAACACGTGTGTACCATGAGCAATGGAGCCGGGGGAGCAACATGGAGCAGTCTATTTGTGCAGTCTATGCTTCATTGATTTGTCATGTTGGAGCATCAATGACATCCTTCTTTGTGTTATAGTCTGGAGGGGCTGTATGGCCTCTTCATGCATTAGTGTTTCAAGTGGCGGAATGTCCTCCTCCCGGTCCCAGGGAAAAGGTTCATGGACATTATTGGGCGACCCTTTGTTCTCGCTTAAAGTGTGATGTATTGACTAGACTCCTAATCTTCCTTGGTAATAGTAGACAGGCAGGGAGCTGGAAGACCACAGCAAACTACACAACATTTAGTTCTCCAATTTCAGCTAACCTTTCGTCTAATCCACCAACTCCCTTCCCCGCCTCTCCCACTCCCTTCCATTCCACTGATCAACCCTTCTTAAAGCTACCACACAGATTCAGTCCTCCCATTGTCCAACCCAGTGGTACCCCTTTACCTGTGTCCACATATCCCCAGCTCACCACCCTGCCTCCTCCTCTCTCGCCCTGCCCCTTTACCTTTAGCTCCCTTACTGCACCTGCAGTCCTGAAGAAGAGTTACACCCAAGGCGTGGTCTTATCCACCTGATGATTCTGCCTGTCTGGTTGTAATCTTCAGCTGGCTGCATGTCTACTTTGGATTCCAAAGTGTGCAGATCTTTTATTTTCAAAATCTCCTCCTGTACAGTCGGCGCAGAAAGTGAATGGGCTCTGTTTCTTCCTACCAATAGTTCTGATGGGTTGAACGGCTTTCTCACATTCCTGTAAAACCAGTTTGAGATGCTGCATGGGCTTCATTTTTAACCATGTAAATGCGTAGGGCCTGATCGCACTATTACATGAATGTTGCCGACATTTTAACAGCACAAGTTTGAATGTTGCCTGTTATTGATACGTTAGCATCTGAGGAGATGACACTGAAGAGGTGTCCTGAACATTGTGTGATCTTCAGATCTTCACTGAATATCCCTGCTTCTGATCGTATGATAGAGGGAAAGACACTGATGAATCAGCTGAAGTTGTTTGTGCCGAGAAAGTTTCCCTCAGGATCGCCTACAGAGATATCCAGGGGCTGAGAGGATTGATCTCCACCAGCCACATTGTGTTCTGAATGTCCCAAACTGTGGGGATTTCAGTTTTGTTCAGGTTCCTTGACACCTTGCTCAGTCAAATGCTGCCGTGATGTCAGGGCCAATCACTCTCATGCTGCGTTCGTATCTTTTGTTTATGTGAATAAGCCAACGTATTTGCCTGGGGATTGTTTCCTTCTCTCAGAGGGTAGTGACTGTTGGGGCCTGTCTATTCCAGACAGCTACATCATTAAAACGTTTTGGGGCGCGGAGTGCGGTTAATGGATTTTGCCACATCAGGGAGTTGAGGGCTACAAAGAATTGGGCATGAAAGAGAAATTCTGGCCAAGAACATATCAGCCACGACCTTCATGAATTGAAGGGCAGGCCTGAGGGGCTATGTAGCCTGGTGTTATTGCAGTATACCCCAGCCGCTTTGTGACCTCTTCCATTTCCTGTGTTACTGACTTGAATTAGCTGAATAGATTGATTCTGTTGCTGCATGACCTAAATTGCGTCATTTTTTTCGACTTGAGGGATTGATTAGTCTCCTCGTTTTACTGTGTATCAGGGTCTATGGGCTGAAAAGGTTCATCTTGTTCTGGTGTAAATCCATATATTACAGATCTTCCACCTTTGCAGAAATTGAGCACTGCAGATGCTGAAGGTCACAGTCGAAAGGTGTGACACTGGAAAAGCACGGCAGGCCAGGCAGCATCCGAGAGGCAAGAGAATCGATGTTTTGGATATTCCTGATGATGGGCTAATGCCCTAAACGTCGATTCTCCTTCCCCTCCGATGTTGCCTGACCTGCTGTGCTTTTCCAGCACTAAGCGCTCTACCGGCCTGCCCCAGTCAAACTTCCTGGTCACGTCATCAAAGAGCTTTAACAAATTCATCAGGCGTGACCTTCCACTCATGCTTACTATTCCGAATCAAACCCTGTTTTCCAAATGTATCTTATCCCTCAGAATCTTCTCAAGTAATTTACCCCACAGTTGTTAAGCTTACTGGTCTATGGTCTCCAAGCTTTATTTTTCAGTCCTTTTTGAATTAGGGGACATTTGCAATCCCCCAATCTTCTGGGATCTCACTTTTGGTAAATGATGATCAAAATTAGCAACCAGGACCACCACAAATTCTTCTCTAGCTCCTTGCAGTGTTCTTGAATATAACTAGTAAGGACCATAAGATTTATCCAACTTCAAACATTCCAGTACATCCTGTACCTCCTCTACTGGTATACGGACTGTCCCTAAGGTATAATATTCAAATTCCCAAAATTCCCAAGTATTCATGTCCTTCTCCACGTTAAACACAGAGAAAAATATTTGTTGAAGACATCGTCCATCTCTTATGGTTACGCACATATGTGTTCACTTTGGTCTTTGGGTGGTCCTATTCTCTCAATAGTTAATGTTTTTCCTTTAATATACTTAAAATACCTCTTTGAATTCACCCTGATCTTCTCAACCAAGGCTATCTTATCGCCCTTTATTGCTGTCCTGATTTCGTTTTTCAATAAAGTCCTGCATCCATTACATGCCTCCAGGATTTCCCTTGATCCCACCTGCCTGGACCTGATCCACACCTCCACATTATTTTCAGGTCAAAGCCTCAATAATTCTTGCCAATCAGGGTTCCCCATTCCTGTCAACTTTCCTTTCACCCTCGCAGGAACATAAACTGTAGGTTTTGAACTCAAGCTGTCACACTTATAAAGGCCTCCTATTTACTAGAGTTTCCTTTGCCTGCAAACAAACTACTCCAATCAACCCTACAAGCTCCTGTATAAATCCATCAAAATTCATCTTGCCACAATTTAGAACTTGAACATGTGGAGCAGTTTCATCTTCCCTCTCCATAACCATTTGAAAATTAATAGAACTATGGTGACTGGTCGCAAAAAGTTCACCCACTGTCACCTCCGTCATATGTCCTTCCCTATTTCTTAACAGTCGGTCAAATTTTGCCCCTTCCCGAACAGGACCCTCTATATACTGCTTGAGGAAACGTTCCTGACACACTTAATGGATTCAAATCACTTAACGCTCCGGCAGTCCCATTCTGCCCCAATAAAACCCCTATGATGAAACCCTATTGTTCCTGCAAGTCTCCCCTCCCTCCCTGCATATTTGCTCCTGTCAATTACCATTGACGATTTGGGGACCTATAGTACAACCCCAATAATGCCACCATCACGTTCTTATTTCTTAGCTCCATCCACAAAGCCTCACTGGTTGATCCTTCATATGCATCATCTCTGATCACTGCTGTGATACTCACCTTAATCAAAAATGCAACGCCCCCTCCCCTCCTTCCACCATCTCTGTCCCACCTAACGCACTTTACCCTGGTATATTAAGCTGTCAGCCCTGTCCCTTCTTTAGCCATGTTTCTGTAATGGATAAAGTATCCCAATCCCACATACGTATCCACGTTCTGACTTCAGCAGCCTAACCGGTCAGCTCTTTTGTATTGAAATAAATGTAATTTAATCTAGCAGGCATTCCTTGCTCCCTATCGTGTTCTAGCCTGAATTGTCTCAGCTTAGTGTTTCTGATTACTATATCTCCTTCCAGCATTGCACTTGCCTCCCTGAACTTGAGGGTAACTCCCACCCCCCTCCCGACAATTTAGTTTAAACCTTTCCGTGTAGCATGAGTAAAACTGGCTGCCTAGTTGTTGGTACCCCCCCCCCCCCCCCGCTCTCCGCATTGCATGTGCCACCTGTCCCTCTTGAACACGTCGACACTGTCACAGAAATGATCCAAATGATCTAAAAATCTAGCAGTATGCCTGTCATTGCTTTGATCCTAACCTCAACCCACAAAGCGTCATTTGAATACCCTTCCAAGATATTATCCGTCCTTACTGCACTTATTGACTCCATAACTAACAATGCAACACCACCTTCTCTTTTACTCCTCTCCTGTGCTGCCTATAGTTCTTGTACCACAGAATATTGAGTTGTCCGCTCTGACCTCCCTCAAACACATCTATGTGATGGCAAAAATATCCACTTCTCCAGGTCACCCTTTTCACATCAGTCGGTCCGATAACATTCCCACCATTACGGGAAAGGAATTCCAGTCTGGAATATAGCACTAGAATACTCTGTACCTCAGAGTTGTTCTGTCATTTACTATTTGTTATCAAGCTGCATTTCCATGAACTAAAACTGTAACTCTGCGACTGAATGAATAATTGTTGAGTTGTAATTTCTTTTTTAATTAATCAAATTCAACGTTCCAGAACTGAACAGTCAGCTCCACATACAATGAATTTCCGCTGATTAATTCCCTGCTCAGTGTGCAGAGGAGTCAGCCCTCAGTAATGGAAAAAGTGAGGACTGCAGATGCCAGAGATCAGAGTTGAAAAGTGTGGTGCTGGTAGGACCATTGTCCCGGTTGAGGCCCTCCCTATGGGTACAGAACCGGGACCTCAACCGGGACCTTGGGTTCATGTCACATTGCAGGTGACCACCATTGCGCTGCACACACCCAGATACTCCTACACACACGCACTCTCACATACACACGGACAAAGCTACACACAGATGTGCACACAGGCACCCACACACACTCTTACAGACAAACACACTCCCACATGCACCCCTTCTCAGACTTAACACACTCTGCACTCACCACACACATACACATACATACATTTTCTCACACTCACAACCCCAAACCCAGACAGACAAACAAATACAGACAGATAAAGACCCACATGCACACATAGATTTTGTGGGGTGAAATTGTACTTGCAGGGTCACAATGTACTTTGCTCCAAAACTGCATAGAATGCCAATCTGGTTTAAACACTCCCCTGTGGCACTAGTAAAACTGGCTGCGAAAATATTGGTTCGCCCTCCAGTGAATGTGCCATCAGTCCCTCCTGAACAGGTCAACTCTGTCACAGAAAAGCTCCCAATAGTCTAAAAATATGAATCCCTCCCACTGCACCAATTCTTTAGTCATATATTTATGTTGATATCCTCCTATTCTTACCTTCACAAGCTCATGACACTGGAAGTAATCTGGAGATTATCACTGTCAAGGTCCTGGTTTTTAACTTTTCTCCTGGTTCTCAGTTAATCATTCTATAGAAACACATTCCTATATCTAACCGTGTCATTTGCACAATCGTGCACAATGACTTCTGGCTGCTCACCTTGAGAACTTTCAGCAGCCACTCAGAAACATCCTGGATCCTGAAACCTGAGAGCCAACACACCATCTGAGTTGCCCGTTTGAGGCCACAGAATCTCCGATCTGTCCCCCCTAACAATCAAATCTCCTATCTCTAAGACCCTGTTTACCTTCATCCTTTCCTGCTGCTCCCCAGATTCAGTGCAACCATCTTGGCTACTGCTGCTTTCCCTTGACCAGTCATTCCCTGACACCTATCGCCCATCTCCCAACATACACAAAACCAGTATCCAGATGGTATACTTGGTTTCGAGAGGAATAACCACAGGGGATTCCTGAACTTTCTGCCTACTCACTTCGCCATTCCTGGTGGTCGCCCAGCTATTCTCTGCTTGGAACACGACAGGAAGCAAGGAAAGCCTGTTGGATTAAATTGCTTTTAATTAAATGGAACTGGACTGACAGGTAAGGCAGATGAACTCAGGGCGTGGATCTTTACATGACACTGGAACATTATAGTCCTTACAGAAACATGGCTAAGGGAGGAACTTGGGTGTGATCACCTCACTAAAGCTTTTATGTATGAACTGTTCCGTATCTCGGATGATCCAGAGTGCTCCTGAACACGATCTTCCAGGAGCTGCAGCAGTGTGCACTGCCCACGCGTGTAGTCATCAGGGACAGTGGCAATCTCCCCGAGCTCCCACAAACCGCAGGAGGAACATGCAACTGCCCTAACTGCCATCTCCATTGCTGTCAGACTAGCGTTAAAAAGAGTTTACTGGAGCTTACCTTTACCTTTTGCTGAACCGCTGCTCACCGATGTCGCTGGAACCAAAGCATTACTACCTCTTCTACCACTCACAGTACGTTAATAGAACACTCCACATTTAGGTTTGGTTAGGGAAGGATGGAGACACTTTTGTTTTATTTCAAAAATATACTTTATTCATAAAATAATTTGATGGTCTGTACAGTTGGTCATGCCATACATATGCAAACATGTACATACAGAGATCAAACCTTATCATTTTTATACAGGTCTGTACATTTTTTGATCATACGCCCATATAATTAGCTGAGGCGTCAGCAGAGCCCAAATGACTGCATGGGCCCCCTGTTCTTCGTTAGGCAGGCAGACTTTACACAGTGGTCTTTCCCCACCGCGCCTTGGCGGCAGCTGCCCCAAGCTTCAGCGCGTCCCTCAACACGTAGTCTTGGACCATGGAATGTGCCAGTCTGCAACACTCAGTCGGCGTCAACTCCTGCAGCTGGAAGATCAGCAGGTTTCGGACCACCCAGAGAGCGTCCTTCACTGAGTTGATGATCCTCCAGGCACAGTTGATGTTCGTCTCGGTGTGCGTCCCGGGGAACAGACCAGAGAGCACGGAGTCCTGCGTCACGGCGCTGCTCGGGACGAACCTCGACAAACACCACTGCATTCCTCTCCAGACTTCCTCTGCGTCGGCACATTCCAGAAGGAGGTGTGCGACAGTCTCGTCCCCCCCCGCAGCCGCTTCGAGGGCAGCGTGCGGTGCGGCTGAGAGTCCGGGCATGCATAAAGGATCTCACAGGCAGAGCCCTTCTCACCACCAGCCAAGCCATGTCTTGGTGCTTGTTGGAAAGTTCTGGCAATGAGGCATTGTGCCAAATGGCTTTGACAGTCTGCTCAGGGAACCGCTCGATAGGATCCGCCCTCGCCTTTTGCCGAAGGGTCTCAAGGACACTACGTGCTGACCACTTCCGGGAAGGATGGAGACACTACAGTGATGTATTGTTTGGACCTTAAGCACTCCTAAGCACCAGGCCCAGGCTTGGATTTGAGGGGGGGGGGGGGGGGGTGCCTTGCTGAGGTCTTCCTCCTAGTAATGGTTACTGCGCTGATGCAAATATTCACCCTGACAGCCCATCCGCGTTGTCGCCGTCCTCTGGTCTTTTCGGTCTACTAGTACTGCATTTATGATCTCCTTGTAACTATTGATTGTATTCGAAACTGTTTCTCACTCCGGAGGGAGAGATGTTGATGTTCCAGTGAATACAGTCTATTAAAAAAGGTTTGCCATTAGACATACGAGCGACAGTATGCCCATCCGCTCTCTGACTCTGCTTTTACTTTCAATTAGGGTACATTTATTCTGATAACATTCCATTCAATTTTCCTGCGTTTTCCCTGTAACCTTTGTTTAAAAATCTGTGCATCTCAGCCTTGAAGATATTTAGTGATCATTCCTCAACAGCCTTCACAATTTTCTGCAATTGTTTCCCTCCCACTGATGTGAGACTTGGTGGTCTTTAATCCCATGGCTTTTTTTTGTAGCACTCTGTGTGGAAGTTGAACCTACATTAGATGTTGTCCTGTTCGATTACACCACCTCTGTGGCCCGAGGCAAAACAAAATAAAGCACAAAATTTAAGAGCCTGTAATCTCCTCCCTCATCTTCCACATCAGTCTAAGATACAGTTCATCCAGATCTAGAGATTTGCCTACTTTTTATACTGCATCAACTTCCAATTATCCTTCAGCTTCTGTCCAGGAACTGCTTCTCCAAAGTGAAGACCAATATCCAGGATGTGTTTGATATTCTCAGGCTCAATGCACAGGTTGCCTCCTCGGTCCCTAATTCTCCCTATTCTTTCTCTTGTTACCCTCTAACCCTTAATAAACCAAAAAATGTCTTTGAGTTCTTGATAATACTGCCCAATAATGATTTAATCACCCCGCTTTTTGCTCTTCTACTTATTTTCTTGAGTTTAGCCCTACACGTTCTCTACTCTTCTGCGACCTCCATTGACCTGCTCACTTTATGCGTGCTTTAAGCTTCTCTTTCATTTTCAATTATGTTCTGAATATTTGTAGACATCCCATACTCTCTGGGCTTGTTTTCCTAATTTTTATCTTTGTTGTAACATGTTGTGGTGACTCCCTCATCAATTTCATTTTGAGCATGTGATCCCCACCACCCCCACGCTGTTCTGCTACAGTTTCACCCAGAAGTAACTGTACGGTGGCCAGATTCTGTCTTACTTTTGATAAAATCTGCCTCTATCATCCAAATTATTTTTATTTTTCAAGCCTTTTTTTCTTTTGGTCTTTTCCTTAATAAGCTAAAAATGCTTGAGTCACGGTCACTGGTCCTGAAATGCTCAGCCAATCCTGCCTACAACACCTTGACTGGAGGGCATGCCTTACAAAGAAAGGTTGAGGGCGCTAGGGCTTTTCACCTTGGAGCAATGAAGAATGGGAGGTGACTTGATAGAGGTGTATAAGATGATGAGAGGCATAGGTGTAATGGGTAGCCAGAGTCGTTCTCGCAGAGTGGAAATGGCTGTCGCAAGCGGGCATAATTTTAAGATGATTTGAAGAAGTTTTCAGGAGATGTCAGAGGTAGGTTCATTACACAGAGAGTGGTGGGTGCTTGGGATGCAGTGCCAGCAGCGTTAGTAGAGTCAGCTGCATTAGGGATATTTAAGTGACTGTTGGATAGGCACATGAAGGATATGTCAGTTAGCCTGATCTTCGAGTCGGATAAAGATTCGGAAGGACGTCAAGGGTCGAAGGGTCTGTTTGTACTGTACTGTTCTGTGTTTTGTTTTTCACGCAGCCTGTGGACTCTTATCAATTGTTGAATGTGTGAGGGAGTGATGTGTGTGAAATTAGGACGCTAGGGAGGAGCGTTAGCTCAAAACTTCCAGTTATGTTGTTCATTGCAACATTCAACTGAATGCCAGTACAGTATGTGTGGTGTCCTACACCAGGCAGGCTCCGCCAAGTTCAGTTATTAACGTGATACTTGACATGTCATTTGCTGCTGCTTTCTTCAGATACAATCTGTTAGGTGACTCATGTACTAATCAGATATGTGCGAAGTTTCATGAATTGGGCGAAAATAAGATGTCAACTATGATTATTCGACTGAACTATAATCTCTGAAAAGCATTAGGTTGATTCTATATTTATGGAACAAAAATATAAACACCTGTGAAGATCTTCTAACACAGAAATAAAGAATGTACATTGTATTTTGTATCGAACAAACAACGTGGATGTAACTCTTGTGGCGATCAGAATAACATACACAATGTCAGGATTCAAAATAATGCATTGTCACTCCAACATTTTGAAAGTAGTTGGCTTCTGAATGATTACATGTTCAGGATGAGCAAACGATTGAACAATCAAATAGAATTAGTGTTCTTATACATTTATATATAATCAATCAGTTTAATTTCTCACTGAAATGTACAAGCTTCAGCTATTTGCCAGCAAATTAGAAATGGCTATAATTCAACATGCACTGTGAATATTCAACTAAATAAATGATTTGTGCTATCAAATTTTAATGAACAATAATTTGAAAAAAAATAATTTTTAGAAAGAATGTTATTTAATATGAAATGTGGACAGTTAACAAAAACGATGAACATATTATCGTGTGTGAAAAGTCAGACCTTTTCAAAGAGATTTGTGCCAAAGCAATGACAGATTTGTTTTAGTAATTGGAATACAACAATTAAAATATTCATGTTCTGAGCAATAATTAGACTATATAATGAAGCTGGTCTTGCAATACTTGCTTATGCTGCATTAAATAATCAGATATTTGCGAGCATTTACAATGGGAAATAATCTGGTACTGACTTTTTTCGCATCAGACACATGATAGAGAGCAAAACTTGAAAGTATAGGAGTAGGCCATTGACCACTGTGCTTACATCAGCTCCAAGAATGTCTCCCAAGCCCCTCACGTTTGCCAACCCTATCTCAGCAGCCTGTTGAATTCATATTTCCAAATACATTACCGGTTCTCTTTTTAATCTTCATCCGAAACTCTCCCAGGTAGTCCATTCTAAATCCAAACAACTTTCTCAATAAAGAAGTTTCCTTATCTCACTCCTGGCTCTTTTGCTGACAATCTTGAAAGTAGATCTCCTTGGTGCTGGAATGCCAACTAACAGAAACAGAGTATTCCTGTTTTACTCGAAAACTTTATTTCATACTTTTGAGCACCGCAATACGTTCACATCTTTGTCTGTTCTCCTCCAGGAAGAATAAGCCTTGCAAGAACTGTAATAAGCACTACATTGGAAAAACAGTCAGAATACTAGTCACTTGGATACATGAACAACAACTAGCCAGAAGAAAGACATGACCCACGATCACTACTTTTCTTTACATACAGATGAGGAAGTACACCATTTATGCTGCGTCTGCACATCCACCTAGGACAAACCAAACATAGACACGCACGATGATTCCTAGAAGCATAGCATTCCAAACGAAACTCCATCAACAAACATCGATTTTGATTCCATCTAACACTCTCTGAGAAAATGAACCGGACATAAATACACCAATACTGGAAGTTACATCACTGACTCAAGGAAACCTAATATCTTAAATATCAAGTGGGACATAATACCAGCACTTCACCAGAAGCTCACTGATAATGTTCCCTAGTATAGTGATGCACCATCTGAAAATGAACTCTCCAGCTCAGCGAGCAAACTGACATCCAGAAGAAACGCAATTTCTCTAATCCGCACTTTATCTGAATCCTTCATTCCAGTTATCATTCTGATGACTCTATGGTTATTTGTATTCTTCTGCAAAGTAATGTCTGTCTGTCTGTCTGTTTGTGTAAGAATGTGTGTGTGTGAGATAGAGCGAGGGAGAGGTTGCGAGAGGGAGAGAGAGAGAGCAATCCTCTGTAATCTCTGGATTACTCCTCGTGCCATGTGGAAAAGAGGGAAGGATGAGGAAGACAGTATAGCTTAACATGCTGTTAAAAAGCTAGTTCAGGATTGATGGTTTCAGATTTTTAGATTTTTGAGATATCTTCCAGCTATTACAAGGGGGCATAGCTTTAAATTAAGGTGGGGGGGGGTAGGTATAGGACAGATGTTAGGGGTAGGTTCTTAAATCAGCGAGTCGTGAGTTCATGGAATGCCCTGCCAGTAGCAGTGGTGGACTCTCCCTCATTATGGGCATTTAAGCGGGCATTGGATAGGCATATGGAGGATAGAGGCTAGTGGAGGTTAGGTGGGCTTGGATCGGCGCAACATCGAGGGCCGAAGGGCCTGTACTGCGCTGTATTCTTCTATGTTCTATGTTCTATGACAGATGGTACCTGTATAAAAAAGACAGGTTGCATCTTAAATCAGTCCAAAATTTGAGTTGAAAGTTGGAATAAATGATCGAGACGAGGCACAGGTTTTTCAGGGATTAACAAATTAAGGATGGAGAATGTGGGGGATGTGAGGGAGTGAGGTGTGTGAGATCAGGGAGACAATGCAAAAGAAAATATTAAAGGGGAAAGAGTTTGAGGTGGAGTGGGTTGGGGAATTCTGTGATAAACAACTGGCAGCAAAAATAGGAAAAATTGCAGTTTGTCAAAGTGAATACCTGGGATAGAATTTATTATGCTTCAGAGAAATACGTCTCTTTTTGCTAGAGGTCTGTATTACAATGAGGGGAAAGCTGTGTTCATGCTATGTCTGTAGCTATAATAATGGTGGCAAAAAGCTAGAATAGTATCAGTGTTATTATTGGACAATGCTTGGACTGAGCATATGAATTACCCTGGATGTTCCCTGAGATGGCTGGACTGCCTGTGATTGAGTAAGTGCTGAAGCTCCGTGAGATGATGCTGTTTTGTGATGTAGCCACTTACTGAGTCCAGTCAAAGGAACAAAGCAGCAACTCCGTTGCTTATTGCTTCAGAATATATCAGAGTGTTCATGGCTGCCACTGCACACAATCATGCAATGAAAAACAGGCCTATCACGTCTGTGCCAGCAAGTGGACATCCAAAGGCTTTTTAAACGTTTGTGAGGTTACCCGCCTCAACCACCCTCCAAGACAACGCATTCCAGATTCATACTACCCTCTCAGTTCGAAACGCATTCCACAAATCCTCTCTCAAACCCCTGCCTTTCACTTTAAAAGCGTGTCCCTTTGTTTTTTATCCTTTGACTGAGGAAAACAGCTGCTCTCTGTTCATCCTCTCCATACTCCTTCTGCTCTTGTACACCTGTACCTGGTTCCCTCCTCAACCTCCCCTGCTGAAAAGGAAAAAAAACAATCAAACTTAGCCCTCCTCTTTCATACTCACTTTTGAGTACTCACTTGTCTTGTTCCTTCTAACTTTCATCTTCCCAATTTATCGGTGTTAAAGTTCATCAGCCATCGATCTCGCTATCGGAATAATCTTTTTATATGCTCCTGTGGCCTAAAACATTCCTCCTGACTGTGATCCACCCAGCTGATTTTTATGCCATTTACAATATTGGTCATGATTCCACTGCTTCCCACGTTCTACTTTCTCACAATCGTCATTTCTGAATATCGCAAACAAACCGTGATTTCCTTCCTGTTCTCCAGATGTTGTTTAGAGGCTGATTTGACAATTCTATTCTCTTGCTTTTCCTATTTTGGTGAATTTATGAGTGATGTAATTAACACATTTTATGAGGGAGCCACAAATAGCATTTTCGACACAGAGTTGAATTCAGCATTTACACTCTGCCTCTCTGCATGTTTTATTTATAAGCATTGTAAATAATTTAGGATAAACTAGGGTTTGGCACCTTGCGCTGGAACATTAGCAATTTGCGTGGCACTGTTCTTTGTAACATTCCCTGCAATACCCAGAGCTGAAGAAATTTTTCATCTGCAGGATGGACATGCACTCATTCATTGTATGTTTTAATCAGTGAGCGTGATGAGGATAAATGTTCAAATAAATTCTATATTATGGGAAAACTGCAGAAGATCAAATCAAATTCTCATATCCACCTTGAATTGGAAGCAAATACATAATGTAAAAAAAATCAAAAATATTGAAATACCACAGTAGGGGAGAAAAAGAACATGTCGTCTGCTCTTGATGGAGATATAGAAATATACAGTGCATGTACAACTTGAACTAGAATCAAGTGATAGAAGAGAGAGTAGAAGAAATCCTTTCTTAATTTTGAATGGAAACCAGATCCCGATTTTCTTGAACAGTGATGATTTCTCATCCAATCTCACTTCCTTAAAACCAAGCTTTTCCCTGACACTAAAACTTCATCTGTCATTCTTCCTTCTCCGTCCTACTCTTTTCTTACACTCCTACTTCCCTTGCACTGCCCCTCCTGCTGCTACATACTCTCCACTGATGATCTCCCTTCACACTCTTCTTCTGCCACTCCCCCTGTTAGTCACATCAATTCCCTAGTTACTCCCAGTTTCTCTGGCCATCCCCTCCCCTTTTTGCTTTCCAACTGGGATGACGGGAGCCGCTGGCTTCTGTGGTGCAATTTGTCATCAGAAAATGATGAGGTTGAGATGATCAATGTCCAATAGGAACAGACAATAGTGTGTTTCTGTCACTGTCTGATGCACGGTGAACAGGCTAGTTGTGTTCCTGATGGAACAGAGTGGAGTGTCTTTTTGTCTCTGTCACAGTGCTCAACCAAACAGCCACATCACAAATAGGACAAACCTCTCCTCAGAATCAGAAATCCATGCATCAGTTTTCCCTGAAATATTGTGAGTAGGGTGAGCACATTGTTCAAACAGGCCGTGTACTTTTTTTGTTCGTTTTTCATTTAACTGATTTTCCAATGTCAGTTGTGGTGAGATCAGAGTAACTTGCGTTGCATGAAAGTAGTATTTGACTCGTGTGACATCAGGGATCCTGATTAAACTGTGGTCAATGGGAATCGCAGGAAATTCTGCGCTGGTAATTTCCTCACCGAACAATGACACTTTCCCCAGAGCTCTTGGGAGTGACAAATAAACTCTGCCCTTGCTAGTTCCTTCCAAAACCATGGATAAATTTGTCCTGTTAATAGCATCAAGACATATTATGTTTTCACAGTTTGGTCTGAAGTCTCCGAAAAGTAAGACCTTGCTGCTTCAGTGTCACTCCAGTGAAATCAGGACGTTACATTAAGACTACCTTCCCAATTATTTTCAATTAGTTACTTTCTGAGGACTGATCATGCGATGTCAGTACCACTGAGATCAACGTTTTCTCTGTCCAGCAGCGTCACATCACGTTGGCTCAAGGCTGCACTACTCCACAATTCTAATTTATTCACCAGCTCATTCGTCGTGCTAACCAGATGTACTGGGCACACAATTTGCAACAACGTGGAGAAGCTCTTGACCCTCTGGAACCTTACTCCCCTCCCATACACTGTCCTCTGACTCCATGCCCTCCCCAACTCCACCTCCTGTCGTTTATTCACCATCCCTCCTGAACTTCCACTCTCTGATGCTGAATATTCTGTACTCAGCAAATATCTGAGCATTACCTCTCTGTGCCTCCACTTTAATGAATTTTAGGCATGACATTCAGTTGAGATCGTCCGCTGTCTTCAACTTAGTGCCCATTTCTTTCGACAATATTCCTCTCCCTGCACCATAGACCCCGTTACCCAGCTGCAACACTTCTGCTTGGACGCCACTCTCTGGCCTTTACCGGAACTAAATCGGTTCATTGAGAAATCCCAACATGACATTGGTTGTCTTAATTTCTCTGCACTCCCCTCACCAAATCCAACCTATCACTTTCCGAACAGCCTCCATTCCGTGTGCTTAGATCCAACACTGACTGTGTTATTAAGACTGTGCCGATACGGGTCGTGCTGCTATAGTCTGATGGACTGATTTCGACATTGTAGAGGTTGAACGCCCACTCTCAGATACCTCCTCTAATCTCCCCCTGCACAATGACCCCACCATGGTACATCAGGCCATTGTATCAACTACAATAACTGACCACATTTCATCTTGAGATTTCTGTCCCACTCGCCCCCTCCCCTAAACTGCCCCAGAGCTGATGGTCCTCTGATAGCAGACCTCGCTTCTATCTCCCCCCAAAAAATCACAAACAGAACTGCCATTGCTTCAGCCTGCTCGTGCCACACAGAGAAAGTCCATGGATACACACATGTGCCCCAGGTATGCCTGTTTCTTCTTGTGGTACGTCAACCATTCCCTGTTCCAGTTCTATTCCAGCACCCATCCACAACTCTTTGTCTGATACATAGATGATATCATCGCTGCTGCTTCTCTCTCTTGTCCGGAATTGGATAAGTTAATCGATTTCACTTGGAATTTGAACCACTCTATCACTTTCATCTGGTCTATCTCCGATTCCTTCCTTCCTTCTTTTCCTCAACATCTCTGCTTCCATTTCTGGGGCCACTGATATCCAGTATTCACCCACCGACTCCCATAGCTACCTGGAGTATACGTCCTCACACCTGGTTTCCTGCATAGACTCAATTCCATTCCCCCAGTTCCTCCGTTTCCACCACATTGATTCTGATGATGCTAAATTCAACAAGGAAGCCTTTGAAATGTCCACCTTGTTCCTCAATCAAGGGATTCCCCATCACTGTTGTCAACAGGGTCCTCAACCGAGTCTGACCCATCTCCTGCACTTCTAGCGTCCCCCTTTCCTTCCCTCTCGAAACACAGTTTCTCTTGTCTTTACCTGCTATCCCATCAGCATTCACATGCAGAGGATCATCAGCCGCATTTCCCCCACCTCCAGCGAGATGCCCCACCTGCACATATTCACCTCTCCTCCCTTGTCCACCTTCTGGAGGCATCATTTCCTCCAGGACACACTCTTTATTCAAGTCCACTTCACTTTCCCCTGCCGGAGGTGTGACACTTTCTCATTTACCTCCCTCCTCATCAGTATCAAAGGGCCCAACGATACCTTCCAGGTGAAGCAGCACAATCCAATCTACTACATTCGCTGCTCACAATGTGGTCTCCTCTACATTGGGGAAATGAAGGGTAGACTGGGTGACCGCTTCACAGAACATCCAAGTTGGACCACTGCAAATGACTCTGAGCTTTCAGTTGCCTGCCAGTTTAAAAGCTCATCCTGTTCCCTGGCCAATATCTCTGTGTCAGGATTGCTGCAGTGTTCTACGCAAGAACTACACCTCATTTTCCATGTGCTGACCCTGCAGCCCTTTAGATTCAAAATCAAGTTCAATAATTTTCGGGCCTGAACTCCCCAATGTCCTAGCCCCCGACCAATACACCGGGCCTAGTTGTCACATAGCCTTCCATTACTCACTCCCTATTGTTAGCTACTAACGGTCTCCATTAAGAGCTATCCATCTCTTCTGCATATAAGCCAACATTTTCCGTGTTACCATCAGTTCTGAGGTAGGGTCACTGGATCTGAAACTTTAACTCTGATTTCTCTGCACAGTTGCTGCCAGACCTGCTGAGCATTTGCAGCAACTTTTGTTTCATCATTTTCATGACAAGTTCTCACAATGCAATACGTAATCGATATTTAGAGCCCTGTCAAACATAGGAACGTCGTAATTTCGCATTTAGTGTCCAGAACAAATTAATCGAGATTCAACTGAGATAACAGCTTTTCTGCTATCATTCAGATCAGACACTTTGTCACAGTTCAGAAAGAAGAATGAAATCAAAAGAGCTGGAGTGAAACTCAGTAGATCTGGCAACATCTGAGCAGAGATGCAAAAAATTAACCGTTGATTCTAATAGGACTTTCCAGAACAGTGTCACCTCATATCACATATGTTAATTATATTGATCTCTGCAGATGCTTCCTCATCTTTTTCGTTTCTCCAGCATTTTCTGTTTGTATTTCATGTTTCCCTTATCTCTCTATTTCATGTTGCTTGACAGGTCTACATGTTGCACTTGGTAATATTTGGACAATGTGGTCATTTCCTATTCCTATTACAGTTGGTGTGTCTGTGACACCTGAATTACAGCCGAAGCCTTTTCTTCTTGAAGATACAAAGTAAAAAATAATCTGAACATCCCGTAAATCTCAGGAAATGTATTTTGTTTGAAAATACATTTTAGAGGCAGCTGAACTGCATGAAATAATAGGAATAGATTATTGATGATGGGACACTCTGTGTCCTTCACTGAACAAGCTTGTCTCCCCACTCTCCAAAAGCTTTCAATGCGTAACATAGAATTATTACAGCAAAGGTGATCAAAACGCAGCATATTGTGTCTTTCAATGCAGGCAGAGTGATGCGGCATGGTGGCACAGTGGTTAGAACCTCTGCCTTACTGCACCAAAGCCCTCTGTTCAATCCCTGCCTCAGGCGACTGTCTGTGTGGAGTGTGCACTTTCCCCTGGTGGCTGCGTGGGTTTCCTCTGGGTGCTCCAATTTCCTCCCACAGTCACAAAAATGTGCAGGTTAGGTGAACTGGCCATGCTAAATTGCCTGTAGTGTTAGATGCAAGGGAATGGGTCTGGGTGGCGGGTTGATGTGGACTTATTGGCCGAAGGGCCTGTCTCCACACTGTAAGTGATCTAATTTATCTACTATTATTGTCCCCATAGCCCTGCACATTTTGTTATAAGTATCTGCTTTTAATTGTAAGTTTCCTGCCAGATATGAACAGTATGATCAATCTCAAACAAAAGCAGACGTTGGAGGGAAATCTCAGCAGGTCTGGTAGTATCTGTGAAGAGAAATCAATGTTAATGTTTCAGGTGCGGTGACCCTACTCAATCTGTTTTCCAAATGATTAAATTGTGCATATAAAATATAGTTCACTTTATCGCATTTAAAATTATCATGTTTAGCTCACATTGTCATTAAGCATTGCATCTCCCAACGTTGGCTGGTTCCTTGTTGTGCATTATATTTAATTCTATATGTCAGAAAGAGTGATGATGACTGGAGAATATCATTGTACTCCCCATGTAGTCTCCACAGCTATTGTCCCCATTCCTCCCTGATCCAACTCATTAATTCATAATTCTTAATGAATAAGTTCATTGTGCTTATCACTTTTGGTTTTGGACTGAGGGGAAAAAGCGGAAAAAATATTGCTTCACAGCAAATAAAACTGCATTAAGCTGTTTGTCAATTTGTATAAATAATTTACTGAAGCATATTCTGTATGCAAGTTCCAACGTTTCCGTATTAGAGCAGGGAGAGGAACATTCAGAGAAGTCCACACTTCCTGTCTATGTTCAGGGCAACTGCACCCAGTGACAGTCTGTTCGCTCGCGTTTGTTCCCGTGGAGGAGAGATCAGCACAGTAACAACATCCTGATTGTATTTCTCTTTTTTTTGGAGGGGCAGAAAAACTGGGAATGATGGTTACAGCATTGCAAACGTACAACAGGGCAGAGTCATCCAGCCTGCCATAAGAAAATATCCATCATTCGCCATCACAACTGACTTCACTTGAGGAATTGATGATTGGAGATGTGACCAATAGCCAGCGATGTCAGCATCTAGTCCAGTCCATTTATATTGTGAACTGAATGTGTTGTATTGAACTGTTTTCTCAGCGACTGTGATTGATGGCAGTCTCCATGCATTGCAACTGTGTCACTGAGGGCTTCCCTCTCCATTGGTGAGGGGCTTCACTCTGCGCTATCCCAGTGTAGGAACAGATGCATCAGCTCGAACAATAACAGAGATCAGCAGCTGCACAGACGTGGAGAGGACAGATCTGAATCTGAGAATAATGGACTGGATAATTACACAAATGGGGAGGACGCTTTCCTTGGGTCTTTTCAACATTTTACTCTCTTGGGAATTTCTACCATATCGGATATTAGCAGTGCTGATTATTATTTTGGGCGGGGTGGAGGGTGTGTTACTAACCTGTTCTCGCTATTGTTGATGGTTTCTACTTCTGTCCATTCATTAATCCTATTAACAATTTTGAACTTCATTGCAATTTCTGTTTTCAATATTGGTCAAAGAAAGAAACCTTTATCTTCAATTTCAGTTGCAGTTTTCATTCATCTGAATTGCAGACCATTCCCTTACGGACATCTGAGAACAAAACTGTGCACAACCTCGATATCCCGTTTTGCCCTGAACTGATTTATGTCTCGTTTTCTCTCTGTCACCAACCCTGTCCACTCCCAGCTCATAATATCCCCAATCTCCGTCTCTGCGTCATTGCTGTGGCTGAACAAACCATTGTCTGCACGTTGGTAAAATTCAGACTTTATTTTCAAGCTCTCTTCTGGCAACTTTTCCAGTTACAAGTATTTCAATCACAAAATTGTTCTTGTCTCGGACGTTACTTCATGATTAGAACAATGTATCAGAGTGGGAATTTCCATGGATGCAATTCAGGAGCAAAGCTTATTAAATGAAAGACATTTTTTCAAGCAATTTGTTTCACGTCCTACCACAGCTGATGGCAGAACTTAAATAAAAATGATAAGAATTGGAATAAAAGTGAATTTCACGAAAAACAACCATAAAACCCACGTTTTGTCTGAAAATCTTCCTGTTTCACTGATGACCTTTGGTAGAGAAATCTAATGTTCCGACCCAGTCTGGGTTAAGTGTGACTAGGACCCATATCAACGTGCTTGACTTTATTGGCTTGTGGAATGGCCTCACAGTCAGGGTAATTAGTGATGATTAACAAATGCTGCCCTGGACAGAGATGTCGACTTCACATGGAATATCAAATTTGAAGGTTAAACCAAATAAAGAAAGATGCTGGAGGTCTGAAATTACATAAAAAATGCCAAGAAAAGAACACAAAGCGCTGGGGAGCTTTTCTGACCTGAAAGCAGCTGGAAAATCGTGTGAATAATGCTGGCGACAGGAAAGTCTGCTTAGAAGAGGAGGAGGAGTGAGTTTAATCGATAAAGATAGAGATAGAAGAAAAAAAGAGCAAACAAAGGGAATGATGATCAGCTGGGATGGAAATAAAATGTGAGATTCACCTCATTTATTTTTAACTTTTCCCATCTTCCTGAATGTCTTGCCCATGCCAGTACATGTATTCCCCACGTTTTGCCACTTCCCTTTCCGAAAAACCTCCATTAGGTCCTGATTTCGCGAACCAAAAGATATCCGAAGAGGGGTTTCACTTTTACCAAGAAAAGTAATTTTTCCTTCCCACATAAATCAATGCTACGTCGCTTTACGCCATATCAGCTTATAAAAAGGTTTTGTAGGAACACTCTACTTTCAATTACCGAGGGAAACCTGTATGTATCTAAGATCATGTTAAATGTGATTTGATCCCAACTGTCTGTGTTCCCTGAGTGTGGTCATCTTCTTATATTTATTAATGGGGTATTGGTATCGCTGGCTGGGCCAGCATTAGTTCACTTTCTGATTGCCCTTGAGAAGACCTTGAGCCTCAGAGGGCACTGAGACTGAGTGAGGCACACAAGGTGACAGCTGCACAGGAGCTGTGCAAAGCAAGAGCGACGTTAGCAAGATTAATATTATTTGAAAAGTTAGAGATATCAATTCGTCAGGCTAATTACGGTGGGGAAGAAGATGTTCCTGAGCATGCTGGCCCATGTTTTCAAACCTGTGTATCTCTTCCCTTTTGGAAGAGGTTGTAGGAGATCATTATCGGTTTTGGAGAGATATTTGGTGTTGCCAGCCTTTCGCTGACAATGAGAAGTATAAATGGACGTAAGGTTGTCTTCCGTGATAGTCTAGGCTGTGCACACAACCGTCTGTAGTTTCTTCTGGTCCTGGGAAGAGCAGTTACCGCCACACTATTATGCATGTGAATAGAATGCTTTTAGTTGCCAGTATTGGGATAACACAGTTCCAAAATATTTAGATGTAATAATTGGCTGTTACATTGATAGCTAATTTCTGTTCGCTGTTTTGACAACAATTGAAATTTAACCAATAAATTTAAATTATGTCCAAGATACCAAAACACAAGTGAATTTATTGTATCGCCAACATCCAACCAAAGAGCCATCACATGCTTCAAAAGATTAGAGAAGCCATCACCATCACAACGAGGGAGAAAGAGAGAGACACGGAGAAGGAGAGAGAGAAACATAGCGAGGGAAACAAAACGACAGTGAGTTAAACAGAGAAAGGAAACAAAACAAGAAACAAACAGTCACATGGACAGGCTGAAGTGGAGATAGTAAGCAGGGAAAGAAACAGAAGACAGAGAAAAGAAAAACACAGGGAAAAAGACAGTGTGAGAGAAATAGTGAGATACAAAGCACACGGTGAGCTGGGGATGGAGTCACGGTGAGCTAGGGATGGGGAATGGAAGGACCTCGGGGTGAGGACCAAAGGGATCTGTGGGGAGGGAGGTGTGGATTTACTTTGACCTGTACCAAGATGTACAGGCAGACCATAGTAAGCAAGGATGGACAGAACAATGGCTGTAAAACATGTCTGAGAGGCATGCAGGTTACGCTGCACAGGGAGTGCACTTGGCGAGATCAACATGAACAAGGTCAGCATTATCTGAGATTAGAGAGTACATTCAACAGTCTAATAATAGTCAGGAAGAAGCTGTTCCTGAACTTGCTGCTCTGTGTTTTCAAGCTTCTGGACTTTTTAGCCTGATAGAAGAGGTTGGAGCACACCATTACTGGGGTCTGTTGGGTCTTTGATAATGTTAGAACAAAGAGCATCCCAGCACAGAAACAGGCCATTCGGTGGTCCAAGCCTGCGCCGATCCAAATCCTCTATCTAAACCTATCGCTTATTTTCTAAGGTTCTGTAACTCTTTGCTCCCTGATCATGCATATATTTTTCCAGAAACATCTTAAGTTAAACCACTGGTCACAGTTTTCCATTTTGAGAAACTCCCTTCCCCTGCCTCCTGTTGCCCAGCCAGTCTTTATCAACGGAGCTAGCGCACCATGTGACTTCACTTTCTCCATAGCCCGACCGTGGGGAAACATACCAAACGCCTTCCTGAAGTCTATGTACATGACATCTACAGTCTCTCCCTCATCAATCAACTTTGTCTTTTCCTCAAATAATTCTATTGAGTTGGTAAGACATGATCTTCCCTGCACAAAACCATGTTGCCTATCACTGATAAGACTATTTTCATACAAATGAGAATAGATCCTATCCCTCAGTATCTTGTCTAGCAGGTTCCCTACCCGTGACATCAGTCTCACCGGTCTATAATTGACTGGATTGTCCCTACTACCTTTCTTAAACAAGGGGATTAACAACTGCCCATACTTCCGGGACCTCAGCCATGTTCAAGGATGTTACAAAGATATCTGATATTGCCCCAGCTATTTCCGGTCTCCCTTCCCTCAGTAATCTAGGTTAGATGTTGGCAGCCTTTTTGCGGCAACGAGCCATGCAAATTGAATCAATGGTTGGGATGTTAGAGTTCGTGTTGGTCAGAGCTGTGCACCCAACCTTCTGTAGTTTCCCAGGGTCCTGAGTAGAGCAGTTGCCGTACCAGGCTCTTATGCACCGGGACAGTACGCTCTCATTGGTGCATCTGTAGTAGTAGCACATGCTGAATTTCCTGAATAACCTGAGGAAGGAGAGGCATTGTTGAACCTTCCCTACCGTCGGATCTATGTGAGCAGTTCAGGACAGGTTGTGAGCTACCATCACTCCGAGGGACCTGATGCTCTGCACCCCTCAAACGGTTGATGTGGACGACGTGTGTTCCCCTCCTTTCTTCATAAAGTCAATGATCAGTCCTCTACGTTTGCCGGATTAGAGAGGTCAATATCAACACACCATGCCACCAAGCTCTCTATCGCTTTTCTACATTCTGACGCGTTGTTGTTTGATATCCGTACTACTGTCGTGTTGTCATCAGCCAACTTGTAGCTGGCGTTGTTTGGAATTTTAAACTCAGCCGTAGCTGTACAGGGAGTACGTAGGGGGCTGACGATACAGCCATGGGTGCACAGGGAGGACATTAGGGGGCTGAGGACACAACAGTGGGAGTACAGGGAGAACAGTAGGGGCTGCAGAAACAACCGTGGGTGTACAGTGAGTACAGTAGTTGGCTGCAGGCACAGCCGTGGATGTACAGTGAACACACGAAGGGGCTGAGGTCACAGCCGTGCGTGTACCTGGAGTACTGTAAGGGGCTGAGGGCTGAGACGTCGTTGTACATGGAATACAGTAACGGGCTGTGGGCACAGACGGGGGTGTGCATGGAGAATAGTGGGGGGCTGAGGACACAGCCGTGGGTGTACAGGGAGTACAGTAAGGGGCTGAGGACACAGCCGTGGGTGTACAGGGAGTACAGTAAGGGGCTGAGGGCACATCCGTGGGTGTACTGGGAGTAGAGTAAGGGGCTGAGGGCACATCCGTGGGTGTACTGGGAGTAGAGTAAGCTGCTGAGTGCACAGCCATGGGTGTACAGGGAGGACAGTAGTGGGCTGAGGGTACAGCCGTGGGTGTACAGGGAGTATTTTTGGGTGTTGAGAATACATCCTTCCGCAGCTTGAGTGTTGAGTGCCATTGCGGAGGATGTGATTTTACCGATCTTCACAATTGCGGTCTGTGGCTCAGAAACCTGAGGATCCAGTTGGAGAGGGTCAAACCGAGACCAACGTCGAGGAGTTTTGTGATTAGTCTGTAAGGAATAATGATTTTGAAGGTGGAGCTTTAGTCAATGAGCAGGAGTGTGGTGTAGGTGTCCTTGTTGCCCAGATGTTCCAGGGATGCGTGCAGGCTCGGATATAGCATCTGTTGTGAAACCGTTACATCGGTCGACAAATTATAGGGCAGCAGGTCAGGCTGAGAGACTCGAGTTGGTGTAGACCATAACCAGCCTCTCACAGCACTTCATGATTATTGAGGTCGGAGCCAATGGGTGGTAATCTATAAGGGCACGTTCCATGTGCTTTCTCACTTACGAGGATGATAATGGCGTCCTTGAATCACATTGGGACTTCGGCTTCAGGAGGGAGAGGCTGAAGTTGTATGTGAATACCTCTGCTAGTTGGTACAAACAGGATCTGAGTGCTCAGCCAGGAACACTCTCCAGGCCTATCACTTTCTTTGATTTGACTCACTGAAAGACTGACCATGCCTGCAGCGGTGACAACAGACACAGGTACATCTGGGGCTTTCGCGACCGGTGTCAGCCCTCAGTGACAGTCACACAGTCGTTCATGATCGACATCTCCTCACCCCACCTCCCTCTTCAACACACAATTACATTGGTTGGTGTAAGCACCACACAGTTAGCATTGAGACAGATTGCCATTAATAGACTGGGATCGTGCACCATCAAGATCATTTTCACCACAAGGGGATAAATTCACAATAAAATGGTGGGCAGGGTGTCAGTGCTAGTGGTGCAAGGAGTGAAGACTTTGCAGGTGTAATTCCAGTCAAGCCACTGCTTAAACCTAAATGGAGTCAAGCATCTTGAGCGTTGTGCCTTTTCAATGGTGGACAGTCCTTAGGTAGTCAGGAAGTACCATTTACGTAAACCATCTCATCTGACGGCAGTTTTCCTCGGTTTACAGATGAGATGGTTTACGTAAATTGCACTTCCTGACTACCTAAGGATTGGTGATTGGATGGGCAGGTGACATTGAGGAAGTGGGGAGGCGGCAGAAAGACTTGGACAGTTTAAGACACTGGGAAAACACATGGCTGATGGAGCACAATATGGGAACATGTGAGATGCTGCACTTCAGTAGGCGGAATACAGGCAGACACTATGTTCTAAAATGCTTCTTGAAATTTGAAGCACAAAAGCAGTTTGGAGTCCTCGTCCTCTCTTACGGTTAATGCGCAGGTGCAGTTGGCAAGTGTGAAAGCAAATGCGATGCTAACATTCATTTCAAGAGAGTTAGAATACAAGAGCGGAGACATACTGCTGCGAATGTAATGGGCTATGGTCAGACTGCATTTAGATTATTATGAGCTGTTCTGGGGAAGGATCAATGGGTGTTGGACATGATCTGTCCTGGGAATGATGGTTTGTTATATGAGCGGCAGTTAAGGGCTCTATGTCTGTACTCAATGGAATTTAGAAGAATGGGGGTGATGCATCTGATTGAAACTGACTGATTACTGCAAAGATTGATATAGTTTGAGTATAGAAGATATTTTCACTACTTTTACAGACCATGACAAAATGGTACAGTTTCAGAATGAAGCGATAGGCTGAATGGCCTAAATCTATTGCTATATCACATGCCCGTATTGTCATACAGTCTATTATTCAGTGCAGAATTGTAAATCTCAGACCTGCTCTTGTAACCAGTCTTTCTGTACGTTGATTTGACTTCACCTTCTGGTCAATGGTAACCCCTGTAATTTGGACAGTGGCAGGATTCAGTGTTAACCAGTGGCGCCGTAATATGTTGAATATAAGCTGCTATCTGTGAGTCTCATCTGGCGGGAGTACATTGTCTCGACGATGATTGTCATTTTCAGTCTGGTATTTTTGAAGGATTGATCCTGTTACACTAATATTGTTTCATTGAATAAAATAGGTGCAATTTATCACCGCATTCAGCAACAATATGTCATGGAACACTGTACACCTTTCTAATAATAGAAAGGTCTAAAATGTTCAGTATCAGAAACACTGCTTTCCTGTTCATGTTCAAATCAGAAAACCTGTCCCATCGAGGTGTTCAGCTTGGAACTTTTAAAACTTAACTCTTGTTTATGCGAATCCTGGATGGGCCAACCATTTCTTGTCCGTCCCAAGTTGCCCCCTTGAGAAGGTGGCGCTGAGCTGCCTTTTTATTCCGCTGCAGTCCACCTGCTGTGCGTTGACCCACAATGCTACGAGGGAGGAAATTCCAGGGTTTTGACCCAGCAACAGTGAAATAATGGTGATATATTTCCAACTCAGGATGTTGACTGGTTTGGAGGGGAGTTTGAAAGTGAAGGTGTTCGCAAAAGCCTGCTGCCCTTGTAATTCAAGATGGATGTGCTCATAGGATTGGAAGTTGCTGTCTTGTAGATTGTACACACTGCTGCTACTCAGCGTTGGTGGTGAATGGAGTGGATGTGGTGCTAATCAATTGTGCTGTTTTGTCCTGGATGGTGTCAAGCTTCTTCAGTGTCGTTGTGGCTACACTCATTCAGGCAATTGGGAAGTATTCCATCTCACTCCTGACTTGTGCCTTGTAGATGGTGAACATGCTTTGGGAAGACAGGAGGTGAGTTATTCGCGCAGTATTCCTAGTCTTTGATCTGCTCTTATATTTATGTGGCGTGTCCAGTTGAGTTTCTGGTCAATGGTAATCCCAAGTGTATTGATAGGGTGGTGGGGAGGGGAATTTATTGAGAAATATGCTGCTGAATACCAAGTGGTTATATTGTTTCTTATTGGTGATAGTCATTGTCTGGCATTTGTGTGGTGCGAGTGTTACTTGTCACTTATTAGCCCAAGCCTGAATATTGTCCAGGTCTTGTTGTATTTTGGCATGGACTGCTTCCGTACCTGAGTATTTTTAGAATGGTGCTGAACATTGTGCAGTCATCGTCGAATATCCCCACTTCTGACCTTATGATAGAGAGAAGGCCATTCTTGAAACAGCAGAAGATGTTTGGACCAGGGTTTCATCTGGAGGGCAACTGAAGATATTACCTAGTATGGTGATGAAACATCTGAAAATGGCCATTCCAGCTCATGGAGCAAGCCTACGTCCACATTTTCCTGAGGGACTACTGCAGAGATATTCTGGAAGTGTGATAACTGACCTCCAACAACAATGACCGTTTTCCTTTCTGTCAGGTATAACTCCAATAATGAAGTACTTGCTCGCAATATCCTTTTTGCTTGGGTTCCTTGATGCCACATTTGAATGAATCTAGCCTTGATTTTCAAGTGCTGGAATTCAGTTCATTTGTCTATTTTTGAGCAAAAGCTGTGTTGAGGTCAGGAGCTGAGTGGACCCGTGGAACCCAAACTGGGCGTCACTGACCAGGTTATTGCTGAGAAGGTGCTGCTTGATAGCACTGTTGATGAGCCCTTCAATCACTTTATTGATGATGGAGAGTAGACTGATGAGGTGGTATTTGGCTGTGAAGAATTTGTCATGCGTTTTATGTACATAATAGATTTAAGCAGCTTTTTCCCATTGTTCCACTGTCTATTGCACTAGGGTTAATCCTCTGGCTTGATGGTAATTATCGAGTGGTTTATATGTTGCGCCATGAGATTAGAGATTGTGCTGGAGTGTTGTTCTTCTGCTATTGATGGACCACAGCGTCTTATGGGTGCTCAGTCTTGAGTTGCTAGATCTGTTTGAAGTCTGTGCCATTTAGCATGGTGATAGTGCCACACAACACAATAGAGTGTATTCTCAATATGACCGTGTGACTTTGTCTACTCAACCACAGTGCGGTGGTCAGTTTTACCGATGCTGTCACGGACAGATGCATCTGCAGTTGGTAGATTGGTAAGGATGAGGTCAGGTATGTTTTTTTTACCTCTCGATCATTCCCTCACTACCTTCTGCAGACCCAGTCAAGTAGATATGTCCTTTATGAACCAACCAGCGTGATCAGTAGTACTGCTGCCAAACCACTGCTGGTGGTTGAATTTGAAATTCCTCAGCCAGAATACACTTTGTGCCGTTTTCACAGTCAGTGCTTTCTTCAAGTGTTGTTCAACATGGAGGAGTCCTGATCCAGCTAAGGAATGATGTTACATAGTAATCAGTAGGGCTGCTTTACCCACGTTTAATCTAAAGCAATAAAACTTAATTGGGTTTGGAGTTAATTTTGGGACTCGCAGAACAACTATCTCCAGAATGTATCGCACTGAGCTGCCCCCTCTGCTGGTTCGGTCCTGACATTGGGCTAGGACATGTCCGGTGATGATGATGGTGGTGTCTGGGGTATTTCTCTCAGGTATAATTTCATGAGCATGACTATGTCAGGCTGTTGCTTGACTTGTCTGTAAGGCAGTTGTCCCAATATTGGCACTAGCCCTCAGATGTTCGTAAAGGAAGACTTTGCAGGTTCGACAGTGATGTTTCCAACTGATTTTTTCCGGTTGTCAGATCGATAACTGTTGGTCCACCCGGTTTCATTTCTTTGAGATTTTGTAGCGATTGGTATATCTGAATGACACGCTAGATCATTTCAGAGGTCGATTGAGAGTCATCACATTGCTTTGGGTCTGGCGTGAGGATGGAAGATTACTACATTGGAGGATATTAGTGAGCCAAATGGTTTTTCTTTTCTGACAATTGGCAATGATTTCATTCTCATCAGTAGATTCTGAATTTCAGTTTTTCTTTTAATTATTGAGTTGAATTTCCACCATCTGCAGTGGTGGGATTCGAACCTGGGACCACAGAACAAACGCTGAATTTCTGGATTGATAATTTAGCGATAATACCATGAGGCCTACTTGATGACACATGTGGTACTCAGGTGCTATTTCTTGTGTTGCCCTGTTTTTCATTCATTGTTTAGGTTATTCTGGAATCTCATCCTCCATTAAATCCTGATTGAAATACACACTCAGGAATGTCTCCTGGACTGCTCCAATTTCATTCAGTCTATTTTGTTTGCACAGACATTTCAAGGCAGCTGTACATCAGAGAAGAACAGGAAGATGTAATGGGTGATTGCGCACTGTACCTGTCACCGGACCAGCTTATCTGTCCAGGCACCTAAAGTATTTATTGTTGGTCAGAGAACTGCCGAATTATTATAACGCCGGTGGAGGTCAGTCAACCCATTATGGGGTCACAAGCACTTCAACTGCACAATTGGAGATAGAGAGAGAGTTTGGAGATAGATGGTGTGAGAGAGAAATAAACAGAGGAAAAGAAAGTGAACGGAGATAAACTGAGAGAGGATAGAAAGGGGAGCGACTCACTGAGTGGAAGAGGAAGAGTGTTAGATGAGGGTGAAGTCAGATAGATCAGAAGACAGCATGAGGATAGATAAATACGGACAGACAGAGGTTGGAAGTTTTATTTAGAAATTCATCTGAACTGCAAGCCCTTTGTGTGGATCACATACCCTGTGACCACTCTGCTGATACTGGCTGTCATCCCAGATCATTTCTTTCCAATAATATCACAGAGCTATGTTACTGACCGCTAAACAGGACCCAATAGACCAGTAGGTTAGTTACATGGCGATGGTAGATTTTTTAAAATAAACTGTGCCATGAGCAGCAGAAAATGATAACCCCACCCACCACTCCCACCCCACCTCCAGATACTGTGTGACAGACTGGTTCAGAGGACATCAGTGAGGGGGATCACTGACAGAGGGGAAATCAACATCTCTGCTCTGGATCAAATAATGATTGATAAAGTTTGCACACCATTTTCCCAGTTTTCTAATCCACATTTCAATTTATATAACTCAATATTATGAATGCATTTTAACAACCTTATCTCTTTATACTTTGCATATTTTGGTCTGTATAGGAAATCATTTTGTCCCTGTATTTTTTATTGCATGAATGCATTTCATTAATATTGTCTCTACTAATTTCTCAATGTAGCTGTATCCTTGAATCTGTTCTTCAGATGACTTATAAAGACTAACGTTCCAATACTGATAACTAGGGAACATCAATGTCCCTCTTCCCAGTTTGAACAGCCATGTCCCCCAGTCCTCTTCATCTTCTGTCTTTTCCCCAATGCCATAATCACAATGTAATTGAAGTCAGTAAATGATACTTCATCACAGTTCCTTAACATTGATAACATCAACACCCAGACCTGCCCTCTCTGATTCTGGAATAACAATCTGAATTGTATTTGTCACGTACAATTCTCTGTCAACATATTCATGCCGTTTAATTGTTAAAAACCAACATTGTCTTAGGCACATGTTGCCATCAGATCATGGACAGAAGATGTTCTCTCAATGTTTTACTGATTTTGCAATGACTGATCAGTAATTATCAGATTTATTTCTCCATTTGCGAGCAGAGAAACATGTTTATGTTCAGTTAAACCTCTGGCATTACTTCTATATCCAAGGCAGGCTGAATGATTACACACAATCAATCTGCCATCTCCAACATTCCTTCCTTCAGTCACACTTACGTATCAAATCCAGAATGCATAAATGTTCAAAGTCATTTTGAATTTTAGTAAAACAGTATCAAATTGAAAGTGGTAAGCTGGAGCTATTTGTTCAGCGATTGTGATTATATGAATCTCCATGGATCCTATGGGTGCGCAGAGAGTTTCCCTCTTCTATCAGTAAGGGAACGCGTTCAATGTGTTATCCTATAGTCTGAGTGGGAGCATCACCCACACCAGTAACAGGGACTAGCAGCTTCAGACAGAGAGGGAGGAGAGATCAGAATCTCGGAACATTACACTGGAGTGTTCCAACATTGGATCAGGATCTGAGAACGTTCGAATGAAAATTTCCAGCAATGGACAGGAGTTTATCCTCGGATCTTTTCTGGCTTTCCCAGCCTTGGATATCATGAGCCCTTCCACCAGTTAATTCTATCCAGCTCCTCTCTCGTGCCTCTTAATTGCCTTTATTCAGCTTTAGTACCGTCACCACTGATTCTGACTTTGCCATCTGAAATTGCAGAGTAAATTCAATCATATTATGATCACTGCCTCCTATGATTTCCTTCACCTTAAGCTCCCTTATCTAGTCTGCCTGTACAAGCTGCTCCAAAAAAGCAACTCATCGACATTCCACAAATTCCTTTTCCTGCAAACCACTACGAACCTGAATTCCTAGCGCACCTCCGTAATGTAATCCTACATGATCACTGTCACTTTGTATTTCCTGCACGCCTTTCTAGCTCCTGGTATATCTTGCACCCCAGCTCCTGACTACTGTTTGGAGGCCTGAACAGAACTACATTTTTTTAACCTTTTTGATTCCTCAATTCTACTGACACAGACTCTACACCATTTGACCTTACTTCATTTCTTATTATTGATTTAATGTTATTTCTTCCTAATAAGACAATCCTATCCCCTCGATCCAACTGCCTATCTTTTTGATAGGATGCATATCCTTTGTGGGCAGCACGGTGGCACAGTGGTTAGCACTGCTGCCTCACACCACCAGAGACCCGGGTTCAATTCCCACCTCAGGTGACTGACTGTGTGGAGTTTGCACATTCTCCCCGTGTCTGCGTGAGTTTCCTACGGGTGCAGTACAAAGTCCACAGTCCAAAGATGTGCAGGTCACGTGAATTGGCCATGCTAAATTGACTGAAGTGTTAGGTTAGGGGTATGGGTCGGTTATGCTTCGGCGGGTTGGTGTGGACTTGTTGGGCCGAAGGGCCTGTTTCCACACTGTACAGTAATCTAATCTCATATTCAGCTCCCAATCCTGATCCTCTTGCAGCGATGTCTCCGTGATGGTGACCTGCCAATTTGTGTATGTGTCACAAGCTTATTTACCTTATTCCTTACACTGCATGCATTCCAATACAACAATTCAGCCCTGTAATAACCATCCCTCTTCTCATTGTTATTTGTTTGTTCTGTGTGTTTGAAGTTTGATTGCTAACACTTTCCATACTCTCTGCGTCTGTGCTGGAGATTTGAATAACTTACAACCATAGAGTCATAGAGATGTACAGCATGGAAACAGACCCTTCGGTCCAACCCATCCATGTCGACCAGATATCCCAACCCAATCTAGTCCCACCTGCCAGCACCGGGCCCATATCCCTCCAATCCCTTCCTTTTCATATACCCATCCAAATGCCTCTTAAATGTTGCAATTGTACCAGCCTCCACCACATCCTCTGGCAGCTCATTCCATATACGTTGCCAACCTCTGCGTGAAAAAGTTGCCCTTAGGTCTCTTTTATATCTTTCCCCTCTCACCCTAAACCTATGCCCTCTAGTTCTGGACTCCCCGACACCAGTGAAAAGACTTTGTCCATTTATCCTATCCATACCCCTCATAATTTTGTAAACCTCTATAAGGTCACCTCTCAGCCTCCAACACTCCAGGGAATACAGCTTCAGCCTGTTCAGCATCTCCCTATAGCTCAAATCCTCCAACCCTGGCAACATCCTTGTAAATCTTTTCTGAAACCTTTCAAGTTTCACAACATCTTTCCGATAGGAAGGAGACCAGAATTGCACGCAATATTCCAACAGTGCGATTTGCCAGGAAACTGGTCCCAACACATTTTAGATGAAGATCGTCCGATCAGAACAGTGCCCTCTTTCGCCAGTACTGGCGTCAATGTCCCATGATACAAAAACCACTTCTCCCACACCAAATTTTGAGCCACGCATTTTCCTGCTGACCCTGTGCTAATTTAGCTCCGAGCTGTTCATATCCCTTAGCAGGACCTCTGCCCTAGTTTTATCTCTGTCGCTGGTACCTACACAGACTACGACCAATGGATCTTTACCCTCCCACTCCACGTTCTGCAGCCCAGATGAGATATCCCTTATCCAAACACCAGTCAGTAACGCAACTTCCAGGACTCTCAATCCAGATCACAGAGAATAGCGTCTATACCGCGAACTATACTATCCCCAATTACAATAACATCTCTCTTCTCTTGCCCCCTTGAAAGCTTCCCTCAAGTCGGTACTGTGGCAATCAGCTCATCCTCCCTGCAGTCTCCATTCCCATCCACACAGGGAACAAAACTCTTGAACCTGTTAGACACGGACAAGCGCTGAGGCTCCTGCAACTCGACCTCCTGGATCCCTCTATCAGCCTCATTCATAACCATACCCTTCGCTTTCTAACCACTGACTGAATTTGAGTCAGTTGATCTAAGGAGTGTAACTGTCTCCTGAATCACAGAATCCAGAGAACTCTCCCCCTCCCTGATGCCTTGCAATGTTTGAAGCTTAAACTCCAGATTTTTTTTTATTTCAAAAATATACTTTATTCATAAAATAATTTGATGGCCTGTACAGTTGGTCATGCCATACATATGTAAACATGTACATACAGAGATCAAGACTTATCATTTTTATACAGATCTGTACATTTTTTGATCATATGCCCATATAATTAGCTGAGGCGTCAGCAGAGCCCAAATGACTGCATGGGCCCCCTGTTCTTCGTGAGGCAGGCAGATGTTACACGGTGGTCTTTCCCACCGCGCCTTGGCGGCAGCTGCCCCAAGCTTCAGCGCGTCCCTCAACACGTAGTCTTGGACCATGGAATGTGCCAGTCTGCAACACTCAGTCGGCGTCAACTCCTGCAGCTGGAAGATCAGCAGGTTTCGGACCACCCAGAGAGCGTCCTTCACTGAGTTGATGATCCTCCAGGCACAGTTGATGTTCGTCTCGGTGTGCGTCCCGGGGAACAGACCAGAGAGCACGGAGTCCTGCGTCACGGCGCTGCTCGGGACGAACCTCGACAAACACCACTGCATTCCTCTCCAGACTTCCTCTGCATAGGCACATTCCAGAAGGAGGTGTGTGACAGTCTCGTCCGCCCCGCAGCCGCTTCGAGGGCAGCGTGCGGTGCGGCTGAGAGTCCGGGCATGCATAAAGGATCTCACAGGCACCACCAGCCAAGCCATGTCTTGGTGCTTGTTGGAAAGTTCTGGCGATGAGGCATTATGCCAAATGGCTTTGACAGTCTGCTCAGGGAACCGCTCGATAGGATCCGCCCTCTCCTTTTCCCGAAGGGTCTCAAGGACACTACGTGCTGACCACTTCCTAATGGACTTGTGATTAAAGGTGTTTTTCTTCATAAATTTCTCCACGAAGGACAGGTGACACGGAACGGTCCAACTACTCGGAGCGTTCCGCGGCAGCAAGGCCAGGCCCATCCTTCGCAACACCGGGGACAGGTAAAACCTCAGTACGTAGTGACACTTGGTGTTTGCGTACCGGGAATCCACGCACAGCTTGATACAGCCACACACAAAGGTGGCCATCAGGGTGAGGGTGGCATTGGGTGTATTTTTTCCCCCGTTGCCCAGATCTTTATACAGTGAGTCCCTTCGGACCCGGTCCATCTTTGACCTCCATATAAACAGGAAGATGGCCCGGGTGACTGCAGCGGCACAGGTTCTGGGAATAGGCCAGACCTGTGCCACGTATAACAGCAATGACAGTGCCTCACACCTGATGACCAGGTTTTTTCCCGCGATGGAGAGCGACCGTAGCTTCCATCTGCCCAGTTTCTGCCTCACTTTGCTGATACGCTCCTCCCAAGACTTGGCGCACGCCCCAGCCCCTCCGAACCAAATACCCTGCACCTTCAGGTGGTCGGTCCTGACGGTGAAGGGGATCGAGGATTGGTCGGCCCAGTTCCCGAAGAGCATGGCCTCGCTCTTGCCTCGGTTTACCTTGGCCCCCGAGGCCCGTTCGAACTGGTCACAAATGCGCATGAGTCTGCGCACGGACAGCGGATCTGAGCAGAAAACGGCAACGTCATCCATGTACAGGGAGGCCTTAACCTGCAGGCCCGCGCTGCCAGGAATAGTCACCCCTCTCAGGCTCGCATCCTTCCTGATGGACTCGGCAAATGGCTCTCTGCAGCACACAAACAAGGCAGGAGAGAGAGGGCATCCCTGCCTGACTCCAGATCTGACTGGGAAGCTATCTGATTCCCACCCGTTGATTGAGACTGCACTGACAATGTTGGTGTAGAGCAGTCTGATCCAATTGCAGATTCCCTCCCCAAAGCCCATTTTAGAGAGAACATCTCTCATATACGTGTGTGATATCCTGTCAAAGGCTTTCTCCTGGTCCAGGCTGATCAGGCAGGTGTCCAACCCTCTGTCCTGCACGTAGGCGATCGTATCCCTGAGGAGTGCGAGACTCTCAGCGATCTTCCTGCCCGGCACAGCACAGGTTTGGTCAGGGTGAATCACCGACCCTGGAGCAGACCTGACCCGGTTGGCGATTACCTTTGACAGAATTTTGTAATCTGCATTCAACAGTGAGATTGGTCTCCAATTTTTGAGTTCCTCCCTCTCCCCCTCCCCCTTCCGCTTGTAGACGAGGGTGATGATGCCTTTCCTCATAGATTCACTTAAACTCCAGATTTTGTTTTATTTCAAAAAATATACTTTATTCATAAAATAATTTGATGGTCTGTACAATTGGTCATGCCATACATATGTAAACATGTACAAACAGAGATCAAAACTTATCATTTTTATACAGGTCTGTACATTTTTTGGTCATATGCCCATGTAATTAGCTGAGGCGTCAGCAGAGCCCAAATGACTGCATGGGTAAACTCCAGATCATCAACTCTGAGCCAGAGTTTTTCCAGCATGCAACATTTACTCCAGCCATGATCACTGGGAACCACAGTGGGGTCCACCACTCCTATATCATGGTGAAACAACACATCACCCGACCCTCCATCCTTATTTTATTTAACTAGTATTGAATTGCTCCTTTACAATTCTAACTTGTTTTTATACATCTGCTTATGCAAGTTGTAACCAATAAATTAACATGATTCAATTTAACAAAGATTCAAATTTAACCCACTCCCTATTAGCAAATCAGATCACATCCTCCCTTTGTCAAACCTGCTCATTATCCTCTGAAAGAGTTCTGACAGACTTGTCAGCGGGGCCACTCCTTGATGAAGTCATGCTGACTCAACCCTATTTTACAATGCATCTCCAAGTACTCTGCAATGTCATTGCTAGAAATGCACTCTAAATCCCTAATAACGACCGATGCCAGGCTAATTGCCCTATGATTTCCTGCATTTTGCCTTTCTTCCTTCTTAGACAGAGGTTTTACATTATCCTTTTTCCAGTTCTCTGGGACTCTGTCTGATGATAGTTATTCCTGAACAGTCACGACCAATGGTTTCACAATCTCCTCCACTAATTCCTTCAGAACTTTGGTTGTTATCCTTCCAGCCTGTGTGATTTATCCATTTTCAAACATTGCAGCTTCCCCAGTACCTTCTCCTCAGCGCCGATCACTACACCCATCCCTCACCCTTGACTTGCTTGAAGTTCTGGAATGTTCCTAGTGTCTTCCATTGTGAGGATTGATGGAAAGTATCTATTCAGGCCATTCTCCAATTCTTTGTTCTCCATTTCTCTGCATCCTGCCACAATTTCTGGTTGTCCAATGTTCACTCTCCCCTTTTATATATCTTAACAAAACTCCTGCAATCTCCTTTTCTAAAACGAGTGAGCTTATATGTTTCGTGTTCACCACTTTCTTGCTACTTCAATTGATCACTGCTGCTGTATAAAGGCTTCCCAATCTTAGACAATCTGATTGAGAGCATTCCAGTTAACTGACTGTCGAAAGTATAATAATGTAACTATACTAATCCTATTGTCCATCGTTGGGTAGCGCGGTGACACAACACTGCTGCCTCACAGTGCCAGGGACTCGGCTTCAATTCCAAACTCTGGACCCTGTCTTTGTGGAGTTTTTACAATCTCCTCGTGTCTGAATTGGGAGAATTAACTGATTTCTATTTCCACAGTATGTTTCTGTGTTTGTTTCAGGTTTCTGCCATCTGCAGTATATTTGCCTGTGTTTGATGGAGATTGCTGCAAATATGACGGGTTTATTGTAAAAGTGGCACTCGTGCTCAGGCTCCCCGAGTGCTTGGGAATCTTGCCCAGCTACTTATGTGAGTGCATGTCCCTGATTATCTACTCTGTCTCTCTCGATCACTGAGTCCATCTGTCACTACATGCAGCCTTTCATCGAGCCACCCTGGGGTTCCCCACACCCCATCGCCTAGCACTGGATGCTCCCGACACAGGGAGCGCACAAAGACACTGGACAATTTATGACCCGCTAGGGATGCGGGGTTAAGACCCTGCCATTAAAAGGAACGGGATAGCTAAAATCCAATTGAACAGCAAAGCAGAGTAAACAGGCTGAATGGCACTCATCTGTTCTGACAATTTCTTTTGGGCTAACTTCTGTTTATCCTCATCCATACAAAAAAAGATGCTCCATATGTATACCTTGTCACGCAGGTTTGGTGGAGGTGATAGATATCACATCCGATGGTCATTGCGAATGATTCATTGGGCTCCACTTTCCTGGTTAATGAGATCATACTTAAGTTTTTATTGTGAAGTCTATCCATTTTAAAGTAATGGTATTGCCGGAGTTGTGCTGAAAGCATATTTGAATGTTGGAGAGACTAGATCATGCCACGTGCCTGTGAGGTTAGAAATAAGTAGGTAGCACAGTTAAAACATGGCCAAAGAGCTGGTCGGGTAGGCAGCACTTCCAATATGTGAATCATTTGGAGTCCCGGGTCGGTAGGATATACACAAGAAGGACTGGCAACAATCTCCGATATGTGAGTCATTGGGATTCCTAGGTCAGTAAGAAATACACAAGAAGGACGGGCTGGGCGTGAACTGTCAGCAATCTCCTGGCAGACAGGTTTGCTATTGTCAGTCAGGAGGTTTTAAACTAGTGTGGCGGTTGGGGGATGGGGGGGACGGGGTGGGGGGAGACAGAGCAGTACATCCACAAGCAGTGACTGAAGAACAGTTGGAGACTAATCCCAGTATAGCTAAGACCAACAACCTGGCAGAGATCAGTGAACAAAATGGGACTGGAAATGTGTTGCTGGAAAAGCGCAGCAGGTCAGGCAGCATCCAGGGAACAGGAGAATCGACGTTTCGGGCATAAGCCCTTCTTCAGGAATGAGGAAAGTTTGTCCAGCAGGCTAAGATAAAAGGTAGGGAGGAGGGACTTGGGGGAGGGGCGTCGGAAATGTGATAGGTGGAAAGAGGTCAAGGTGAGGGTGATAGGTCAGACTGGGGTGGGGGCGGAGAGGGCGGGAAGAAGATTGCAGGTTAGGAAGGCTGTGCTGAATTCGATGGATTTGACTGAGACAGGGTGGGGTGAGGGGAAATGAGGAAACTGGTGAAATCCGAGTTTCCCCTCCCCCCACCCTGTCTGAACTTGTCCAGCCTGCTGGACAAACTTTCCTCATTCCTGAAGAAGGGCTTATGCCGAAACGTCGATTCTCCTGTTCCCTGGATGCTGCGTGACCTGCTGCGCTTTTCCAGCCACACATTTCCAGCTCTGATCTCCAGCATCTGCAGACCTCACTTTCTCCTCAACAAAATGGGACTGGCAGTCTGAAGTGCACTGATTTTAATGTGAGCAGTATGACAGACAAAACAGATGAGCTTGGAGCTTGAAGTTTGAATTAGTATATATAACTAAGATATAAATATTACAGAGATTTGGTTGAGAGAGGGATCAGAAAACTCTCAATCCAATGGCGGAGCAGGCTCAATGTGCCTAATTTCTGCTCCAATGTTTTCTGGTTGTATGGTTAATATTGGCTCTCCTCATTCCTCATTGGAGTTGTATCCTGGAATTTGATCTTAAAATGATTTATAAAGAGTAACATTTCAATACTGATGACTGGGAAATATCATGTTCCCTCTCTCCAGTCTCAGCAGCCATGTCCCCAATATCATAATCACACTGAAATTGAAATTGAATGGTAATTAATCACAGTTGATTGACATCGATGACATTAACAGCAAGACCCTCACCTGCCCTCTCTGATCCTCGAATAACCATCTGAATTGTGTATCACGTCATATTTTCTGTTAACATATCCATGCCATTTGTCTCTTATCACTCATCTCGTCGTAGGCACATTTGCCAGTCAGATTATGGACTAGAAAAGTTCTCTCCATATTTTACTGACATTATAATCACTGATCAGTAGTTACAGACTGTATGTTTCCATTTATAAACGGAGAAACTTGTTTATGTCCTGACAACCCTTTGTCATTACTCTCATATCCAAGGCAGATTGAATGATTGCACGCATTCAATCTACCATCTCCAATTTTCCTTCCCTCTGTCACCCCCACATATCCCATTCCAAATGTGTAAATTTTAAACGTTCTTTTGAATTTTAATAAAATCAATAGTAAATTGAAAGGGGTTAACTGGAGTTATTTGTTCAGTGGCTGTGATTAATGTCAATCTCTGTGGATCCTAATTATCCCAGTGGAGAGTTTCCATCGTTGAATGATAAATGGGCTCTTTTCAATATGTTACACCATAGTATGAGTAGGAACATCACTGACAGCACTAACAGTGACCATCAGCTCGAGAGAGAGGGGGAGTAGAGATCAGAATCTGAGAACATTAGGTTGAACGTTACAATAATGGTTCAGAATCTGAGCACTTGGAATTGGAATGTTCCAACAATGGATCAGAATCTAAGATCAGTAAACTGGAATGGTACAACAATGTATCAGAATCTGAGATCATTAGACTGGAATATTACAATAACAGACAGGAGTTTATCCTTGGGTCTTTACTATCTTTCTTGGCCTTGGATATCATTAGCATCACGGATCCAGAATATCCTTTGGATCATTCAAGGTGGTTACTATCCCATCCTCGCTATAGTTGGTGTTCCTGGTAAGTCATTATATTTGTCTACTAAACTGCGTTGAACTGAATTTCTGCTCGTGATATATAAAATTTGGAAAGTGCAAGATAATGTCTTCAGTTCCAAACAAAATTTCATTTCATTATATATTATAACTATCAAACTACTATTTATAAATTACTCACTGATTTGTGAGAAGGAACCAGACTGTTCTCAAACTTCATAATTCACTTTCTCCTTCACAGATTTACATCTCCATGTCCTCCCCAATCACCAATCCTGTCCAATACCACCATCATGATATCCCAGTCTCGTCCTCAGTCTCAGTGCAACTTCTGAATAAACCATTTGTGCCTTTGTTCAATCTGAATGCAATAGTTTCACGTTCCTTCTATCCACATGTCCGTTACTAAATATTTGCTCTTTGAGAATGTTTAACTTGTTCTCTGCACATACAGGAAGACAGTTTATGGTGGTCAAGCCAGTGACTCATGATCTAGAGCCACAGAATAATGGTCTGTTGATATCTCATCAAGGAAATTTGAGAGTTTAAAAGCAACCATTATCATTTGTTATAAAAACCAATCTGCGCGCCTCAAGTACTTTAAGGAAGTCATTGCGTCATGATTCCCTCATCAGGTTTCCGTGTGACTTCTGTGATGAACACGTGGGTGTACTGTACTTTTGAGAGAATTAAAAGCCAGTAATAACTACCTGACTGCACAAGTGTTCTGAAAAATAGATATAATGTAACATTTAGTCGAACAACCTGATTAGCTCATTGTCTCAAAACAAAAACAAATTCAGCAAAACATCTTGAATTATACCCAAAATACCCACCTCCAACCAAGTTTGATTTTTTTATATTGTCAATCTTAAAAGCCAATGATACAATCCCCAATAGTTTGGCGGTACAAGACCATGGAAAATTGAACAGTTGAGAGGAGAACTGCCAAGCTACCAGCATGCAAAGACTGCCGGAAGAAGAGCTCTTCTATAGGTACTTTTATTGATTAGTAACTGGTGAAGCAGAGTCCCTAAGAAGAAAAGAAGACAGGAATATGGAGAAGAACCGAAAGCTTGCTGGTTTTGAGATAAGAAGTTTTGTTTTGTAAATCTTAATTAGGAGTCTTATCGGACTAGTATTGTGGTGGGGGAAGGTAAAAGACAGGTTAGAGGAAGAAGTTGTAAATAGTCATTCGTTTATTATTCTCTGTTATTCTTTAAGAAATAAAGTTGTTAAATTTTAGTTTAAATAGATTTGGACTCTAGAATTATCACAAATTACTGTGTGGGATAAATCTTTTCACTGTTGCTGATTTTAATTAAGCAGGAAGTCCTGTGTTGTGACACTACAAACCCATAGCTATGCGATTTACTCTTTACGGTACTGTGGAACAGCTGAACCATCCACTCAGTTCAAGATCTGCACAACATGCTGCCCTGACCCGGCCTTCATACATCCTGTGAGAGAAGAACAAAGGCAAAGATAGCTCCCTTTCTCTGCCTGTTTTCTGTATTGCTACATCTCATTTCCATTCAGGTACGTGATCATCCCCTATTTTAGGTGTCGTCAATCTCATTGAAATTCACCCTGACAGTGACGCACAGCTCCATAGGCATCTCTGCTGCTGGTTTTATTGATGCTGACGTACAGATGTAGGAGATTTATAAATTCCATGTCAGTCGTCGCGCATAGAGAAGGAATGGCTTTTTTGTGGCACAGGAAAGAAATAGCGATGTCTGAGTGAGAGAAAATATGTTTTGTGATCATGCCTGAGATTGCTGTTGAGGCAGTGTTTGGGGTACTGTGGATAGATTTCCTCTCACGTTTCACCAGACTAATCTCTGGGATGATGGCACCATGAGCAGTGAGTGAAGCTCAGTTCGAGAATAAGAGGTGATTGCATTGAACTTAAGGGGGATGGACAATCACTCATGATTACTTAACAGACTGATACGTTGATAAGTTCCGTGGCTTTTTTTCACTCAGATTACATGATTCTCGATAGTTTAAGAGCCTGCACCCAACCGCTCCCACTCCCTATTTCGACTGAGACAGAGGGAAATAGAGGAGAGAGAAAGAAAGAGAGAGAAAGAGAGAGAGAGAAAGAGAGAGTGAAAGAGAGAGAGAAATAGGGAGAGAGAGAAAGAGAGAGAGAGAGAGAGAGGCTCAGGCTTTAGAATAAACTCTCCTAACATTAATACTGTTCAATTGGTACGGGATACTGCAATGAACGTCATGTTATCCATAATCTCGACAGCAGCAATATATTCATTATAAAAGAGTTAATTATTTCCAGCAGTGTAGAGAGAAGGAAAGTCTTTTTACGACACAGGAAATAAACAGAGATGTCCAAGAGGAAAAATACCTATTGTGATAATCGCTGTGAGTGTTGTTGAGGTCGTATTTGGGATTTTGTGGACAGACTTTCCCTCCTTTATAAGGAATGATCGCCTTGCCACAGAGAGAGTGCAATGGAGTTTCACCAGACTAATCCCTGGGATTATGGTGCCATGTGGAGAGAGTAAAGATTAATCTCTGGCGTTGTGAGAGAACGAGAGTTGATTGCATTGAACCTTGAGTGGGAGGGACAGTCACTCATGATGTTCTAAATAGACACTGATATGGTGAAAAATTCCATGGCTTCTTTTCTATTCGGGTTACATGACTGTCGGTAGTTTAAGAGCCTCTGAGAATATTCCCTTCACTCCACACCCAATCCCCCTTTCGCATGAGAGAGATAGAGGGCCAGTCTTTGAATAAACTCTCCCCACATTAATACAGTACATTTGGTGTGTAGTCCTGCACTGAAAGTCTCGTTATGCGCAATCCCTACAGCAGCCACAATACCTTCATGCTAAAACAGTTAACTATTCCAACCAGATTCTGATCTCCATGGAGAACATGGGTGTGTCTTCTCGGAGATGGAAGATGCCTCCTTGAGACTTGCACAAATCATTTGCTTCCCTCCTCACTGCCAGCAAGCTTGTTAAAGTAGCACACGTTCTACAAACAATGGAACCATAATTAACATCATGGACTCCTCTATCAGTGCAGTCTCGGTTTCATTGGTTTGTCATGTTGGAATATCAATGACCACCTCTTGTTTCTGTATAATGTCTCGTGGGGATGAATAGCCTCCTCCTGATCTCATGGAACAGGTTTAAGGGTCTGATTGGGCTCTGCCTGTTCCTGTTTCACAGCTCGATGCACTGAACAGACCACTCTTCTTCCTGTGTAACAGGCAGGAGTATTGAATGTGCAGTCACTCTTCCTGTTCCTGAATGCTAGCTCATACCCGTGTGCAACCAGCTTGAAATGCTGAATGAGCTCTTTTAACTGTGGAAATGTGCAGTGTCTGGGCTGTGCTGTTACATAAATGTTACCGACACTTTAACAGCACAAACTGGAATGCTGTCCGGGTCTTGCTGCACATGGACGCAGAATGGTTCAGGAGCTGATGGGGGACAAAATGTTCTGAACATTGCGTGATCTTCAGTCATCATACCTATTTCAGATCTTATGATGGGAAAAGACATTGATGGAGCAACTGAAGATGTTTGTGCTGAGGAGGCTAACGTGAGGATCCCCTGCAGAGATGTCCCAGGACTGAGAGGATTGTTGGCTACTGACCCCAAACCTTACTGTGTTCTGAAAGACCCGGCCGTGGGAAAGTTGCACCTGATTCCCATTCAGCTCAAATACATAGGTGGTCCCAATGCCATCCTCAGTCAAATACTACATTGGTATCATAGCCATTCACTCTTTCCTGAGACCCTGTGTTCGCCTCTTGTTCATATCAATAGGTGACAATGTATGTGTAGGGAGTGTTTTCCTCTCACAGAAGGTCATCACTGTCAGAAATTATCTGGGCGAAAGAGCTAGGGGAGCTACATTACTGAAAGCATTTAAGGAGGAGGTAGATGGATTTTTGACATGTCAGAGAGCTAAGGGGTGAAGAATTGGGCATTAAAAGAGGGATTAATGTCAACAGTAGATCAGCCATGATGGTATACAATGGATTGATCATCCGAATTACCTGATCCTGTTCCTTTTGTCCTCATATTCAGTAACTGCAAAGTTAATGTTAGTAATTTTCCTGAACGTTATTTTATTGAACTTTGCAATCAGAGAGAGTGAAGTATTTTGTGAGTCATCTCTGGTTGAGGTATGGGGACTGTATTCACAGTGAATCTGGGTCTATAATATGACCAATAAATGAATCACAAGCTGCAGAGAGGAAACACTCTGTAATGAGACCAGAGGCATCTTTTGACACAAATAACAATTTCCAACCTACACCAAACCATGTGTGACAGTCTTGAGGGACTGAATGAGATCCTGTGTTACTGTTGACCAGGTATCTGGGAGAAGTGGCCTCCATGTGCTCCTTGCAGGAGGTGTGAGGAGTTGAAGAGAACATAGCAACACAGGACTGAGCAGTAGAGCGGGCCATTAGATACTTTATCACCGCTCCATGTGTTTTTGGTCTCAGCAGCACGTTTCTGTCTGTGTGCCATTTTACTACGTACCAAAAACAACTTTGAATAAATGCAAACATCCAGAAACCACAATCCTCTGGGGAAGGGAATTTCCACTTGAACAGCCCTTTGAGAATTTCTCATTTGTGTTCCAACAAATGTTGGAAGGTCACTATGTCCTTTTCCAGTCCCACTCCTCCACTGGTTACACCAATCTTAAATGCAACCAGTTTAGGAATGTGGCCAATGATTTGGATCTCAGAGTCGGTAATTTTCGAGAAAAATGTGAGACACAGAAAGTTGAACTCATAACAATTAGTAAAATGACATGGATGGTTCAATACTATTTCTCAGTTAAGATCAAAGCTGATAATCCCCCATAACAAAATGCCGGCATTCCAGGAATGATTAAAGGGAAACATCTTTGAAAATCTTCGAAAAGAATTATATCTTTTTATTTTATTTCAGGATATCAAACCTGCACACAGATGTGGTCTCAGCAATGCCCTGTACAGATGCAGTAAAACATTCCTGCAATTAAAACTGATACCTTTTGCCAAAAACAGCATCATTCCACTTACCTCCCAAATCACTTGCTGTATCTGAATTCATATGATTCATGTCGCAAGAACATGGAAACGTCCTGTACACAGAATTCGGCAATCTCTCTCCATTTAAATTGTTTACCATTGTTTCATCTTTCATGCCAAAATAGATAACTTACCTTATGTTATTTCTGCTGAAGGTTTGCTCACGAACCTTCCCTGTCTGTATCACATTGCAGACTCACTACCTCCATTTGACGACACATTGAATGGCCATCTTGGTGTACGAGTTAATTGAGCTCCAAGCTATTCCCTCCCCTTCCTCCAGATCTTTGATACAGATTGTTGATCATTGATGACCCCACAGTGATCTCTGAGGCACTCCATCAGTTACAGCTCTGCAGCCTGAAAATAAACATTTGTCTCTACTCTCTATTTCCTGTTAGCGACAGCTTCCCTGTTCCTGTGTAGCAGCTCAGGCGGGTTGAAAGGCCTCCTCCTAGACTGTGTAGTGTACTGAACGAGCTGAATTACTTCATTCTATATTCCTGTGTAATTCCTTAGTGGGTCAGAATGGTCTCCTCCTGTCTCATTGTAACGATCCTGTCTGACTTCATGGAGTAGTCCCCAACCCTGTAACAGCATCAAGGGGTAGATTGAGGGAACAACACATGGGGTAGGGACAGCAGTATATCTCTGTAACAGCCTCGAGGGGTGGATTGAGGGAACACATGGGGTAGGGGCAGAAGTTGCCCATTCGGCTGCACCATTCAGAATGCTCATGGCTTATCCGAGTGTGCCTGACCATCCATTTCCTGTTTCTTCACAATAAACACTGACCCTTCTGTCCAGTAAAGATCTCAGCCTGGAATATCCTCTATAACCGAGTCTTCACTGCTCCCTGAGGATGAGGACACCACAGGTAGCACAAGACTAAAGTGAAATGGATGTCTTCATTTCATTGTGGGACAACTGTTATTTTAAAACTGTGTTGATTGAACATAAAATCACCACCTCTTTTCAGACATAAGGACAGAATAATTATGAATAAAGATAAACCATTCCGGACTCCAAACCGATCCAACATTCCCACTGACCCTTTCTAATCAAATATGTATCACACCCAGTCTCTGCTGCTGTCTCAGGAAGAGAATGCCTGATAGCATAATACGGCAGGAGCATTAAGGAAATGAGCAGATTGAGGCCATTCAGCCTATCGAGTCTGAAATTCCGTTCATTAGTTTCTTACTAGTACCTCGACCTCATTCTTCTGTCATCTCCCTGGAATCCTTGATCCCCTTACAAATCAAAAACATATCGAGTTGTGTCTTAATGACACTATTGTCTGTGCCTCTGTGTGCCTGTATGTGAGTAAGTGTTTGTGTGCCTGTGTTTTTGTGTGTCTGTATGCATCTATGTGTCTGTGCCTCTGTTTGTGTGTGTCTGTATGTGTGTGTGTGTGTGTGTGTGTGCCTGCGTGTGCGTCCGTGTGGTTGTTATCTGTGTGTTTCCGTATCTACATCTGTCTGTCTGTGTTTCAGCCTGTGTTGCTATCTGAAATAAGCCTATTTGTATGTGACGGTATATGTCTCTGTGTGTTTATACGTGTGTGTGTCTGCCTATCTCCTTTTAAGTATTGTGTGTGTTCGTCTGTGTATTTCTGTGTCTGCGTCTCTGTGCAATGAGGTATCTGTGGTTTTCTTTGGAAGTGAAAGGACTGTTGTGACTGTTGTGGGAGCTGCCAGTGGTTTTAAACTGAGAATTGTGTTTCACTGAACATTGCTCCTTAACTGGTCAGTAGAACGTGGATGTTTCAAGTTCTCCACACGAGGCGTCCTGGTCCTCTCCAGCCTTTTAAAATTCCTTCCCACATGGCGGGGTGAGGAGAGTGAGGGAACGGATATCGGGCACTCCACTATCCGGCATGGACCTTTCTATCCTATTCCAGGCGGTTTCTCCTGGAATGGGAGAAAGGGATGGAGGGAGATTGTGAATGGGTGACCCTGCTGTTTGTGCTGGTGTAGGTGGGGAAAGTTGTGAGATGTCTGGAATGAGTCAGTCGACAGTTTTGAATCCTTATAGTATTATTAGTTGCTGAATTCAGTACTGAGAGTGGTAGTGCCTGAGCCTTATTTGGAGACAGAGCGTGAACCTTGTTCAGGGTTAGGTGCGAGAACAGATATACAGTGAGTGTGAGGGAGCAGAGAGTATGTGGTAACTCTTATCCTAACAGAGCGAGGAGGATATTGTTGCTTGTCCAGTTTTGTGGGACATTTCTTCAGAACATCTCAGCGTCGAGGTGAGCCTCCCAAATGTCTTGTCCAGGTCTATCACTAATAACGATACAGACCTGTTCCTCAGCTTCCACAGAATCAGTTTAGGTAGCGTTTACAGATAGCAAGGAGAAGCAAATATTGGTATTTTATATATCAAAAACAAAACAGGAGCAGAAAATCTGAGCATCATATGCTCTGGAAATTAGATAGACAAGTAATGTTGGTACCTCAGTCTTATTGAATGGCCACAGGTTGTATCTAAGCTGCGTTAACTATGACAGCTGAAGCAATGAAAAATAAGTTCCGTAAGTGTCTATGCGGTCGGTTGAAGAGAATGTTGTGAAGCAAACTAGAGAGCAGGTTATTTCGGATTTCATGTTGTGTGGTCAGAATGACGAATTACTAACCTAGATCTGAAGCAGCTTTTAAGGGATAATGGCATTTATATGGTACATTTTGCAAGGTGTCTGTATACAATATAGAATGCTTGAATATTCTAGTCAAACATCATGAAAGACTGGAGGCTGGAGTGTCAAGATATCTTCAGTGCATTTGGAAAGTACAATGTAACATTCAGTGGGAGACAAGCAATGCTTGTTAGAGTCATAGAGTCCAAAAGCACGGAGACAGTTCCATCAGCCCAAACTGGTCCATTCCGATCAAATGTCCATCCACGCTAACCCCACTTCCATGCCATTGTCCCATATCCTTCTAATCCTTTCCTATCTGTGTATTTGTAGAAATGCCTTTTAATTTTTTTAATGTATCCGCCTCAACCACTTCTCATTCCATATGTGTAACAGCTCCTGAGTTAAAAAGTTGTCCCTCAGATTCCCTTTTATTCTGCCCCCTCTGACCTTAAACTGATGCCCTCTCATCTGTGATTACCCAACTCTGGGAAAAAAGACTGGGTGCATTCACTCTATCCATGCCTGACATGATCTTATCAACCTCAATATGATCCTCTCATTATCTCATGCACACAAAAGTAAAAGGTCCGAGCTTAGAACATAGAACATAGAACATAGAAGAATCCAGCGCAGTGCAGGCCCTTTGGGCCTCGATGTTGCGCCGATCCAAGCCCACCTAACCTACACTAGCCCAATATCCTCCATATGTCTATCCAATGCCCGCTTTAGTGCCCATAAAGAGGGAGAGTCCAGCACTGCTACTGGCAGGGCATTCCATGAACTCACGACTCGCTGAGTAAAGAACCTACCCCTAACATCTGTCCTATACCTATCACCCCTTACTTTAAATCTATGCCCCCTTGTAATAACTGACTCCATACGTGGAAAAAGGTTCTCACGGTCAACCCGATCTCAACCCCTAATCATCTTGTACACCTCTATCAAGTCACCTCTAAACCTTCTTTTATCCAATGAAAATAACCCCAAGTGCCTCAGCCTTTCCTCATACGATCTTCCTACCATACCAGGCAACATCCTGGTAAACCTCCTCTGCACCCGTTCCAGTGCCTCCACATCCTTCCTATAGTATGGTGACCAAAACTGCACACAATACTTCAGATGCGGCCGCACCAGAGTCTTATACAACTGCAACATGACCTCAGGACTCCGGAACTCAATTCCTCTACCAATAAAAGCCAGTACGCCATATGCCTTCTTCACAGCACTATTTACCTGGGTGGCAACTTTCAAAGGTCAGTGTACATGGACACCAAGATCCCTCTGCTCATCCAAACTACCAAGTATCCGACCATTAGCCCAGTACCCCATCTTTTTGTTACTCTTACCAAAGTGAATCACCTCACACTTAGCTACATTGAACTCCATTTGCCACCTTTCTGCCCAGCTCTGCAGCTTATCTATATCCGCTGTAGCCTGCCACATCCTTCCTCACTGTCAACAACTCCTCCGACCTTTGTATCATCCGCAAACTTGGTCACCCAATCTTCTAACCCCTCCTCCAGGTCATTTATAAAAATGACAAACAGCAGTGGTCCCAAAACAGATCCTTGCGGAACACCGCTAGTAATGGCACTTGTCCAACCTCTTTCTATACCTCAGACCATTGAGACCTTGGCAACATCCTTTTAAATGTTTTCTGCACTCTTTCCAGTTTAATAACATCCTTCCTATAGCAAAGTGAGCAGCACTGAACATAACGGTACCAATATGGCCTCAACACCATCCTGTATAACTGCAACATAACTCCCTAATTTCGATACTCAGTGATACAAACCGAATAAGGCCACTGTGCCAAAAGCTTTCGTCACTGTCTACCTCGGAATCAACTTCCAGAGAACCATGCATCTGAATTCCAAGGTCCCTCTGTTCCACTACACTCCTTAGGACCCAACCATTCACCATGAAACTCCAAACTTGATTTGACTTTCTAAAATGCAAGAACTTACACTGATCTATATTAAAATCCATTTGCCATTTCTCAGCCACTTCTCCAGCTGATCAAGATACTGCTGTAATTTCTGAAATTTCTGATAACCTTCCTCACTCTCCATGATGCCGTCTGTTTCAGTGCCAACTTCAAACTTACAAATCATGCCTGTACATTCTCATATAAATCATAGATGTATGTAATGTGCAGTGATCCCAATATCAACCCCTGAGGCATTTCACTATTCACAGGCCTCCAGTTTGGCCAGCATGTATCCAGTATTAATCTCTACTTCCTACCATCAAGGCAATTTTGTACCTAATTTGCCAGCTCCCCTTCAATTCCATGCGATATAACCGTCCAGAGCGGCGTACCATGTGGAACCTTACTGAAGGCCTTAGTGGAATCAACCCAGACTACGTATACCACCCAGACCTCCTCAACGTTGCTGGTCACTTTAGCAAAGAACTCCAACAAAATTGTGAGTCATGATCTCCCTTGCATAAACTCCCGTGCTGAATTTGATGAAGGGCTTTTGCCCAAAATATCGATTTTCCTGCTCCTCGGATGCTGCCTGACCTGCTCTGCTTTTCCATCACCATTCTAATCTTACTCCGCACCAGATCCTGTCTTTCCAAATGCACGTATATCCAAATCTCTCCGAATCTTCGAAAGTAATCTACCCACTAGCTTTTAGGATTACTGGTCTTTAGTTCTCAGATTTATCTTTGAAGCATTTCTTGTATACGGGCTCAGCATTCGCTACATTCCAGTGGTCCAGGACGGCACTTGTTGGCCAGCGATGATAGAAAAGAGCCAAGCAGAGCTCCCACAATTTCTTCTCTATCCTCCTATCCTCCTGCGGTGTTCCTGAATATAACTGGTCAGGACCAGGAGGTTTTAGAAAAACTGCAAAGTCTGAAACATGCATCTATTTATTTCAGGTGCAAACACCAAAGAGTGAGAAAGTGACTCAGTGATGGTTAACATAACAAATTAGAAAATATGTTAATCAGAAGAAGTGACTTCACAAGAATTCCAGCTATTGTGGAGACCTGAGAATTCTCACAAATTAACGATCCAAAAATGGAAGGCCAAGAAATCAAAAAGAGAACATGCATGCTAACAAACAGGAACACAAAGATTGCATCAATCTGCGATCTATATTTCAAAGGAAACAAAATAAAAGCAAGATCAAATGTGGAAATTTGTAATCAGGAGAGGAGAAGTCATTGTGGAGAACAGGGAAATGGCCAAGAAAACAACCAGTTACATTGCATCTGTCTTCATGGAGGAAGATCCAGAAAATCCCCCAGTAATACCAAGTGATCATATCGGACTCCTGGAGCAAAAGACATAACGTCATTTTATATCAGTAACAAGGTAGTACTTGAACATGGAGCTGGATTGAGCATTGCTAAGTCTGACGAAACAGATGTACTTCCTATAAAAATGCCAGAAATAAATCACCAAGAGTAGTATTAATTGCACTGTCGATGACTGTGTTTTATTTTCCTGCACATTCTGCAGAGACCGGAAACTATTGTGGATAAATGTGAAACAAGCACTGTACATGAATGGAAGGGATCCAAACAGATCAAGGGAAAACTACATAGTGTGGAGAACTGCAGACCAGTTAATATGAGCGTTGTAGTGAAACTTTTGGAATCTATTACACAGGATGCCATTTTTGCTATTTAGAAATTTAACAGCAACAATGGAGAGAATCAGCATTTCTGATACAGACATCATACTTGATAAACTTCGGAATTGTTTGAAGTTGTTTCTTACAGCATAGATAATGGGGAAACAGGAGAAGTGGTCTCTATTGGATTTTAGGAAGGGTTTCTATAAGAACTCAGTGAGTTCGTAAATGCAATGAATGTGAAGGGTATTTGGAGGAATATATGTAAGTGGAAAGTTAATGTTTGATTCACCTTCATTTAAGAGAGTCAGAACATTGATGTAAAGACATGTTGAAGCAGTTTCACAGCGTGTTGGTGGGACTGTACCTGGAGTATTGTGTACAGACTTGGTGGCTGAATCTCAGAAAGAATATACTGACCACAGACGAAGTGCAATGGACATTCTCCAGATTAATCCCTCAGACGGTGAGATTGCCTCATGATGAACTCGGCCTGTGTTCTCTAGAGTTTCCAAGAATTTGTGGTGGATCACAGAGAAATTTAAAAATTCACAAAACATATGACAAGTTGGCAATTAACAGAACGCTTCCCTCACTGTCTATTCAACATTCAAGGCAAATAATGGCAGGATCTGGGACAGGCCAAGTAAGACTGCAATAAGATGGAAATTCTTCACTTGGAGGGCACTAACTAACACAGGGGCATGGAAACCTACTGGCAGGCAAGATTAGGGAGAATCTCTAGATAGTCTCCAAGTGTGTCCAGCGGAACAGAATAACCATTGAACAAGTAGGACACATTAGTGACTTGCCAAGTTGCATTCAAATCAACTTTAGTGGTAAGAGACAGACGGTGGTGGTAGAAGGCTGTTTCTGAGATTGGAGGCTAGTGTCCATTGGTGTACCATGGGGATCAGTGCTGTGTCTCTTAATATTTGTGATTCGGAGGTGTTAGTGTTGGACTGGGGTGGACAAAGCTAAAAATTGCATAACACCAGGTTATAGCCCAAAAGGTGTATTCGGTGGCACTAGCTTTCGAAGTGCTTCATCAAAGCGCATATCCACGTGATGAAGAAGCAGCACTTCGAAAGCTCGTGCCTCCAAATAAATCTGTTGACGAAAAGCTGATTTTTCTGATTGCAAACCTGATCATAAAGGATGCAGCTGTGAATATGGACGAGGGGTGGGGAGTGTCATAAGTAAGTTTGTGCTTGATACAAAGATTGACCGGGTAGTTGGCAGTGAGGAGGAAGGCCTTATGTTGCAGGAAGATACAGATGGAATGGTCAGATAGTCACATCAATGGCAGATGGAATTGAATGGAATATGAGGTCATGCATTTGGGAGAAGGAACCAGGCAGGGGAGAACTCAATGAATGGCAGCACACAAGGAAGCTCAGATCATGCTTTGCCACACATCCCTGAATGTGGCTGGACAGGGTAACACACAATTTGAGAAAGTGTACGGGAGCGCAAACACAGCTTACACACATCAAAGCATAGATTATAAGAGCTATGCAGAACTTTCGTTAGGCCAAGATGGAATGCTGTGTGTAGCTCTGGGAGCTACATTACAGGAAGGATGTGATTGTCGTGGAGGGGTGCAGAGGAGATTCACCAGGATGTTCCCTGGGATGGAGCATAACAGCTATGGAGAAAGGCTGGGTAAGCTCGGGTTGTTTACATTGGAGCGGAGAAGGCTGAGGGGGATGTGATTCAGACGGATAAGATTACGAGGGGCATGGAGAGCGTGGATAGACAGCAACTGGTCCTTTTAATCAAAGTGAAGGGTTTGAGGTTTAGTGAGGATTTGAGGACTGTTTTTCACTCAAAGTGTGCTGTGGTCTAGGATGCACTTTGTGAGAGGGGAATTGTCACAGTAACCTCAAAACCATTAGAAAATACATGGTTGTGCACTTGAGATGCCAAAACATTCACAGCGACGGGTTTTGTGTGGGAAAGTGTGGCTAATGTAGTACATTTCCAAAACTGCACCTAACCATCGGAGTGGCCTTGATCTGGCCCTGTGCAGCAGGTCCGAAGGGCTGAATGGAACATCAGAACATAGGGCTGAGGGACACGAGTGGGCCATTCGGCCTTTGACACTAATCCACCAGTAAATAAAGTCGTGGCTCACCTCATTGTTGTCCCAGCTGCACTTTTCTCTCCATGCACCATTATCCCTGATTCACGTATGGAAAATCAGACGAAGCTAGCCTCAATATAATATAATGATTCAGCCAAACCAAACTTCTGGGAAAGAGATTTCCCACTTGAACGAATTCCCACTTTGTGATTTTTTTTCTCACTCCATTTGTAACTGAGGATGGAGGGTGTCACTCTTTCCTTTTCTAGTCCCACTCTTCCAATGCTCACAAAAAATTTCAAATGTAACCAGCTTGGTGATATGGCCGATGATAAAGGTCTCAGACTGGGTCAGGTTCAGTGACAGGAACAAGTCAGGCAGATTTATTTAGTCAGCCACAAGTTACTAACAGAACGAACGGAGGAGTATGTTGGATCTGTTGGTAGCACTGCTGCCTCACATCACCAAGGAGCCGGGTTCAATTCCAACCTCAGGAGACACTCTATGTGGACGTTGAACATTTTCCGCATGCCTGTGTGGGATTTCTCCCAGTACTCCAGTTTCATGCCACAGTCAAACGATGTTCAGTGTAAAGTGGATTGCCCATAGTGCCCAGGGATGCGTCGTCTAGGTAGGCTTGTTATCGGAAATGCAGGGTTACATGGATAAGATTGGGGGGCACGTCCAGGTGGGAGGCTGTTTGGTGGGTCAGTGTGGACTTAATGGATGGAATGTCCTGCCTCCACACTGTAGAGGTCCTATGACAATGACAACAAATTTGGACAATACAAACACCCAGTGGGTAGAAACCTGATCCACTCTCCTCAAGGTGTTGTATGTTTTTTTTCTCTCATTCCAAGAGTAACCTGTGAAAGCCTTCATAATATAAGCCCTTCACCCCAGGAATACGTGAAATGAAATATCTCTGAACTGCTTCCAAAGTAATTATCCTTTTCTCAAATAAGGAGACAAAAAAAACTAATCTCACACTCAGATCATAATATTTATAATTGTTTCCTCAATGTGCTGTGCGTCTTTGGAACACTCTTTGCCACGGAGCAATGGAGACAGAGATATTGAATTTTGTTTTGGGGCACAGACGGAAGGTTCATAAATAACAACAGAGTTCAGGATTATCGAGGAATGGGCAGCAATGTGCAGAGTGGGGCGAAATGTAGACAGTGGTATCAAATAACACGGCTTCAGAACCTCCAGGAATATAATGCAAAATGAGATGATAATATCGATAACATGTTAAGGGGGAATACAAGATAGCGGCGATCCAGAAGGTCTGCTTTGCTGGGCTCTGCATCAATGCATGGGAAAAGTGTTTCTCTAAACCACACCGTCCCCGCCATTTACTTAAAATTCAACACTCGAAGAGCGCTAAAATCTTTCCTAATCCCGTTTTATCAAATGGAAATTATAAAACACGGGAAAGGATCGACTCAGTCCCAACAAGCGATGCACCCAACAGAAGCATCGAGCATAAGACCATAAGACATAGGAGTGGAAGTAAGGCCATTCGGCCCATCGAGTCCACTCCACCATTCAATCATGGCTGATAGACATTTCAACTCCACTTAACAGCATTCTCCCGGTAGCCCTTAATTCCTCGTGACATCGAGCATGCCTGAGGCTGTTCCATGGACCCAGTTACTCACCAGGCCTTGGTCACTGAGTTCACCAACTTACGTGAAATGATTGAAGCCATGATTGAAGAAGGGTTCAGCAGTGGCTAGAGCCGCTCTCAGCCGCGCTCCAAAAACATGAGCAGCAACTTGACAGCCTTGGAAACAGAACAGACGATGCCAAGGGCTGAACTGCAGCGACAGAGCCCGTGATCGATTCCTGTCGGGAGAGGATCGTCGGTCTGGAAAAACAGATCTGCACCTTAAATGAACAAGATGACGACCTCGAGAACAGAGGGAAGATGAAGAACATTTACATCGTCGGTTTGCTGGAGCGGACAGAAGGTGATAAGCGGGTGAATTTTTTCAAGAACTGACTGCAGCGATCCCTTCACTTCGAAACTGACGAGGGACGGGTGAAGAGTGAGACAGTTCATCGGGTTACGGCGCGGAAGTCAGACTCAGACCAACGCCTTCATCCTGTTCATGCGCGATTACATAGTTATAGAGACAAACAAAGACTGGTGGAAGCTTTCAGAACCCAGGGAAAGATCCGATGGTTTTAATTCACAAGAGCTCCAGGATTATGTTCTTTCAGGACTTTTCAGCTGCGGTGATTCAGGAAAGAAAATCTTTTGATGATATCAAGAGAAGAGTAAGGGAACTCTGGATTCAGTATTCCTTACGGTTCCCATCGGTGCTCCGTATTGCTTTGAATAGATCTGTGAACCCGTCTGACTCTCCAGAGAAAGCAAATACTTTGTGGACATTTTAAAGTAAGCTGGATATTTAGGTATTCATGTTTCTCTCTTAAAGAAATTTTGTTGGATTTTTCTACTATTAACTAGTGTTAAATTATCGCTGGGACTGGGTTGAGTACTCATTTTTAACTTCTTCATTAGTATTACTACTTTTTTCTTTCTTTGCTTGTGTCTGGGGTGAAGCTCAAGCTGGAGGGAGTTACAAAGGTAGTTGTGATGACGAAGTGCCGACCGAAGGGCAGTTCAAGCCCGATTTTTGTTGTTAATTGCCCAGGATTCCATATTGGTAGCAGGCACAGGATAAAGTTTTGAGATATGTAAGCATACCCAATGGGCGTGGTGAGTAAATTCCCCAATCGAATGTCATTGGCATTTTGGATTTTATTTCGTTCTTTGGTTTTTTTCTGTGTTTAGCTTTGGAAAGTTTTGAGAGTTTATTAGTTGTAGTAGTTTTAGTTTGTAAAGTTTTTCGGCTCAATAAGTCTTTTTTTTCATTAATGATGTGTAATTCGATGTGAAACTCTAGAGTTGAAATTTTGATACAGTGTGTTATGGATAATGATGTGCTTAAATGTTGTACCTGGAACATTAAGGGGAGCCATCTGCCAGTCAAGTGGAAAAATGTACTTTCTAATCTTCAAAAAGAGAGGGTGGATGTTGTCCTATTGCAGGAGAAGCACCTTGATGACAAGGAACATTTGACGTTACAGCAGGGTGGGTTTGATCGGATTTATTTCTCGTCTTTTAATACTAGGAGTAGGGGAGAAGCCATACTAGTGAAGAAAAATCTTCCATGTAAATTTCTAGATTGTATTAGACACTCACGGAAGGATCATCACCCCCAAAGTCTTGAACTATGGGAAACAATACAGTATTTTGAATGTTTATTGCCCTCTGGTGCACCCTCTTAAAATCCTGGTAGATGCATTTTCCAAAGTAAGCTATCGTGCATAGTGGCAGATTATTGTAGAAGGAGATTTCAACTGTCTTATGGACCCACGGTGGACAGAATGTCCAAATGTCCCCCAGTACCCTCGTTATAATGTAAGCAATTAGTGGATGTGTGTGCAGAACTAGATGCCTGGAGGCAGATCTACCACACAAGTAGGGATTTTATTTTCTCCTTTAACCCGCAGAAATGGCACGCGAGGGTTGATCTCTTCCCCATCCCTGCAACCATCTTAGATACGGTGGCATCCTGTACAATTGGGAATATGATCCCAACATTGCTGCCCCAGAATTAAGATAGAAGTAAATAAGATTACATTGTATGCAGATGAGGGTCTTATGTTTTTGTCAAATCCCACAGTTTCGGCAGCTCACGTGATGCAATGCATTAATTCGCTTATCACATTTTCGGGCTATAAGATTAATTTTGCAAAGTTTGTGACCATCCTTATGGGAGGTATGAGGGAAGTACCTGATGTTGAAGGCAAATCCTGTTTTCCTTTAAAATGGTCACGGGGGTGGTTTCCCTATTTTAGTATATTCATTACATCCGTCTTTGGTCATTTATTTAACGTGAACAATGTCCAATTGTTTGAGAAAATTAAACAAGACCTTCAAAAATGGAAGGCACTTCCAATATCCTGGCTCGGTCGGATAGCTGTTCTTCAAATGAATGTCCTTCCTTATTTGCTATACCCCGTGTAAATGCTTCTTTTTATGTTTCCCAGCCAGATATTTAGGAGACTTAATGGCTGATTTAGCTCTTTTATTTGGCACCATAAGCGACTCTTTATCAAGCTAACCAAATTGCAACTACCCCACGGAGTGTGGGGAGTAGATCTCCCAGATTAAAAACTATCAATTAAGCTTTTTATTATCCGATGTTAGTGTCTGGGCAACTGAGGACTCGGTGTCAACACTGTTAGATATTGAACCCACTCAGACAAAGTGAACCCTTATTAGTCTGTTGTTCTTAGACAAAATGACAACATTTATGGATTATTCTCATAACCCAATAATTATCAATAAAGTTAAAGGATGACTGACAATGCATCAGTTCGAGGGCAATTCAGCCAAAACTATGCTATTTCTCCTGACAATTGGTATAACGAGTTGTCAACCAGGGATAATGGATTCCATGTTTAAACTGTGTGAAGCCAGGGGTGTAACTTGCTTGAGTGATTTAGAATTAATAGAATCCCTACAGTGTGGAAACAAGCCCTTGGACCCAACAAGTCGACTTCGACCCACCCAGACGCATTCCCCTGCCATCCTATATTTACCCTGACTAATGCTCCAACCTACATATCCCTGAACACATTGGGTGATTTATCAATAGCCAATTCATCTAACCTGCACATCTTTGCATCCTGGTGCCGTGAGGCCGCAGTGCTAACCACTGAGCCACCACGTGTTATTTGAGGGAGAAAGAATGTTGAAACTTTATTGCTGGAACAGCACAGCAGGTCAGGCAGCATCCAGGGAACAGGAGATTCGACGTTTCGGGCACAGGTCTGTGCCCGAAACGTCGAATCTCCTGTTCCCTGGATGCTGCCTGACCTGCTGTGCTGTTCCAGCAATAAAGTTTCAACTTTGATCTCCAGCATCTGCAGACCTCACTTTCTCCCCGAGGGAGAAAGAATGACATGATTTGATCAAATAACTCATAAGTATGGTCTACCTAGTAGAGGCCTCTTCGTTTTTGTTTGTTCAGATCAGAGATTTGATTTAATAAAAATACACCTTTACCAGACTCACACAGATCCGATACAGAGAAGTGGGTGCTGATTGCTTAGAATTCACTCTCTGTCAGTACCCTTTGTCATTAGTTGGAGTGTGTCCCCTCAGACGAGATTGTGCAGCTTTGTGATGTCTGAGAGAGAGAGAGTTGGGCGTTCAGAACATCTCGGAGAGATGGGAGGACATTTGTGAAAATGCTCGAAGGATTTTGATCTGTAATAGGACCCATTCCATGCAGTTGAAAATTCTTCATAGGGTGTATCTGACCCCAGATTGTCTCTCAAAATGCGAAGTGGGATTATCTTCAGCATGTCGTAAATGCAGAATGACGACAGGCACTCTTTCTCATTGCTTGTTGTCATGCTGCATGCTTCATATATATTGGAGCACTGTGGTAGCTGTGATAGAGTAGTTATTGGGCACTGAATTGGAGATGGACCTGTTTTTTCTTTTCCTGGGCCTGCTCAGGGTACCTTACGCAGATGCACATGAGGAATGAAACATGCCACGAAACATGTTCTGTTGTGTTGGATGTCTGAAAACCTCGGGTCTGGTGGGTCGTCGTAAGTTCTTCATGGAGAATATCCCTTTGGACTTTCTCACTAGCATGGTGCATCACAAAAACAGAGATTTATATAAGACATGGCAGCCCTTTTTGGATTACCACGATGCAGGTTTATCTGTCACATTAAGAAGGGCTTTTATATAGCCATGACGATATTGTCTAATGAATCTAATATCCAGCAAGAAACAATTATGAACATAAAAATGTGTATCAGTAGAACGAGAGCTATCGTTTTGTTATGCTGAGCTGTACTATTGATTCATTATTTATTGTTTATTTTTGTTTTCTTCTGTCCATTTAGTGTTTTTAACTTTTTTTATATGTACATGCACATGAGTGTAATTCTGTTCAGTTATTTGAGTTGTGTTGTTATTGGGTTATTATAGTATTAGAAATCTCTTTTCAATAAAATTACTTCTTTTTTAAAAAATAAAATGCTAACATTGAAAGAATAGAGTTCCAAAGAACTCTCTTTCGAGGGACCACTCATGCTGGTTAACCCTGAGCGTCACCACATCTTGGGTGATGGGGTGAGGTTGAGGTTGAAAAAGCGTCCCCTTCAGAGTAACCTCTGTCAGTGTGAGGAACTGAACCTGCACTGTTGGCCTCCCTCTACATCACAAACCAGCCGTCCAACTAATTGAGTGGGAGACAGAGCAACTGTCACAGACAGAAACAGTCACAAGCAAAGGGCAAGAGAAACATCCATAACAAGGAAAATGGTACAATTCAGATAACGGTCAAGATAACGGCTGAGGGTAAAATCGTTCTCGGCTCGAAATTGTATTTCATAACAAGACGTGTTTAGAAGCTGTCTTTGATTTAATATAATTAAGGTGGGTCAAGTGACATAAGAAGAATTACAAAGTGTGATGGAAATCTATAACCATAAAATAAATGTAGATGTTTTTGTTTGGTCTGTGTAAAGCATGCTGACTGTCGTATGAAAGTATAAAGCAGATGGAATATATTGTTAGGAGAGTGCGTTCCATGGGAAATGCCCTCGAACAGGCACTTGATGAAAACTGGGGTATAAGTGCCGGAGTGCCATCTGGTCAATCATGATGGGTGGGAGAATTGGGCTGGTATTTAATGAGAGGGACACCATGGGGTGGGGTGGGTAGCTAATGAGATGAGTTCGATAAGATAGCACCAGGAAACTAGCCCAGCTTCGTACAGACAATCCCTCTGTCACACTCAACGAAAATGAAACTGAGACAAATTACAGTTTTATACAGCTCAATGTGTCGAAGACTCTGCAGTCCTCCCTCCCAGTTACAAAGCTGCAGGACAAATGCTCATTCAAAACTCTCTGTTGCCTGAACTCGTACTAATATACCATTCACTCATAATTTTTCATAATACTGACCCGGCTTGCATGATACTGTCGAAATGTCTTCATTTCAGCATTCTGGAAACAGTGAACACATCTTTCCATGACATTTTTTCTCAGTCTCCCCCTCCCTGTCTCTATCCCAAAGTACACGTATTTACAATCATACGGTTCTACAGACAGAAACAGGCCCTTCTGCCCAGCTGTTCCATGCCTAACAAAATGTCCATCCACACTCATCTAATTTCTCTGCCCTTGCTCTGTATCCTTTAATCTTTTCCTATCTGTGTATTTGTCCAAATGCCTTTTAAATGTTGTTATTGTACCCACCTCAACCATTTCCCCTGGCAGCTCAGTCCATATGTATACCATACTGTGTGGAAACAAGTTGCCCTTAAGGGTTAATTTTTATATTATTCCTCTCGAAGCATTAACGGATGTCCTTTCGTCCTCGATTCCCCAACCTTGCGAAAAAAATGAAGTATTCACTCTTATGCACGTCTCTCATAATTTGATAAGATCTTCACTTCTTATTGTGGTTCTGTTCGCCAAGTTGGGAATTTGTGTGGCAGACGTTTCGTCCCCTGTCTCGGTGACATCCTTTGTGCTTGGGAGCCTCCTGTGAAGCGCATCTTTGATGTTTCCTCCGACATTTATCGTGGTTTGTATCTACCACTTCCGGTTGTCAGTTCCAGCTGTCTACTGAAATTCTGCTACACAAATTCCCAGCTCGGCGAACAAAACTACAACGAACACCCGAGCTACAAATCTTCTCACAAACGATCTACACTTCTATAAGTGCCCTCTCAGTTTCCTAGGCTGTAATAAAGTAAGTTCTAACCGGTCCAACTTCTCCCTATAACTTAAACCCTTTAGCCCAGGAAACATACTCTGAAATTTCTTCTACACTCTTTCTAATTCAATCATATCCTTTCTAGAGCAAGGAAAGCAAAACTGAACCCAATACTCCAACTGCAGCCTTACCAACATCCTGTAAAACTGCAACATAGCGTCACACCCAACTTCTATACTCAATGCCCTGATGAAGGCCTGTGTGCCAATCGCCTTCTTCACTGTCCTGTATATCTATGACTCAAATTTCAGACAACCGTGCACCTGATTTCTCATGTCCTTTGTTCCACTACACTCCTTAAGGCCCTCTCATTCATCATTAAACTCCTACCTGGATTTGACTTTCCAAAATGCAAGACGTCACCCTTTTCTATGTTAAACTCCACATGCTATTTCTCAGCCCACTTCCGCTGCCAATCAAGGTACTGCTGCAATTTCTGGTAATGTTCCTCATTGGATCCCTCCTATTTTAGTGTCTTCTGCAAACTTACTAACCTTGCGGTGTGCATTCTCGGCCAAACCGTTGATATAGATAACAAACAGCAAAGGACCCAGCACCGACCCCTGAGACACTCCTCTAGTCACAGGCCTCCAATCCGATAAGCATACCTCCACTAGAGCCATTTGCTTCCTAATGCCAAGCCAACTGTGTTGCGAATTTGCCAGATTACCTTGGAGTCCATGCGATCTAACCTTCTCGACCGGCCTACCATCTCGAACCTTCTCAAAGGCTTTACTGAAATCCATATAAAGTATGTCCACCACCCTGACTTCGTCAACTTCCTGGTCACTTCCTCAAAAAACTGAACAAAATTTGTAAGGCATGATCTGCCATGCACAAAGCTATGCTGACTGTTCCAAGTCAAACTCTTTCATTCCAAATGCATGCATATCTTATTGCTCAGAACCTTCTCAAGTGGTTTACCAAAAACAGGTGTGAAGCTTACTGGTCTATATTTCCCAGGCTTTTCTTTGCAGCCCTTCTTGATTAAGGGCACAACATTTGCTACTGCCCAGTCTTCCGGGACCTTGGCCCCTGAACTGTCTTCTTTCCCCTCTTGCAGTGCTCTTGTATATATCTGGTCAGGACCAAGAGATTTACCTGACTTTATGCATTCTGATATGTCCAACAGCACCTCTATTGTGATATGAACCATACCAAGATATGACAACTAACCCACCCAAAGGTCACAGATCTTCACGTCTTTCTTCATGGTAAACACAGAGGGGAACTTGAGGCCCTCGCCCATCTGTTGTGGTTTTACACATGAATGCCCACTTTGGATTTTAAGGCGTCCTATTTTCTCTGTAGTCGTTCTTTTTCTTTACTATAGTGAAAGCACATCTTTGGATTCACCCTATTTTTCTCAGCCAAGGCTATATCATACCCCCTTTTCGCCCTCCTGATTTCCTTCTTCAGTAAACTCCCGTATCCCTTGTGTCTCTCCAGAGATTCCATTGATTTCAGTTGCCTGAACCTGAGCCACGCCTCCTTTTTGCTGGTCAGATCCTGATTATCTCTTGTCATTCAGGGTTCTCTCTTCCTGTCTCACTTTCCCTTCACCCTCACAGGAACATATAGACCTTGAACTCGAGCTATCTCACTTTAAAAGTCCTCCCACTTACCAGAGATCCTTTTTCCTGGAAACAAGCTACTCCAATAAACCTTTGCAAGTCCCTGTCTAATTCCAACAAAATTCGCCTCGCCCCAATTTAGAACTTGAATCTGTGGACCAATTCTGTTCCTCCCATAACTAGTTTAAAATTCATACAATTCTAGTCACCGGTCCCAAAATGCTCCCCCACTTTACCCCCGTCACCTATCCTGCCCTATGTCCCAACAGTAGGTCGAGTTTGTCCCTTCCCGAGTAGGACCCTCTACATGCTGTTCGTGGAAACTTTTCTGAACACATTTAACTAATTTCTTTACATCTAAGTCCTGAACCCTCTGGAAGTCCCAGTCTATGTTAGTATAATTAAAATCACCTATTATGACTATCCTATTGTTCCTGCAAGTCTCCCTAGCCTCCCTGCATATTTTTTTCTCTAATTCCCATTGACTATTTGGAGGCTTATAGTGCAATCACGATAACATCGCCAACCCCCTCTTACTTCTTTGCACCATCCACAAAACCTCACTCAACATTATCTCAGTTATTTCATCTTTAAATATTGGAGTGGTATGCGCCTGAATCAGAACTATTGGTATTGAAACTGTTTCATTTCACATCTCTCCCTTTCAGTGATGTTCACACCCACAGCACACCTCGTCAAGGCGCAATGGAGATATAAAGCTGTAAAAGGATGCAAGCTGCACAAACTGTTCCTGCCAGCATTGGCTGCAAGTTTCGCCATACTGGGCAGTGATCTAACACAGTGTTACCGAACAATGCAAAAGCCTGGGGTTATATATGAATGAACCAGTGCGCTCTGCATAGCTCCTCATGCTGGACATTTAGCCCATGATTATAATCAAGCATTGGTGTGGACTGCACAGAGTTCCACTCTGGACATTGCTGGGTTGCATTCAGCAGTTCACTAGCTGGATCTACACAGTGCTCCATACAGAACGTACAATGGATGGGTTGATTATGTGATTTGGATTGCGAATGTGAGAGAACTAAACATCTGGCAATGCCTTTTTTTTGTGTTTTCATTCTTATGATTGGACCGTTCAAATCCTGACTCATCAGTTTAGACCCGACCCTCTGGATGAGTGATGATGACTGTTGTTCTAGCATCTGGGTCTGCAACATGACCAACAAATGCAGCAGAGGCTGCAGAGAGGACAGTCTCCGTAAAATGGCATGAGGCATCACTATCACATCAGCCGTGCTCTTAGTGAATGGTGGGGCAGGATTGTGTGGACCACGAATGTAACTTATTCATTTATTTCTATTTGTAACAGGCAAACTCCCCTCCTCTCCGTGCCCAAAGCTGGTGGGGAGTGAGTCACCTCCTGCTGTCCCTGTGTAACAGGATCCTGGGGCCTGACAAGCCTCCAGATTTCCCAGTGCCAGTCTCGAGCAGTTGAGTGACTGCCTCCTGTTCCTGTGTCCCAGTCTCGAGCAGTTGAGTGACTGCCTCCTGTTCCTGTGTCCCAGTCTCGAGCAATTGAGTGACTGCCTACTGTCCCTGAGTCCCAGTCTCGAGCAGTTGAATGACACCCTCCTGTTCCTGTGTCCCAGTCTCCAGCAGTTGAGTGACTACGTCCTCGTCCTGTGTCCCAGTCTCGAGCAGTTGAGTGACTGCGTCCTGGTTCTGTGTCCCAATCTCGAGCAGTTGAACGACACTCTCTTGTTCCTGTGTCCCAGACTCGAGCAGTTGAATGACACCCTCTTGTTCCTATGTCCCAGTCTCGAGCAGGTGAGTGACTGCCTCCTGTCCCTGAGTCCCAGTCTCGAGCAGTTGAATGACACCCTCCTATTCCTGTGTCCCAGTCTCGAGCAGTTGAATGACACCCTCCTGTTCCTGTGTCCCAGTCTCCAGCAGTTGAGTGACTGCCTCCTGTTCCTGTTTCCCAGTCTCGAGCAGTTGAGTGACTACGTTCTCTTCTTGTGTCCCAGTCTCGAGCAGTTGAGTGACTACGTCCTCGTCCTGTGTGCCAGTCTCGAGCAGTTGACTGACACCCTCCTCTTGCTGTGTCCCAGTCTCGAGCAGTTGACTGACACCCTCCTCTTCCTGTGTCCCAGTCTCGAGTAGTTGAATGATATCCTCCTGTTCCTGAGTCCCAGTCTCGAGCAGTTGAGTGACTGCCTCCTGTTCCTGTTCCCAGTCTCGAGCAGTTGAGTGACTGCCTACTGTCCCTGAGTCCCAGTCTCGAGCAGTTGAGTGACTGCCTCCTGTTCCTGCTCCCAGTCTTGAGCAACTGAGTGATGCCTCCTGATCCCACGTTTGTGAAAGTAGATGTCCTACTCTTGCTACTGACGAACAGGCTCCAATAGCTCTGTGCTCACCTGCTGCTCCTGTTTAATGGAATTGAGGGACTGAATGGCCTCTTCACATTCCTTAAAGCTTCTCTTGACTAAAAGCCTTTCTCCTGTTTCTGTAAAACACCATCAAAATCTGAGTGGTGTATTTTTGTATTTGACTCTCAGTAATTGAGCAAACAAGTTGCCTGACAGAATTCAGAAGCTGAATAGTCTCCTCCTGTTCCTGTGTTATACATTCAAGAGTCAACAGAGTCTCAGTGATGTACAGCACGGAAAAGGCCCTTCGATCCAGTCATCCATTCTGGACAAATATCCCTAAATTAATCTCGACCCCTTGCCAATACTTGGCCCATATCGCTCTAAACCCTTCCCATGCACATACCCATTCAAATGCCTTTTAAATGGTGTAACAGTGCCTGCCTCCACCACCTCTTTTGGGTGCTCAATCCATACACACAGCAATCTCTCATTGAAAGTGTTGTGCCTCATTTCCCTTTATAAATCTTTCCCCTCTCACCTTAAACCTTTGTCCTGTAATTTTCAACTCGCCTATCCTGGGGTAAAGACATTGACTGTTTGCCTTATCTATGACCCTCATGATTTTATAAACATCTGTAAGGTCACCCCTTAGCCTCAACACTTGAAAATAGTCCCAGCCTATTCAAACTCTCCCTGTAGCTCAAAGCCTCCAACATATGCAACATTCTTTTAATTACCCTTTCATGTTTGACAACGTCTTTCCGACAGCAGGTTGGCCGGAATTAAAGGCAATATTACAAAAGTGGTCAAACCCATGTCCTGGACAGGTGCAACATGTCATGCAAACGCTTAGACTCAAAGCACGCACCAATAAAGAGAAGATCACCAAATGCCTTCTTCACTACACTGTCTACCTGTGACAGCACTTTCAAGGACCTGAGAGCCTGTACCACCAGGTGACACTGTAGCTCAGTGACTAGCATTGCTACCTCAGAGCACAGCGATCTTGGTTTAATTCTATCCTTGAATGACTGCCTGTGTGGAGTTTGCACATTCTCCCCGTGTCTGCGTGCGTTCCTTCCAGGTGTTACGTTTTCATGCCACAGTACAAAGATATACAGACAAGTATAGTATGGCCATGCAAAACTGCCACAAGTACCCAGGGATGTGTGGGTGAGGAGGATTAGCCATGGAAAATGCAGGCTCAGAGGGATAGGGTAGGGTTTGTCCAGTAGGATACTGTTTCGAGGGTCGGTGTGGCCTCGATGGGCTGATCAGCCTGTTTCGTCACTGTAGGGATTCTATAATTTCAATGAAGTTTTCTTTGATTGGCAAATTTTGACAGAACCCTACCTACATGTCTTGCCCTGATTTGTCTTGCCAAAATGCAACACCTCACATTTATCTAAATTTAACTCCATCTGCCACCCCTTGGCTCACCTAATCAACTTTCCCCTTTGTTCGGAGATATCATTTTTTACTGTCGACTACACCACAAAATTTGGAATTATCTACAAGTTTACTGACCATACTTCATATACTCAAATGCAAATGATTTGTATACGTGACAAGAGGCAGTGCACCCACTGTTGGTCTTTGTGGCACACCACTGGTCACAGGTCTCCAAGTTTAATGAACAAATGTCCACTGTCACGCCCTGTCTCCAATATTCAAGAAAAGGTTGGATCTAAATGGCGAGCTCTCCCTGGATTCCAGGCAGTCTAACCTTGTTAACCAGTCTACCATGTAGAACATTTTGGTTTTCTTACTGAATTCTATAACGACAACATCCACTGTCCTGCCTTCATCAGTCATCTTCATCACTTCCTCAAAAAATTCCACCGAGTCAGTGAGACGTGATCTCCAATTTACAAAGCCCTCTTCTGTCCTTGTCTTTCCAAATGCATATACATCCTTTCCCTCAAAGTCCCCTCCAACAATTTAGTCACCGTTGACGTCGGGCTCACCAGTCGAAAGTTACCTGGTTTTTCCTTCCTTTCTTAAATGATGACACTACGTTAGCAGCTCTCCAGTCTTCTGACACATCACCTGTGGAAATCAATGATACAAATCTATCAGCAAATTGCAGAGCAATCGCTTTCGTAGCTTCCCACAAATGTCTGGGATACAACTATTCAGTCCCAGGGATTTGTTCACCTTTATGTGATTTTAAATGTCCAACACCTCCTTGTAATATAGATACTTTTCAAGCTATCACTATACACTTATTCATTCTCTCGCTCTTGTAACTCCCTCCACATTAAATACTGAGGAGAAATACTCGTTTCATATCCCTCCCATCTCTTGTGGTTCCACACATAGGTAGCCTTACTGATCTTTAAGGTTCCCTAATCTCTCCCTAGTTAAGCTTTTGCCATGAAAAGATTTGTAGAATTTCTTGAATACCTCGATAACCCTATTTCTAAAGCCAACTCGTGTTCACATTTTTCTGGCCTGATTTCTCCGTTGACTATACACTTACTGCCATTATACTCCTCTGGGGATCCACTTGATTTCAGTTCTGTTTACCTGACATATGCCTCCTTTCTTACCTTGACCAGAGCATCAATATTTCTAGCCATCCAGCACTCCCTGCACCAACCAGCCTTGCCCATCTCACGAATGGGAACACGTTGGCTCTGGACTCTCTGAAACCAAGTTTTGATTGCCTTGCATTTTCCAACCATCACTTTACCTGCGAATAGAGTATTCCAATTAGCCTTTCACAGGACTCGCCTAACACTTTCAAAATTGGCCTTGTTCCAAGTTAGAACTTTATTGCTTACATCAGGTCTTTCCTATTCCATAACTAGTTTAAACGTAATATTTGTGCGTAACAGACTTGAAATGTTAACAAAACACTTCATGCCCCTCTGTATCTGGCTCGAGAGGCTGCATGGGATCCTCCTGTCCCTGTATAACAGCCACGAGACTTTTAATGACACATCAACCCCTGGATTACTAGCAGCCAGTAAATTGAATCTGATGGAGGTCCATCCCTTCTCAGTTCCTGAAACAATGAACTTCAGGTGTCCTCTCAGTGATACCTCATACAGCTGTAGCGAAAAATCCTTTTATTTTGAATGATTTTGTTGGCAAAATGAGCGAATATTCCAGAGTTCCACCTTTTCGAGTAACAGCAGGCTAATATGGACTGAATGGCCTTCTTCTATCCCTCTGTAAGAGGCCCATAGGCATAGAATTGTTTCGGCCTGTTGCTGAGCAGCAGTCTCCATTCTCTGCCTCAAGGTTATGAAAGGATTTGAAAACATGGCACTTAAAACCCGGAGTACCCTCACACTGGTCATTAAGTATCATACTGTAGGTTAAGGCATTTAGAAACTTGCCCATCCGACTTTTTTTTATGTAGCCGATCTGTTATTTTATAACTGCTTCCTTTCGTAAACAGAGTGGAACATGTATAGACCCCTGCAGTGTTCTTAATACTCTCATATACAACTAAAAAAAAGATTAAAAATATTTAAAGATTTATGGTCCATCCCTCAGCAACTCTCATCCATTCCACCCAAAACCGGTAAATGTTCCCTTTTATAGTGATATGAATAGTGATGTATGGAACTGGAAAACTGATCCTATTTGTTCAGTGACTGCGATTAATGCCAATCACCATGGATTCTAATTATCCCAGTGGAGGGTTTCGATCTTTTAATGATAAATAGATGTCGTTCAATGTGTTACTCCATAATATGAGCAGGACCATTACCAACAGCACTGACAGGGATCAACAGATCCGGAGAGACGGGGAGGAGAGATCAGAATCTGAGAACATTAGACTGGAATGTTCTAAACATGGACCAGAATCTGAGAACATAGACTGGAATATTCCAACAACAGACAGGACCTTATCCGATTATGTTTGGTATCTTTCTGCATTTTATTGGTTGTCATTATCATCGCAGATCTATTACGCTCTTCGCATTATTCAATATTTTTCTTATCCCTTCCTGGCTATCGTTGATGTTCCTGGTGAGTGTTACTGTCCATTTTTTTCTATAAACCAGTTATGATTGTATTATTGGTCTTTCATATATTCTACACTTCTACCCACTATTATTGTTCCTGTTGAAACTCTGATATTTACTCTACAGACCTCTACAACTACATCAATGAAGGTGTTCAATTACTGTCTCCCTCTGCTTTGGTAATGTTACTCGTGGGTCTCTATGTTGACCTACTCAGTTTCAGCAGATAACCGCAATGTATTGTATCTTTGCCTTTTTTAAAATATTAAGAGCATGGAGGTCACTGTCTGCTGTTCTGGTTACAGACTCCACTTCCTTCCAGTGTCTCCAACCCATCCCTGACCAATATCTGCGGCTGAAGCAGACGAGTCATAACTGTGGGTGAACCCTTTGATCGTGAGTTGATTCTTGACACCATGCCCTGACCATTTCTAACTTGAAATACTCACCACTCCACAATGTATCTCACTGGCTTATTCCATCTCCTGTTTGAACCTTGAGTTATGAAATACAGTCTTAATGAAGATAATAATCTGCTGCTGACGCTCCCGGCTTCAAACCTGCCCAAGCAAATCTGATTCGAACTTACACCAATTTCCCATCCATCTGTCATTCATGTGCACGCGGATATATATTGCTATTTTTATGGCAATGCCTTTATTGAACATTTTCAAACACTTTACCTCATCTGTCCATGAAAATTCTCTCGTTCTCTCTCTGTCGATTATCCAAAAGCCTGCCATTTGTTCGTATTTAAAATAGTTTCCTCCATGTGCATTCTTTCTCAATGAGTTCGCATTCAACCACGCCAATCGCATGCACACACGCACTGTCTCTCTCACACTCTGATGAACACACACACACATGCACGCACCCACAGAGAGCAAAGCTTCCCATTGGAGATAGTAATCTGATGCGAATATAGTTTGCATATGATAGTAAAGTTTGCAATACTCTCTATGCTGGGCAGATAGTGCAGTTTACTGGGCAACACACTAGCATGGTCTGCACAGCTCTCCATGCTGGGCTGTCATCTTGTCCCAGTTTATGTTGTTTGTGGTGTTCTCTCAAGCAGATTGAGAATTTGATGTAACAAACCATTTCAGCTGATCTGACAATGCCTTTATTCAATGTTCTCATTCTCATAATTTTACTGCCGAAGATCTCACTTCTCCAGTTAGTCCCACTGTTCTGTCTTTTTTCCCATATTTCCGCAACCTCCTCCCAGTTAATTAACTGTCTGTTTCTGTCTTTAATATGAATCTCTGTCCCTCTGCATCTTTCCCTGGCCTTGGGTTTTGGCTATATTTTGTATAGAGTGCTGGCATTGTGTAGCTCAGAAACACTGAAATGGTGTGTGTCAGGCTGTTTTTCACTTCCCGGTATGTCCCATGTGATGGCCATGGACGGCGTGTTTCAGAAGTTATGCGACACATCCTTGTAACTTGGAGTGTACCTGTGTTTGACCCACTCAGGTGACCTTGCGATCAGTAACACGGGGAAGCTCATGGAGTAAAGGACCAGGCATCTAAATTGTGTGACAATGCTGTCACTCTTTTTTTTTAAAAGGTCATTTTCTCTTTTTTTTTGAACAAGAGATCTTAAAGTCCAAACTGCCGACTGTAAACGGCTCAAGTAAATAACTTTTAGGGTTTTAATAAATAGCAGTAATAATGGCCAGCTCGCATAGACTAGACTTTCTAGTTTTTTTTCCTTCTAGCTGTCAGTCACCAGGTGCTTGTGTCCCAGAAGGATTGGCAGTTTTAGCAAATTATCCCTATCTGCTATTCTCTCTGAAGCTTCACTTGATGCTATTTCCTCCTGGATTGGAGAACAGTATGTCTGAATGCGCCTTTTTACCATGGTGTGTTTTAGGTGATATTAGTATATTGGAACAGTTCATTTCTTGAAGGTTTTGTATCCACTGTTCGGTTAAGGTTTCCAATAGTTAAGTTATTCTAAAATCCTCTTCATTTTCTATGGATTTTCATTAGAGTGTTTAAATATATTGTGTTTTAATTAATGGTGAGTGGTTTGGCGAGTAGCATCACATCTGGAACACCCACTTCACATCTACCTTTAAAATAAGAAAAGGTTCGCATCCAAGCTACCCACTTGAAATAGTTTGAGGCGGTCTGGTTGGTCTGGAGCAAACTGTAGACTCTTGTCTGGTTCTAAATCGATAATACCAAATTGGGTTTGAATTACAATCCCTACAATGTGCAAACAGGCCATTCGACCCAACAAGTCCACACCGACCCTCCGAGGAGTAGCCTCCCCAGAAACATTCCTCTACACTATTATTACACATTTATCCCGACTAAGGCATTTAACCCACACATCCCTGAAAACTACAAACAATTTAGCATGTCAAATTCACCTGATATGCACATCTTTAGATTGTGGGAGGAAACCAGAGCATCCAGAATACTCTCATGCAGACAGTGGAGAGTATGCACTGGGAGGCTATTGGGTTCAAAGGTCGTGAATGGTAGTTGTTAGTGTCTTTTGTTCCGGATGTTGAATTCGGTTGGTTTAAACAGTGTTTTGTGTATAAAGATTCTTTCAGTCACTCAGAGTTCTTTGGGTGTGGAAGAAGTGAAGTTGGGGGTTTAACAAAAAGTAATGAAGGCAAAGCTGTAGGAATTGACAGAGAAGCTGGAGGTGGGGTTGCGTTTGTCTGTGAGAACATGAGAGATAATTACAGCTACAGCTCGGCAATTACATTTGGTGGAAACGCCATCAGATTCTTTGGAAATGGCGAGAATTCAATTTCAAATGAGGCACCGTGAACATGAGAAGGAATTGAAACAGTTTGAATTATGATGAAGCGTAGTAATAAAAGAACAGAAAATGAAGAAGAAAGAGAAAAAAAGAGAGAAGAAAAGCAGAGAGTTTCAACTTCAAAAGTTAGTAATTAGAGAGGAAAGTTGACATAGAAGGTGGTGATGAAGGTAGACGGTAGGCTGGATGAGGAGGATAGTGAGGATGAGCAACCCTATAGTAGCCAAAGGCCTGATGTGGATCTGTTCAGATACATCCAGACATTGTCTACATTTGATAAGAATGATGGGGGAGCCTTTTCAATTTCATTTGAGAAAGTGGCTAAACCAATGCAGTGGCCAGTGACCATGTGGATTTAGTTGATTCAAACAAAGTTGATAGGTATTTGCATCCCTATCAGAGGCGGTGTCTGGGGAGGAGGAGGAGGTGAAGAAAGCCATCTGAAGTGTATATGAGCTTGTGCCAGTAGCTGACAGACAGCGTTTCAGGAATCTAAAAAAGGGTCCCTGGTTAAACGCACATTGAGTATGAAAGGATCAAACAAAGTAATTTTGAAAGGTGGGGAAGGGTATTAAAAACAGAGCAAACCTATGACACTGTTAGAGAGATTCTTATTTTGGAGAAGTCCAACAATTCACTTCCTGCAGCCGTGAGAACTCGTGTGGAAGGGCAGAGAGTTACAATGGCAAGGTTAGAAGCTGAAATGGCTGATGATGATGATTGGGTTCAGAAATCAAAGTTTGGTTTCTGTGAGGGATTGAGAAGAATGTGTGAGGTCTTCTTAAAACATATCCCTGTGAGAGTAAGGTTTACTGGCGTAGGCCAGGAGTAGCAGGTAAAGAGGTTCCTGCAGTAAGCGGTACGGAAGTATGTCATCCTTTTACACTGAGACGTGAGGAGCTATGTCATTCAGAGGGAGTGTTGGAGAGATGACAAGTGCTCCATTATGTAACGTGTGGTTGGAGTGTCCAGTGGAAGCATCAACAGATTTATTCCACAATGGGGAAGGAGGCTTTCAGCTTGGTGTTGGCGTTAGAACATTTCAGCATTTAAATTGCGAATAACATACCTGAGACAAATCTTTATCAATGATTGTGACCCTTTAAAGTTTTTTGGAGAAGTTGAGGGAGAAGAATGCCAGTCTGTTTCGATTGAGCTTATTATTGCTGTCATTCAATTTGAAATCATACAGGTGACAGGGCGAGAAAACCTAAGTTTTGACACGTTGTAGAGACTTGAATGAAGAAAGACAAAGGCATTCTGTGGCAGGACTAAAATGACTGAAATCGAAACTAGTTGTGAACATTTGTATGCTCAGAGTCAATGTAATATATATATATGCACCTCTTCCTCCGCTACATTGATGACTGCATTGGTGCCACCTCTTGCTCCCGTGAGGAATTTGAGCAATTCATCAACTTCACCAACACATTCCACCCTAACCTTAAATTTACCTGGACCATCTCTGACACCTCCCTTCCCTTCGTGGACCTCTCCATCTCCATCAATGACGACCGACTTGACACCGACATTTTTTACAAACGCACTGACTCCCACAGCTACCTGGATTACACTTCTTCCCACCCTACTTCCTGCAAAAATATCATCCGGTATTCCCAAGTCCTCCGCCTCCTCCGAATCTTCTTCCAGGAGTTCCATTTCCACCACAGAACACACCAGATGGCCTTCATCTTTAGAGAACGCAATTTCCATTCCCACGGAGTTAAAGATGCCCTCCAAGGCATCTCATCCACATCCCACACCTCCGCCCTCAGACCTCACCCCTCCACCCATAACACGGACAGAACGCCCCTGGTGCTCACCTGCCACCCTAGCAATCTTCGTATAAACCAAATTATCCGCCGACATTTCAGCCACCTCCCACGGACCCCACCACCAGGGATTGAGTGGGCGGCACGGTGGCACAGTGGTTAGCACTGCTGCCTCACAGCGACAGAGACCCGGGTTCAATTCCCGACTCAGGCGACTGACTGTGTGGAGTTTGCACATTCTCCCCGTGTCTGCGTGGGTTTCCTCCGGGTGCTCCGGTTTCCTCCCACAGTCCAAAGATGTGCGGGTCAGGTGAATTGGCCATGCTAAATTGCCCGTAGTGTTAGGTTAAACGGGTAAATGTAGGGGTATGGGTGGGTTGCGCTTCGGCGGGTCGGTGTGGACTTGTTGGGCCGAAGGGCCTGTTTCCACACTGTAAGTGATCTAATCTAAAATTTCCCTCGCCACCCCTTTCCGCCTTCCGTAAAGACCGTTCCCTCCGTGACTACCTGGTGAGGTCCACACCACGCTACAACCCACCCTCCCATCCTGGCACCTTCCCCTGCCACTGCAGGAATTGTAAAACTTGCGCCCACACCTCCTCCCTCTCCTCCATCCACGACCCTAAAGGAGCCTTCGACATTAGGTCTCCCCTACATTGGGGAGTCTGTACGTCTCCAAGCAGAGCACTTTAGGGAACATCTCCAGGACACCCGCACCAATCAATCACACTGCCCTGTGACCCAACATTTCACCTCCCCCTCCCACTCTGCCGAGGACATGGAGGTCCTGGGCCTTCTTCACCGCCACTCCCTCACCACCAGAAACCTGGTGGAAGAACGCCTCATCTTTCGCCTCGGAACACTTCAACCACAGGGCATCAATATGGACTTGAACAGTTCCCACATTTCCCCTTCCCCCACCTCACCCCAGTTCCAAACTTCCAACTCAGCACTGAGCCAATAATTATCTTACCTGCCTATCTTCTTTTCCACCTATCCACTCCCCCCTCCCCCCGAACTATCACCTTCATCCCCTCCCCCATTCACCTATTGTACTCTATGCTACTTTCTCCCCACTCCCACCTTCCTCTCACTTATCTCTCCACCCTTCAGGCTCTGTGCCTGTATTCCTGATGAAGGGCTTCTGCCCGAAACGTCGACTTTACTGCTCCTTGGATGCTGCCTGTACTGCTGTGCTCTTCCAGCACCACTAATCCAGACTCGCGTTTCCAGCATCTGCAGTCATTTACAATATGCATTTCAGTCCACAAATAGAGGACGATTAGCAGGTCTATAATTAATCCATCTTTGTGTATTGATGGGTCATTTTATTAAGGGAGGAGTTGTGAGTATACTATCACTGTAAAGAGGTTAGTTTCTCTTAGGTTGTTTTTGAAGAGAGGTTCTAAAGGCAGAGGTGCAGAACTGCTGTCTGAACACAGTTTAAGTAAATAACTGAGGAGGCCTTTAGGTTTCATTAAATGGTGGTAACAATCGATGGGCAGCGGCCAGCTCTCCCTCGCCAGGTTTTCTCGTTTTGTTTTTAGCTGCAGCATTCAGAAGCTGCTGGGAATCCCAGAGTGGTTGGAAGTTTCAATACATGATCCACAGCTGTTTCTCTCTGAGATCTCTGTCGATGTTGTTTCCCCCAGGATTGGAAAAGTGCTGTAAAGATCTGTATTTGAATATATTTTTGTGCCAAGCGGTGTAAACCACAAAGGTACTGTATCTATTGTTTGTGTTTGTGTTCCAACATATAAGCTATCCCACAATGTTCTTTTCTTTGATTGTATTTTAACTGAAGCATTTAAATAGATTATATTTTGCTTAATGTTGAGTGGTTTGACCAGTCGCAACATATCTGAAACGCACACTTCCCGTCTATATTCAAAATAAGGAAAGCTTTGGGTCTAAGCGACCTTCTGAAAATATTTTGCAGGGATCAGTAGCCGAGGGGTTTCTGATTGACTCCTGTTATTGAAAAGTTAGTGGAGGGGCTGGGGATGGTTTGTTGGAAGTTGTGCTGTGAGTGCCTTAGGCATTCAGGGAGACCTGAGGATTTGGTGACCCAACTCTGGATAGAGCCTGGGGACTGCAGCTACAGCATCTGGGTCTGTAAGATGAACAACAAATGGAGCAGAAGCTGCAGAGAGTGGAAGCTCTGAAACCACGGAATGAGAGTGTGTGGGGAAAGGGATCTGCTGTATGCACTCTGGGATTTCCAGGAACAGCTTCCCAAGCTTCACTTAACCCAGGAGCAGAGTGTGAGGGGCCCTGACTGAACAAGGAGATGGTCACAGAGCGGTGTCATCTCCTTTAACACGACTTGCAGCTTCACACCAGGGGGACGATGGTGCTGCCGGTGGCTGTTAGGGTCACTGTTTCATTCAGCTTCTATGATCCAGAACTTTCCAGGCAGGACTATCTGACATATCCATCATTTCCCAGTATCTGAACATCAATGTCACCATTCGGTGATGGAGGATATATGTGGTGGATGAGATATTACATTGTTTCTCCCACAGCAGGGAGCTGCCGGGTGTATCCAGTATAGTGGGATTCCTGATGGTGTACATGGCATCTGCAGAGTACTCATGTCAATGGGGAGAGGTAGAGGAACTCTAGGAGGTCTCTCTCTATTAATGTTACAGTGTGCCCATGCACAGTACATCATGTTGGTGAATACCCACTGTCCTGGCAGCAGTCACGACCTCTTCATTCAGTAACAGTCAGCCATTCCCATCGTCATCGGGTCTCCACGTAGAAAGAAATGAATATATCTTGGATTAAGGCCATCCCCTTGATGCACGTTTCCAAACACCATCCCCACCACCAATCAACCACATCAAAGTATTCTATGTGTACGGAGAGCAACAGGGTCACTTGGAGTGTCTGGGAGCTGACGATCAGGGATGGAGCAAAACCTCCCGTGTCTGCATGGATCTGAGTGAACCCCCCAGTACACAGTATCAAAAGTCCTTTGATCCCTCTCCATTTCAGTAACATACTGTCTTCCATTATTCCTGTATATGGAATGACAGGTTATATCATGTTAAATTCCACCTGCCAAACTATTATCTATTATCTTTACCTCTCTGAATCTATTTGCAGACTCTCCACCCTCTCTTGATAATTTAATCTCTTGTTTATCACAGCGACATAACAATTACTTGAAGAGGTGACAAGTAGGTTAGACCATGGAACCCAGTGGATGTGGTCTATCTTGACTTCCAAAAGGCCTTTGATAAGGTGCCTCACGGGAGGCTGCTGAGTAAAGTGAGGGCCCATGCTGTTCGAGGTGAGCTACTGGCATGGATTGAGGATTGGCTGTCTGACAGAAGGCAGAGAGTTGGGATAAAAGGTTCTTTTTCGGAATGGCAGCCGGTGACAAGTGGTGTCCTGCAGGGTTCAGTGTTGGAGCCGCAGCTGTTCACATTATATATTAATGATCTGGATGAATGTACTGGGGACATTCTAGCAAAGTTTGCCGATGATACGAAGATAGGTGGACACGCAGGTAGTACTGAGGTGGGGAGGCTGCAGATGGATCTAAACAGTTTGGGAGAGTGGTCCAGGAAATGGCTGATGGAATTCAATGTGAGCAAATGCGAGGTCTTTCACTTTGGAAAAAGGAATACAAGCATGGACTACTTTCAAAAAAGTGAGAAAATTCATAAAGCCAAAGTACAAAGGGATCTGGGAGTGCTAGTCGAGGATTCTCTAAAGGTAAACATGCAGGTTGAGTCTGTGATTAAGAAAGCAAATGCAATGTTGCCATTTATCTCAAAAGGGTTGGAATATAAAAACAGTGATTTGCTACTGAGACTTTATAAAGCTCTGGTTAGGCCCTATTTGGAGAACTGTGTCCAGTTTTGGGCCCCACACCTCAGGAAAGACATACTGGCACTGGAGCATGTCCAGTGGAGATTCACACGGATGATCCCTGGCATGTTAGGTCAAACATACGAGGAATGGCTGAGGATCCTGGGATTGTATTCATTAGAGTCTAGAAGGTTACGGGGACATCTAATTGAAACTTACAAGATAATATATGGCTGGGAAAGGATGAACGCTAGGAAATTGTTTTCGTTCGGCGAGGAGACTAGGACCAAAGGGCACAGACTCATAATTAGAGGGGGTAAATTCAGAACAGAAATGCGGAGACATTTCTTCAGTCAGAGAGTGGTGGGCCTGTGGAATTCATTGCCACGCCGTGCAGTGGAGGCTGGGATGCTAAATGTCTTCAAGGCAGAGATTGATAAATTCTTGATGTCACAAGGAATTAAGGGCTACGGGGAGAATGCGGGTAAGTGGAGTTGAAATGCCCATCAGCTATGATTCAATGGCGGAGTGAACTTGATGAGGCGAATGGCCTTACTTCCACTCCTATGTCTTATGGCCTCATGGTCTTATGGACATCACCAAACTCAGCATCTGTATATCTGTTCCATCCTCCTGATCATTAATATAGACTGTAAATAGTTGAGAACCCAGCGCTGGTCACTGTGTGACCCGACTGGTTACGTTCTCTCTAACTGATTTATTCTGAGTGTCTGCTTCTTGTATGATACCCAGTCCTCCCCCATTCATGGGCAACATACTTGAAGAGTTGAATAAGAACAAGGAGCATCTGTGAGGTATCCAACCCCTCGATGAGGCTGATGTCAACGCGGCCTCTATTCCACTTTCCTGCCATCTCTCTATCCTAAAACTCTCGTCTCTTGTTGTAGATTGCGCCACGTGAAAAAAATCCACTCCATATCTCTACTTTCAATTAATTTTTGCATTTTACAGACCTCAATGAGATCTCCTTTCATTCTTATAAAGTCGAGAGTATAGGCCTAAACTGCTCAATTACTCTTCATAAGACAAACACATCAAATATGGAATCAATCAAATGAAGCTCTTCTGAATTGCCTCCAATGGAAATACCTCATTCTGCAGGACACCCAAACTGTACTCCAGTTGCAGCCTCACGAATTCCTTGCATAGCTGCACCAACACTCCCTACCTTTCTACTCTATCCTTTTATGAATAAACACTGAAATTATGCTTGCATTTCTCATTACTTGCTGTACCCGCAGGCAGGTTTTCTGTGATATGCAAGCAGACACCCAGATCCCTTAAGAACTTTGAACTTTCTCTCCATTTAGATAATAATTTGTCTTTCTATTATACTGGCCAACTTGAATAGCCCCATATTGATTCACTTTAATTTTCCTTGTTAAATATTGGCCCATTCTTCCAACCTATCCATATGTTTTAAAATCTCTTGCATTATCATTCCGAAGTAATGTCCCATCCATGTTAATGTCATCTGAAAATGTGGAATTGTATTTTCTCTCCCGTCAACCGAGTACAGTTATACCATCGATTGCAAATGGTTGAAGCATGAGAACTGAAATCAATGCCAAAATAAAATGACACATTTATTCCATCTGACTACATTATGTTGGTTAACCAATCCTCCATCCAAGCTAATAAATTACTCATAAACCCATGTTGTCTGATCTTACCATTTACCCTTTGGAGAAGCGGCATATCCAATGCCTTCAGGAAGACCAGATATGTTCCATCTCCAGGATTCCCACTATCCACCTTATTTGTGACATCTTCAAATAACTCAAGCAAACAATTCAAACATGATTTAGCCTTCATAAAACCATGTTGATTCTGACGAATTGTGATTTGAGTTTGCAAATGTCCTGAACAATGGACTCTAAAAATTTGCCTTAAATTCCATAGTTTATTGTTACATTTTACTCCCTAATGTATACCATTATGACAACCTCTTCCCTTTTGAAAACCTTCACCTTTTGCTTTGAATTCCTTTTTTATTGGGCACAAGGCTTTAAGAGATCTGCTCTAATTTTGGATCAATGGTGCTGGAAGAGCACAGCAGTTCAGGCAGCATCCGAGGACCTTCGCTCTGCTCTAATTGCTGAGTAAGAGCCACGTGTAGCTGAATGGACTCATCATCCTGCTGGTGTACAATATCGATGGGCTGACATCTTTCTGGTGTTCCCATGTGTAACAATCTCCAGTCACTGTGTGACCTCTTCCAGTTCCTATGTTACAGCCTTGAGGAGGCTGAATGGACTGATCCTGTTGCTGTTTAACAGGATACTGGTGCAGCATGGCCTACTGTTATAGGCTCGAGTGGCTGATTGGCCTCCTTCTGTAAATGTATAGGGGTTGAATAGCTTCGTTCTGTTTTAGTGTAACAGGTTCGAAGGCCTGAATATCCTCCTGTTGCTCCTGTGTAACAGGCTGGAGAACAGAATGGATTCCTCCATTATCTGTGTAATTGACTTCACTTGTTAACTCCTTCTGTCAGCTATGTTCAAATAAGATCATCTTTAATTTTTGTAAACTCCAGTGGCTACTGGGTCAACCTGATCATCCTTTCGTTATAAGGTAGCACCTTCATTGCAGGAATCAGTTGAGGGAACCATCTCTGAGCTGCTTCCAATATAGCAACATCCTTTCTTCATAGAATAGGCAAAATCTGTACGCACTACTCCAGATGTGATATCTCTGTACAGCAGCAGCAACATTTTACCAGCCTGCTGTCAACTTCCCACCCAGGTTAGAGCTGTCTCAGCCCTCTGGGGGAATACAGAGCATTGTTGGAAGATCATTGTCCTTCTCTACTCCATCAGCATTACGGGAGATCCTGAGAGGTTAAAGTTGGAGAAGATCATAAATGATGTGAGAGATGTCTACCATTAATCTCCCCAGAGCCCACGTCGCTCAGATTCCACAGAATCTAGTGAGGTGGAGCGCAAAAACAGCAAGGAGGAGCAAACATTGATGGCAGTTATATATCAAAGTGAAAGCTGCAATACAAATGATGGACATGTTATAAAACATGAACTGAGATATGCACATTTGTGGGTACTGCAGTAATAATTTTCTATTTAAATTATATCTAAACTGTGTTAACCCAATTGAATGCTAATGCTGGAAAATATGGATTTCATGACCACGTGTGAGATGGTTTACATGATCATTATGTCGAGCACTGAGCTCGAGATCAGGTTATTTAGGAATTGGTATAGAGTGCTCAGAAGGGCCAATTGAAAATTTTGCTGTAAAGGACCTTTTGGGAACAGTGACCAAAATGTATTGGTTTTCTTTTATGCTGTTTGAGTACAAGACAATTTTTGTTTTATTTGCAGTAACCGTTATAAATCTGAGTCATGCAAGCCATGAAGGTGTGAGGAGAAAGTGGGGACTACAGATGCTGGAGATCAGAGTCGAAGAATGTGGTGCTGGAAAAGCACAGTCAGGCAGCATACTAAGAGCAGATAAATCGATGTTTCGGGCATAAGCCCTTCATCAGGAATGAAGCTTCTGGGCCAAGGGGGCTGAGAGATAAATGGGAAGTGGGTGCGACAGGGGGGGTAGCTGGGATTGCAATAGGGAGATGAAGGTGGGGTTGAAAGTGATAGGTGACGAAGGGAGACAGAACGCCTCATATACTGCATCCATTAAACCCAATGTGTCTTCTCTACATTGATGAAGCAGGAGGTCAACTTGTGATTAATTCAGAGAACATCTCTGGGACAACCACATTGAACAAATCCATCACCTTGTGGCTGAGCACTTCAATTCCCCTTCCCACTCTGCCAAGGACATGAGGGTCCTTGGCCTGCTCTATCGCCAAACCCGAGCCACCAGAAGCCTGGAGGAAGAAAGCCTCCTCTTCTGCCTTGGGATCCTCCAACCACAGGGGATCATAGTGGATTTCCCCATTTCCCCTAATCCCACCTTATCCTACTCCAAACTTCCAAATCAGCACCGCCCTTTTGAACGTTCCTACGTGTCCACCTTCCTCCCTATCAATCTGTCCACCCTCCTTCCTCTCCGACTATCACTTTCAACCCCACCTTCATCTTCCTATTAGATGAAAGGAGGTAGCTTAGAAGAATGCCAAGTGCTGCAGTAAGCCAGTGGATTCAGAGAAATGTAGGACCCAGCAAAGGATGACCAAGAAACTGAGAAGAAAATCAGAAAGAGAAAAAGCGTGCAAATGAAAGAAAAATATAAAGACTGCCAAAAAGTGTCTATCAATGTATGAAAAAAACTAAAAACAAGGTCAAATGTGGAACAGTTGGTGCGCGTTCAGGATAATTTATTGCAGAGAAAAGAGAAATCGCAGGGAAAAGAAACAGCTTCTTTGTGTCTATCTTCATGGAAGAATGTCCAGAAATTCTTCCAGGAATACCAAGTGACCATGGGACTGGTGTAAGTAAAGTCTAAGATCATTCTTATCAATGTTGAGGTCGTCTTTGAAAAGAAAGCTGGATTGAGTATTTATTAATCTGACAGACTAGATGTACTTCATACAAGAATTTCAGAGGAAGCAGCAATAGACATGTTAATTGCATCGTGGATTTTCACTTTATTTTCCGACACATTCCCGAAAGGAATTTATCCAGTCTGGATAAGGCAAAGGTTATAAATATTATCCAACACTTTAAGAAAGGATGAAGATGGTGAATGGTGAACTACAGACCAGTTATCTTGTCACCCGCAGTCACGTATCTGTTGGACTCGATTACAAAGGACAAGCTACTAGATATTTAGAAGGTAATAACATAACTGGGGAGTGGGAGAATGTACCGATGAAAGGAAAACCAGAAGTGGCAAACGTTGTTTTGGAATGGTTTGACGATGATTCTTGTGGACATAGGCAATGATGAACCAATGGATAACGAATAGTTGGATATTCATGAGATTTTTTTAAAGAACTCACACAGCAAGTTCATAAGAAAAATTAAAGCGAGAGGTATTGGGAAGAACATATGCAAATGGGAAAGTAAAAATGAGGTTTACATTCATGTGAATGTAATTGGAAGATAGCGGATGTCGTGCACCAGTTGCATCGAGCGTTGGTGAGACTAAATGTAGAATATTGTGTATCGTTCGGAGTCCCAATCTAAGAAAGAATATATTGACTAGAGAGGAACTGCAAAAGGTATTATGCAGATTAATCCGTAAAATGGCAAGATTGTCTGATGGGGAACCTCAGCCTGTAACATTGAGTTTCAAAACATGAGAGTTGATTGTCGTGAATCTGAGAAACATCGGAAGGACTGAATAACAGAGGGCCATGAAGAAGTACAAGTCGGTGAGATAAGGGAGAATCCCACAATATTCTACACGGACTATAGAACAGAATAATCAGCAAACAGTTAGTGTCCATTAGAAACCAAAGGGACAATCTGTGTGTTAAGCTGGAGAACATGAATGGATTGTTATATGAGACCTTCACATCTACTTTACTTGGGAGAAGGAGGAGGCAGGTACAGAATTCAAGAAGGTGGACTAGGAAGCTCTTGAACAGAATGATGTAAAATACGAGAAAGGATTTGAGGTTTTGTTCTGTATAAATTTGGACCAATCTCCATGTCTGAATGAGTTGTATCACAGGCGGCTGTTGGTGTCAAGGGAGGAAAGACCCTGACTGAATATTTTAATTAGAATCTGACCATAGGGGAGGTGCCGGAGAATGGAGAACTGCTAATACGATTCTATTTCACAGTAATGGTGGGAGAGATAGGCCAGGTTACTATAGACGAGCGCGCATTAGATCACTGTTAAGGAAACTACTGGATAAAATCGGGAAGGTGAAAATCGAAATCCAATCAAAGTCGCAAGGTTTGATCAGGGATAATTATCATGACTTTATCAGGAGGAAGTCACATCCAATGGATTTGATTGAATGTAGTGTACATGGATGTTAGTAAGGCATTTGATAAGGTTCCCCATGGTAGGCTTGTGCAGAAAGTCAGGAGGCATGGGATAGAGGGAAATTCGGCCAGTTGGATAGAAAATTGGCTCACCGGTCGAAGGTAGATGGTAAATATTCAGCCTGGAGCCAAGTTACAAGTGGAGTTCTGCAGGGATCAGTTCTGGGTCCTCTGCTATTTGTAATTTATATTAATGACTTGGAAGAGGGAGTTGAAGGGTGGGTCAGGAAATTTGCAGATGATACGAAGATAGGTGGAGTTGTGGACAGTGAGGAGGGCTGTTGTCGGCTGCAGAGGGACTTAGATATGATGCAGAGCTGGGCTGAGGAGTGGCAGATGGAGTTCAACCCTGCCAAGTGTGAGGTTGTCCATTTTGGAAGAACAAATAAGAATGCGGAATACAGGGTTAATGGTAGGGTTCTTAGTGAGGTGGAGGAACAGAGGGATCTTGGGGTCTATGTACATAGATCTTTGAAGGTTGCCACTCAGGTGGATAGAGTTTGTAAGAAGGCCTATGGAGTATTATCGTTCATTAGCAGTGGGATTGAATTCAAGAGTCGTGAAGTGATGTTGCAGCTGTACAGGACTTTGGTTAGGCCACAGTTGGAGTACTGTGTGTAGTTCTGGTCGCCTCACTTTAGGAAAGATGTGGAAGCTTTGGAGAGGGTGCAGAGAAGATTTACCAGGATGTTGCCTGGAATGGAGAGGAAGTCGTACGAGGATAGGTTGAGAGTTCTCGGCCTTTTCTCGTTGGAACGGCGAAGGATGAGGGGTGACTTGATAGAGGTTTATAAGATGATCAGATGAATAGATAGAGTAGACAGTCAGAAACTTTTTCCCCGGGTACAACAGAGTGTTACAAGGGGACATAAATTTAAGATGAAGGGTGGAAGGTATAGGGGAGATGTCAGGGGTGGGTTCTTTACCCAGAGAGTGGTGGGGGCATGGAATGCGCTGCCCGTGGGAGTGGTAGAGTCGGAATCATTGGCGACCTTTAAGCGGCATTTGGATAGGTACATGGATGGGTACTTAATCTAGGTTAGAAGTTCGGCACAACATCGTGGGCCGAAGGGCCTGTTCTGTGCTGTATTGTTCTATGTTCTATGTATCTTGCAGCATGCACACCACTCACTCTCTCTGACATACATTCCAGTGCATAAATTTACCTCTCCTTCTAACTGTATCCAGTCTACAACTTCATCCTTGTCTGTGCAACATCCTCCAGTCTATATACTCCTCTCTATTGCTGCAGCATTCTCCAGCTTATATCATCTTCCATGTGCTTGCAGCATTCTCCAGTCCATACTACCCACCCTTTCCCTGTAATATTCTCCAGTCCATACCATCCTCCCTATCACTGTGATATTGTCCAGATCCCACAACTGATGTTAAATGTACGACGTCCTGGAATCATGTGAATGTTTCTACATCCTGATCAACATTGACCATGTAACAATCCACAACCCCACACACATCCCTATCTCTGGAATCTAATCAAAGACGCTTTATCTCTCTAACTTCCTCCAAACAATAAAATGTTTTCTCCTGCGAACATTCTGTAGCAACTGTAACTATGTTTAACCCTGCAACATTGTTGCGCCCCCAAACATCTCTCCAACTCTGTGACCTCTATCCATCCCTCAAAGGCCCTGTCTCGGTGACACGCGCCATGCATTTGCAACAAGGCAGATGGAATGATAGCATTAACTGAAGAGAACAGATATGATCGAACTGTTATTGTGGAGGTGTGGCTGCAGAATGACCATGACAGCAATGTGATTATTGAGGGATTGTAGGGATTTAGGCAGGATCAGCAAAAAAAACCAAACAAGGTCCCGTTTTGTTGTGAAGAAAGGACGCAGTCAGTGCGTTAATGAGACAGCCAATTTAATCTGGGAATCAAAGTATAGAGTCATTTTGAATGGACAGCTTCCAAATAGCAAGGGGGATCTGGAAGATCAAATCAAAATCCATGCTTGTTGGTAAGTTGAATGCAATATTTTCTTGGTGATAGTAGACAGAGGCATGTGGAGTGGTGAATTTCTGATTGGACGTCTGTGGCCAATGCTGTTTCACAAGGATCAGTGCTGCGATGTCTGTGTGTAATTTGTATCTGTGATTCAGATGAAAAGCAGTTTGATTAGTATTTTGCAGGCGACATTTGGAAAGGCATGTAATGATTAGGGATAGTTAGGGGAATTGTGGATAGTGAGGAAAAGTGTTAAAGGTTGCAGCAGTATGTAGATCAGCTGGAACACTGTACAGAGAAATCGCAAATCGAATTTCATCGGGACAAGTGTGAAGTGATGCATCGATGAAGTCAAATGGAAGAGAGAAGTACACTAATTGACTAATTGGAAACATTAATAAAATTAATAATTGGAAACAGATGACCTTGGATGCAATTCCGTAGCTCCCTCAAAATAACAACACAGCAGTGTGTGGTGGTAAAGGAGGAGTATGGTAGGCTTACCTTCATTGGTCGCAGTATTGAGTACAGACGTTTCCATGTCATGTTGTGACTGAATGAAACTTCAATCGGCCATGTTTGGAATGTTGTGTGCCGTTCTCATTGACACACTACAGGAAGGATGTGGAGGCTTTAGAGAGGTTACAACAGAGGGTTGGCAGAATGTTACCTGGATGAGAATGTGTTTACTGTAAGGAGGTTGGACGCAGTTGGATTGTCTTGCGAGAATATCGGAGACTGAGGGGTGACCTGGTACAGGCATATAGCATTAGGAGGTGTGAATAATTGGAATCCTCCTCCCAATGTAGAAATATCAAATACTCGAACGCCTCGGTTTAAGGTGTGAGTGAGAAGTTTTAAGTGAGATGAATGAGGCCAGTTTTCTTTACCGAGAGGGTGGAAGCTGCTCAGGAGGTGGGAGAGGTGGCAACGAGAGCAAAGTTTTGAAGTGGCATTTAGACAGAAACATGAACAGGCAGAGAATAGAGGGATATCGCCCATGTGCAGGCAAATGGGATTAGTTTAGAATAGCATCATGGACAGCACAGCCTTGGTGGGCCGAAGGGCCTATTACTCTGCTGTTCTGTTCTATTTTCTAACTTAACGACATCTAACCTGTCAAAACCCCTCCGAATCCTGGATGTTTCATTCAATTTCTCTCCCATTCTCCAAAACCCCAATGGGTTCTATGTCAATCTATTCATTATAACCTAGGTGTGGTCTGACTTATACCTTGCATCGTTTTAGCAAGACCTTCCCATTTTTAGACTCCGTTCCCTTTGTAATAAAGGCCAGCATTTGATTTGCCTTCTCAATTACCTGCTGATCCTGTAAGCTACCTTTTTCAGATTGATAAACAAGAACTCCCTCAACCCTTTGTGCAGTCAGTCTGAAACCAAACGGTGTTAGCCTGACAGTAAGTCTGGAACGTACTGCAATGTGTTATAAATGTTATGACAATAAATGGTAACTGGATGCTTAGAAACAATGGGAGATGCATGATTTTATAAAACGGGAATATTTTTAAATCTGTTGTTTTCTATATTTTGGTGTTACCATAAATAGCAGAATACATAAGGGTGGGGAGTCTAGTTGTGGTAGAGGGATATTTGAAATTTCAGAAGCATTTTGACAAGTTTCACCAAGGGCTAAAAATTAGCTTGGGAGAGAATAGGGCCCCTGAAAGGTCAATGATGTTGTCTGTGTAGAATCACTGCTGATGGGTGAGATACTGACCAAATATTTTGCGTTCGGATTTACTATGGAGAAAGACATGGAAGCTCGGGAACTTGGGAAAATACATAGTGATGTCTTGAAAATAATGCACATTGGAGAACAGGAGTGCTGAATGCCCTAAAATGCAAAAAGTTAGATAAAACTTTGGGACATGATCAGATGTATCCCAGCGCCGTGTGAGAAACGAGGGAGGAAATTATAGAGCCCCTTCCAGAGATATTTGTATCATCGACAGCTACTACGAACCAGTGAGACTGATGGCAGGGGTGGTAAATTGTTGGAGGAGATTCTGAGAGAAATGATCATCGTGCTTTTGGAAAGGTAGGGACAGATTAATGATCGTCAGCATGGCTTTGTGCATGGGAAATCATGTCTCAAACCTGAGTTTGGAGGTAGACAAGTGACAGATCAAAGCAGAGCAGTACACGATGTCCACATGAACTTTAGCAAGACCTTTGGCGACTCACCAACTGGATACAAAACAGGGTTGACTGTAGGAGACAGAGCGTGTTCATAGAGGGTTGCTGCTCAAGCTGCAGGCCTGTGACCAACGGTGTGCAATGGGGTTCGGTGCTGGGTCACTGTTGTGCACCATTTATATAAACAGTTTGGATAATAATACAGGAGTCATGTTTGTGAGTGAAAATGAAATGGGTGATAAAGTGGACAGTGAAGAGGGTTATCGAAGAGTACAATGGGATCAACAGTAGTGCTGGACCAGTGAGGTTAGGAATAACAGGTGGAGAAATGCAAGATGTTGTATTGTGATAAAGCAGACCAGGCTCGAATTGTACAGTAAATGTTCGGGCCCTGGGCATGTAGCATTAGGAGGTGTGAATAGTTGGAATCCTTCTTCCAATGTAGCAATATCAAATACTCGGGCGCCTCGGTTTAAGGTGAGCGTGTCAATCAGTGATCCAGTGATGCAGGTACACAGTTCTTTGAAAGTAACGTCATGGTGAAGCAGACGTTTGCGATGGTTACCCTTCATTGGGCAGAGCATTGAGAGTCGGAGTTAGGATGTCATGGTGTATCTGTAAAAGACATTAGTGAAGCCATTGTATAACATTGTTGATTATCTGGAAAAAAATCAACTTGTTCACGTATGTCCTTTAGGGAAGGATATCTGACATTCCTACATGGTCTGGCTCACATATGACTCCAGTCCCACAGCAATATGGCTGACTCTGAGCTGTCTCTGGGCAATTAGCAGTAGGTCAATGTATGCTAGTCCATCCGGTGACATCCGCAGGCTGTGAATGAATCAATGAAAACACATATGTCCATCCCGACATTTGCAAACAGCTGTAGCTGCAGAATTCGTACTGGCTTTGTAACATTGTTCAGGACTTTGCCCCTCTCTGTAACACTCTCACCACCTCCAGCACCTTCACCTCTCCCTGTTCCGATCATCTGATTAAATGCTGACAATATTTCCTCTTCCTACAGTACTCCTGCTAGGAGAATCCCTAGCGATCCCTTTAACAAATGTGTCCACGTTTCTAAACATTGGCTTCATCAGAATTGATCGTTTTTTTCATAGAAGATAGAGCACAGAACAGCACAGCAAAGAACAGGCCCTTCAGCCCACGATGTTGTGCCGACCACTGATCCTCATGTATGCACCCTTAAATGTCTGTGATCATATGCATGTCCAGGAGTCTCTTAAATGTCCCCAATGATCCTGCCTCCACAACTCCACATCTCTTAATCAAATCTGTTAAGTCCTGGGCAAGACCGTCCGAAGTGGGGAAGGAGCATTGCGAAGGTGTCGAGCACCTCAAGACTTGCTGTGGGGAAAATGGGAATCCAGGAGAAAACAGCACAAGGAGCGTGCTGTCACACCAATGCCCCACCCACCCCCTTCCCATGGCCACCTTCTGCCCCAAGTGTAACAGAGTATGTGGAAGGCCACATTGGTCTGTACAGCCAACTCCAGAATCCTCCCACACCCTCCCAAATGAGAGTGGGAGAGAGTCAGCCTCGTCTGTGACCCACCGCCAAAGAGATGATAAGATACCAAGGTTGACTACCCTCACAATTATCCCAGTGCCTTTGTTACCAATTCAAACAATTCCCTGCTCATGCAGTGTCTAATAATGTGATTTCACTCAGTATCTCTCCATGTGTCATCCCTCGCTGTGTCTGTCTATTTGCTGCCTCTGTCAGCATTTCTCTCTCTTACAGATGGTCTGAGATCCTGAGTCAACAGAATTCTCCACTCCAGAGAGATGCAGCAGCACAGGCAAGGGATGCAGACTGGGATTTCCGAGATCTCTGCTGGACTCACTGCCACTCTGCATGTGTTATCATCACTACATCAGTCTAATTTCCCATTCTGTCTATTTCTGTCCCATGCAGGTAATCAGGATGTTCCTAACTCCTGTCTCATCCATCGCCTCATTGAAGCTGGCTAGTCAGCCAGAGAGAGATGGAGAGGGAGATCTGGAGCCTTCAGTAAATCCTGCAGCCCGTAAGATCACTCACAGTAAACAGTACAGGGTGGAAGTAGTAGGCTTCTATATTCAGACACGGAAGACAGGACATGGATACAGAGCTGGGCAAGGAACAACAACATTCTAGGCTTCATTTCCACCATCTTGCCCTGCTTTCACCTCTGCTGTACTGGTCCTCAATGCAACAGCAAGGAGTATCGCAGGCATCAATCCTGGCCCATGCTGTGTTAGTGATCTCTGTAATATTCTCCAGTCCCAATAATCCTTCCTCTGTTTGGAATCTCCACACCATTCTCTCTATCTCTGTCTCTGTCAGGTTCTCCAATCCCTAACATCCTAATTCCTAAACTTCTGCAGTAGATACTAAATTCCTTCATGCCTGTAAACCCTGACAATCATGTATATCCCTGTAAGCTCCTCCCACCAATACCACCCTCCATGTCACTGTATTTGTCTTTAACCTCTCCATCGGTCCCTACCTAGGTAATCTTCTCCAGTTCCTACAACACTTCCTTAGCTGTGAAAAAATTGTAATCTGCTTATCCTTCTCCAATTCTTTGATCTTTATCTTGTTAAATTTAACCCTCATTCCCGACACTATACCCCTCACGACCACAGGAACCTCATTCAGTTTGTGCAACCATCCCCATTTGTGTAACTGTCTCCAACCTAGTAACCTGGCATTCTCCATTGCCTTCCTATCTATGTAGCCTCCAGAGCCTCGAAACCGCCTTATATCTGTAAACGTCTTCAGTCACGACAACCTTCCATATCTCTGTTAGTATACACAATAATCTCCTAGATGAAACAGCTCCCTGTCTGTGCCTCTCAGCCTGCCTACGTCTTCCTTTCTCCATCCCTAGCCCTATCTCCAGAATCTAATCTAGCTCCCTCTATCTCTGTAAATTCCTCCAATCCCCAAACCCCTTTGTTCCGCTGACATTCTTGACCAGATGTAACTCTGTTTAACTCTAACATCCTGGAGCCCCTGTAAGCCTCCCTACCTCTGTAACCTCTGTGCATCTATTCAACCTCCCCACTACTGAGGAATGACTCCTTGTATTCGCCATAAGGCATATGGAATGACAGTGAAGAGATATGATGGAACTATCTGTTAGCTGCTGAATGAGCATCGCTGGGAGGTGAATACTGAAGGTTTGTTGGGATAGAGCCATAGAGTCAGAGAGATGTACAGCATGGAAACCGACCCTTCGGTCCAACCCATCCATGCTGAGCAGATATCCCAACTCAATCTAGTCCCAATCGGCAGACTAGGCAAAAAGCCAACAAGTTGTGAATGAAGGATTAGGTTAATGCATTAATGAGACAGTCATATGGATCTGAATATGAAAAGTGGAGCTAAGAATAAACAAGCAGCAGCAACCGTTAGCAGGAATTCTTTTGTAGGCACCAACCAGTGATGGGAATGTCAATATGGTTACAGTAAGGACACTGAATGTACTTATGGTAAGGGCAGTACAGTAACTGTGTGTAACAGTGGTCTCCATGCCGACTGATAGAGCAATGAGTATCAGTGCTGTAATGGATAGAATCGTGGATTGTATGTGAGATGGTTTTCTATAACATCATATCATATTTGTAGATCAAATGCTGTGTACTAATAAATATCTCATAATCCCATTATAAAGCAGTTTTATGAGCAGAGATCCATAATATTATGCAGGACATATTGAGTTTGTGCTCAGACTATGACATGTAGGAGGGGAATGAGGCCATTTGGCCAATTGGGTATGCTCTGTCCTTCAATCAGATCATGACTGATCTGATACTGTTCAACTCTACTTTCCTGCCTTTTCCACAAAACCCTTGTTTCCCTGATTCATTAAAATATGCAGGAGTTTACAGAACAGTTGGAGAGATGGACAAAAATAGCAAATTGAGTTTAATCTGGACAAGTGTGAGGTCATGTCAAATTCAAGAAGAAAGTTAGCATACTGAGGGATATTGATATACAGAAGGAACTTGGTGCAAGTCAGTAACTCCCAGAAAATGACAACAGAAGTTTTTCAGATGGGAAGGAAAGCAAATGGAGCACTGGCCTTCGTCGGTCACAACGTTGGGTAAAGTGGTTTACATCTGATGCTGTAATTGTATCAAATGTTTGTTTGGTCACATTTGGAGTACTGTGCGCAGTTCTCGTCTCCACAAAATAGGAAGGATGTGGAGTCTTTGGACAGGGTACAAAAGTGGTTTATCAGCACGTTACCTGTGTTATGTTTTTAAGGGTGTCTTAGGTGTTAAGAGGAAATTAAACAAAGTTGGATTGCTTTGTGAGAGTATCAGAGGCTGACAGGCGACCAGGTACCGGGATATAACAATAGGACAGGGATAGATAATGTGGATAGTCAGAATCTCTTTTCCAATGTGTAAATTTCAAATACTAGAGCGCAGAGATTTAAGGTGAGAAAGAGAAAGTTTAAATGAGATTTGTGAGGCACGTTTTTTTTGACAGAGTGTGGAAGTTGCCAAGCAAGGTCATAGAAACAGAAATGTGAGTAAAGTTTTGAAGTGGCATTTAGACATTAACGGGCAGAGAATAGAGGGTTATGGACCCATGTGCAGGCAGATGGTATGAGTTAGAATAGCATCATGGACAGCATAGACGTGGTGGGCCGAAATGCCTGTTGCTGTGCTCTACTGTTCTATTTTCTAACTTACCAGCATCTGCCCGATCAGAGCCCCTCAGAATCTTGGATGGTTCATTCCGTTTCTCTCTCATTATCTAAACTTCAATAGGTTCAACCTCAACCTACTCCACCTCTTCTCATTAGAAACTCCCTCCATTCCCAGGATCAGCCGAGTGACCCTTCTCTGGACTGCCTCCAATGCGACAATATCTTTCCTTTGGGCACTCACACTGTTCATAATATTCGAGGTGTTGTCTGACTTGTACCTTGCATAGTCTTAGCTTGACCTGCATATTTTTAGACTCCATTCCCTCTGTAATAAATGCCAGAATTTCATTTGCCTTCTCTATTACATGCTGAACCTGTGGGCTACCTTTTTCAGATTGATAAACAAGAACTCCCTCAGCCCTTTCTGCTGTCAGTCTGAAACCAAATAGTGTTAGGCTGATAGTAAGTCGGGAGCATATTGACATTGTTAGAAAGGATATGTCAATATGCAATAACTGGCCACTTGGAAACACATTTGATAAAAGAGAATTTGTTTTTGAGCCTGTTGGGTTTAATTTGTTGGTGTGAATATAAATGGCAGGTTTGAAAGGGTGTAGAAAGGGTGGAGTGGTATAGGGGATATGGAGTATTTGAATTATCAGAAGCCTTTATGCAAGTTTCAATAAGGGCTAAAGAGTAGCTTGGGAGAGAATAGGGCCCCTTAAAGATCAGTAAGGTCGCCGATGTGTGGAACCCAAGGAGATGGGTGAGATATGAGACAAAATAGTCCTGTCAGTATTTACTGTGGCGAAAGACATGGAAGCTCGGGAACTTGGGAAAATAAATAGTGATGTATTGGAAAGAATACTCACCAGAGAAGAGAAAGTGCTGGAATCTTAAAACAAATAAAGGTAGATCAATCCTCAGTAGCTCATTAGGTTTATTCTAGAATATTGTGGGAATCTAGGGAAGAGGTTGCAGTGTCCCTTACAGTGATATTTATGTTATCAACAGACGCAATGTGGTATCGGAAGACTGGGGGGAACATCATGCTGTTCCATCACATAAGGGCTGCAGGGAAAAGCCAGGAAATTACAGCCCAGCGAGCCCAGCGGTGGGGAAGTTGTTGGAGGAGATTCTGAGAGAAAGGAGCTATTTGTATTTGGAAAGGCAAGGGCTGATTAGAGATAGTCAGCATGACTTTGTGGGTGGAAAACTGTGTTTCAAAAACTGAATTGACTCTTCAAGCAGGTGGCCAAGAGATCGATGAAGGTAGAGCAGTCAACATTGTCCACATGGACAGCGAAGCATTTAACAAGGTTGAAAGGGATGTAGAACATCTAGTCAAGAGGAAGAAGGAAGCTTATTTAAGGTTGAGGAAGCAAGGGTAAGATAGGTTTCTAGCGGGTAACATGGAATAGCACGATGGCCCAGTGGTTAACACTGCTACCTCATAGCACCACGCACTCCGTCTCGATTCCAGCCTCAGGTGACTGTCTGTGTGGAGTTTACACGTTCTCCCCGTGTCAGCGTGGGTTTCCTCCAGGTGCCCCGGTTTCCCCCACAGCCCAAGGATGTGCATGTCACGTGACTCAGCCATGCTAAATTACCCATAGTGTTCACGGATATGTAGGTTTGGTGCATAAGTCGGGGCAAATGGAGAGAATTAGGTTGGGGGAATGGTTCTGGTTGGGGTACAGTTTGGAGGGTTGATATGGAGGTTTTGGGCCAAATGCCCTGTTTCCACACTGTAGGGATTCTCTGAAGGTACCAGTAACGAAATGAAGAATGGACTTAGGACAGTTAGAATGGGGTATGAAAAAGCTTTGTTGGGAAGGATTAAGGAAAACCGTAAGGCATTGTCTACTTATGTGAGGAACAAGAGGATGGACAGAGTGGGGGTAGGGTCGATGAGTGATAGTGGAGAGAACTTGTGCCTGGAGTCACAGGAGGTAGGGGATTTCCTTTATGCATACTGTGCTTCAGTATTCACTACTGATAGGGACCTTGTCATTTGTGAGGATAGCGTGAAACAGGCTGATATATGTGAACAGGTTGATGTTAAGAAAGAGGATGTGCTGAGTATTGTGTAAAACATAAGGATAGATAAGTCTATTGGACCAGACGGGATGTGCCCAACGTTACTACACGAAGTGAGGGAAGAGATTGCTGTGCACTTGGCAATGACCTTTGCGCCCTCACTGTCCACTGGAGTTGTACCAGATGGTTGGAGGGCGGCAAATGTTATTCCCTTGTTCAGGAAAGGGAATACCGATAACGCTGGGAATTTCAGACCTGTCAGTCTTATGTTTGTGGTGTGCAGATTATTGGAGAGGACTCTGAGACAGGATTTATAATTCCTTGGAAAACCATAGTTTGATTAGAGATAGTCAGCATGGCTTTGTAAGGAGCAGGTCATGCCTTACAAATCTTATTGAGTCCTTTGGCGATGTGACAAAACACCTTTATGGCTCATTCAGAAAGTACAGAGACATGGCAAACAGGGAAACCTGTCTGTCTGGATACAGAATTCCTGGCCCATAGAAGATCGAGGGTGATGATGAATGGAAAGCATTCATCCTGGAGATCAGTGACCAGTGGTTTTCTGCAGGGAGAGGTTACAGGACCTCTGCTCTTTGTGGTTTTATAAATGACTTGGATGTGAGTGGAAGAGTGAGTTAGTAAGTTTGGCAATGCCACGAAGGTTGGTGGAGTGGCTGATGTAGGTTGCAACGGGGAAATGACAGGATTCAGAGCTGGGCTCAGAAGTGGCAGATGGTTTTGAATCTGCAAAAGTGTGAAGTCATTCATTTTGGAAGACTGAATTTGAATGCAGAATGCAGGGTTAAAGGTAGGATCCTTGACAGTGTGGAGGAAAAGAGGGATCTTGGGTTCCAAGTCCATAGATCCCTCAAAGTTGCCACACACGATGATAGGCTTGTTAAGAAGGAATATATTGTGTGGGATTTCATTAGCTTGGGGATTGAGTTTTAAAGCCTTGAGATTATACTGCAGCTCTAAAGAGCTCTGGTTAGACCCCACTTGGAATATTTTGTTCAGTTCAGGTTCCTTCATTACAGAATGGATGTGGAAGCTTTAGAGAGGGTAAAGAGGAGATTTACAAGGATGCTTCCTGTACTGGAGAGCATGTCTTATGAAGAAAGCTTGAGCAAGCTAAGGCTTTTCTCATTGGAGTAAAGAAGGGCGAGTGGTGACCTGGTAGAGGTGAAAAGATGATGAGAGGCACAGAGAGAGTGAATATAGAGAGACATTTTTTACCCTGACGTAAATAGCTATTACAAGGGGATATAATTTTCAGGTGATTCACGGATGGTGAAGGGGAGATTTCAGAGGTAGGTTCGTTACATATAGAGTGTTGGTGAGTGAAATACACTGCCAGTGGTGACAGTAAAATTAGATGCATTCGGGACATTTAATATACTTCTGGATAGGCACATGGATGATAATAAAATGAAGGGTACGTAAGTTAGTTTGATCATACAGTCGGATAAAAGGTTGGTATGGCATCATGGCCGAAGGGTCTTGTGCTGTACTGTTCTGTGTTCTGTGTCTGTATGGTAAACAGGGTAATAAGCTTATATCAATGTAAAAAGAAATGGAATTCAGGAGGAGCTAGTGAACTGGATACAAAATTGGCTTGATGGTAGGAGACAGAGGATGATGGGAGACATGTTGTTTTTCTGACTGGAGACGTGACCAGCGGTGTAGTGGGCCCACTGTTGTTTGTCATTTGTATACATGGTTTGGATGGGAATATTGGTTTTGTGGTAAGTAAGTTTTTTGACTGACACTGAAATTGGTGGTAAACTGGTCAGTGATGAAGGTTATCTATGATACAACAGGATGAACAGTCCTGCTGGGATAGTGGGATGAAGATAGCAGATGGAGTTTAATTAGATAAATGTGAAGTGTGCCATTTTGATGAAACAAACCAGGCTGGGACTTGTACAGTTAATGTTTGGACCCTGGGTAGTGTTGTCAATCAGTGACCCAGGGATGCAGGTACACAATTCTTTGAAAGTGGTATCTCAGGTAGACAGACTGGTGAAGCAGGCGTTTGGGATGGTTACCTTCATTGGTCAGAGCATTGAGAGGATGAAAAGGATGTCATGGTGTATCTGTACAAGACATTAGCAAGACCACCATGAAACCATTGTTGATCAGCAGGATGAACTCATCTAGTTCACTTACCTCCTTTAGGGAAGGACATCTGACACTCTAACCTGGTCTGGCCTACACGTGACTCCAGACCCACAACAATTTGGCTGACTCTGAGCTACCATCTGGGCAATTAGCAGTGGGGGAAAAAAGATTGATGGTCCAATCAGTGGCAGTCTCATTCCATGAATGAATAAATAAAAATACATTTGTCCCTCCCTACCTCTGAAAACCCCTCCAGCTGCAGCAATCCATACTGGCTTTGTAACATCGTTCAGGCCATGACCATTCTCTGTAACACTCTCACCACCTCCAGCCCCTTCAATTCTCCCTGTTCCTATCGTTTCAATATGCCCTGACAATATTACCCCTTCCCAATGCCCTCCCCCTGGTAGCAGACCCGTTGCAATCCCTTTTAAACTTATTCCTAAAACACTCTCTAACGTCAGGATTTTAAGTACATTTTGGTGATCTTCTCAGCCTCATAATCTAGTATGAACCCTTTTGTCCTGAGTAAGGGACCAGTGGGGATTTTTAGATTAGATTAGATTACTTACAGTGTGGAAACAGGCCCTTCGGCCCAACAAGTCCACACCGACCCGCCGAAGCGTAACCCACCCATTCCCCTACATTTACCCCTTTTCCTAACACTACGGGCAATTTAGCATGGCCAATTCACCTGACATGCACATCTTTGGACTGTGGGAGGAAACCGGAGTACCCGGAGGAAACCCACGCAGACACGAGGAGAATGTGCAAACTCCACACAGTCAGTCACCTGAGTCGGGAATTGAACCCGGGTCTCTGGCGCTGTGAGGCGGCAGTGCTAACCACTGTGCCACCGTGCCGCCCAATTTCTTGTTGAAGTTATGTCTGTTTCAATGGAATGTCCTTTATTTGAATGATTTACACTGTTCCTTCAAATGTTTTCCACTATTCATTTATAGACACACGGTTCAGTCTGTTTCGCCCGTTTATTTTGGTCAGTTCTCCTCTCAAACACATGTAATTGGCTATTTTTGTTTCTAGTTGTAGCTTGTCCTTTCTGTGATTCACTTTAAAACTTTATGTTTCTTTAAACTGCACTTTCTCACAATTTCCCAGAGGATGCCTCCAGGTGACATTACTCATTCACTAAGTTTCAACACACAACGGTCGCTCTGAGATAGTTACATCCCTAGCCAGTTGTACAATGTGTTATTCAAAGAAACACTGAAAAAAAAAATCTCTGAACTCCTCTTCCAATATCGCTCTTGTCAGTGTGAATGTCCCAGATTTTGGGAATATTGAAGTTTCCCAAAATTATCACAATGCTTTTATTAAAAATTCCACTGGTTCCTATTCATCGCAGTGATGAGCAATGAAATGCTGTTCGGTTGCTGAAACTGTTCTGCTGCTTGTGTCCGTGGCAAGTAATAGCCAGAATTTACATTCAGACTGATTCTACTTCATGATCTGATGCCAAATGCTTTCCTGTCATGCCTTTGGTATCCATTATTGTTAGCGTTGCCCATTTCTCCTGAATTTCCACAAGGTTGTGAACCATTGAATATTTATGTTGCATCTTTTGTTCGTTCTGGAACCATGTCTCACTGCTGTCTAAATCTCTTTTATCTCTGTGTCACAAATCCATCTACCTTATTGCAGAGACTTTGTCCATTCCAAACAAAACATAATTTACTCTTTCCCACAATTTCCTTTCACAAACTGATTCACTGATGTACGGTTTTAACTAAACTTTTTCCCATCCTGTTCCTTTCTGTTTGTCTTCAGGCACATTCCCATGCTGTTCCGATGCTTCCCTTTTCTATTGGGATTTGGAAAGCTCCTTTCACCTGAATCCTGTCTCTGCATCCTCTCTGTCAGTTTACAGCCCTGTCCATAAACCTACCAACATGATTGGCCAGGACACTGGTCCCACCATGGTTCCAGTGGGGCCCAGTGCAACGGGATTGTTTTTATTAACTCATGGGATATTGGTATCTCTGTCTGACCTGCCTTCCTTTCCCAGCCCTGGCTGCCCTTGCACTGAGTAACTTGCTCGGCCATTTCAGAGGGTCATTGAGAGACAAACACTTTGCTGTGGGTATTTTGTGCAGACCAAGTGAGGATAGGCAGATGTCCTTCTCGAAATGACAAGTGTTTGTACTTTTTGTACATCAGCAATTATCTCATAGTTATTTATGGATTATTAATTATTATCTTTAAAAGTATTGTTTTCAAATTCCCCAATTTCTGATGGTGGGATTCAAACTTGTCTCCCCTGAACATTAGCAGAGGTTTTGGATACATGCTCTAGCAATAATGCCACTAGGCCATCACTTCGCTTACTCACAGATTGGCCATTCCTGACCAGTTACACCATCATGAAGCAGAACACCTTCTTCCACACAATTGTTTGATTCTGAAGCCTTCTGACATGATTGTTTGATCCTGATACCTTCCAGCACTCTGGTGATATCACTCAGTATCTCTCCATGTGGTATCCCTCACTGTGTGGGTCTAATTGCTGCCTCTGTCAATGCCCCTCGCTTTTATAGCTACTCCAGATCCTGAGCCAACAGAATTCTCCACTCCAGAGAGACGGACAGCACAGGCCAGGGACGGAGTCTGGGACTTTCCAGATCTCTATTTTACTCAGGACCATTCTCCATGTGTAACTCTCACTACATCAGTATAAATTCCCATTCTGTCTATTTCTCTATCTCCTGTAGGTACTCAGGAAGGTCCTGACTCAATAAATTTCACAGCTGCTGGGTGTCTCGTCCATCACCACATTGAAGATGGTTGGTCAGCCAGAGAGACCATGGGCAGGGAGATCTGGAGACTTCAATAAATCCTGCAGTGAGATAAGATCACTTACAGTGCACAGAGCAGAGAGCAATGAGAGGGCTCCATATATCGGCTAACAAGACGTGACATAGATACAGTGCTGGAGGGGGAGCAGAGTACAGAGAAACCTCAGGCTCAATCAGCACCCCTGCTGTAAATTTTGTTGTACTGAGACAGTATTGGGAGTGTCACAGTTATCAGTCCAGGCTGTGCTGTCGTAGTGAGCATCAGTACAACAGAGGGGAAAGCAGGCTTCCCAAGAGAGGGTGGGAATGCTGCCTGGGATTTCTGTTCTGTATTTCCCTCTCCAACATTGTATCTATGGCATGTCACATGGACCGTTGTCTTCAATAATTTTTAACTCCTATAACAGTTCCTGACCCTGTAACCTCCTCCCTTCCCTATAGTCCCTCCACATGTTTGAAATGAACTGCATTCCAGCCGACCATCCCTATCCCTGTAACTTGCTTCAGTGTCTGCAACATGCCTTATCTCGGTAGTCTCCTCCTCCAATGGCAGAGTCATGCAGCACGGAAACAGAGCCTTTTCTTTGATCCAACTAGTTGATGCTGAACACGATTCCTGAACGAGTCGCATTTCCCTGCAATTGGCCCGTATCCCTTCAAACCTTCTCCTCTCCATGTATCCACCCAAATGTCTTTTCCATGTTGTCATTGTGCTTCTCTCCATCACTTTCCCTGGCAGCTCATTCAATTTGTGCACCATGCTCTCTGTGAAAAATGTTCTCCTCTGATCACTCTTAAGTCTTCCCTCTCCCACCTCCTATTTCTGCCCTCTAGTTATGGACTCCCCTACCCCGGGGTAGAGACCTTCACTATTCATCTTACCTGTACCCCTCATGGTTTATAAACCTTTATAAGGTCACCCCTCAGCCACCTACGCCCAATGGAAATACGAAGGACAATGATATAAATATTTTTGCTCGTGTCCCTGCCACTACTTTGCTACAATGTTCTGAGATACAGTTGTTCAGGACCTAGGGCTTTTTCGACGTTTGTGTTCTAAGATATCCAGCACCACCTCTCCTGTAATGGGGACTCTTTACAAGACATCACTGTTTCTTTCCCTTTGTTTCCTAGTCTTTGTCCACAGTACGTTCTGACATGAAATATTCATTTAGGGTCTCGCGCATCTCCTGTGGTTCCATACCTGGGGGGCCTTCTTGTCTCTCTAGTTGCTTTTTTGTACTTGTATGCTGTAGAATTTCCTTGCATTCTCCTTATCCTTATCTGCCAAAGCTATCTCATTCCCACTGTTGTGCTTTCCAGCTTATCCATCCTATCCTTGTAAGTCAAACCTTCCAGTATCAGTAACATCTTCATCAGTCTTTGCGCTGCGTACAGTTTCAGAAAATGCTTCCTAAATCGGGAAAATCAGGATTCTACACAGTACTCCAACTGGCGACCCAGCAATGTCTTGTACAGCCGTATCATGATGTACCAACTCAATGCTCTGACCCATGAGGGCAAGTGTACCTAATCCACTTTCACCATCCCGTTCACCTGTAATGCCACTTACAAGGAACAATGTCACTGCACCCTTTGGTCTCTCTGTCTGTTCGACAGCATTGAACGGGGCCCTACCATTAACAGTGTTAGTCGGCCCTGTTTTGTTTTAACAAAATCCATTAATTAAAATCCATCTTTCATTCCTTGACCCACTTGTCCAGTTGATCAAGAGCCTCTTCGATAACTGTCTTCACTCCCCACTATCACACTTTCTTTGCTTACTAACGATGATTCCTATATTCTCGTTTATGTAAATAATTCACATATGGCCCCAGCACCAATCCTTATGGCACACCGCTGGTCAGAGCCTCCAGTCCAAACAACAACCCTCTCCCACTACCCTCTGTCTCCTACTGTCAAACCCATTTTGTGTCCGTTTGTCTCGCTCTCCCTGATCGCATGTGATCTAACCTTACTAACCAGTGCACCAGGCTAAACCCTGCCTAAGGCCTTGCTGAAGTCAGGATAGACAGTGTCTACTGCTCTGTCTTCATCTATCTTGTTAATCACCTCTTCAACAAAATCAGTCAAGTTTGCGAGACACTACTTTGTACGCTCAAAGCTGTGCTGACTATCCCTAATCAATCCTTGCCTTTCCAAATGCATGTAACTCCTGTCCCGCAGAATCGCTTCCAACAACATTCGCACCACTGACATCAAGCGAACGAGTGTTTAGGTCCCTGGCTTCCCCTCGCAGCCTTTCTGAAATACTGGCACAACATTAGTCACCCTCCAGACTCCCAGCTCATTACCTGTAGCTGTCTTTGATAGAAATATCTCCCTAAGGGACCCCGCAATTTCTTCCCTAACCACCCCCCCACCCACACCCCCAATATCATGGGATACACCTGATTAGTTCCGAGAGAGTTGTCTACATTTTATGCGTTTTAAAACCTTCGGCACCTCCTGTTCGCCAATGTGGACTCTTGTGAAGACATCACTGTTTATTTCCCTGACTTCCCTAGAGTTTCTCCACAGTACGTTCTGACGTGACATTTATGTTCAAACTGACAGAAGTGTGGTGATTTTGCCAAAGTGCTCCCCTACAGAAACTTCAGTCCCTTTCCCGACTTTTGTTTCCCAAGGGGAGGTCAGGTTTTATCCCTTCCTGCAGTCAGGCCATTTCCATATTGACTGAGACAGTTTTCTTGAACATACTGAAACAATTCCTCCCAACCAAGCTGTGTACATTATGGCAGTCCCTGTCTAGGTATGGAAAGTTAAAATCCCCGACCTTTACAACCCTATTATTCTTAGATATCTGAGATCTCCTGATATATTTGCTGCTCTATTTCCCGTTGACTACTGGGGGCCTGTAATACAGTCACAACAAAGCGATGACTCATTCTTATTTCTCAGTTCCACTAAGAGAATTTCACTGGAAGATCCCCAGGCATACTCTCTCTAAGTGCTGCAGTGATGTTTTCACTAATCAAGAACTCCACTCTCCCTCCACCTTTGCTTCCTGTTTTGTCCTTCCTCTAGCATCTGTCTCTGGAACATTGAGCTGCTGGTCCTGTCCCTCCCTCAGCTGTTGTTCTGTAATTCCTGTGAATTTTCAGTCCCATGTTCCCATTCATGCCATGCGCTCATCTGCCTTATCTGTCAGGCCTTTTACATCAAAGTAAGTGCAGTTTAATTGATCGGTTTTCCCTCATTGCCTGCTGTGCTCTTGCCTGCCTTTTCGATTCAAATGACTCTTTGAAATTCAGACCCATCCTCAACCTTCAGACTGTAGCCTAAGACTATCCCCCTCACTGTGGACAACACTCTCACCCTTCATGTCATCTGTAAACCTTCTGCCATCACATCCAACTCATTAATGTACATAATAAACAGCGATGGTTCCTGCACAGATCCCTGTGGTACACCCGCTGGTGAAAGGCTCCTCATCACAGAAACAACCCTCCACCAGTTTTGGGTCCAATTTGCCAACTTGTCTTGGATCCTAGTGGCTCTTCCCTTTTGGACCAGCCTTCCATGTGGGACCTTGTCAAATGCCTTAATGAACTCCAAGGAACCCACATCATCTGCACGGCCCTCATCAACATTTCAAAGAAAACTCAGCTGAATTCATCAGACAGGATCTTCCTCTACCCAATCCGTGCTGACTATCCCTAATTGTTTCCTGCCTTTCCAGTTATTGATTCAAACTGTCCCTCAGAATTGTTCCTAATAATTTTCCTCCCCTTGCTGTCAGACTATCTGCTCTGTAATTAACTGGCCTATCCTTTGGGTCCAGTGACCACAACTGTCTTCGTTTTAACATAGTTATGGAAAAAGATCAGACAGGTTGACAGATTAAGATGTGAAACTGGAGCAGGGCCAGATTCGGGGCCATGAGGCAGGATCGAGCAGAGGTAGATTGGGTGAATTAAAAATCACACAGCATCCCATCCCACCAAGGACATGCAGGTCCTTGGACTCCTCCATCGCCAGACCATAGCACCACGACAGTTGGAGGAAGAACACCTCATCTTCCGCCAGGAACCCTCCAACCACAAGGGATGAACTGAGATTTCTCCAGTTTCCTCATTTCCCCTCCCCCCACCTTGTCTCAGTCAAATCCCTCGAACTCAGCACCGCCTTCCTAACTGCAATCTTCTTCCTGACCTCTCCGCCCCACCCCCACTTCGGCCTATCACCCTCACCTTGACCTCCTTCCACCAATCACATTTCCAACGCCCCTCCCCGAAGTCCCTCCTCCCTACCTTTTACCTTAGCCTGCTGGACAAACTTTCCTCATTCCTGAAGAAGGGCTCGTGCCTGAAACGTCGATTCTCCTGCTCCTTGGATGCTGCCTGACCTGCTGCGCTTTTCCAGCAACACATTTTCAGCTCTGATCTCCAGCATCTGCAATCCTCACTTTCTCCTCACAGATTATTCAGGATCAGTATACTCGTATCAAAGTGATGACCCATTCTTATTTCACAGTTCCACTAACACAGTGGCCGATCCCATAGGAATGTCCTCTCTAAGTATTGCTGTGATGTTTCATGCAATCAAAATCAACCACCACGCGTCCTTCCGCTCTTGCCAACCATTCTCTACTTCCCGTGGTCTCTCTAACTTGAAGCAATGAGTTGTTGTTCCTGTCCCTCCCTCAGCAGTGTTTCTGTAATGATTAGATTAGATTAAATTAGATTACTTACAGTGTGGAAACAGGCCCTTTTGTCCAAAATGTCCACACTCACCCTCCGAAGAGCAACCCACCCAGACCCATTCCCCTACATTCACATCTTCACCTAACACTACGGGCAACTTAGCATGGCCAATTCACCTAACCTGCACATCTTTGGACTGTGGGAGGAAACCACAGTACCCAGAGGAAACCCACGCAGACACGGGGGGATGTGCAAATTCCACATAGGCAGTACCACGGATGATAACTATAATCTCCCAGTCCCATATTCCCATCCATCCCCTGTGTTCATCTTCCTTAGCTGTCAGGCCCCTTGCATTGAAATATATGCAGTTTAATCATCGGTTTTTCCCTATTCCCTGCTATGTTCATGCCTCCCTTGTCTGTTGAAATTGCTCTCTTTAACTTGTGTACCAGCCTCAATCTTCTATCTGTCTTTATGACCGTTTAAGGTCCAACACCCTGCCAGACTAGTTTATATACTCTCAAGCCGTTCCAGTAATTTGCCCCACCAGAATGTTGGTCCCCATCCCACCCCCAGGTCAGGTCTATTCCCCACCCTGTCTCCCTTCAGGGATCTATGGACTTTTCCACCAAGGTCCCTGTGTTCCTCAGTACTCCACAAGGACCTACCGTTCATTATGTCTGTCCGTCGCTTATCATTCCTCCCACTGGGTATTATCTCACTTCGATCACTACTAAAACCTGCTCAAATTATCATCTGAAAGACATCGGACTGTAGACTGAGATCATCCGCCTCACTGTGGACAAAACCTCACCTTTCATGTCATTTGCGAGCCGACTAATGGTTCATTCTGCTTTCACATCCGAGTTGTTAATGCACATAATGACCAGCAATGGTTCCTGCACAGATCCCTGTGGTACACCCACTGGCGAAGGCATTTCAAACACGAAGCAGTCTGTCCATCAATTGTGAATCCAATTTACCAACTTGCCTTGGAACCTAATGGCTCTTTACTTTTGGATCACCTTATTCAATTCCATGTAACAGCTGCACTGCCCTCATCAATACTTTTAGACACCATTCCAAAAAGCTCCACTGAATTTCTCAGACAGTATCTTCCTGTCCCAAATCCGTGAGGATTGAGCCGAGATGATCCTTACCTTTGTAAGTGTTGATTCATCCTCAGAATTGTTTCCAATAATTTCCCTCCGCCTGCTATCAGACTACCTGCTCTGTAATTACCTGGCCTATCCCTGCTGCCCTTCTTAAACAAAGGAACTACATTAGCTCTCCTCCAGTCATTCGGCACTTCACATGTGGCCAGAAAACTATTAAATATATCCACCAGGATCCCAGCAACCTCCTCCCTTATCTCCAAGAACAGCCTGGGATACATTTTATTGGGCACTGGGGATTTCTCCAGCTTTATGCCTATGAAAACATTTAATACCTCCTCCGTATTGATCTTAACATGTTCTCGAAACTCACCATCCCAATTAAACTCCCTGCCTCCTGTGTGAATACAGATGAAAATTATTCATTGAAGACCTCACCTACTTCCTATGGCTTCATGCACAGATAGTCTCATTGGTTTCTAACAGGCCTCACTGTTTCCTCAGTAATCCTCTTATTCTAAGCATACTGATAAAATACCTTGTGACTTTTCCTTAATAGTATCTGACAAGGATATTTTATGGTCATTGTGTGTCCCTCATTTCTAAGGATATCCTTGCAGTCCCTATACTTTTGAATGGCTTCGCCTGGTTTTATTGCACTGTGTTTTCTTTATCAAACTCACGATGTCGCTTGATCAGTATTCACTGGATTTGCTGCCTTTAGTATTCCCTCGTCAGGAACACACTGTCCCTGAATTCTCACTGTATAACTTTAACATACTCCCACTTTCCAAATATGGACAAACTGCAGATAGTCTTTCAAGGATATGTTGCCAAATCCTCTCTAATGAAAGAGATACCGATAGGAAACTCAGTTGTGAGGGGGACAGACAGGAGACTGTGTGGCTGCAGAAGAGACCCCGGGATGGTGTGCTGCCTCCTGGGAACCAGGTTCAAGGATGTCTCTGTGCGGTTACTGAACATTCTGAAGGGGAGTGTGAATGGCCAGAGGTCATTGTGCACATCGGCCCATATGACAGAGGTAGACAATGGGATGGGGTCCTGTGAAATGCGTATCAGGAGTTAAGTAAGAAGTTAAAAAGCAGGACCTCAAGGGGAGTGATCTCCAGATTGCTCCCAGTGCCACCTGCCCCAGTGAGGATATAAATAGAAAGATAGGCCAGATAAATGTGTGGCTGAGGAGCTGGGGGCGGGGGGCTGGGGTAAGGTTTGGATCATTGAGATCTCTTTTGAGGTAGAGGTGACCTATACAAAATGACGGGTTTGACTTGAACCAGAGGGACGCCAGTATCCCGGCGGGGAGATTTGTTAGTGTTATTCGGGGAGGTTTTAAAAATGTTTGGCAGGGACTCTCAATAAGGGAGGGTCTATCGACCAGTCAGCGGAAAAATGCATCAGCCATCGAGAATAAGTTTGCTATTCAGGATATCCAGGGACACAGTCAAGAGAGGGAAGAGACTTTTGGTTTAACATGCATTTATTTCAATGCACGAGGCCTGACTGGTAAGGAAGACGAGCTCAGAGCATGGATTTGCTCTGGGGACTGGGATATTATAACCATAACAGAAACATGGCTGAGAGAAGGGCAGGACTGGCAGCTCAGTGTTCCAGGATACAGAAGCTACAGTTATGTCAGAAGGACAAGTAAGTGAGGAGGGGGAGCTGCCCTTTTGATGAGGGCGGTCAGAACAACAGCGCATCGAGGGGATACTCTTTAAGAGTCATCAAATGAGGCCATATGTTGAGACATTAGAAACAAAAAGGGGGTGGGCACTCTGTTGTGACAGTGTTCAAGGTTCCCAAATAGCCAGCGGATACTGGAGGAGCAGATGTGTAGAGAGATTGCACGTACCTAATGAAATGATAATGCAGTATTGGTTGTAGATTTTAACTTCCCCTGGATGGACTGGGCCACCCACAGACTAAAAGGCCCGTACGGAGTGCAATTTGTCAAGTGTGTCCAAGAAGTTTTCTTAAATCAAGATGTAACTCGAACAAGGCCTAACTCTACTCAGGCGGGAGCAACACCGGACCTCCCCTCAGACAACGTGGTCAGGCAAGTGACTGAATAGTCATTCAGAGAGCACTTTGGGTCCAGTGACCACAACTGTCCTGGTTTTAACATAGTTATGGAAAAAGATCAAACAGGTCCACAGAATAAGGTGTGAAACTGGAGCAGGACCAACTTTGGGGCTATTTGGCAGAATCAAGGTGAGGTTGATTGGGTGAATTAAAAATCGCACAACAGCAGGTTTAAGTCCAACAAGTTTATTTCGAAGCACCAGCTTTCGAAGTGCAGGTGATCATCCTACAAGGTGAAAGGCTGAAACTAAATTTGTTTGGTATTACATTCCATGACACTGCAATCCTGTTGCTATAAATTCTGAGCCCTATGATTGTCCTCCACAACCACCTGATGAACACACAGCGCTCTGAAACCTCGTGCCTCCGAATAAACCTGCTAGACTGGAACCTGGTGTTGTGTGATTTTTAACATTGTCCACCCCAGTCCGACACTGGCTCCTCCACATTATAATTACAATCGATTGGGTGAGTCTGTTTGAAGGAAAAGGAATGACTGACAAATGGGAGGCTTTTAAAAGTGTGATCTCAAGAATCCAAGGCCAGTGTGTTTGAGTGAAGGGAAAATCTGGCAGGTTCAGAGATCCCTGGCTGATGAGAGATCTTGAGGCTGTGTTCAGGAAAAAGAAAGCAGCATACATTGATTTTAAGCTATTTGTATTTTTTCCGGTCTGGAAGATACAATCAATCTGTGGAGACCGTACAATCCTCTCAGGTCTGTGCAGCACTCCTGATTTGTAGAACTCACTCCAATGCCTGTGACTATCTGATTCACTTCCGAAAAGACTCACTGTATGTGTAACATCCTCCTGTGGCTATCTCCCACCCTGTCAATGCAAGCTGTTCCAGTCTCTCCATCTGTCCACTCATCTCCACAACCTTCTCCAACTGTTACACCCCTATCTGTGGAAACGTTACCCTCCCCGACAACCCTTCCCAATTTGACCAAACTGGAGGAGGTTACTAATGCTCCCTTATCCGTGAAACTGTCTCTAACCAAAATTACTGTCCTTTCCTCCTGGTAAAAATGCCCGACTCCACATTCTCTATATCTAAATCACCTGCAGAACTTTATTCTTTTTTTAACTATAAACATCTTCAGTCGTGACTGCCCTCCACATAGCTGTCTGTTCTTCTAATCTATAAAACCGTCTTGATTTCCATAATCTGCTCCATTCACCAAAACCACTGCTGTCTGTGTGAAACACCCATCCTACCAACATCCTTCTACCTGTAAACTGCTCCATCCCTTCCAATCTCCCCATCTCCATGAACACCTGTAGGCCCGACAGCTATCCACATTTATGTAACACCCTGTGGTTCTATGATCCTCGTTTCTGGTGAAAACACCTCCAGTCCTCACACTCCTTCCAGTCTGGGTCGTCTGCTCCGGATCAGAACATTGCTGTCGGTGTTAACCTCGACAATCCGAGCACACCTTCGTATTTGCGTCTCTTCATTCAGATCACATCCTTCCCAGCTTGCTGAGACCTCTTTGTGCCATTGTAACCCTCCCTATTTAGAACGTAGTACAGTACAACACAGCACAGGCCCTTCGGCCTTAATGTTGTGCTGACCTTTTATCCGACAGACCATACATTGTACTATCAGCCATTTGCCTATCTAAGAGTAGTTTAAATGTCCCTAATGTATTGGACCCTACTACCACTGCTGGCAGTGCAATGTACGCACCTGCTACACTATGTGTGAAGAACCCACCCTGACATCTCCTATAGACCTTCCTCTGATCACCGTCAATTTATGTCCCCTCGTTATTTCCATTTTTGCAATGGGAAAAGTATGTGGTTATCCTTTCTATCAAAGCCTCAAATCATCTCATTCACTTCCAATAAGTCATCTCTTGTCCCTTTTCATTCAAAAAGGTAAAGCCCTAATTCCCTCAACCTTTCTTCATAATATCTCCCCTCCAGTCCAGGCAGCATCCTTATAAATCTCCTCTACACCCTCTCTATAGCTTTTACATGTTTCTGATGATGAGGCAACCAGAATTGAACACAATATACCAAGTGTTGTATAACCAGATCTTGATAGAGCTGCAGCATAACCTCATGGCTCTTAAACTCAATCCCCCTGCTAATGAAAGCCAATACGCCATACGACTTCTGAATAAGGCTAACAACTTGAGTAGCAGCTTTGAGGGATCAATGGACGTGGACCCCAAGATTCTTCTGTTTCTCCACACTGTCAAAAATACCGCCTTTCTCCCTGTAAAGTTGTCCTTGGAATTCTTCAATCTTAAACCCACCCTATCTTGGGAACTTCCTACAATCCTGACAACACTCATACATTGAGAAACCTCTTAAAGTCCCGACAATCCTCCTTACCTCTGTAACCTCCTTTATTAGTATCTTCCCTCAAAATTACTGAAACCTCTTTTTGCCACAGCAATATTCCTGATATAAGCATAACTCTCCAGAATGGCTGTCCATGCTTCAGGTTCCCAGGACAGGAGACGTGAGATCCGATGTGAATCTATTTGCCCATTCCGTCGGTGTGCCTGATACTGACCTGGTGCTTTTGATAACTTCCCGATATATGTTACTGACCAGAGCTCACCTCATCGAAGCCTTTCTTTGGAAAGTTCTTTTTTTGTCGTTATTTTATAGCCAACGTTTCGGGAGAAGCAGGAATCGGGGAGTTTCCATTTTGAGGGAATGAAATCTTTATCACTGGAAATTGGGAACATTTCCAAAATGAAGACGGCAGTTCGGGGACAGGAGACATATTCCTGTTAGGGTGAACGCAAAGGCCAGTAGGTGTACTGAATGATGGATGAGGAGAGAAATTGAGGTTTTGAAAAAGTCTTGAAAAAGAAGTAAACGTATCTCAGGAGAGAGTGTGAATCCTTAGGAGAGTATAAAGGCAGTAGGAGTATACTAAAGCGGGAGATCAGGAGGGCGAAACGGGGACATGAGATAGCTTTGGCAAATAGGGTTAAGGAGAATCCAAAGGGGTTTTATAAAAATATAAAGGACAAATGGTAACTATGGAGAGAATAGGGCCCCTTGAAGATCATCAAGGCAGCCTGCATCTGGAGCTGCAGGAGATGGGGAGATATTAAACAAGTGTTTTACATCAGTATTTACTGTGGGGAGGATATGGAAGATACAGAATGTAGGGAAATAGATGGTGTCAACTTGCAAAATGTCCATATTACAGAGGAGGAGATCCTGGATGTTTTGAAATACATAGAGGTGTATAAATCCCCAGGATCTTATCAGGTCAAAGAGTTATACAGATGTACAATATGAATAATCATCCTTGGGTCCAACCCGTCCATGCCGACCAGATATCCCAACCCAATCTAGTCCCACCTGCCGGCACCGGGCTCATATCCCCCCCAAACCATTCCTATTCGTATATCCATCCAGATGCCTTTTAAATGTTGCAATTGTACCAGCCTCCACCATATCCTTTGGCAGCTCATTCCATACACGTACCACCCTCTGTGTGAAAACGTTGCCCCTTAGGTCTCTTTTATATCTTTTCCCCTCACGCTAAATCTATGCCCTCTCATTTTGTACTCCCCCGACACCAGGGAAAAGACTTTGCATATTTATCCTATCCATGCCCCTCAAAATTTTGTAAACCTCTATTAGGTCTCCCCTCAGTCTCCGATGCTCCAGGGAAAATAGCCCCAGCCTGTTCAGCCTCTCCCTGTAGCTCAAATCCTCCTGGCAACATCCTTGTAAATATTTTCCGAGCCCTTTCAAATTTCACAACATCTTTCCGATAAGAAGGAGACCAGAATTACAAGCAATATTCCAACAGTGGCCTAACCAATGTGCTGTACATCTCCAACATGACCTCCCAACTTCTGTACTCAATACGCTGAACACTAAAAGAAAGCATACCTAATGTCTTCTTCACTATCCTATCTACCTGCGACTCCACTTTTGAGGAGCTATGAACCTGCACTCCAAGGTCTCTTTGTTCAGCAACACTCCCTCGGACCTTACCAGGATCTGATCAGGTGTACCCTCGAACTCCGTGGCAAGCTAGGGAAGTGATTGCGGGGCCCCTTGTTGAAATATTTGTATCATCGATGTCCCAGATGAGATGCCAGAAGACTGGAGGTTGGCTAATGTGGTGCCACTATATAAACAAGATGGTAAGGAAAGCCAGTGAACTACAGACCGGTTCGCCTGACATTAGTGGTGGGCACGTTGAAGGAGGGAATCGTGATTTGTATGTATTTGGAAAGGCAGTGTCTAATTAGGGATAGTCAGCATTGCTTTGTGCGTAGAAACTCTTATCTCAAAAAATTGAATTAAGGTTTTTGAGAAATAACAAAAAGGATTGATGAGGGCGAAGCGGGCCATGTGAGCGTAATGGACTTCAGTAAGGTGTTTGCAAAGTTTCCACATGGGAAATTGGTGAGCAAGGTTAAATCTCATGGAATACAGGGAAAACCAGCCATTTGGATCCAGAACTGGTTCGAAGGTAGAAGACAGAGGGTGGTGATGGAGGGTTGTTTTTCAGACTGGAGGCCTGTGACGAGTGGAGTGCCACAAGGATCGGTGCTGGATCCACTATTTTTGTTATTTTATAAATGATTTGGATGTGAACATAGGAAGTGTATTTAGTAAGTTTGCAGCTGACACCAAAATTGGAGGTGTTGTGATAGCGAAGAATGTTACCTCAGATTACAACGGGATCTGTTCGGGTGGGTCAATGGGCTGAGGTGTGGCAGATGGAGTTTAATTTAGATAAATGTGACGTGCTGAATTTTGGGGAAGCAAATCCCAGCAAGACTTACACACTTAATGGTATGTTCCGAGGGAGTGTTGCTGAACAAAGAAACTTTAGAGTGCAGGTTTATAGCTCCTTGAAAGTGGAGTTGCAGGTAGATAGGATAGTGAAGAAGATGTTTGGTATGCTTGCGTTTACTGATCAGAGCATTGAGGAGAGGAGTTAGGAGGTCATGTTCTGGCTGTACAGGACATTGGATAAGTCACTTTTAGAATATTGCGTGCAATATTTGTCTTCTTCCTATCGGAAGGATGTTGTGTAAATTTAAAGGTTTCAGAAAAGATTTAGATGGATGTTGCCAGGATTGGAAGATTTGAGCTATAGGGAGAGGTTAAATGGGCTGGGGTATTTTAGACTGATGGGTGACCATACAGAAATTTATAAAATCATGAGAGGCATGGATAGGTTTAACAAAGAAGGGCTTTTCCCTGAGGTAGTGGAGTCCACATTTGAACAGCCTAGCTTCAGGGTGAGAGGGGAAAGATACAAAAGGCAGAGGGTGATGCATGTATGGAATGAACTGCGAGAGGAAGTGGTGGAGACGAGTACAATTATTGCATTTAAAAGGCATCTGGATGGGTATACGGACAGGAAGGGTTGAGGGGGTTTTGGGCCAAGTGTTGGCAAATAAGACAATATTATGTTAGGATATGTGGGTGGCGTGTACGAGTTGGACACCGTAGGCCCTGTTTCTGTGCTGTACATTTCTATGACTGTAAATGTTTTCCACTGTCCGTTACCAGCCATACACTTCACTGTTTCCCCTGTTTACCTTGTTCAGTTCCCCTCTCAAATACATGTCAATGGCTTTGGTTGTGATTGTAGGATGTGCTTTATGGTCACTTTAAAATTCATCATCTCTTTGAATTCCATTATACTACAATTTCCCAGATGATATCTCAGTGTGACATTACTCCTTCACTCAGCTTCATCACCCAATGGTCGATCTGAGACAGTCATCCCTGGCCATTTACACAATGTGTTGTTCAAAGAAACACTGACAAAAACATTCGGAGAGGAGTTCGGAGAATATCATTTTAGACAAAGATGGAAGTCTCTCAAAATTATCACAGTGCCTTTGTATTACACAGGAATTCATTGGAAAGTGTAACAGTGTTGAGCAATGAAATATTGTTAGGCAGCCTAACAACTGTTCTGCTTGTGTTTCTGACATGTATTACTCATAATCTGCATTCAGACTGATTTAGCTGCATCATCTGAGGCCAAATTCTTTCTCTGTAATGTCTTTGTTACCCATTACGGTCAGGGTTACCTATCCTGTATTCCCTGAGACCCCTCAAGGATGTGTACAATAGAATATTTATGTTCCACCTTTTGTTTCTCCTGTAACCACATCTTTTTGGTGACCGAATATTATTTAATCTGTGTCGTCACAAGTCTATTACCTTATTGCAGATGCTTCGTCCATTTCAAAGAAAGAATATTGAAACTAACTTTTTCCCAGAATTGCCTGTCACAGCCTAATTCACTGATGTACAGTTATAGTTGAACTCTGCCCCTTGTTATCCTTTCTGGTTGTCTTCAGCCACATTCCCATGCTGTTCCAATACTTCACCTTTTCTATTTGGATTTGGAAAGCTCCTTTCAACTGAACCTTGTCCCTGCATCCTCTCTGTCAGTTTAAAGTCCTGTCCATAAAGCTACCGACATGATTGGCCAGGACACAGCTCCAGCACGGTTGTTTTTAATTCACTCGTGAGATGTTGCTGTCTCTTTCTGGCCAGCATTTCATGTCCACCCCCGCGCTGCACTTGAGCTGAGTTGCTTGCCAGGTCATTTCAGGGGGCAGTGGAGAGTCAACCTCGTTGCTCTGCGTCTGGAGTCACATGTAGGCCAGACCTGCTGTCGATAACCGATTTCCTTCCTTAAAGGATATTAAGCAGTTAGATGGGTTTAGCTGACATCGGCATTAAATTCTGGATGAACAGTCTGGTGAGAATAACCTGAGGTCATCACCTGTCCCACTCGTAGTTCACCCATCACTGAGTCCTGATCCCCGTGCACCATGAATTGAAACCCTTTCACCATGACCATTGTTTGATCCTGACACATTCCTGCACTTTGATGATAGCACGCATTATCTCTCCGTGTGGTATCCCTCACTGTGTGGGTCTAATTGCTGCCTTTGTCAGCTTCTCTCACTCTTGCAGCTGGTCTGAGATCCTGAGCCAAAATAATCCTCTGATCAACAATAGCACAGACCAGGGACAGAGACTGGGATTTTTGTGATCTCTGCTGGACTCAGTGCTATTCTACATGAGTCATCCTCACTGCATCGTCTAATTTTCCATTCTGTCTATTTCTCTCTCATGCAGGTAATCAGGATGTTACGAAATCCTGTTTCCATCACCTCATTGAAGATGCTTGGTCAGTCAGAGAGAGATGGAGACCGAGGTCTGGAGCCTTCAGTAAATCCTGCAGCCGGTAAGATCACTCACAGTAAACAGCACATGGAGGGGTTTGTGGCCTTCTGTATTCAGACACGGAAGACAAGGCATAGATACACTGCTGGGCAAGGAACAGCAACATTCTAGGCTTCATTCCCACCATCTTGTAATGGTCCTGCTTTCACCTTTGCTGTACCGGTCCTCACTGAGACAGCAAAGAAGCCCCAAGCATCAATCCTGGCCCATGTTGTAGTAGTGATCTCTGTAATATCCTGCAGTCCCGATAATCCTTCCTCTGTTTGGAAGCTTCTCTCGTCCACACAATGCCCTCTGTTTCTGTCAGTTTCTCGAATCCCTAACACCCAATCCCTAAACTTCTCCAGTGGATACTAAATTCCTTCATCCCCGTAAACACCACAGTCCTGTCGGTCCCTGTAAGCCCCTCCTAACAACACCACTCTCTATGTCAATGTATTTGCCTTCAACCTCTCCATCCGTCCCTACCTGGGCAAACTTCTCCAGCTCCTACAACCCTTCCTTTTCTGTGAAAAAAATCGTAACTTCCTTATCGTTCTCCAAACCTTCAACCTTAATCTATACAAACTTTACCCTGTCTTCACCAACCTGCCTGACCACAGGAACTTCTTCCAATTTGTGCAACCCTCCCCATCTGTGTAACTGTCTCCAACGCAGTAACCTGGCATTCTCCATTGCCTTCCTATCTATGTAGCCTTCCTGAACCTAGAAGCTTTCTTATATCTGTAAACGTGTTCAGTCGCTATAACCTTCCATATCTCTGTAAGTACACACAATACTCTTCTCCCTGAAACACCACCTGTCTGTGCCTCACAGTCTGCCTGCCTCTCCCTATATCCATCCATATCCCTATCTCCAGAAGCTAATCCAGCTTCATCTATCCGTATAAATTCCTCCAATCCCCAAACCCCTTTGTCCCACTGACATTCTTCACCAGATGTAACTCTGTTTAACTCTAACATCCTCCAGCCCCTGTAAGCCTTCCTATCTCTGTAACCTGTACATCTGTTCAACCTCACACTACTGAGGAATGACTCCCTGCATTCGCCATAAGGCAGATGGAATGACAGAGAACAGATATGATGGAACTGTCATTCTGGAGATGTAAAAACAGAATGATAATCGCTGGGAAGGAAATATTGAAGGTTTGTTGGGATCGAGGCAGGCTAGGCAAAAAGCCAACAAGGAGTGAAGAAAGGATGAGGTTAATGCTTTACTGAAATTGCGACGTGGAACTGAAATCCAAAATTTGGAGGCTATTGGATGGAGCTGGGTATAAACAAGCAGCAACAATCATTGGCCGGAATTCTTTTATAGGGACCAACTAGCGGTGGGAATGCAAATGTGGTTACAGTCAGAACACTGAATATACTTACATCAAGGGTTGTACAGTAACTATGTGTGACAGTGGTCACCATCCCCACTAGATAACTAATAAGTGTCAGTGCTGTATTAGATAGCATCCTGGATTGTGTACTAGATGGTTTACGATAACATCATTGAACAGGCAGAGAATAGAGGGATATGGACCATGTCGGGTCAGATGGCATGTCTTGAGAATATCATCATGGTCGGCACAGCCATGGTGGGCCGAAGGGCCTATTGCTGTGCTGTACTTTCTAATTTCCTACTTCCCAGCATCTACTCGATCAAAGCTCTTCCGAATCTTGAATCTTATATTCAATTTTTGTCTCATGTTTTCTAAACATCATTTGGGTTCAAACTCAGTCTAATCCGCCCCTTATCGGAAAATTCATCCATTTCCAGGATCAGCCAAGCGACCCTTCTCTGACCTGCCTCCAATAGAAGAATATCATTCCTTCGGGCACTCACACTGTTCATAGTATTCTGGGTGTGGTCTGACTCGTATCTTGCATAGTTTTAATAAGACCTTCCTATTTTTAGACTCCATTCCCTTTCTAATAAGTGGCAGCATTTGATTTGCCTTCTCTATGACCTGCTGACCCTGTAAGTTACCTTTTTCAGATTGATAAACAAGAACTCGCACAACCCTTTCTGCTGTCAGACTGAAACCAAACAGTGTTTGCCTGACAGTAAGTGAGGAGCATGCTGAAATTAGAGAGAAAGGACATTTCAATAAAAAAATAACTGGACCCTTAGAAACACATTTTATGAAGGAGAATCTGTTTTTGAGCCTGTTGGATTTTATTTGTTGGTGTGAATATGAATGGCAGAATAGATAAGGGTGTGGTGGGTGGTGGTATGGGGGAAATGTACAATTTGAATTTTCAGAAGCCTTTATGCAAGTTTCAGTCAAGGCTTAAGAATAACTAGGAAGAGAATAGGGCCCCTTCAATATCAATAAGGTCGCCTATGTGTTGAACCAGAAGAGATGAGTGAGATCGTAAACAAAATAAATCTTGCCTGAATTTACTATGTAGAAAGACATGGAGGATCGGGAGCTTGGGGAAATAAATAGTGATGTCTTGGAAAGAATCCTCAACAGAGAAGAGAAAGTGCTGGAATCTTAAAACAAATAAAGATAGATCAATCCTCAGTAGCTCATTAGGTTTATCCTCGAATATTATGGGAAGTTAGGGAAGAGATTGCGGTGTCTCTAACAGAGATATTTATATTATCAACAGACACAGTGAGTTACCGGAAGACTGGAGGATGGCTAATGCTGTTCCATCACTTAAGGGCTGCAGGGAAAAGCCAGGAGTGAGCCCAATCATGGGGAAGTTGTTGGTGGAGATTCTGAGGGAAAGGAGCTACGAATATTTAAAAGGCAAGGGCTGATTAGAGATGGTCAGCATGGATTTCTGAGTGGGAAACCGTATTTCACAAACTGGATTGACTCTTCGAGGAGGTGGCCAAGAGATAGATGAAGGCAGAGAGTCAACGTTGTCCACATGGACTTCAGCAAAGCATTTGACAAGGTTCCAACGTGTAGAACATCTAGTCAAGAGGAAGAAGAAAGCTTACATAAGGTTGAGGACGAAAGGATCGTTAGACATCTATAGGGTTATATGGGGGCGGCACAATGCCTGAGTGGTTAGCACGGCTGCCTTATAGCACCCGGGACCCGATTTCAATTCCAGCCCCAGGCGACTGTCCGTGTGGAGTTTGTACATTCTCCCCGTGTCTGCATGGGGTTCCCCCAGGTGCTCCAGTTTCCACCCACAGCCCAAATCAGCCATACTAAATTACCCATAGTGTTCAGGGATGTGTAGTATTGACACGTTAGTTAAGGTACATGGAGAGACATAGGGTGGGGGAATGGTTTTGGGTGGGATGTTCATCAGAGAGTCAGTATAGAGTTGTTGGGCCAAATGGCCTGTTTCCACAATCTGGGGACTCTGAAGGTAGCCAGGAAGGAACTGAAGAATGGACTTAGGACTGCCCGAAGGGGGCATGAAAAAGCTTTGTTGGGAAGGATTAAGGAAAACCGTAAGGCATTCTCCACTTATGTGAGGAACAAGAGGATGGCCAGAGTGAGGGTAGGGCCGGTCAGCGATAGTGGAGGGAACTTGGGCCTGGAGCTACAGGAGGTAGTGGAGGTCCTTAATGCATACTGTACTTCAGGATTCACTACTGAGAGGGACCTTGTCATTTGTGAGGACAGCATGAAAAGGACTGATATATGTGAACAGGTTGATGTTAAGAAGGAGGATGTGTTGTATATTTTCTAAACATAAGGATAGGTATATACCAGATAGGATGTACCCAAAGTTACTGCAGAAATCAAGGGGAGGGATTGCTGTGCCCTTGGCGATGAGTTTTGCATCCTCACTGTCCACCACAGTCGTACCAAATGATTGGAGGGTGTCAAATGTTATTCCCTTGTTCAAGAAAGGGAATGGGGATAATCCTGGTAATTACAAACCTCATGTTCTTATGTCTGTGGTGTGCAGATTATTGGAGAGGACTATGAGAGACAGGATTTATGACTCCGTGGAAAACCATTGTTTGATTAGAGATAGTCAGCATGGCTTTGGTAGGGCCAGATCGTGTCTCACAAATCTTATTTAATCCTTTGAGAATGTGATAAAACACATTTATGGCTCATTCAGAAAGTACAGAGGCATGGGATACAGGAAAACTGTCTGCCTGGATACAGAATTCCTGTCTCATAGAAGACAGAGAGGGATGATAGATGGGAAGCATTCAGCCTGGAGCTCGGTGACCAGTGGTATTCTGCAGGGACCGGTTCCAGGACCTCTGCTTTTTGTGATTTATTTTTAAAAAAATAACTTGGATGTGGGTTTGAAAGAGTTGGTTAGTAATTATGCCAATGACATGGAGGTTGGTGGAGTGGTGGATAGTGTGGAGGTCTGTTGTTGGTTGCAGCAGGATATTGACAGGATGCAGAGCTGGACTGAGAAGTGGTAGATGGAGTTCAAACTTCAACCCCTCAAAGTTGCCACCTAAGCTTACAGGGTTGTTAAGAAGGAATATGTTGTGTTGGCTTTCATTAGCTGGTGGATTGAGTGTTAAAGATGTGAGGTTATGCTGCAGATCGATAGAGCCCTGGTTAGACCCCACTTGGAATATTGTGTTCAGTTCTGGTCCCCTCGTTACAGGAAGGCAGTGGAAGCTTTAGGGAGGGTAAATTGGAGATTTACCAGGATGATGCCTGTGCTGGAGGGCATGTCTTATGAAGAAAGTTTGAGGGAGGTAAGACTTTTCTCATTGCAGTGAAGAAGGGTGAGCGGCGACTTGGTAGAGGTGAACAACATGATGTGAGGCAGAGAGAGAGTGGATAGTGAGACACTTCTTTATACCATAGCATAAATGGCTATTATGAGCAGGCATAATTTTAAGGTGATTGGTGGATGGTTAAGGAGAGATAGGCTCTTTACAAAAAAGCTGTTAGGTGGGTGGAATGCACTGCCAGCAGCGGTAGGAGAGTCAGATACATTCGGGACATGTAATACACTCTTGGATAGACACATGGATGGCAGGAAAATGAAGGGTTTGTAGGTTAGTTTGATCTTACGGCAGAATAAAAGTTGGCATGGCATCATGGCTTAGGGGTCTTGTGCTGTACTGTTCTGTGTTCTACTTTCCGTATGGTAAACTGAGTAATAAGCTCATATCAATGTAAAAGGATATGGCATTCAGGAAGAGCTAGTCAACTAGATACAAAATTGGCTTGATGGTAGGAGGCAGAAGGCGGTGGCAGACATGTTGTTTTTCTGACTGGAGATATGGGACCAGCGGTGCAGTGGCTGCAGAGTTGTTGTAATTTGGATAAATGGTTTGGATAGGAGTATTGGTTTCCTGGTAAGTTTTTTTGGGTGGTAATGAAATTGGTGGTAAAGTGGACAGTGAAGGAGGTTATCTTATTCAACAGGATGAATAGTACTGCTGGGATAGTGGGTGAAGAATAGCCGATGGAGTTTAATTGGATAAATGTGAAGTGTTCCATTTTGGTGAAACAAACCAGGGTGGGACTTGTACAGTTAATGCTCGGACCCTGGGTAGTGTTGTCAGTCAGAGACCCAGGGATGCAGGTACACAGTTCTTTGAAAGTGGTGTCACAGGTAGACAGGCTGGTGAAGCAGGCCTTTGGGGTGGTTACCTTGACTGGGTAGAGCATTGAGAGTAGGAGTTGGGATGTCATGTTGTGGCTGTACAAGACATCGGTGAGGCCACTATAAAAGCATTGTTGATCAGTCTGAAGAACTCCTCTCGTTCACATACCTCCTTGACGGAAGGACATCTGACATTTTAACCTGGTCTGGCTGACATGTGCATTCAGGCCACAGCAATATGACTGCCTCTTAACTGCCCTCTGGACAATTACCTGTGGGGCAAAGAATTCTTGTCTAATCAATGACACCCTCATCCCATGAATAAATAAATAAAAATGTATATGCTCCTCACTACCTCTGCCAACACCTCCAGCTGCAGCAATCCATACTGGCTTTGTAACACCGTTCAGGCCCTGACCACTCTCTGTAACACTCTCACCAACTTCAGCAACTTCATTTCTCCCTGTTCCTGTAGTGTCATTAGCTCCTGACAATGATTCCCCTTCCCACTCCTCTCCTCATGTTAGCAGCCCCTTTGCAATACCTTTAACACTTACTGGTTAAACTCTCTCTGATTTCAGGATTTTAAGCACTTTGTAGTGATCTTGTAAGCCTCATAAACTAATATTGTCCTGAGTGAGGGACTGGTGGGAATTTCTTGCTGAGGATTTTCTGTTTCAATAGGATGTCCTTTTGTTGAGTGTTTTTTACACTGTTCCTTCAAATGTTTTCCACTGTTAATGTACAGGTAAATATTTCAGTCTGTTTAGCCTGTTTACCTTGGTCAGTTCTCCTCTCAAACTCATGTAATTGGTTGTTTTTGTTTCTAATTGTATCTTGTCCTATTTGTGATTCACTTTTAAACTTTATATTTCTTTAAACTGCATTTTCTCACAATTTCCCAGAGGATCTCTCCAGGTAACATTACTCATTCACTAAGTTTCATGACACAACGGTCGCTCTGAGATAGTTACGTCCCTAGCCAGTTGCACAATGTATTATTCAAAGAAACACTGAAAAAAATTCTACAATCTCCTCTTCGAATATCACTCTTGTCAGTGTGATTGTCAAGATTATATGAATATTGAAGTTGCACTGAATTATCACAATGCTCTTATTAAAAATTCCAATGATTCCTTCTCAATGCAGTGATAAGCAATGCAATGCTGTTCGGTGGCTAAAACTGTTCTGATACTTGTGGCCTTGGCAAGTAGCAGCCAGAATTACATTCAGACTGACTCTACTTCATGATCTGAGACCAAATGCTTTCTCTGTAATACCTTTGTTATCCATTATTGTTCGTGCTGCCCATTTTGACTGAGTTTCCGCAAGCTTGTGAACCATTGAATATTTATGTTACAACTTTTGTTCGCCCTATAACCACGTGTCCCTGGTGTCTAAATCTCTGTGTCACAAATCAGTCTATCTTATCGTAGACAATTTGTCCATTCCAATAAAAAAACATAATTTACTCTTTCCCAAAATCTCCTGTCACAAATCGATTCACATGATGTACAGATTTAGTTCAACTTTGTCACTTCCTGTTCCTTTCTGCTTGTCTTCAGCCACATCCCCGTGCTGTTCCAATGCGTCACCTTTTCTCTTTGGATTTGGAAAGCTCCTTTCATCTGAACCCTGTCCCTGCATAATCTCTGTCAGTTTAAAGCCCTGTCCATAAACATACTGACATGATTGGCCAGGACACTGCTTCCTGCATGGTTCCAGTGGGACCATCCGAATGGATTTTTTTTAAAAATTCTGGTATGCGATGTGGGTGTCTCTGGCTGACTAGCCTTTCTTGCCCAGCCCGAGCTGCACTAAAGCTGATTAACTTGCTTGTCCATTTCAGAGGGTAATTAAGAGGCAAACACTTTGCTGTGGGTACGCCGTGCAGTCTATGGGAGGATGGGCAGATGTCCATCTCTAAAGGAGAAGTGTTTGAATTTATTGTATATCAGTAATGCTATGTATTGATTGTCAATTACTATTTTAAAAATAATTTATTTCAAATTCCACCATTTCAGCTGGTGAGGTTCAAACCTGCCTCCCCTGAACATTAGCTGAGATTTTGGATACATGCTCTAACAATAATGCCACTAGGCCATCACTTCGCCTACTTACAGATTGGTTATTCCTGACCAGTTACACCATCATGAAGCAGAACCCCTTCTTCCCGCACAATTGTTTGATTCTGAAGCGTTCTGACATGATTGTCTGATCCTGATACCTTCCTGCACTCTGGTGAGATCACTCAGTATCTCTCCATGTGGTATTCCTCATTGTGGGGGTCCAATTTCTGCCTCTGTCAGTGTCTCTCACTCTTACAGCTACTCCAGATCGTGAGCCAACGGTATTCTCCAGTCCAGAGAGACACAACATCACAGGCCAGGAATGGAGACTGGAATTTTCCAGATCTCTGTGGGACACAGTGCCATTCTCCACGTGTAATCCTCACTACATCAATCTAATTTCCCATCCTGCCTATTTCTCTGTCTCCTGCATGTAATCAGGAAAAATAGACTTCCCAACTACTGGGTATCTCGTCCATCGCCATATTGAAGATGGTTGGTCAGCCAGAGAGACAAAGGGCAGGAAGATCTGGAGCCTTCAATAAATCCTGCAGTGAGGTATGATCACTCACAATGCACAGAGCAGAGAGCAATAAGAGGGCTCCAAACATCGGCTAACAAGACATCACTTAGATACAGTTCTGGAGGGGGAGCACAGTACGGACACACCTCAGGACAATCACCACCACTACTGTAAATTTTGTTGTACTGATACAGCATCGGAGTGTCACAGTTATCCATCCAGGCTGTGATGTCTTAGTGAACATCAGTGTAAAGGAGGGGAAAGCAGGCTTCCCATGTGTGTGTGTGGGAATGCTGCCTGGAATCTTTCTTTTCTGTGTTCCTCCTCCAAAACTGTGCATATACCATGTCTCGTGGACCAGTGTCTTCAATAATTTTTAACTCATATAACAGTTCCTGTTCCTGTAACCTCCTCCCTTCCCGATAGTCCCTCCACATATTTGAAATATACTGCATTCTAGACTACCATTTCCATCGCTGTAACTTACTTCAGTGCCTACAACATGCCTTATCTCAGTAGTCTCCTCCTCCAATAACTGGAGAAAGAGGTATTCAGAACAGAAACGGTTCCTTCGATTCAATCAGTCCACGCTGACCACGGTTCCTGAACGAGTCGCATTTGCCTGCGTTTGGTCCCTATCCCATCAAACCTTCTCCACTCCATGGACCTGCCCAAATGTCTTTCCCATGATGTAATTGTACTTTTCTCTACCACTTCAGCGGCAGCTCATTCAATATGTGCACCATTCTCTGTGTGGAAATGGGCTCCTCTGGTCGCTTTTAAGTATTTCCTCTCCCACCTCATATTTTTGCCCTCTAGTTATGGATTCCCCTACACTGGGGTAGAGACCTTCACTATTCACCCTACGTATACCCCTCATGTTTTTATAATCCTTTATAAGATCGCCCCTCAGCCACCTACACCCAATGGAAATACGAAGGATAATGATACAAATATCTCTGCCACGGTCCCCACTGCAACTTTGCCACAATGTTCTGGGATACACTTGTTCAGGACCTAGGGCTTTCTCTACCTTTGTGTGCTAAGACCTCCAGCACCACCTCTTCTGTAATGGGGGCGCTTTTCAAGACATCACTATTTATTTCCTTTTATTTCCTAGTCTTCGTCAACAGTACGTTCTGACATGAAAAATTGATTTCGGGTCGCGCCCATTTCCTGTGGTTCCAGGCATGGATGGCCTTATTGATCTTTGAGGGGCCCGATTGTCTCTCTAGTAGCTTTTTTGTACTTGTATGCTGTAGAATCTCTTTGGATTCTCCTTAACTTTATCTGCCAAATCTATCTCATTCCACCCATGTTGTTTTCCAGCTTATCCAGCCTCTCTGTTTCTGTCAAACGCTCCAGTATCAGTAACATCTTCGTCAATCTTTGCTGCATTTACAGTTTCAGAATATGCTTCCTAAAGCAGGAGGATCGGAATTCTACACAGTTCTGCAACTGGTGTCCCAGCAATGTCTTGTACAGCCGTATCATGATGCACCAACTCAGGTACTCAATGCACTGACTCATGAGGGCAAGTGTGCCGAATCCGCTTTCCCGCCCTGTCCACCTGCGATGCCACTTCCAAGGAACAATGTAACTGCACCCCTTGGTCTCTCTCTGTTAGACAACACTGTCCAGATACCAACCATTAACTGTGTTAGTCCTCCCTGGTTTATCTTAACAAAACCCAACACCCGAATTCAACTCCTATCTTTCATTTCTTGACCCACTGACTCAGTTGATTAAGATCACCTTTCATAACTGTATTCACTGCCAACTATAACATGTATTTTACTATCCATAAGCTTACAAAGAATAATTCATATATTTTCGTTTATGTCAATAATACACGTGTGGATCCTGCACCGATCCTTATGGCACACCGCTGGTCAAAGGCCCCCAGTCTGCATAACAACCCTCTCCCACCATCCTCTGTCTCCTACTGTTAAGCCCATTTTGTGTTTGTTTGTCTTGTTCTCTCTGACCCCATGTGATCTAACCTTACTAACCAGTGCACCACGCTAAACCCTGTCAAAGGCCTTGCTGAAGTCAGGATAGACAACGTCTACTGCTCTGCCTGAATCCATCTCCTTGGTTACCTCATCAACAAACTCTATCAAGTTTGAGAGACAGTACTTTGTATGCACAAAGCGGTGCTGACTATCCCTTGTCAATCGTTGCCTTTCTAAATGCATGTAACTCCTGTCCCGCTAAATCGCTTCCAACAGCATTGGCACCAAAGACATCAAGCAAATTGGTGTTTATGTCCCTGGCTTTCCCTCGCAGCCTTTCTTAGATGCTGGCACAACATTAGCCACCCTCCAGGCTCCCAGCTCACCACCCGTGGCTGTCTGTGATAGAAATATCATTGTAAGTTTCTTCCCTAACTTACCCCAATGTCCGGGGTTATACTTGATTAGTTACCAGGGAGTTGTCTAATTTTTATGCGTTTTAAACCTTCAGCACCTCCTGTTCTCCAATGTGGTCTCTTTTGAAAACATCATTGTTTATGTCCCTGCTTCCCCAGTGTTTTTTTTTTCCACAGTAGGTTCTGACTTGAAATTTTTGTTTCGGATCTCAGCCATTTCCTGTGGGTTCACACACGGATGGCATCATTGATCTTTAAGGGGTCACATTCTGACCCGAGTTAATCTTCTGTTGTTAATATACTTGTCGAATCGCTTTGGATTTTCCTGAACCTTATCTGCCAAAGCTCTGTCAGTTCCTCTTTAGGCCCTCATGGTGTCCCTCTTAAGAGTATTACTACACCCACAATGTTCTTCAAGGGATTGACTTAATCCAGCTGGCTATATAGGACATGTGTCCCCTTTTGTCTTGACCATAGCCTCAATATCCCAAGTCATCCAGTGTTTCCCACTTGTGTCAGCATTGTCTTTCACACTGACAGGAATATGCTGCCCCTGAAATATTAATTTATCTCTCTTTTTAAAGAATCCCACTTGACCGACGTCCTTTTACTTGCAAATAGACTCCATGAATCAACTTTTGGACAGTCTTGCCGAATACCTTCTGGACTGGGGCAAGGCCAGTTTTGATCTTTAACTTGTGGACCAGGCCTGTCCTTTTCCATCGCTATTTTCAAACTAATAGAATTGTGGTGACTTTGCCAAAGTTCCCCCCCCCCCCCCCCCCCCCCCCCACAAACATTTCAGCCACTATCTCTCCCTTGTTTCCCGAAGGGAAGTCAGGTTTCATCCCTTTCTCCAGTCGGACCAGTTACATACTGACTGAGACAGTTTTCTTGAACACACTGAACAAATTCCTCCCATCCAAGCTGTGAACATTATGGCAGTTCAAGTCTAGGTTTAGAAAGTTAAGATCCACGACCATTACAACCCGATCATTCTTACAGATATCTGAGATCTCCGACGTATTTGCTGCTCAATTTCCCGCTGACTACTGCGGGCCTGTAGTATCGTCATATCAAACTGGTCATCCAACCATACTTCTCAGTTCTACTAATACAGCTTCACTGGCCGATCCCCAGGAATATCCTCTCTTAGCGCTGCAGTGACGTTTTAACTGAACAACAACACCAATCCCTCTCCTCTCTTTCCTCCCCTTCTATCCTTCCTGTAGCATCTGTCCTGGGAACATTGAGCTGCCTGTCCTGCCCCTCCCTCAGCTGTGTTTCTGTAATTCCTGTGATATTCCTGTCCAATGCTCCCATCCATGCCATGCGTTCATCTGTATAACCTGTTCGGCCTTTTACTTCAAAGTAAATGCAGCTTAATTGATGCATTTTCCCTCATTGCCTGTTGTGCTCTTGTCTGGCTCATCGATTGAAATGACTCTCTTGAAATGCTATCGCAGCCTCAACCTTCAGACTGCAGCCTGAGACCACCCCCCTCACTGTGGATGACACCCTCACCTTTCATGTCATCTGCAAACCTACTAATGATACCTTCTGCTTTCACATCCAGCTCATTAATGTACACCATAAACAGCGATGGTTCCTGCACTAATCCCTGTGGTGCACCCACTGGGCAAAGGCTTTCAATCACAAAGCCAATCCTCCACCAATTTTGGATCCAATTTGCCAACTTGCCTTTGATGCAATGGTCTCTTCCCTTTTGGACCAGCCTTCCACGTGGAACCTTGTCAAAGGCCTCAATGAATTCCATGTAAACCACAACATCTGCACTGCCCTCATCAATATCTTCAATCGTTATTTCAAAGAAATTTCATCTGATTTCATCAGATATTATCGTCCTCTTCCAAACCCACGCTGACTATCACTAATCGATCTCTGCCTTTCCAGTTATTGATTCAACCTGTCCCTCAGAATTTTTCCCAGTTTCCCTCCCCCTGCTGTCAGACTATCTGCTCTGAAATTAGCTGTCCCATGAATGAAGATTCCTGAAGAAGGGCTTATATCCTAAACGTCGATTATCCTGCTCCTTGGATGATGCCTGACCTGCTGCGCTTTTCCAGCAACACATTTTCAGCTCTGATCTCCATCATCTGCAGTCCTCACTTTCTCCTTGTGTGAATATTAACTTAGCCCAGCCCAGTCCAACACCGGCACGTCCAAATCATGACTAAAGTCGATTGGGTCAGTCTGTTTGAATGAAAAGGAATGACTGGCAAATGGAAGGCTTTTAAAAGTGTGATCTCAAGAATCCAGTATGTCCCTGTTAGGGTGAAGGGAATTGCTAGCAGGTTTAGGAATCCCTGGCCGATGAGAGGTGTCGTCGCTCTGTTCAGGGAAAAGAGGAAGGCACACATCTTCTTTAATGTTTCCGTATCAATGTAACCTCTTACAGTCCTAAAGACATGATCAATCTGGGGAGACCCAAAAGGCCTCTCAGTCCCTATAGCACTCCCAACCTGTGGAACCCACCCCAAATCATGTGGCTTTCAGTTCCTCTAAGACTCACTATCTGTGTAACATCCTCCCATCACTAGCACCCCACTATTAATGTAATCTGCTCCAGTCTCTCCACCCACTACTCATCTCTATAACCATCTCCAACACTTACACCTCTACCTGTGTAAACGTCACCCTCCCCTACAACCCTTCCCACTTCGACCATTTGGAAGAGGTTACTAATGCTCCCTTATCTGTGAAACTGTTACCAACCAAAATTACTGCCCTTCTGGAAAATCTGTCAGACACCGCACCCTCCGTATCTAACTAACCTGCAAAATCTAAAACTTCCTGTATCTATAAACATCATCCATGACTACCCTCCATATCTCTGTTTGGTCCTCCAATCTATACAATCCACTTTCTATCTAAACTTCTCCATTCACCTAAAACACTCCTGTCTGTGTAAACCAGTCCATCCTACCAACATCCATACCTGTGTAAACTGCTCCATCCCTCCCAAACTCCCCATCTCCATGAACTCCTGTAGTCCCTACATCTCTCCACATTTCTGTAACACCCCGTGGCTCTATGGTCCTCATTCCCTGTGAAACACCTCCAGTCCCCACAACCCTCCCAGTCTGGGTCGTCTGTTCCAGATCAAGCCATTGGTGTTTCTGTTACATCTGACACTCCGAGCAAACCTTCCTAATTGTATCAATCCATTCTGATCCCATCCTCTCCAAACATCCTGCCATTGTGACCCTCCCTAATTAGAACACAGAACAGTACAGGCCCTTCGGCCCTTGATAATGTGCCGATTTTTTAACCTACCCTAAGATCAAACCAACCTGCAGACCATTCAAAGAAGAAAAGAACAAAGAAAATTCCAGCACAGGAACAGGCCCTTCGGTCCTCCACGCCTGTGCCGATCCAGATCCTCTGTCTAAACCTGGTGCTTATTTTCTAAGGATTTGTATCCTTTTGCTCCCTGCCCATTCATGCAGCTGTCTCAATACATCTTAAATTACGTTATCATTCCCGCCTCTACCACCTCCGCTGGCAACGCATTCCAGGCCCCACCATCCTCTGCATAAAAACCGTGCCACGTTTATCTGCCCTAAACCTTTCCCCTCTCACTTCGAGTTTGTGACCCCCAGTAACTGCGTTCCGCAATCTGGGGAAAAAATCTTCTTGCTATCCACCCTGTCTACACATCCCATGAATTTGTAGACATCAATCAGGTCTCCAGTCAACCTTTGTCTTTCCAATAAAATTAATCCGAATCTATTTAACCTCTCTTTATAGCTAGCCCCTTCCATACCAGACAACATCTGGGTGAACTTCCTCTGCACCCCTTCCAAAGCGTCCACATCCTTTTGGTAATGTGGTGATCAGTACTGTATGTAACATTCCAAATGAGGCCGAACCAAAATCCAATACAACCTTAACATGACCTGCCAACTCTTTTACTCCATAGCCTGTCCAATGAAGGAAAGCATGCTGTATGCCGCCTTAACCACTTTGCTGACCTGCCTTGTCACCTTCAGGAACAAAGTGCCTGATTATCCAAATCTCTCTGTCCCTCAATTTTCCCCAGTTTGCTAATGCATTGGATATTCTGAAACGCATTACCTCGCATTTGCCCGAATTGAACTCCCCATCTGCCATTTTTCTGCCCATCTCTCCAATCGATCGTTATACTGCTGTATTCTCTGACTGTCCCCATCACTATCTACTACTCCATCAATCTAAGTGTCATCTGAAAACTTGCTAATCAGGCAACTGATACCTTCTCCAAATCATTTATGTATATCACAAACAACAGTGGACCCAGCACGGATCCCCGTGGAACACCACAGGGAACAGGTCTCCATTTTGAGAAATTCATTTTACTATAATCCATGTTCGTTTCTAAAAATTAATTAAATGTCCCTAATGTAACTCTCTCTACCATCAACGCTGGCAGTACATTCCACATACCCACCACTCTCTGTGTAAAATAACTACCGCTGACATCTCCCATAAACCTTCCACCAATTACCTTAAATTATGCCCCCTCGTAATAGCCATTTTCACAATGGGAAAATTCTCGGGTCATCCACTCTATGTTAGCCTCTCATCATCTCGTACCCATCTATCAAGTCAGCTCTCATCCGTCTTCATTCCAATGAGAAACGCCCTGGCTTCTCCAACATTTCTTCATTAGACCTGCCCTCCAATCCAGAAATCATCCTGATAAATCTCTCCTTCCACATCTTTCCTATAATGAGGTGACCAGAACATAACACAATATTCCCAGTGTGGACTAACCAGGGCTGTATGGAGCTGCAGCATAACGTCAACGGTCTTCAACTCAATCCCCTTGCTAATGAAAGCTAACATATTACACGCCTTCGTACCACCTCTATCAACTTGGCTGGCATCTTTGAAGGATCTATGAACGTGGACCCAAAGATTCTTCTGTTACTCCACACTACCAATAATCCTGCCTTTAACCCAGTAGAGGTTTTCTGCAGAATCTTTCAATCTTGAACCCTCCTTATTTTGGTACCTTCCTCCAGTCCCCACAAAATGCATAAACTGTGAAACGTCTCCCAGTCCCTACAATTCTCCTTAGCTCTGTAACCTCCTTTATTGGCGTGAATACTGAAAATTACCGAAGCCAATTTTAGCAACTTCAATGTTAGTAATAACTGCAAAATCCTCCTGTCCTGATATCCTTCCCTAACTCTGTAAACACCACCATCCTCCAGTGCCCTTCTGGGGAACATTGCATAGGAAGGAAGAGTTGTCGAGTCTGGGCCATGTTACGGAGGTAGGAAGGCCTGCAGATCATGGAGGATGGTTCAAATATAGGAAGGGACGGGGATCCTGCCGGAGGTTAGAGGGAGCAGGATTCATATAACCTGCAGGATGGGACCGAGAATGGGTGTGGGACATGAAGGTTTTTTTAGTGTGAATGGCTGATTTATTTTTGATTAGACGATTGGGCCGATCTTGATGAATAATTTTGGAGATGTTTACCAGAATGTCTGTGCACAACTTCAGATTTCCAGGCTGGGAGATGTGAGTTCAGATGTGAATGTATTTGCCCATCTGTCTGTGTGCCTGACAGTGACCTGGTGCTGCTCTGGGAGAAAGCGCTCACCATGCAGGCAGTGATCTCTAGATCTACAGGACTGATCAGAGCTCACCTCATCGAAGCCTTCGTTGAGAATGTTATTTATTTTTTCATTATTTTCAAGTGACAGTTTTGTGAGATGCAGGAATTGGGGAGTTTGCATTTTGAGGGAATGAAACCTTTATCATTGGAAGATGGGAAGCCTTCAAAAATGAGATAACGTCTTTCCAGAGACAGTATACAGTATTCCTGTTAGGGTGGAAGGAAATGCTGGTGGGTGGAGGGAATGCTGGATGATTAGAGAACGAATGTTTTGGTTGGGAAAGAGAAGGAAGCATTTGTCAGGTATAGACACTAGAATCCTCAGAATATAAATCACAGAGGAGTATAGTTAGAGGGAAATCAGGAGGGTAAAAAGGGGACACAAGATAGCTTGTGCAAATAGGGTTAAGGAGAAGCCAAAGGCTTTTTATAAATACATAAAGGACAACAGGGTAAGTAGGGAGAAAATAGGGCCCCCAACGTTTAGCAAGGCAGCCTTTGTGTGCAGCTGCAGGAGTAGGGGCGATAGTAAACGACTGTTTCACATCAGTGTTTACAGTCGCGAAGGAAATGGAAGATATAGAATGTGGGGAAATAGATGGTGACATCTTCTAAAACGTCCATATTAAAAAAGAGGATTTACTGGATGTCTTGAAACGCATAAAAGCAGGTAAATACCCAAGACTGATGGGCCCCTTGTTGATAACTTTGTATCATCGATCATCACAGGTGAAGTGCTGGAAGTTTGGAGGTTGGCTAACGTGGTGCCAACCATTTAAGACAGTTGGTAAGGGAAAGCTAGGGAACTATAGACGAGTGAGCCTGACATCAGTATTGGGTAAATTGTTGAAGGGAATCCTGCGAGATAAGATTTACATGTATTCAAAAAGGCAAGGAATAACTTGGGATAGTCAGCATGGCTTTGTATGTGGGAAATCACGTCTCAAGAAATTGATTGCGTTTTTTGAAGAAGTAGCAAAAAGGATTGATGCGGGCAGATCATTGGATGTATCTGCACGGACTTCAGTGAAGTATTGAAAAGGTTCCACATGGAAGATTGGTCAGCAAGGTTAGATCTCATGGAATATAGGGAGACCTAGCCATTTAGATTAAGAACTGGCTCAAAGATAGAAGACACAAGTTGGTTGAGGAGGGTTGTTTTTCACACTGGAGGCCGATGGTGTGCCACAAATATCAGTGCTCGGTCCACTACTTTTCATCCTTATATAAATGATTTGGGCGTGAAGGCAGGAGGTACCATTAATAAGTTTGCCGATGACACCAAAATTTGAGATATAGTGCACAGTGAATAAGGTTACCTCAGAGTACAACGAGATCTTGATCAGATGGGCCATTGGACTGAGGAATGACAGATGGAGTTTAATTCAGTTAAATGCAAGGTGCTTCATTTTGGGAAAGCAAATCTTAGCAGGATTTATACACTTAATGGCAAAGTCCGAGGGAATGTTGCTGAACAAAGAGACCTTGGAGTGCAGGTTTATGCTCCTTGAAAGTGAAGGCACAGGTAGGTAGGATAGTGAAGAAGGTGTTAGGTATGCTTTTCTTTATTGGTCAGATCATTGAGTATCAGAGTTTGGAGGTCATGTTGCAGCTGTACAGGCCATTCGTTAAGCCACTTTTGGAATATTGCATGCAATTCTGGTCCTTTTCCTATTGGAAAGATGTTGTGAAACTTGAAAGTGTTCAGAAAAGATCTACAACGATTTTGCCAGGGTTGGAGGATTTGAGCTATAGGGAAAGGCTGAAATGACTGGGACCGTTTTCCCTGGAGCGTCAGAGGCTAAGGTGTGACATTCTTGAAGTTTATAAAATAATGAGTGGCATGGATAGGAACAGACAAGATCTTTTCCCTGAGGTGGTGGAGACCAAAGCTAGAGGGCATAGGTTTAGGGTGAGAGAGGAAAGATTTAAAAGGGACCTAAGGGGCAACCTTTTTACGTAGTGTGTGGTGTATGTATAGAATATACTGCCAGAGGAAGTGGCTGGTACAATTGCAGCATTCAAAAGGCATCTGGATTGGCATGTGAATAAAAAGGGTTTAGTGGGATATGGGCCAGACTGGCAGATGGGACGAGATTAAGAAAGGATGTCTGGGTGGCGTGGACGAGTTGGACCGAAGGGTCCATTTATGTGCTGTACGTCGCTAGGATTCGCTGGCTCTAAATGTTTTCCACTGTTCATTTACAGACTGAAATTTCAGACTGTTTCCCCTGGTTACTTTGGTCAGTTCTCTCTCAAAATCATATAATGGGCTTTGTTAATGATGCTCGGGTGTGCTTTATGGTCACTTTAAAATATCATAATCTCTTTGAACTTCAGGATAATTTCCTGGAGAATCTTGGTGTGATATTGCTCCTTCACTCAGCTTCATCATCCAACGGTCGATCTGAGATAGTTACATCCCTAGCCAGTTGTACAATGTGTTATTCAAAGAAACACTGACAAAAATATTCAAGGAGGATCTCGGATAATATCACTCTTGCCACTGTGTCTGTCCCAGATTAAACAAAGATTGAAGTCTCCAAAAATTATCTCACCACCTTTGCTACAATTTCTAATGAATTCCTGTTTAATGCAGGGATGAACAATGAAATACTGCAAGGCCGCATAAAAACTGTTCTCCTGCTTGTGTTTTTGACACGTAGTACCCAGAATTTGCATTCAGGCTGATTCAGCTGCATAATCTGAAGCCAAATGCTTTCTCTGTAATACCTTTGTTATCCATTACTGTCAGGGTTCCCATCTTGCTTTTATATTCTGCCTGAGATCCTGTAAGACTGTTTACCGTTGAATATTCATGTTCCCCCCTTGTTCAACCTGTAACCACGTCTGTCTGGTGACTAAATCTCATTTATCTCTGTGCCACAAGACTATTACGTTATTGAAGATACTTTGGCAATTCCAAAAAAAATTATAATTTACATTTTCCCGCAATTTCCTATCACAATCCTATTCAGTGATGTTCATTTTTAGTTCAACTCTGTCCCTTCCTGTTCATTTCTGCTTGTCTTCAGTCACATCCCCATGCTGTTCCGAGGCTTCAAATTTGCTCTTTGGATTTGGAAAGCCCCTTTCACCTGAACGCTGTCCCTGCATCCTCTCTGTCAGTTTAAAGACCTGTCCATAAACCTACCTACATGATTAGGCAGGACACTGGTCCCAGCAATTTTGTTTTTAATGCACTCATGGGATGTTGCTGTCTTTGGCTGGTCAGCAGTTCATGCCGACCGACAGCTGCTCTCGAGCTGAGTGGCTTGCAAGACCATTTTAGAGGGCAGTTGAGAGCCAATCCCATTACTCTAGGTCTGGATTCATATGTAGGCCAGACCGGCAGCCTATAACAGATTTCCTTCTTTCTAGGATATTAAGTAGTCAGAAGGGTATCCCTGACACCGGCATTAAATTCCGGATGAACAGTCTAGTGAGAGTAACACTAGGCCATTGCTTGGCCCACTGATTCCTCCCTCATCCCTGAGTACTGATCCCAGTGCACAATGAATCAACCCTCTTAGTCCTGACTGTGGTTTGATCCTGATACCTTCCCGTACTCTGGTGATATCACTCAGTATATCTCCATGTGATATCTGTCACTGTGAGGGTCTAATTGTTGCCGGTGACTGCAGCTTTTGCCGCTCCTCCAGATCCTGAGCCAACAGAATTCTCCACTCCAGAGAGACGCAGCAGCACAGGCCAGGATGGAGACTGGGATTTTCCAGATCTCTGTGGGACTCAATGCAATTCTCCATGTGTAACCCTCACCGCATTAGTCTGATTTGCCATTCTGTCTATTGCTCTGTCTCCTGTAGGTACTCAGTATATTCCTGACTCAGCAGAATTCCCAACTCCTGTCTCGTCTATCATCACATTGAAGACGGTTGGTCAGCCAGAGCGATGGAGAGTGAGATCTGGAGCCTTCAGTAAATCCTGCAGCGAGGTAAGATAACTCACAATGACCAGAGCAAAGAGATGCAACCTTGGTCCAGATAACAGGTCATAGATACAGTACTGAAGGATGAACACAGAGCACGATGGTCCCAGGCTCAATCCCCACTCAATTGTGAGAGGATTACTTTTAGCTCTACTGTACTGAGCCTTCCTGAGACAGCATCGGGAGTTCACTGTTATTCATCAAGGCCTGTGCTGTCTTAGTGAGCATCAGGAAACAGAGGGGAAAGTCGGCCTCCCTCAAGGGGTTAGCATTAAAACCTGGGATCTTTCTGTTCTCTGCTTCCCGTCGCTCACTGTCTCTTATCATGTGATCGTGTCATACAGCAAGGAAACATACCTTTCGGCCCAACTCATCTACACCAGCGTCTTGAATGCTTGTAATTCCCAGAAAATTTCCTATTTCTGTAACCTCCACCCCTTCCATAATCCTGCTGTATATTTGAAACCGACTCCAATGTTGACGTCTCTCCCTATTTGTAAATTGCTCCTGTTTCGATAACATGTCCAATCTCAATAATCTTATCCTGCACACAGTATTTTGATCCCTATTTCAGTAGTTTTGTACAATACCTACAGTCCACCCTGTCTCTATAAAATCATCTAGCCCAGACCAAAATACCCACCTGTGTACCTTCCTCAAGCCCCAAGAGAACATGATATGACTGTAACCTTCTGCAGGCCCGATCACACTCCTGCCTCCTGGCCTATAACACCACACGACCTCTGGAACCATCTCCTATCCCTACTGAGCTCCTTATCTGGATAAACACCTCCAGACTCTTTTCCAGCCGCAATAGCATTCCACATCTCTGTTTGCTCCTCCACTCCCTACATCCCTCCCAGCACCTCAAACACACTCTCTTGTGTAATTCTGAAATTTGGGGCAGCACGGTGGCTCAGTGGTGAGCAATGGTGCCTCACAGCGCCAGGGACCCGGGTTCGATTCCAGCATTGGGTGACTGCCTGCGTAGAGTTTGCACATTCTCCCTGTGTCTGCGTGGGTTTCCTCCGTGTGCTCCAGGTTCCTCCCACAGTCCAAAGATGTGCATGTCAGGTGAATTGGCTATTCTAAGTTGCCCACAGAGTTAGTTGCATTAATCAGAGGGAGATGGGTCTGGGTAGGTTATTCTTCGGAGGATTCGTGTGGACTTGTTCGGCCGAAGTGCCTGTTTGCATGCTGTGGGGCATCTAATCTAAGATCTCCCTCTGTGTTCCATATTACTGTCGCTAAGAAAAATCCCTTTATCCATAAACAGACCCAAACACCCCAAATTTTCGAGTCTCTGTGAACTCCCACAGCTCCAATATCTCTCGTTATCTGTGCAACTTCTTCCAGTCTTGAAAGCTTCTGAAAATGTGGAGATCTCACAATCATCCCTATCTGCGTAATCCTCTCAGGCCCCTGGAGCACTCCTGAGTTGTAGAACCCTCACCAATGCTTGTGACTCTCTCAATCCAGTTCCTAAAGACTCACTATCTCTGTAACATCCTCCCGTCGCTATCACCCGCCCTGTCTGTCCATCCATTTTATCATCTTCAAAATCTTCTCCAGCTCTTACCCCCACCCCATCTGTGTAAACGTTACCCTCCCCTACAACCATCCGGAAAGCAGAAATCTCCTCCAGTGTGTGCAATGCTCCCTATCTGTGTTAGTGTCTCCAGGCTCTATTGCTGTTCCTGTCTCTGTAAGCTCTGGCAGACTGTCCAGCTTTAGGGTCCATATAAGTTCCAGAACCTCAGCATCCGACGACAACAGATGTCTTCATTCACTACATCCTTAAGTATCTCTGTTTGTCCCTCAATTCTGTACAACTCTCCTAATCTCTAAATAACACCATTCCAAAAAACACTCTCTGTCTGTGTAAACTGACCCCATCCAACACTGGGAAGCCTTACTATCCATTTTATCACCTGTAGTCCCTTCAGATCACCCTGTATCATCCCTGACTCCATTTAATACAGCTCATGTTCTAACACCTGTAGCACATATGTTACTCCCCATCTCTGTGATATTCTTCAGTTTCTGCAATTCTCGTTCTTTATCTCCACAGCTTCCAATCATCCTAATCAATATAAGATTATTGACCCCCTGCTGATTTGAAAACTGTGGGGCTGGAAAAACACAGCAGGCCAGGCAGCATCCGAGGAATCCTGAAGAAGGGCTTATGCCCGAAACGTCGATTCTCCTGCTCCTCGGATGCTGCCTGGCCTGCTGTGTTTTTCCAGCACCACATTTTTCATCTCTGGTCTCCAGCATCTGCAGTCCTCACTTTCTCCTATTGATCCCCTGCTGCATGTTTAATACCTGTAGCAGCCTTCAGCTCCTCAATGCATCCTGTCGCTGTAATCTTCTCAAATACTACGGCTCACTGTCATTTGTTATATCTTCCAGTATCTGCAACCCTGTTGATTTCTGTAACCTCCTCCAGAACAGAACTCCACATCTCTGTGCAACTGATGGGAATGCTGCAAATCTGCCTTCACAGTCCTTACTCGCTCTCTGAACTCCTGCAGCCCTATAAACCTCAGCATCTCTGGCCCCCTCCAATCGCTACAATTCTCTCTGGCTGTGTAAACTCATCCAGCCCCTTCAACCCTCCCTAACTCACTCCTGCAGCTCCAAATATTGTCCATGTCAGTGTAGTCCCCGGCACCAACAATCCTGACATCTCTATAAACTCCTGCAGCTCCAACTACCATCTATACCTGTATTATCTCCCGTCAGTCCAATCCTCCCTGTCTCTATAAAATCCTGCAGCTCTAACTACCACCCCAATCTGTGTAATCTCAATCCCTCCAACCCTCCCTATCTCTATAAAATCATGCAGATCCAACTAACACCCCATCTGTGTAATATCCAGTCCCCAAAACCCTCCCATTTTTTGTATCTCCTGTAACTACAAATGCCACCCCTATTCTGTGTAATCTCTAGATCCTATATTCCTCCCTATCAATGTAATTCCTTCCGGACTGATTTCCCTGTAACTTTCCTTGACATCTTTCAGGCCGACAACCTATCTGATCTCTAACCACCAACAGTGATTTCAAACACCGAACTCTGTAACATCCTCCAGTCTCTACAAACCAGCTTTTTTCTTAAGCTTTCCTAGTGCCTGCATTCCCCTCTATCTCCAGTTACAGATCCTCGCTCAGGGGAACCAACATGTCAGTACCGAACCTGCAAGAACTTAGGAATCTTCGGTTATCAATAAATTTGCCTCATTTTCTAAATTCGAATGAGATCAAGTTCAACCTTCTCAACCTTTTCTCATCAACATCCCTCAATTCTGAGGATCAGTCTGGTAAATCTTATCTGGATTGCCTCCAATGCAAGAACATTTTCCCCCGAGATAGGGGACCTAATCTGTTCACAGTATTCTCAGTGTGGTTTTACTGAAGGCCTCTGTAGTTGCTACAAACCTTCCCTTTTTTTATTCTCCATTACCTTTGGAGTCAATCCCAGCATTCCATTTGCCTCCTCTATGACCTGCTGGCCTTGTATACCACCTTTATGAGGGCCTCAACTGGGAACTTGGGTTCATGTCACATTACAGGTGATCACCATTGCACTGCACACACACAGATATTCCTACACACGCACACACACTCACATACACATGGACACAGGTCCACACAGACGTGCACACAGACACCCACACACACCCTTATAGTCACACACTCCCACACTCACACATGCACCCTCTCACAGACTTAAGACACCCTGCATTCACTACACACACTCACACTTTCTCACACTCACAAACCCCACCCCAGACAGACACACACATAGACAGACAAAGACGCACATGCACACATATATTTTGTGGGGTGAATTTGTATTTGCAGAATTACATTGCACTTTGCTCAAGAACTGCATGCATTTATGTAGAACTCTGAGCTCAAACACTGCATGAATTTATGTAAAACTCTGTTATCTCACTTTTTAGATTACAATCAATCTAAACATCAGGTCATAGACAGAGAACACAGGGGTCTAACACCTTCAACATATTGTCGAGCGATCACCATTGTTAACAACTAACTTGAGAATGCAACTTTTAAAAAGGTTTTGTGATTTACACATGAAAGAAGTGAAACTATCACTGTATTCTAACAGATGAAGAGCTTAACAGTTTATCAATTTTTCAATGTATAATTTCAGTTACATTACACTGTAAATTTTTGCTATAAATTCTGTGATAGGATCGAGCCCTCCACTATCACCTGATGAAGGAGCGTCGTTCAGAAAGCTAGTGTGCTTCCAATTAAACCTGTTGGACTATAACCTGGTGTTGTGTGATTTTTAACCTTTATGAGAATTATACACAGGGATTCCCAAGTTACTCTGTGGTGTAGCTTTCTGCAGTCATTCTGAAACCAAGAGGCGACATTAATAATCAGTAAAGTGCTGGAATGTATGGCAAACGATTAGCCAGAAATGATAACTGCACGCTTAGAAACCCAAAGAATGAGTACCTTCCATAAGATCATCATATATAGGGTGGAATTAGGCCATTCGATCCATCGAGTCTGCGACACCATTCGATTCTGGCTGAATTGTTTCTCAACCCCATTCTCTCGCCTACTCCCTGTAACCCTTGATCTCCTTACTCACCAAGAACCTAACTATCTCTGAGTTAAATGCAGTGAATTACTCACCTCCACATCTCCCATGAGGCAGTGAGTTCCACAGATCCATCACCCTCTGGTTGAATAAATTCCTCCACATCTCTATTCTAAAGGATTGTCCCTTCACTCTGAAGCTGTGCCCTTGACCCCTAGTCTTTCCTGCTAGTGGAAACATCTTCCCCACGTCCACTCCATCTAGGCCCCTCAGCTTTCTGTCAGTTTGAGTGAAATTCTGCAGCTGCCTCTGAAACTTCATCAAGTGCAGACCCAGAGATTTCACCTGCTCCTCACATGACAAGGATTTCATCCCTGGGGTCTTTCTTGGAAACCCATTTCTCGTACCCCTTCACATCCTTTGTCCAGACTCTGAATGTATAACGTGTACAATGTGGTCCCAACACTCACCCCTGCGGAGCTCCCCTCATCACCAGTTCCCATCGTGAAAAAGACCGCTTTCTTCACACTCTCTGCCTTGTGCCAATCAGACAAATCGTCTATCCATGCTCAGCATGTTGTTCTGGCAGAGAAATTTCATTTCACACGCACTGCTGGATTTATTTTTCTGTCTGGCTGTAAACAGCAGAGTTTCACCATTATCTTCCCATCAGTAATTCCTGGAGAAGGTGGTGGCGAGTTGCCTTCCTGACCCATTGCAGTCCTTTGGGTGTAGGGACAGACACAGTGCTGGGAGGATGGAGCGTGGCTTGTAGGGCACCTTGGAAATGCCGGTGATCCCGTGCACCTGGAGCTCCTGTCCTTCCAGGGTATAGTGGTTCCAGGTTTGTGAAGGGCTGCTGAAACAACCTTCCTGAGTGACCTCAGTGCTACTTATAGATCTTTTATTCCTTCATTCATTCATGAACATGAGCTTTGTTGGCTGAGCCAGCATTTATTATTGAGTTGGATTTGTCCCTTTGAAGCTGGTAGTGAGTTGCCTTCCTGTGTCCCCTCCAGCAGGCGCTCCAACACTCCTCACGTCTGTAACTGCACACAGACACTGCAGCTCTCCCTTTTATATCGGACATCTTCCCCGACTTACAACTCTTACAGTTCCTCACCTCCTCCATTCCCATCTGTGCTAGAGATCTCTGACATTTCTTTATTCTTGTTTAAATTCGGATCACCTAAAACCTCTCCCTTTCTACATTTGTATCCCTTCAGCTTCTGTAACTCTCCATATAGCTGTAATCAATGACAGCACAGGTTCCCTTCCTTAAATCTCTATAATAACAATGGTTGCATGTGCTAAATTGACACCTTTCATCCTCCTTTTCAAACTCAGGACTTCCAGTCCCTACAATCCCACTATTTGGAATGCTCCAATTCTCTGTGCCTCTTCATGTCCTGAGGGTCCTTGAACACAGTTCGTGCTCCAAGAGTTTATATTCCGCCCAGTTACTGCAAGTCTTCTAACTCTGTAACATTCAACAGTCTCCAGTACCATACGACATTTGCTGGCTCTCAATTTGCGTTTGTTGAAGTCTACAGATCTCTGTAAGCAGCTCAGAAAAAGCCCTTTAAACTCTACAAAGCTCCGTCATGAACAAGCCACCATCTCTCTATTTCCTATGCTTTCTTCAATGCCTGCACTCTCACTGTATCTTCCAGTAAACTTCTTTAGTTGCTGCAGGTCTGCCTAGCTCCCCAGATAACCTGTTCCATCCAATCCAGTTCGCTCAATCACTGTAACACCCCGTGCTCTGTCTAATCCTCCTCTTTTCCACTGTCTTCCAGGCACAACAGCGATTCTATAAGAGAGCAGTGCAGAGTGGGATGTTAAAAATCTCAGCTAAGGCTTGAGGCCTACCATTACGTGGGAGTCACAAATGGAGAGAACCTGAGAGTGAACAGCACTGAGCGGGCGAATATACATCAGCAGCGAGGATCGCGACTGACAGGGACTTGGCGTTGGAGAAACAGCAGAGCAGGAGGCTCGAAATCAGCACCAAGTCACAGAGAGAGTGACCATGTGAGGGACTAACTTGAAGCAGGAGCATGAGGCTCACTCATACCTGGGAGTTACAGAGGCAGCAAAGTGGGAGGGTATAAATCAGCACTGGGGATCGAGGCCTAGTAATACCTGGGAGTCACAGAGATGGTGAACAGGTGAAGGAGCAGAGTGGAGTGGGAGCGGGAGGATTACACGTATCTGGGAGTCAGAGACGGTGACCCTGTGAGGGAGCAGATTGGAGTGGGAGCTGGAGGATTGCGCATACCTGGGAGTCACAGAGACTGTGACCCTGTGAGGAAGCATAGTGGATTGGGAGCTGGAGGATACATGTATCTGGGAGTCACAGAGACAGTGACCTTGTGAGGAAGCAGAGTGGAGTGGGAGCTGGAGGATTACACGTATCTGGGAGTCACGGAGATAACTTTCTGGTGGTTGGACCTGCATACACTGAGTTTGAAAGAAGTGCATGAGCCATCACAGAAAAGGCTATAAATTCATTGCCTGATAAATACAGCATTATTAGTGACTATCAGATAATTGCTATAAATTAGCAAATTTATTTTTTGAACTTCTGAAAGAAGATTTGAACTCAGAAACAAGAGGAAGAAGTGAAATTCTGAGTCAATATAATAAATAAACCTCAGTAAGCCACAGCGGAATAAGGGACTTAACCATATTGTGAATTCCCTGATGTTAACTTTATTCTTAGTGATTAATTAAGTTACTCCAGACATATTGCATTTTACGACATGGCAAGGCATATTTGTCAGATGGAAAATGTGTTCTGTTACATTGGGAAGTCATAGACCCTGCTCGTGTCCAAGATGGATACTGGGTCTTGCAGCTCAGACAGTGACTACAGACTCTATGGGACATCTGTGATGCTGAGAGTTAGGGGGACTGCACACACACAGAGCCGATACCCTGCAGGCATGACGGCCTGGAAAAATGAAGGGAATGGGAACGAGTCAATTTAAGAGAAACAGTCAGGGCATACAAGAATATCCTGGTGTCTCCCTCCCAATTCATTTTCCCAGTTCGGAAGCTGATGAAGGTGCGGGATGCTCAGGGGAGTGCAGTCAGAGCCATGTCTGTGACACCACAAGCAGCCTGACTGTACAGGAGGGGAGGGAGAAGGAAGGAGGAACAATAGTCACAGAGGAGTCAGGAAAGTGATGAAGGTGTCAGCGTGTCTGCAATTCCAGGATAGTGGGGTTACGAATGTCACGGTGTCTGCAGGACATTTGTTTGGGGGCCAGTGAGCAGTCAAAGGTCATGTCCATGTTGGTAGGAAAGACCTGGGTAGGAAGGGTGAAGTGGTCTGGGAATCAGAATTTAGGGAGCTCGGTGGATGGTTAGCCACCGGGACCTCAAATGTAGCAATCTCTTGGTTACTGCCAGTGCCGAGTCCAAGTGAGAACAGAACTCGGAATTTTAGGTAGATGAGAGTGTGACTGGAACGATGGTGCAGCAGGAATGATTTCAAATTCCTGGGACATTGGGACTGGGTCTGGGGAAGGCAGCAACTGTGCAAGCTCGATGGGCTAACATGACAGAGCTGGGACTGAATTACTTACGGGGTGTTTGGGAGGGATTGAAAATAACTTGGCGTGTGCTTCGGATCCAAAAAGGATTAGTAGAGGAACTAACAAGATTCTCAAAATAATGGGATATGCAGTTGGTACTAATTTACAACAACAAGTTTAACAGTGGAAGATGGAGTGAGAAAGAAAGCCTTAATCTAAGGTACTCTGCATGGATGTGAATATTCAGATTCTGGGGAGTTCCAAATGCAGATTAGAGTGTGGAAATCTGATCAGCGAGAGTTGGCTCGAGGATGTCAGGACTGGGTGTTAAATATTACTGGGGATAACGGATTCCAAAATGATAGAAGGGAAGAGAAAGGATGAAGGTAGAAGTACTGATTGAGATTAGCGTTAGTTAAGGAGTCCAAGAGAAAGATGATCCATCCAAGGACAGAATGAATTTGGCTGGAGCTACAGAACAAAAAGTGTACAATTAAACTGTGAGGTACAGTCTGTCGGCCAGCAACCATTGGAAGGGGAGGAGTGAATAAATATGCAGGGTTATTTGAGAGCGATGACAATACTACAGATTAGTTATACTGAGAAACTTAATTTGTCCAGATATTAACTGGGTTACTGGTGGTGCAGAGTCATGAGGGGCCAGTATCCCTGGATTACATGGAGGAGAGATCAATTCAGGACTATGTGTCCAACCCAAGAGAGTATGTACAGTTGGACCTGGTCCTTGGGAAAGAGATGGGGCAAGTGGATCCAGTGTCAGTACGGAAATGTTTTGGGGCACAACAATCATTTTATTGTAACGTCCAGAATGATGGTAGAGCATGATGTGCAATAATTGAGAGAGTGAGAAACATTAGTTGCCAAGAGCAGCCTTCAATGGGGCAAGAATGAAGCTGGGAACCTTTCAACGAGGCCAGTGAAATGGTAGCTTTAAATAGTGTGAACCCGGTCAAATTGATCTGGGATTATGGAGATGGGGCTGCAGTGTGACAATGACTGGGAACTGGATAATTAAAGATTTTCCCCATTTCTACAGGAAGGATAAATAGGCCAACAAGTGAAGTAGCATTGTGTATAAAGGATGGGATCAGTATTATTGTGGTGCTAATCAATTTACACACTGCTCCTCCCTGCCCTCACCCCTCATCTCTGCATATTGATCCTATCAGATTTTGTTAAGCTTTGAAAACTTCAGAAAATAGCAGTATAGAGAAGATCACTCTGTCCATTGTCTGCATTGGACAAGATGTAATGTTGTTTTTTAAAGTCCTAGTTCTGTCTCCCCGGATATTATAGGACGTCAGCTGTATATTCCGGCACCTTTTTAAAATGGTTTGAGAGTTTCTGCCTCTACTCCGCTTCCATGTGTGCCTCCCAGATCCAGACCATACTCTGGGTGAAATAACAACTTTCCTCACCACTTTTCTGATATTTCAGCCAATCATATTAAATATTCACCACTGGTAAAGCAGTTTACCAACAGGAACAAGGTGTTATTGCCCTCTCTACGCAGGCCCCTGACAGCATGTGCATCCCAATCAAATCTCCTCTCAGCATCCTCCATTCCTATCTTTCCTCAGAACTGCACTTCCACTGTCACAGCGGGAAGAACCTCCTCTGTTCCCTCTCCAGTCCAATTCCATCCTTGTATGTGATGGGTGACCAGAGCTGCACATATTCCCCAGGCTGTGACTGAACTCAATATTTATACAGTTCCAGCATAAGCTTCCTGCTCTGAAATTGTGTATTTTGGCTGATAGAGGAAATGATGTCATTTGCTCCATTAACAAGATTATTGAAATGTCCAGCTACCTTCATTTATCTGCCCACACTGACCATACTCTCATTTCCTGTGTATTCCTCTCTGTTGTTGATGCCCCCAAATGCCTTGCCTTGGACTTCTCTGGGTTGTTTGCTCCATTCACCTGGACCCCACAGTTGCTGTTTTTAAACAGTCTGCCATCGGATCTCTTGTCAAATCCAAGTAAGTCACATGCAGTTACAAGTTACTGCCTCAAACCGAGAGGAAGATGTATTCCACACGATCTTACTTGAACAAATCCAGACCGACTGTCATGGAGTCTCTGGGACTTCCTTCGTGACCGTTTATCCACTGTCTCAGAATTCCAGCCGCGACCTATTCAGTCAGTCCCTTTCTCCACATTAATCAAAGCTGCCGTTTTAGCCATTCTCCAGACCTCTGGCACCATCCCTGCATTCAGTGAGGATTGGATAATGCAGGTAACTGTAAAGCAGGGGATTTTCCGCGGCTCCTTTTAACAGTCTGGCACATTGTGTTACCCCTTTTTAAGGATTTGAATCTCCTTTTTAATTCTCCGCTCCAAGTTTGTTGCTCCCAATATTTTACACTGCATTCCATATTCAGACACACAGAGGCCTACACCATCATATGATTTGGTCAAGTCTCATTTTAGTCAGGTTTTATGGAGGGTTTCTCTCTACAAGGTGAAGTGCAGTTTCTCATGATACCATCCCCAATCTGCCTCATTAACTACCCTCCCTGCACACGTGGTTATCTTCTTAACTATTACTAACACGATGGATTTTCCCCTTCGTCATAACAACTGCCCACTGCCTGGATATCCCAGAATGCACCAGCCTTCCTGCTCCAGGTGCCATTAGTAAAAAGTCATTACACTCTTAGATTGTCAATCTGAAACTGCCCAGGAGATAGCAGAGGCGGGTAAAACTGGGGCTTCACTTTGTGGACAAGCCCCTGAGGTTCTGATGAATGACATGGTGTGAAAGAGGGACATTACCTTCCTCCAGGACTGGCAGGGGAGGCCATGGTACCAGACCCTGCCAGCTTGGTCCGAAGCTGGCCCTGGGTCAGTGAGGTGCCAGCCTTCTGGGTGAATGTCCAGCAGTGAAGGAAGCAGGTCAGTGACCTTCTCCACTCCACCAGGGTAAGTGCCACCATCTGCACTTTGAGAGCTCACCCTCATTCTATCTCTGTTACTGCACCCACCTACCACCAAGGCTCATATTCTTCCACTCTCACTGATGACAGCACCTTCTCTTAGTCTTTCTCTAATCACTTCTCTATCCCTCTGCCCAACTCTGCCTGGTGTCTGTGCTGCCTACTCACTCACTTAAGACACCTTGCCACCTTTCCCCCAGCTGTTCCAGCTCTCACAGCTGTACCAACCTTTTCCATCTCCCTTAATACCACTTGTTAAGTTTCACATTTCAGAAAGAACCATTCCACAATCGGAGAGAAATAGCCAAGAGAGGCATGGGTCTCACTAACATTCAGGTCCTCACCCCCTTACAGGGGAAGGATCTTGACCTGAACAACGATGAGAGGCTGACTGACCGTGTCCAAGCTCCCGGACTGGGATCTGAGACTCCCCCTCACTCACTGTGCTGGGCACCGTGGCTGACTGTGAATAATGATATCAAGCTTCCTGGCTTTGTGTCTGTGCTAAACACCAAGACAATACAGCAGGCGGGTGAGCCTGCTAGCTCTGGCTGAGGGGTAACACTGTTAAAGACAGGGTAAGGCAAGGTAATAATTCTGACAGCATTCAAGTCAGCTCAAAGTGAGTGTGTACAAACACGGAGTGAGCAGCCCAGAGGGACAGGCCATGAGCTAGATGTATGTCCCTGAGCACAATGTTCTTGCAGCAGCATTGAGTGTGTACAAACATGGAGTGAGCCGCCAGAGGGACAGGTCATGAGCTGGGTGTGTTTCGCTTAGCACAGTGTCCTTGCAGCAACATTAAGTGTTTACAAACACGGAGTGAGCAGCCCAGAGGGACAGTCCATGAGCTGGGCATGTGCCTGAGCACAGTGTCCTTGCAGCAGCATTGCAATGAGAGTTGACAGTGCACTCTGAGCTGCAGCATTGAAGTACAGAAGCGTACTGTCAGTGGGTCGGAGATGAGATGGGATGGCATGGTGAGGCTGGCATGAAACAGATGCCATCGTTGGAGGGTGTGGAATACATGCAGTTTCTGTCAGTGCCGTGTCCACCGAGACATTGATGTCTAAGATGGAAGGCCATAGGAGCGTGGGCGAGATGGAGTCACCAGTTACCAGCTCAGACTTTCACGTCCAATTCTCCATATTCGCCACAGGGGGAGGGAGGATATGAAACTGCAATTTGTTGAGGAGAGATCCATTGAATGTGGCTATTGATCATCAGTAATGATTCAGTCAACATCTTGACACTCCCGCACTCAAATCTTGTTTTAAAGTGCAGTCCAGCACAGGAACAGGCCCTTCATCCCAGCAAGCCCACACTGTCACATGATGCTGTCCTAAAGTTAAAAAGAAAGTTTTTGCTCCGACACCCTCTATGTCATTCTGTTCCCTACTTACTCATATTTGTGCCAAGATCCCTCTAAAACCTTGCCATATCAGCTTCTTCTCCTCTATCAGTGCATCACTGGCACTTGCACATTCTGTCTGGAAAAGCAAAACAAAAGTCTTGCCGATCATATCTCCTAAACTTTCTCCCTTTTACCTAAAACCTACGGTCCTGAGTAATTGATATTTCTACTCTGGGAAAAAGACTCTAACTGTATTTCTATCTATGCCTCTGATAATTGTGTAAATATTTATCAGGTAGCTCCATAGCCAATGATGCCCAGTTGGAAACAAACCAAGTTTGTTCAATTTCTCCTTATGGCTAATACCCTCCAAAGCAGACAACATCCTGGTAAAATTTTTCCATACCCTCTCCAACACTTCCACATCGTTCTGCTGGAGTGGCAACCAGTACTGTACACAATAAGCTAAATGTGCCCGACCTAAGCTTCTCTACAGCTGCAATCCGACCTGCTAATTTTCATACTGCATTCTCCGATGCATGTCTGAAATTTTGCCATCAATCTTCTTGATTACCCTATCCACCCGTGTTGCCACTTTCCGGGAACTGAGGAGCTGTACACCTAGATCCCTTCGGATGTTGATGCGGCCAATAGTTTTTCATCCACTGTATTCTTCTCTCCTGCATTAGACCTTCTAAAACGCATCACGTCGCATTTGTCCAGATAAAGTTACATCTGTGTTTTCTCTATCCAGGTAGGCAACTGACCTATATCCTGCTGTATTCTCTGGTAATCATCCACACAATCTGCAACTCCGCCAATCTATTTGCAGATCTCCAGTCACAAAAACACTGTTCCACCACTACTCTGTCTTCTGTGACCAAGCAGTTCTCTATCCATCTTACTAACTGATCCCATTTCACTTCACCTTCTGTATGACCATGCCATAAGGAACCATATCAAAGGCCTTGCTAAGGTCTAATTGGCCAACGTCCAGCCCCATGCCCTCATCTATCAATTTTGTCACTGCCTTAAAATAATCAATCAAGTTTGTGAGACATGATCTTCCCCACAAAACTGCATTGCCTGTTGCTAGTAAGTCCATACTAGAGTACTGTTGGAGCTGCACTCATTCAGATAAGGGATTATTCCATCATATTCCCGAATTGAACCTTGGAGGTAACATTAGATTCCCTACAATGTGTAAACAGGCCCTTCAGCCCAACCAGTCCATACAAACCGTCAGAAAAGTAACTCACCCAGACCCATACCTCTGCAATATAATTAACCCTGACGACTGCACCTAACAATATGGGCAATTTGGAATGGCCAATTCATCTGACCTGCACATCTTTGGACTGTGGGAAGAAACCGGAGAACCCGGAGGAAACCCACGCAACACGGGAAAAACGTGCAAACTCCACACAGTCACCCACGGCCGGAATTGAACCTGGGACTTTGTTGCTGTGAGACAGCAGTGCTAAGCACTGGGCTCTTCATGGTTACTGTGCAGTGGAAGGTATGTCGAGCAGTAACTGTTGCTGTACAATGGGGGGTATGTCCGGCCGTGTTGGTTACAGTACAGTGGGAGGTATGTCGAGCAGTAACTGTTGCTGTACAGTGGGGGGTATGCCGGGCCGTGATGGTGACTATACAGTGGGAGGTATGTCGGGCCGTGACGGTTACTGTACAGTGAGAGGTATGTCGGGGTGTGATGGTTACTGTACAGTGGGGGGTATGCCGGGCCGTGATGGTGACTGTACAGTGGGAGGTATGTCGGGCCGTGACGGTTACTGTTCAGTGAGAGGTATGTCGGGCCGTGATGGTTACTGTTCAGTGAGAGGTGTGTCGGGCCGTGATGGTTACTGTTCAGTGAGAGGTATGTCGGGCCGTGATGGTTACTGTACAGTGGGAGGTATGTCGGGCCGTGACGGTTACTGTACAGTGGGGGGTATGTCGGACTGTGATGGTTACTGTGCAGTGGGAGGTATGTTGGGCCGTGATGATTACTGTACAATGGAAGGTATGTCGGACCGTGATGGTTACTGTAAAGTGGGAGGTATGTCGGGCCGTGATGGTTACTGTACAGTGGGAGGTATGTCGGGCCGTGATGGTTACTGTACAGTGGGAGGTATGTCGGGCTGTGATGGTTACTGGACAGTTGGAGGTATGTCGGGCTGTGATGTTACTGTGCAGTGGGAGGTATATCGGGCCGTGATGGTTTCTGTACAGTGGGAGGTATGTCGGGCCGTGATGGTTACTGTACAGTGGGAGGTCTGTCGGGCCGTGATGGTTACTGTACAGTGGGAGGTCTGTAAGGCCGTGATGGTTACTGTTCAGTGGGAGGTATGTCGGGCCGTGATGGTTACTATACAGTGGGAGGTATGTCGGGCTGTGATGATTACTGTACAGTTGGAGGTATTCGGGCTGTGATGTTACTGTGCAGTGGGAGGTATGTTGGGCCGTGATGGTTACTGTACAGTGGGAGGTATGTCAGGCCGTGATGGTTACTGTACAGTGGGAGGTATGTCGGTCCAGGAAGTTGCAGACTGTATGAGTTGTACAGAATATGATGCTGCCACCGCCGCCGATGGGCCATTGTACCTCATGGATGCATCGTCATTAGTTGCTTAACCTGTTTAAAGTCTGTACCATTCAGTACATATCATTGTGTGGAAGGTCTGCAAAGTGTGAAGATAGCCCTTGCTCCCAATAAGGACTGTGTAGTGACCATTCTTGCAGATATATGAAATGGAGGGGTGGATCTGCAGCAGGCAGAAAGGTGACAATGTGGTCGATTATAGGTTTCCCTTTTATTGATTCCCGCAAAACCTGCTGCAGAGCAGTCACAGGATCCAGCATCAATGCTGAGCATTATGATTAGAATAGATTCCCTACAGTGTGCGAACAGACCCTTCGGCCCAACCAGTCCGCACTAACCCTCCAGAGAGCAACCCACCTGGCCAATTCATCTGAGCTGCACATATTTGTACTGTGAGAGGAAACCCACGGAGACACGGGGAGAACGTGTAAACTCCACACAGGCAGTTGTCCAAGGCTGTAATCGAACCTGGATCTCTGGTGCTGTAAGGCAGCAGTGCTAGCCACTGAGCCACCATGTTGCCCTATACGCCAAAGACCTGCCCTCTTCTGCCTGTGTGTGTCCTTTCAGTGGGACAGAACCTATCAGATAGGATGGGGATGTTGTCTGGGACATAGTCCTGTTCACATAATCTTGCTTTCCATAGAATATTGATTGTTGCTTGATTAGTCTGAGGGAAATATGCAGCAGGTCAATTTTACATTTTGTATAGTGAAGAGTTAATGTCACTTTATTTCTTACATATTTTAAAATAAACCAAACATCAATATTTTTCAGTTGAAAACAAATGAAGTGAATAATAATTGAAATACCAGAGCGCACAGCTAACTATTACACAATTCAGTGACTGTAGTAAACGGCTGATTCATGTTCAGATCAGTGAACATACCATCTTGCAGGCAGCAAAGCTGTTGGAAATGACTTTGAGGAAAAGCCTGAATTCAGACACAGTGTGACCGCCACGACCTCCAAAACACTGGCCATCTCCAAAATCTGTCCAGAGAGCTTCCAAACTGGAGCTGGGCAGTTACTCACACAATCACTCAAAATGGACTGGTTAGAGACATACCTGAACAACAGGGAGATGTGTGTGGGGCAGACTGTTCAATGGACTCGCACTTAGCTCTGGTCCAGACGCAGTTCAATATTTATAACAATGACCTAAAAACAGCCTTGTCTTGCAAGTATATTTCTTCTGGTGTGTCCCTAATCTTTGTAATTCTGAACCTTGGACCCGATCTTGAATGACGGTGTTATAAAGGTGATGGGTTCCTGCAGCACATGTCAGCTTATACTGAATCCATCATAAACAATATCCAGTGTATGTTAGCCCCACAATGTCAGTATCCAAACAGAATTGTGCAGCTCCATTGATGGCCAGCATCGTCCCAGCCCAACGTCCTTGTGTGTGACTTGAGCAGGAAATCTCTGTGTAAATGTTAACAGCATTGTTCTAACCATTAACAGCAAAGTCTCTTCACGGAAGTTCTGACATTCTTTCATAATACCAACTTTTAGATTGTCCAATATGCATAAAATCCACCCAATTATTCTGTTCACTTTTATAACAACAATATGATGAAAACAGTGCCCAACTCACAGTAAGGAACATTGAAATGATGAATATCATTCCCACACCCAAGACCACATTATTATTAAGTGCAATAACTTTGAAAATATGCAATTATTTTCCTTTGTATTAATGTTAGGAACTAATAGTCAACTCTCCTGCTCCTCAGATGCTGCCTGAACGGCTGTGCTTTTTCAGAACCACATTTGTTTTACTCTGATCTTCAGCATCTGCAGTCCTCACTTTCTCCCTGGTAATATTCAATCATAATCATTTTTGTGGTAACAATTTCACTGTGTGTTTAAACATGTTAGTCAGATATGAATACATTTTGAATTGCTTATGTCTATCTCAGAGCTCAGTGATTTTGGGTGTGAATATCAATGTCTGTGTGATGCTCTGTATGTAGGCGATGCCTCTGAGAGACTGACAGATTAACCCCTCAGCTGTTCACAACAAGCAAGTTACGGACTGAACCCAACCAGCCTGAGCTCACGAAACCGAAAACATAGTGTCCAGCATTGGGCATATTTGGACAATATTTTTCATTTTAATTTATTCGGGCCAGTAATTATTGTCTGTCTTTTGTTGCCCTTGAGAAGGTGGTGGTAAGCTGTCACACTGAACCACTGCAGTCCATGTATTGTAGTTAGACTTCCATAACCATTCAGGAGGGAACTTGAAACAGTGACACTGAAGGAACAGCAATATACTTCCCAATCATAATGGTGAATGGCTTGGAACAGAACGCGAACATGGTGGGGGTCCCATGTATCGGCTACCCTTGTCCTTCTTGATGGTCGCGCTTCAGAAGTAAGTTGTAAGGAGCCTTGGTAAATTTCTGCAGAGCACTGTGTAGATGGCAGGTGTTGCTACTACTGAGTATCTGTGAATGAAGGGTGAAGCTGCACTCACCCAAGAAAATGGGGGGGGGGGGGGGGGGGGGTATTTCATCACACCCATATTCAACATGTGCCTTATCGATGGGGTACAGGCTTTCGGAGATCATGAAGTGAGTTATTTCTACAGGATTCCTAGTCCCTGGCATATTATTGTGGCCAATTAATTTTCATACGTCAAAGTGTGGCGCCGGGCAAGCATAACAGGTCAGGCCACATCTGAGGTACAGGAGAGTCGATGTTTTAACATAAGCCCTTCACAGGAATGGGTAATGGAATCATATGGTCAGTCCAGTTCAGGTTAACGGTAATCGCCAGGATATTGCTAGGTGGGTGTTCAGTGATGGTGGTGGCATTGAATGTTAGAGCATACGGTTCAACTTTCTATTGTTAGAGGAAATCGTTATCTGGCATATGTGTAATGGAAATGGTACTTGTCACTTTTAAGCACACACCTGCATATTTCCAGGTCCTTGTTGCATTAAGACAAGGGCTGCTTCAGTATCTTAGTAAATCAGGAATGGCATTGAACATTGGCAAACATCAATGGCAAATATCCCTACTTGTGAATTTACACTGTCGGGATGGTAATTTATGACTGGGCCTAGGACAGAGATCACTCTTATAGCTCACTGATACTGTCCCTCTCTCTGATTTAGGAAATTTGCTTCTAGTTCCACCTGCTCCAGAGGTGTTTAACAACATATCTGAATGGAATAATATTACAATATATACCACAAGGAGCTGAGTGAGGACTCAGTTAGCTCAATCAGTTGGACGGCTAGATATTAATGCCAACAATGTGGGTTCAATTCCTGCACTGACTGTGGTGACTAAATAACTGTCCTACTCAACCTCTCCCTTACTTGAGGAATGATGACTGTCCAGTTAAACTTCCACCAGTCGTCTCTGTCTAACGAGAGAGCAGCCCTATTATCCTGTAGGAGTATGGTGCCTTACCTTTCCACTTCTGATTTACAGGCGTACCCCGAAACCACGCCCCTGGGGAACTGCTGCAGAGATGTCCTGGAGCTGAGATGGCTGCTCTCCACCAACCGTCATTTGTGCCAGGTATAACTTCAAACAGTGCAGACGAGACTTATTTGCTGTAGTTTTGCCGTTAATCCTGGATGCAACACTTGGTCAAATGCATTTATGATAATTTTAAAACTGCAGTCACTGTCACCTCACCTGTAGAATTCAGCTATGTCTTTTCTTGTTGTACACCATTAAACCAAGGCTCCAATGTGCCCAAGGGATGAGTGGCCCTGGCAGAGACTAAACTGAGTTTCAGTGAGCAGGTTGGTGCTGAGGAAGTGCTACTTGATCCCAAAGTAGATCCCAATAACATTGCAACACTTTATTAGTGATATGGATTAGAGCAATGGGGCAGTCATTGATTTTCTGATGTTTTGTCTGTGTGTGTACAGGACCCGCCCAGATAGTTTCCCACATTGTCAGGTACGTCCCAGTGCAATATCCCCTGCAGGAACAGCTTGAACGGTATGTTCTCAGGGCCCACAGCTTTTGCATTATCCCATCCCTCCTGCCACTTGGAGATACCAAACATAAATGAATTGAATTAGCTGATAACTGCCAACTGGAGGTGACTCAAATAGATCATCCCATCGACACTTCTGTCTGAACATTGTTGTGAATGTTTCAGCCTTATCTTTTCTACTGTTATGCTGGCCTCTTCCATCACTGAGGAACGTGATATTTGTGGATCTTCCTCTTCCAGTGAGTTGTTTGATTGACCACACAATTCACCCTGATTGCATGTGGCAGGATTACAGAGATTAGATCTGATTTGTTGCTTAGATCTGTCTGTCACTGGCTGTTTATGCTATTTGGTGAGTCAGTGGTCTTGATTTGTAACGTCACCTCATTGTGAGGTGTAGCTGGTACTGCTCTTGGCAGGCCCTCCTGTATTCTCCATTGAACAAGGGTTTATCCCCTGGCCTGATGGGCAGGGTAAAGTGGACCATATGCCAAGTAGTGACATTGAATTTTGTTCTGGAATACAATTCTGCTGCTGTTGGTCATGATTCGAATCACCTCACAAAGGCCAGTGCTGCGTTCTAGACCTATTCGAAATCTGTCCCGTTTAGCATGGTGATAGTATTTCTCACATGTGCGAGCATGTATGTGTGACTTTGTCTCCCGGAATACTGTGTGTGGTAGTCACCGTTCCCAAAATGGTCATCATCAATGTGTCTGCAGCAGTAGGTTGGTGAAGATGAGGTCAGGTGTGTTTCTCCCTCTCAGTCGTTCCACCCTGCCCCGGTGCAGACTCAGTCTCACAGCTATGTCCTTTTGGACACGACCATCTCGATCAGCAGTGGTGCTGCTGAATCCCCTCTTGGTGGGGTTTGAAATGGCCAACTCAGTATACACTCTCCAGCTCTGTCACCCTCTCAGTGCGTCCTCCGCGTGTTGTTCAATGTGGAGGGACACTGATCCATCAGCTGAGGGAGGGGAGTCAGAAGGAAGTTTCCACATCAGTGTTTTATCTGACTCCGTGAGGCTGAGGGAGGGGAGTCAGCAGGAGGTTTCCATGTCAGTATTTGATCAGACCTCGTGAGGCTGAGGGAGGGTAGTCAGCAGGAGGTTTCTGTGTCAGTGTTTGATCTGACTCCGTGAGGCTGAGTGAGGGGAGTCATTCGGAGGTTTCCGTGTCAGTGTTTGATCTGACACCATGAGGCTGACGGAGGGGAGTCAGCAGGAGGTTTCCTTGTCAATGTTCGATCTGACACCGTGAAGCTGAGGGAGGGGAGACAGCAGGAGGTTTCCGTGTCAGTGTTTGATCTGACACTGTGAGACTGAGGGAGGGGAAACAGCAGGAGGTTTCCGTGTCAGTGTTTGATCTGACACCGAGAGGCTGAGGGAGGGGAGTCAGCAGGAGGTTTCCGTGTCAGTGTTAGATCTGACCCCGTGAGGCTGAGGGAGGGGAGTCAGCAGGAGGTTTCTGAATCAGTGTTTGATCTGACACCGTGGGACTGAGGGAGGAGAGTCAGCAGGAGGTTTCCGTGTCAGTGTTTGATCTGACCCCGTGAGGCTGCGGGAGGGGAGTCAGCAGGAGGTATCCGTGTCAGTGTTTGATCAGACACCATGGGGCAGAGGGAGGGGTGTCAGCGGGAGGTTTCCGTGTCAGGCTTTGATATGAACCCATGAGGTTTTGTCATGTCAGATTGTTGCTTGACAGTCTGGAGGACATCTCTCTCAATTCTGGCATAAGCTTCAATGCATTAGGAAGGAGGAGTTTGCACGGTCTACAGTGCCTTTTATTTTTATTACAGTCAGCAGAAGGGCCTCTCCTGTCTGGATGAGACTGACTCCTTGGCTCTTGTGATTGGATACTCCAAGGTCTCACTTCTTCAAATGTTCTCTGTCCCTTGTCTGCCCATTCATCAACCAATCTATCACTGGCAATATCTGCAGAACCTTCCTCCTCCATATCTCTTTAAACTCCTCCAAACTCTATACCCTTCCCTATCTCTGTAACGTCTTCCAAACCCTACACCCCTCACTATCTCATTAACCACCTCCAAACCCTACATGACTCCCTACCTCTCTAACCTCCTCCATCATCTATATATCACCATTTATCCAGGACTTACTTCAGCCCCTACAAACCCTACATATCTGTCTAAGCTGCTCTCCCGTATGCCCTGTCGCTGTGACCTTGTCCAGCCACTCCCTGCTCCCGACCTTTGTAAACCTCATCCAACCACTAGACTGTCATGATCTTCGTAAACTCCTCCAGCATTTCCCATACCGCCCCATAATTTTGGCATTCTCTAGTAACTCTACCTTTTCCTGTGGATATAACCTCCAAAAACACGTTTCGTTTCGTAAGGGAAAGGGATAGGTACATGCCACAGGGCAAGAGTTATCAATGGGGGAAGGGCAATTGTAACGCGATTAAGCAGAACTTACGATGCATAGAACAGGGTAGCAAAATGTAGGGGATGGGGATAATCGAAATGTGAAGCTGGTTTAAAGAACAGACATCGCGTGTCCTTAAATACCATGCCCCTATCAGGCAGGGAGGAAGTGATAATGTAAGCGGACCGTGGTTTACTACAGAAATTACATCTATTGTTAAGAAGAAGAAGGAGGCTTATGTGACGATGAGACGGTGGAGAATTACAGATTAGCTAGGAAGAATTTACAGAGAGAGCTCAGAAGTGCAAAGAGAGGACATGGGTCATTTTTAGCAGGTCGAATAAAGGAGAATCCTAATGCTTTGTATAGGTACGTTAGGAAGACAAGGATAACTAGGGTAGGAGTGGAGCCAGTCAAAGACAGAAGTGGGAAGTTGACTGTGGATTCTGTGGAGATCGGACAGGTGTTAAACGAACATTTCTCATTGGTTTTCATTCAGGGAAAGTAGAATATTATAGAGAAGAATGAGATGCGAGATATTTGACGAGAGAGGATCGAGGTTGGTAAGGAAGATGTGTTATCAATTCGAGAAGGAGTGGAAGTGAAAATGTGCCCTGTGTCAGATGGGATTTATTCGAGCTTCATCTGGGACACTAGGAAGGAGTTGTGGGAGCCTTTGGCTTTGATATTTGAGTCTTCATTGTCTACACGTTTAGTACCAGAGGACTGGAGGATTGCAAATCATTGCCCATGTTCAAGAAGGGCACTATAGATGACCCAGGCAAATACAGACCAGTCAACTTAATGTCTGTGTAGGAAATATTTTGGACAGGATTATAAGACATAGGATTTATAATCATCTAGCAAACAACAATTTGATTGCCAATAGTCAACATGGTCATGTCTCTCAAACCACATTGAGGTTTTTGAAAAGGTGACCAAGCATGTGTAAGAGGGAAAGGCAGTTGACGTGGTGTACATGGACCTCAGTAAAGCATTTGATAAAGTTCCACATGGTAGATTGTTGGAGAAAATGCAGAGGCGTGGGATTGAGGGTGATTTAGCAGTTTGGATTAGAAACTGGCTTTCTGTAAAAGGCAGCGAATGGTGGTCAGCATGGAGTCCGTTAACTATGGTGAGCCACAAGGATCTATTTTGGGACCACTACTGTTTGTCATTTTTATAAATGACTTAGATGCAGACATAGGTGGATAGGTTAGTAAGACTACAGATGACACTAAAATCGGAGGAATAGTGAACAGTGTGGAAATATTTTGCAGGTTGAAGGGGCACTTGGACAAACTGCAGAATTGGGCTGAGAGGTGGCAAATGGAGCTTCAATGCAACTAACTATGAGGTGATTCATTTTGGGAAGAATACCAGGGAGGCAGAATATTTGGTCAATGGAAAGACTCTTGGTAATGTGGATGTGCAGATGGATCTTGGTTTCCATGTACTTAGATCCCTGAAAGTTGCTACCTAGGTTGATTGTACTGTGAAGAACTCATGCAGTGTGTTAGGTTGTATTGGTAGAGATATTGAGTTCTAGATCCGCAATGTCATGCCGCAACTATGCAAAATGCTAGTGCGGCCACACTTGGAATATTGGGTGCAGTTCTGGTCGCACCATTACAGGAAGGGTATGGAAGCATTGGAAAAGGTGCAGTGGAGATTTAACAGGACTTTTCCTGGTATGGAGGGAGGGTCTTATAAGGAAAGGCTGAGAAACTTGGGTCTGTGCCCATTGAAGAGAAGAAGGCTAAGGGGGGATTTGATAGATTCATACAATTAGATAGGGTAGACAGTTAAAGCCTTTTTCCTCAGATGATGACATCAGCTTGTACGAAGGGGCATAGCTACAAATTGAAGGGTGACAGGTTTAAAAGTGATGTCAGAGACATGTTCTTTATTCAGAGAGTAGTAAGAGCGTGGAATTCCTTGCCTGTCAATTTTCTTAACTCAGCCACGTTCGGGGGATTTATACAATCCTTGGATAAGCACATGGATGATGATGGAACAGTGTCGGCGGATTGGCTTAGATTAGTTCACAGGTCAGTGAAACATCGAGGGCAAACGGGCATGTTCTGCGCTGTATTGTTCTATTTTTATAAACCTTACATCTTCCCCACTTCAGTAACCACACGTAGTCACTACAGCCCTTTTTATCTCTGTACCTCCTTCACCCACTTCATTCTTCTCTATCTACGTAAAATTCCTCCAGCCGCTCTACCCCTCCACACCTCTGTGAACTTCATTCATCATCGATGGTCTTCCTAACCTCTGTCTCCTCCTCCAGCCTCTCCACACCTCTCTATATCACTGACATCCTCCAACATCTAAACATATTCTTATCTGCATAACCTCTACCAACACATACATCTTCCAGCCCTCCAACCCTACTGATCTCTGTAATCTCCTGCAGTATCTTCAGTCCTTCCTATCACTGTGGCTTCCTTCATCACGTATATCCTTCCATATCTCTCGACCCACTCTAACAATTACATACTACCCTCTCGCTATAAACTTCACAAGCTCCTCCATTCCTCCCTGCCTTTGGAAACGCTTACAGCCCCTACAGCCTTCTCTAATTTTGTAAAGTCTTCCAGCACATACACCCGTCCGTATCTCGGTTAGCTCTCTGTTTTATTCACCTTCCGCACATCTGTAACACCCTCCTGAACCTATACCTCCATATCACTGTAACTGTATTAAACCCGAGGTTCCTCCATATCTCTGTGAACTTTTCACAGTATTCATTAACATGCATCTACAATCTTTGAGATGGCGAATACTACATATTCTGAGACCCATGGAGGGATATAATTTCAAATCATCTGAGTCCCAGCTAAGTTGCCCCTTATCCTGAGATCCTGTCATCATGTTTTGGATTCCCAGACCCACAGAAATAATTTCTCAGCATCGGCCCTATAAAGCTCTTTCCACTCAGAAGCTTTTGCTCCTCAAACAAATCACTTCTCCATTTCCTGAGACTCAAAAATATCGATTAAATCTATTTACAAATGCAGCAATGGACACTCAGATGCAAAACAGTGAAACATTTGTACATTATTCATTGATAGGTATCAGACATTTCTGGGTGGGCCATCATTTATTGCCCATACATTTTGTTCTGTACAAGGTGGTTGTGTGCTGCCCATGCAGCAGGGTCACCCACAATAATGTTAGGGAATGAAAGGCAGGACATTCATCAAGTAACACCTGCGAGACTGAGATATATTTCCCAGTCAGGATGGTCATTGACTTTATGTGTAACTTGCAGGGTTAGTGTTTCTGTCGATCTGTTGCCCTTGCTACTTCAGATTATCAAGGCTTGAAAGGTGCTGTCGAATGGACTTTGATAAATGTCTGCAATGTACCTTGTATCTGGAACACACTGCCTCCATTGATGGTTGATAGCGGAAATAGTGAATGTTGTGGATGTTGTGGCAATCGAGCTGGACTACACATGTACCGTTTCTTACACAGGGGCAGCATAGCTGGTCTAGATATGGTATTAGCTACTTTTTGGCAATACGACTTCAATTTGTTATAATCAGTGACTCCATGTAATTTAATTCAACAATTATCTGCTGCAATGAGTTTGTAATTGGCTGCATGCTCGCCGTGCCATTGCCACATGGAACACAATATGATCAGGACAGGATGTGGTTGTTGAGCGCTTTGCGCCTGTTCCATAATATAAAGAGATTATAACTGATTTGTTACATAACTCCTTTTATCTGCTTTTGGCCCAAATCGGTCATGACCCTTCCTTCGCAAAAGAGTTTCTATCTCAGGTATTCAGGTGCAAACAAAGAACGAAACAATACCAACCAAAACAGGGAACAAGATAGATGTTGAATGGATAACCTGAAAAGTGTTAACTCAGTGTTTACTACAGAAGGCTGGAGAGGGACAATTTGAATGATGGGTAATATCCTTCACTCATTGCCTTTACTACTGTTGCGAATAGTTTCTTCAACAAAGACAGTTCTTCAGCTTTTCAAAGTTAAGAAATAGATTGTGTTTGGCATGCGTCAAGGAGTTTGCATAGTAAAAATGGGAAATTGGGTGGAGGTAATAATGCTCATTTGAAGTGGCAGTGAGAACAGTATGGGCCTCTTTCACTCAAACAAAACTATAATTATGAATGTACACGGATGGATTAAGTATTCATGAAAAGGCAGGAAACAGAGTGAAGAATTTACAGTTAATTTTTGTGTGGGAATGTGTGCTGTGAGGAAGATGTAAATATTTATGAAAATTGAACGGGCCTCCACATGGGTAAGGTCATTGCATATGACGTATGATGCAGAAACGTGAAGTTATCCACTTTATTGGAGAAATTAATAGACATTATATTTCATAAATTGTAAAATGTTGAAAAGTACAGATATAAATAAAATCCAAAGTGTCCTTGTCTATACGCTGCTGATGTCTCACTTACAGGTGCAGCAGGCAATTTGGAAAGACAGTGAAATGAGAACCTTTATTGTCAGGGGAGAGACGTCTTGCTTCAGTTGAATTGGAGCTTGGGCAAACTGCACCCGGAGGACTCTGTGCAGTTTTCGTTCTTTCTCTCCGTAAATATTTTATTGCCATAGAGAGAGGAAAAGGAAGGTTCAATCGGCTTCTACCAAGGACAATGCTATCAAAGGTGTCCATGAGAAACTTGGCCTATGTTCCCTGATGTTTCAAGGAATGAACATTATTTTCCTTGGAAGTTACAGAATACTGATTACATTCCTGCTTCTAAATAATTTCTGGCTATTTGTGTACCATTTATAAATTCAGTTGTATTCCGAACTGTGTCTCACTCTAATGGGAGACAAGTTGTTGTTCTCCCAAACACAGGAATACTAGCAGACTGGATACCATAAGGCATAGGGACAGTAATATTTCCAGCAGCTCTCCGAGTATGTTCTGCCTTTCAGTTCAATCATGTTTGTTCTGATAGTACTCAACTCCACTTCGCTGCAGTTTCCCCGTCACCTGTGATTCACTGACTAAATAAAAATATATCTCTCAGCCTTGAAGATATTTTCAAAATCTTCTGTAATTGTTTCCCTCACTGATGTGAGACTTGGTCGTCTTTACTTCCGTTGTTTATTTCTATCGCAGTTTGTTGAAACGGAATTAGATGCCGACCTCTCCATCGCATCTCCACTCTGTTCAAAAGCACAATAAATAAATAAAGCTCACAGCCTGTTATTTTCTCCCTTTCCTTTCATATTAATTTAAGATACAGCTCACAGATCTGGGGATTTGTCCAGTTTTTACTCTGCCAAAACTTCCAGTTCTTCCTTCCAGTCGCTATCAATCTGTTAAAGGGTCACACAGTCACCCTCCATGGATCCAGGAACTCCTTTGCTCAAGTGAAGATGGATATGAAATACCTGTTTCACGTATTTTCTGGCTGTGTGCACAGGCTGCCTCCTTGATCACTCCTATTCCCCGTTCTTTCCCTTGTTATCCTCTTCCCCCGATATTTGGATGGAATATCTTGGGTTTCTTACTAATCTTACTCATGTTTTATCACATCTCCTTTATTCTCTTCTACTGACTTCCTTAACTTGAGCGCTGCACTTTCTACATTCTGAGAGGGATTCCATTGATCTGCTCACTTTATAGCTGCTTTAAGCTACTATTTACTTTGTTATTCAGCTCTGAATATTTGTATACCTCGGAGTGTGTAAGGGCTTGGTTTCGTAAAGTTGATCGTAGATTGTAGCATATTGGGCCCATACTCTCACCAATTCCATTTTGAGCATGGACACTCATCCCTAATCCACGCTATTCGACGACAGAAGTAAATGTCCCCAGACTACTTTATCCAGAAGTAAATGTCCCCAGACTACTTTATCCAGAAGTAAATGTCCCCAGACTACTTTGGCCAGATCCTATTTTCTAATAAACTCTGTCTCTCCAATCCAAAAACGTTATATTTTGAAAATGTTTTTTTTGCCTTTTCCTTAAGGAACTTAAAATATATGATATTATGGTCATTGGTCCTGAGCTTCTCTCCCAATCCTGCCTCCAACATATGACTGGCTTCATTCTCCACAATAAGGCCCAGCAATGCACCATCCCTTGTCGTATCTTCTACATGTTGATATGAGAAGCTCTCAGCAATAAATTTCAACATATTTGTCCCCTCTGAAAAGCACATGACTACCCCAATAAATTTTGGATATTGAAAAGCATAAATAGAATTACCCTCTTATTGTTTTATACACGACAGTAATTGGTTACACAATAGCTACTGTACTTTCTTCTAACTGGGCGTCTTAATATGACCCTATCAATGTATCTGTCATCTTTGTATTCCAGTCTCTATCCACGAAGCTTCAATTTGAAGGCCCTTCCACGACATCATCCGTCTTTACTGCAGTAATTGACTCCTTAATTAATAAAACCAAATCATGTCCAGCCCATAGTTTCTGTACTACAGAATATTAAGTTGTCAATCCTGATCTGCTTCAACCATATTCACTGATGGCAAAAATTTCACTCCATCCAAAGCGCATCTGCCTATCTCTGTACGCTCCTACAGATCCTACGAACCTCCCAATTTCTGTATTCTAGTCAAGACCCTACACATTTCCCAATTTCTGTATCATCCTCCAGCCCCCTACAACTCTCCCTATCTCTGGAATCTCGTCCAGCCACAACAACGTTCCCTATCTCTGAAATCTCCAGTCACTACACACTTCCCTTTCTCGCTAACATTTCTACCCCTCCACCCCAACTGATCTCCAGCATCTTCACCTCTTCCTGTAACTGAGGATTCCTCCAGCACGTATGTTGCTGCACAGGACTGGAACCCACTCTCGAAATTACATCCCTCCCTATCACTATAAACACCTCAAGCTCCTCCAGTCCTCCCTATTGTTGTAAACTCTTCCACTACCTACAGCCTTCTCTAACATCCAGCCCATAAACCCATCACGATCCAGGCAATATTTGTGTCCTGTTACAGCTTCCCTATATCTGTAACATTCTCCTGCACCTTTACCACACTATTTCTGTAACCTCCTCTAACCCTGAACTCCTCCATATCCCTGTGAACTTACATTGTTTTCATTCACAGTGCATCCACAATTCTTAAGATGGTGAATACTAAACACCCTAATACCCTTTGATTGAAATGATTTCACATCCTCTCAGACCCAAATAAATTGCCTGTTATCCCGAGGCTCTGTTATTGTGTTTTGGACTCCCTGACACACAGAAATAATTTTTCAACATCTGCCCTATCAAGACCTTGCAATTCAAAATCTTTTATATTTCAATCAAATCAGGAAACCAGTTCCTGAAACTCAAGAATATAGACGAAATTTATTCCGAAAGTGAAACCCAGATTGCAAGCTGTGAAACATTAGTGTATTATTCAGTGACAGGTATCAGCCATTGTTGGAAGGGCCATCATTTATTACACATAGACTGTTGTTCTGGACAAGGGGACAGTGCGCTGCCTACTTGAGCAGTTGCAGTCAGTTTGGTGCACGGGCACCCACAATAATGTGAGGGAAAGAAAGCCAGGGTATTCATCAAGTGAAACCCATGGAATGGAGATGTATTTCGATGTCAGGACAGTCATTGACTTTATGTGTAACTTGGAGGGGGTGGTGTTTCCATGGATTTGTTGCCCTTGATATTGCAAATTGTCATGGATTGGAGGTGCTGTCAAATGAACTGTGGTAAATACCTACGATATATCTTGTTGGATACACTGCTTCCATTGAAAGTTGATGTTGGAGGCAGTAAATGTTGTGGATTTGGTGGCAAACAAGGTGGACAGCAAATGCACCCTTCCTTATACAAGGACAGCATAACATATCCAGGTATGTTCCTAGATTTCTTTAGCAATACAAATTCATTATGTTACAGTCAGTGACTCCATATAATTTAATTAAACATTTATCTGTTGAAATGAATTTGTAATCGGCTGGATGGTCACCATGCCATTGCAACATGGAACACACGACCATAGGAATAGGACGAGGTTGTTGAACCCTTTGCGCCTGTTCCACAATTTAAGGACATTTGCTACATAACTCCGTTTACCTGCCTTTGGCCCAAATCTGTCACAACCTTTCCTTTGCAAAAAGGTTTCTTTCTCAGGTATTAAGATGTAAACAAATAATTAAACAATACCAACCAAAACAGGGAACAAGACGGATGTCGGGTGGATAACCTGAAACGTGTCAACTCAATCTTGATGAGAGAAGGCTGCGAAGGGTCAATTTGAATGTCGAGGTGATGTGCTTCATTCATTGCCTTTTCTTCGGTTGAGAATATTTACTCAGAGGAGATTGTTCTCCAACAAAGACAATTAGATTGTTTTTCACAGAATGGAATAAAGTAAGTAGATTGTGTTCAGGATGAGTCAAGGAGGATACAGACGAAAGGCAGGATATTGGGTGGAGGTAATGATGTGCATCTGAAGAGCCTGAGAATGCACACTGGGCCTCCTGCACCGTAACAATTCTAGCAGTACAAATCCACTCGATGGATTAATTATTAGTGAAAAGACAGTAAACAGAGTGTAGGACTTAGACGTAATTCTTGTGTGGGAATGTGTGCAGTGCGGAAGATGTAAAGATTTATGAAGATTGAACCGGCGTCGACATGGGCAGGATCCGTGTAAAAATCATCATGTGGAAACAGAAAGTTATCTATTTTTTTGGATAAATTGATGTGGAGTATAATTCTTAAATCTTAAAATGTTGGAAAGTACAGTTTTAAATAAAATGTAAGTGTCCTTGTCTATAAGCTGCCGACGTCTAACATACAGGTGCAGCAAACTACTTGGAATGTCAGTGGAATGGGAACCTTTATTGTCGGACGATTTCAGCACAGGAGGAGTGACGTCTTGCTTCAGCTGAGTAGGAGCTTGGCCAGATTGTACATGAAGGACTATTTGCAATGTTGATTCCTTAACTCAGGAAATATATTACTGCCACAGAGAGATGGCAAGCAAGGTTCAAATGACTTCTTCCAAGGAACATTTATCAAAGAGGGCCATGACAAACTAGATCTGTGTTCCCTAGTGTTTCAAAGAATGAGACTACACTTCTTTGAAAGTTATAAAATAGTAATTGGATTCCAGATTCAAACATATTTCTGGCTATCGTTGTAGCATTTATAAATTCCGTGAATTAGTCAGTTGCATTCTGAACTGTGTCTCAGAGAGAGGTTGTTTTTGCTCTGCCTTTCTGTTGAATGATGTTTGTTCTGATAATCCTCAACTCCATTTTCCTCGTAACCTTTGATTCGTTAATTGATTAAAATATATCTCTCACCCTTGAAAATACTAAATGATCCAGGCTCAATAGCTTTCAGATCCTTCTACAATTGTTTCCCTCTCACTGATATGAGACTTGGTGGTTTTAATTTTCTCGTTTGTTTCTAGCACACCTTGTTGAACCTTTATTTGATTGCACCCTGTTCTATCCCAAATCCTCTGTGGCAAAATCAGAGTTAGAAAAGAGGATCAGAACCTGTATTTTGTTCCTTCTGTTCCCATATCAATTAAGATACAGCTCATCCAGATCTGGGGACATGTCCACTCTTTATATTCTGCGACTCTCCTCGATTCCAATAAGTCACTCTCCAAACTGAAGACTGATATGAAGGACATATTTAACATATTCTCTGGATCCATGCACAGGCTGCCTCCTTGATCCCTAATATCCCCATTCTTTCCCAAGTTATCCTCTTCCCCTGTTATAGCGATAGAACACCCGCTAATGTTTTATCACACCCCATTTTTGCTTTTCTACTATTTCCTTAAGTTTAGTGTTGCACTTCCTACTTTCTGATAGGGATTTTATTGTTCTGCTCACTTGATAGATGCTTTAAACTTCTCTTTACTTTATTTTTCTGCTCTGAATATTTGCAAATGTTCAAAGTCCTGTTGTCTCATTTTCCTTCATTGGATCTTAGAGTGTAAAATATTGGGCCGATACTCTCATCAAATCCACTTCGAGCATGAACACCGCTCCCCACTCCACGCTGTTCGATGATAGTTTTACCCAGAATTAGAATTCCACCATTTAAAAGGCATGTGGATGCATATATGATTAGGAAGGGTTTAAAGGGATATGGGCCAGGTGCTTGCTAATGGGACCAGATTATGTTGGGTCCAGAAATAAGCCATCCCTTGTTGTATCTTCCACATGCTGATACAAGAAGCTATCAGCAATAAATTTCAACATATTTTTCCCCTCTTAAAAGCACGTGGCTGCCCAATAAATGTTGCATATTGAAAAGCATAAGTAGAATTACCCTCTTATTGTTTTTTTTCTCTTTACAGCGATTAGTTACTCATTGGCTCATGTATTTCCTTCTAACTGGCGATCTTTATTATGACCCTAGCAATTATCTGTCATCTTTTTATTCTAATCGCTATCCTCGAAGCCTCAGTTGAACGACCGTCCAAGATATTGTCCCTATTTACAGCAGTAATTGATTCCTTAATTAATAAAACAACTGCATCTCCTGCCTATAGTGCCTATGCTACAGAATATAGAGTTGCCAATCCTGACCTCCTTCAACCACATCCCTAATGGCAGAACATGTCACAATTTCACTTGTCTATCTATTCCCTGACCACATCTGTCTGACATGTAATAATCCTAGCACGAAGGCAAAGGACATCCAACCTGGAATATAACACCAGGAAAAGTCTGTACCTCATCTTTACTTCATCATTTCTTGTTTTTAAATTGATGCATCAAATGCCACTTTCCTGAACTGAGCGATCACCTCCACAGACCATGAGTTTCTGGGGATTAATTTCCGACTCAGTGTGCAGGGGGATAGCCCTCAGTAATGGGCAGCGTTTATTAAGTCTCTCCGCAAGTGCATGTGCTCCCAACGATGCTGCTGGAGTGTGCAGTGTACCGGCTGGTACTGACCCTTTGTGAACAATAATCACTCTCCTTCTGGTAGTTCAAACCTGCCTCTCATCATGTGGAGTTTCTCACGGAAAATGGTTGGTGTCTTCTTATATTTTCCATTCCATGATCCTCAGGAAATTGGGAATCGCACTTGCTCAGCAAGACAGCACCATAGGTAGTCCTGAAATGGAAAGCAGTCAGTAAGTCGGTTGAACAGGCCATTATGGAGTGGACAAGCTCAGATGAAGTGTAGACTGTTTCACACAGGTTGTGGATTCTCATCAATTGGTAAATATGGGAGTGAGTGAGATGTGTGGGGTCAGGAAGCTAGGGAGGGGCGTTAGGCCGATACGTGCAGTTATGGGTCCCATTGTTACATTCAACTGAATGTCAGTTCAATGTGTGTGGTGACACACATCAGACAAAATCCACAAAGTTGTTATTGAAATGGTTCTTTGCTTGGCATTTGCTACTGTTTCCCACAGAGCAACTCTACAGGACTGATCTCGATCGAAACCCACTCTGAAGCAGGTTAGGTGACCCACGTATTAATCTCTGGCCATCTACACAGAAGTTCAATTTTATTTTGACACTGATGAGTGTGAAGGTGACATATGTTGGTTATGGCTTTATAGTGTTCACTGTGAGACACAGTGTGCTACAGGAGACGGTCAAATTGTGAATTACTTCATACTGGGTCTGGTGCATGGTGCAAATATCTGGAATCTAAGAGGCAGGCCAGATGCTGTCAAGGGACTTGTGCGATGTGTTCTGGCGAGACATGCCCATACATCTGCTCCCTGGAGCAGTACCGAATATGGACAGCATTTGTATCTTCACTACGGCCAGCGATAGGCTATTGATTAGTTTTCACTTGCCCAGGGTGGGCTGCAAATGATTTCTTGTGAAAGTATGTCTGAATGACTGCCCCGACCCAGGTTGGAACGTCTCTGGACACATTAAGGAGCAGACCAGTATGTCACTCAGCACTACAGACATCTGTGAGTTCCAGTAGCACTATGTCTGAATTGAGGTCTTTTGGAATCTATTTATTAAGTCGGTTGTGATTCCAGGTGATGAGTTTCCCGGTATGAACTCTAATAAAATATCACCTGTGTTTTGGAAATTGGGGCCAACAATACCATGTGAACTCCGACTATTTCACATAACAATGCGTGCATTATCTCTGAGAGCAACTGCATTGTTACTATATGTTGGGAATTAAAATATAAACTCATTACAACACTTTATGATACAAAAACAAAAGAAAACTACATGTTATTTTATATTGAACAGAGAATATTTGCCTCATTTATGTCCGATCCCAATTAAATATTCAATGTCAGAATTCAAATGAATACATTCTCATTCTAACATTTCGAAAGTAGTTTGCCTCTAAACCATTACATATTCACAGTGAGCAAACAATTCAACAATCAAATAGCCTTAGCGTTCTTATGAATTAAAATATAATTAACAAATTTAATTTTTCACTGAAATGTATGAGCTTTAGCTAATTGCAAATAATTTAAGAAGGACAATTCGATATGCACTTCGAATATTAATCTTCGTTCATGATTTGTGTTATTAAATGGCATTTGTTACGAATCCAAAGCACATAGATCCAATTTAAAATGAACATTGTATTCTGAATATTGAAGTAAACTCAAGTTGCAGGCTCAGCTGCCCAAATGGAAGGGCTGGGAGATGAGGTGTTACAAAATGGATACATGCAACAATTGGCACTTAAATGGATACTTGAATTTTGGTTGCTCTTTTGACAACAATTCACAGTTAACCAATTAGTTTAAGCTCTACCCAGAATGCTAAAACCCAATCGAGTTTGAATTTATTCTTTTGATGACATCAGACCAGTGAAAGGGAACGATGTTGGGGCTTTAAAAAAGAGTGGGCATTTTGAAAATTAGTTAGAGCAACTGCCACCGAACAACAGAACAACCGCTGTAGAGTCGAAGAGCTAACTGCCTATCTAAAATCTTGCTCTCAAAGAAATCAGAAAGCAGTCTATCAAAAAGATACTTTTGCTGTAAAACATATTCGGAGTAAAAAGAAATAAGTCGAGATTGTGGTGCTAGAAAAGCACAGCAGGTCAGGTAGCATCCGAGAAGCAGCAGTATCAACATTTCGGGCAAGAGCCCTTTATCAGCACAACGCTCTTGACTCTAATCACCAGCATCTGAAGTTCTCGCTTTCACTTCGTAAAAAGGAATAAGACGAACCAGTGAAATCAGTGGGTAAGAGATTGAATACAGCAGAGAAGGTAGAGACTGTGTAGACATGTGATTAATTTACTGAAATATTTATTGTGTGTTACTGGAACAGCATGTCAATAGGGTTGTGCTCAGTTAAGGGAAGCAATGTTCAGCTTCTTAATAGTTTTGTTCGGAAAGAAAATTGCTACGTTTCTTTAAAAAGGTGGCAATTACGTTTTCCCTTTTCGTCTCTCACACTTCCAACAGATGACAAGGTGAGGCGAGCGTTTCTGTGTGTTTAGCTTCATTTGGTAGTGCATTTTAACAGATTTAGAGTTCGTCTGGTATTGGGCAGATTTGAACAGATTTGGGGTACCAAAGCTCCCAGCAGATTTAAACACTTGTAATTAGTGTCGTAAATCTTTAAATAAAACATAGGTGAAATAATTTGTTTCATTTTGATTACATGTGGTCGGTTAAATTAAAAGAGTGAAATGTCTCTTAACATTGCTAAAGAGGTTCTAAGGTTTGAAGATGCTTCCTAACTTTGCCAAGGAAGGTTAGAAAGACAGTGGATAGATATTCTTTTGTAATTAGCAAACAGATTAGAATTGGTTTTAACTAGGGACAGAAGGAAATTGAAATGGACTTGGTCAAACACTGAGGTATATCAGAGAAACAGAAGTGCAGCAAAGTTAGAAAAACGTAAACTGTGTATGAGCCAAACGGAAAAGTAGAAAAAGAAAGGGAGAGAAGGATATTAGCAGAGCCAAAAGATAGAGAGAAGAAAGAAGAGAGAGAGAGAAAAGGAGACTGAGAAGAGAGGGAGTAAAAGACTGAAAGGGAAAGAGAAAAAAGGAGAGAAGTTTCTTCGCTCAGCAAAGAGAGAGATGAAGGAGAAAGAGAAAGGGAGAGAGTGTGAACTTCAGTAGTTGCAAATTAGTCAGGAAAATCAAGGTCAGAGGATGGAAATGAAGTCAAGAGAGTTTATTGTCCTGGAGGGGTTCATAAACGCATTTCCAGAGAACTTACGTGATGAACAGAAAGTTCAAGAAGTGAGAAGAGCAGCGGAGACGGCCGAGAAATGTGCATTGATGCATGACGTGAAATGTAGTTTCTGACATGAATTTCTTCCGTGTGAGGAATAAAAATTGGGAGCAGGCGAGATCCTTCACTATCAAACAAAGAGTCGAGCACACTTAGAATAGTTCTTCATTGGTGATGAAAAGAATTCCAAGAAAATGAAAGGCCTCAGGTGTTTCCACGGTGATAAGTTGGGACACGAAAAGTCACAGTGCTGGTCGTGGAAGAATGACATTGTGGGAAAAGATGTGGCAAAAGAGGCTAATCCAAAGGTATTAGGGAAGGTAGTAAAGGAGATCCAAAGAAAAGCCAAGGAGTTGCAGGAGAGTGCACCGCCTTGGCAGGGGTGGGATATTGAGTTAGTTGCTGATCTCTGTAAAGACTTCATCTCTGTGGGAAACGTTTACTCAGGAAGATCAGGAAGAGAATGGAGATAAGTTATTATTTCATGAGGTATGGGATCTGGTCAGACTCTGATAGTAAGAGATTAAGTATTTTCACCCTTTCCGGCATGTTATCTGAGAAGGTAATAATCTGTTGAATAGATCGGCAGAAAGTTAGCGTTCCCGTGTGTAAGATCAGGTTGGAGAGCCAAACCAAGACTGGGGAAGTAACTGTAGGAGTGATTGACAGAATGTCCGTTTCAGGAATACAATTTATTCTTGGGAATTATTTAGCAGGATCCAAGGTGGGAGTGACACCCCTTGTATTGGAGAAGCCAAAGGGAGATCAGGGAACTAAGGAGTTAAAAGAAGAATGCCATGGAAGTTTTCCAGACCGTGTCGTAGTAAGAGGGCACTGTCACAAGTTACAGCAAGAAGGAAAGACGAAGAAGTTGAGGTTCAGTTAGCTGACACCCTGTATGATGTAATGGTACAGGAAAACCCTTAACAGGCAGTGGGTCAGACAGAAGCGTTTAGTCCAGAAAGGCTAAGAGACTTGCAACAGAAAGATGAGAAGATATATATTATGACGCCAACTCAGAAAAGGAATCAGAATATATTCCTGAGGGTTATTATCTTAAGGATAGAAGCCTAAAACAAAAGTGAAGACCCCAGCAGGTTAGTGCAGAGGAGAAATGGGCAGAGGTGCACCAGATTGTGTTGCCTGTGGCATACAGACAGGAAGTGTTATGGGTAGAACATGAATTACCAGAAGGAGGTCACCTAGATGTAAGGAGGACTCGGGCTAATGTACAAAAGTACTTCCATTGGCCTGGCATGTACAAGAATGTGGTTGAATATTGCCACACATTTTATTACATGCCGAATGGTAGGTAGCCACAGGCAGTAATAAAATCAGTAGCTTTGTTGCCAATTCCCGCATCTGAAGAATCTTTCACACAGGTTATGATTGATTGTGGAGGTCCCCTCCCTAAAACTAAAAGTGGGAATCAGCGCTTGTTAATCATAATGCATACGTCTACTAGATTTCGGAGGCAATTCCATTACGGAGTATTAAGACAAAAAGGATGGTGGAGGAGTTGGTAGCTTTCTTTACCCGTTATGGGCTAGCTGGAGAGATTCAATCAGGCCAACGGTCCCAATGTACTGCTGAGACTTTTAAGGAAGTCTTGGATAGCATAAACTACATAAAAACAAGGACTGCAGATGCTGGAAAACAGATTCTAGATTAGAGTGGTGCTGGAAAAGCACAACGGTTCATGCAGCACCCGAGGAGCAGGAAAATCGAGGTTTCAGGCAAAAGCCCTTCATCACGAATCCTGATGAAGAGCTTATGCCCGAAACGTCGATTTTCCTGCTCCTCGGATGCTGCATGAACTGCTGTGCTTTCCAGAACCACTCTAATCTACAACACTTTAAAACAAGTCCGTTCCATCCAAAATCCCAGGGAGCCTTGGAAAGGTGGCATTGACTCTGAAGACAATATACATTCAGGATACACTGAATGATTGGATCAAGTTATCGAACTTGTATGGATTGCCATGAGAGATGCCCCAAATGAATCTACTCAGTTTACTACCTTTGAGTTAATATTTGGACAGGAAGTGAGAGGGTCCTTGAAACTAAAAGAATGATAGTGTCGAAGTCAGAGATCTCACGTTTGGATTATGTAGCAGTGGTGATGGAACAATTAAATCGGGAAGGTGAGTCAACTAAACAGCACCTGACTAGGACTCAGCATTGAATGAAACAGTTGGCAGATAGAAACTATAAAATTCAGACGTTTTCCCAAGGAGATGATGCATTAGTATTGTTTCCAGTAGTAGCAGATACCTTCAAAGGCAGGTTTAGTAGTCCCTATCAAATTGAGAAAAAGTTCAGTCAGGCAAGCTATCTGAAAAAGATGCTGGACAGAAAAAAAGCTGTATTGGGCATGCCATCTGAATATGTTGAAACCGTACTATAATAGTGACAGGGAATTGGTGAAGCAGGTGTTATTTATTGCTCTGCCGAGTGACAGATCAGATCCAGTAATAATGGAGCTTGATGTGCCTCAAAGTGCGTTAAATAATGAGCAAGTCCTTAAAGTATGGGGTGAGAGAATTAGCTATCTGTCTCAGGAGCAAAGAACGCAATCGAAAGGTTTGTTGCAGCATTATGAGGACATATGCAGGAATAAAATAGGAGGACTAATACCAGTGTGCATGAGGTGGAAGTAGGGAATGCTGTGCCAATAAAACAATACCTTTACTGACTTAATCCTTTCAAAGCCCAAAAGGTCCAGAAGGAAGTGAATGTGATACTCAATGAAGACATCATCTAACCGAGGCAGAGTGGAGTGGAGTTCGCTAATCTTGTTAGTTCCCATAGCTGATGGAACTCAACGATTTTCTTTGGACTATTGGAAGGTCAACGACGTAACAAAATCGCTCTCATAGCCAATACTGAGTTTGGAGGACTGTACAGAAAAAGTTGGAAAAGCCAGTTGCATCACAAAGTTGATTTACTGCATTGTTACAAACAGGCATCTTTAATGGAGAAAGCGGAAGAAGTTTCTGCATTTGTTAACCCAAATGGACTGTATCAATTCAAAATAATACCCTTTGCAATGAGAAGCACACCAGTCACATTCCAAAGACTCATGAACAGACTTGTGGCCAGATGAAGAAATAACCTGATGATGTGGTGATCTTTAGCCATTCATGGAAAGATCACATGTGACAGTTGGCAAAATGCTTTGAGTGATTCCTAAATACAAAGATGGAAATAAACTTAAAAAAAAACATAATTTGTGATATTCTTGGGACAAAGCATCGAACATGGAAGGATGATTCCAAGGAACGCGTGGATAAAAGCAATGGAGGAATTTCCTTGAGCATGGAGAAATAGGTCCTTCGAACTTTGGGACTGGGCAGATTCGACAGGAAGTTTGTTCCAAATATCAGCAGCATGGGGGCACTACTGACAGATTTACTAAAGAAGAACATGGAATTTCTTTGGACAGAATAGTCCAGGAGGCATTGGAAAATTTACAAGCTATATTAACCATCACATCTGTTTAATATCATTATATTTGCAGACATATATTTGCAGATACATTCTGTTTTGCTCAAAAATGCACACATTGCAAGCAGTCAAAGCAGGCAGTCTTTGCATTAAATATTTTGTTAATTCCACTTTGGAAATAGAACAAGTCTATCTCAAGACTGGGACACAGACAGACTCTGACTTCATATCTTTAATCCATTGTCTGAGCTGAGATGACACCTTTTGTTGTAAAACCTTAAGTTATCCTGAGAAGATGAATTAAATAATGTTCGGGGATTTACTTATTAATGAACTGAAAACTGCAACCCATTCTAAAAGATGAAAGACTTAAAAATCCAGGTTTGTTCAATATACTATTTCAGTTGCATGGCACTCTAATATTTTGCTCTAAATTTTGTTCCTTACGATCTTACACTCCACAAACACCTGATGAAGGAGCAGCGCATTGAAAGCTAGTGCTTCCAAATAAACCTGTTGGAATATAACCTGGGGGGTGTTGTATGATGTTTACCTTAGTAACTTCAGATGATGGTCTTTTCAAATAGAATAAGACAATTTCTCTCATTCTTCCTTTATCCTGAATTCCAGTTATGATTCTAATTATTGATGATGTTATTGATGTTCTTCGACAAAGTAATGCATTGCGCGTGTGTGTGTGTGTGTGTGTGTATGGGTCCTTGTAGTTATGTTTGTATGCATGTGTATTTGTGTCTGTGTCTTTAGGTGTGTACCTGTATATGTATGTGTTATGTATGATCATTTGCAATTAGTGGGTAATGAAAGAATGAGAAATTCCCATATGATTGAGGAAATGTACAAAGACTCCAAGCTGTCTGATATCAAATAACAAACAAAATTACAGCACAAGAACAGGCCCTTCGGCCCTCCAAGCCTGCACTGATCCAGATCCTCTACCCAAACCTGACACGTATCTTCTAAGAGTCTGTATCCCTTTGCACCCTGTCCATTCATATATCTGTCTAGATAAATCTTAAATGATGCTATCGTGACAGCGTCCACCATCTCTGCTGGCAACGTGTTCCAGACACCCATCACCCTCTGCACAAAAAAATTTCCACGCATATCTACCCTAGACCTTTCCCGTCTTGCTTTGAACTCGTGACCCCTAGTAATTGAGTGCCCACTCTGCGGAAAACACGTCTTGCTCTCCATCCTATCTATATCTCTCGTAATTTTGTAGAGCTCAATCAGGTTCCCCACTCGACCTCCATCTTTCTAATGACAATAATGCTGATCTACTCAAAATTTCTTCAGTGCAAGCACCCACCATACCTGGTGAACCTCTTCTGCACCCTCTCCATAGCATCCATATCCTTTTTGTAATGTGGCAACCAGCACTGTAGGCAGTATTCCAAGCATGGTGTACAAGAAGTTTTATATAACTGTAACATGACCTGCCAACGCTTGTACTCAATACCCCATTGAATGAAGGAAAGCATGCGATATGCCCTCTTGACCACACTGTTCCATCTTCAGGGTACAATGGACCTGAACGCCCAGAAATCACTGAACATCAATTTATCCCAGCACTTTTCAATTTTCTGTATATTTCGCTGTTGAATTAGATCTTCCAAATTGCATCACCTCACATTTGCCCGGATTGAATTTCATCTCCCATTTCTCTGCCAACACTACAATCCATCTATATTGTACATAATTCTCTTACAATCCCCTTCACTATCTGCTACTCCACCAATCTTCGTGTCATCTGCAAACTTGCTAATGAGGCCATCCATACGTTCGTCCAGATCACTTCTGTATATCGAAAGCAACAGTGGTCCCAGCACGGATCCCTGTTTAACAGCATTGGTCACAGGTCTCCATTCTCAGAAACTCCCTTCCACTACTAATCTCCGTGAGCTGTGGGTCAGCCACTTCACTATCCATCTAACTAGTGCAGCCTGGACCCTATGCGACTTCACTTTCTCAATCAACGTACCACGGGGAACTCTATTAAACGCCTTACTAAAGTCCATGTATATGACATCTAATGACCGTAACTCAACAAGCAACTTTGTCACTTCCTCAAAGAATTCTGTTAAGTTGGCAAGACATGACATTCCCTGCACAAAACTATGTTGCCTATCACTGATAAGCACATTTGTTTCCAACTGAGAATACATCCTATCCCTCAGTATTTTCTCCAGCAGCTTCCTCGCCACTAAGGTAAGGGATGCCATTCTCAAACAAGGGAACACCATTAGCAATTTTCCAGTATTCCGGGATTTCATCCGTGTTCAAAGATTTTGCAAAATTATCTGCTATGGTCCCACCTGTTTCCTCTCTCATCCAAGATCCCATCTGGGAACTTGGCCACCTTAATGCCTTTTAGAATAACCAACACTTCCTCTCTCCTTATTTCAACTTGATCGAGAGGAATCAAGCATCCATATCTAATCTCAACATTTCTTCTTGGTGAATACCGATACAAAGTGCTCATTAATAATCTCACCTATTTTCTCTGACTCCACACATAACTTTCCTCCTTTGTCCTTGAGTGGTCCAACCCTTCCTCTAGTTACCCTCTTGCTCCTTATATATGAATTAAAGTATTTGGAATTTTCCATAATCATGGTTGCTAAATATATCTCATGACCCCTTTTTGCCCTCTTAATTCCTTGTTTCAGATTGGTCCTACATTCACGATTTTCTTCCCAAGCTTTTTCTGTCATCAGTCGTCTAGACCTTATGTACACTTCCTTTTTCCACTAAGCTAGTCTCACAGTTTCACCTGTCATCAATGGTTCCCTAATCTTGCCATTCCTACCCCTCATTTCCACAGAAGCATATCTGACCTCAACTCTCATCAACCTCTCTTTAAAAGCTTCCTACGTATCAAATGTGGATTTACCTTCAAACAAGTGCTCCCAATCTATATTCCTCAACTTCTGCTGAATTTTGGTATAGTTGGCCTTCCCCCAATTTAGCACTCTTCCTTGAGGACAACTCTTGTCTTTGTCCTTGCGTATTCTATAACGTATGGCATTGTGATCAATAGTCCCAAAGTAATCCCCAACTGAAACTTCAACCACCTGGCCAGGCTCATTCCCCAGCATCAGGACAAAAATGGCCCTTTCCTGAGTTGGACTGTTTACATACAGCTCAAAAAACCCTCCTGGCTGCTCCTTACAAATCCTGCTCCAACCAGTCCTCTAATATTAAGTAAACCCCAGTCAATGTTGCGAAAATAAAATCCCCTATCACCACCACCATGTTGCTCCCACATCTTTCCATGATCTCTTTACATATTTGCACTTTAATCTCACGCTCACTGTTGGGAGGCCCCAACATTGTTACTGCGCCCTTCCTATTACTGTTTGAGTCCTCCATAGAGCCTCCTTCAGCACATCTGTGCTATACTCTTTTACCAGTAATGCAACTCCTATACCCCTTTTACCCCCCTGTTTATCCCACCTGAAGCATTGATATCCTGGGATATTTACTTGCCAATCATGCCCTTCCCTCAACCAAGTATCAGTAATAGCAATAATATCAACTCCAAGGTACTAATCCAAGCCCTGTGTTTATCTGCACATAAAACACTTCTTGCATTAAAACAAATGCACCTCAGATAACCTGTCCCTTTGTGTTCATCATCTACTCCCTGCTGACTCTTCCCCTTACTCACACTGACTTCATTATCTATTTCCTTACAGGCTGCAGTTGCTATTTCCATAATATCGACTAACCTCCTCATTTGGTTCCCATCCCTCTACAACATTAGTTTAAACCCTCCGAAGCAGCATTAGCAAACGTACCCCGAAGGACATTGTTTCCATTCCAGCTCAGGTGTAGGCTGTCCAATTTATAATAGTCCCACCTCCCAGATAACCAGTCCCAATGTCCCAAAAATCAGAACTCCTTCCTCCTGCACCATCTCTCAAGCAATTCTATTCTTTCATTTCTACTCTGACTAGCATGTGGCATTAGTAGCAATCCTGAGATTACAACCTCTGAGGTTCTACTTCTTAACTTGACTCTTAACTCCCTAAATTCTGTTTATAGGAGCTCATCCTGATTTTTTAAACCAAATCATTGGTGCCTACATGCACCATGAAAACTGGATATTCACCCTTCCCCTTCAGAATGGTCTGCAGTCGATCCGAGGCATTACTGTCCCTTGCACCTGGAAGGCAACATACTATTCTGGAGTCTTGACTTCGAACAGAAAAATGCTTATCTACCCCTTTTACAATTGAATGCCTTGTGACTTAGCCCTTCCAGTATTTTTCCCACCCTTCTGAACAGCAGGGTCAACCATGGTGCTTTTAACGGGGCTACTGCTGTCTTCCCCTGGTGAGCCATCTCTCCAAACATGATCCAAAACAGTATACCTGCTAAGGAGGGAGGTGAGCGTCGGGGACACCCGCAGTGCCTTCCTGCTCTTTCTCTGCTTTGGGTCACCAATTCCCTTTCTCCTTCTGCAATCCTAATCTCCGATGTGATCAGTTCACTGAATGTGCTATCTAAAACCTCCTCCGCATGTGTGTGCTCCAAGGTGAGTCCATCCGCCTTCCAGAGCGATCATCCCGTCTATGGGTTCTTCATAAGAAGTGTCTTTGGTGCGAGGATCAGGGATGTCTCCAAGCATGCTCAGGGCATACTGATGCTCGAGGTAAGTCCGTTTTTTAGTGGGAAATTAAACTTCCCAGCAACCCCCTGGTATCATCCCCTCCCCCCCACCTCTCTCTACCTCCTCCCAAAAGATAATGCACAAAACATGCAAACATGTCTTTTATTCATGAATTGGCAAAGTGAACAAATGACAATCATGGACCAAACAAAAATAATTTAATGCATATTTGCTGTGATTCTTGAATGACCAAATATTTGGATTTTTATTGAGAAAATAAATTCAGTTTTTTTTTTAATCTGAGTTGGATACGTTTTGATCAGTATGTGATCATCATTGGTGACAAAACCAGAAGTTGCTGGGAATGCTCAGAAGTACTGGCAGTATCTGTGGTGCGAAAGCAGAATCAATATATGGTAGGAGACTGGCTCTGACCAGGTTACTACGCTCATAGTGTTCAGGAATGTGTAGGTTAGGTGTATTAGTCAGGAGAAAATGTAGAGTATGAGAATAGGCTAATGGGTCTGGGTGGGTTACTCTTTGGAGGGTCAGTGTGGGCATGTTGGGCAAAATGGCCTATTTCCACAATATAGGGATTCGACGGTTCTATGCATTCTTCATAAAAAGTGTCTTTGGTGCGAGGATCAGGGATGTCTCCGAGAATGCTCAGGGCATACTGAATCGGAGGGTTTACAGCCAATGGTACACATTGGCATCAATAACTTTGGCAGGAAATGTGACAAGATCCTGCAAGGAGAGTGCAGGGAGATTGGCCTGAGTGGAAACGCAAGATATCCAGGGTTGTAATCTTGGGCAACTCCTCGTGCTAGGTGGAAGTGGGAGACGGAAGATGAAGAGAGAAAACTTTAATATGTGGTTGAAGAACTTGTTCAGGAGGAGGGTTTCAGATTTATGGCTCGTTGGGATTTTGTCCAGGGCAGGTGGGACCTGAAAAAGGACAGGGTCCACTTTAACTGGAGGGACACCAACATCCTGGCAGGGAGGTTTGAAGATGCATCTTGGGTGGAGTTAAATGAATAATGCAGGAGACTGAAAACCAGAGCAGCAGGACAGCAAGTGAGCTGAAATTAGAGTTTAATAGAATAGACAGACAGGGGCAGTCGAATGACTATGCTGAGGAAAATAATCATAGCAATTTAAAAATGTGTGTGGATATAATTGGTTCAGTATTATCGGAGATCAGAAAATAAGAATGGAGTGTGTGGAGTGCGCCAAAAGTATTAAAGGAGATAAACCAATCCAATATAACTTATGTAAATACCTTGTCCCGAAATGCATGGAATATTTGGAAAAAAATGACAGCACAAACAGAGTTAAAAAGATACAGCCTGGTGGGGCTTACAGAAAGGTGGTTACAGGAAGGTCAGTGTTGGGAAGTGAAATGTCCAAGGGTACTCATTACTCAAACAAGAACGTACAGCGGGTTGAGTTGCTCCATTGATTTAGAATGATGTCAAGGCTGCATTAAAAATGACATTAGCACGAGGGACCAAAATAACAAATCAGTTTGGATCCAAATAAAGCACATGGAAACAAACCTGCATCTCGGAGTAATTTCATGCCACAATACTCCCATCCTCCAAACATACTTTCATAAACCAGGGAATAATAATGGCTTGTGAGAAGGGCACAAGAGTGAGCAATCTGTGTCTGCATATTGGCTTTATTAAACAATTTGGCAAGGATAGCCTCAAATAACGATGCGCAGAATGTATGAGGGATTATTTTGTTAGAACAACAAACTAGAAAATCTTTTAGTTTGTGAATAATGAGGAAGGAGTGATAAATCATCTTGTGGTAGAGGATCCTCTAGAAAGAGTGACCGTAACATGCTAGAGTTTCACATTCAGATTCAAAGATACAAGGGTTTTAGTATCGGGCAGTGATAATTATGTGAAAGGATTCGCCTGAGTGGACTCGAAAAAATAACATTGAAAGGCAGAACATTTGAAGAACAATGGCAAATACTTAGGAAGATAGTAAACAAACATCAATTACAGTTTATTCCTGAGTGGAAGAGGAATTGTAAAAAAAAGATAAAACGTCATTCATACCTTATCAAAGAAGACTTTGATAAGATAAAAGTGATGTCCTGGTGGTATTATCGCCAACTGCTGATTCAGCGATCAACATAATATTCTAGAAACTCAGGTTCAAATGCCGCCACTGCAGATGCTGGAATCTAAATTCTACATAAATCTACAATTAAGCTTCACTTTCACTTCAAAATTATGTCTCCTTCGTATTGAGCACTCGAGTAAGGGGAAGAGTCGCTCTCTGTCCAAACTGTCCATAAACCTCATGCTCTTAAATGCCTCAATCAGGAACCCCTCTCAACCTTTTCTGCTTCAAAAACATCTAACTCCTCATCATAGTTTGAGTACTCTCTCTTGTCTTGTTACTTATGTATCACCCCACATTTATCAGTCAAATCTCATCAGCCATTGATCTAGCCACATGAACAAACCATTTATATCATCTTTAAACTAGCGTGTTCCTCCTCACTGTGAACCACCCATCCAACCTTTGTGTCATCCATAACATTATTTATCATTCCCCGCAAAATCCTTCCCTCACATTCTCATCATCATCACTTATGAAGCTCACAGATAAGACTTGTCTTACTTCTCCTGTTCTTCAGATGTTGTTCAAAGGAGAAGAATTAAGAATTCCAGTCTATTTTTCTTCCTATTTTTGGTGAATTTACAACGTTATGCAGTTGAGGGCTTTTTATGAGAGAGCCACAGGTTTTTTTTGGACATGTAGCTGAATTCTCCTTTTATACTGTTCTTCTCTGTATGTTTTATTCATAATGCTTGCGTGTGTTTAATATTGGACTAGGTTCGGCTTACTTCGCCTGCAACATTTGTATTTTACGTGGACCTGGATAATATTCTTTGTAACATACCCTGCAATACTCAGAGCTGAAGGAATTTTTCATCTGCAGGATGGACACAGGCTCATATGATTGCTAGAAAGAGCTGGAGAGATGAGGATAAAGATTTAATGAAATGCTGCACATATACACACGGTAGGAGATCAAATCATATCGCCAAGTCTTCCTTGCATTTGAAACAAATTATTAGAACATATGCCCACTCTTCTTTAAATTGTATAAAAAAGTTTTATTACGTGTTCTTAGAGCAGTATGGATCTTACAACCGCTCGTGGGATTGCAAGCATATTTAAAGATTAATTATAGTTTTCTATTCCATTTGATGCAGTTCATACCGTTTATTAATATAAGATTATTTTTCCATTTTGTTTTATAAAAATTCAAAACCAAAAAAAACAACAAAAATATTTTTTTCGAACGAACATTGTTTTAACGAACTTTGCAAAGGGTGGGGGTCGACTACACAACAAACTAGAAAAGTCTACATAAGTTTCAAAAGTCTTCTTCTTTGTTTTAAATGCAAAAGTTTTTTTTGTTTCAAAAACTATTTTTAAATAGGAAGATGTGCCTTTATTCTGGAGAGTCCTAACCGCGTTCAGCTCTGGAGAAGACTTTTTTCTTCGAGAAATTTATTGAAGAAGAATATTTTTGTTGAGTTAGTTTTCCAAATGGTTGATTTTATTTATTTTTTATATGTTTGATATGTATACGGATATATTTTCTATTTTAATGTCATGAAAAATTCTGTTTATAAGCATAATAATATTAAGGCCACATATATAGAGTAGAGAGGGAGATAGCTGGAAGTTATTATCCAGCAAAATTAGTCAGATAGATGGGTGACTGTCAGGACAGGTAAGAAGGTAGTTCAAAAATTTCCGGCGACTATTCCTCCATCAAACAGATGTTCAGTATTTGGAACTGTTGAAGGTGGTAGTCTCTCTGAGGAAAGTTGAAGAGCCATCGGTTATTGGACTATTGGAAACATTCTTATGTTAGGCAGCGATTGAGAAGATTTTGTATAATTATTGGGACAGGGATCTCTCCTGTCAGGGACATAAACAGGAGATTCTGTGGCAGTGAGTGAAAATTTAGGATAGTTTATGGATTTCCTGGTACTAGGATTAAGAACGTCTCTGAAAGTCTTTAGCATATTGTTAAAGGTTTGATTTAGAAGCCAGAAATTATTGCATATATTGGTATGAATGAATTTTTTCGGGAAAAGATTAAAATAGTCCGGAGTAAATTAAGGAGGTGATGGAAAGGATTAAAAATAAAACCTTAAAAAATAATTTCTGATTTGCTCCCAATCACAAATTGAAGCAGGTCAGGTGAAAAAAAGATTAAAGGAGAAAAATCAATGGCATGAAGAGCTGCTGTGTTGTTAACGGATTCAGATTTTTGGGAGATTGGAGTGTCTTTTGGAATAGTAAAGGCCCGTTCCAAAAGGATTGATCTATTCTAAATGGGAAAGCCACCGATATCTTAGCAGGGAGGTTTGCTCACCCCATAAAGGCAGACTTTATATTGACAGACAAGGCAAGTGTAGGTACTCTATGTAGCAGTGTAAACGATAGGTTGGATGGAGAAATCTCTGAATATGATGAGAACATGCCAGTTAGAAAAGAAAGATGAGAGAATCAGAGTATATAGTAATTCTGAAGAACTAAATGCATTTAATTCAGTGCAATGGGACTTACAGGGAAGGCTAATCTACTCAGCGCATGTTTCAGAACATGAAATTGGGACATCATAGCTATTATAGGAACTTGGGTGAAAGATGTTCAAGGCTGTAAAAGAGGAGGAGGTGTGGTCTTTTTCGCCAAGGATAGTGTAACGCTGGCTCTGAGAACTTTTGCTGAGGACTCGTCTACTGAGATAGTGCGGGCTGAGGTCAGAAACAGGAGAGGAGAGGTCACACTGCTTGGAGTTTTTTATAGGCCTAAGCAGAGTTCCATGGATGTGGAAGAGAGAATTAGCAAAATTATTCTGGGTAGGAGTGAAAGGAACAGGGTGGTCATTATGGGGGACTTTTACTTTCCTAACATTGACTGGAAATGCTAAACTCTCATACATCGGATGGATCAGTTATTGTACAATGTGTACAGGAGGGTATCCTGACATAGTATGTCGAAGGGCCGACAAGCGGGGAGGCCACAATGGATCTGGTGCTTGGTAATGAGCCAGGCCAAGTGTTTGATTTAGTTGTAGTTGAACACTTTGCAGAGAGTGACCATAATTCAGTTATGTTTAGTTTCGCGATGGAAAGGGATATGTACATGCCACAGGTCAAGAGTTATCGATGGGGTAATGGCAATTATAATGCTATTAGGCAAGAATTAGGAGGCAAAGAATGGGGTAGCAAAATACAGGGGATGCAGACAGTGGAAATGTGGAGCTGGCTTCAGGAACAGTTATTGTGTGTCCTTGATAGGTATGCCCCTGTCATACAGGGAAGAAGTGATAAGGTAAGGAACCGTGGTTTACAACAGAAATTGCATCTTTTGTTAAGAAGAAGGAGGAGGTTTATGTGTTGATGAGGCAAGATGGTTCAGGTGAGGCGAGAGAGAGTTACAGATCAGCTAGGAAGAATTTAAAGAGAGAGTTAAGAAGAGAATAGAGAGGACGCTAGCAGTCTTTAGCAAATAGAATAGAGGAGAAACCTAAAGCTTTCTAGAGGTATGTGAGGAATAAAAGGATGATTAGGGTAGGAATGCGGTCATTCAAAGACAGAAGTAGGAAGTTGAGTGTGGACCCTGTGGAGATCAGAGAGTTGCTAATTGAACATTTCTCATCGGTTTTCACTCAGGAAAAGGAGAATATTGTAGAGGAGAAGAATGAAGTACGAGATATTAGACTAGAAAGGATCGAGGATTAGTTACGAACAGGTGTTATCAATTCTGGAAGGAGTGAAAGAAGAGAAACCCCCTGGACCGAATGGGATTTATCCAAAGATTCTCTGGGAAGCTAGAGAGGAGATAGCAGAGCCTTTGGCTTTGATATTTGAGTCATCATTGTCTACAGGTTTAGTACCCGAGGACTGGAGGATTGCAAATGTTGTGCTCTTGTTCAAGAAGGGTAGTAGAGATGACCCAAGCAATTATATACCAGTGAGCCTTGCTTCTGTTGTAGGAAATGTTTTGGAAATGATTATAAGAGATAAGATTTATAATCATCTAGAAAGCAACAATTTGATTTCAGATAGTCAATATGGTTTCATCAAAAGCAGGTCATGTCTCACAAACCTCACTGAGGCTTTTGAGAAGGTGACCAAATATGTAGGTGAGGGTAGGGCAGTTGACGCGGTATAAATGGACTTCAGTAAAGCCTTTGATAACGTTCAATATGATAGGCTGTTGGGGAAAATGCAGAGGCGTGGAATTGACGATGATTTAACAGTTTGGATTTGAAACTAGCTTTCTGAAAGAAGGCAGTGAGTGGTGGTTGATGGAAAATATTCAGCCTGGAGTCCGGTTATGAGTGGTGTGCCACAAGAGTCTGATTTGGGACCACTAATGTTTGTTATTTTTATAAATGACTTAGACGCAGGCACAGGTGAATGAATTAGTAAATTTGCAGATGACACTAAAGTCGGTGAAGTTGTGGGCAGTTTGGAAGAATGTTACAGGTTGCAGGGGACTTGGATAAACAGCAGAATTGAGCTGAGAGGTGGCAAATGGAGTTCAATCCAGCTAAATGTGAGGCGATGCACTTTGGGAAGAATAATAGAAAGGCAGAGTACTGGGTTAATGGAAAGATTCTTGGTATTGTGGATGTGCAGAGTGATCTTTGAGTCCATGTAAATAGATCCCTGAAAGTTGCCACCCAGGTTGATAGTTCTGTTAAGGCGGCATACGGTTTGTTAGGTTTCATTTGTAGAGGGATTGAGTTCCGGAGCCACAATATCATGCTGCAACTATACAAAACGCTGGTGCGGCCATACTTGGAATATTGTGTACAGTTCTGGTCGCGCCATTACAAAAAGGATGTGGAAACAATGGAAAATATGGAGAGGAGATGTACCAGGATGCTGCCTGGTCTGGAGGGAAGGTCGTATGAGGAAAGGCTGAGAGACTTGAGTCTGTTCTCATTGGAAAGAAGAAGGCTAAGAGGGAATTTGTTAGAGACATGCAAGATGATCAGAGGATGAGATGGGTAGACAGTTAAAGTCTTTTAGCTAGGATGTTGACGTCAGCATATACGAGGGAGCATAGCTACAAATTGAGGCGTGATAGATGTCAGACAGATGTCAGAGACAAGTTCGTTTCACAGAGCGATGTAAGGGCTTGGAATGCCCTACCTGCTAATGTAGTCAACTAAGCCACATTAGGGGGATTTAAACCATCCTTAGACAAGCACGTGGATCATTTTGGATAGTGTAGGGGACGAGCTGAGAATACTTCAAAGGTCGGCGCATCATAGAGGACATAATGTCCAATTCTGCGCTGTATTGTTCTATGTTCTAAGCTTTTTGTTCTAAGAGTGTTCATTCAATCTTCCACGTTTTAGATGCTACAGAAAGGACAGAAAAGGAGACATGGGAGGGAGAAGCAGTGGGTGGGGACGGCGGGCAATTTTGATTAAGGATCAAATTATTGCTCTAACTGGGGAAGATATTACTAAAAATGCATTCAGTTAAAATATATGGATAGAAATTTAAGATAATAAAGTAAAAAAAAACACATCGAAGAGATTGTGCGACATGTTTGTTTGTGATAAATCATCCGGTGCAAATATATTGGTAGAAATTAAAAGTCAGAAAGAAAAGAACACATTGATGGAATTGTACTCTATGCTCCCAATAGTAAGGAAGAAATTAAGAACAAATATGTAGGGAGATCTCACATATATGCAAACTTAATAAATTGTAATAATGGGGGATTTTAAATTTCCAAAACTTGACTGTTACTACCTTCGTGTTAAAGGTTTGGACGATGAAGAATTTGTCAAATGTGTTCAAGAAAATTGTCTTTATCAGTATGTGGTTGCTCCTACTAGACAAGGAACAAAACTAGACCTTATTTTGTGCAATATCAGGGCAAGTGACTGAAGTAAAAGTGGGGGAATATGATGGCTGTTGCGATCATAACTCTATTCATTTCAGAATGGTCATGGAAAAGGATAAGCCTTCTTTTTAATTGGAGTACCATAAACTTTCATGGCATGAGACAAGGATCTTCCAAGTTTGATTGAATCAGATTATTAGCAGGTGAAGAGAACGTGTGACTAGTGGAAGACATTCGAAGGTATGATGATGAGAACTGAGAGGCATTATGTTCTTGTTAGAATGAAGGGTAAGTCTGGTAAGATTAAGGAACAACGGATGACTAAAGGTATTGAGGCTGTACTCAAGAATAAAAGCGAATCTTAATTTAGATATAGACAACTTTAATCACTAGAATCTCTTAAACTCTATAAAGCGTGTTGGAAATTACTTAGAGAGAAATGAGGAAAGCGAAAAGGGTACATGAGATAGCATGGACAGATAAGGTTCAGAATAAACTAAAGATATTGTACAAATACATTAAGAGCAAGAGGGTAACCAGGGAGAGGGCAAGGCCTCTTAATGATTAAGGAGGATATCTTTGTGTGGTATCACAACAGATGGGGAATAAAATCATTTCGTTCCCAGTGCATCAGACAGCGGAAAACACACACTATTGTCTTCATCTCGCAATCATTCAGCTTGAACTCTCTCTGCTATTTGCCAGCCTATTGACCCATTTTATCAAGATCCTTTTGCAATCTTAGAAAGGCTTCTTCACTGTCCACTGTGCCCCCAGTTTTGGTGTCATCCGCAAACTTACTAACTATGTTTTTTATATCCTCATCCAAATCATTTACATATTTGAACAAACAATGAAAACCCAGAATGACCCTCTGTGGAACAATGCTGGTCACGTGCCTGAGTCTGAAAAGCAACCACCCACCATTACTCTCTGTGGCCTGTTACGATGCCAATTGAAAGTGTTGGAGATAAACTCAGTAGTTCTGGCAGCATTGGAACAGAGAGAAACAAAATTAACTATCTTGAGTCCAGTATAACTTGCTCAGAACAGGTTCGTATCAGCCTCAATATGTTAACATTGTTTCTCTCTCCATATCCTGCCTTGTCTGTTGCACTTCTCTACCTTTTTGTGCTTGTATATCTGATTTACATTATCTCTAATGTATTACTTTTCTGGATGGGGCTAGTTGTTATATTTGAACAATTTGCTTCATTCCTGTTCCTGTGCCAGAGACACTCGTATTCAATTGGACTCTGTTTCTTTATCAAGATATAAAAATAACTTTTTTTGCCAAGGTCCACTTAAATGCGCGAATCTCAATCCATTCATTTTGATTTGAAAGACATTTTAGAGATAGCTACACTTTATTAAACTAAAAATGTGTTGCTGGAAAAGCGCAGTAGGTCAGGCAGCATCAGAGGAGCAGGAGAATCGATGTTTCAGGCATAAGGCCTGTTCCAGCAACACATTTTTAAGCTCTGATCTCCAGCATGTGCAGTCCTCACTTCCACACTTTATGAAACAACAGGAATAGATTATTGATGATAACATCATTTGTGTCCTTTATTAATAAGCTTGTCCCCACATGCTCTGAAATCTTTTAAATACATTTCGCAGATTAATTACAGCAAAGGCTGTGGTCACTCAGCCTATTATCTCAATACCAATTCGGAATGAGGAATATGACAACTCTTATTCTGCTGTAACTCCCTGTAACCCCACTCATGGTGTTATGTGTCTGTTTTTAATTCTGAATATCCTGTTCACATAAACAATCTTATCAACCTGTATAGCTTATGATAGAATACTCTATCTGTAAATTATAATTCCATCCATCACGTTTAAAATTGCCTTTTCTATTCACATTGTCGTTCAGCATTCCATCGCCCAAATGTTATCTGTTCTCTCACTCTGCATTGCATTTCATTCCATTTGTGAGAAAGAGTGAGGGTTGACTGGGAGATGCTACAGTACTCCCCTCAAGTCTGCTCAGCCACTTGTTCCAGTCCTTTCTGCCTCCCAGCCAATATCAGATTTGTTCCATCACTGACGCATTAATCCTTGGGTTTTAATGAACAAGGGTGCTGTACATTGTTAAGGACAAGACCAGACCCCTCAAATATTTGTAAGCACGTAACACAGACAGTAACTGTGGTATTTCAAGGTAAGTGTACAGTCATATTCAATGAGGGAATTAACTGGTCACACTGCTGAGTTTTAAACAAACAGCATTTATTTGCGAAATTATGGAATGAAACAAAATGAACCGAAAACAGAATACCGAACAACTCATCCTATCCGAACCCGAACAGGCTATCCCCACTGAAGGATGCTGTTCCAAAGTACATGCAACAATCCCCAAAAACAAACCTCTTAGCATAAAGAGTAAAAATGACTCAAAACGGTTAATGTTACGAAAGCGGAAGGGCAGAAGGAGAGGGATAGCGTCCAGTTTCAACAGTGACACTGACTCAACTAACCACTGAACTGAACTAACCTGCGCAACCAGAGAGCTGGCGACGCGCCCTTCACTGTGTCAGTTTTACTTTAAAGACTTGAAAGCCTTCTGCCTGAGGAATTATCTGTGAGGTATAAACAAAATGGCCCCCAGTGAAACATTCAAAATTCAGGCATGTTGGAAACTTGGATCAGTTACAACGCCTCTGGGAAAAGAAAATCAAGGACAACAAAACCTTGTAAAGGGTCGGCTTTGTGACAACACGTCACATTTGGCTTTGGATTGAATTTAAAAAATGTAAGACTTACTGAATGAAACCAATAAAGTGTATTAATGTGTTTATGAATTTATATAAAACAGTGCAGAAACGCATTGTGTGTTGAAGATACAAAATTGCATTATTTATGCAACGAGAGAAATGCCCAGGCAAATCCACACTTCTTGTGTATTGGAGTGCAAATATGTCCACTGGAAATCTATTGGTTGGTGCCTGTTCTAGTGGAGAAGAGATAAGCACCGTAGCAACGTCTTGATTGTGTTTTTTAGGTGGGGGCAGGGATGTGGGGTTCAGGTGGTTACAGAATTGCAAATAAACAACACAGCAGAATGATCTAGCCTGCACTAAGAAAGCATCCATCATTCTCCCTCACAACTGACTTCATAAAAACAATTCATGATAGGAAATGCGACCAATCGCCAGTGATGTCAGCATTCAATCCAGTCCAGTTACCATACCTAAAGGGGTTAACTAGAACTGTTTGTTCAGTGACTATGATTGATGTCAGTCTGCATGGATTCTAATTATGTCCCTGCAGGATTTCCCTCTCCTATTAGTAAGGGTATTCTTTCAATGTGTATTCCATTGCAGCAGCTGATGCATGAACTCCGAGACTAACAGTGATCAACAGCTATAAAGACAGGGAGAGGAGAGATCAGAATCAGTGAACCATGGACAGGAATTTTACAATAATGGATCAGAATCTGAGAACCTTAGACTAGAATGTTACAACAATGGACAGGACTATATCCTGGGGTATTTACTATCTCTACGCGCCTTGGACAACATTACTGTGGTGGATATTAGGTGTACTGTTGATTATTCAGGCAGGTTACTATCCCGTGCTCGCTACTGTTGGCGTACCTGGTAAGTCTTCCCATCTCTATCCAAGTATTAATCTCATAAACCATGATGAACTTCATTGCTATTTCTGTTATCTATATTTTGCAAATACAGAAACTAATGTTTTCAGTTTCAATTGCACACTCCACTCATCACCAGAATTCCACCACTGCCCCCACAGCCCCCCTACCCCCGACCTCCATTCTCACAAACATCTGAGAACAAGAACGTTCACAATAATGATTTCCCATTTTGCCCGGAATTGTTTTATTTCTCGCTATTCTCTCCATCAATAAACATATCCACTACCCGCTCCATAATATCCCCAATCCCGACCTTGGCTTCAGTGCTGTTGCTAAATAAACTATTATCTCTGCCTTGCAAACATTCAGATTTCATGTTTCTAGTTCTCTTCTAAGCACACTTTCAGTTGCAAATATTTCCATTACAACCTTGTTCGGGTCTCTAAAGCAAATTCTTGATACCGAAACTGAGTTAGAATCGTAATGTTGCTGGCCATGTAATTCAGAGGCACAGGCTATTACACGAAAGACACTGTTTCACATACTACCACAGATGACGTCAGAACGTGAATCCAAATGACAGAAATTGGAAATAAAAGCGAAATTCACTAATATCTTCCATAACATCACCAGCACTTTAGCAATACGTTTATCTATCTCAATGATCTCCTTTGGTAAAGAAATCCAGCATTATTAGCTGGTCTGGCTGAAAACTGACATCAGACCAACAGCAATGTGCTTGGCTGTATAATGTCTGAAAGAATGACTTCACAGTAAAGGGTATTTAGTGAGGTCAACAAATGATGCCCCTGTCAGTGATCCGGACATCCCATGTAATAACAACATTAAAGGTTAAATAAAACAAATAATGATGCTCGAGATTGGAAACAAAAAGAAAGTGAAAGTGCCAAAAAACCTGAGCAGATTTGGAAGCCTCGGGTCGGGAGAGAAACAGAATTGGCATTTTATATCCAATGGCCACACATCAGAACGGAACACAGCTGGGAAATAGTGTAATTGATGTTTGTACAGTGATATCTGTTGTGAGGGGGAGAAGGACTGTGTTGAACAGATTGAGAAAGAGAGAGAGAGAGAAAGAAGCAAACAAAGGGATTGTTGATGATCAGCTGGTATGGAAATAAAATAAACGAGATTAATCTTATTTATTTTTCTCCTGTTCCCATATTGCTGAAAATCCTGACCATGAAGAGTATGCATCAAAGTCACTGTTTATAGTGAGTTATGTCCTTTTAAATGTCTTCATTGAGTGTAATAATCAACTTTTGTTCATTGATGGATGCAGAGACAGTATTGCCCTTTCTTCCTTGTCCTTGACAAGGTTTTGACACTGGTCAACATGAACCAGTGTCTGTGGGCTGTGAGTAGTCAGTACTTACTTCTGACTGGTTACATTTCTTTGAGAGTTTATAGTGAGTGATATAACTGAGTGGCTGGCTTGGCCATTTCAAACTGCAACTGAGTGTTAACCACATTGCTGTGGGTCTGTAGTCACACGTAGGCCTGACCAGGTGATGATGGTAGATTTCCTTCCCTGAAGGGAATGACGGTGCCAGGTACGACAATTGACAATGTTTTCATTGTTTTACTTGATTCTTAATTCTTGATATTCTATTGAATTCAAATTCCAACATTTGCTGTGGTGGGATTCGAATCCGGGGTCTGGGTCATCACCAGGATCCCAGAGACAATACAGCTCGGGATTAATATTCCAGAGACAATACAACTCGGCCATCACCTTCTCAGCATCTCCAACCGTCTCCACTGGCAATACTGATGTTGCCGTTAGTAAAGCTTTGCTTCATAGTGGGCGGCACGGTGGCACAGTGGTTAGCACTGCTGCCTCACAGCGCCAGAGACCCGCGTTCAATTCCCGCCTTAGGCGACTGACTGTCTGGAGTTTGTACATTCTCCCCGTGTCTGCGTGGAATTCCTCCGGGTGCTCCGGTTTCCTCCCACAGTCCAAAAGTGTGCAGACCATGCTAAATTGGCCATGCTAAATTGCCCGTAGTGGTAGGTGCAGGGGTAAATGTGGGGGAATGGGTCGTGGTGGGTTGCGCTTCGGCGGGTCCGTGTGGACTTGTTGGGCCGGAGGGCCTGTTTCCACACTGTAAAGTAATCGAATCTAATCTATAAGGCAAAGAAATTAATTAACAAAACATACCATCCTTCTCATTTTGTATTCATGAGAAGGCGAGAAAGTGGTAAGTACTCTTGATGAGAAGGAGCTGGATGTCCTTGGTCATCAACACTGACATAATTCATACGGAGCAGGAAGGAATCAGCACAGTAAACGTGTGGTGTCCTTCATGCAAAGTGATTAAAGTATAAGAGTGAAGACACCTTCCTGCAGTTGTAGAGTGTTATTGAGACATTACTTTGGTCACTGTGAACAGATTTTCTCTCCATTATAAAGAATGATCTCCTTGCTACAGAGAGACAGTCTAAAGGAGTTACATCACACTAATCCCTGCAGTGATGGTACCATGAGGAGAGTGTGAAGGAAATGAGTCTTTAATCTGTAATGCTACAAAAGAGTAAAAGCTGATTGCATTAAAACTTGAGCGTTATGGACCAACATTCATTATTCCCAAAACAAATACAAAATGTTTTCCACGATGCATGTCTTTACATTTGGGCAATATATAGATAGGAAAGTTTTAGAAATTACGGAAGGTGCAGGGAAGCAGGGTGAGCATGGATGAACATTTTGGTCAACATGAACCAGTTTGGGCTTAAGGGCCTGTCTCCATGCAGTACGATTCTATGAAACTATGACAGATTATGTAGCTCTGTGGATCCCCCATGTTGGTTGCGAGAGAGCTCCAGTTTCTGAATGAACTCTCATCGTCTCAAAGTGCAGTTGATGTGTGCCCCTGTATTGAACGTGATGTTCTTCACAAATCTGTCAGCAGTCACCCTCTGATACTGTTAATCATTCCCACCAGCTTCTGATCTCCATACAGAACACTATCCTGTCTTCTACAGCACAAATCTAGTCTTTTTTTTTTTGTAAAAGGTATTCCTTGGCTCAAGGAGACCGTGTCCTTGTCGTCTTTCAGAGGGGCAATAAAACAGGACCTAACTCCGGTGAGTCTGGTTTGGTACATAGATGAAAAGGATTTCCAGAGGCCTTCTGCTTACATGTAAACAGAAGAGACTTTAGGCCAAATTGGTTATGCCTTTGAAGGGACCGAGATAACGAAAGAGGCGTGGTCAGCTCTTTCAGCTGAACTCGCGGTGCTGAGCAGTTTTCAGTTGTGTGTTAAGTGGGAAGCTCAACAGGGAGCTGTGTGGAAACCCTCTCTCTTTTCTGCTCTTCAACTTCAAACTGCAAGCATGTCTTCCATTTCTACTGGGTTTTAAAGGGAATTTGCTTATTTGGACTGTTGTGTGTATTCTGAACAGTACAATTAAGTCTAGCTGGTTAGGTTGAATTTTGTCGGGGTTCTTTATTCTGTTCTTTGTTTTTCATTGTATAATTTTGTGAATATAAAGGTTTTGTCTGTATTAAAATTACGTATACAACCTAGCTATCTTACTCCGGGTAATTTTGCATTGAAACTTACCAAAACAAGTTGCAAAGTTATGGTCTTAGCTGTCTGCTTAAGAATGTTTTAAGTGGTCTAGTCGGCTCCATAACATATTGGGGGCTCTGCGGTATTTTAAAGAGGGAGTGGTAGGTGCTCGTGTCTTTACATCGGGTATTGGTTTCATTGAGAAGACAAAGCTTAGGATAATAATTGGGTCTTTCACTCGCCAAAAGTTTTCTGGATGTAGGCACAGTGACTTTGGAAGTTTTACAATAGGTGAATGAGACAAAGTTGCAAGAATTAGCAGCGAAGCTGGAATTAGAACTGACTGCTTCTTTGAGGAAACGAGAGATAATTACATCAGGAGATAATCAATTAATCTTGCTGAAGAAACCATCAGAATGTACAGAGCTAGCAAGAATTCAGTTGCAAATGAAGCGGCATGAGTTAGTGGCGAGGGATAAGGAAAGGGCAGCAGAAATGAAACAGTTTGAATTACGATTAAAAGCAGAAGAGGGGGGAAAAAGACAGAGCAGCAGAACAGAGAAAAAAAGACAACAGCAGAAGAGATACAAAAAGAGAGAGCATCAGAGGAGGAAGAAAGACATAGCTTTTGAACAGCAGAAAAAAACTAACACTTAAAAAGAAAAGACAGCGTAAAAGGCTGGAGTTAAAGGCTGAGGTTACAATTAGCCAATAAGAGAGTGAGGATGAGCAAGACATTGGGAGTCAGAAGCCTAGTGAGAATCTGTTTAAGTATGTTCAAGCAGTGCCTAAATTTGATGAGAAGGATGTGGAAGTCTTTTTAAAATCATTTGACAAGGTGGCTAAACAAATGCAGTGGCCAGAGGCAATGTGGGTTTAATGATCTAAACGAAACTTGAAGGTAGAGCCAATGAAATATTCGCATCTCGATCAGTGGAGGTATCTGGGGAGTATGAGGAGGTGAAAAAAGGCCATTTTAACTGAGCGTGTACCAAAAGGTTACAGACAACCTTTCAGGAATCTAAGGAGGGATTCTGGTCAAACCTCGGTTAAGTTTGAATGGATGGATCAAACAGAGTAATTTCGAAAGATGGATAAGAGCTTTAAAAATCAAGCAAACCTATGATGCCCTTAGAGAGGAAAGCATTTTGGATTAATTCAAAAATTCGCTGCCTGAAGTAATGCGAACTCCTGTGGAAGAGCAGAGAATGATAACATCAAGGTTAGCAGCTGACGTGGCCGATGATTATGAACTGGTCCATAAACTCGACTTGGCTTGCAGACTCTATTTCAGTCCAAGCGGAATACAAATTAAAGCAAAGATATATCCTCACATGGAAAGGGAAAGTAGATCACAGTGAAGATCATTAGGATAATTTACCACAGGGTCAAAAAAGAAACCCTTGATGGGGACAAAGAAGTTCAAAGGCTCCGGTGCTTTCATTGTAATAAAGTGGACGACACAAATTCACAGTGTTGGTGGGCTAGGACAAAACCAGATGTAGGAAAACCAGCCAAGCCTGGGAGTTTTGTTGGAAAGTAACAAAAAACACAAGGGAAGGTAGACAACTGCCTCAGAGTGTACAGGATGAGCAGAAGTTGATCAAGGAAGACGTGCCAGATCTGCTTAACAAATATACATGCAAGGGTGAAGTTGATTCACACAGGCCAGGAGTAATTGGTAAGGAGGTTCCAATATTAAGGGGCACAGGATCTTCTCAGTCTGTAATGCTGAGGGAGGAGGAGATATGCATTCCTGAGGGACTATTGCCATAAAATGTAAATAGTTGAGACTTCAGGCCAAAGTGGCCGTACTTTATAAGTGATCTGTATAATAAACGAGGGAGTGGTGAGCTCTTTTAGCTGAACTAGCTGAGATGAACTGAGCAGTTTTCAGCTGAATATTGTAGTGGGAAGTTCAACAGGGAGCTACGTGGAAATTGTTTCTCTTTCCTGACCTTCAACTTCAACCTGGAAGCATGTGTTCCATTTATACTGTTTTTTATTGAGAGTTTGCTTATTGGGACTGTTGTGTATATTCAGAATAGTATAATTAAGTCTAGCTGAATAGATTGAATTCTGTTAGGGTTCTTTATTCTGCTCTTTGTGTTTCATTGTGTAAATTTATAAATAAAGTTTTTTTCTGTTTTAAAATCTGGTAGTCAACCTAGTTAAAGTACTCTGGGTAATTTTCATTGTACACTTAGAGACATAAATTTCAAAGTTATGCTCTGGGCTGTCTGCTTAAGAATGCTCTGAGTGGTCTAGCCTAGTCCATGATATCTCGAAGATGGAAGATGCCTCCTTGGGACTTAGTACAAACTAATCACTTTCCCTCCTCGTGGTCAGCAAACCATTTTAACATACCACATGTGTAGCAATAGCAATGGAGCAAGGAGGAAAAACATGGAGCAGTCTGTCTTTGCAGCCTATGCTTCATTGGTTTGTCGTGTTGCAGGATCAATGACATCCTCGTATTTCAGTGTAACAGTTAGGAGGGACCTGAATGGCCTCTTCTGCTCATGAGTCAGTGTCTCGAGGGACTAAATATCTTCACCCTGGCCTGAGGACAGAGGTTCAAGGACTTCAATGGGCATCCCATGGTTCCTGCCTACCAGCATGTTGTGCTGACTCGACTCTATCTTCCTGAATTATAGGAGACAAACGGGAGGCGGGAAGAACACAGCAAGCCAGGCAGCATCATGAGGTATGAAAGTCAAAATTTAAGGTATAACAGTTCTTCAGGACTGGGAGTGGGAGGTAGTGGGAGCTGCAGATAAAGAGGGAAGGGAGCAGTTGGGGTGGGGAGAGCAGCGGGATGGGGAGGTACGGATACATGGACACAAGTGGTGGATGCAACCTTGTTGGACGATGGGAAAGATGAATTCAGTTGGGACCTGGAAGGCGGAGTCGTTAGGTGAAATGTAAGGGAGATGTATGGGCAGAAAATGGAGTAAGGGCATGGGTAGTAAGGGTATTTCAAATTGGAGAACTCAATGTTACATCTTCCAGGTGGTAGGCTTGCCAGGCAGATGAGTGGTTGTTCCTCCAATTTGCGGTCTGCCTCACCAAGGCAACAAAGGAGGCCAAAGATGGTTATGTCAGAAAGGGAGTTGGAAGGGGAATTCAAATGGACGGTGACTGGGAGGTCAGGTTGGCCCCTGCAGGCCCGGCTGGGATGCTCAATGAAATATGCCCTTAGTTTATGTTCGGTCGTCCCAATGTAGAAAAGACCAGATCTGGAGCATCTGATGCAGTAAACGGTTGGAAAAGAGGCAGGTGAACCTCTGTCTGACCTGCCAGTACAGTTTGAAGCCCTATAAGGAGGTGGAGGAGGTCTTGTGCCAACAGGTGATGCATCTTTTGCAGTTGCAGGAGAAGGTACCTGGGGGTTTTGGGGGAGATTGGTGGGGAGTGTGGCAGGATAACGAAGGGGACAGTCTTGTGGGAGTTGTGCCAGGTGGTGGGATCCAAACCTAGTTTACTGCATCTGGTGCACCCGATGTGGTCTTCACTGCATCAGGAAGACCAAATGTAAATGAAGTGAATGATTTGCTGAGTATTGCAGTCAGGCTTCTAAGGGCCGACCTGACCTCCCTTTCGCTTCGTACTTCAATTCTGACCCCCTCATCCCTTTCTGACATGGACATCCTTGACCTCCTCCATTGCCACAATGAACCAAACATAAATTGCAGGAGCAAGACCTCATATGTCACCTGTGCAGCCTATACCCCGGGGAATCAACATTGAATTCTCCAATTTAAAATAAAGTCCCTTCTAATCCTACGATTCCGTTCCAGGGCCTCCCCCTCCTTGCCTTCCTCTGATCAACACTTGATCCAGCTACCAATTGGATTCAGTTCTCCCATCACAAACTGGCTGATACCCTTTATCTGTGTTCTCTTATGCCCATCTCGCCACTCTGGCTCCTCCTCCATCACCCACCCCTATAACTATAGACCCCCTTACCCCTAACCACAGTCCTGGCGAAGGGTTATATCCTAGGCATTGACTTCTTAACGTCTTGACGCTGCCTTGCTTATTCTAATTTTCCAGCCTCCTGCGTGTCTATTTTGGATTCCAATAGCTGCTGTATTTTTTTAATTGTCTTCTTGTGGAATAGGCAGGAGAGAGGGAATGCGTTGCACCTGTTTTTATCCAATAGTTTTGATGGGCTGAATGGCTTTCTTATATTACTGTGAAACCAGCTAGAGTTGCTGTAGGGGTTCCTTCTTTTTAACCATGGAAATGTTTAGTGCCCAGCAGTACTTTTGATTAATGTTACCTATACATTAACAGCACAAGGTTGAATGTTGTCCAGGTTTGATACTTTAATACCTTTGGAGTTGACTCATTGTTCTGAACATTATATAATCTTCACAGAACATCCCCACCTCTGATCGTATAACAGATGTCACCATCCCCTTTCTATTTCTTACCTCCACCCACAAAGCCTCACTGAGTGATCCATCAGTTATTTTATCTCTGATTACTGCTGTTGTACTCCCCTTAATCAGAAATGCAACTCCCCTCTCCTCCTTCCGCCATCTCTGTCTCACCTAATGCACCTGTACCTTGGCACATAAAGCTGTCAGTCCTATCCATCACTTAGCCATGTTTCTGTAATGGCTACAATTTAGCAGACTCACCTACCTATCCACGTCCTGAGTTCCCGGCCTTAACTGTAGGCGTTCTTGCATTGAAATTGATGCAATTTAGTCCAAAAGGCAGTACTTTCTCTCTGTCATTTTCCAGCCTAATCTCACTGATTTCTGATTACTGTATCTCCTTCCAGCCTCGCACTTGCCTCCCTGCTCTTGAGGATAACACCCCCTGCCAATCTATTTTAAACACTCCCTTGTAACACGAGCAAAACTGGCCGCCAAGATATTGGCCCCCGTCCAGTGCAAGTCTCTGACGGTAATCTCCCTCTCAGGAGGGATTTTTTTTTTTAAATGTTTCTCCTAGCTCTCTACCATCACACAGTAGGACCTCGTCCCTATTTCTACGGGTATCATTTGTGCTAACGTGCATAATGATTTCTGGCTACTCACCCTCCCCCTTGAGAATGTTCTGCAGCCACTTGGAGACATCCTTGACCCTAGCACCTGGGAGGTAACCCACCATCCTGGATTCCCGTTTGTGACCACAGAATTTCCGATCTGTCCCAATAACAATCGACCCTCCTATCTTTAACGTCCTGTTTACATTTATTCTTTCCCGCTCTGCCCCAGAGCCAGTGGTAGTACGACCAACCTGGCTACTGCTGCTTTCCCCTGAACGCACATCGCTCCCAACAATCCAAAATGGTCTACTTGTTTTCGAGAGGAATGTCCACAGGGGATTCCTGCACTCCTTGCCATCTCCCTTTGCCATTCCCGGTGGTCGCCCATCTACTCTCTGCCTGGAGCATGACAGGAAGCAAGGAACGCCAGTTGGATTAAATTGTGTTTATTTAAATACAACAGGATTGACAGGTAAGGCTAATGAACTCAGGGCGATTAACGTTATACTGGAATATTACAGACATTAAAGGAACATAACTAGGGGCGTGTCTTGGGTGTGGCCACCACACTAAAGCACTTATCTATGAAATTCTCAGTATCTCGGATGACCCTGACTGCATCCTAGATTAGATTACCTACAGTGTGGAAATAGGCCCTTTGGTCCAACAAGTCAGCACCGACCCACTGAAGAGCAGCCCACCCATACCCACTCCCCTACACCCAACGCTATGGGCAGTTTAGCATGACCAATTCACCTACCCTGCACATCTTTGGACTGTGGGTGGAACCCACAACACCCAGAGGAAACCCACACAGACCGAGGCAGGTTTTGAAACCTGGTCCCTGGTGCTTTGAGGGAGCAGTGCTAACCACTGAGCGACCGTGTCGACCAGCTCCAGCTCATTTACACGGTCTCCCTTTAAAGTACAGGAGGAGGCCATTGGCCATTATGTGTGAATCAGCTCCAAAAATGTCCCCCAAGCACCTCCCATTTGCCAGCCCTCTCTCTAATACCCGTTAAATTCATAATTTCCAAATATATGTCCAGTTCTCTTTTGAATCTACACCCACAACTTTCCCAATCTTGAATATGGATTTCCTTGCTGTTGTAATGCAAACTAATAGAGTATCTTTTCTACTCTGCAAATTTTTTCATACTTTTGAACACTGCAATAAATTCACATATTTGTCTGTTCTGCTCCAGGAACAATAAGCCTTGCAAGAACGATAACAAACACTACAACAGAAAACAAACAGAAAACTGGTCACCAGGATATATGAACATCAACTAGCCATAAAAGACATGATACCAACACTAATTTGTTACCTACTGATGAGGAAGTACGCCACTTTGACGAGGCAATGCATTCCAGACACATGTCACCAGGGGCAGAACGGCGGATCCGTGTTTAGCACTCCTGCCTTCGAGCGCGTGGGACCTTGGTTTGATTCCAGCCTCGGGTGACTGCCTGTATGGATTTTGCGCATTCTCCCTGTGTCTGCGTGGTTTCAGCTAGGTACTCCGGTTTCCTCCGACAAGGAGAAAGTGAGGACTGCAGATCCTGGAGATCAGAGCTAAAAAAAGGTGTTGCTGGAAAAGCGCAGCAGGTCAGGCAGCATCCAAGGAGCAGGAGAATCGACGTTTCAGGCATAAGCCCTTCTTCAGGTTTCCCGAAGGTTTCCTGAAGAAAGACTTATGCCCGAAATGTCGATTCTCCTGCTCCTTGGATGCTGTCTGACCTGCTGCGCTTTTCCAGTGACACATTTTTCAGTTCTTTCCTCCCACAATCCAATGGTTTGCAGCTGAGGTGAATTGACCATGCATAATTGCCCATAGTTTTCGTGGACGTGTAGGTTAGGTGCATTCGTCAGGGGTAAATATAGGAGGAAAATGTTTAAGTGGATTCCTCTTTGGAGGGTCAGTGTGGATTTGTTGGGCAAAAGAGCCTATTTCCACACCGTAGGGATTTTATATTCTATGTCTGTGTCACCCTCTCAGTTCAAAATAGACTCACAAATCCTCTCTCAATCCCCTGCCTTTCACTTTAAGTATGTATCCCTTTGTTTTTGACCCTTAAATTAAGGGAAACAGCTGCTGTCTGTTCATCATCTCCATTCTCTTTATGCTCTTGTACACCTGTACCAGGTTCCCTCCTCAACCTTCCCTGCTGCAATGAAAAAAGGAGCAAATTTAGCCCTCGCCCTTGACAGTTCGAGCACTCACTTTTCTTGTTAATTCAGATGTGCATATTCTCACATTTATCATTGTTAAACTTCATCGGCCATTAATCTGGATATAGAAATCATCTGTTAATATCGTCCTTAGACTAACCATTTCCTCCTCACTGTGAACCCATTTAATCTTTGTGTCATCCCCAACATTAGTTATCATTCCACGGCTATCCAGCTTCCACATTCTCACCATCATCATTTATGATTATCACAAACAAACCTTGATTTCCTTCCTATTCTCCAGATGTTATTCACAGACGAAGAATTAAGAATTACAGTCTCTTGCTATTCCTATTTTGAGGAATTTACAAAGTGATGTAGTTAACACCTATTGTGAGGGAGCTGCAAAATGCATTTTCGACACAGAGTTGTATTCACCTTTTAAACTCTGCCCCTCAGCATGTCTTATTCATAAAGTCTGTACCTAATTTAGAATGAACTATGGTTTGGCACCTTACACTGGAACATTCGCCTTTTGATAAATACTCAATTAACTTCTACGTTATGGACAAACTGCAGCAGATAAAATCATATGCTCATGTCTACCTTGACTTGGAAGCAAACGCATACTGTTTAAAGAAAATCAAAAATGTTGAGACACCACACCAGTGGGAAAAAAACATGTCATCTGCAATTGATGGAGATGCAGAAATACAGAGTGAATGTGCAATCTGAACAAAAATCAAGTGATAGAAAAAGAAGTACATCAAATCATAATTTTCAATGGAACCAGATCCCAATTTTCCTGAAAGAGATATTTTTCACCCAACCTCACTTTTGCTAAAGCAAGTTTTTCCCAGTCACTAAAACTTCATCAGCAATTCTTCCTCCGCCTTCCTACTCTTTTTTACACTCCTACTTCCCTTGCATTACCCCTTCTGCAGCTACATACTCTTTCACTGATGATATCTTTTCACGTCCTTCTTCTCCCACTCCCACTATAAGTTACGCCAGTCCCCTCGTTACTCCCACTTCCACTGGCCATCCGTTGTCATTTTTGCTTTCCAACTGGGGTGATGGGAGCTGCAGGTTTGGTGCTGCTATTGGTCATCAGTCAATGATGAAATTGGGATTTGCAATGTCCAATAGGAACAGACAGTAGTGTATGTCTGTCATTATCCAATATAACATGAAAAGGATGGTTCTCCCCCACATAGTGGAACTTTATTTCTCTTTCGGTATCACAGCACTTAAGCAAACAGCCACATCACAAATAGGACAAACCTTTCCTCAGAATCAGAAGTCCATGCATCAGTTTTTCCTTAAACGTTGTGAGGGCATTGACCACATTGTCCAAACAAGCCGTGTTCGATCATTTCGCTCGTTACTATTTTAACTGGTTTTCAAATGTCATTTGAAGTGAGATCAGAGTAACTTCCCTTGCATAAAAGTATTATTTGTCTCATGTAGCATCATGAACCCTCAGCAAACTGTGGTTAATGGGACTCAGAGGAAATTCTGTGCTGGAAATTTCCTCAATGAAAAATGACAGCTTCCCTAGAGCTATTGGGATTGACAAATAAACTCTGTCCTTGCTAGTGTCTTCCAAAACCATGGATGGATTTGTCTTATTAATAACATCAAGATACATCTGTTTTCACAGTTTGGTCAAAAGTCTCAGAAAAGTAAGACCTTGCTGGTTGAATGTCACCCCAATGAAATCAGAGGATTACAATAAGAAAATGATTCCGATTATTTTGAATCAGTTACTTTCTGAGGACTGATCGTGCGATGTCAGTTCCACTGAGATCCATATTTTCTCTGTCCAACAGCATCTCATCACATTAGCTCAAGGCTGCAACATTCCCCAATTCTACCTCATTCTCCAGCTCATTAGCTATGCTGGCCAGATATCCGAGGTCCACAAGATTTAAAACTTAGAGATGCCTATGAGCCTCTGGAACGTTTCTAAACTTCCACGCTCTAATGCTGAATGTTCTGTACTCAGATAAGGTCTCAGCTTTATCCTGCTGTGCCCCCACTTTAACGAATTTCAGGAGCGACATAATGTTGAACTCCTCTTCCACCGTCTTCTCCTAGGTGTCCATTTCTTTTGGCAAGAGTCCACTCCACATCACACAGACCCTTCGCCCAGTTCTAACACTCTCCCTCCACCTGGACACATACCTCTGGTGTTTACTTGAACTCAATCTGTTCATTGAGAACTTTCCACGTGACACTCGTGCACTTAATTTCTCTGTATCCCCCTCATCCTGTCCACCCTATCACCCTCTGAACAGAGTGTACGCTGTATGCTTCGATCCAACCCTGACTGTGTTATTCAGCCTGTGTCGATAAGGGTGGTGGACTCAACTCTACAATTCAGAGGCTGAGTGCCAGCTCTCAGTTACCTCCAAATATCACCTGCTGGTCCATAACCCTACCATGGCACATCAGATCATTTTATTAACTAAATCTGACCCCATTTCATCTGGAGATTTCCACCCACTCGCCCCCCCACTCGCCCCCACCTAACAGTACCGAAGCTGATGGTCCTCTGATAGCAGAGCTCGCTTTAATATTCTCCTGAAAGTCCACAAACAGAACTGCCTGGGCAGACTCATTGCTTCAGCCTGCTCCTGACATACAGAGGGGGTTTATGGATACACACGTGGGCCCAAGTTATACCTGTTCCTTCATGGGGTACGTAGACCATTCCTTGTTCCAGTTCTATTCCAGCCCCCATCCACAACTCTTTCTCCGGTACATAGATGATATCATAGCTGCTGCTCCTCTCTCTTATCCAGAAATGGAAAAGTTTTTCATTTCCAATTTGCACCCCTCCCTCACTTTTACCTGATTTATGTCTGACTCCTCCTTTCCTTTTCTCGACATCTCTGCTTCTATTTCTAGGGATAGACTGGTCACTGATATCCAGTATTAACATACCGACTCCCACAGCTACCTGGGGTATACATCCTCATATCCTGTTCCCTGCAAAGGCTGTATTCCATTCCCCCAGTTCCTCCATCTCCACCGCTTTGCGTCTGATGATGTCAACTTCAGAAATGTGGCCTCTGAAATGTCCTTCTTCCTCAACCGAGAATTCCTCATCACTGTTGTCGACAGGGCCCCCAACTAGTTTGACCCACCTGCTACATTTCTACCCTCACGCTCTCTCCTCCCTCCTGCAACAGCGTTAGAGCTCCCATTGTCCTTACCTACCATCCCACCAGCATTCACATGCAGAATATCATCAGTCTGCATTTCCCCACCTCCAGCGAGATGCCACCACCAGACACATATTTGCTTCCTCTCCCTTTTCTACCTTCTGAAGTGACCATTTCTGCCAGGACACCCTGGTCCACCGTTATTCACTGCACACAACCTCCTCCCACCTCCCCCACCCCCAAAACAGTTCCACTACACTTTCTCCTGCCGGAGGTGTTACACATTCCCATTTGCCTCTTCCCTCGTCACTATCCAAGGGCCAAACATACCTTCAGGTGAAGCAGCATCCTACCAACATTTCCCACAATCCAGTCTACTACATACGCTGCTCACATTGTGACCTGCTCTACAGTGGGGAAACTAAAGGTCGACTGGGTGACCACTTCACAGAATAATCAATTTGTACCTATGTAAAAGACCCTGAGTTTCCAGTTGCCTGCCAGTTTAATACCCCATCCTGTTGTCTGGCCAATATCTCTGTGTCAGGCTTGCTGCAGTGTTCCAGGACATTTCAACGTAAGCTGGAAGAACAACACCTCATTTTCCACGGGCGGATCCTGCAGCCATTCAGACTCAAAATAATGTTCAATAATTTTAGTGACTGAACTCTTGAAGTTCACCAGGCCTCGTCCTCACGTAGCCTTCCAGTACTCACCCCCTATTGTTAACTACTATTCGACCTCTTCTATATATTAATCAACATTTTCAGGGCTACCATCCGTTCTGAGGAAGGGCCACTGAACTAGAAACGTTAATTCTGATTTCTCTGCACAGCTGCTGCAGACCTTTTACTGCAACTTCGGAGTTTGTTTCAACAATGTCTCACAATGTTTTTGTGTCACAATGCAATACGTCATGGATAGTTAGAGCTCTGTCAAACATAGGAACTTTGTAATTTCTCATTTAATGCCCATTAAAAAAAAAACTCGAGTTTCAACTGAGATCGTAGCTTTGTTTCTATCGTTCAGATCAGTCAATTTGTCACAGTTCAGAAAGACAAGAAATCGATAGAGGGCAACTCAACTGGTCTGGCACCCTCTGAGCAGAGATGCACAGAATTACCTTTGATTTCAATATGACTTTTTTCTGAACAGTGTCACATCATATTCGATATGTTAACTCTGTTTCTCTCTGCAGATACTTCCTCATCTGTTGCGCTTCTACCATCATTTTCTGCTTGTATTTCATGTTTCCGTATCACTGTATTCCATGTTTCTTGACAGGGCTACATGCTGAATTTGGTTACATATGGACAATCTAGTCCTTTCCTGTTCCTATTATAGTAGGTGTGTCCGTGACACCTGTGTTACGGCCGAAATCTGTTTCTTCTTTAAGATTAAAAGGATAAAAGAATATTTTTCTGATCATGCTGTAAATCTCAGGAACTACACTTTGTTTGAAAAGACATTTTAGAGGCAGATGAAATTTCATGAGATAATAGGAATAGATTATTGATTATGGAACACGCTTCGTTGAACGAGTTTGTCTACTAACTCTCCAAACGCTTTGATTACATATCACAGAATCATTTACAGCAAATGTGGAGAAAACTCAGCCCATTGTCTCTTCCAGCTTGGAATGACAATCTCTCTATTGTTAGTCTCCCGTACTGTCCCCATAGCCCTCCACATTTTGTTATTAGCGTCAGCTTTTAATTTTAAGTATCCGGCCAGATATGAACAATATGATCCAACTCAACCAAAAAAAAAAACAGAACTTAGAGGGCAAGCTCAGCAGGTCTGACAGTATCTGTGAAGAGAAATCAAAGTTAATGTTCTAGCCCAGTGATCCTACTCAATCTGTATTCCCAATGATTAAATGGTGTGCATATAAAATATAGTCCACTTTATCACATTTAATATTATCCTGTTTAGTTCACATTGTCATTCAGCATTGCATCTCCCAAATGTTGGCTTTTTCCTTGTTGTGCATTAGATTTAATTCTGTCTGTCAGAGAGAGTGATAATGACTGGGGAATATTATTGTACTCCCCATGCTGTCTCCACAGCCACTACCCCCATTCCGCACTATCTCCCAGACAATATCATGTTCATTCGAACATGAATTATTAATTCATAAGTCTAAATGAATACGTTCATTGTAATTATCACTTTTGGTTTTGAGCTGAGGCCAAAATGAGTAAAGAATATGGTTTACAGCAAATAAAACTGCATTTAGAAGTTTGTCGGTATGTATAAACAATTTACTGAAGCATATTCTCTATGGAAGTTCCAAAGTTGCCTTATTAAAGCAGGGAGAGGAACATTCAGAGAAGTCCACACTTCCTGTCTATATTCAGGGCGACTGTACCCAGTGACAGACTGTTGGCTGGTGTTTGTTCCCGTGGAGGAGAGATCAGCACAGTAACAACATCCTGATTGTGATTCTTTTTGGGGGTGGAGGGATTTGGGGAGAGATGGTTACAGCATCGTAAACGGACAACAGAGCAGGATCATCTAGCCTATGAAAAGATAACATCCATCATTCTCCCTCACAACTGACTTCACTAGAGCAATTGGTGATGGGAGATGTGACCAATAGCCAGTTATGTCAACATTTAGTCCAGTCCAGATATATTGTGAACTGAATATGCTGTATTGAAAGCTGGGACTGTTTGCTCCGTGACTGTGATTGATGTCAGTCTCCGTGCAATGTAACTCTGTCATGGGACGGTTTCCCTCTCCTATTGTTGAGGAGCTTCATTCAGTGCGCTATCCCACTGTGGTAGCAGATGCATCAGCTCCAACACTAACAGAGATCAACTGCTGTGTGGACAGAGAGAAGAGAGATCTGAATCTGAGAATAGCGGACTGGAAGATTACAACAATGGAGAGGAGGTTTTTCTTGAGTCTTTTCAAGATTTCCCCCTATTGGGAATTTCTACCATATCAGATATCCATGGTGCTGATTATTATTCTGGGCGGGGTGGAGGGTGTGCTACTATCCTATTCTCGCTATTGTTGGTGTCTCTACCTCGTCCATTCATTAATCCCACAAACAAGTTTGAATTTCGTTGCAATTTCTGTTATCGATATTTGTCAGAGAAAGAAACTATTGTCTTCAGTTTCGATTGCAGTCTCCATTCATTACCCATGAATTGCAGATCACTCCCTCACAAACATCTGAGAACAAAACTGTGCACAGCACCGAGATCCCTTTTTGCCCTGAACTGATTTATGTCTCCTGTTCTCTCAGTCACCAAACCTGTCCACTACCAACTCCTAATATCCCCAATCTCCATCTCTGCGTCAGTGCTTTTGCTGAACAAACCATTGCCTACACTTTGGTAAAAATCATACTTAATGTTTCGAACTCTCTGCTGACCACTTTTCCGATTACAAATATTTCAATCATAAAATTGTTCTTGTCTCGGAAGTTACTTCATGATTAGGACAATGTATGAATGTAAGAATGTCGCTGGATATAATTCAGAAGCAAAGATTATTAAAGGAAAGATATTATTTCAAGTGATTTGTTTCAGTTCCACCACAGCTGATGACATAACTTAAATAAGAATGATAAGAATTGGAATAAAAGTGAATTTCACAAAAAAAAACCCATAAAAGCAACATTTTGTCTGAAAAACTTCCTGTCTCACTGACCACCTTCGGTAAAGAAATCTAATATTATTACCCGGTCTGGGTTAACTGAGACTTCAGACCCATGACAGTGCTTTACTTTATGTTATTTTGTGGAATGGCGTCAGAGTCAGGGCAATTCGGGATGGTCACCAAATGCTATCCCACGAAATAATAAAATTGAAGGTGAAATTAAATAAAGGATGATGCTGAAAATCTGACATTATACAAGGAAATGCAAAGAAACGAATACAAAGTGCTGGGGATCTTTCCAGAACTGACGGCAGGTGGAAAAGAGTGTGATTAATACCGTTGACAGGGAAGTCTGCTATGAAGGGAATGAGGAATCAATAGAGGAAGAGGGATATAGAAGAAAAAGAGCAAACCAAGAGAATGGTGGTCAGCTGGGCTGGAAATAAAATGTGAGATTCACCTCATTTATTTTTCGTCATTCCCATCTTCCTGAATATCACGCCCATTTAAATACAGGTATTCCTCGCTTTTCAAAAGTTCACTTTTCGCCACTTCCCTTTCCGAATGAACTACATTAGTACTTTTTTTCGCTAACCAAAAGAAATCCAAAGAGGATTTTCACTTTTACGAAGAAAGGCGAATTTTTTCCCATATAAATTAGTGCAACAGCACTTTACGGTTTCATAGGAACACTCTACTTACAGATAGCGAGGGAAACCTGTATATATCTAAGATCATGTTTAATGCGATTTGATTCCCCCTGTCTGTCTTCCCTGAGTGTGGTCATCTTCTTATATTTGTTAACGGGATATGGGTATCTCAGACTGGGCCAGCATTAGTTCATTTTCACAGTTGCCTTTGAGAAGACATTGAGCCACTGTAGTCCACGTGATTGATCTGATTTGATTTGATGTATTTTAGTCAAATGTTCAATGTTTGTTTTGCGAGGAGTGTAGGCATATGATAGTAAAAAGAAAACAGAGATCGTGGGGTACATACACAAAGTGAGGCATACAAGTTTACAGCTTCACAGGAGGTGGACAAAGCAAAATCGACATTAGCAAGATTACTATTATTTGAAAAGTGAGAGATGTCAATTCTTCAGCCTAATAATGGTAGGGAAGGACGTGTTCCTGAGCATGCTGGTCCATGTTTTCAAGCCACTGTGTCTACTCCCTGTTGGAAGAGGTTAGAGGAGATCAGTACCGATTTGGGAGAGATCTTTGATGTTGCCAGCCTTTCTGCGACAATGGCAAGTATAAATGGACGAAAGATTATCTTCCGTGATTATCTTCTGTGCTGTGCACACAACCGTCTCTAGTTTCTTATGGTTCTGGGCAGAACAGTTACCATGTCAGGTCATTATGCACCCGAATAGAATGCTTTGAATTGTCAGTTGGCAGAGCACTGGGAGACGGGCGGTTTCAAAATAGTTAGATGTAACAATTGGCTGTTAAATGGATACCCACGTTCTGGTTGCTGTTTTGACAACATTTGAAATTTAACCGATAAATTTAAATTATATCCACGATACCAAAACCCAGTTGAGTTAATTGTATTGCCAACATCGAACCAATGAGCCATCACCTGCGTCAAGCGAATAGAGAAGTCATCACCATCATAACGAAGGAGAAAGAGACAGAAACAAAGGGAAGGAGAGAGAGAGAGAACACAGCGAGGGAAACAGATGGACAGTCAGTCGAAGAGAGAAAGGAAACAAAACAACAAAACCAACAGTCACGTAGGCAGGGAGTAGGGAAGATTATAGGTTCAGAGAAAGAAACAGAAGACAGGGAAAAGGAAAACACAGGTAAACAGACAGCGAAACAGTGAGAGACACAGGACACGGGGACATGGGATAGATCACAGGGAACTGGGGGTGATGGCGGAAGCTGGGGGTGAGGACCAGAGAGACCTGGGAGTGACCACTAGTGGGAGCTGGAAGGAGATTTTGAGCATTTATTTTGACCTGGACCAAGATGTCCAGGCAGATCATAGTAAGCAAGGATGTACAGAACGGTGGCTGTAAAACATGTCTGAGATGCGGAAAGGTTACGCTGCACAGTGCATGCGCTACGTGAGATCAATATGAACAAGATCAGCATTATCTGAGATTAGAGAGTCCATTCATCAGTCTAATAACAGCCAGGAAGAAGCTGTTAGTGAACCAGCTGATGTGTGTTTTCAAGCTTCTGTATCTTTTAGCCTGATGGCAGAAGTTGTGGGAGATCTTTACAGGCATGAGATGGGTCTTTGGTAATGTTAAAACTAAGAAACGTCCAGTACCGGAACAGGTCATTCGGCAGTCAAAACCTGCGCCGATCCAGATCATCCATCTAAATCAGTTGCCTATTTTCTAAGGGTCTGTATCCCTTTGCTCCCTGCCCTTTCATGTACCTTTCTGGAAAAATCTTAAATGGAGCACCACTGGTCACAGTTCTCCATTTTGAGAAACTGCCTTCCTCTACTTCGCTCTGTACCCTGTTGCCCAGCAGGTTCTTTATCCATGTAGCTAGCACAACCTGGACACCATGTAACTTCACTTTCTCCATAACCCGACCATGGGAAAACTTATCAATAGTCTTCCTGAAGTCCACGTACATGACATCTACAGCCCCTCCCTCATCAATCAACTTTGTAACTTCCTCAAAGAATTCTATTAATGGGTAAGACATGACCTTCCCTGCACATTACTATCTTGCCTATCACTGATAAGACCATTTTCATCCAAATGAGAAAAGACCCTATCCCTCAGTATCTTCTCTAGCAGCTCCCAAACCCTGATGACAGGCTCACTGGTCTATAATTAACTGGATTATTCATGCTACCCTTCTTAAACAACTACTTTCCAGTCTTTTGGGACCTCAGTTATGTTCAAGGATGCTATAAAGATATCGGGAAATGCCCCAACTATTTCTGCTCTCCCTTCCCTCAGTAATCTGGTATAGCAGTGGAGCTTCTCGTCAAAAGGAAGAAGGTAGCTTACATAAGGTGGAGGAAGCTAGGCTCAAGATCAGCTCTAAAGGATTACAGGCAGGCGGGGAAGGAGCTCAAAAATGGTCTGAGGAGAGCCAGGAGAGGGCACGAGAAAGGCATGGCAGAACGGATTAGGGAGAAAACAAAGGCATTTTTCACTTATGTGAGGAATAACAGAATGGTCAAAGAAATAGTAGGGCCGATCAGGGATACCATAGGGAACTTCTGTGTGGAGTCTGAGGAGGTGGCACGGCACGGTGGCACAGTGGTTAGCACTGCTGCCTCACAGCGCCAGAGACCCGGGTTCAATTCCCGCCTCAGGCGACTGACTGTGTGGAGTTTGCACATTCTCCCCGTGTCTGTGTGGGTTTCCTCCGGGTGCTCCGGTTTCCTCCCACAGTCCAAAGATGTGCAGGTGAGGTGAATTGGCCATGCTAAATTGCCCGTAGTGTTAGGTAAAAAGGGATACATGTAGGGGTATGGGTGGGTTGCGCTTCAGCGGGTCGGTGTGGACTTGTTGGGCTGAAGGGCCTGTTTCCACACTGTAAGTAATCTCATCTAATCTAATTACTGGTAGGGGAAGCCCTAAATGAGCTTTTAGCTTCTGTCTCTCCGAAAGAAACTAACTTTGTAGTGAATGAAACCTTTGAAGAGCAGGTGTGCATGCTGAAATGGCTAGAGATAGAGGAAGCTGATGTGCTGAAAATTCTGTCAAATATTAAGATTGGCAAATCGCCAGGCCCGGACCAGGTTTTTCCTCGGCTGCTTTGGGAAACGAGAAATGCAATTGCTTCGCCACTTGTGAAGATCATTGCAACCTCGCTCTCCACTGGAGTCATTCCTGAGGATGGAGAGAGGCAAATGTAATTCCTCTCTTCAAAAAAGGAAATAGGGAAATCCCCGGCAATTACAGACCAGTAAGTCTCATGTCTGTCGTCTGCAAGGTATTAGAAAGGATTCTGAGGGATATGACTTATGACCATCGGAAGAGCATGGCTTGATTAAATGTAGTCAACACGGCTTTGTGAGGAGCAGGTCATGCCTCACAAACCTTAGCGAGTTATTTGAGGATATGATTGTAACGTTGATGAGGGTCGAGCTGTGGACGTGGTGTATATGGACTTCAGCAAGGTATTTGATAAGGTTCCCCATGGTAGGCTCAACCAGAAGGTCAGGAGGAATGGGATACAGGAGAACTTAGCTGTTTGGATACAGAATTGACTGGCCAACAGAAAGCAGCGAGTGGTAGTAGAAGGAAAATATTCTGCCTGGAAGTAGTGTGTGACTGGTGTTCCACAGGGCTCTGTCCTTGGGACTCTACTGTTTGTAATTTTTATTAATAACTTGGATGAGGGGATTGAAGGATGGGTAGGCAAGTTTGCAGACGACACAAAGGTTGGAGGTGTAGTTGACAGTATAGAGGGTTGTTGTCGGCTGCAGCGGGACTTTGACAGGATGCAGAGATGGGCTGAGAGGTGTTAAGTAGAGTTTAACCTGGATAAATGCGAGGTGAGGCATTTTGGAAGGTCTATTTTGAGAACTGAGTACAGGATTAAGGATAGGATTCTTGGCAGTGTGGAGGAACAGAGGGATCTTGGTGTGCAGGTACATAGATTCCTTAAAATGGCCACCCAAGCAGACAGGGTTGTTCAGAAAGCAGGTGGCCTTTTGGCTTTCATTAACAGGGGGGTTGAGGCTAAGAGTCGTGAGATGTTGTTGCAGCTCTATAAAACTTTGATTAAATCGCACTTGGAATACTGCGTCCAGTACTGGTCGCCCTATTATAGGAAATATGTGGATGCTTTGGAGAGGTTTCAGAGGAGGTTTACTCGGATGCTGCCTGGACTGGAGGGCTGATCTTATGAAGGGAGGCTGACTGAGCTCGGACTTTTTTCTTTGGAGAAAAGGAGGAAGTGTTGGGACCTAATTTCGGTATACAAGATAATGAGAGGTATAAATAGAGTCGATAGGCAGAGACTATTTCCCAGGGCAGAAATGATTAACACGAGAGGTCATAGATTTAAGCTGGTTGGAGGAAAGTATAGAGGGGATGTCAGAGGCTGGTTCTTTACACAGAGAGTTGTGAGAGCATGGAATGCGTTGCCAGCAGCAGTTGTGGAAGCAAGGTCATTGGGGACATTTAAAATACTACTGGACATGCGTATGGTCACAGAAATTTGAGGGTGCATACTTGAGGATCAATGGTCGGCACAACATCGTGGGCTGGAGGGCCTGTTCTGTGCTGTATTGTTCTATGTTATATGTTCTAGATGTTGGTAGCCTTTCTGCGGCAACGAGCCGTGTAAATAGAGTCAATGGTTGGGAGATTGTCTGTGCACCCAACCTTTTGTAGTTTCTTATGGTCCTGGGCAGAGCGATGCTATATGAAGCCGTGACGCACCTAGACAGTATGCTATCAATGGTGTATCTGTCAAAGTAGTGCATGCTGAATTTCCTGAGCCAACTGAGGAAGAAGAGGTATTGTTGAACCTTTTAGACTGTCACACCTATGCAGGAAGATCAGGGTATGTTGTCAGTTATTGTCACTCCGATGGATTTGATCCTCTGCACTTCGTCAACCATTGCTGTAGATGATGGCGTGTTCCTTTCCTTTCTTTCTGAAGTCAATGATCAGTTCCTTTATATCACCGAATTTGAGAGAGAAGTTATTATCAAGCCCTCGATCTCCTTTCTGTATTCTGACTCATCGTTGTTTGATATCCCTCCTGACTTGGTGATGTCATCAGCGAACATGTAGCTGGCGTTGTTTGGAATTTTACAACACAGCCGTGTGTGTACAGGGAGTACAGTAGGGGGCTGAGGACACAGCCGTGTGTGTACAGGGAGTACAGTAGGGGGCTGAGGGCACAGCCATGTGTGTACAGGGAGTACAGTCGGGGGCTGAGGACACAGCCGTATGTGTACATGGAGTATAGTCGGGGGCTGAGGACACAGCCGTGGGTATGCAGGGAGTACAGTAGTGGGCTGAGGATACTGCTATAGGTGCAGGGAGAATACTTTAGGGGGCTGAGAACACATCCTCCAGGAATTCCAGTGTTGTGTTTTATTGTGGAGAATGTGCAGATACCTTTCTTCACAGATTGTGGTCTGTGTGTCAGATACCAGGTATCCAGTTGCAGAGGGTGGAGCCGTAATCAAGGTCACAGAGTATTGAGATCAACGTGGAGGGGATAATGATGTTGAAGGTGGAGCTATAGTCAATGACCAGGAGTCTGGTGGAGGTATCCTTGTTGTCCAGATGTCCCAGGGATGAGGGCAGGGCAGGTATATGTCATCCGTTGTGGACCCGTTACCTGAGTCAGCACATTATCGAACAGCAGGTCAGGCTGGGAGAGTGAAGGTGGTGTGGGCCATAACCAGCGTCGCAGAGCACGTCATGTTTATTGAGGTCATAGCCACTGGGCGGTAGTCATTAAGGAACGTTGCATGTGCTTTCTCACTTACAAGGATGATGGTGGTCTTCTGGAAGCAGGTTGGGATTTCGGCTTCAGGAGGGTGAACCTGAAGATGTTTGTAAACACCTCTGCCAGTTGGTCCTCACAGGATCTGAGTGCTCAGCCAGGAACACTCTCCAGGCCTGTCGCTTTCCTTGACTTGACCTGCAGGAAGATATCATGTCTGCAGTGGTGGCAGCGGTCACAGGTACATCCGAGGCTGTCCGGGCAGGTTTCACGCTGGCAGTCACAAGTCATTCATCATAGACATTCCCTCCACCACCACCCTCCGTCATCATCAACAGACAGTGACATTGGTTGTTGTGAGCAGCACACAGTTAGTGTTGAGACAGAGTGACATCATTAGAATGGGATTGTCCGCCATCAGGTCCTTTGTCACCATAACGGGGTAATTCACAACAAATCGTGGGCAGTGTGTACTCCTACTGGGTGTCAGTGGTGCAGGGAGTGAAGATGTTACAGGTATAATTCCAGTCAACTCACTGCTTGAACCTGAATGGAGCCAACCACCTTGAGTGCTGTGCCTTTTCAATGGTGGAGAGTCCTTAGGGAGTCATGAACTGCCATTTACATGAACCACCTGAGGAAAGGTTGAGGCACTTGGGGCTGTTTTCATTAGAGAATAGAAGTTTTAGGGGTGACTTGATAGAGGTGTACAAGATGATTAGGCGTTTAGATAGGCTTGACCATGAGAACCTTTTTACACTTATGGAGTCAGCTATTACGAAGGGGCATAGCTTTTAATTAAGGGGTAGTAGGTATAGGACAGATGTTAGGGGTAGAATCTTTACACAGCGAGTCGTGAGTTCATGCAATGCCCTGCAGTAGCAGTGGTGGACTCTCCCTCTTTATGGGCATTTAAACGGGCATTGGATAGGCATATGGAGAATAGTGGGCTAGTGTAGTTTAGGTGGGCTTGGATCGGCGCAACATCGAGGGCCAAAGGGCCTGTACTGCGCTGTATCTTTCTATGTTCTATGCTCTAAAGGACGTGAGGGCATTTTTGCTAAGTTTGGAGATGATACAGTGATTGTTGGATGGGCAGGCGATATTCATGAAGTGGGAAGGCTGCAGAAAGGCTTGGACAGTTTAGGGCTGTGGGCAAACAATACGGGAAGGTGGGAGATTATGCACTTCGTTGGGCGGACTGGAGACAGACACTATGTTCTAATAGGATCCACTAAATCTGAAAGACAAAAGGATTTTGAAGCACTCGTCCTCTGTTCTGGTTATTGTGCAGGTTCATTTGGCAGTTAGGAAAGCAAATGCAATGTTAGCATTCATTTCAAGGGAGCTAGAATACAAGAGAGGAGACATACTGCTGAGAATGTAATGGGCTATGGTCAGACGGCATTTGGAATATTGGGAATTATTTTGGACACTATCTCTGGGGAAAGATCAGCTGGCGTTGGAGGTGATCCATCCTGGGGATGGTGGCTTGTCATGAACGGCAGTGTGTGCACTAGATGGAATTTAGAAGAATGGGAGGCGAGGTATCTGATAGAAACTGATTGATTACTGCAAAGATTGATACAGTCAGTGTATAGAAGATATGTTCAGTAGTCATAGCAACTATGACAAAATGGCAGTTTCACAGAGAAGGAATGGGCTGAATGGCCTCAATCTATAGCAATATCTCATGCTCTTATGGTCATGTGGTCTATTATTCAATGCAGAATTGTAAGTCTCTGAGCAGCTCTTGTAACCCATGTATTTGTATGTTGATTTAACTTCACGATCTGTTCAATGGTAACCCCTGTGATATGGACGATGGGAGGATTCAATGTCGACCAGTAGTCCATTAAACATTGAATATAAACAGCTATGTGTGAGTCTAATCTGGCAGGAATACACTGTCTCTCAAATTATTGCCATTTTCAGTCTGGTATTTTCGAAGGATCGATCCTGCTATGCTTGTGTTGCTGAATTTAACAAAACCGTTGCAATTTATCACAACACACAGTAACAAAAAGTCGTCGAACACTGAACACCGATCTAATAATAGAAACGTCGATAATGTTCGATATAAGAAACACTGCTTTCCTGTTCATATTCAAATCAGATAACCTGTCCCATCGAGATGCTCAACTGGAACGATTTTTAAAAAAATCTTTCTTTTGATGCGTGCATTGCTGGATGGGCCCACCATTTCTTGTCCGTTCCTCATTGCCCCCTTGAGAAAGTGGTGTAGAGCTGCCTTCTTGAACCGCTGCAATCCACCTGCTGTGTGTTGACTCACAATGCTATGAAGGAGGGAATTCTGGGGTTATTACCAGTAACAGTGAAGGAACGGAGATACATTTCCACATAAGGATGTTGATTGGTTTGGAAGGGAATTTATAGGTGGTGGCATTCCCATAGGTATGCTGGCCTTGTCATTCTAATGTAAGTGTTCGTGGGATTGGAAGATGCTGTCTGAGGATCTTTGTGGAATTTCTGCATTGTGTCTTGTACATAGTACACACTTCTGTTACTGAGCGACGGTGGTGGAGGGAGTGAATGCTTGTGGATGTGATGCCAATCAAATGGACTGTTTTGTCCTGGATGGTGTCAATCTTCTTTTGCCTTGTTGGGTCTGTACTCATTCAAGCAAGTGGGAGAACTCCATCTCATTCCTGACTTGTGACTTTTAGATGATCGACAGGCTTTAGGAAGTCTGGAGATGAGTTACTCGCGCAGTATTCTGCTCTTACATTTATGTGGTCAGTCGAGTTGAGTTTCTAATCAATTATAACCCCCAGGATATTGATAGTGGGGAACTGAGTGATGATAATGCTGCAAATACTAAGTTGTGATATTGTTTCTTATTGGTGATGGTCATTGTCTGGCATCTGTGTGGTGCAAATGTTTCTTGCCACTTGTAAGCCCAAGCATGGAGAGGGACAGATCTCGTTGCATTTTGGCATGGACTGCTTCTGTATCTGAGCATTTGTGAATGGTTCTGAACATTGTGCAGTCATTGTAGAATATCCCCACGTCTAACATTAGATGGAGGGAAGGTCATTGATGAAGCAGCTGAAGACTCTTTGATCGAGGATTCATCCGGAGAGTCAATGAAGGTGTTGTCTTGTGTGGTGTTGAAATGTCTGATAATGAAACTTCCAGTTCGGCGAGCTAACCTACATCCATATTATCCTGAGGGACTACTGCAGAGATGTTCTGGAGCTGAGATGACTGACTTCCAACAACAAAGACTTTCTTCCTATCTGTCAGGCATGACTCCAATAATGGAGTATTTTCCCGCAATGCCGTTTTTGCTCGGGTTTCGTGAAGCCACGTTTGAAAGAATGTAGCCTTGATGTCAAGGGCGGGAATTCAGCTCTTTCTTCTGTGTTTGAACCAAGGCTGTAATGAGGTCAGGAGTTGAGTATCCCTGGTGGAACCCCAACTGGGTGTCACTGAGCAGGTATTGCTGAGCATGTGCTGTCTTGATAGCACTGTTGATGTCCCCTTCCATCACTTTACTGACAATGGGGAGTAGACTGATGACGTGGTATTTGGCCGGGTTGACTTTGTCCTGCTTTTTATGCACAGAACACACTTGAGCAGTTTTTCTTTTCCCATTGTTGGTTAGTAACCATACTAGACCATCTCGGCAAAGGAAGCGAGAAGTTCTGGAGCACAAGCCTTAAGAACTATTGTCATCATGTTATCAGGGCCCATAGCCTTTGCTGTATCCAGTGCCTTCAACCGTTTCTTGATATCAGTCAATCGAATTTGCTGAATACTGCTATCTGTAATGATGGGTGTCACCGGAGGAGACCGAAGTGGATCTTCCACTCGAAACTTCTGAGTGAAGAATTCTGTGAAATCTTCAGCCTTATCTTTTGCACTGATGTACTGAGCTCCTCCATCATTGAGGTTTGGGATATTTGTGGAGCCTCCTACTCCGGTGAGTTGTTTAATCGTCCACCACCATCCACGATCAGATTCGCGGACTGCAGAGCTTAGATCTGATGTGTTGGTTCTGGGATCGCTTAGCTCTGCCTGTCTCTTGCATTTTATGCTATTTGGCATGCAAATAGTTCTGTTTGAAAGTTTCAGCAGATTAACATTTTATCTTTATGTATGCCTGGTTCCGCTCCTGGCTTGCCCTCCTGCCCTCTCTTTTGAACCAGGTTTAATTCTCTTGCTTGATGGTAATTGTTGAGTGGGGGATTAGATTAGGTTAGATTACATTACTTACAGTGTGGAAACAGGCCCTTCGGCCCAACAAGTCCACACCCACCCGTCGAAGCGCACCCACCCAGACCCATTACCCTCCATTACCTTACATATGCCCCTGCACCTAACACTACGGGCAATTTAGCATGGCCAATTCACCTAACCTGCACATCTTTGCACTGTGGGGGAAACCGGAGTACCCGGAGAAAACGCATGCAGACACGGGGAGAATGTGCAAACTCCACACAGACAGTCGCCTGAGGCGGGAATTGAACCCAGGTCTCTGGCGCTGTGGATATGCTGCGCATATGAGGTTACAGGTCACAGGGACTCACAGAGCATCGATCGCCCGACTCTATCGCACTGAGCTGCCTCCTGTGCTGGATCTTACCTGCCTTTGGGACAAGACATATCCAGGGATGTTGATGGTGCTGTCTGGGTTATATCTGTAAGGTAAAATTCTGTGAGTATGCCTATGTCAGGCTGTTGCTTGATTGGTCTGTAAAACAGTTGTCCCAATTTTGGCACGAGTACTCATTGTTAGTAAGGAGGACTTTGAAGGTCCGACAATGATATTTCTAACGGTCACTTTTCCGGAATCCAGGCCAATGCATCCGGTTTCATTTCTTTGAGATTTTGTAGCACATCTGACTGACTCACTAAACCATTTCAGAGGGCGATTGAGAGTCAATCACATTGCTTTAGGTCTGGAGTCAATGGTCGGCCAGTCCAGATGAGGAATGGAAAATGCCTTCACTGAAGGATATCAGTGACCCAGATGGATGTTTCTGACAATCGGCAACGATTTCATTCTCATATATAGATTCTTAATTCTAGGGATATTTTAAAATTATTGAATTGAATTTCCAACATCTGCAGTGGCGGGATTCGAACCTTGGTCCGCAGAACAGGAGCTGATGTTCTGGATTGATAATCTCGCGGTAATACCATGAAGCCTACTTGGAACCCACATGTTGTACTCAACGGTTATTCCTTGTGTAGTCCTGTTTTTCTATCATTGTTATGTTATTATGGAACCTCATCCTTCATTAAATCCTGATTGAAATGCACGGTGATGAAAGTCATCCCGACTGCTCGAATTCCATTCAGTCTGTTTTGTTTGAATAGGCAAATCAAGGCAGCTGCCCATCAGAGAAGAACATGAAGAGATAATGGTAATTGTGCACTGTACCTGTCACCGGACCAGCGTGTCTGTCCAGATACCGAAAGTACTTATTGTGAGTCAGAGAACCGCGGAATTATTATAGCACAAATGGGAGTCAGTCAGCCCATCGTGAGCTAACAAGCTCGTGAACGGCACAATTGGAGCTAGAGAGAGTATGTGGAGATAAATTGAGTGAGAGAGAAATAAACAGAGAGAAAGAAAGTGAAGAGAGATAAACTGAGAGAGAATAGAAAGGGGAGCGACTAACTGAGTGGGTGATGAAGAGGTGTTAGATGAGGGTGAAGTTAAATAGATCAAAGGACAGCATGAAGGTGGATAGATATGGACAGACAGAAGTTAGAAGTTATATTTAGAAATACCTCTGGACTGCAAGCCCTTTGTCTCGGTATCATACACTGTGAGCAGTGTGCTGAAACTGGCTGTCAGCCCAATAATATTACAGAGCTCGTTTACTAACAGTTAAACAAAATCCATTTGGCCAATAGATTAGTATCATAGAGAAGTTGGATTTTTAAAAATAGACTATTCCAAGACCAGCAGGAAATGATAACAGCCCCTACTGTGTGAGAGACTGGTCCAGAGAATCTCAGTCAGGTGGATCACTGACTGTCGTGGAAATTAAACTGACTGGACTCAGATGCTAACAAGAGCAAAGAAAAAGGTTTATTTTTACTTGCTGCAGTGGGTCAATACACTTGGCAATAACGCCTTGTGTAAGGGCACTGAACATAATTAACGTATTCCTTTTGTGCTCTTCTGATCACACGCTCAAGAACAAGGGCTGGGAAACATTCGAGTTCTTATTTTCTCATCCCCTTGCCGTGGACATAACTGTCTTTATGTTTTCCCTAGCTTTTTCTGCTGAATTCGACTGCTCGCCAGGCCTGGTTGAATATTTAAAAAGTTCAGCAAAGACAAGCTGTCTCTTCGACTGCAGAATTCAGCAAAGTGTTTGCAACGTTCGGAAAAGTTTTAAATTTAGCATAGCATTCTCTTTCAGATTTCACAGTAAATGTTAATTTTGTTACGTTCCCCTGACATTTCCCTTTTTTGTCATTTTATGGCAACAAGGACAAAGAAAACAGAGCCAGAATTTTAAAAAAAATGTACAAAACAACATTAAAAAATACAGAGCCAGATATCTATGCATCAGAGATCTTAACAGCTGCCCGTGTTGTAAGGAGCACTTGAAACGGTCTCAGTCACCTGTTCGCCTTCTAACTTTTCCTCCTGACGTTTTTCACCAATATGCAGTCTCCAGATCGTGCAACGTCCCCTCTGCTGATTGGTGTAGTGTTGCTTTCACTTGATTCGATGCTTGACACAAATGTGTCGAGAGTTTTACACAGTAACACAACATCTCATAATCACAGTGGTCTGTTATCTGTCTTACCTTAGGTCATGGGCCCATTCCTGTAATTGGTGGCCTACCAAACAAAATCTCAAACTGGCTAAGATTAGCTGTTGCCCTCCTGCGAGATCTCATATACATTAGCACAACTTTGCCCATGTCAACCCTAGTTCCTCACAATATTTCGTCCATTTATATGTTTTAGGGGAGCATTTTTTTCTTTCCACTGCCCTACCGCTCGCTGGGTGGTAGGCACAGTGTTGTCTCATGTTTATTCCCAAATAATCACGGATCTGCTACAAGGCATTATTGACAAATGGCGTCGCATTGTCACTACAAAAGGCTTTCAGGGATGTCCCATCTTGAAATTGTTTCAGTTAGAAAAGCCTAGGCACTGACATCCTGTTTTGACATGGAGAACGCTTCCAACCATTTGGAAAACATGTCAACGATAATCAGACAATATATGTTCCCTCCGCTGGGAGTTGGTTTAAAGAAATCCATCTGTAAATGCTCAAAGTGTCTTTGGGATTAGGGTTGTGCTGTCCGTCTCATCTGTAATCCCCTCCCCACATTATTAGTGGCACAGATAACACATCGTTCACAATATTTCTGGGATTAATGCGTAAATCCCTTAGTGTATCAGTGTGCCGAAATACTGTCGTACATCCCCCGTTTTGACACATGGTCCTTACTGTGTGTCAGTCTGGCATAGAATGGAAATAATGATTGTGGTAGACAGGCTTTACCATTAGGGCCACAACACACCCCTTCATGCACACTGCCCTTGTCCACTCACGCTTCTCCTCCAGCTTTGCCTGTGACTGTAATTCCCGTATGTCTGCTGTTGGGGTACAAATCTTTATCAAGCAGAAGTCAAACTGATAACTTCGCAGCTGCTGGGCTGCCGTCCTTGTTGCTGTATCTGCCTTCGCATTGCCTAAAGAAATAGAATCGTTATTTTTTGTGGGGGCTTCACATTTACATACAGAAATTAATTTGGGCAGTAGGACCACTTCCAGGAGGTCAGAAATCAGACCACGGTGTGTGATGGGCTTTCCGGTGGAGGTCAAGAAGCCCCTGTGTTTCCATAGGGTTCCAAAGTCATGTAATACTCCGAATGCATATCTGCTGACGGTGTAAATATTCACTGGCCTTCCCTCAGCCAATTTACATGCCTCAGTCAAGACAAATGATGAGAAAGGAATGATCCCACTTTGACTACCTCTTGGGTAGTCACTACAGCATATTCAACACATTTCTGATCTGTCTCCTTCCTCCTGAATGTCGACCCATCCACAAAAGCCTCCATATCCGGATTCTGAATTGGAGAATCCTACAAGTCTGGTCTAGGGCTGCAAATTTCATTAGTTACAGCAACACACTCATGTGGGTGTCCATCTCCTTCTGTGGGGATAAGGCTAGCAGGGTAATGGACGTTACATCTCTTTATTGTAATGTCAGGCGTCTCCAATAAAAGTGTTATAGCTGAGCCAAGTGCTCATGACATGTGTGCTGTATTTTACTCGGAAAGCAGTAAGGATACTGCATGTGGGATCAGTAGGGTTAATTCACCATAACTGACGATATCGCTGGATACTACAACAGCCTTTTCAGATGCGGCCATGGTTTGCAAGCATTTAGGCAATACTGCCACTATAGAGTCTAGTTTAACTGAAAAATAAGCTACTGGCCTCAATCGTTCCCCTATAAGCCTGCAACAAGTCTGATGTCATGCAGCCACGCTTCTCATCTACCGTTTGTACAAAAGGCTTGTTTGGATTCGGAATCCCCAATGTAGGTGTAGTTTATGCTGCTATCAAGCAATCATCTACACACTGCAGAAGTGCTGACCCCAGGGTTAAAACAAAAGTCTCCAGACTCCTGCATAGAGCCTCATTGTATATGGTGAGGGACTCACAGTAACCTTGACAAAGTCATGTGAAGTTATATTTCTCTTTGAATAAAAAAAAAACAAATCAGAATTGACTATCTGTGTGTACCAGTGCACTGAAGAAGGTATTTGCTAAATCCACAACAGAGAATCATTTACTGTCCGGTGGAATTTGATCTAATATAGAACAGGGGTTCGGAACATTTGAGGTGCGCGGAACAACAGAGTTATTGCCTGAAAAGGGGGATTCAAAGACTGGAGTAATTCCTGCTATAGCCTCAGGTTTTAACGGGTATTCTGTTCTGCAGCGGTGCCGTAAATCTCTCTCGTAGCACAACTCCTGATGCACCCATTGAGTTCAGGAACCTTCCGATCAACTTTATTGGCGTTGACTCTCTGAACTGGCTGGATTTAATGACTGAATATGATGCCCCTGTGCCTTCTAAAAAAAGTAATTGGTGTACCTTCCACATATAACATAGAGGTAGGCATTGACTTAAAGTCATCGTTGTTATAATGAATTTATTGTCCACACTTCGCAATCGCAGTGCTCAATATGGAGGTGGGACACGTCTCAGGGTCAATAAGGTTAGTAGAAGAGATTAGCATAAGCGAGTCTTCGTTGCCAAACATAAAGGAAAGAGGCTTACCTGTATTTTGTGGGCTGCCGACCTCCAACTCAGTCTTCCCCTGCCAATCACACTGCTGCCTAGCCTCCAGGGCCGAGTGAGCCTGTCTGTGCGGGAACTGTCACGCCCATTGTTGTGCGGGAACTGTCACGCCCATTGCTCCACAAACTAAGCACCCGCCAGATCGACCTCTGCCAGCACTTCTTCTGCAAACCCTTCCTCTTTCACTTCCGCAACCTTTCCCTCTGCCTCTCTCTTTTCCTGCAGCACATCCCTCCAACGGCTGGATGACCATTTGCATCGAAGTCAGCTGAGCTTTATGCACTTGCTGTCCATCTTTAGTTTCCACCTATCCTTCTACTGGGTAAGCAATTTTTCAGCATGTATCGCATGCTGTTTTATCAAATTCAGCTTTCCCGTGTCCCAGGGAATATATGTGTCTTTTGCCTTTTTCACTATTTCGTCCTTCATTCCGTCAATGAAGCTGTTCCTCAGGTGTTCCTCATATGCCGTGATTTCTGCCTTTATGTCATCGGGTGGTCTCAGTCCACTATGGGACACTGTCTCACCTTCTCCTTGTTTACACATTTCAGTTTTGGTCATGTCCATTCGCACTGGGAATGCCTCCCTACAGGCGATTGCCAGCGCTGCAACAAAAGTGTTAAAGTCTCCATTTTCTTCTGCTTGTGGGTCGTTTGATCTGGCATAGATATTTACGGCTGCCCAGTTATATTTGATTTTGGTGACATCAGCACAAAGCTTTCATCCCATGAGGCATCTCATCGCATGCAATGTGGGACAAACCTCGGTACAGAACTTCGCCTCTTCTTCAGTGAACTTATTCCCTCCAATCTTACGTGGATCAGGCAACTGACAGAGGCAGGTTCGAAATCTTTAATGGTCCATGGTCGGTGGACCCACACTGGCCACCCTTCAACCATTGGTGCTTGCAGAACTACCTGGTAAGATGATCATACGCCAATACTCTCACCGCCTGACTCATCATCCATCATGGGGTGATCGCGGAGAGACTCTGGATGCCTTCCTGTCGTGGAGTGGGCATGACACTCATCCACAGATTCAATCAATAAGCACATCGACCTGGACCCAATATATCGGCGACTGCAACGGGCAGCTGGGACTGACAACTGGAAGCGGCAGATACAATTCACTGTAAATGCCGAAGGAAAGATCACAGAAGCGCTTCACAGGAGGCTCCCAAGCACTGAGGATGTCACCTAGACAGGGGACGAAACGTCTGCAACACAAACTCCCAACTCGGCGAACAGAACCACAACAATTAGACTGAAATTTTGCAACAATGGACAGAAGTTTATCCGCTGATCTTTCCTGACTTTCTCAGCCTTGGATGTCTTCAGCACCGTGGATTGAAGATGTATTGATGGTTATTCAAGCTGGTTACTATCCTAACCTTGGTATAGTTGGTGTTTCTGATAAGTCACTCGAGCTGTCTAGTGAAACTGTCGGAACTGAATTGATGCTCATGATATGTAAATTTTGGAAAGGTTCGAATTAACGTTTTCATTTCCAATCAATGATTCATTCCTTAGAAATTATAATTAGCAAATTACGCAATACAAATTGCTCACCGATATGTGAGGATGAAACATTTTGTCCAGCACAGTTTAGATCTCCATACCCTCCGCACTCACCAATCCTTTCGAGTACCACCGTTATGACGTCCAGGCTCCTCCTCAGTCTCAGTGCAACGCCTGAATAAACCATAATTTGTGCATTTTTAAAATTCCGGTACAGTTGTTTCAAGACCCTTCTTACCACGAGACAATTGTAAAATAATTGTAATTGAAATGTTTAACTTGTTCTCTGCACAAAATCTGAAAGATGGGAAAAGAGTGTATGGTTGTCACACCATTGGCTCATAATCTAGAGGCACAGAATAGTAATCTGTTGATATCGGCTTGCCTCATGTCCATTAGAGAAAGCAGTGGGTCATCCTTCCCTGGTCAAGTTTCTGTGTAACTGCCAACCCACAGCACTGTGTTTTACTATTTACTGTCCTGTGGAGCAACTGAACACTCATTTCAAGTAAGGCATAAGATGCTGGCCTGACCAGGTCTGCACACATCCCGTGAGGGCAGATCAAAAGGAAAGATACCTCCCTTCCTCTGCCTCTCTCTTAAATTCCTGCTGCTGATTTCCATTCAGGTAGGTGGCCATTCAGTGTTTTAGATGGATTCTTTGTGATTGAGTCTCTCGCTGAGAGTGATATCCATCTCGATAGGCACCTCCTGTGCTGGCTTTATTGATACTGACCTACAGATGTAAGGATGTTTTACTTTTTAATCAGTGACAGTGCATCGTAAATTAATAGTTTCCTATTTCACACAAAAGAAACGGAGCCAGCTAAGTGAGAGAAAGGAATTATTGCGATCAAACCTGAGAGTGCTGTTGAGGCACTATTTGGGGCATTGTCGGCAGATTTTCTCTCCTTTATAAGGTGTGAGCTCCTTACTTCAGGAGAATGAACATGGGTTCCACCAGATTAATCTCTGTGATGATAGCACCACGAGGAGTGAGTGAAAGTTGATCGGGAGCGTTGTGAGAGAATACGAGGTGATTGCATTGAACACTGAGTAGGATCGACAATCACTCCTGATATTCTAAACAGACAATGAGAAGGTCGTAGTTTCCATGACTAATATTTCACTCAGGATGCATGATGCTGGATAGTTTAAGTGCCTGGGAGGTTACGCCCTCCCACCCGAACTTGCACTCTCCACGGTGATTGACAGAGACAGAGACGTCCAGGTTTTGAATAAACTCTCTCCACATTAATACATTGCAGTGGATGTGTGATCCTGCACTGAATATCATATTATCCACCTCCCTGACAGCAGACACAGTACCTACATTCTAAAACAGTTAACTGTTCCCTCCAGCTACTGACATTGATGAAGGACATGAATCCACCTTCTCAGAGATGCAAGGTGCCTCCTTGAGGTTTAAACCATAAGCCGATAAGACATAGGAGCAGACATTAGGCCAGTTAGTCCATCGAGTCTGCCCACCATTCAATCATCGCTGACAGTTTTCTCTGACCCATTCTCCGACCTTCTCTTTGTAACCATTGATCCCCTGGATAACCAATACTTACCTACCTCCTTCTCAAATATTATCAATGACCTGGCCCCACTGCCTTCTGTGGCAATAAATTTCAAAAATTCGCGATTCTCTGGTTAAAGACGTTTCTCCCTTTCACTGTTCTAAAGGGTGCTCCCTTTCATCTAAGGCTGTGCTGTCTAGTCCTCGTCCAATGGAAACATCTATCAACATCTACTCTATCCAGGTTATTCAGTACTTTGCATGCTTCTGTTACAACTCCTTTCATTCTTCAAAACTTTATTGAGTATAGACCCAGACTCCTCAAACATGCCTCATACGATAATCTTTTCATTCCTAAGACCATTCTCATGAAGATCCTGTGAACACACTCCAGGGCCAGTGCATCCTTCCTGAGATATGCGGTTCAAAATTACGCACAATTCTCCAAATGTGGTCTGACCAGAGCCGAATACAACCTCTTTTATATTCAGTTCCTCTCGTAATAAATGTCATCAATAATAAATGCAATACACTCCTAACTACTGCCTCAATCTGCAAGCTTACCTTGAGAGAACCCTGCACTAGAACTCCCAAGTTCATTTGCTCTTCAGATTTCTGAACTTTCTCCCAATTTAGAAAATAGACCATGCCTCTATTCTTTGTGCCAAAGTTCACGACTTCACACTTTCAAACACTGGAATGCATTTGCCAATCTCTTTACACGTTGAAATACTTCTTAAGCCTCTCTGCCTCCTCAACACGACCTGTCCATTTGCCTATCTTTTCATCATCTGCAAACTTAGCCAGAGTGCTTTCGATTCCCTCATCTATATTGTTAGCGTAACGAGTAAAAAGTTACCATTCCAACACTGAGCCTTGTGGAACACCACTTGTCATCGGCTGCCATCATGATAACGACCATTTCATCCCCACTCTCTGCTTTCTGCCAGACAGCCAAGCTTCTACCAATGCCACTACTTTGCCTCTCACAAAAATCCAAAAGTCTCCTGTCATTGCTGTTGCACTGCCTTTCCTGTTCGACCCTTCTCCCAGTCAATTATACCCAGCTCCTCCCTCATGTCTCTGTAATCGTACTCAGACGTCTCCTTTGTGACACCTTGTCAAAGGTCTTCTTGAGATCCAGGTGCATAACTATTATGATTGCAGTGCTTGGTCAAGCCTGCTTATTTCTTATTCAAAGAATACCAATAGGTTTATCACGCATGAACTTGCCTTGATGAAACAATAGTGACTTTGCAATGTTTTACCAAATACTTCCAAGTATTCCGAAATCTCATCCTTCAGAATGGATTCCAGGATATTACCTATGATCGAGGTTAAGCTATTCATTGTGGAGTTTTTGTATTTTTCCTTACTCCCTTGTTAAAAAGGGGTGTCACGTTAGTGTGTTTCCAGTGCTCTGGGATCGTTCCTTACTTAACTGGTTCCTGAAAGATAAACACGATCGCCTCCACTCCCTCTTCAGCTATCTCCCTTATAACACAGGGGTGTGGTCTATCTGGTCAAGGTTATTTAACCACCTTCGTGTTATTCAATGTTTCCTGGCATGTTCTCAATAGTCGTGGCCATCATACTCAGCTCTTGCCCCTCAATCTCTTGAATATTTTAGGAATTACTCGTGTCTTCCACCGTGAAAGCTGATGCAAAGTATTTATTCAGTTCTTTGACCATTTTCTCGTTCCCCACTGCTATCTCTCCAGTATCATTTTCCAGTAGTCCATTGTTCACTTTTGCCGCTCTTTTGTACTTTATATATCGAAAGAAACTGTTACAGTCTTCTTTTACATTACTGGCGATCTTACACCCATATTTCATAATCTCCCTCCTTATTTTATTTTGTTTGTCCTCTGGTTTTCTTTATAAGTTTCCCAACCCTCTGGTTTCCCACTGCACTTTGCCACATTATATCCTTTATCTTTTGCTTTTATGCTATACCTGACTTCCCTAGTCAGCCACGGTTGCCGCATTCTCACCGTACCATGCCTCTTTTGCCTCGGGATCAATCTCTGCTATATCCTGAATTACTCCAAAAATGTCCTGTCACTGCTGTTGCAATATCTTTCCTGCTGGGCCCGTCTCCCAGTCAATTATACCCAGCTCCTCCCTCATGTCTCTGTAATTGTCTTTATTCAGCTGTAATACCGTTACTTCTGATTCTAACTTCTCCACCTGAAATTGCAGAGTAAATTCAATCATATTATGATCATTGCCTCCTATGATTTCCTTCGCCTTAAGCTCCCCTCATCTACACTGCCGACACAAGCTGCTCCAAGAAGCCATCTCATAGACATTCCACAAATTCCTTTTCTTGTGAAGCACTACCAACCTGAAATCCCAGTCCACCTGCATAATGAAATTTTGCATGATCACTCTAAGATCCTGCAAATCTTTCCAGCTCCTGGTGTATCTTGCACCCCAGCTCCCTGTGCATAACTCCAACTGCATTTTTTTCACCTTTTAGGTTCCTCAATTCTACCGACACAGATTCTACACCATCTGACCTTACTTCATTTCTTATTATTGATCATTGACTCAATTCCATTCTTAATAATGAGACAACTCTATCTCTCTGCCCACCTGCCTATGATTTCGGCAGGATGAATATCCTTGCATATTCAGCTCCCAATCTTGATCCTCATGCAGCAATATCACTGTAAAGCCCACTATGTCGTACCTGCTAATTTGTACATGAGTCACAAGCGTGTTTACCTAATTCCTTATACTGCATGAATTCTGATGTAGGAGTTCAATCCTGTATTACCCGTCACTCTTCTTCTTACTATTTGTTTGTCCAGTCGTTGGTACCTACAAGGACCCTGTTCACTGGATCATTCCCCTCCCGCTCCAAGATCTCCAAACCAGATGAGATATCCCAAACCCGAGCACCAGGTAGACAACCCAAGCTTCAGGACTTTCAATCCCGATCACGGAGAACAGTACCTATACTATCACCATTTTTCCATCATTGGGCTGCATGGTGACACAGCAATGCTGCCTCACAGTGCTGGGGACTCGGATTCAATTCCAATCTCTGGGCCCTATCTGCATGGACTTTGTACATTCTTCCTGTGTCTGAACTGGGAACATTAACTCTTTTCTCTCTCCACAGTACGTCTCTGTGTTTGCTTCCGATTTCTACTATCTAGAGTATGTTTGCTTTTGTTCGATGGAGAAATGAAGCAAAGGTGACAGGCTTTTGTAAAAGCAGCCGTTTTTCGCGGGTTCCTCTGATGCGTTTAGGAATCTTGCCCGGCAACTTGTCTGAGTGCAATGTCCCTGGATGTCCATTCCATCTCTCTCAGTTCCTTCAGTCCATCGTCACTACTTCCTTGTGCCAGCCCTGGGACTCCCCACACCCCATTGCCTGGCACTGGATATTCGCTTCACAGGACTGTGCACACAATGGCACTGGGCACTTTCTGACCCGCTGGAGATACTGGGTAAAGACGCTGCCATTAAAAGGAACATAATAACTAGAATCCAATTGAAAGCAAAGCTGAGTAAACAGGTTGAATGACATCTATCTGCTCTGACATTTCCTAATCTTCTGTTTTTCTTCGTTCATCTGCAAACAGATGATCAATATGTATGCCTTATCAAATAGTTTGTTGGCGGGGATAGATATCAGATCCTCTGGTCATTGGACTGATTCAGTGGTCTCACTTTCCTGACATCACATTTAAAGTTTTTTTTTAATTATCAAGTATATCCACTTCAAAGAAAATGCCTTGGTGGAGTTGTGCTGAAAGGATATTTGAATTTTGTAGACATTAGAATATGTCATGTGTGAGTGAGATTAGAAATAGGAAGATAGCACAATTCAATACTCTGCCAAAGAGCTGTTAGGAGAGGCAGGACTTCTGATATGTGGATCATTGGGATTCCCGGGTCGATGGGACCTCCACACAAGAAGGACGGGTTGAACCTAATCTGGCAGCAATCTCCAACATGTGAATCATTGGGATTCCCGGATGGGTAGGACCGACACAAGAAGGATAGGACAGACCTGAACTGGCAGCAATCTCCTGGCAGGCAGGTTTGCTATTGTCCCTTAGGAGGGTTTAAACTAGTGAGTGGCGGCGGTGGGTAGGTGTGGTGAGGTGGGGGGCGGGGGAAGGGGTATGGGGAACGACAGCAATACGTCCACAGGAATAGTGACTGAGGAGGACTCTACAATGAGAGTCAGTTGTTCTTTTCTTCCTCTCTAGTGAATCGGATTCCGGTGAGTGTGGCGTTGATGATCCAGTGTGTGTTTCAGTTTAGCAACAGCCTGACATAGCCATACTCACGGAATCATATCTTATGGAAATGACAGAAATTAACATAGACGAAGGAGTCCCTCACTGATTACCACGTAACGTCGTTCCTCATCTGAATCAGTCCTCCTCCATGTTAAACAACACTTGGAGAAAGCACTGACTGTGGCAAGGGCACAAAGTGTATTCTGACCGGAAGATTTCAAAGTCGACCATCAAGAGTGGTTTTGGCAGGATTACGACTGATGACGCTGGATGGGTCCTAAAGGACATAGCTACTAGATTGGAACAGCAGCAGGTAGTGAGGGAAAGAAAGAGTGGGTAAAAAAAAACATACCTGACCAATCTACTAACTGCAGATGTGTCTGTCCATGACAGTATTGGTAAAAGTGACCATCACACTGTCCTTGTGGAGACAACGTCTATTAGCGTCCATAAGATACTGTGGACCATCCATTTCAGCAGAACTATACTGCTGCACAATCTATAATGTCACGACCCAGCATGTCCCCCACTCAAACATTACCATCAAACCAGAGGATTAACCCTTGTTCAATGGAGCATACAGGAGAGCATGCCTGGATCAGAACCAAGAATATATAAAAATAAAATGTTCATCTGCTGAAGCTTCCAAACAGAAATACTTCGTGCCAGACAACATAAACAGCAAGGGACAGACAGAGCTTAGCGATCACGGAACCAATGCATCAGAATTAAGCTCTGCAGTCCTCCTAATCCGATCGTGAATGGTGGCGGACAATTAAACAACTCACGGAGTAGGAGTCTCCACAAATATCCCCAACCCAAATGATGGAAGAGCACAGCACATCAGTGCAAAATATAAGTCTGAAGCTTTCGTTGCAATCTTCAGTCAGAAGTTTTGAGTGGATGATCCATTTCGGCCTCCTCCGGTGGTCCCCATCATTACAAATAGCATTCTTCAGCAAATTCGATTAACTGATAACAAGAAACGGTTGAAGGCACTGGATACTGCAACGGCTATGGGCCCTGATAACATGCCGGCAATAGTCCTGAAGACTTGTGCTCCAGAACATCCCGTTCCCCTAGCCAAGCTGTGCCCGTATGTTTGCAAATCGACAATGGGGAAAAAACTGCTCAAGTATGTTCTGTACATAAAACGCAGGATAAATTCGACCCGTCCAAATACCGCCTAATCAGTCTACTCTCTATCATCAGTAATGATGTAAGGTGTCATCAGCAGTGCTATCAAGCAGCACCTGCTCAAAACTAACCTGCTCAGTGACGCCGAGTTTGGGGTTTGCCAGGGTCAGTCAGCTCCTGAACTCGTCATAGCCTTGGTTCAAACATAGAAAAGGAACTGAATTCCACCCCGGGATATCAAGGCTACATTCTGACAAATGTGACATCAAGGACCCCAAGCAAAAATGGTATCTCAGGCCAAAACAGCATTATTGGAGTCATACCTGACAGATAGGAAAATGGTCATTGTTGTTGGAGGTCAGTCATCTCAGCTCCAGAACATCTCTACAGTAGTCCCTTAGGATAATGTCCTAGGTCCAAACATCTTCAGCTGCATCTAATAACAGAAAAGTTATTAGACCTTCCTTCCATCATAAGGTCGGAAGTGGAGATATTCGATGATGACTGCACAATATTTAACACCATTCGCAAATGCTCAGATAAGGAAGCAGTCCATGCACAAAGCAACAAGGTCTGGACAATATCCAGGCTTGGGCTGACAAGTGGCAAGTAACATTTGCGCCACATAAATTCAGACAATGACTGTCATCAACAAGAAACAATATAACCACTTTGTATTCAGCAGCATAATCATCTCTAAACTCCCCCACTATCATTATCCTGGGTGTATCATTGACCAGAAACTCAACCAGACTCGCCACATGAATATTACAGCAGATCAGAGGCTAGGAATACTGCACGATTGACTCACCTCCTGACAACCAAAGCCTGTACATTATCTAAAAGGCACAAGTCAGGAATGAGTTGGAATATCCTCACTTGCCTGAATGGTTGCAGCCCCAACAACACTGAAGATTGTTGACACAATCCAGGACAGAACAGCCCATTTGATTTGTACCACATCCACAAGCATTCACTCACTTCACCATAATCACTCAGAAGCAGCAGTGTGCACTATCTGCAATACACTATGGAGAAATTCCCCAAAGATCCTCAGACAGCTCCTTCCAATCTCACGAATACTTCCATCTGGAATGACAAGGCCAGTAGACTTTTGGGAACCCCACCACCTTCACATTCCCCTCCAAACCAGTCAACATCCTGATTTGGAAATATATCGCCTTTCCTTCACTGTTGCTGCGTGAAAACCCTGGAATTCCCTCCTTAATCACTAGTGGGTCATTGCCCAGCAGGTAGATTGCAGCAGTTCGAGAAGGCAGCTCAGCACCACCTTCTCAAGAGCAACTGGGAACGGGCAAGAAATGCTGGGCACATCCAGCGATGCCCACATTCAAAAAAAGACTTTTTAAAAAAATAGTTCCAAGTTGAGCATCTCGATGGGACAGGTTATCTGGTTTGAACATGAACAGGAAAGCAATGTTTCTAATATTGAACATTTTAGACTTTTCTGTAATTAAAAGGGTGTTCAGTATTCGATGACTTATTGTTGATGAGTGCTGTGATAAATTGCATCTGTTTTGTTTAAATCAACAATACTGGCGTAACAGGATCAATCTCTCAAAAATACCAGGTAGAAAATGACAATCATCGTAGGGAGAATGTACTCTCGCCAGATGAGACTCGCTGATCGCAGGTTATATTCAAAATATTAATGGTTTACTGGTTGACACTGAATCTTCCCAATGTCCATATCGCAGGGGTCCCATTGACCAGAACATGAAGTCAAATCAACATACAAATACAAGGGTTACAAGAGCAGGTCAGATACTTACAATTCTGTACTGAATAATAGACCCTATGACTTAAACGGCATGAGATATAGCAACAGATTTAGGCCATTCAGCCCGTTCCTTCACTCTGATATTGTCATTTTCTCTATGAAAAGTGGAAATATCTTCTACACACTGACTGTATCAATCTTTGCAGTAATCCATTAGTTTCAATCAGACCCCCCAACCCCCCTCACAATTCTTCTAAATTCCATCGAATACACACACTGCCGCTCATATGACAAGCCGTCATTCCCAGAATGGATCACCTCCAACACCAGCAGATCTTTCTCCAGAGATAGTGTCCAAATCACCTCACAATTGGCCAAATGCCGTCTATCCATAGCCCATTACATTCTCAGCAATATGTCTCCCGTCTTGCATTCTTGCTCTTTTGAAATGAATGCGGACGTTGCTTCTGCTTTCCTAACTGCCAACTGAACATGCAGATTAACCATATGAGAGGACGAGTTCTTCAAAATTCTTTTCTGCTTCAGAATTAATGGATCCTATTAGAACATAGTGTCTCCTCTATTCCGCCTACCAAAGTGCATATTCTCATACGTTCCATATTGTGTTCCATCAGCCACGTGTTTTCCCACAGTCCTAAACTGTTCAAGCTTTTCTGCAGCTTCCCCACTTCCTCAATATTATTTGAAAACTTAGCAAAACTGCCCTCAAGTCCTTTGTTCAGTTTGTTCATACATAATACTTTTCCTGGCTCCCTAAGGACCGTCCACCATCTCCAAGACACAACAGTCAAGATGCTTGACTCCATTCAGGTTGAAACATTGGCTTGACTTGAATTACACCTGTAAAGTCTTCACTCCCTGCACCGCTGACTCTCAGTAGAAGCACACCCTACCCCTTTTGTTGTGAGTTTACTTCATTATGGCGCACAATCCCAGTCTATTGATGTCACTCCGTCTCAACACTAACTGAGTCGTGCTCACACCAACCATGTCGCTGTGTATTGATGACGATGGAGGGAGGTCAGCGAGGGGATGTCTATGATGAATAACTGTGTGACTGCCAGGCTGAAACCTGTAACGACAGCCTCGGATGTACCTGTGCCTGCTGTCACCGCTGCAGGCATGATCACTCTTCCTGCAGGTCAAATCAAGGAAAGCAACGGGCCTGGATAGTGTTCCCGGCTGAGCACTCAGATCCTGTGAGGACCAACTGGCAGAGTATTCACATACAATTTCAGCCTTTCCCTCCCACAAGCTGAAGTCCCAACCTGCTTCAAGAAGACCAACATCAAACTTGTAAGTGAGAAAGCTCATGCTTTAATGACTTGATTACCACCCAGTGGCTCTAACCACTATAAATATGGAGTGATTTGAAAGGCTGGTTATGGCCCACATCACCTCCAGTCACCCAGCCTGACTTGATCCCCTATAATATGCCGACTGATGTAACGGGTTCATAACAGATGCCATATCCCAAGCCCTGCATTCATCCCAAGGACATCTGGACAACAAAGATACCTACACCAGACTCCTGCTCATTGACGATAGCTTAACCTTAAACATCATTAACCCCTCCAGACTGATCTCAAAATTCCGTGACCTGAGTCGCGGCTTCCCTGCACACCGACGGCTGTGTCCTCACCCTCGACTGCACTCCCTGTACACCAAGAGATGTGCCCTCAGCCCCCAACTGTACTCCCTGTACACACACAGCTGTGTCCTCAGCCTGCTACTGTACTCCCTGTATACACATGGCTGTGTCCTCAGCCCCTACTCTACACCCTGTACACCCACAGCTGTGCCCTCAGGCCCTTACTGTATTCATTATACGCCATAGCTGTGTCCTCGGCCCCCTACTGTACTCCCTGTACATACACGGCTGTGTCCTCAGCCCCCGACTGTGCTCCCTGTACACACACGACTGTGTCCCTCTGTTCCCTACTGTACTCGCTGTACACCCACGGCAGTACCTGCAGCCCCCTACTGTACTCCCTGTACACCCACGGCTGTGTCCTCAGCCCCATACTGTGCTCTCTATGCACACATCAGACCACTATGTCATCAGACCACTACTCCACTCCCTGTACCCATACGGTTGTGTCCGCATCCCCTACTGTACATCCTGTAAACACACGGCTGTGTCATCAGCCCCCTACTGTACTCCTGTCCAGACAGGGCTGTGTCATCAGCCAGCTACTGTACTCCCTGTACACGGATGGCTTTGTCATCAGCCTCTTATTGTACTCCTGTATAAACACGGTTGTTTCATCAGCCGTCCACTGTACTCCCTGTACACACACGGGTTTGTCCTCAGCCCCCTAATGTACTCCGTTACACACGTGGCTGTGTTGCCAAATTCCAAACAATGCCAACTATAATTTTGTTGCTGGCATCACCAAAGCAAGGAGTGATTTAAAACAACGATGTGTCTGAATACAGAAAAGAGACAGTGGGTTTGATGGCATGGTGGAATGATAATAACCTCCCTCTCAAATTCAGCAAAAGTAAAGAACTGATCATTGACTTTAGAACGGAAGGAGGGGAACAAGGCCATTATCTACATCAACGATCGAGACAGTGCAGAGCGTCAAGTCCCTCGGAGTGATGATAACTGGTAAACTACCCTGGACTTCTCACATAGGTGTGACAGTCAAGATGGTTCATAAACGTCTCTCCTTCCTTACTTGGCTCCGGATTTTTATCATGCGCTACTTCTACAGATGCACTATTGTGAACGTCGTGTCCAGGTGCGTGATGGCCTGGAACGGCAACACTCTACACAGGAACATCAGAAACTACAAAAGATTGTGTTCACAGCCCAGACTATGACGGACTCCAATTTACCAACCATTGACTCTACTTACACGGCTCGTTGCAGCAGAAAGGCTGCCAACATCTATCCAAGATTACTGAGGGAAGGGAGAGAAGAAATAGCTGGGGCCTGGACAGATATCTCTGTAACATCCTTGAACACAACTGAGGTCACGGAGGACTGGGAAGTTTCTAATCCCCTTGTTAAAGAAGGGTAGCATGAATAATCCAGTTAATAATAGACCGGTGAGCCTGACGTCTGGGGTAGGGAAACACCGAGAGAATTACTGAGGGATAGGATCTATTCTCATTTGGATGAAAATGGTCTTATCAGTGAGAGGCAACATGGTTTAGTGTAGGGAAGGTCAGGTCTTACCGACTTAATAGAATTATTTGAGGAAGTGACAAAGTTGCTTGATGAGGGAGGGGCTGTAGATGTCATATACATGGACTTCAGGAAGAAGTTTGTTAAGATTTCCCATGGTCGGGTTATGGAGAAAGTGAAGTCACATGGTGTCCAGGGTGTGCTAGCTACATGGATAAAGAACTGGCTTGGCAACAGGGGACAGAGCGTAGTAGGGGAAGGGAGTTTCTCAAAATTGAGAACGTGACCAGTGGTGCTCATTTAAGATGTTTCCAGAAGATACATGAATGGGCAGGGAGTGTATGGATACAGACCTTTAGAAAATAGGAGACAGGTTGAGATAGAGGATTTGGATCGGCGCAGGCTTGGACCGCCGAATAGCCTGTTCCTGTACTGGAATGTTCTTTGTTCTGACATTACCAAAGTCCCATCATATCCCTGTAATGATCTCCCACAACTTGCTCCATCAGGCTTAAAGATACAAATGCTTGAACACAGAGAGCAGCAAGTTCAGGAACAGCTTCTTCCAAACAGTTACTAGACTGATGAATGGACTCTCTAAACTCAGATAATACTGATTTTGTTCATATTGATCTCGCCTAGCACACCCCCTGTGCAGCGAAACCTATATGCCTCTCAGACATGTTTTACAACCATCGTTCAGTATATTCATGCTTACCATGATCTGTCTGGACATCTTGGCACAGGACAAAATAAATCCTCATCTCCCTATCCCCAACTCCCTCCAGTGCTCATGCCGAGGTCTCTCCAGTCATCATTGAGGAGAAAGTGAGGTCTGCAGATGCTGGAGATCAGAGCTGAAAATGTGTTGCTGGAAAAGCGCAGCAGGTCAGGCAGCATCCAGGGAACAGGAGAATCGACGTTTCGGGCATAAGCCCTTCTTCAGGAATCCTGAAGACGGGCTTATGCCCGAAACGTCGATTCTCCTGTTCCCTGGATGCTGCCTAACCTGCTGCGCTTTTCCAGCAACACATTTTCAGCTCTCTCCAGTCATCACCCCAACTCCTCCCATTCAGCCGAGCTCCCCTTGACCCTATCCCCAGCTCCCTGTGGCCATTGTCTCTCACAGTTTCTATCACACTGTCTATTTCCCTCTGTTTTCCTTTTCCCTGTCTTCTGTTTCTTTCCCTGAACCTATTCTCTTCCCTTCTCCCTGCACATGCGACTGTTTGTTTCCTTGTTTTGTTTTCTTTCTCTCTTTGACTGACTGTCCATCTGTTTGCCTCGCTGTGTTTTCTCTCTCTCTCCATCCCTTTGTTTTTGTCTCTTTCTCCTTCGTTGTGAGGGTGATGGCTTCTCTATTCGTTTGAAGCATGTGATGGTTCATTGGTTCGATGTTGGCAATACATTACACTCAACAGGGTTTTGGTATAGAGGATATAATTTAAAATTATCAGTTAAATTTCAATTGTTGTCAAAACAGCAGCCAGAACGTGGGTATCCATTTAACAGCCAATTGTTACATCTAACTATATTGAAACAGCCCGTCTCCCAGTGCTCTGCATACCGGCAACTCAAAGCATTCTATTCGGGTGCATAATGACCTGACATGGTAAGTGCTCTGCTTGGGACCATAAGAACCTACAGACGTTTGTGTGCACAGCCCAGCCCATCAGGGAAGATCACCTTCCGTCATTTATACTTGGCATTGTCGCAGAAAGGCTGGCAACATCAAAGATCTCTCACAAACCGGTAATGATCTCCTACAACCTCTTTCAACAGAGAGGGGACTCAGAGGCTTGAAAACATGGACCAGCATGCTCAGGAACACTTCCTTCCCTACCATTATTAGACAGAAATATTGACATCTCTCACTTTTCAAATAATGTCAATCTTGCTAATGTCGATCTTAATTTGCACACCTCCCGTGAAGCTGTAAACGTGCATGCCTCACTCTGTCCATGGAACCTGTGATGTGTGTTTTCTTGTTTACGGTCATGTGCCTGCACTACCCGCAAAACAAACCATTCCATTGTACATTTGACTAAAATAAATGAAATCAAATCAGATAAAACACGTGGACTGCAGTGCCACAAGGTCTTCTCAAGGGCAACTGGAAAAATGAACGAATGCTGCCCCAGTCAGAATTCTTCTTCTGTGAATGGCATCTGGAGAATAGGAAGGAAATCACGGTTTGTTTGTGATATTCATAAATGATGATGGTGAGAATGTGGAAGATGGATGGCTGTGAAATGATAACGAATGTTGGGGATGACACAAAGATTAGCTGGGTGGTTCACAGTGAGGAGGAAAGGGTTAGCCTCAGGACGATATAAACAGATGATTTCTACATCCAGATTAATGGCCAATGAAGTTTAACACTGATAAATGTGAGATAATGCACATCTGAATGAACAAGACAAGTGAGTACTCAAACTGTCAAAGGCGAGAGATAAATTTGCTCCTTTTTTCATTGCAGCGGGGAAGTTGAGGAGGGAACCTGGTGCATGTGTACAAGACCATAAGGGGAATTTATAGGATGAACAGACAGCAGCTGTTTCCCTTACTCGAAGCGTCAAAAACAAAGGGAAACATACTTAAAGTGAAAGGCAGGAGATTGAGAGAGGATTTTTGAGTCTGTTTTGAACTGAGAGGGTGGCACACAATAGAATATAAAATTCCTACGGTGTGGAAATAGGCTCTTCGGCCCAACAAATCCACACTGACCCTCCAAAGAGTAACCCACCAAAACACGTTCCTTCTATATTTATCCCTGACTAATGCACCTAACCTACACTTCCCTGAACACTATGGGCAATTAAACATTGCCAATTCACCTAAGCTGAATATCTTTGGAGTGTGGGAGGAAACCGGAGTACCTAGAGGAAACCACGAAGATACAAGGAGATTGTACAAATTCCATACAGGCAGTCTCCGAGGCTGAAATCAATCCCCAGCGCTCTAAGGCAGGAGTGCTAACCAAGGAGCCTCCGTTCTTCTCCTGGTGACATGTGTCTGGAATGCATTGCCTAGGCGGGTGATTGAGCAGGTAATCTCACAAACCTTTTAAAAAGCCTTTGGATATGCACTTGGTAGTGCAGGCTTGTATTTTCATTCAATGATTCTATGTGGTGGCAACCATGAACACTCTGATGTATTCTGAAGCAATAGCGAATGGTAGTTCCTGGTTTGTTCCATTGATAATCAGTAAGTGAGCCTCCAGTGAAATGCTGGTGTTATCTCCCACTTTCTATTCAGGTTTTTCGGTATCCTTGAGTTGGTAGTCTAATTTCCTGTGTCGATGATGTCAATTTCTGCCCTTTTTCCCAGAGGTTGGTAGATGGAGTCAAAATTGATGTCTTTATTGATGGAGTTCAGGTTGGAATGCCATGTTTCTAGGAATTCTTGTTCTTGTCTCTGTTTGGCCTGTCCTAGGATGGACATGCAGACCTAGTCAAAGTGGCGTTATTCCTCATCAGTCCGTAAGAAATTAGTGTTGGAGTCATGTCTTTTGTGGCCAGTTGATGTTAATATATCCTGGTGACCAGTTTTGTTTGTTTTCCGTTGTAGTGTTTGTTATAGTTCATGCAAGGCTTATTGCTCCTGGACCAGAACAGACAAGGATGTGAATTTATTGTGGTGCTCAAACGTATGGAAAAAGTTGCAATGTAGAAAAAGAATGCTCTATTATTTGGTATCACATCATCAAGGACTTCTAATTTCAAGGTTGTCAGCAAAAGAACTAGGAGTGAAATAAGGAAAAATGCCCTTATTTAGGGAGTTGCTACGAATTGGAATCGACTGGCTGGGAAAGTTGTGAATGAAGCTTCAAAAGAGAACTGGATATGTTTTTGGAAATTATGAATTTAACGGGCAATAGAGAGAGGGCTGACAAATCGGCGGTGCTTGGGAGACATTTTTGGAGCTGATTCATACATATTAGCCGATGACCTCCTCCTGTACTTTAAAGGGAGACTGTGTTAGGGAGTTGGAGCTGGGCAGCATAGTGGCTCTGTTGTTAGCTCTGCTGCCTCACAGCACCAGGGACCAGAATTCAAAACCTGCCTAGGTCTGTGCGGAGTTTGCACAATCTCCCCGTATCTGCATGGGTTTCCACTGGGTGCTGTGGCTTCCTCCCACAGTCAAAACATGTGCAGGTTAGGTGAATTGGTGATGCTGAATTTCCCTTAACGTTGGGTGTAGGGGAATGGGTCTCGGTGGGCTGCTCTTCAGTGGGTCAGTGCGGACTTGTTGGGCCGTAGGGCCTGTTTCCACACTGTAGGTAATCTAATCTAGGATGCGGTCAGGGTCATCCGAAATACTGAGAACTTCATAGATAAGTGCTTCAGTGTGGTGGCCATACCCAAGACACGCCGCTAGTTATGTTCCTTTCATGTCTGTAATATTCTAGTCTAACGTTCATCTACCTGAGTTCATTCGCTGTGTTCCTGATGAAGGGCTTTTGCCCGAAACGTCGGATTTTACTGCTCCGCGGATGGTGCCTGATCTGTTGTGCCTCTTCCAGCAGCACTAATCCAGAATAAGGTTCCATCATCTGCAGTCATCGTTTTTATCCAGCCTTACCTCTCAGTTCTGTTGTATTTAAATAACACAATTTCATCCAACAGGCGTACCTTGCTTCCTGTCGTGTTCCAGGCAGAGAGTAGAAGGGCGACCACCAGGAATGGCAAAGGGAGAAGACAGGGAATGCAGGAATCCCCTGTGGCCATTCCTCTCGAAAACAAGGATACCGTTTTGGATTGTTGAGGGTGATGACCGTTCAGGGGAAAGCAGCAGTAGCTAAGTTGTTGGTATTTTCACTGGCTCTGGAGCACAGCGGGAAACAGTAAAGGTAAACAGGACGTTCGAGACAGGAGGGTCGATTGTTCAAGAGGGACAGATCGGAGATTCTGTGGCCACTAATGGGAATCCAGGATGGTGGGTAACCTCCCAGGTGCTCGGGTCCAGGATGTCTCCAAGTGGCTAAAGAACACTCTCAAAGGGGAGGGTGAGCAGCCAGAAATCATTATTCACGTTGGCACAAATGGTACCCGTAGAATAGGGACGAGCTCCTTCAGTGTGATTGCTGAGAGCTAAGAGAAACATTGTTTAAAAAAAAACCTTGACAGTGGTATGTCCTGAGAGGGAGATTACCGTCAGAGACTTGCACTAGGGGGCACAATATTTTGGCGGCCGGTTTTGGTAGTGTTACAAGGGAGTGTTTAAAATAGATTGGCGGGGCTGGCATCCTCTAGAGCAGAGAGGTAAGTGCTAGGCTGGAAGGAGATACAGTAATCACAGAACAGTAACATTATGCTGGAATGACAGAGAGAAAGTATTGCCTTTTGGATTAAATTGCAACTATTTCGATGGAAGAAGGCCAACAGGTAAAGCTGATGAACTCAGGGCGTGGATAGGTAGATGGGACTGGTATATTATAGTCATTACACAAACATGGCTAAGTGATGGATAGGATTGACAGCTTAACGTGCCAGTGTACGCATGCTTTAAACAAGACACAGATGGTGGAAGGAGGGGAGGGAAGTTGCATTTTTGATTAAGGGGAGTACAACAAAGTAATCAGAGATAAAGTTACAGATGGATCACCCAGTCAGGCTTTGTGGGTGGAGTTAAAAAATAGGAAGGGGTTGGTGACGTGATTTTGGTTGTACTATAAGCCCCCAAATAGTCAAAAGGAACGAGAGTAACAAATATGCAGAAAGAGAGAAGAGACCTGCAGGAGCAAAAGGAATATCATAATAGGGGGTTTTAATTTTTCTAACATAGACTGGAACTGCCTGAGCGTTAAGGGATTTTAGATTAGATTAGATAAAATAAGATTAGATTAGATTAGATTAGATTAGATTAGATTAGATTAGATTAGATTAGATTAGATTAGATTAGATTAGATTAAATTATTTACAGTGTGGAAACAGGCCCTTCGACCCAACAAGTCCACACCGATTCGCCGAAGCACAACCCACCTAGACCCATTCCCCTATATTTACGCCTGCCCCTAACAATACGGGCAATTTAGCATGGCCAATTCACCTAACCTGCAAATGTTTTGACTGTGGGAGGAAATCGGAGCACCCGGAGGAAACCTCTGCAGACAGGGGGAGAATGTGCAAACTCCACACAGTCAGTGGCCTGAGGCGGGAATTGAACCTAGGTCTCTAGTGCTGTGAGGCGCTGTGATGAGCAAAAATCTGTAAATGCATCAGGAATGTTTCCTCAAGCAGTATATCGAGTGTCCTTCTCGGGAAGGGACAAAACTCGAAATTGTCTGAGGAAATAGGGCAGGACAGGTGATTGAATTAATTGTCGAGGAGCGCTTTGGGACAGTAATATTATTCTGCAAATAGTTATAGAGAGGGACAAAACTGGTCCACAGGTTTATGTTCAAATTTGGGGCATGGCTCAGGTCCAGGCAGCTGGGATAAAGGGAATCCCTGGAGGTATATAAGAGATACTGGAGTCTATGGAAGAACGAAATCAGTAGCTTGAGAAAGGGGCAATAAAGACCATTGGCTGAGAAGATTACGATGAATCCAAAAAGGTTCTTGAAATATATTAAAAGAAAAGCAATAGCTACAGAGAAAATAAGACTCCTCGAAGATCAAAGTGGGCAAGTATGTGTGAAACCATAAGAGATGTGTGAAGTCCTCAACGAATATTTCTACTCTATGGTTACCGTGGAGCAATATATGAAGACTTGGGAACTTGAGAAAGTTAGTAGTGATATCTTAGGGACAACCAATATCACAGTATAGAAGATATGGGACGCAATTTCTCTTTCATGTCCAATTCTTTGTAGCCCTGCACTCTCTGATGTGTCAAAATCCATTGACACCCGTTTGCACCCCCCAAAAATTTCTGTGATGTGGCTTCCCCCAACTGTCTGGTCCCAACCGTCACTACCCTCTGAGAGAAGGTAACACACCCCACACATATACCTAAGCCTATTGACATGGATAGAAGATATGAACAGAGCGTAAAGTGACGAACCCTGATATCACGGCAATATGTGATTGAGCAAGATGTCAAGGAGACTGATTAAAATTGAACTTGATGGGAATTAGTTGTAAACACCCCGCTGGTGGGGTCATTGAGAACACAATGTGGCTGGTGGACATCAGTCCTCTCGGTCCCTGGATATCTCTGTGGGTAATCCTCAGGGTAGCCTCTTCGGCACAAACATCTTCAGTTGCTTCATCAATGTTTTTCCCTCTGTCATACTATCAGAGGTAGGGATGTTCTGTGAAGATTATACAATGTTCATAACGATGAGTCACCTCCTCGGGTACTAAAGTATAATATCTGGACAACATTCAAGTTTGTGCTGTTAATGTATAGGTAACATTAATCAAAAACACTGCTGGGCACTAAACATTTTCACGGTTAAAAAAAAGGAACCGCTACAGCAACTCTAGCTGGTTTCACAGTAATATAAGAAAGCCATTCAACCCATCAGATCTATTGGATAACAATAAGCTCAATACATTCCCTCTCTCCGGCCTGTCCCACAAGAAGACAATTTTTAAAAAGCAGCAGATATTGGAATCCAAAATAGTCAGACAGGAGGCTGTAAGAACAGAATAAGCAAGACAGCGTCAATACGTTGAGAAATCAACGCCTAGGATATAACCCTTTGTCAGGACTGTGGTTAGGGGTAAGGGGGTCTATAGATAAAGGGGCGATGAGGGAGGAGGAGGCAGACTGGCGAGATGGGCATAAGTGAACGCAGATAAAGGGTATCAGCCGGTTGGTGATGAGAGGACTGAATAATGTTGGTAGCTGGTTGAAGGGTTGATCAGAGGAAGGGAAAGGAGGGGAAAGCCTGGGAAGGGAGTCGGAGAATTTGAAGGGACGCTATTTGAAATTGGAGAATTCAGTGTTGAGTCCCCGGGGTGGAGGCTGCACAGGTGACAGATGAGGTCTTGTTCCTCCAATTTATAGTTTGGTCCATTGTGGCAATGGAGGAGGTCAAGGATGGCCATGTCAGAAAGGGATTGGGAGGGAGAATTGAAATACAAAGTGACTGGGAGGTCAGGTCAGCCCTTAGAAGCCTAACTGCGATACTCAGTAAAACATTCACTTCATTTGCATTTGGTCTTCCTGATGCAGTGAAGACCACATCGGGTTCATCAGATGGAGTTAACTAGGTTTGGTCCCACCACCTGGCACATCTCCCACAAGACTGTCCCCTTCATTATCGTGCCACACTCCCCAACAATCACCGCAATCGCCCTCAGGTACCTTCTCCTGCAACCGCAAAAGGTGCATCACCTGCTGGCACACCTTCTCCTCGACTTTCTTATAGGGCTTCAAACAGTGCTTGCAGTTCAGAAAGAGGTTCACCTGCCTCTCTTCTAACTAATTTACTGCATCAGGTGCTCCCGATGTGGTCTTGTCTACATCAGGGAGACCGAACATAAACTAAAGGCACATATCACTGAGCATCACAGCCGGGCCTGCAGTGGCCAACCTTATCTCTCAGTTACCGCTAAATTGAATTCCTCTTCCCAATCCCTTTCCGACATAACCACCCCTGTCCTCTTCAGTTGCTTTGGTGAGGCAGATCATAAATTGGAGGAACAACACTTCATTTGCCTGCCAAGCCTACGACCTGGAAGACGCAACATTGAATTTTCCAATTTGAAATAACCTTACTACCCTTGCCATTACTCCTTTTTCTGCCTATAATCCTCCGTTCCATTCCAGCCAACGACCCCGCCTTCCAGCTCCCAACTGGATTCATCTCTCCCATCGCCCAACCAGGTTGCATTCACCACTTGTGTCCACATATCCGTACCTCACCATCCCGCTGCTCTCCCCACCCCAACCACTCCTTTCCCTCTTTATCTGCAGCTCCCACTACCCCCCACTCCCAGTCCTGAAGAACTGTTATACCTTAAATGTTGACTTTCATACCTCATGATGCTGCCTGGCTTGCTGTGTTCTTCCCGCCTCCTGTAACTCAGGAAGATAGAGTCGAGTCAGCACAACATGCTGGTCTGCAGGAACCATGGGTTGCCCATTGAAGTCCTCGGGTAAGGAGGAAGAGCAAGTGAGCAGAAGAGGTCATTTAGTCCCTCCTAAAAATTACACTGAAATACGAGGATGTCTTTCATGCTGCAAAATGACAAACCAATGAAGCAGATACTGCACAGACAGACTGCTCCATGTTGTCCCTCCTGGCTCCATTGCTATTGGTACACATGTGTTCTGTTAACATGGTTTGCTGACCATGAGGACGGAAAGTGTTTGGTTTGTACCAAGTCCTAAGGAGGCATCTTCCATCTTCGAGATGTCATGGACTAGGCTAGACCACTCAAAACATTCTTAAGCGGGCAGTCCAGAGCATAACTTTGCAAATTGTTTCGGTAAGTGTACAATGAAATTTACCTGGAGTACTTTAGCTATGTTGACTACCAGATTTTAAAACAGACAAAAACTGTATTCATAAATTTACGTAATGAAACACAAAGAGAAGAATAATGAACCCCGACAGAATTCAATCTATTCAGCTCGACTTAATTATATTGTTTCGGAATATACACAATTGTTTAAATAAGCAAACTCCCAATAAAAAACACCCAGTACAAATGGAACACATGCTTCCAGGTTGAATTTGAAGGTCAGAAAAGAGAAGGAGTTTCCACATAGCTCCCTGTTGAACTTCCCAGTTCAAGACTCAGCTGAAAAGTGCTCAGCTCAGCTCAGCTAGTTCAGGTAAAAGAGCTCACCTCTCCACCGTTCATCATACAATTCACTTATAAAGCACAACCACTTTGGCCTGAAGTCTCATCTGTTTACATTTTCTGGAAATAGTCCCTCAGGAGTGCATATCTCCTCATCCCTCAGCATTACAGACTGAGAAGATCCTGTGTCCCTTAATATTGGAACCTCCTTACCAATTACTACTGGCCTATGTGAATAAACTTTACCCTTGCATGTATATTTGTTAAGCAGATCTAGCACATCTTCCTTGATCAACCTCTGATCATCCTGTACATTCTGAGGCAGTTGTCGAACTTCCCATGTGTTATTTGCTATTTTCCAACAAAACTCCCAGGTCTGGCTGGTTGTCCTACATCTGGTTTTCTCCTAGCCCACCAACACTGTGATTTTGTTTCGCCCACTTATTACAATGAAAACACCGGAGCCTTTGAACTTCTTTATCCCCATCAAGGGTTTCTTTTTTTGACCCTGTGGTAAATGATCCTAATGATATTCACTGTGATCTACTCTTCCCTTTCCACGTGAGGATATCTCTTTGCTCCAATTTGTATTCTGCATGGACTGAAATTGAGTCCAGAAGCCAAGCCGAGTTTATGTACTGGTTCATAATTATCAGCCACTTCAGCTGCTAACCTTGATGTTATCACTCTCTGCTCTTCCACAGGAGTTCGCATTACTTCAGGCAGTGAATTTTTGAATCATCCAAAATGCTTTGCTCTCTAAGGGCATCATAGGTTTGCTTGATTTTTAAAGCTCTTATCCATCTGTCAAAATTACTCTGTTTGATCCATTCAAACCCAACCGAGGTTTTACCAGGATCCTTCATTAGATTCCTGAAAGGCTGCCAATAACCTTTTGGTACAAGCTCACTTAAAATGGCTTTTTTTCACCTCCCCATACTCCCCAGGTACCTCCTCTGATAGAGATGCGAATACCTCACTAGCTCTACCTTCAAGTTTCGTTTAGATCATTAAACCCACATTGCCTCTGGCCACTGCATTTGTTTAGCCACCTTTTCAAATGAGTTAAAAAAGACTTCCACATCCTTATCATCAAATTTAGGCAATGCTTACTCATCCTCACTCTCTTCCTGACTAAGTATAACCTCAGCCTTTAACTCCAGACTTTTACACTGACTTTCCTTTTGAAGTGTCAGGTTTTTTTTGGCTTTTCAAAAGCTCTGTCTTTCTTTCTCCTCTGATGCTCTTTTTTGTCTCTCTTCTCCTGTACTCTTTTTTCTCTGTTCTGCTGCTCTCTCTCTTTCCCCCTCTTCTTTCTTTAATCATAATTCAAACTGTTTCATTTCTGCTGCCCTATCCTGATCTCTCGCCGCTAACTCATGCTGCTTCGTTTGCAATTGAATTCTTGCTCGCTCTGTAGATTCTGATGGTTTCTTCAGCAAGTTTAATTGACGATCTCCTGCTGTAATTATCTCTCCTTTCCTCACAGAAGTAGTCAGTTCCAATTCCAGCTTCTCTGCTAATTCTTTTAACTTTACTTATTAACCTGTTGTAAAACTTCCAAAGTCACTGCGTCCACATCCAGAAAACTTTTGGCGAGTGAAAGAGCCATTACTATCTCAAGCTTTGTCTACTCAATGAAACCAATTCCCGAAATAAAGGCACTAGCACCTACCACTCGCTGTTTAAAATCCTACAAAGAGCCCTCAAACTGTGATGGACCCGACTATACCACTTAAAACTTTCTTAAGCAGGCAGCTGCGAGCATAACTTTGCAACTTGTTTTGATAAGTTTCAATGAAAATTACCCGGAGTAAGATAGCTAGTTTGTATACTAGATTTTAAAACAAACAATACCTTTATATTCACAAAATTGTACAAGAAACACAAAGAAGAAATTAAAGAACCCCGACAAAATTCAACCTATCCAATTACACTTAATTATGCTGTTCCGAATACACACAGCAGTCCCAATAAGCAAATTCCCTTTAAAACCCAGTAGAAATGTAACACATGCTTGCAGTTTGCAGTTGAAGAGCAGAAAAGACAGAGAGTATCCACACAGCTCCCTGTTGAACTTCCCAGTTCAAGACTCAACTAAAAACGGCTCAGCTCAGCTCATTCAGCTGTAAGAGCTGACCACTCCTTTTTCATTATCTCGGTCACTTCAAAGGCATGACCAATTTGTTCCGAAGTCTGAATCTGTTTACATATATACAGAAGGCCTCTGGAAATCCTTTTCATCTATGTACCAAACCAGACTGACCGGAGTCAGGTCCTGTTTTATTGCCCCTCTGAAAAAAATCACGGACACTGTCTTCTTGAGCCAAGGAACAGCTTTTAGCAAAACAAGACGAGCTTTATGATAGAGAAGTCAGGCTCGTGTTCTGTATGGAGATCAGAAGCTGGTGGGAATGGTTAACAGAATCAGAGGGTAGCTGCTAACAGATTTGTGAACAACATCGTGTTCAATACAGGGGCACATATCAACTGCACTTTGAGACGATGAGAGTTCATTCAGAACCTGGAGATCGCTCGCTACCAACATGGGATCTCCACAGAGCTACATAAACTATCATAGTTTCATAGAATCCTACAGCAGGGAGACAGGTCCTTTAGCCCAAACTGGTTCATGTTGACCAAAATGTTCATCCATGCTCACCCAGTTTCCCTGCACCTTCTCACCCTTTCCTATCTAAATATTGCCCAAATGCAAAGACATGTATCGCGCAAACCATATTATAGTTGTTTTCGAAATAATGAATGTTGGTCCATAACACTCAAGCTTTAATGCAATCAGTTTTTACTCTTTTGTAGCATTACAGATTAAGGTGTCTTCACTCTTACACTTTAATCACTTTGCACGAAGGACACCACACATTTGCTGTGCTGATTACTTAATGCTCTATATGAATTCTGTCAGTTACTGATGGTCAGGGACATCCACATCCTTCTCTCAAAGAGAACTTCCAACTTCCTCGTCTTCTCATAAATACAAAATGAGAAGGATGATATGTTTTGTCAATATATTTCTTTGCCTTATGATACAAAGCCACACCAACGGCAACATCACCATTGCCAGTGGAGATGGTTGGAGATGCTGAGGAGGTGATGGCCGAGCTGGATTGTCACTGGAATATTAATCCCGTGACCCAGGTGATGACCCAGACCCCGGATTTGAAACCAATCACAGCAAATGTTGGAATTTGAATTCAATAGACTATCAGGAATCACAAATCAAATAAAACAATGAAAATATTGTCGATTGTCATACCTGGCACCCTCATTCCCTCCAGGGACGTAAATCTACCATCTTCACTTGGTCAGGCCCAAGTGTGACGCGAGACCCACAGCAATGTGATTAACACTCAGTTGCAGTTTGAAATGGCCAAGCCAGCCACTCAGTTATATCACTCAATATAAACTCTCAAAGAAAAGAAACTAGACCGATGTAAGCATTGACGACTCACAGCCCACAGACTGCATTGGGTCAGGAAGGCAGCGCACCAACACCTTGTCAAGGACAATGAAGAAGGGGAATTATATATTGTCTCTGCATCCGTTAATGAATAAAAGTGGATTATCACACTCAGTGAAGGCAGGCAAAAGGAAATAACTCACTTTAAGCAGTGACTTTGATGTATAACCTAAATGGTCACGATTTTCAGCAATATGGAAAAAGGAGAAAAATAAATAAGATTAATCTCTTTTTTTTATTTCCATCCCAGCTGATCATCAATAATCCCTTTGTTTGCTTCTTTCTCTCTATCTCTCTCGTTGTCTCGACCCGGGGCTGCCAAATCTGCTCAGTTTAATTGGCACTTCCAAGTTCTTTTTATTTCTGATCTCAAGCATCATTCTTTGTTTTATTTAAACTGCATCACTGAAAGGTGCAGCATTGTTTGACCTCCCGTTACTGTGTGGTCATTATTTCAAGCAGTGTAGAGCCAAGCACATTGCTGTGGGTCTGACGCCAGACTTAAACCAGACCAGGTAATAATGCTGGATTTCATTAGCAAAGCGCATCATTGAGATGAATATACTTATTGACAAAGGGTTGGTGATGTTATCGTTGATATTAGTGAAATTCGCTTTTATTTCGAAATCCTGTCATTTGGATTTAGGTTCTGACGACATCTGTGGTAGGGTGTGAAACAGTATCTTTCTTGTAAAGCCTGTGGCTGTGAATTGCATGGCCAGGGATATTAGTATTCTATCACAGTGTCGCTATCATGAATTTACTTCAGAGACACGAACAAGGTTATGATACAAATACTTTCAACTGAAAGAGTGTTAGAAGAGAGCTGGAACTATGAAACATGAATTTAGCAAGGCATAGTTCATAGTTTATTTATCAATAGCACGAACGCCAGATGGGTACTGGGGATATAATGGAGCGGGTAGGGGATAGATTTCGTGATGGAGTGAATACCGAGACATAAAACAATTCAGGGCAAAATAGGAAATCATGATTGTGAACTGACTTGTTCTCAGATGTTTGTGAGGAAGGCGCTTGGGGGCGCAGTGGTGGAGTTCTGAAAATGAATGCAGTTAGCAATTGAAACTGAAAACAATAGTTTACGTATTTGCAAAATATAGGTAACAGAAATAGCAATGAAGTTCACAATGGTTTATGAGATTAATATTTGGAAAGACATGGGGACACTTACCAGGAACACCAACAATAGCGAGCATGGGATAGTAACCTGCCTGAATAATAATCAGTACACCTAATATCCGCCACGGTAATTTTGACCAATACACGGAGAGATAATAAAAACCATAGGATAGACCCCTGTCCATTGTTGGAACATTCCAGTCTAATGTTCTCAGATTCTGATCCATTATTGTAAAATTCCAGTTTAATGCTCTCAGATTCTGATCCATTGTTGTAAAATTCCAGTCTATGGCTCTCAGATTTTGATCTCTCCTCTCCCTGACTCTGTCGCTGCTGATCCCTGTTAGTCTCGGATTGATGTATCTGCCGCGACAATGGAATACACATTGAAATAATGCCCTTACTAATTGGAGAGGGAAATCCTGCAGTGACATAATTAGAAACCATGCAGACTGACATCAATCACAGAATAAACAGTTCTAGTTAACCCCTTTAGGTATGGTAACTGGACAGGATTGAATGGTGACATCGCTGTCGATTGGTCTCATTTTCCATCATGAATTGCTCTTCTGCAGTCAGTTGTGAGGGAGAATGCCGGATGTTTCCTTATTGCAGGTAGAAAATTTTGCTGTTGTGTCTGTTTGAAATGTTGTAACCACCTGAACCCACATCTCTGCTCCCACCAAAAACAAAACGCAATCAAGACGTTGTTACGGTGCTAATCTCTCCTCCAGTAGACCAGGCACGAACCAATAGATTTACAGTGGGATATTTGCACTCCAATACACAGGAGGTGTGGATTTGCCTGGGCATTTCTCTTATTGCTCTCATGAGGCAATGTTGTATCTTCAACATACAATGCGTTTCAGCACTGCTTTATGTAAATTCACAAACATATTAATACACTTTATTGACTTCAAAGCAGTAAGTCTTACATATTCTTTTGCGTTCAGTCCAAAGCCAAATGTGATTTCTTTTGTCACAAAGCTGGTCCCTTTACAAGGTTTTGTTGTCATTGATTTTTATTTTCTAGAGAAGTTCTAAACGACCCAAGGTTCCAACATGCCTGAATTTTGAATATTCCATTTGTGCCCTTTTGTTTATACCTAACAGATAATTCTTCAGGCAGAAGGCTTTCAAGTTTTTAAAATAAAACTGATACAATCAAGGGCGACTGGACAGCTTTCTGGCTGCACAGGTCAGTTCACTTCGGGGGTTAGCTGAGTCAGGTTCACTGTTGAAACTGGACGCTGCCCCATCATTCTGCCCTTCTGAATTTGTAACATTGAAGCTTTTTGTGTCATTTTTACTATTTATGCGAAAGAGTTTGTTTATTGGGATTGTTGCAAGCATTTTGGAACAGTATCTTTAAGTCGGGATAGCCTGTAGTTTTCAGATAGGATGAATCATTCGGTACTGTGTTCACGGTTCATTGTGTTTCATTCCATAATTTGGAAATAAGTGTTGTTTAGTTAAAACTCGGCAGCGTGACCAGCAAATTCCCTCATCGAATATGCACCATTCACCGACCTTCAAATATCACAGTTACGGTCTGCGCTACGTGCTTAAAAATGTTTTCAGGGAACTGGCCTGGTCCTTAACAATGTACAACAACCTTGTTCATTAAAACCCAAGGATTAAAGAGTCAGGGGTGGAACGAATCAGATATTGGCTGGGTGAAAGAAAGGACTGGAATAAGTGGCTGAGCATACTTGAGGGGAATACTGTAACATCAACCAGTCACGATTATTCAACATTTACTTTTTCTCACAAATGGAATGATCTGCAATGCAGAGTGAGAGCAAAGGTGACACTTGGGAGATGGAAAGCTGAAAAACAACGTGAATAGAAAAGGCAATTTTAAATGTGATGGATGGAATTATATTTTACAGATAGACTGTTTAATCACAGGCGATACAGCTTGATAAGATTGTTTATACCTCAAGAAGATAATCAGAATTTAAAAGCAGACACATAACATAATGCATGAGGTTAAAGGGAGTTACATCAAATAAGACTGGGTATGTTGCTCATGTCGAGTTGGTACAGGGATGATGGACTGAATGACCACCATCTTTGCTGCAATTATTCTGAGAAATGTATTAAAAGCTTTCAGAACCTGAGGGGACAAGCTTATTATTAAAGGACACGGACGATGTCATCTTCAATAATCCATTCCTGTTGTTTCATTAAATGTATCTATTTCTAAAATGTCTTTTAAATCAAAATAAATTTGTTGAGATTTGCGCATTTAAGTAGATATTGGAAAAATGTTATTTTTGTATCTTAAAGAAGAAACAGAGTCTAGTTTATTACGCGTGTCACCGGCACAAGTAACGGGAACAGGTGTGGAGCAAATTGTTCAAATATAACATCGAGACCCACCCAGTAAAGTAACACATTAGAGATAATGGAAATTAAAAATACCAGCACAAAATGGCAGAGAAGTGCAATATATGAAGTATGATCTGGAGAGAGAAACAATATTAACATATTGTGGCTGATATGAACCTGTTCTGACAAGTCATAATGGACTCAAAATAGATAACCCTGTTTTTGTCTGTTCCAACCCTGCCAGAACTGCTGAGTTTCTCTCAAACACTTTCACTTGGCGTAATCGTCGGACACAGAGAGTAATGGTGGGTGATTGTTTTTCAGACAGAGGCCTGTGATCAGCAGTGTTCCACAAAGGTTGCTTCAGGGTTTTCATTGTTCGATCACTTATGTAAATGATTGGGATAAGAATATATTAAAAAATTGTTAGTAAATTTGCGGATGACGACGAAAACTGGTGGCACAGTAGACAGTGAAGAAGGCTTTCTAAGATTACAAAAGAATCTTGATCAAATGGCAGATGGAGTTCAATCTGAATGATTGCGAGGTGAAGACAATAGTGTGTGTTTGCCGCTGTCTGATTCACTGGGAACGGAATGATTTTATTCCCCATCTGCTGTAGTACAACACAAAGATGTCCTCCTTAATCTTTGAGAGGCCTTGCCCTCTTCCGAGTTACCCTCTTCGTCTTAATGTATCTGTACAATATTTTTATATTACCCTTAACCTTATCTGTCAATGCTATCTCATATCCCCTTTTTGCTTTCTTGATTTCTCTCTAAGTAATGTCCTGTTCGCTTTATATTGTTTAAGAGATTCAATTGAATAAAGTTGTCTCCATCTAAATTAAGATTCGCTTTTATTCTTGTGTAAAGCCTCAATAACTTTAGTCGTCCATTGCTCCTTAATCTTACCAGACTTACCCTTCACTCTAACACGAACATAATGCCTCTTAACTCTCATTGTCATACTTTTGAACACGTCCCACTCGTCACACGTTGTTATCACCTAATAACAGTCTCCTCCAATCAAACTTCAAAGGTTCTTGTCTCACGCCATTAAAATTTATGGCACTCCCAAAGTATTCCCACACGTTTACTTCAGTCACCTACCCTGCTATTGCACAAAAGAAGGTCTAGATTTGTTCTTTCTCTAATAGGAACAACCACAGATTGAGAAAGATAATTTTCCTGGACACATTTGACAAATTTTTCACCATCCAAATCTTTAACACTAAGGTAGTCACAGTCAATGTTTGGAAATTTGTAATCCCCCATTATTACAACCTTATTAAGTTTACATATAACTGGGATCTCCCTACATATTTGTTCTTAATTTCTTCCTTATTATAGGGGAGCAAAGAGTACAATTCCATCAACGTGTTCTTTCCTCTCTGACTTTTAATTTCTACCAATATATTTTCACCGGACAATTTGTCACAAATGAGCATGTAGCACAATCTCTTCGAAGCGTTCTTTTCTTTTTAGTTTTTAATTTCTGCCTATATATTTTAACTGGATGGATTTTTCGAAATACTTTCCATAGTTAAAGCAATAATTCATTCGTTAACCAAAATTGCCAGGCCAGCACACCCACCGCTCCCCCACCCCATGTCTCCTTTTCTATCCTTTCTATAGCATCTAACACCTGGAAGATTGAATTACCACTCTTGAACATCTCTCAGCCAAGTTTCTATAATAGCTATGATGTCCCAATCCCACGATCTGAAACACGGGCTGAGTCGATCAGCCTTCCTTGTAAAACCCCTTGCACTGAAGCAAATGCATTCTAGTTATTCAGAATTACTATATCATCTGATTCTCTCATCTTTCTTTTCTAATTGTCATGTTCCCATCACATTCAAAGCTTTCTCCATCCATCCTACCATTTACACTGCTACTTAGAGTACATCCACTTGCCTTGCCAGTCTTTATGGTGTGAGCAAATGTCCCAGCTAAGATATTGGTGGCTTTCCCGTTTAGATTAGACCAATCCTTTTGGAACGGATGTGTTCTATTCCAAAAGACATTCCAAACTCCCAAAAATCTGAATCCGTCAAAAACACAGCAGATTTTCATGCCATTGATTTTGCTCCTTTAACCTTTTTTCCCTTCCCTGCTTGAATTTGGCTTTGGGACCAAAACAGAAATTACTATTTTACGGTTTTATTTTTAATACTCTACATCATCTCTTAAATTCACTCCGGACTGTTTTAATCTTTTCCCAAAAATGTCATTCATACCAATATATACGATTATTTCTGGCTTCAAAATCACACCTTTAACAATATGATTGAAACTTACAGAGATATTCATAATCCTAGCACAGGGAAACCAATAAGCCATCCCAAATTTTCGCTCACTGCCACAGAATCTCCTGTCTATGTCCCTGGCATGAGAGTCCCCTGTTGCAATTATAATTTTAAATCTTCTAACCTAAGAATTGTACCAACAGTCCAATAATCGATGGCTCTTCCATTTTCCTCAGAGAGACTACTCCCTTCAACAGTACCAACAACTGAACACCTGCTTGATAGAGGAATAGCCACCAAAGATTTTTGAACTCTCTTCTTACATTTCCTGACAGTCACCCATCTATCTGTTTGATTTTTCTGGATAACAACTTCCAGCCATCTCCCTCGCTACCTTACATATGGCCTTAATATCATTATACCTATTAACAGAATTTTTCACAACGTTAAAATAGAAAAATATATCTGTATACATATCAAACATACAAAAATATTCAACTGCTTAGAAGATTAACTCAACAAAACGATTCCTGTTCAATAAATTCCTCGAAGAAGAAACGTCTTCTCCAGAGCTGAATGCCTGTAGGACTTTCCAGAATGAATGCACATTTTCCAATTTAAAATAGACTTTGAGAGATCCAAGATGGCGCCGACCCAGCAAATCTGAGTCGACAGTGCTGCCCCCAAAACTTGGGCAAAGTGGGTCGCGCAACCCCACCACACTCAACAAATAATTTAAAATAGCTTTCACTTAATGCAATTAGTTGTTTAGTATTGAATTTAAACAATTTGATCTCCAGTGAAATGACTAAAGGGATGGGAGCCCGCAGCTTTCAGCCAGGAGGCGCCACTCTCCCACCCTCTCCAGCTCGAGCAGAGACGTCTGCAGCCACCACGGGGGACTTACCTACGGTGGCGAGCCTCGTGGAAATCATCTCCAAACTGGATGCGAAGATCGACGCTTTTATTGAAGAATCCCGAAGCCGATGGGACTCACTCTCGGCCGCGCTGCAAAATCACGTCTGAGACATTCATGAAATCGAGCGCCGAGTCGGAGGGGCGGAGCTAAAGTCCGCGACCACCGAAACTACAGCACAATCGGCCGTGGATCGGGTTCGGACTCTCGAACAGCGAGTCCGGACCTTAGCGAACCACATTGACGAACAACGGGAACAGGAAGGCCAGCTGACAGCGTTTCTTGAACAGTGGCTTCAACAGCTTTTAAATCTGGAGGCTGGATCAGGCCAGGTAATGGTGGAATGGGCCTTCTGGGTTCCAATACGCGGGCCCGGCTTAAATCAACGCCCCCGCCCGGTCTTGTTCAAGCTGCAGAGCAAGAGAGAGAGGCAGATACTCTTAGAAGCCTCCAAAAATCTTGATAATGATCCTCAAGCCATGATCTATAAAGTATCCAAAGTCATGTTATTCCAGAACTTTTCCCCAGCTCTGGTCCGAAAGGTGAGGCGAAGAAGTGTTAAAGGACTTATATCTTCAGTAACTCCTTGCGCTACTCAGCGATGCTCCGCTTTAAGCATGAAGGATCTGTGTATAACTTCGGATCGCCAGAAAAGGCCAAGGAATTTTTGGACTCTCTTAGATAAATTGTAAGAGATAACTGATGTTGGTTTGCGTTCCCCCCACTCCAGTTTACATCCCCCCTCCATTTTCTGTACATATACATCCCTTTTTTACCTTACTTTTTAATATTATCTTGCGGGGGTGGGGAGAGGGATTTATTTATTTGTTCTCTACTTAACGATTTTCTCCCCCCTTGTTCTTCTTTTTTGTTAGGCTGGGGGGTCTAGTTAATTTTGGTGGGGAGAGGTGGTTACGTTTCTCTATTTTATTTCTGTCCCTAGGAGCGGGGTTGTTTTCCCTTTTTCTTTTGTATTGTTATATTTAATTATTACTTGTTGAGGTTGCAATTTTATAGTTACATATGTTTACACACGGTATTAACATTACAAATATATCCAAGTGTTGGTGTGGGTGTGGGGTGAGTAGGGTGCTCAGTGTTCACTCTAGCTCTGTAATATCTGTGAATTTTCCTCATCCTATTGAGGAGCGCCTGGGTCAAGGCAGGGGCACTGCTTGGGAGCGGATATGATGGACCTTTGGAAAGGAAGTGATACCCCTGGGAACAAAGGGGAGAATCTCCATTTAAATACGTTTCTTTTTAAATTTAGAAATAGGTTTTTTATTATACTGCTGTGAGTGTATTAGAGAGCCTTCTTTTGTGAATTTTATATGCTCTATGCTTGGGATGTTCTGGATAGGGTTTCCCCTCCCGAGGGTCTCGGATTTGCCTGAACGATTATGGTTGATCGATCGGTTAAGTGCTGCACCTGAAATGTCAAGGGGAGTAATTCACCAGTCCAAAGGAAGAAAAAATTATCAAACGCCAAGAACGAAAGTGTTGATATAGCTTTCTTACAGGAGACACAATTATTGCATAAAGAACACTTGAAATTACAACAGTGTGGATTTGATCAGGCCTTTTTTTTCTTCTTTTAGCTCAAAAAGCAGGGTAGTTATTATTCTTATTCGGAATTATTTCCCTTTCAAAATCCTACTTCAGATAAAAGATGAATCTGGACGATATATTCTGAATAAAGCTCTTATAAATGGAGAGGAATATTGGGATTTTAAATTTGTATTGACCCCCAGCACATCCTTTTAAATTTAATACGGAAGCTTTCTCAAACTTGATGCCTCTCGGTGCTCGTCATACAATTATAGGAGACTTTAATTGTATTATGGATCCGGAAATAGATAGGATTACCAAGAGTATTGTAGGAGTATCTCCCAGATCCAGACAATTGTTGGATTTGAACCAAAAAATAGGACTAGTAGATATATGGAGATGCCTTCATCCACAGTGTAGAGATTTTTCTTTTTACTCTAATCCACATAAATGCTATACCAGAATCGATATGATTTTTGTCCCCTCTATTTTTAAAAAATCCATGTCATCCTGTAAAATAGGTAATATAGAAATTTCCGATCACGCTGCTGAATATATGGAAACCAAGGCGAGGAACAATGAAACATCATCCGGGTTTTGGCATATGGACCCCTTCCTGATGACAGATAGTAAAATTGTAAGGTTCTTCTCTCAAGAATTTAAAACATTTTTAGAAATTAATTTAGTTACGGCTAGCACCCAATCAATGATGTGGGAGACCATCAAAGCTTACGCGCGAGGGTTGATCATCTCATACTCAGCAACCCAGAAAAAAAAATAAGGGAGAACAACATCGTCTGCTTGAAGCTCGTTTTAAAGTGGCTGAAACAGCATACGGTGACAGACCTTCTATTATCAAATTGCAAAGGATTCCGGCCCTTAGGACAGCTCTAAACACCACGCTTGCCCACACGGCTGAGAGGGAAATATTATTTGCAAAACAAAGGTTATATGAATTTGGCGATAAACCAGGTAGATACTTAGCATTTCTTGCAAAGAAAAAGAAGGTCCCTCAAACTATCACGTCTATCAAGGAGAGTACGGGTATTTTGACTCATGATCATAAAAGGATTAACACAACCTTTAGAAAATTTTATTCTGATTTATATAAATTGCAGAATTGTGAAGACAGGACTAGGAGGATGTAATCATTTTTTTTTAAAATGACCTTTCTGGACCTAACTCCGGAACAGGTATCGGTCTTAAATGCTCCCCTAACAATCCAGGAAATACTTGACGCAATCAGGCAACTTCAGAGCGGTAAGGCACCCGGCCCAGATGGTTTTCAGGCTGAATTCTATAAAGAATTTACAGAAATATTGACTGGTCCACTTATGGACATGTATAACTACTCATACAGTCAGGGCTGTCTCCTGCCTTCGCTGAAAGAGGCAAATAACTCTCTTATCCTTAAAAAAGAAAAGAACCCAGAAGATTGTGTCATACAGATCAATATCCCTGCTAAATGTGGATTTTAAAATCCTCACTAAAACATTAGCATTGAGGCTAGAAAGGGTATTGCCATATATCATAAAGGAGCATCAGACGGAGTTCATTAAGGGCCAAGGATCATCCAATAATGTGAGAAGCGTTTTAAATATGATTCAAGCCTTCCATCAGGGAAAGATACCAGGAGTAGTAGTCTCATTAGACGCGGAAAAGGCATTCGATAGAGTTGAATGGTCATATTGTTTTACACATTGGAAAGGTTTGGCGTTGGAAAGGTGTTTACCAAATGGGTCTCAACACTGCATAGTGATCCCAAAACAGTTGCGATTACCAATGGATTAGGCTCGAATAGCTTCAGTTTGAATAGGGGGTGCCGTCAGGGATGTCCTCTCTCGCCATTGCCATTTACGCTAATAATTGAGCCACTAGCAGAAGCCATATACGGGCTGACCTTAATTTCACGGCCTCGAGGATTGGTACAGATAAACATAAAATTACCCTTTATGCAGATGATGTTCTCCTATTCCTCAGTAATTCCTTTTCCTCTGATGTCCGTGCCTCGCTTAATCCAAGTTATTAATATGTTTAGTGCATTCTCAGGCTATAAAATTAATTTCTCAAAATCGGAGGCTATGCCAATGGGTGGCCTTGTTAGGATAACCCACTTAGTGGAAGGATCCCAGTTTCCCTTTCGGTTGTCCCTGCAGGGTTTCTTATATTTAGGCATTTTTATTATCCTAGTATTTGGTCAGTTATACAAGGCGAACTTTGTGCATTTACTATAAACGATAAGTCAGGACATCTAGGGACGGGGAGACCTTTCAATTGCCTGGCTAGGTAGAATAGCACTAAATAAAATTAATGTTCTGCCCCGTCTCCTATACCCGATGAGAATGCTTCTAGTGATGCTGCCGAGGCTGGCACTACGTAAAATACATGTCTGGTTGGGTTCCTTCATCTGGAATCATAGACGGCCCCTCATTAAGCTGAAGTTTCCACAGGCAAGGGGAAGATTTGATTTACCAGATTTTAGGAAATACCAGTTACGTTCCCTATTAAGTTACTAGCCGATTGGGTCTTGTCTGACCCGCAATCAATCTGGCTGGACTTCGAGGCTTCTCAAGTAAAATGCCCACTTATTAACCTTTTATTTTCAGACAAGAGGAAAATCATTACAGACCACTGCAAAAATCCTATAATACTAAACACAATTAAAGCTTGGAATATAAGGCGGCAAAATGAGGGCAACTCACGTAAAACATCCCCCCTATGCTCCGATAGTGGGAGCATGGGGATTTCAACTTAGGTTTACAGATGCCACTTTCAAAGTCTGGAGATCCAGGGGTATCTCTTGCTTAGGGGGTCTAGTTATAGAAGTGGTTCTGATGTCTCTTGAACAACTGCATCAGAAATCGGATTACCGAATGGATACTTCCAAATTCGAGATAATATACTGAAGAAGACTACGTTCTTAGATAGTCTTTCGAAATCAGATAGAGAATGTAGAGTGCTACGGCCAATGGGGGTATCTTCCATAAGTAAAATTTATCATTTACTACATGATGAAGTATCGGGAGATATGGGCAATCTGCTTAAAACATGGGATCAGGATTTGGGAGTAGAAATCTGTATAGAAACGTGGAAATACATTTGGGAAAACGCCAGAAAAATCACCATCTGCAACAGAACTCAGGCTATTTAGCTGAAGATACTTCATAGGGCCCATATAGTACCGGATCGATTGGCAACATTTAAGGCAGGAGCATCTCCAATATGTCCCAAATGTAAAATAGAGGTGGGCACTCTTGTACATTGCCTATGCACTTGTCATAAGATCCGTAAATATTGGTCTAAAGTAGCAAGTGCTCTGACAGAAATCTTAGGAACGGAAATTAGAGTGCACCCTGTATCGCTCCTTTTGGGCTTTTCGAAATTACCCCCCCTCCCCACCCCCCGTCCTCGGATATGCGCGGGAAGAGATTATTTTCTATTCTCTGTTTCTGTGCAAGGAAAAATATTTTGGTAAATTGGGTGGCTGAGGGCCCCTGGACTTTCAAATTGGCACAGATTAATTATGGAATGTATTCTCCTTGACTTCCTTATAAATATGGTTCACCTAAAGATCAAATTATTCCATAAAATATGGCAGCCCTTCTTGAATTATATAAATACAGATATTTCGGCCATCCTAACAAGCGCTTTTATTTAATTGAGATGGCGAACCTGGCTGGTCCGGGGCCCCTTGGGAGAAGAATCCCGCGCGAATGCGGGTTTTGTTACATTTGATTTTATTACATTCTGAGCATGTATCTCACTACCCAATTTCTGTGTTATCAGTTGGTTTTATTTTCTTTTTCTTATCTGAACAATGTAAGAGAATTAATTATACACTCTGGGTGGTTGTTGGTTAGATTACTAGTTAGTTGAGTTTTTTTTTCTCTCGGTATTTTTCTTTTGTTAAATTTTGGTTATTATTTATTTAAGATTCAATGTTTATACTTCGGATTTTTATTTTTATTTTGTAAACTTATAAAACTGTTACATTTTCAATTAAAATATCTATGAAAAATAGACTTTAGTTTTTGAAACAAAGAATACTTCTGCATTTTTTAAAAAAGGAAGCCTTTTAGAACATATGTAGATTGTCCTATTTTGTTTTCGTAGACCACCTTAAAAAGCTCGTCATAACAATGTTCGTGTGAATTTTTTTTGTTTTTTTTTGTTTGTTTTTGAATGTTAATAATCAAAATGGAAAAAAAATCTTATATTAATAAACTATATGAATTGCATTAAATGCAAACAAACTACAATAAATCTTTAACTATTCCTGCAATCCCAGGAGCATCTGCAAGATCCATACTGCTCTTAGAACATTTCTTCAACCTTTATTTTAAAGGGAATATGTTCGAATAAATTGCTTCCAATTCTAGGTCGGCTTGGCGATATGATTTGATCTCCTACTGTGTGTTTGTGCAGCATCAAATTGAATAATTATTCTCATCTCTCCAGATCTTTCAAACAATCATATGAGTCTATGTCCATCATGCAGATGAAAAATTCCTTCAGCACTGAAGAACATTAAGCAGGGAATGTTACAAAGAACATTATCCAGGTCCAAGTCAAATACAAATATTACAGAGGAAGTCAGTTCAACCTAGTCCAATATTAAACACAAGCAAGCCTTCGGAGTAAAACATACAGAGACGAACAGTATAAAAGGAGAATTCTGCTCCATGTCCAAAAAAAATCTGTGGCTCTCTCAGAAAAAAAAGACCTCAACTGCATCACACTGTAAATTCAACAAAATAGGAAGAACAAGTGACTCGGAATCTTAATTCATCTTCTTTGAACAACATCTGAAGAACAGGAGAAATAAAACAAGTCTTATCTATGAGCTACATAAAAGTTGATGATGAGAATGTGAGGGATGGATTTTGGGGGGAATGATAAATAATGTTATGGATGACACAAATATTAGATGGGTGAGGAGGAACGTGTCAGCTTAAAGATTATAAAAACGGTTTGTTCAGGTGGCTAGATCAATGGCTGATGAGATTTGACTGATAAATGCGATGAAATAAATTTTAGAAGAAGAAGACAAGAGACAGTACTCAAACTATGATGAGGAGTTGGATGTGTTTGAAGCAGAGGAGGTTAAGAGGGCTTCCTGATTGAGGTATTTCAGAGTATGAGGTTTACGGACAGTTTGAATAAAGGGCATCTCTTCCCCTTACTCGAGGGTTCAATCAGGGACTTACCTCGGGAGTCGGGCCTCCATTTGCTGAAAGGTGTGAGGGAGAAGTGAAGGACTTCTGGGAAGCCATAGTTTATGTGGGTGCGTTAGCTGAAACACTACTCAGGTCGTGTCTCCCACCCATCTTCCTCCTCTAACCAAAAGAAGGTTCTGTGTGCCAGATTTGTAAGGTAACAAATTTATTTTTTATTCCTTATTTTTTCAACAGTCTCTTTGGGAATTTAGAATAGTGGGAATGGAGAGTAGGGCAGCTGAATGTTCCTCCTGCAAAATGTGGAAGGGAAAGATCATCACTAGTGTCCCTGCTGACTACATCTGCGGGAAGTGAACCTATCGCCAGCTCCTCGAAAAACGCGTTAGGGAACTGGAGCTGGAGCTGGATGAGCTTCGGACCATTCGGGAGGCAGATGGAGGTATTAAGAGGAGTTACAGCGAGGTAGTCACCCCTACCATACAAGAAAAAGGTAGATGGGTTACAGTCAGGAGACAGAAAGGGAACCGGCAGGCAGTGCATGGATCCCCTTTGGCCATTCCCCTCAACAATAAGTATATCGTTTTAGATACTGTTGGGGGACGACTTACCGGTGGGAAACAGAGAACTCTGACAAAGCGTCTGTCCCTGCTGCTCTGAAAGGAAGGGGGAAGAGGAGCAGAGCAGCATTCATTGGGGACTCCATGGTTAGGGGGGCAGATAGAAGGTTCTGGGGGGACAAGAGTCAGTGTGTTGCATCCCAGGTGCCAGGGATGTTTCTGATCGTGTTTTGTGGATCCTTAAAGGGGAGGGGAAGCAGCCCCAAGTCGTGGTCCACATGGGCACCAACGACATAGTTTGGAAGAGAGATGGGAATTAAAGACAGAAATTCAGGGAGCTAGGATGGAAGCTTAGAGCAAGAATGAAAAGTGTTGTTGTCTCTGGTTTGTTGCCCATGCCACGTGATAGTGAGGCAAGGAATAGGGTGAGACAGAAGTTGAATACGTTACTACAGGGATGGTGCAGGAGTAAGGGTTTGGGATTTTTGGATAATTGGGGCTCTTTCTGGGGTAGATGGGACCTCTACAAGCAGGATGGTTTTCATCTAAATCAGAGAGATATCCTGGGGGGGATTTCGCTCAGGTTATTGGGGTGAGTTTAAACTAATCAGCAAGGTGATGGGAACCAAAATTGAAGTTCGTGTATAGAAAACGTTGAAAGGAGGGATGTCCGAAATCAAGTGTCAGGGACGCAAGATGGCTCCATCAAGCAAGAATTTGGTTTGAAGTGTGTCTACATCAACGCCAGGAGCATCGGAATAACGTGGGTGAACTTGCAGCATGGATTTCTACCTGGAACTTCGATGTTGTGACCATTCGGAGAGATAGATAGAGCAGGGACAGGAATAGTTATTGCAGGTTTCAGGATTTAGATGTTTCAGTAAGAAGAGAGAAGATGGTAAAAAGGTGTGGGGGGTGGGGGGTGAGACATTGTTGGTCAAAGCCACTATCACAGTTGCAGAAAAGATGTTTAGGGACTCGTCAACTGAGGTAGTATGGGCTGAGGTTAGAAAAGGAAAGGAAGTCAGCCTGTTGGGAGTTTTCTGTATGCCTCTGAATAGTCCCAGAGATGTAGAGGAAAGGATAGCAAAGATGATTCTCGATAGGAGTGAGAGGGACAGGGTAGTTGTCATGGCTTCAACTTTCCAATTATTGACTGGGAACACGAGAGTACGAATACTATAGATGGGTCAGTTTTTGTCCAGTGTGTGCAAGAGAGCTTCCTGACACTGTATGTAGACTGGCCAGCAAGGGGCGAAGCTACATTAGATTTGGTACTGGGTAATGAGGCCGGACAGGTGTTAGACTTGGAGGTATGTGAGCACTTTGGTGACAGTGATCACAATTCCGTTATGTTTACTTTAGTTATAGAAAGGGATAGGTGTATAGCACTGGGCAAGAGTTACAGCTGGGGAAAAGGCAATTACATTGCGATTAGGCAAGATTTCGGAAACATATGATGGGGAAGGAAACTGCAGGGAATGAGCACATTAGAAATATGGAGCTTATTCAACTAAAGCCTCCTGTGTGTCCTAGATAAATATGTAACTGTCAGGCAGGGAAGAATCTATAGAGCGCAGGAGCTGTGGTGTACGAAGGAAGTGGAATCTCTGGTCCAGAGGAAGAAGAAGGTTTATGTTAGGATGAGATGTGAAGGCTAAGTTAAGGCGCTTGAGGGTTACAAGGCAGCCAGGAAAGACCTAAAGATAGAACTTAGTATAGCCAGAAGGAGATATGAGAAGTTGTTAACGGATAGGATCAGTGTAAACACAAAGGCTTTCTATAGGTATTTAAGGAATAAATGAATGACGAGAGTAAGATTAGGGTCAACCAAGGAAGTAGTGGGAAATTTTGTGTGGAATCAGAGGGTCCACTATGCCAGATTGGATTTATCATAGGATACTCTTGGAAGTCAAGTAGGCGATTGCCGAGCCTGTGGCATTGATCTTTAAATCGTCATTGTTTACAGGAATAATGCCAGAAGACTGGAGGATAGCAAATGTGGTTTCCATGTTCAAGAAGGGGAGTAGAGACAACCCAAGCAATTATAGACCAGTGAACCTTACTTCAGTTGTTGGTAAAGTGTTAGAAAAGATTATAAGAGATAGGATTTAAAATCATCTAGAAAAGAATAATTTAATTAGGGATAGGCAGCACGATTTTGTGAAGGGGAGGTCATGCCTCACAAGCCTTATTGAGTTCTTGGAGAATGTGACCAAACAGGTAGATGAGAGTAAACCAGTTGATGTGATGTATATGGATTTCAGCAAGGCGTTCGATAAGGTCCCCAGAGTAGGTTATTGCAGGGCTTTTGCCCTGATGAAGAGCTTTTGCCCGAAACGTCGATTTTGCCTGTCCTCGGATGCTGTCTGAATTGCTGTGCTCTTCCAGCACCACTGATCCAGAATCTGGTTTGCAGCATCTGCAGTCATTGTTTTTACCTCGTTGATTTTAACCCTACTGCGAATCCTCTTGCAAGGATGCCTGCCTTGAAGAAGTTTTCCTCCTCGCTCTACAAGAATCTCAGGGAGTCTCTCTCCCACTGCAACTCCCAGGTCATTTCCCCTTCCTGATGAAGGGCTTTTGCCCGAAACGTCGATTTCGCCTGTCCTCGGATGCTGCCTGAATTGCTGTGCTCTTCCAGCACCACTGATCCAGAATATTGCACAAAATGCGGAAGAATGGTATTGTTGGTGAGAAAGTATTTTGGATCAATAACTGGCTTGCTGAAAGAAAACAAAGGGTGGTGGTTGATGGGAAATGTTCACCCTAGAGTCCAATTACCAATGGTGTACCGCAAGGGTCGGTGTTGGGTCTACTGCTGTTCGTCATTTTTATAAACGACCTGGATGAGGGTGTAGAAGGGTGGGTTAATAAATTTGCAGACGATGTGAAGGACGGTGGTGCTGTGGATAGTGACGAAGGTTGTTGTAGGTTACAGTGAGACATAGATAAGCTGCAGAGCAGGGTTGAAGGATGGCAAATGGAGTTTAATGTGCACAAGTGTGAGGTGATTCACTTTGGTTGGAGTAACCGGAATGCAAAGTACTAGGATAATGGTATGATTCTTGGTAGTGTAGATGAGCAGAGAGATCTCGGTGTCCAGGTGCACAGATCCTTGAAAGTTGCCACCCAGGTCGACAGGATTGTTAAGAAGACAGACAGTGTTTTAGCTTTTATTAATGGAGGGATCAATTTCCGGAACCTTGAGGTTATGCTACAGCTGTACAAACCTTTGACGCGGCCGCACTTGCAGTATTGTGTTCAGTTCTGGACATTGCATTATAAGAAGGATGTGGAAGCTTTGGAATGGGTGCAGAGGAGATTTACTAGGATGTTGCCTCGTGTGTGGAGGGAATGTCTTACGAGGAAAAGTTGAGAGACTTGAGGCTGTTTTCGATAGAGAGAAGAAGGTTGAGAGCTGAATTAACAGAGACATACAAGATAATCGGAGGGTAAGAACGGGTGGACAGGGAGAGCCTTTTTCCAAGTATGGTGACAGTGAGCACGAAGGGGCATACCTTTAAATTGAGGGGTAATAGAGAAAGGACAGATGTCATAGGTAGTTTCTTTATTCAGAGAGTAGTAAGGCAATGGAATGCTTTGCCTGCAACGGTAGTCGATTCGCCAACCTTAAGTACGTTTAAGTCGTCATTGGACAAGCATATGGATGTACATGGAATAGAGTTGGTTGGATGGGCTTCGGATTGGTATGACAGGTCGACGCAACATCGAGGGCCGAAGGGCCTGTACTGCGCTGTAATGTTCTATGTTCTAAGAAGGAGACACAATTTTGAAGTGAAAGTGATCTCACTATTAAACTGTAAAGCTTAATTGCAGATTTATGTTTAATTTAGATTCCAGCATCCGCCGGCATTTGAACCCGAGATCCTAGAACCTTATCTGGATCGCTGCATCAGCAGTTGGCGATAATTCCACTAGGACATGTGTTTCATCTTATCATAGTCTTCTTGGTTAGGTATGGATGACGTTTTATCTTTTCAGAATTACTCTTCCATTCAGGAATTAACTTTAATTGATGTGTTTTTACTATCTTCCTAAATATTTGCTACTGTTCTTCAAATGTTCTGCCCTTTAATGATTTTTTTTCCGAGTGCACTCAGGCCCATCCTTCCTCAGGCCTGTATAATTATCACTGCCCGACACTAAAACTCTCGCAAATGACTCTGTCTTCAATCTTTGAATCTGAATTTGAAACTCCAGCATATTATGGTCACTCTTTCCAAGGGGATCCTCTACTACTAGATGATTTATCACTCCTTCCTCATTATTCACATCAAATCTAAAAGCCAGTTCTCTGGTTGGTTTCCATGACTTGCTGTTCTAAGAAACAATCCCTCATACATTCTGGAAATCGTTATTTGAGGCTGTACTTGCCAAATTGAGTAATAACGTCAACATGCATACACAGATTGCGCACTCTTGTGCCCTTCTCACAGGCCATTGTTATTCCCTGGTTTTTGAAACTATATTTGGAGGGTGGGGCATGAAATTACTCCTAGAAACAGATTTCGTTCCATGTGCTTCATTTGGATCCAAAATGATTTGCCTTCTTGTGCTGATGTCATTTCTTAATGCAGCCTTGATATCATTCTTAATCAATGCAGCAACTCAACCTGCTGTTCATTCTTGTCTGAATAATGAGTACCCTTGGATATGTCTCGTCCCAACAATGACCTTCCAGTAACCACTTTCCTGCAAGCCCCACCATGCCATATCTTTTTTATCTCTGTTTGTGCTCTCAGCTCATTCATTTTTTCCCCTAATATTCTATGCATTTTGGTACAAGGTATTTATATACGTTCTATTTGAATTGTTTACCTCCTTTAATACTTGTGGCGCAAAACACTTTCCACACACTCCATTCTTATTTTTTGATCTCCGATAATACAGAACCTATCATTTCCACTCACATTTTTAAAATTGCTACGATCATTTTCCTCAGCATGGTCATTAGACTGGCCCTGCCTGTCTATTCTATTGGACTCTACTTTCCGCTCACTTGCTGTCCAGCTGCTCTGATTCTCAGCCTCCTACATTATTCATTTAAATCCACCCGAGATGCATTATCAAACTTCCCTGCCAGAATGTTGGTGTCCTCCAGTTTAAATGGCACCCTGTCCTTTTTTAAAGGTCCCACTTGCCCTAGACGAAATCCCAATGATCCAAAAATCTGAAACCGTTTTTTTCCTGAACCAGGTCTTCAACCACATAATAAAGTTTTCTATCGTCATCTTCCTTATCTCACTTTCACCTAGTATGAGGAGTAATCCAAAAATTACAACCCTGGATATCCTGCTTTTCTATTCAGGCCGATCTCTCTACACTCCCCTTGCAGGATCTTGTCATGTTTCCTGACAATGCCATTGGTACCAATGTGTACCAAAGCTGCTGGCTGTTAACCGTCCCCCTCAGTATGCCCTGACCATGCTTGGAGACATCCCTGATCCTCGCCCCAAAGACACTTCTTATGAAGAACGCATAGAATTGTCGAGACCCTACATTGTGGAAATCGGCCATTTGTCCCAACATGCCCACACTGACTCTCCAAAGAGTAACCCAACCAGACCCAATCGCCTACTCTCAAACTCTACATTTACCCCTGACTAATGCACCTAACCGACACATCCCTGAACACTATGAGCGTAGTAACCTGGCCCGAGCCAGTTCCCCGACCATATGTTGATTCTTCTTTCGCACCACAGATACTGCCAGAACTTCTGAGTGTTCCCAACAACTTCTGGTTTGTCACCAATGATAATCACATACTGATCAAAATTTATCCAACTCAGATTAGAAAAATAAACTGAATTTATCTTCTCAATAGACAACCAAATATTTCGTCGAACAAGAATCACAGTAAGTAGCCATTAAATTATTTTTGTTTCGCATATGATTATCATTTGTTCACTTTGCCAATCCATCAATGAAAGAGATTTTTTCATGTTTTGTGCATTATCGTTTCAGAGGAATGGGGGGGGGGGTGGGGGGGGTGTGGCCAGCTGGTTGCCGGGAAGGTTAATTACCCACTAAAAAGGGGCTTACCTGGAGCATCAGGCCTCCATTTGCAGTAGCAGTAACAGCGAGAAGTGAAGTGGGAGAGGACGAATTGTTGGCTGGGAAGGTAAATGAATGGATGTATTTGGACAGCGATTTAACCAGAGACACTACACGTGTAATGTCTCCGACCTCGAACTCCTCTTCTTACCAAAACAAAAGGAGTCTGTACAGTGTTGATAAGATGCTTCTCTTCTTTTTTATAAATCCTGTGATTCGTTAAAGAAAAACCCTTCCTTTTCTATTTATCTAATTTAAGAACAAGTTAAGCTTTCGAGTAAATGTGGCAGGAGATTTCATCCTCTTTTCATCCTTGCTCTCCACTGGAGTCGTACCTGAGGACTGGAGAGAGGCAAATGTAATTTCTCTCTTCAAGAAAGGAAATAGCGAAATCCCCGGCAATTACAGACCAGTAAGTCTGCAAGGTGTTAGAAAGGAATCTGAGGGATAGGATTTATGACCATCTGGAAGAGCATGACTTGATTAAATGCAGTCAACACGGCTTTGTCAGGGACAGGTCATGCCTTACAAACTTTATCGAGTTTTTTGAGGATGTGACGAGAAATGTTGATGAGGGTCAATCTGTGGATGTGGTGCATATGGACTTCAGCAAGGCATTTGATAAGGTTCCCCATGGTAGGCTTATTCAGAAGGTCAGGAGGAATGGGATCCAGGGGAACATAGCTGTCTGGATACAGAATTGGCTGGCCAACAGAAGACAGCGAGTAGTAGTAGAAGGAAAATCTTCTGCCTGGAAGTCTGTGGTGAGTGGTGTTCCACAGGGCTCTGTCCCTGGGCCTCTATTGTTTGTAATTTTTATTAATGACTTGGATGAGGGGATTGATGGGTCAGCAATTTTGCAGATGACACATACGTTGGAGGTGTTGTTGACAGTATAGAGGGCTGTTGTAGGCTGCAGCGGGACATTGACAGGATGTAGAGATGGGTTGAGAGGTGGCACATGGAGTTCAATCTGGATAAATGCGAGGTGATGCATTTTGGAAGGTCGATTTTGAAAGCTGAGTACAGGATTAAGAATAGGATTCTTGGCAGTGTGGAGGAACAGAGTGATCTTGGGGTGCAGGTACATATATCCCTTAAAATGGCCACCCAAGTGGACAGGGTTGTTAAGAAAGCATATGGTGTTTTGGCTTTCATTGACGGGGTATTGAGTTTTAGAGCCGTGAGATCTTGGTGCAGCTCTGTAAAACTTTGGTTAGACCGCATATGGAATACTGCGTTCAGTTCTGGTCGCCCTATTATAAGAAAGATGTGGATGCTTTGGAGCGGATTCAGAGGAGGTTTACCAGGATGCTGCCTGGATTGGAGGGCTTATCTTATGAGGAGAGGTTGACTGAGCTCTGACTTTTTTCGTTGGAGAAAAGGAGGAGAAGAGGGGACATAATTGAGGTATGCATGATAATGAGAGGCATAGATAGAGTCGATAGCCAGAGACTATTTCCCTGGGCAGAAATGACTAATACGAGGGGTCATAGTTTTAAGCTGGTTGGTGGAAAGTATAGAGGGGATTTCAGAGGCGGGTTCTTTACACAGAGAGTTGTGAGAGCATGGAATGTATTGCAAGCAGCAGTTGTGGATGCAGGGTCATTGGGGACATTTAAGAGACTCCTCGACATACATATGGTCACAGAAATTTGAGGGTGCATACATGACGATCAGTGGTCGGCGCAACATCGTGGGCTGAAGGGCCTGTTCTGTGCTGTACTGTTCTATGTTCTATGAGATCTCAGAGCCATTTGCTCAATGTGGGAGTTCAGTGACACAGCTGATGTCCCTGCTCAAGTACAGCTGCCCACTTGCAGTTCTTGTTAGACGGGATGATGACTGCAGATGGACACACCTTGGAATAATCACAATGCAGATGAGGTTGTAGGTAGCACATTCAGTGAACTGATCACATCACAGATTAGGATTGCTGAAAAAGAAAGGGAACTGGCGACCCAAAGACAGAGAAAGAAAAGAAGGTCTCTGCAAGTGTCCCCTGCGGTCACCTTCTGTTCTTGCAGGTACATTGTTTTGGATACTGTTGGGAGAGATGGCTCACCAGGGAAGGCAGCAGTAGACAGTTAAAAAATGTCATGGCTGGTTCTGTTGCTCAGAAGGGCAGGAAAAAATACTGGACAGGCGAAGTCATTGGGGATTTAATGGTATAGGGAGTAGATAGGTATTTCTCTGGTCGAAGCCTAGACTCCTGAATGGTATATTGCCTTCCAGTTGCAAGGGACAGGATGCCCCGGATTGACTGCAGAATATTCTGAAGGGGAAGGGTGAACAGTCAGTTTTCATAGTGCATGTAGGCTCCGATGATATAGGTTTAAAAAATCAGAATGAGTTCCTACAGACAGAATTAAGGGAGGTAGGCACCAAGTTAAAAAGTAGGACCTCAGAGGTTGTGATCTCAAGATTGCTACCAATGCCACGTGCTATTCCGATTTAGAAATTTAAAAATAGACAGGAGGGGCAGGTTCTGATTTTTGGGACATTGGGACAAGTTATCTGGAAGATGGGACAATTACAAATTGGACAGTCTACACCTGGGCCAGAATGGAACTAATGTCCTTCGGGGTACTTTTGCTCATGCTGCTTCGGAGGGTTTAAACTAATGTAGTAGAGGGAATAAAAACCAAATGAGGAAGTTCGTCGACAGGAAGGAAATAGCAACTGCAGCCTGTAAGGAAATAGTTAGTGAAGTGTGCGTGAGTAAGGGTAAGAGTAGGCAGGGAGTAGATGATGAACACAAAGGGACAGTTTGTCTGCGGTGCATATGTTTTAATGCAAGAAGTGTAGTATGTGCAGATAAACACAGGGCTTGTATTAGTAAGTGGGAGTTGAAATTATTGCTATTACAGATACTTGGTTGAGGGAAAGGCATGATTGGCAAATAAATATCCCAGGATATCAATGCTTCAGGCGAAATGAAGAGAGAGGTAAAAGGGTTATAGGAGTTGCATGGCTGGTCAAAGAGGATACCACAGCTGTGCTGAAGGAGGGCACTATGGAGGACTCGAACGTGAGGCAATAAGAGCAGAGCTCAGAAATAGGAAGTGTGCAGTAACAATATTGGGGATGTACGAGAGGCCTCCCAACAGTGAGCGTGAGATACTAGTACAAATATGTATACAGATCATGGAAAGATGTGGGAGCAACATGGTGTTTGTTGGTGATAGGCGATTTTGTTTTTGCAACATTGACTGGGATTCAGTTAAAATTAGAGGACTAGATGGAGCAGAATTTGTAAGGAGCTTCCAGCAGGGTTTTTTGAGCAGTACGGAGATAGTACAACTCAAGAAGGGTCAAATTTTGTCTTGTTATTGGCAAATAAGCATGGCCATGAGGTTAAAGTTTCAGTTGGGTATTTATTTTTGACTATGATCACAATTCCATACGTTTTAGAATACGCAAGGGCAAAGACGAGAGTGGTCATAAAGGAAGAGTGCCACATTTGGGAAAGGCCAATTATACTAAATTCAGCAGAAGTTCGGGAATATAGATTGGGAGAGGTTTTTTGAAGGTACATCCACATTTGATACGTGGGAAGCTTTGAAGGCCAGGTTGATTAGATTTGAGGTCATAAATATTTCTGTGGAAATGAGGGGTAAGAATGGCAAGATTAGGGAACCATGGATGACAGGTGAAACTGTGAGACTAGCTTAGAGGAAAATGGAAGTATACATAAGGCCCAGGCGACTAAAGGCAAACAAAGCTAGGGAAGAATTTCGGGAATGTAGGACCAATCTGAAACAATGAATTCAGAGGGCTAAATATGGTCTTGAGATATATTTAGCAAACAAGGTTATAGAAAATCCGAAAGACTTTTATTCATATATAAGGAGCAAGAGGGTAACTAGAGGAACGGTTGGACCACTCAAAGACAAAGGAGGAAAGTTATGCGTGGAGTCAGAGACAATGGGTGAGATTCTTAATAAGTACTTCGTATTGGTATTCACCAAGGTGAAATGTTGAGGTTAGGTATGGCTGCTTGATTACTCTAGGTCAAATCGAAATAAGGAGAGAGGAAGTATTGGTTATTCTAAAAGGCATTAAGGTTGCCAAGTCTCCAGATCCGGATGGGATCTATGAGGGATTAATGAGGGAATGGGGAGAAGAAACAGGTGGAACCATAACAGACCTCTTTGCAGCATCTTTGAACACGGGTGAAATCCCGGAGGACGGGCAAGTTGCTAATGATGTTCCCTTGTTTAAGAATGTTGACCCTGATGTTAGTGGCAAGGACGCTTCCAGAGAAAATACTGAGGGATAGGATGTATTCCCAGTTGGAAGAATATCAGTGATAGGCAACATTGTTTTGTGCAGGGAAAGTCATGTCTTGCCAACTTAACAGAACTCATTGAGGAAGTGACAAAGTTGCTTGTTGAGGGAACGCCTGTAGATGCCATGTACATGGACTTTAGTAAGGCGTTTGATAGGGTTCCCCATGGTAGGCTGATTGCGAATGCGAACTCGCATAGGGTCCAGGCTGTACTAGTTGATGGACAGAGAAGTGGCTGGGTCATAGCTCATGGAGATTAGTAGTGGAAGGGTGTTTCTGAAAATAGAGACCTGTGACCAGTAGTGCACAACAGTGATCCGTGCTGGGATCACTGTTGTTTTCGATATACAGAAGTGATCTGGGCGATGGTAGAGATGGCTTGATTAGCAAGTTTGCAGAAGACATGAAGATTGGTGGAGTACCATATAGTGAAGTGGACTGTCAGAGAATAATGAACAATATAGATCGATTGTAGAGTAGGGCAGAGAAATAGCAGATGGAATTCAATCCGGGCAAATGCGAGGTGAGGCAATTTAGAAAATCTAATTCAAGAGCGAAATTTACAGAAAATTGAAAAGTGCTGGGATAAATTGATGTGCAGAGATTTCTGGGTGTTCAGGTCCATGTAGATGGAAACGCCGTTCTACAGTGTGGTGCAGAGGGCATATCAATGGGGTATTGAGTACAAGCGTTGGCAGGTTATGTTACAGTGTTACAGTTGTATAAGACCTTGGTTCCCCACATTTGGAATACTGCCTACAGACGTGGTTGCCACATTGCAAAAAGGATGTGGATGCTTTGGAGAGGGTGCAGAAGAGGTTCACCAGCTATGGTGGGTGCTCGCAGTGAAGGGATTTTGAGTAGATCAGCGTTATTTTCATTAGAAATATGGAGGTCTAGCTGGGAACCTGATTGAGCTCTACAAAATCATGAGAAATATAGACAGGATGGAGAGCAAGATTCTTTCCTCCCATAATGGGGAACTCAATTACAATGGGTTCAAAGTAAGAGGGGAAAAGTCTAGGTGAGAAATGCGTGGAAAAGTTCTTTGTGCAGAGGCTGATGGGTATCTGGAACACGTTGCCAGCAGAGATGGTAGAGGCAGTCACGATAACATCATTTCAGATGTACGTAGACAGATATATAAATGGGCAGGGGGCAAAGTTGATACAGACCCTTAGAAAATATGTGCCAGACTGATGTAGATGATCTAGATTGGCGCAGGCTTGGTGGGCCGAAGGACCGGTTCTTGTGCTGTAATTTTGTTTGTTCTTTGAAATCAGACAACATGGAATCTTTGTACATTTTCTCAATCATATGGGAATGTAATTGCATCTCGTTCTTTCATTTCACTCCACTTGCACAGGATCGTACACAAAACATACATACAAGGGTACACCCCAAAGACACAGACACAGATACACATGCAAACAAACATAACCACATAGACCCATACATACACACACGCACGCAAGCAATACATTACTTTGTCGAAGAATATCAATAACATTATCAATAATTAGAATGATATCTGGAATTGAGGATCAAGGAAGGATGAGAGAAATTGTCTTATTCTATTTGAAAATACCATTATCTGAAGTTACTAAGGTAAACATCATACAACACCAGGTTATATTCCAACAGGTATATTTGGAAGCACGAGCTTTGAAAGCGCTGCTACTTCATCAGGTGTTTGTGGAGTGTAAGATCGTAAGACACAAACTTTATAGCAAAATATTAGAGTGTCATGCAACTGAAATAGTATAATGAACAAACCTGGATTTTTAAGTCTTTCATCTTTTAGAATGGGTTGCAGTTTTCAGTTCATTAATATGTAAATCCCAAAACTGCATTTAAGTCATCTTCTCAAGATAACCTAAGGTTCTACAACAAAAGGCGACATCTCAGCTCAGACAATGTATTGAAGATGGAAGGTCAGACTCTGCCTTCGTCCCAATCTTGAGTTAAGTTGGCGAGACTGGGCGGCACAATAGCACTGTGGTTGGCAGTGCTGTCTCACAGCGCTACTGACCCGCGTTCAATTTCTCCCTCAAGCGACTCTTTGTGTGAAGTTTGAACATTCTCTGCGTGGGTTTCCTCCCACAATCCAAAAATGAGCTGGTTAGGTGAATTGACCTGGCTAAATTACCTGTAGTGTTAGGTGAATGGGTCTCGGGGGATGGTGGGGGGGGGGGGGGGGGGCGGGGCTGCAGGTCGGTGTGGACTCGTTGGGCTGAATGGAGTGTTTCTACACTGTAAGTAATTTAATCTATTTCCGAAGTGGAATTAGCAAAATATTTCATGCAATGACTGTCTGCAGTGTGTGCAATTTTGAGCACACATATGTCTCAAAATATAATGATATTAAACTAATGTGGTGGGTAATATAGCTTGTAAATTTTCCAATGCCTCCTGGCACTATTCTGTCCAACGATATTTCATCTTTTTCTTTAGTAAATCTGTCAGTAGTGCCCCCATGCTGCTGAAATTTAGAACAAACTTCCCGTCGAATCTGCTCAGTCCCAAAGGTCGAAGCACTTATTTCTCCATGCTCAAGGAAATTCCTCCATTGCTTTTGGTCGGTGCGTTCCTTGGGATCATCCTTCCATGGTCCATGTTATGTCCCAAGAATGACACAATTTATGTTTTTTTAAGTTTATTTCCAGTTTTGTTTTTAGGAATCACTCAAAGAGTTTTGCCTCGTGTGAGCTTTCCATGAATGGCCAAAGATTACCACATCATCACTTTAAACTAGATTATTTCTTAATCTGGCCACAAGTATGTTCATGAATTTTTGGAATGTGGCTAGTGTGGTCTTCATTCCAAAGGGCAATACGTTGAATTGATCCAGTCCATTTGGGTTTACAAATGCAGAAACGTCTTTCGCTTTCTCTTTTAATGGTACCTGTTTGTAACAATGCAGTAAATCAACTTTGTGATGTAACTGGCTTTTCTAACTTTCTCTACACTGTCCTCCAAACCGCGTATTGGCTATGAGAGCGGTTTTGTTAAGATGTTGACCTTCCAATAGTCCAAAGAAAATGTATAAATTCCATCAGCTATGGGAACTAACAGGATCAGCGAACTCCACTCCACTCTGCATTGGTTTAATGATGTCTTCATTGAGCATCGCATTCACTCTCTTCTGGATCTGTTGGGCTTTGAAAGGATTAAGCCAGTAAAGGTATTGTTTGAATAGAACAGTATTCGCTACTTCTATGTCATGCACACTGGTATTAGTCCTCCCATTTTTCCTGAGTATGTCCGCATACTGCTGCAAGAAACCTTTCAACAGTGTTCTTTGCTCCTGTGACAGATAGCTAATTCTCCCACTCCATTATTTCAGGACATCTTCTTACTTAACATTGAGGCACATAAAACTCCATTACATCTGGATTTTATCCTTACTCGGCAGGACAATAAACAACACCTGGTACTCCAATTCCATGTCTCTATTATAGTAAGGTTTCAACATATTCAGATGGCATTCCCGCTACAGCCTTATTTCTGTCCAGTATCTTTATCAGATAGTTTGCCTGACTCAACTTTTTATCAATTTGGTAGGGATCACTAAACCTGCCTTTGAAGGTATCTACTACTACTGGTAACAATACTAATACATTATCTCTACGGGAAAACGTATGAATTTTATAGTTTCTACCTGCCAACTGCTTCATTCTACGCTGTGACCTACTAATTTGCTGTTAGTTAACTCGTCTTCCTGATTTAATTGTTCCATCACCACTGCTACATAATCCAAGTGTGAGATCTCTGACTTCGATCCTATCAGATTTTTAGTTTCAAAGGCACTCTTAATTTCTGTCCAAGTATTATCTCAAAAGGAGTAAACTGAGTAGATTAATTTGGGGCAGCTCTCATGGCAATCCATAAAGTTTGATACCTTTATCCCAATCATTCAGGGTATCCTGACTTATATTGTCTTCAGGGTCAATGCCACCTTTCCAAGACTCCCTGGGACTTTGGATGACACGGACTTGATTTAAAGTGTTGTATGCTAACCAAGACCTCCTTAAAAGTTTCAGCAGTGGAATCTGTCTGGGTAACCCATACCGGGTAAAGAAAGCTACCAACTCCTCCACCATCCTTTTTGTCTTAATACTCCAGAATGGAATTGCCACCGCAATCTAGTAGACATATACATTATGGTTAGCAAATGCTGATTCCCACTCTTAGTTCTAGGAACGGGTCCGCCACAATCAATCATACCCATGTGAAAGATTCTTCAAATGCGGGAAATGGCAACAAATCTTCTGATTTTATTACTGCCTGTATCATACCTAAGATTAGGCATCTGCAACATGTGTGGCAATATTTACTCACATCCTTGTGCATGCCAGGACAATTGAAGTGCTTTTGTACTTTAGCCTGAGTCCTCTTCATACCTAGGTGACCTCCTTCTGGTAATTCATGTTCTACTCCTAAAACTTTTTGTCTGTATGCTACACACAACACAATCTGGTGCACCTCTGCCCATTTCACCTCTGCACTAACGTGCTGGGATCTCTACTTTTGTATTAGGTTTCTATCCTTAATGTAATAACCCTCAGGAATACGTTCTGATTCCTTTCCAGAGTTTACATCATAATATATATATATATATCTTCTCATCTTTCTGTTGCAAGTCTCTTAGCCTTTCTGAACTAAACACTTCTGTCTAACCCACTGCCTGTGAAGGGTTTTCCTGTACCATTACATCAAACAGGGTGTCAGCTAACTTCTTTGTCTTTCTGTTTAGTTTTTCGTTTTGCTGTAACTTATGACAGTGGCTTCTTATTACGTCACAGTCTGGAAAACCTCCATGGCATTCTTATTACACTCCTTAGTTCTCTGATGTTCCGTTGGCTTCTCCACTAAAAGAGGTGTCACTCCCACCTTGGATCCTGCTAAATAATTCCCAAGAACAAATTGTATTCCTGAAACCGACATTTTGCCACAGTTACTTCCCCAGTCTTGATTTGGCTCTCCAAACTGATCTTACACAGGGGAACGCTAACATTCTGCCTATTTATTCAACAAATTATTACCTTCTTGGATAACAAGTCGGAAAGCGTGAAAATATTTTAATTTCTTACTATCGGAGACTGACCAGATCCCATACCTCATGAAATACTAACTTGTTTCCTTTCTCTTCCTGTTCTTTCTGAGTAAACTTTTCCCACAGCGATAAAGTCTTTACAGAGATGAGCAACTAACTCAATATCCCACCCCTCCAAGGCTGTGCACTCTCCTGCAGCTTCTCGGCTTTTCTTTCAGTCCCCTTCACTACTTTCCCTTATACCATTGGATTAGCCTCCTTTCCCACATATTTTCCCACAATGTCATTCTTCCATGACAACCACTGTGACTTTACGAGTCCCATCTTACAACCGTGGAAACACCTGAGGCTTTTCATTTTCTTGGAATCCTTTTCATTACCAATGGAGAACTGTTACTAGTGTGCTCGACTCTGTGATTTATAATGAAGGATCTCCCCTGCTTCCAATTTCTATCCCTCAAAGGGATGAAATTCGTGTCAGAAACTAAATTTCACGTCATGCCTCAATGCACATTTCTTGGGCGTCTCTGCTGATCTTCTCATTTTTTTTTTAAATTTCTGTTCATCACATAAGTTCTCTGGAAATGAGTTTATGAACCCTTCCAGCAGTATAAACTCTCTTGACTATATTTTCATTCTCTGAACTTGATTACCTGACTAATTTGCAACTACTGAAGTTCACATTCTCTCTCCCTTTCTCTTTCTTCTTAGTCTCTCTCTCTCTTTGCTCAGCTAAGAAACTTCTCTCTTTTCTTTCTCTCACTCTTTTCAGTCTTTTACTCCATCTCGATTCAGTCTCCTTTTTTCTCTCTCTCACTTCTTTCTTCTCTATATCTTTTTGCTCAGCTAATATCCTTCTCTCCCTTTCTTTTTCTTCTCATTCCGTTTAGCTCATACACAGTTTACGCTTTTCTAACTCTGCTGCACTTCTGTTTCTCTGATACACCCCAGTGTTTGACCAAGTCAATTTCAATTTCCTCATGTCCCTGCTCTAATCTGTTTGCTAATTCCAAAAGAAAATCCTTCTTCTATCTTTCTAACCTTCCTTGGCAATGTTGGGAAGCATCTTCAAACCTCAGAACCTCTTTAACAAAGTTCAGAGCCAATTCACTCTCTTTTAATTTAACCAACCACATGTAATCAAAATGAAACAAATTATTTCACTTACGTATTATTTAAAGATTTACGACACTAATCACCAAGTGTTTAAATCTGCTGGGATCTTTGATACCCCAATTCTGTTCAAACCTGTACAAATCCCAGACGAGTCCCCAGTCTGGTAAAATGCAGAGGTCGAACCGCTACTAAATAAAGTTAAACACACAGAAACGTTCGCCTCACCTTGTCATCTGTTCAAAGTGTGAGGGACTGAAAGGGAATACGTAATTTCCACTATTTAAAGAAAAGTAACAGTTTTGTTTCCGAACAGAACACTAAACAAAACTATGAAGAAACTGAACAATGCTTCCCTTAACTGAGCACAACCCTATTGATATGCTGTTCCAATAACATGCAATAAATATTAAATTAACTTAATCACATGTCTACACAGTCTCTGCCTTCTCTGCTGTAATCAATCTCCTACACATTGATTTCATTGGGTCGTCTTAATACTTTTTACTAAGCGAAAGTGAGAGCTGCAGATGTTTGAGATTAGAGTCCAGAGTGTTGTGCTGATGAAGGGCTTTTGCCCGAAATGTTGAATCTCCTACTTCTCGGATGTTACCTGACCTGCTGTGCTTTTCCAGCTGCACACTCTCGACTTATTTCTTTTTACTCTGAATATGTTTTACAGCAAAAGGTATCTTTTTGATAGACTTCGCTCTGATTTCTTTGAGCGCAAGATTTTAGATAGGCAGTAAGCTCTTTGACTCTACAGCAGTTGCTCTGTTATTCCGTGGCAGTAGCTGTAACCAATTTTCAAAATGCCCACTCTTTTTTATACCCCCAACATCTTTCCCTGTCACTGGTCTGATGTCATCAAAACAATAAATTCAAACTCGATTGGGTTTTAATATCCCGGGCATAGTTTAAACTATTTGGTTAAACTTGGATTGTTGTCAAAACAGCAACCAACACTCAGGTATCCCTTTAACATCCAATTGTTGCATGTATCCATTTTATAACAGCTCATCTCCCAGCCTTTCCATTTGGGCAGCTGAGCCTGCAATTTAATTTTTCTTCAATATTCAGAAAACAATGTTCATTTTAAATTGGTTCTACGTGCTTTGGCTTCGTTACAAATACCATATAATAACACAAGTCATTAACGAAGATTAACTTTCGAAGTGTACATTGAATTATTGTCATTTTTAAATTGTTTACAATTAGTTAAAGCTCATACATTTCAGTGAGAAATTAAATTTGTTAATTATATTTTAATTCATAAGAACGCTAAATGTATTTGATTGTTGAATTTGATTGTTGAATTTTGCTCACTATGAATATGTAATGGTTTAGGGGCAAACAACTTTTGAAATATTAGAGTGAGAATGTATGCATTTGAATACTGACGTTGAATATTCAACTGTGATTGCACAAAAATGAGGCAAATATTCAATACAAAATAACACGTAGTTTTCTTTTATTTTTGCATCATAAAGTGTTGCACTGAGTTTATATTTTAGTTCCAAACATATCGTAACAATGTAGTTGTTCTCAGAGATAATGCAAGCATAGTTATGTGAAATAGTCGGAGCTCACTTGGTATTGTTGTCCCCAATTTACAAAATACAGGACATATTTTATTATTGTTCATACCGGGAAACTCATCACTTGCAGTCACGACCTACATAATTAATAGATTCCAAAGGATCTGAATTTAGGCATAGTGCTACTGGAACTCACAGTTGTCTGTAATCTGAGTGACACACTGATCTGCTCTTCAACATGTCCAGAGACAACCTGGGTCAGGGCAGTCATTCAAACGTACTTTCACAAAAAAAAAATCATTTGCAGCCCATCCTGGGCAGGTGAACACTAACCAATAGCTATCACTGGTCTCAGTGTAGACACAAATGTTGTCCAAATTAGGTACCGATGACTGACCAATAAACAGGTCTTAGAGATTTATCTTTAGTCTCAGCCTGCTCCAGGGAGCAGATGTATGGGCATGTCTTGCCAGAACACACTGCACAAGCCACTTGACAGCATTTGGCCTGCCTCCTAGATTCCACATATTTGCACCCTGCGCCAGACCCACGACGAAGAAATTCACAATTTTACTGTATCCTGTAGCACACTGTGTCTCACAGTAAACATTCTAAAGCAATAAGCAGTATATGTCAACTTCACATTCATCAGTGTGAAAATAAAATTGAACTTCTGTGTAGATGGCCAAAGATTAATACAACGGTCACCCAACCTGCTTTTGAGTGGATTTCGATCGAGATCAGTTCTGCAGACTGCATCTGAGGGAAACAGCAGCAACTGCCAAGCCGAGAACCACTTTAACAACTGAACTGTGTGGATTTTGTCTGACGTATGTCACTACACACTCACTGTACTGACACTCAGTTAAATGTAACAATGGGCACCATAAGTGCAAGTCTCGGCCTAACACCCCTCCCGAACTTCCTCATCTCACTCCCTCCCCCGTTCACCAATTGATGAGAATCCACTACCTGGGAGAAACAGTCTGTGCTTAATCTCAGTTGGTCCACTCCATAATGGGCTGTTCAAACCACTCACTGACTGCTTTCCATTTCAGGGCGACATATGGTGCTGACTTCCTGAGCCAGTTTGGTTCCCGATGTCCTGGGGATCATGGAATGGAAAACATAAGAAGGCAGTAACCATTTTCTGTGAGAAATGCGACATGATGAGAGGCAGGTTTGCATAACTAGAGGGAGAGTGATTATTGTTCACAAAGGGTCAGCACAAGCTGGTACCCTGCACACGCCAGCAGCATCGTTGGGAGCACATGCACTTATGGAGAGACTTAATCAACGCGGCCCATTACTGAGGGCTGTCCCATCTGCACACTGGGGGAGCAGGGGGGGGGGGGGTGTCGGGAAGAAACTCATGGTATGTGGAGGTGATCGCTCAGTTTGGGAAAGTGGCATTTAATACATCAATTTTTAAAATATATATATCTAATTCAACAAATATTGCTTCTTACAGTCTTAGATTTACAGTTTTGGTTCATAAATTGGGAAGCCTGATAACAAACAGTGAATGATTATAGAACTCCGAAGTACAGACGAGGTACAGACTGTTCCTGGTGTTATGTTCCAGGCTAGATGTCCTTTACCTTGCTGCTAGGATTATTTCATGTCAGACAGGTGTGATAAGGGAATAGATTGACATGTGAAATTTTGACATTTTTGCCATCAGAGATGTGGTTGGAGGAAGTCAGGATTGGCATCTCTATATTCTGTAGCATAGGAACTATAAGCAGGAATTGGTGTTGTTTTATTAATTAAGGAATCAATTACTGCTGTAAAGAGGGGCAATATCTTGGAGAGGCCTTCAACTGAGACTTCGAGGATAGCGTTTGGAATAAAAAGATGACAGGTAATTGCTAGGGTCATACTATAGATCCCCAGTTAGAAGAAAATACATGAGTCAATGTGTAACCAATCGCTGTCGTGTATAAAACAATGAGATGGTAATTCTGTTTATGCTTTTCAATATCCAACATTTATTGGGACAGTCACTTACTTTTAAGAGGGGACAAATATGTTGAAATGTATTACTGAGAGCTTCTTATATAAGCATGAAGCATATACAACAAGGGATGGTGCATTGTTGGACCCAACCTAATTTAGACCCACTGGCCAGCACCTGGCCCATATCCCTCCAAATCCTTCCTAATCATATACACATCCAGATATCTTTTAAATGTTGCAAAACTAAATCTGGGTAAAACTGTACTCGAACAGTGTGGAGTGGGGAGGGGTGTACGTACTCGAAATGGATTTGATGAGAATATCAGCACATATTTTACAATCTAAGATCCAATGAAGGAAAACGAGCCCACAGAATCTTCAACATCTGCAAATATTCAGAGCTGAATAACAAAGTAAAGAGAAGCTTAAAGCAGCTATAAAGTGAGCAGATGAATGGAATCCCTGTAGGAAGGTAGAAAGTGTAACACTGAAATTTCGGAGATCAATAGAAAGGCAAAAATGGGACGTGATAAAACATCAGTGGGTGTTCTATCGCTATACCTGGGGAAGTGGATAACTCGGGAAAGAATGGAGGAGTATTAGGGATCAAGCAAGCAACTTGTGCGCGGATCCAGACAATATGTTAAATACGTCCTTCATATCAGTCTTGAGTTTGGAGGAAGGCTTATTAGAATCGTGAAGAGTAGCAGAATAAAAAGTGGATTCATCCCCAGATCTGGATAAGCTGTATCTTAACTGATATGGGAAAAGAAGGTGGAAGTTACAGGCTCTGACCATCTTTTTTCCACTGTGCTTTGCCACAGAGGATGTGCGATAGAACAGGATTGCAATCAATTGTAGATTCAACAAGGAGTGCTAGAAACAAACGAGAGAATTGAAACTACCAAATCTCATATCAGTGAGAGAGAAACAAGTATACAAGATTCTGAAAGCTATTGAGCCTGGATCATTAAGTATCTTCAAGGCTGAGAGACATATGTTGAATCAATGAATCAAAGGTTATGAGGAAAATGCAGGAAAGTGGAGTTGAGGCTTATCAGAACAAACATCATTGAACTGAAAGGCAGGACATACTCGGTGAGCTGCTGGGCCTACTGTTGTTGCTATGTCTTATGGTATCCAGTCTGCTACTATCCCTGTGTTCGCAGGAACAACCGCTCTCTGAGACACAGTTCAGAATGCAGCTGACTAATTCAAGGAATTTATAAATAATATACCGATAGCCATAAATACGTTTAAAGCAGGAAGCCAATTAGTATTTTATAACTTTAAATGAAATATAGTCTCATTTTTTTGAAACACTAGGGAACAAGTTTGTCATGGCCCTCTTTGATAGAATTTTCCTTGGAAGTATTCTATTGAACCTGCTTACCATCCCTCTGTGGCAATAATATATTTCCTGAGATAAAGAATCATAACTGCAAATAGTCCTTCATGTACAATCTGGCCAAGCTCCTGCTCAAATGAAGCAAGACGTCACTCCTCCTGTGCTGAAATCCTCTGACAATAGAAGTTCACATACCACTGACATTCCAACTAGTTTGCTGAAGCTGTATGTTAGACGTCGGCAACTTATAGACAAGGTTTATTTAAAACTTAGGTTTATTTAAAACTGTACTTTCCAACATTTTAAGATTTAAGAATTATACTGCACAACAATTTCGCCAAAAAGTTGGATAACATTCTGTTTCCACATGATGACATTTGCACTGATCTTGCCCATGTGGACACCTATTCAATCCTCATAAATCTTAACAGCTTCCTCACTGCACACATTCCCATACAAGAATCACGTTTAAGTCCAACACTCTGTTTACTGTCTTTTCACTAATAATTAATCCGTCAAGTACATTCGTAATGCTAGAATTGTTAGGGCGCAGGAGGCCCAGTGTGCATTCACAGGCTCTTCACATGCGCATCATTACCTCCACCCATTATCATGCCTTTCCACTGTATCCTCCCTGACTCATCTTTAATACAATCTACTTATTTTACTTCTTTCACTGAAAAGCAATATAACAATCTTTGTTGAAGAACAATCTCCTCTCAGTAAATATTCTCAACTGAAGAAAAGGCAATGGATTAAGTACATCACCCTGGCATTCAAATTGACCCTCAGCAGCTTCTTTTGTCAAGTTTGACTTGATACCCTTCAGGTTATCCACTCTACATCCATCTTGTTCCCTGTTTTGGTTGGTGTTGTCCAGTTCTTTGTTTACACCTTAATTACTGAGATTGAAAACTTTTTGCAAAGAAAAGGTCGTGACAGATTTGAGCCAAAGGCAGGTAAACCAGAGTTAGGCAACAACTCAATTATAATCTCCTTAAATTGCGGAACAGGTGCAAAGGATTCAACAACCTCTTCCTGTTCCTATGGTCTTGTGTTATATGTTGAAATGGCATGGTGACCATACTGCCAATTCCAAATTCATTTCAACAGATAAATGACGAATTAAATCACATGGAGTCGCTGATTGCAACAAAATGAATTCATATTGCTAAAAAAAAAATCTAGAAACATACCCGGAAACGTAATGCTGTCCATGTATAAGGAAGGGTGCATTTGCTGTCTAACCTGGTTGCCACCACATCCACACCATTCACTGCCTCCACCATTAACTCTCAATGGAAACAGTGAATCTAACAAGATACATTGTAGACATTTACCAAAGTTCATTCGAAAACACTTTCCAAGCCATGACGATCTGCAACATCAAGGGCAACAAATCCATGGAAACACCGCCCCCTGCAAGTTACACATAAACTCAGTGACTGTCCTGACACGGAAATACATCTCTATTCCATGGGTTTCTCTTGATGAATATCCAGGCTTTCTTTCCCTCAAATTATTGTGGGTGTCCCTGCACCAAATTGACTGCAAATGCTCAAGTGGGCAGCGCACCACCACCTTGTCCAGAATAACAATCTATGTGTAATTAATGATGGCCAGACAGCAGTGGCTGATACCTATCAATCAATAATGCACTAAATTTTCACAGCTTGCAATCTGGGTTTCGCTTTCGGAATAAACTTGATCTATATTTTTGAGTTTCAGGAAATGGATACGTGATTTGATTGTAATATAAAAGATTTTGAATTGCAAGGGCTTGATTGGGCAGATGTGAAAAATTATTTCTGTGGGTCAGGGAGTCCAAAACACGATAACAGGGTCTTGGGATAACGGGCAATTTATTTGGGTCTGAGAGGATGTGAAATCAAAGGATATTAGAGTGTTCAGTATTCGCCATCTTAAGAATTGTAGATGCATTGTGAATGAAAACAATGAAAAGCTCAGAGAAAGGAGCAGTTCAGGGTTAGAGGAGCTTACAGAAATAGGGAGATATAAGAGCAAAGGGATGTCACAGATATAGGAAAGCTGAAATAGAACAGAGAGATTGCCTGGATAGTGACGGGTTTACGGGCTGGATGTTAGAGAAGGCTGTAGGTGCTGGAAGAGTTTACAACAATAGAGATGACAGGAGGAGCTTGAGGTTTTTATAGCGATAGGGAGGTATGTAATTCCGAGAGTGAGTTCAAGCCCTGTGGATCGACGTAGTGCTAGAGTAATCCTCAGTGAGATGCTGGAGATGCTGGAGATCAGTTGGGTTGGAGGAGTGGAAATGTTACAGAAATAGGGAGGTGTGTAGTGACTGTAGGAGTTTACAGAGATAGGGAGTGTTGTTGGGGCTGGACGAGATTCCAGAGATCGGGAGAGTTGTAGGGGGCTGTTGGATGTTACAGAGATTGGGAAATGTGTCGGGTCTTGACTAGGATACAGAAATTGGGAGGGTCTGCAGAGCATACAGAGATAGGCAGGTGTACTTTGGATGGAGTGACATTTTTGCCATCAGAGATATGGTTGAAGGAGATCAGGATTGACAACTTAATATTCTGTAGTACAGGAACTATAGGCTGGACATAATTTGGTTTTACTAATTAAGGAGTCAATCACTGCAGTAAAGAGGGATGATGTTGTGGAAGGGTCTTCAATTGAGGCTTCGTGGATAGAGAATGGAATACAAAGTTGGCGGCACGGTGGCACAGTGGTTAGCACTGCTGCCTCACAGCGCCAGAGACCCGGGTTCATTTCCCGCCTCAGGTGACTGTGCAGAGTTTGCACGTTCTTCCCGTGCCTGCGTGGAATTCCTCCGGGTGCCCGGTTTCCTCCCACAGTCCAAAGATGTGCAGGTCAGGTGAATTGGCCATTCTAAATTGCCCGTAGTGTTAGGTAAGGGGAACATGTAGGGGTATGGGTGGGTTGCGCTTCGGCGGGCGGTGTGGACTTGTTGGGCCGAAGGGCCTGTTTCCACACTGTAAGTAATCTAATCTAATCTAAAGATGACAGATACATTACTAGGGTCATATTAAGACGCCCAATTAGAAGAAAGTACAGGAGCTATTGTGTCACCAATTACTGTCGTATATAAAACAATAAGAAGGTAATTCTATTTATGCTTTTCAATATCCAACATTTATTGGGTAGTCATGTGCTTTTAAACAGAGACATATATGTTGAAATTTATTGCTGAGAACTTCTCATATCAACAAGTAGAAGATACAACAATGCATTGCTGGGTCTTATTGTGGAGAAATAAGCCAGTCATATGTTCAAGGCAGGATTGGGAGAGAATTTTAGGACCAATGACCATAACATCATATATTTTAAGTTCCTTAAAGAAAAGGCAAAAAAAGTCTTCAAAATATAAGGTTTTGGATTGGGTAGACTGAGTTGATGAGAAAACAGGATCTGGCCAAAGTAGTCTGGGTACATTTACTTCTGGGTAAAGCTGTCGTCGAACAGCGTGGAGTGGGGACGAGTGCACATGCTCATAATGGAATTGATGAGATTATGGGCCCAATATGTTACAATCTAAGATCAAGTTTAGGAAAACAATCCCAGAGACACGCCGACGTCTGCAAATATTCAGAGCTGAATGACAAAGTTAAGAGTAGCTTAAATCAGCTATAAAGTGAGCAGATCAATGGATTCCCTTAATAATGTAGAAAGTGCAGCACTAAAGTTAAGGACATCAGTAGAAGAGAATAAAGGTGGTGTGATAAACATTTGCGGCTAAGATTAGTAAGAAGCACAAGATACTCTATCCACATATCTGGGGAAGAGGATAACATGGGAAAGAATGGCAATTATTATGGATCAAGGAGGCAGCCTGTGCACACAGCCAGAAAATACGTGAAACACGTATTTCATATCCGTCTTCACTTGGGCGAAGGAGTACCTGGATTCAGGGAGAGTGACTGTGTGACCCTTTAACAGATTGATAGAGATTGGGAGGAAGAACTGAAAATTTTGACAAAGTAAAGAGTGGACAAATCCCCAGGTCTGTATTAACTTTACCTTAACCTGATATGAAAGAAGAGGGAGATAATAACAGGCTCTGAACTTTATTTATTTGTTGTGCTTTTGAACAGAGTGGAGGTGCGATAAGAGAGGTCGGCCTCTAATTTCAGTTCAACAAAGTGTGCTAAAAATACACAAGAGAAATAAAGAGTACCAAGTCTCATATCAGTGAGGGAAACAAATACAGAAGACTTTGAAAATATGTTCAAGGCGGAGAGACATATTTTTATTCAGTCAGTAAATCATAGGTGACGGGGAAAATGCAGGAAAGTGGAGTTGGGGATTATAAGAACAAACATCATTGAACTGAAAAGCAGAACATACTCGGTGAGCTGCTGGGCATACTTTGTTCCTATGCCTTATGGTATCCAGTCTGCTTCTGTTCCTGTGTTTGTGAGAACATCAACCTGCCTCCCATTGGAGTGAGACACAGTTCAGAATACAACTGAATTTATAAATGGTACACGAATAGCCAGAAATTAGTTAGAATCAGGAATCTAATCAGTGTTCTGTAACTTCCAATGAAAATAACTTTCATTCCTTGAAACACCAGGGAACACAGGCCAAGTTTCTCATGGACCTCTTTGATAGCATTGTCCTTGGTAGAAGCTTATTGAACCTTCCCTTTCCTCTCTCTATGGCAATAAAATATTTACAGAGAGAAAGAAACAAAACTGCACAGATTCCTCCAGGTGCAGTCTGGCCAAGTTCCTCTCCAACTGAAGCAAGACATCTCTTCTCTTGTGCTGACATCCTCTGACAATGAAGGTTCTCATTCCACTGTCTTTTCAAATAGCTTGCTGCACCTGTAAGTTAGACATCAGCACATTTTCAACGTTTCACAATTAACGAAATATAATTTCCATTAATTTCTTCAATAAAGTGGATAACTTCACTTTTCTGCACTATATGTCATTTGCAATGACCTTGCCCATGTGGAGGCCCGTTTAATTTTCATAAATATTTACATCTTCCCCACCGCACACATTCCCACACAAAAATTAACATAAATTCTTCACTCCGTTTCCTGTCTTTTTGTGAATAATTAATCCATACAAGTTCATTCATAATTATAGTATTGTTAGAGTAAAGAAGGCCCATAGTGTTGTCACTGGCTCTTGAACTGAGTTTTATTACCTCCACCCAATTTCCCACTTTTCCTATGCAACCTCCTTGACACATGCCAAACACAATCTAAATCTTTTATTTCTTACTTTGAAAAGTTGCATGATTATCTTTGTTGAAGAAAATATTCTCAACTGAAGCAAAAGCAATAAGTGAAGGACATTATTCCATCATCAAATTGTCCCTCAACAACGTTTAGGTTATCCACTCAATATCCTTCTTGTTGCCTGTTTTGGTTGGTATTGTTTCGTTCTTTGTTTACACCTGAATACCTGCGATAGAAACCCTTTTGCGAAGGAAGGGTCATGACAGATTTGGGCCAAAAGCAGGTAAAAGGAGTTATGTAACAAATCAGTTATAATCTCCTTAAATTGTGGGACAGGCGCAAGGGGTTCAACAACCGCATCCTGTCCTGATCGTGTTGTGTTCCACATTGCAATGGCACAGCGACCATGCAGTCAATTACAAACTCATTTCAGCAGGTAATTGTTTATTTAAATTACATGGATTCACTGATTGAAACAAATTGAAATCGTATTGCCAAAAAGTAGCTAAGACCATAACTCAAACAGCTATGCTGCCCATGTATAAGAAAGGGTACATGTGTAGTTCAGTTTGATTGCCACGACATCCACAACATTCACTACTTCCACTATGAACTATTAATGGAAACAGTGCGTTCCAGTTACAAGATACATTGCAGACATTTAACGAAGTCCATTCAACAGCACCTTCCAAGCCTTGATCATCTGAAGTAGCAAGGGCAACAGATCTACAGAAACACTAACCCTGCAAGTTCCCATTCCGACTGGGAACTATATCTCAGTCTCACGGGTGTCACTCGATGAATACGCTGCCTTTCATTCCCTAACATTATTGTGGGTGACCTTGCACCAAAGTGACTGCAACAGTTCAAATGGGCAGTGCACGGCCACCATGTCCAGAACAACAATGTATGGGCAATAAATGATTCACTGTTTGGCATCTGAGTTTCCCTTGCTGCGTTTGTGACTAGATTTAGTCGATATTCTTGAGTCTCAGGAAAAGGAGAAGTGATTTGATTGAGGTGCAAAAGTTTCTGAGTGGAGAGAGATTGATAAGGCAGATGCTGAGAAACTATGCCTGTGGGTTTGGGAATCTAAAACATGATGACAAGATCTCACGATAAGGGGCAAGTTATCTGGGACTAAGATGATGTGAAAACACATCCCTCAAATGGTCTCAGCGTTTTCAGTATTCGCCATTCCAAAGATTGTGGATGCACTGTCAATGAATTCAGTGAAAACTTCACAGAGATATGGAGGAGCTTCAGGTTAAATGAGGTTACAGTGAATGGAGCAATAGTTTCAGGAGGGTGTTACAGATGTGGGGAAGCTGCAACAGAACAGGGAGATTCCCGAGATACGGACGGGTGTATGTGCTAGAAGACTTTACAAACTTCGTGAAGGCTGTAGGGGCTGTAAGTGTTTCCAAAGGGAAGGAGGAGTGGAGAAGGTTGTGGAGTTTATAGCGAGAGGGTAGTATGTAATTGCCAGAGTGGGTTCCAGAGATTTGGAAGGATATACGTGATGAAGGAAGTCACGATGATATGAAGGACTGAAGATGCTGCAGGGGATTAGATAGATAAATAGGGGTGGAGAGCTGAAATATGTATGCGTTGGTGGAGGTTATGCAGATAAGAATAGGTTCAGGTATTGGAGGATGTCAGCGATATAGGGAGGTGTGGAGAGGCGAGATGAGGTGACAGAGGTCAGGAAGACAGTCGATGATGGATGACGTTCACAGAGGTATGGGTGGGTAGAGCGGCTGGAGGAGTTTACATAAATATAAGAAGGATGAAGTGGGTAGAGGAGGTTACAGAGATGAAGAGGGCTCTGGCGTCTAGGTGTGGTTACTGAATGGGGAAAGATATAAGTGTTTCTAGAACATAGTACAATACAGCGCAGAACAGGTCCTTTGCTCCTCGACCTGCAAACTAATCTAAGAAACTCCCCCTACACAATCCCATCATCATCCATAGGCATATCCAAGGATTGTTTAAATCCCTCTAATGTGGCTGAGTTAAGTACATTGGCAGGCAAGGCATTCCACGCTCTTACCACTTTCTGATTAAAGAACCTGCCTCTGACATCAATCTTAATCCTATGTCCCCTCGTACAACCTGATATCATCATCTGAGGGAAAAGGCTTTAACTGTCTGTTCTAGCTAATCTTTTGATCATTTTGTATGTCTCTATAAAATGCCCTTTAGCCTTCTTATCTCCAAATGAAACAGACCCAGGTCTCTCAGCTTCTCCACATAAAGACCTTCCCTCCAGACCAGGAAACATCCTGGTAAATCTCCTCTGCACATTTTCCAATGCTTCCACATCATTCCTGTAATGGGGCGACCAGATCTGTACACAATATTCCAAGTGAGGCCGCACTAGCGGTTTGTATATTTGCAGCATGACATTACGGCTCCGGAAATCAATCTCTCTACCAATCAGACCTAACACACCGTTTGCCTTCTTAACAGCATTACAACCTGGGTGGCAACTTTCAGGGATCTATGTACATGGACACTAAGATCCCTCTGCACATCCACACCACCAGGAATCTTTCCATTGATCCAGTATTCTGCCTTCCTGGTATTCTTCCCAAAGTGAATCACCTCATGTTTATCCATTGAACTCTATTTGCCACCTCTCAGCCCAATTCTGCAGTTTATCCAAGACCCCCTGCAACCCACAAATTATTTCGATACTGTTCACTGCTCCTCCGACTTTAGTATCATCTGCAGACTTACTAAGCCATCCACGTATGCCTGCATCTAAGTCATGTATAAAAATGACAAACAGTGCTCCCAAACAGATCCTTGTGGCATACCACGAGAAATCGAATATTTTCCATCAATCACCACGCGCTGCCTTCTTACAGAAAGCCAGTTTCGAATCCAAACTGCTAACTCACCCTCGTTTCCATGCATGTGCATTTTCTCCAACAGCCTAATATGTGGAACCTTATCAAAGGTTATACTGAAGTCCATGTAAACCACGTCAAATTCCTACCCTCATCTACATGCGTGGTTACCTTCTCAAATCCCACAATGAGATTTGTGAGACACGACCTGCCATTGAGGAAACCATGTTGACAATTTGCAGTCAAATTGTTGCTTGCTAGATGATCATAAATCCTATCTCTTATAATCCTTTCCAAAACCTTTCCTACACAGACATAAGACTCACTGGTCTATAATTGCCTGGGTCATCTGTTCTGCCTTTCTTGAACAAAGGGACACCATTTACAATCCTCCAGTCCTCTGGTACTAAACCTGTAGACAATGAAGACTCAAATATCAAAGCCAAAAGCTCCAACAACTCCTCCCTAGCGCACCAGAGAATGCTCGAATAAATTCCATCCGACTCAGGGGACGTTTTCACTTTCAACCCTTCTAGAATTGATAAAACATCTTCCTTATTAACCTAGATTCTTTCAATTAAATATTTCGTATCTCATTCACCTTCTCTATAATATTTACCTTTTCCTGAGAGAAAACCAAGGAGAAATGTTTGTTTAGCACCTCTCCAATCTCCACAGAATCCACACTCAACTTCCCACTTGTGTCTTTGACTGGCTCTATTCCTACCCTAGTTATCCTTTTCTTCCTAACGTACCTCTACAAAGCTTTAGGATTCTCTTTTATTCGACCTGCTAAAGACTACAAATGTCTTCTCTTTGCTCTTCTTAACTCTCTCTTTAAATCCTTCCGAGTTAATCTGTAACTCTCCATCGTCTCATCGTCACATCGTCATATCAGCCTCCTTCTTCTGCTGAACAATCGATGTGATTTCTGTAGTAAACCACGGTTCCCTTATATTATCACTTCCTCCTTGCCTGATAGGGGCATGCTATTCAAGGACACGCGATGTATGTTCTCCAAACGATCTTCACATTTCGATTTTCACCATCCCTGCATTTTGCTATCCCACTCTATGCATCCTTCGTCCTGCCTAATCGTATTACAGGTGCCCTTCCCCCATTGATAACTCGTGCCCTATGGCATATACCTATCCCTTTCAATCACTAAACTAAACGTGTTCATGGAGGTTATATACATAAGAAAAGGTAGAGGTACTAGAGAATGCCAGAAAAAATGGGGCGGTATAGAGAGGTTGGATAAGGTGACAGAGATCAGGAGAGTCTAGTGGTTGGATGAGGTTTACAAACGTCGGGAGCGGGGAGTGGCTGGACGAGGTTACAGTGACAGGGTATATGGGAGAGCAGCTTAGAGAGACATGTAGGGTTTGTAGGGGCTGGAGTAGGTCACGGATAAAGGGAGATATGTAGATGATGAAGGAGGTTATAGGGAGAGGGAGGGATATAGGGTTTGGAGGTGGTGAGAAGAATAACGAGGGTGCAAATTTTAGAGTTGGTGAGAGAGATAAGGAGGGATTTGAGTTTGGAGGAGGTTGCAGAGTTAGGGAGAGGTGAAAGCGTTGGAAAATATTAGAGAGATAGAGAATGGTGTTGGATTTGAAGGAGGTTAGAGAGGTAGGGAGTGGTGTAGGTTTTGGAGATGATTAGAGAGATAGGGAGGGGTGTTGGTTTTGGCGGTGATTAGAGAAATAGGGAGGGATCGGGGTTTAGAGGAAGTCGCAGAGATAGGGAGGGGTGAAGGAGATGGAGAATATTGGAGAGATAGGGAGGTGCGTAGTGTTTGGAGAAGGTCAGAAAAATAGGGACTGCTTAACGTTTGGAAGATTTTAGAGAGTTAGAGAGGGGTGTAGGGTTTGGAGTCGGTTCGAGAGGTAAGGAGGGATGTCAGATTTGGAGGAGGTTAGAGATACAAGGATTGGTGTAGGATTTGGAGGATATCAGAGAGATAGGGAGGGATGCAGGTTTTGGAGGAGGTTAGAGAGATAAGGAAGGATCTGGGTTTTCGGGAGATTGCAGGGATAGGGAGTGTTATGGGGGTGGAGTAGGTGAGAGAGATAGAGAGGGGTGTAGGGTTTGTTAGTGTGCAGAGAGGTAGGGAGGGGTGTAGGAGGTTTCTGTGTCAGTGTTTGATCTGACACCGTGGGGCTAAGGGAAGGGAGTCAAAAGAATGTTTCCGTGTCAGTGTTTGATCTGACACTGTGAGACTGAGGGAGGCGAGTCAGCAGGAGGTTTCCGTGTAAGTGTTTGATCTGACACCGTGAGACTGAGGGAGGGGAGTCATCAGGAGGTTTCCGTGTCAGTGTTTGATCTGACACCGTGAGGCTGAGGGAGGGGAGTCAGCAGGAGGTTTCCGTGTCAGTGTTTGATCTGACACCGTGAGGCTGAGGGAGGGGAGTCAGCAGGATGTTTCCGTGTCAGTGTTTGATCTGACACAGTGAGGCTGAGGGATGGGAGTCAAGCCAGGGCTACAGCCTTGTTAAATAGAGAAAACAGGAATGCCTGCCTTTCGTAGCACTAAATACATCTCAGAATGAGATGACGTTACTAAATTGGTCCACTTACTCACCACATGGTATAAATAGCAAACGATACACAGATCTAACCAAAGAATCAGACCTAATCTCTACAATCCGGGTGAGTGGTGGTGGACAATCACATAACTCACCAGAAGAGGAGAATCCACAAATACCACCTTCCTCAAAGATTGAATAGCCCAGCACAATAATAGAAAAGCTCAGGCTGAAACTTTCACAACAATGTTCAGACAGAAATATCGATGGGATGATCTATTTTAATCTCCTCCAGATGCAGTCTTCAGCTAAGCCGATTCACTGTGTGTGGTATTTACAATCAGCTGGAGAATTCAAAGTCTGTGGGCCCCGATAACATTCCATTCAGGCTGTTCCTGCTGGGATACAGCACTGGTATCTCCCTGAAAATGTGGAAAACTATCAGGGTGTGTCCTGTACACACACAGACAAAACATAAGACAATCAATGACTGCGCCTTTGCTCTAATCCCTGTCATTAATAAAGGGATGGCAGATGATACCTACAGTGGGATCAAACAGCACTTCCTCAGCAGTAACCTGCTCACTAAAGCTCAGTTTGGGCTCTCATCTCTTGGGCTCATTGAAGCCTTGGTTTAACGATGTACAACAAGAGAACATAGCTGAATTCTAGAGGTGAGGTGACAGTGACTGCACTTTTAACTTGATCATAACTGCATTTGACCAAATGTCGTAGCCAGGATTAATAGCAAACCTGGAGCAAATACGAATCGTCTGCAGTGGCATAAGTTACAGCTGGTACAAAGGAACGTGGCTGGGGTTGGTGCAGAACAGCCATCTCAGCTCCGCCGCAGTTCCCCAGGGGCGGGGTTTCTGGGTAAGCCTGTAGATCAAAAATGGAACTGTAGGGCACCATACCCCTACAGGGTGATAGGGTTGTTCTCCCGTTAGAAGAAACGACTGGTGGTAGTTTAACTGGATAGTCATCATGCCTCAAGTGAGGGAGAGCTTGAGTAGGACAGCCCTTTTCAGGCACCTCAGTCAGTGCATGCATTGAACCCAAACTGTTGGCATTAATCTGCATTACAATCCAGCCGTCCAACTGATTGAGCTACCCAAGTACTTGCTCAGCTCCTTGTGGTAGATATTATAATATTATCCCATTCAGATATGTTGTTAGACACCTCTGGAGCAGGTGGAACTAGAATCACGCTTCCTAGCTCAGAGAGAGGGACAGCATCAGTGAGCGAAAAGAGTTCTCTCTCCCTAGGCCCAATAATTTTCAGCTGCTTCATAAATGACAATCCCTACTCAAGTGAAGTAACAACTGGGGATGTTTGCCAATGATTGGACAATGTTCAACACCATTTGTAATTTACTCAGATACTGAAGCAGTCCTTGTCCAAATGTAACAAGGACCTGGGAATATGAAGGTGTGAGCTTAACAGTGACAAGTACAATTTCTGTTGCACACATGCCAGACAACGATTACCTCTAACAATTGAAAATGAAACAATATGCTCTAACATTCAATGCCACTACCAGCACTGAACTCCCCACGACCAATATCACAGGGATTACTATTAACCAGAACTGGACAGAGCATATAATGTCATTACCCATTCCTGTAAAGGGCTTATGCTATAACGTCGATTCTCCTGTACTTCAGATGCTGCCTGACCTGTTGTACTTTTCCAGCACCACACTTTGAGGCATATAAGTTAATTGGCCACAAGAATATCTCAAGGGCGAGGAATCTTGCATAAATAACGTCACTCATGATTTCAAAAAGCCTGCACACCATCTATAAGACACAAATTGAATGTGTGCGCGATGAAATACCCGCTCCCTCCCCATTTACCTGTGTGCATGCAGCTTCACCCCTCATCCACTGACACTCAGGAGCAGCAATACCTGCCATCTACACGGTGCTCTGCAGAAGTTTATTCAAGGCTTCTTACAACGTACCTCTGAAACCATGGCCGTCAAGAATGACAAGGGAAGCAAATACTTGGGATCATCATCATGTTCGCTTTCCGTTCCAAGCCACCAATCATCCTGATTGGGAAGTATATTGCCATGTCTTCAGTGTCACTGTTTCAAGCTCACTCCCCAATGGTATTGGATGTTTCAATCACTCATGGACTGCAGTGGGTCAATGCGGCAGCTCACTCCCACCTTCTCAAGGGCAACAAGGGATGGACAATAAATACTGGCCCAATCATATTCCATGAATAAATGAAAATGAAAGTATTGTCCCCATACCTGCCCAATGTTGGACACTGTGCTTTGGGTGTCGTGAGCTCAGGCTGGTTGGGTCCATTCAGTAACCGGTTTGTTGTCAACAACTGAAGGGATAATCTGTCAGACTCTCAGAGGCATGGCCTACATACCAAGCACCACACAGACACTGCCATTCACATCCTATAATACTGAGCTCTGAGATAGTTAGAAGCAATTCAAAATGTACTCATATCTGACTGCAACATGTTTAAACACACAGTGATATTCCTGCCGTGAAAATGATTATGAGTGAGTATTAGCAGGGAGAAAGTGAGGACTGCAGATGCTGGAGATCAGAGTCAAAAAGTGTGGTTCTGAAAAAAAAACACAGCCGTTCAGGCAGCATCTGAGGAGTAAGAGGGTCGACTATGAGTTCACAATATTAATATAATGGAAAATAAATGTATATTTTGAAAGTTATTGCTATTAATAATAATGTAGTCTTGGATGTGATAATGAGATTCATCATTTCGTTGCTCCTTACTTTGAGTTGTGCACTGTTTTAATCATATTGTTGTTATAAATGTGAGCTGAGTAAATGGATGGATTTTGAGCTCATAGGACAATCTAAAATTTGGTATTATGTAAGGATGTCAGAGCTTCAATAGGAGACTTTGCTGTTAATAGTTAGAACAATGCTGCAAACAGTTACACAGAGGTTTCCAGCTCAAGTCACACGCAAGTCGTTGGGCTGGGATGATGCTGGCCATCAATTGAGTTGCACAATTCTGTTTGGATACTGACATTGTGGGGCTAACATACAATGGATATGGTTTATGCGGGATTCAATGTAAGATGCCATGTGCTGCAGGAGTCCATCACCTTTACAACACATTCATTCAGGATCGGGTTCAAGGTGCAGAATTACAGAGTTTAGGTGGCACACAAGAAGAGATATACTTGCAAGACATAGTTGTTTACAGGTCGTTGTTATAAATATTGAACTGTGCCTGGACCAGCGCCATGTGCTAGTCCATTGACCAGTCTGCCCCACACACATCTTATTGACCGCGGGGGTGAGGAGCTGAATGCTGGGCAGCCCCCATCCCTCTTGGCTCTTTCTGCTCTCGTGTGGGGTGGTTTCTTCCGAAATGTGAGAATTACCAAGCGGTATTAAGGGAGGTGGAATTGTTTGTTACAGCTAGTACAGCTGGGGGAAAGGTAGCGAGGTGTCCTGTGTGAGTGAGTTGGCAGCACAGACACCAGGCAGAGTTCGGGAGAGGGACAGAGAAGACTTTAGAGAGAGGTCAAGGGAAGGTGCTGTATTCAGTGAAAGTGGGAGAACATGAGCCTTTGTGGGAGGTGGGTGCAGTAGCAGAGAGAGAGTGAGGGTGAGGTCAAAAAGTGCACATGGTGGCACTTAACCTGGTGGAGTGGAGAAAGTCACTGACCTCCTTCCTAACCCCTGGGCATTCACCCAGAAGGCTGGCACCTCACTGACACAGGGGTCAACCTTGGACCAAGCTGGCAGGGTCTGGTGTCGTGGCCTCCCTGCCAGTCCTGGAGGAAGGTAATGTCCCTCTTCTGCACCATGCCATCCACTATAAACTTAGGGGCTTGTCCACAAAGTATGGCCCCAGTTCTACCCTCTCTGCTATCTCCTGGGCAGTTTCGGTTTGACAATCCAAGAGTATAATCACTTTTTAAAGATGACCCATGGAACAGGGTGGCTGGTGCACTCTGGGATATCCAGACAGTGGGCAGTTGTTATGACAAGGGAAAAATCATCACGTTAGTGCTAGATGAGAGGAAGACCATGTGGTCAGGGAGGTAGTTAACGAGGCAGATTGGGGATGGTATCCTGAGAAAATGCAATTCATCTTGTGGAGAGAAACCCTCCATGAAACTCGAATAAAATGAGACTTGACCAAATCATAAGATAGTGTAGGCCTCAATCTGTCTGAATCAAAGTAGGGATGCAGTGTGATATATTGGGACAACAAACTTGGAGCAGAGAATTATACAGGATATTCAAATCCTGAAAAAAAGGGGTAACACAATGGTCCAGTCTGTTAAAAAGAGCCAGGGAAAATCCCCTGCCTTATACTTATCTGCATTACCCAATTCTTCTCGATGCAGGAATGGTGCCAGAAGACAGGAGAATGGCTAACACCGTTATTTTCTTTAGTGTGGAGCAAGGGACTGACTGATATAGGTGGAGGCTGGAATTCTGAGACAGTGGATAAACAGTCACTGAGAAATTCCCAGGGATTCCAGGACAGTCGGTCTGGATTTGTTCAAGGAAGATCATATGTAATTAATCTGACTGTGTCGATTTGAGGCACTAACCTGTAAATGCATGTGACTTACTTGGATTTGATGAGAGATCCCATGGAAGTCAATTTAAAAACAGAAACTATGGCGTCCAGGTGAATGGACCAAACAACCCAGAGAAGTGCAAGGCAAGGCAGTTGGGGACATCAACAATAGTGGGAAATATACAATAAATGAGAGTGCGGTCAGTGTGGGCTGACAAATAAAGATAGCTGGAAACATCAATAACTTCGTTAATGCAGCAAATGGCACTATTACCTCTATCAGCCAAAGTGCAGAATTTCCGAGCAGGAAGCTGATGTTGGAATTATCTAAATAATGAGTTCAGTCACAGTCTGGGGACTGGGTGCAGCTCTGGTCACCCCATTACATGGAAGGATGGAATTGGACAGGAGAGGGTACAGAGGAGATCCGTTACCCTGTGACTGTAGAAGTGCAGTTATGGGGGAAAGTTGGAATGGAGGATGCTGACAGAAGATTTGATTGGGGTGCACATATTGTTAGGAGCTTGAGTAGAAAGGGAGAGAATACCTTGTTCCTGTTGCAGAGCTCAGTTACCAGTGGTGAATATTTAATGTAATTCGTTGAAATATTAGAGAAGTGCTGAGGAAAATTGTAATTTCACCCAGAGTATGGTCAGAATCTTGCAGTCACACATGGAAGCGGAGTAGAAGCAGAAACTCTCAAACCATTTTTAAAAAGGAGCTGGTATGTGCACCCGACGTCCTATAGCAACTGGGGAGACAAAACTAGGGCTTCAAAAAGCAACGTTACTTCTTGTCCAATGCAGACAGTGGACAGTGTGATCTCCTCTATACTGCTATTTTCTGAAGTTTTCAAAGGTTACCAATATCTGCTAACCACTGAGTAACTGGTCCAACCTGAAATTGTAATTATATTCACGGCAACCACTTCCTCTGGAATCCCATTCCACACGTGAACCACTCTCTGTGTAAAAAGTTTTAAAAATCCCAAACATCTTTTGAAAGCCTTCCTCTCCTCCCCTTAAAAAGTATGTACCCAATCTAGAATCGCGTACCTCCTGGAATGCGCACCTGCAGTTCACATTACCTTTCATCCCCCCCATGATTTTATAAACCTCTAATAAGATCACCCCTCAACCTCCTGGGCTCCAGTGAAAGAAGTCTCAGCCTATCCAGCCTCTGCTTATAATTCAAATCATTTATTCCCCTCAACGTCCTTGTAAATCTCTTCTGAACCTGCTCCAGTTTAATAATATCCTTCCTCGAATGGAACAAACAGAACTCGACGCTTTATTCCAGAAGAGGTCTCAAAAGCATCCTGTACAACCTCAACGTGACGTCCTAACTCCGATACTGAAAGGTCTGAGCATTGAAGGTAAGCGTGTTAAACACCACCTTCACCATCCTGTCGACATGTGACACACACTTCAAAGACCTGAACCCCTCAATCTCTTTGTTCGATATCACTATTGAAGTCCCGAGTTTTAATCGGTTTAAGTCGTGCCATCGTTTATTTCATCAAACTGTAATATTTTTCATTTATTCCATTCCAAAAATCAAAAAGACTTTGAGTATAAAGGCAGTTGGAATATACTTAAGAGGGAAATAAGTAAGGCAACAAGGGGACAGGACACATTTTTGGCAAATAGGGTTAAGGATAATCCAAATGTTTTTTATAAATATATTAAGAATAAAAGGGTCACCAGAGAGAGAATAGGGCAACTCAAAGATCAGGAAGGCAGCCTATATGTGGAGCTGCAAGAGATGGGGGAGACGTTCACCGAGTATTTGGACTCAGTGTTTTACTGTGGAGAAGGACATGGATGATGTCGAATGTGGGGACACAGATGGTAAAAACTTGAAAAATGTCTGTATTACAGAGGAGGTGGTACTGGATATATTGAAACACATAGAGGTGGATAAATCCCCAGGTCCTCATCCGGTGTAGCTTAAAACTCAGTGGGAAGCTGGTGAAGTGATTGCTGGGTCCCTTGCTGAGATGTTTGTATCATTGATAGTCATAGCCGTGGTGCCAGAATAATGGGGGTTGGTTAATATGGTGGTATTATTTAATGTAGGCGGTTTGGACAAGCCCGGGAACTGCAGATGCATGAGCCAGACAAGTTGGTGGAAAGAAACCCTGAGGGACAGGATTTGCATGTATTTGGAAAACCAAGGGCTGATTAGGGATAAAAGAGGTAAAAACAATGACTGCAGATGCTGGAAACCAGATTCTGGATCAGTGGTGCTGGAAGAGCACAGCAATTCAGGTAGCATCCGAGGAGCTTCGAAACTGACGTTGCGGGCAAAAGCCCTTCATCAGGAATAATCAGAGATAGTCAGAATGGCTTTGTGTGTGGGAAAACATGTGCCACGTACTTGATTGAGCTGTTTTTTGAAGATGTAACAAAGAGAATTGATGAAGGCAGACTGGTAGATGTGATCTGTATGGACTTCAGAAGGCGTTTGACAAGGTGCCGCCATGGGAGACTGGATAGCAAGGTTAGGTCTCACGGAATTCAGGGAAAACTAGCCATTTAGATACAGACTGGCTCAAAGGTAGAAGTCAGAGGATGGTGGTGGAAGATTGTTTTTCAGACTGGAGGCCTGTGACCAGTTGAGTGCCACAAGGATCGGTGCTGGGTCCGCTACTTCTCATCATTTATATAAATGATCTGGATATGAACATAGGAGGGATATTTAGTAAGTTTGCAGATGACATAAAAAGTGGAGGTGTCGTGGACAGTGAAGAAGGCTACCTCGGATTAAAATGGGATCTTGTTCAGATGGGCAAATGGGTTGAGGACTGGCAGATGGAGTTTAATTTAGATAAATGCGAGGTGCTGCATTTTGGAAAAGCAAAGCTGAGAAGGACTGATGCACTTAATGGACAGGTCCCAGGGAGTGTTGCTGAACAAATAGATCTCGGTGTGCAGGTTCATAATTCCATGAAACTAGAGGCACAGGTAGATACGATGGTGATGGTGTTTGGTATGATTTCCTTTATTGATCAGACCATTGAGTACAAGAGGTCATTTTGCGGCTGTTCAGGACATTGGTTTGGCCACGCTTGCAATATTGTGTGCAATTCTGTTCTCCACCTGTCAGAAGGATGTTGTGTAACTTGAAAGGTTCAAAAAAGATTTACAAGGATGTTGCCATGGTCAGAGGGTTTGAGCTGTATGGAGACGCTGTATCGGCTGGAGCTGTTTTCCCTGGAGTGTCAGAGGCTGAGGGGTGAACTTTGACGTTTATAAAATCATGAGAGGCATGTATCAGACAGATAGACAATGTATTTTCACTGGGGTGGTGGAGTCTAGAACTAGAGGGTATTCGATTAAAGTGAGAGGGGAAAGATATAAAAGGGTCCTAAGGCCAACTGTTTCACGCGAAGGTGGTGAATTTATGGAATGAGCTGGCAGATGAAGATGTGAAGGCTTGTACAATTGCAACAGTTAATAGGCATCTAGGTGGGTGTATGAATAGCAAGGGTTTAGAGGGATATCGGCCAAGTGCTGGCAAATGGGACGAGATTAGGTTCGGATATCTCGTCGGCATGGACAAGTTTTACCGAAGGGTCTGTTTCCATGCTGTATGTCGATGACTCACATCCGGGGATCAGCTCAGTGGGTTTCAGTCTCTTAAAAGGTAAGTCTTAATCAGTTTTATGTTTAGAATTCCGCAACATTCAGTAGGGTAAGGGTTATTTGTTTAAGTATCTGTCTTATGATCTTTTGGTTGAATGATTTAAATATAAAATACAGGTACTAATGTATTCGAGATTAGTCTTTTGTGAAGCTGTGAGAATCTGCCTTTTTCTGGGTCTGTAGATTAAGGTGCAAAGATGGCCTTTCGTACAGGGACGTGCTCTTCCTATTGGATATCAGAGATTAGGGAGAGTTTTAATGATTCTGATGATAGTCTGCAGGAAGTGAGGATGCAAATCCTCTTGGATCGCATGGATCAGATGCAGCGTTGGTTAATGTTAATGAAGAATTTACAAGAGTCAACGTATGTGATAGCTGACAGTTTCAGGCTGGAAAACTGCAGATACAGTCAGGTAGCTGGGTTATGTCTCGGAAAGGTAGGATAGGGAGGTAGATAGAGCAGGAGTACCCTGTGGGTATTCCTATCTCAAACAAGTATAGTGTTCTGGAAAATGTAGGTGGTCATAGACTCTCGGGGGAATATAGCACTGACAGCTAAGTTACTGGTACTGAGACTATCTCTAATGTATGGAGAAGTATATCAGGTTCCAGGTTATCAATGATGATTAGGGACTGGTATAGGGCACAGAATGCCGTTTCTGCCGCTGAAAGTGAGACACCAGAATGGGGAGGTCCCTCCCTGGTGCCAGGGTCAAGGATGTCTCAGAGAGGGAGTATACTGTTCTCAAAGGGGAGAATGACCATTGGGGAGGTCGTTGTACATTGGTACCAATGACATAGGAAGGCGATGGCATGGGATCCTGCCGAGAGAACATAGCAAATTAGCCTGGAAAAGTAGGTCTTCGTTGTTCATAATATCTGGATTACTCCCGGTGCTACATGCTAGTGAGAGGACAAATAGCAGGATGGAGTAGATGAATGAGTGGCTAAGGGGCTGGTGTAGGATTCACATTTTTGGATCATTGTAATCTCCTGTGGAGTAGAGTTGACGTGCACAAGAAGGATGGATTGTACCTGAATTGGAAGGTGTCTAATATCCAGGCATGGAGAATTGCTAGTGCTATTCGGGAGGCATTAGACCAGTGAGGGGGTTGGGGGTAAACCCAAAGAGAGAGTGAGAAGAGAGGTAAGTCTGAGGCCGGTGCAGTTCAGAAGACAAACAGTCAAGGCAGGCAAGGGAAAGACAGAGAACGAGATGTGACTGACCAGTTAAACTGCACTTATTTCAATGCAAGAGTCCTGACAGGGAAGGCAGATGAGCTCAGGGTATGGTTTTGAATGTGGCACTGGGATATCATGAGTGTTATGTAAACGAGGCTGAGGGATGGATAGGACTGACATCTTAATGTTGCAGGTTATAGATGCAAAAGGAAGGATAGGAAGGGGGACATGAGAGGAGGCGGAGTGGCTTTTTTGATTCGGGATAGCATGACATTTGTGCTTAGGGAGGATATTTTTGGGAGTCCGGTAAAGTTATTTGAGTGGAACTGGGAAATAAGAAAGGGATGATCACATTGTTGTAAGTATCTGCGTGGGTTTCGTCCGAGGGTTGTGGGTTTCCTCCCACTATCTAAAGATATGCGTTTGGATGGATTATCAAGGCAAAATTGCCCAGTGTTCAGGCAAGTGCAGGCTCGGTGGATTATCCATGGGAAATGCAGCATTACATGGCTCGGGTGGGAATCTCTGAGAGTCAGTGTGGATGTTATGGGCTGAATGGGCTGCTTCCACACTGTTGTAATACTCTGAAAATTCCACTAGTTTTAAAAGATCTAAAAGGTAGTGTTCTAAATTAGACAAACGCGAATTTTGACGGTACAAGGCGAGAACTTTTATTATTTCTTTGCTATTCCCAGGTAATGGGACGGCTGGAAAGTGGGAACATATAAACGTAAGGAGAGGAGCAGGAGTAGGCTATCTGGCCCCTCAAGCCTGCTCTGCCATTCAGCAAGGTCATGGCTGATATTTTCGTGGCCTCAGCTCCACTTTCCTGCTCTTTCATCATCACCCTTAATTCCTTTCCTTTCGTAAATCTACCTTTTGACCTAAAGACATTCAAGATTAAAGCCTCAACTGCTGCATTCAGCAGGGAATGCCACAGATTCACAACCCTTTAATTGAAGAAGTCCCTCATCAGCTCAGTCCTAAATCTGATACGCCCTTAATTTGACGCTATGCTCCCTAGTTTGCTCAGTCCTCAGTGGAAATAACATCCCTGCTTCTATCTTATCTACTCCCTTCATAATTTTATTTTTTTTTCGGATACAACCTCCAATTCTTCGAAATTCCAATGTATATCGTCCCAGTCTATTTAATCTCTCGTCATAAGGCAACACTCGCAACTCCAGGCTCAAACTAGTGATTCTGCTATGCACTCCCTTCAGTGCCAATGCATCCTTCCTTAAGTAACGAGACCTAACCTGTACACAGTACCCCAGGTGTGGCCCTTCCAGCACCCTGTACAGCTGCAGCATAACTATCCCTGTAGCAATGAAGGACAATATTGCCTTTGCTGCCTTAATTACGTGCTGCACCTGCAAACCAATTTCCTGTGATTCATGCACAAGGACACCCAGCTCCTTCTGCACAGCAGCATGCTGCAAGTTTTCACCATTTCATAATCCATTTGCTGTTAGTCCGACCAAAATGCATGACCTCACCTTTCCCAATATTGTCCTCCATCTGCCAGATCCCTACCACTCACCTCACCTATCCTTATTCCTGTGTAGACTTACAGTTGCCTCTGCACACATTGCTCTTCCTCACCTTAATGTCAAATGTGAACTCTGACACCTGGTCCTCAACTCCAAAACATCTGTATGAATTGTGAACAATTGTAGTCCCAACACTCGTCAAACATCCATTTATCCCCACTCTTTACTTTTTGTCAGTTAATCAATCCTGTATCCATGCAAATACATGAGCCAGAATGCCGTGCATCATATACAACAGTCTTTTTTGTGGCATCTTGTTGAATGTCTTCTGGAAATCCAGATACACCACAACCACTGGGTCTCCGTTGTCCAACGCGCTCGTAATGTCCTCAAATAATTCGAGTAAATAATTAAACATGAGCTCCGTTTCATGAATCCATGCTGTGTCTGCTCGATGACACAATTTCTATCCAGATAGCTCACTATTTTTCCTTGAGAGATTCAGGCATTTTCTCCATTACAGAGGTTAAGAAAGAGGTCAGTTTTAAAATATTGGCATCACATTTGCAGCTTTCCAGTCTCTCAGAACAAGAGTCCAGCAACGTTTCGTGAGCTATCACGAGTGCAGTTGCTATTTACCCTCTGCCATCTCTTATAGCCGTCGGGATGCATTCCATCACGGCCAGGAGACGTATCTACGTTTAGGCTGTTAACTTTCCCGACACAACCTCTTTTCTGACCTCTGTCCTCATCTGCTATTGCCTCCATAGGTCTGTAGCACACAGAGAGTATATTCCTGTTAAGGCCAAGGCTGATAGTTGTAGAGAATGCTGCCTGTCGAGAGAAATTGAGGATCTAGTCAAGAAAATGAAGGAGGGATATGGCAGGTATAGACAGCTGGTTTTGAGTGAATCTCTGGAGGAGTACGGGGGCAGGAGGAGCATACTGGTGGAAAACTAGGAGGGCAAAAACGGGACATGAGATAGCTTTGGGAAATAGATTTAGGGAAAATCCAAAGAGATTCTACAAATACACCAAGGAGAAAAGAGTAACCAGACAGAGAATAGGGACCCTCAATGATCAGCAAGGCTGTCTGTGGAAGTGCAGGAGATGGGAGAGATAATACCCGAGGATTTTCATGTCAGCTTTTACTGAAATCGGATCTGGAAGTGAGAGGACCTGAAGACATAAATAGTGTTCACTTGACATGTGCCCACATTAGTTAGGAGGAGGTACTGGATCTTGTATAATGCATCAAGATTGATAAATCCCTAGTACATGATCAGGTGAATCCTATAATCTTGTGGGAAGCTAGGGAAGTGATTTCTTGACCGCTTGCTGAGGTATTTGCATCACCGATGGTCACAGGTAAGGTGCTGCATGACAGGTGCCATTATTCGAGAAAGATGATGAGGAAAGGTCAGAGATACAAGTAAACCGGTGAGCCTGAAGTCAAGTAAGTTGTTCGAAGGGCTTCTTAGTGATAGGATGTAGATGTAATTGGAAAGGCAAGAAATAATTAGGGACAGTAAGCATGGCTTTGTGCATGGACATCACTGACTTGCACTTCAGAAAATCATTCAACAAGGTTCTACAGAACAGACTGGTTAGCAAATTACACACCATGGGATAAAGAGAGAACTAGCAATTTGGATACAAAATTGGCTGAAAGGTTGGAGACAGAGAGTTCTGGTGGAGGGTTGTTTTTCGGACTGGAGGCCTGTGACGAGCAATATGCTGGAAGGATCTGTGCTGAGTCCACTGCTTTCACCATTTATATAAATGATTCCTATGTGAATATATGGGGTATGGTTCGTAGGTTAACAGTAGTCATCAAAATTGAAGGTGTCGTGGACAAGGAAGAAGGTTACCTCAGAGTACAATGGGACTTCAAGCAAATGGGCCGAGGAGCGGCAGATGGAGTGCCGTTGAAATAAATGTGAGGTGCTGCATTTTGGAAAAGCATATCAGAGCAGGAATTATTCGTTTAATGGGAAGGTCCTGGTGAGTGTTGCTGAACGAAGATATTTTGGAGTGCAGGGTCATAATTTCTTGAAAGTAGAACCAGAGATAAGCAGGGTAGTGAAGAAGGTGTTTAGTATACCTGCATGTATTGGTCAGTGCATAGAGTACAGGAGTTGCAACATTATTTTGTGGCTCTACATGGCATTAATTCTGCCACTTCTGGAATTCTGCCTTCAGTCCTGGTCTCCCCGCTGTAGGAGTGATATTGTGAAATTTGAAAGGGTTCCGAAAATATGTGGAAAGGTGTTGCCAGGGTTGAGGTTGGAGCTATAGGGAGATGCTGAATAGTCTGTTGTCCCTGAAACATCGATGCTGAGAGATGATCTTAGAGATTGAAAAAATCGTGAAGTGCATGGAGAGGGTGAATAACAAGGATCTTTTCCCATGGTTAACTGAACCCAACACTGGAGGGCACAGGCTTAAGTTGTGAGGGAAAAGATTTAAAAGGGATCTGAGGGACAATGTTTTCAAGTTGCACGTGATACGTGTATGGAATGAGCTGTCAGAGGAAGTGTGGAAGCTGGTGCAATTACAATAGCTAAAGGGCATTTGATTGGATACGTGATTAGGAAAGGTTTAGAAGGATATGGGCCAAGTGTTGTCAAATGGGACGAGATTAATTTAGGATATATGGGCGGCATGCACGCGTTGGACCAAAGGGTCTGTTTTTGTGCTGTACATCTCTATGAAACTAATAAAACAAAATTAATGTAGGTTTCTCTTTTCTGGAGAGTTACCAGAAGCTCAGATAATTCTCATTGGAGCTGAGAAGGTTAACCAGTGATATGGACCAGGAGCAGATTTGTTTCCAGGATATTTAATTTGCAGAGAGACAGGGTGAGAAATTATTAACGTCACAATGTTTAGTACTGCTACTTTCAGGTAACTGGCGAATAATTTAGGATAAAAATGTGAAGATTATTTTACTAAGTAAGTTCTGAGCATCTCGAACAGTTTGAGCCACAGCTGGCTGCAGATTCAGCAGTTACTTTCAAAACAGATTTGGAATTTAACTTTTTGAGGATAAATCTGGAGGACCACGGGTAAACGTGAGGGGAGTTTGGACAGGTTTGCAGCATCTCCAGAGGGAGAGAGTACAGCCCCAATGGGATGAATAGCCCCCAACCCCTATGCTCTTTGATACTGTCCCATTCACTGTGAATGATGAAGCTCATCCCAGGGCAGAACCATAGACATGTACAGCACTGAAACAGACCCTTCGGTCAAACTCGTCCATGCCAACCAGATATCCCAAAATAACGTAGTCCAATATGGCAGCAGTTGGTCCATATCCCTCTACACCCTTCCTATTCATATACCCATCCAGGTGCCTTTCAAATGGTATAACTGTATCAACTACCACCACTTGCCCTGACAGAAGATTCCATACACACAACACTCTCTACATGAAAAACGTTGTTCCTTATATCCCTTTTTTATCTTTTCCCTCCTACATTAAACCTATGCTCTCTCGTTCTAGATTCCCCAACCCCAGGGAAAAGACCTTGTCTATTTATCCTACCTAAGCCCCTCATGATTTTATAAACCACTATGTGGCCACCCCTCAGCCTCCTGCACTCCTGGGGGGATCCCAACACTTGTGTCACAATTGGTCCTGGCTAATTGACAGCAGCTTCAGACCAAAGGGAGATTTGGTGTGATCCACATACAATGGGAGTGGATGAGGAGTGGGCCCAGTAGATCAAAACTGGTGCGGTGTCAATGTGAGGTGGTAGGGGGAGGGGGTCGGAGGTGTCGTGCCCCAGTGAGTGTGGAGGAGGTGGGAGAGACAGCAGAGACTGGGAGAGAAATTGAGTTTGCGTACTGGGAGAATTTATAACCACACGATGTTGGCTGCTAGACCTGAATTACAAGCTTCCGCTAAATGAAAACCAAAAGAACTGTGTACGCTGTAAATCAGAAACAACATCCAGAAGATCCTGGAAAAGCTCAGCATATCTTGCAGCATCTGTGAAGAAAAATCAGAGTTAAAAATTCGGATCCGATTAACTTCCTCAGAACTGAATTTACTGAGAAAAAATGTCGGTTTACATGCAGAAGGCAGAGTTTAAGGAGGAAATGATAGATGGGACCAGAGACCAAAGAGAGAGATAGGAGCAGTTGGACAAAGGAGTGGATAATGATCTGGCTGGGGCAGGATGAATATCTATTTATGGGGACTGTTAGCGGCTACCTATAGGTAATATGTAATGGCAGGCTGTGTAATAACAAGGCCTGGTCTACGAGTGGGGGCTAGGAGACGAGGACGGGGAAGACTTAGGGCCTAAAATTATGGAATCCAATATTGAGGCCAGAAGGCTGAAGCGTCCCCAGGTACAAAATGAGGTGTTGTCCTTCCAGCTTGTGTTAAAGTATGTCACTGGAGAAGTACCGCAGTTCAGACAGTATCCAAAGAGCAGCCGAATTGACATATTGGACCTGAGCCCATCATCAGGAATGTGACGGTTGGGGTGGAGGGCTGACAGATAATAGGGTCGGTGTGTGGGGCTTGGTGAGAAGGTAGTTGGGAAGATTATAGGAAACTGCATGTTGGGGGGCTAATAGTGAGAGTGTGGAGTGGTTAATTGGGAAGGACAATGAATAGGTGGGGCAGTTCAGGAGGGCGGTGCTGAGTTGGAGGGTTGGATCTGGGATAAGGTCGGGAGAGGAGATGAGGAAACCTTGATGTCGTGTTGCTAAAGGATCGCTCCATCCCCACTTATATACTCTTTTACCCCTATCTCCTGTCGTCCAAAGATGTGTAGATTAGGTGAATTGGCCAGGCTTAATTTCCTGTCCTGTTCAGGGATGTGTAGGTGAGGTGTATTAGTCAGGAGAAATGTAGAATAATAGAGTAGGGGAATGGGTCTGGGTGGGATACTCTTTGGAGGGTCAGTGTGGATTTGTTGGTCCGAATGACCTGTTTCCACACTGTAGGGATTCGAATTTTCCCAGCTTCCATCGGTTCTGAGGAAGGGACATTTGACCCGGAATGACCCTTGGTGTGTGGAGCTGGAAACGGGAAAGGAGGAGAGTGGCAGCGGAAACCGGATGAAATGCCTCAGTTCAGACTGGGAGGGTTTAATTACACTCTGTACAGGTCGCTAGTCCTGAATTAGAAACTCTTGGTCCCAAGTTTGCCGCAAATGGGAAAGTGGCTGAGGGCCTCAGGCAGTGATGGGTTATGGCCACCATCTTTGTTTGGGGCAAGTAACAGAAAGGCACATGCTCGTGTCCTCTCCCTGGGTGGGAGAGGGGCGATTTGAAGAGGAGCATTTACACATCAAACACATACCAGAGAAATATTTGTATGTACTATTCATCCTGCACTGACTGTGAGTTTTGTTTTGTGAATTCTTTTTACAGGATATTATTTGAGAATAATTGACACCGGGATCTCAAAAGCAAGTTTCTACAGTCAGCAGAGTCAGTAGGATCTGAATATAATTGGCATTTAACTGTGGAAAGAGAAAGGTTTGGCTGTTCTGTGGGAAAATGTCTCCAATGTTTTTGACAAGCAAAGAGGAGAAATATGTTCAATTTTATGTTTGGACCACCCTTGGGAGATTTGACCTGAGAAAGAGTACAATTTTATCCAAATTATACTTCGTATATTTGTAAGACCTGTTAGGTTTAGTCCTAATCGCCGCACTTCACGATATTACCCTGTAACTCCCTGTTTTCAACTCCCTGCAAACTTCTCATTAAAATTCCTTATGAACTCAAATTTCAACACATTTTGAGGTGGAATGTTCCAGATTCTGACAACTGTCTGTTCATTCAGAAACTGCTGAAGTCGATGTTGAGTCTGTGGTTACAAGGGGCTGAAATTCACATGGTCCCAATGGGAACAGCGAATTTGTGAGTGATACCTGCGGAGTATTTGTTAGGTTTTTAAAATGTAACGTTTCATTTTAATAAAAGTTCGGGGCTTTTGATTATAATAGAAATGCTTAAAGGGAAGGAAGGTGGCTAGCTATTATGGGCGACACGGTGGCACTGCTACTTAACAGACCCGGGTTCAATTCCCATCTCAGGCGACTGACTGTGTGGAGTTTGCAAATTCTCCCCATTTTGCCAGACCCATTGGTGAGGTTTTAACTAGTCTGACAGTGGGATGGAAACGAAAGTGTTGACTTAGATGGGTCAGAATCAGGACAGCGAATGGGAGGTAGAATATTAGTGATCGAGTCAAAAGAAAGCTTAACGAAAAGATTATTAAACGAGGACTGAGTCCCTCTGCATACATCAGTCCTGACATCCCAGGAATGAGAGTGAACAAAATGTGGAGCTGTACAGCTCTGTGTCTCCAAGTGCTTCAGCAAAATGGTGGTAATCTGCAATAAAAACAAAACGTGCTGGAGATCCTCAGCAGGTCGGGCAGCATTTGAAATGGTGACCGATGCAGGGAACATTGCAGCCTTGAAGAAGTGTTGAGATGATCACACCAAGCACTACAATATCATTTACACGCTGTGTCCCAAAACGTGGGACTAGAATAAATAGGTGCTTGATGACCAGCATGAATAAGGTAGGGCTGGAAAGTTGATGTTCCGTGTCAGGATGATTCATCAGGACTGACAAAGTGTCATGACACAATACGTCAACTTTCCTGCTCCTTTGATGCTTCCTGACCTGCTGCACTTCCCCAAGTCCACATTGTATAGACTCTGATTTCCAGTATCTGCAGTCCTTAACTATCTCCGCATCTCAGGAGTCAGTCTGGTGACCCTCCTTTACTCTCTCACAACCTCTTGTGAAGCCTATTCAACCTCTCCTTTTAACTCCACAGTCATAAAAAAGCCTTGTAGATATTTTCTAAAACCGTTCAAGTGTAAGAAAACAAAGTCATAGAATGTTTGGAGCAAGGTTGAGTTGTAGATCTATAAAATAACTATCTCTCACCCCTACTCTTTCCCCCACCCCAACATTGGAGGGAAAACACCTTGTCTGTTTACCCTATCCCTGCCCCTCCTGATTTAAAAAAAACCACCAAAAAGGGCAACCCTCAGCCTCTGACAAACCAAGGAAAACAGCCTATTCAACCTCTCCCTCTATCTCAAATCCTCCAATCCTGGTAACATCCGTGCAATCCTTTTCTGGCGCCTTTCAAGTTTCACAATATTGTTTTGATAGGAAGGAGACCAGAATTGCACGCAATATTCCAAACGTTGTCTAAATCAAGTCCTTTGTAGCCTCAAAATGATCTCCCAAATCCTATACATAATACCCTGATCATTAAAGGAAAGCATACTAAAAGCCTTCTTCACTGTCCTATCTAGCTGTGAATCCATTTTCAAGGAGATAGGAACATGCACTCCAAGGACACTTTGTTCAGCAATGCTCCCGAGGACCTTACCATTAAGTGTATGAGACCTACTAAGTTTTGAGTTTCCAAAATGCAGCACCTCACATTAAACTCCATCTGCCACTCCCCAGACCATTCGTCCATCAAGTTAAGGTCCCGTTGTATTCAGAGGTCATCTTTTTCACTGTCCACTACACTTCCAATTTTGGTGTCACATGTAAAATTACTAATATCTCCTTTGTTCACATCCCAATCGTTTATATAAATGACGAAAAGGAGTGGACCAAGCACCGATCCTTGTGACACTCCACTGGTCAAGGCGTGCAATCTGAAAGCAACCTTCCATCACCACCCTCTGCCTTCTACCTTTGAGTCAGTTCTGCGTCGAATTGGCTAGTTCTCCCTGTATTCCATGAGATCTAACTTTGCTAATGAGTCTCCCTTGGGGAACCTTGCCGAACGCCTTACTGACGTCCATGTAGATCACGCCCAGCGCTCTGCCCTCACTCATCATTTTTGTTACTAGCACAGACAAAGTGGGCGGCATGGTGACACAGTGGTTAGCACTGCTGCCTCACAGCGCCAGATACCCGAGTTCAATTCCCGCCTCAGGCGACTGACTGTGTGGATTTTGCACGTTCTCCCCATGTCTGCGTGGGTTTCCTCCGGGTGCTCCAGTTTTCTTCCACAGTCCAAAGATGTGCAGGTCAGGCCATGCTAAATTGTCCGCAGTGTTAGGTAAGGGGTAAATGTAGGGGTATGGGTGGGTTATGCTTCGGCGGGTCGGTGTGGACTTGTTGTGCCGAAGCGCCTGTTTACACACTGTAATGTAATCTAAAAAAAATCTAATCTACTTCATAACAAACATTCTATCCCGAAAAACAGAACAGTACAGCCCCCGAATAATTGGCCTACCATGTCTCTGCAGATATAATACTATTCCAAACTGATTCCGTCTGCCTGTATATGATCCATATTCCTGCCAACCCATGCCTGCTTATGTGTCTGCCCAAATGCCTCTTGAATGTTGTGATTGCTTCTGCTTTTACCATCTCCAAGGAGAGTACGTTGTAGTCACCTACCACCTTCTGCACAAGAAACCTGCCTAACACAACTCCCTTTAAACTTTCACAGATGTTGGAAATGCTCAACAGGTTAAACAACATCGGTCAAGAAAAATCAACTAACGTTTCGGGGCCGGTCACCCTTTCTCAGAAAATTTAACTCTAATTTCGCTTCACAGATGCGACAGATCTGCTAAGCTTTTCCAGATTTTTTTTTCTTTATGGTTGACAGCATCTGCAGTTGTTACCAGGGTTTGAGGATTTGAGCTACAGGAAGAGGCTGAGTAGGCTGTTTTCCCTGGAGCATCAGTGGCTGATGGGTGACCTTATACAGATTTATAAAATCAGGAGAGACGTGGATAGGGTAAATAGACGAGGTCTTTTCCTGTGGTGGGGAGTCCAGAACTAGGCATCAAGGAGGGTGGCGGGGACAGAGGGGGTGAGGTGGGTGAGGGGGGGGGAGAGACAGGGGAGTACGGTGTGGGGGTAGAAAAAGGGGTCGGACGGGGCGGACAAAGAAAGGGAGGGGGAACAGAGGGGCGCAGGTGGGGTCTGAGGTGGCAGACAGCGAGGGGGGCTATGGGAAACACGGGGTGTCAGACAGGGGTCAACAGAGCGGGAGTGGCGGGTTGGAGAGTAATTTTATAGATCTTTGCCTCAACCCTGTTCACGTTTTCTCCTCGATCCCTGCATCCCTCTTAAGGGCTCATAACAACTGCATAGATTCTGCAAAGTAGAGTTTCGGAGAGATCAGGTGTTGAACCTGGCGTTTGGGACGCTGACCTTTATTGGTCAGGGCACTGATCAGTAAAGGGACTCTGGTTCGATTCCACTTTGTGTGGTGTTTGCACATTCTCCCTGTGTGTATCTGGGTGGGCTTCCTCTGGATGGTGTGGTTTCCTCCCAAAATCCAAAGATTTGTTAGGAGGATTAGCTGTGAGAATTGCTCGGTTACATGGAAGCTGTTCGATGGTTGGTAAGGTCTCATGGGCCGAATGGCCTCTTTCAACACTACAGGGATTCTGTTACTGAGGTCATGTTGTAACTGTATAGGGCATTGGTGAGGCCAACTTTAAAATACTGCATTCAATTGCATTCTTCCTGATTTCAGAAAGATGTTACCAGAATAGAACTCAACCTCATAATGGCAAATGACAAATGACAAACAAGTAGACCTTAGAGTGTGGATTGATATTTCCTTGAAAGTAGGTTGAAGGTAGACAAGTCAGTGAAGGTGGTGTTTGTTATGGCAGCTGTCATTGAGCAGCGCACTGAGTATTACAGTTGGGAGATCATGTTTTGATTGTTCAGTTTATTGGGTCGGCCAATTTTGGAATGTCATCAAATAAAGGGAAGCAGACTAACTACCTTCTTCACTATCCTATCTACCTGCGACACGACTTTCAAGGAATTATTAATCTGCACTCCAAGGTCTCTTTGTGTGGCAACACTCCCTAGGACCTTACCATTAAGTGTATCAGTCCTGCTAAATTTTGCTTTTCCAAAACGCAGTGCCTCACATTTATCTAAATTAAACTCTATCTGCCACTCAGACCATTCGCCCATCTGATCAAGATCCCGTTTTATCCAGAGGTAATCTTTTTTCACTGTCCACGACACCACCAATTTTGGTGTCACGTGCAAACTTACTAATTATACCTCTTATGTTCACATTCAAATCATTGATGTAAATGACGAAAGGGAGTGGATCCAGCACCGATCCTTGTGACACTGCACTGGTCACAGGCCTCCAATATGAAAAGCATCTCTCTGCTACCACCCTCTGCATTCTAACTTTCAGCCAATTCTGTATTCAAATGGCTAGTTGTCTTGTATTCTGAGACCTAACCATGCTAACCTGTCTCCCATGATGAATCTTGTCGAACGCCTTACTGACGTTCATGTAGAACATGTCCACCGCTCTGCCCTCATCAATCCTCTCAGTTACTTTTTCAGAAACCTCAGTTAAGTTCATGAGACAAGATCTCCCATGCACAAAGCTGTTATTAATATCCAGGACATAACTCTGAACATTGAGGTCTGTGTCACCCAGTAATAGGTGTTAATATTCTGGATAAAGTCCAAGTACACCAGCTTTGTGTTGGTGACTGTGCATTGAGTCTTGATAATAACATCAACACAGGTGAGTTCCTTTAGTAAGGCAGTTCCTATATCCCTAACCCCCTCCCACCTGCTCTGTCTCCTCCATCCCCACCGTAGATAGTATGTGGGAGGAGTTCATGGGGTATCCATGTGAGGGATATTGAGAACAGCTTCCCTTCTTTGCACTAGCCCACCAAGAAATGGTGCTAGTGTCCTTACTTCTGGACGAGGAAGATCGGGTTCAGAGTTGAGTAACAGCATCATTGAAGAGGCTGATTAAAAAACATGGCCAAGCCACCAGGCCATACTGTCTCCCATCTGTCCCCGCCTGAGCCTTCAGACAGAACCTTCCTGTAGGTTCTCTCCTGTCAGACTCTCCCATTGCTGTTTGTCCAGGATCCCCTCATGCTGCTGCACTGATCCCGTATAATTGTCTTACGAATCCTGTATTAACAATGGTGATTAGTTTTCTTGTTGTAGGGTACTGAAAGGGTGGTTTTTCGGTTGGGCAATTGAACTTAATTTTCAGGTCGGTATGGATCAAGTAAATATCATTGGCCTTTTCGTGTGGAAGGAAAGGTGTGCATTATATCCGTGAGTGAATATTTCAAATATCAGTATGACTGGAAAAAGTACTGAGACAAAGCCGAGTCCATGTTAGTGTGGTGACTGCGGAGAGAGATTTCATTTGTTTTTAAATGTCTAGAAGAACATGGCACATTTCCCAGGAACAATTAAGCCACAGATTTATTTTGTATGTGGACAAGTCTTTAATTTACCATGCAACCCGAAAGACAAAAGAATCCTGCATAATGGAAAAAAAGAGATGAAAATAGGATTGTAAAGAAGTTAATTCTCGATCATTTATTGTACTCCATTGGCGTTGTCACGTCCGTTCCAACGCTGGAAATTTAATGAATGCAATGTAGGTTTTGGTTACTAAACTGTAAACAGTGCAGAAGAAATGTACAAGGGGATGGTCCCAGGGTTAAAGAGTTGGAGTCGATAAGGAGAAGTTCCACAATCGAGTACTTTTTGTTTGGTTAAAGCAGAGAAACCGAGGGGGAGGGGGGAATTTTTTTAGACTCCCTTATTTCCTTAGACACCCATGGCAGATTACTCCTTTTCCTACATTTCTTCTTTTTCACGGATACATACTTGTTCTGAACACTTTGAAAAATTGCTTTGATATTCCCCCACTGTCCGTCAACTGTCCCACGGTTGCTTCCTGTCTACATTAGCCAACTTCTCCCTCTTCCTATTGTAGTCTCCTTTGTTTAAGCACAAGATGTTGGGACTGGTTTTAATCTTCCCAATTTCCATCTGTATTCTAAATTCAACCAGACTTATTACAAGCCTTTTGTCAGATTATGAGATGAGGTGATATTTTCTGGGTCTTTTGGTTTTCATTATCAGTGACCTTGGCTTTGTAATAAAGTACAGGATAGATATTCTGAACTGATTATTCTGGACGCTGTGTATGTACTACAGAGTCTAAAAGTATAAATCACTGTCTCCCCTGGTTTAAAATTGCAAAATCATTATCTCCTATAAGATTCCTCACTATCTAAGTTTGGAATGCTAATCCACCTGACTATCCTGCTATTTCCAAAAATCTCCTTTGGTGAAGGGGGTGAGTTTTGGATTCAGCTTTCCAGTTATTACCATAAGAAGATAAGCACTGGGCACAGGAGACGCAATGCAGCCCGTCGAACCTGCTCCACCATTTAATACGATGATGATTGAGCTCACTTAGGTCTCAGCTGGAATTTTCCCGCCTGCTCTCTCTCACCCTTCAACTCATTGCAAAGTAAAAATCTGTATCTTTTCATTAAATTTGCTCATTGTCCTGGCATCCACCACATTTTGAATAGCGAATTCCTCAGATTCACAACACATTAACATAAGTACATTCTTCTTCATGAGAATAGAATAGACTCCGTATAGTGCAGAAAGAGGGCATTCATCCATCGAGTTCACAATAACCCGATAATGAGCATCCCGTTCGGACCCATCCATTCCCCGTAACCCTGCATTTCCCGTGGCTAATTGCCTAACCAGCACATGTATGGAAAGTGGGCAATTTAGCATGAGGGCAATTTTCCACCTAACCTGCACGTCTTTGGACTGTGGGTGGAAACTGGAGCACCCAGAGGAAACCCACGCAGATATGGGGAGAACATGTAAACTCCACACAGTCGCCGAAGGCTGGAATCAAACACGGGTCCCTGACGTTGAGAGGCAGCAGTGCTAACCACTCAGCTACCACTGCTTAAAATCCGCTCTTCCTTATTAACCTCCGTACCTTCTAATTGGCTGATTCAATATTCCACACATCAGAAATCAGGTTATGGAAACGGATGGCTCCATTAAACCCAATGACAGCCCACATTTCCTGTGTACCTGTATGGGGATTTGATACACAACACCCTCCAGCCCACATTATCATTCACTTTCCAGAGATAGGGCAGAATGTGGGCAGGTTTTGGAGCATGTGCTTTAGGGTAAGTAGCGGAAAGTATTTCACACTGGAATTGGCTGGAGAAGTAGCATATTAGCTTTTAGTATTGACCTGCCGGGGTGGTAAGGTAGCACCACACCCACGTGGAACCAAGTTCCATCCCCAATGCGTCATAATGCTGGGAATCGACCAATGGGAAACCCATTCTCCCAGCCTGAAGGTTCATCTTCTGTCCAGGATCTGCCACCTTCCTTTCTGTTTAATTTTGTTTCATTCTGTTGTTACATTATTGACTTGCAACAACTGAAGGGAAAGGAAATGAACCCAGAAAGGGTGCAGAGTCTAACCAGGGATGGGAAGTGGTGGCATGGATCTATTTATCAGCAACTCCATGAGAATGGGGAAGGTGTACATTAGGGGTAGCAGAATGAGAATGGCACGAGAGAGTAAATGGGCTGGAGGGTTACAGCTTTAGGGGAAAAAAAAGGGAAAACAGATATTCCAGCGAAACGAGAATTGTCTGTTCTGAATTTCTAACCTGTACATATTCCTTTATACAGGGTACTAGATGGTGAAGATTCACAGACTGAAATCTCACAATTATTTGCAGATCATGATTAAGTTAACCAGCATTTGACGAACCAAAGAGAGTCATTCGGCCAAAATCCTGCAACACTCTCCCTTCCAGCATTGTCGGTCTATCTGCGCCAAATGGACTGCGAATGTTTCAAGACGGCACCTCACTACCATCTGCTCAAGAGTAACTAGAGATGGGAAATAAATGCTGAGCCAGTGATGCCCATATCCTGGAAATGGTTTCTATCTCTATTGCTGAATCCCGGTTGATGCTACTGCAAGATGATGAGGGTCGCTGAGTGCATCCTCCATATTACCCCTGCCTGCACACACACAGTATCACAGCAACGTCACGAGAACAAACGGCAGTGAAGCTAAAGGAGGACTTAGATATAGTTCTTAGCGGTAAAGGCATCAAAGGAGAATGGAAGACAGCAGGATCAGGATACTGAAATAGCTGGTCAGCTGTTTCCCATTGAATGATGGCGCAGGATCGAAAGGCCGTATGCCCCCCTCCTGCTCCTATCTCCCAGGTATGTAAACAGCCATGGAGTCCGGGTAGGAAGAAGTAGGCAGGACAGGGACTCTTCAGGAGAATTCACTTTCACATCAGTTTTCAATGAGTGATCGTTTGTTGGATTTGATTTGACTTTTGTCTTTAACACAAGGCTTGTGAATTTGGTTTTAACGTATTGCAGCTGTTCATTCCACAATAAATCAAACTTAAAAGAAAATAAATGAAACTATCTGAATATAACTTTGAAAGTTTTAAAACTTTCAAACGCCCTGTAAAGCAAAATCCTGTCTACTCCTGGACATCATCACTTTTCAGTTACTCAAACTCCAGAGAAATATTCCCTCCCTGTCTGAACCTTTGGTTTGATTTAATTGCTTTTCAGTTGTCGTTCTGTGAGCTGTGACGCGTTAATTATTTTTCCCCATTTCTCCTACTCAAACGTGTTATCACACACAGCTGAGCAACCTTTCCACCATCAACATCATAATTACACAATTTTGCTTTTGTGCTAATGTATAAACACGAACAGTAAACGACCCATATAACCAAAGAAAGCCCATTATGGGCAAAGCTAACCATTACAAGTGACACAGGGGGAAAGAACTAAATCAAAGTAGAGTTGGGCATGAGGGGGCAGCGGTGGAGATAAAGCACTGCATCCCCTGCGGATGCCCACCTCTATCTAAAAGCATCGATAGCATTGATACAGACCACATGTTCCTTCTCTCAGGAAACCCTGCTGTGTATCCTTTATATTCAATCATAGAATAGAATTCCGACAATGTGACAGGAGAGCATTGGCCCATCAAATGTCACCGACAATTTAGTACGACCGATCCACCTAACCACATCTTTGGACTGTGGGAAGAAACCAGAGCACCTGGAGGGGGCCCACACTATCATAGGGGAATTTGCAAACTCCACACAGGCTGTTGACCAAGGCTGGACTCCAATCTTGTACCTCGTGCTGTGAAACAGCAGTGCTACCATCATAATTTAAATCAAAACAGATGATCCCTGTTCATTGCCACGTCGATGTTTGTGGAGACTTATTGCTCAGAGAGACATCCTGAGGTTCAGAAAGTAGTGATTATAAATTTAGTCAACACCAGCCCAGTTAATATGATTAACAACCCCAACATCAATACTCCAACAGTGTCATCATGTACCAGGTCCAGTTCTGATTCTGATGACAAGTAACTCCAGAATAAGAGTCCTGCAGTGATGTGTGAACTCTAAACCATACGGAGCAGATGGATGACCACTTCCTTATATGCACTCACTGGTCTCTCACTTGTGGTGAAAACTCAGCAAATACCTTGTCACACAGTATGTTAAACAGCTCCTACCCAATGTGTACACGCTGGGGTCTCAGTGGGTGGGATGAATCACTGAGTCCCTTCTCGCTCACTGGGGTCTCAGTGGGCAGGTTGAATAACTGAAACATTTCCCACACACTGACCATCTTAATGGCCACTCCCCTGTGTGGGCTCGCGGGGGTCTCAGCAGGTGGTGCATTTGAGTGAAGCTCTCCCCACACTGGGAACAAGTGAATGGTCTTTCCCCAGAGTGAGCTCGCTGGTATTTCAGCCGATCAGAGGACTGAGTGAATACTTTCCCATACACGGAGCAGGTGAATGACCACTCCCCAGTGGGAATGCACTGTTGTCTCCACATTTGGGAGATTTGAACGAATCCTTTCTCACATGGAGCAAGTGAAGGGTCTCAATTCTCTGTGACCTCTCCAGTGCCTCAGCAGATTGGGGCAGGTGAACAGCCTCTCCCTAGTGTGACTGTGTCTCTGTGTGTCCGGTTGGGAGGGGTAACTGATTCCTTCCCACAATTCCCACATTTACACAGCCTCACTCTTGGTCTGTCATATCGTTGTCTTCCCAGATCACATGACCAGTTAAATATTCGACCACAGGCACAATATGAGAATGGTTTCTCTGGGCTGAGATTGTTGTTTTCCCCTTCCATATTACCTGTAACAATCAGGACCTGCAGAATTGGGTGACTCTCAGATCGATTTAAAGTCTGAATTTCCCATCTGGGAACACTTTCGCTGTAAAACAAGTTTATCTCTGTCATTATTGCAGTAAAATTGCAGGACGAATTGAGAACAGTTTCCAACTAACTATATAAATGGTTTCTGCACAGGATCTGATTTCCCTGCTCTCCAAGTTAACATCAATCTCTCTCTCTCACACACACACACAATGTCTCCATCCCTTTAAATGACAGCAGCAGAGAGGGAACAGCCAGCCTGTACACATGCTTCATCGACTCAAATGAGCAGCCTAAATCTGTAGACACAAAGATACCCACGCCACACGGAAGTCAAGGTAATGGTGGGGGTGGGGGGGTGGGGGGGGGTTGTGGATAGAGAGACTGCATGAAAGGATGCAATTACCCGCTGAGGTGGAAACTCACTTGCTCAGTCACACTACGGACAGGCCGTCCACCACTCCCATGTGTGAGAAGTAATCACTCAGGAAACCAAACTACAGAGTCACCAGCAAGTTTACAACTGACAGCAGGAGTTCGATTCTGCTATGATTGCAGCTGTTAATCCCAACCAGCAATGAACCATGATTGGACGTCTGTTTCCAGTCGAGTTCCATCATTTTCTGATGTTTATCAAAGTTTACACTTATTTGCGAGTCATAATTTCGAAGTTCCAATGCGCAGTAACAATTGGTCGAGTAGTTGACTATGACTAAGATTGTCAGGGACTGGACAAATGTATCAAACAGGTGGAAAGAGAACATGATGAATGGAAATGAATTTGGGAAGAGGAAACAATAACAGTGAGTATTCTGAGTGGTTTAGAAGCACAAAGCGTTGTTTGGAGTGGACATTCACAGATCACTGAAGATGGTTGGATAGCAAGGTCAGTTGGTCGAGAGGGCTTTTGGAAATGTTCTGTTGCTCATCATTGGCTAGGGATGATACTAGAACTTTAGCAACCACGAGTTGAGGGAAAATCTAAAGGGCTGAGCACAAGTCTGGTCACTACAATAATTATATATTTTTTTAAATTGTAAGATAAAAGATGGAGAGCTGAAGTAGGCCACTATGCAGTCAAGTCTGCTTCATCAATCAATGTGTTTATCACTGATTCCTCTCTCCAAGTCATGATGGAATGTGCTTTGGAGGGTAACTTGCAAATGATGGGGCTTCCATGCATCTTCCCACCTTGCCTTCGTCGTCGGTACAGTTGTTGATCTTTGAAGGTTCTGTCAACAAAGCCTGGATGAGTAATACCAGTGCAAGTGGTGCACTCTGCTGCAATTGTGCCTTAGCGGTGAAGGAGTAATTATTGCAGATACTGTTTAGGGTGCAGTTACGTCACTGCACGTGAAGGGTGTTCAGTTCCTTAATGTTATTTAAGTTTCACCCATCCAGGCAAATGGAGAGAGAGAGAGATCTGTTACATATCTGATTTGTGCCTTGCAAACGATGCAGGCTTCACGGATCTACGCGCTGAGTTAATAACCAAATAAATGCCTACCCACGGACTTGTTTTGTATCCAAAGTATTTATATAGCAGGTCAAGTTCCGTTTCTCCAAATGCTTCTTCCCTGAATGTTTATACAAAGGAATTCAGGAACAATAGGCCATTGAAGGTCAATTGGATATGTTTAGATTCTCATTTGTCAGAATAATCATTATTGTTTTTGGTGCTTATGTGGACCAATCCGATTCTAATTCCCAACTGTTTGCAAATCCCTATTCCCGACTGTGCTTGAAATTTCAACTGGTTGCCGAGCAGGAGTTTTCTCCTCCTGCCATAATAATATGCAAGGACACCTGTTTCTGCTGCACTCAGTTTCTCTGATTCCGAGTCTTGGAACTGGGATTATGCGATCCTCTGCAGCAATGGGGTACTGTCTTGTGTGGGGAGGTTGGTGATGCAACAGATGTGAAACTACATTGTTATTGAAACATATGTTTCAACAATACCGTGCGCTATCGTCTGAGTCTATAATGTATTGTAGAAATCTTTCAATCTCAGTATTCAACATACAGTACTCGATGCAACCTCTGCAGCCTCTGGAGATAGACGACGTGGCCCAGCCACATGAGTAACTGCCACGTGCACAGTGGGATGTGTTATACCATGACACATGGGGACACCTCCCACCATATACGTGGCGACTCAACCAACATTAATCCTTCCAGTAAGAAGTTTACTCTTATCACACGTCGATCCCCTTAATGTGCATGTTAATCAGTTCCTCACTTACCCTTCTGCGCTCTCAGACAACAGCCCCAGCCTAGCTCGTCTATCTTCATAGTGGGAATAGTTCAGCCCAGGGAATCTCTTTATCAATCCCCTCTGTACACCGTCGCGTGCAAACACACAATTCCTGCAGTCCGGCGATCAGAGCAGAACAAATTATTTGGAGCAGCCGGTGTTGACTGGGGTGCACAAAGTTAAAAAACACACAACACCAGGTTATGGTCCAACAGGTTTATTTGCAAAGCACTAGCTTTTGGAGCACTGCTCTTAATCAGGTAATTGTGGAGTGTAAGATCATAAGTCACAGAATTTATCACAAATGTTTACAGTGTGAGGTAATTGAAATTGTTAAGTCTCTCAACTTTTGGAATGAATATGTTGGTTTCAGTTTTTTCATATGTCAATCTCAGAACATTTTTAAAAGTTGCATTCTCAAGTGAACTTTAACAATTGGTGACATATTGGCCCAAATAACGCATTGAAGGTGTGATGTGCACTGTGTGAGACCTCCAGTGCCCCAATGTCCAGACTGCTTCTAATCTGAAAAGAAAATGGACTGGCAAAATCTTACATGGATGCTTACAGTTTTTGAGCAAAATAAAATTTAATTAAGTAAATAAAAATTCACCTCACAAATTTACACGTGTGTGTATGGCAGGTATGAGTGTGAGAGAGTGAGTGTATGTGTATGTATGTGAGTCTGAGTGTAAAGGGGTATGTCTGTGAGAGGGTGCGTGTACGTGTGAGTGTGTGAGTGAAAGAGAGAGAGCTTGTTTATGAGAGAAAGTCTGCTTGAGTGTATAGGTCTGTAGGAGTGCACGTGTCTGTCAGTGTGTGTGTCGGATTATGTGTGTCTGACTGTCGGAGTGTCTGTGTGTCTCTGTGCATGTGTGTGTGTGTGTGTGTTTGTGTCTCTGGGTGTGTGTGCTGTGCAGTGAGGTCACCTGTAAAGTGGCAAGAACTCAAGGTCACGTTTGAGGCCGTCTCCATGGTTACCAAACTTGGCTATCAGACCTTGCTCCTACACTTTGCATTGTTGACTGTGACCTTGAGTTCTTGCCACTTTACAGGTGACCTCACTGCACAGCACACACACCCAGAGACACAAACACACACACACACACACATGCACAGAGACACACAGACACTCCGACAGTCAGACACACATAATCCGACACACACACTGACAGACACGTGCACTCCTACAGACTCAACCAACATTGTCTATCTCATACGCTGCAGGCAAGGATGCCCTGAGGCAATGATACATTGGCGACACCGAACAGAGGCCACTGCAATGGATGAATGGACATGGCACAAGAATCACCAGGCAGGAGTATTTTCTCCCAGGCAGAGAACACTTCAGCTGTCCGGGGCATTCGACCTCGGACCTTCCAGTGACCATTTTCCAAGGCGGAGTTCGGCACAGTCAACAATGCAAAGTGTAGGAGCAAGGTCTGATAGCCAAGTTTGGTAACCATGGAGACGGCCTCAAACGTGACCTTGCGTTCTTGCCACTTTACAGGTGACCTCACTGCACAGCACACACACCCAGAGACACAAACACACACACACACACACATGCACAGAGACACACAGACACTCCGACAGTCAGACACACATAATCCGACACACACACTGACAGACACGTGCACTCCTACAGACCTATACACTCAAGCAGACTTTCTCTCATAAACAAGCTCTCTCTCTTTCACTCACACACTCACACGTACACGCACCCTCTCACAGACATACCCCTTTACACTCAGACTCACATACATACACATACACTCACTCTCTCACACTCATACCTGCCATACACACACGTGTAAATTTGTGAGGTGAATTTTTATTTACTTAATTAAATTTTATTTTGCTCAAAAACTGTAAGCATCCATGTAAGATTTTGCCAGTCCATTTTCTTTTCAGATTAGAAGCAGTCTGGACATTGGGGCACTGGAGGTCTCACACAGTGCACATCACACCTTCAATGCGTTATTTGGGCCAATATGTCACCAATTGTTAAAGTTCACTTGAGAATGCAACTTTTAAAAATGTTCTGAGATTGACATATGAAAAAACTGAAACCAACATATTCATTCCAAAAGTTGAGAGACTTAACAATTTCAATTACCTCACACTGTAAACATTTGTGATAAATTCTGTGACTTATGATCTTACACTCCACAATTACCTGATTAAGAGCAGTGCTCCAAAAGCTAGTGCTTTGCAAATAAACCTGTTGGACCATAACCTGGTGTTGTGTGTTTTTTAACTTTGTGCACCCCAGTCAACACCGGCTGCTCCAAATAATTTGTTCTGCTCTGATCGCCGGACTGCAGGAATTGTGTGTTTGCACGCGACGGTGTACAGAGGGGATTGATAAAGAGATTCCCTGGGCTGAACTATTCCCACTATGAAGATAGACGAGCTAGGCTGGGGCTGTTGTCTGAGAGCGCAGAAGGGTAAGTGAGGAACTGATTAACATGCACATTAAGGGGATCGACGTGTGATAAGAGTAAACTTCTTACTGGAAGGATTAATGATCAGGGCTATACATTAAACACAAGACAGTGGACTGCTGGAGGAGATTTAGGAAGAATGTTTTCACCCTGAGAGTGTTGTTGATCTGGAATTCACTGTCTGAACGTGTGGAAAAGGTAAGAGTGATAAGAATATTTAAGGACGATTTAGGTGAACAGTTGAGGCGCTGGGGCACACACGGATAAGGACCAGGTACTGGAACGTGTGGCAAGGATAAACAGATGCTTGATGAAAGACCCAAACACCGCAGCTTTGGGAGCAGTAAAATGGCGGCCAGCGTGGCTCTATGGCGCAGTGAAAAGCACATTAGACTTCTACAGCATCATTATTCATAGATTGTTGGGTTTGAGTCGGATTTTAGTCAGAATCAATGATTGTTCTGCTGATTCATCGTCAATACCTGTCGTCTGGAATTCTCGTTCCTACAGCTGATCAGAGGAAATTCCTCACCTCCTTAGTGGTGAGTTTTGAGGGAAACGTATCTTTTGAACATAATCGGACCAGAATTGGCAGATAAGTCACAAAACGTACAAAGTTCGAGCAGAAACCACTGCCTCTGAACATGTCTCCCCGCAAACCTTACACCACACACACACACACACACACACACACACACACAGTATCGCACTGACATTTTCGGTTTCTTAGATATCAGTTTCCCAGGTGCCGATAGGTGGATGCGGATGGGCTGGGAAAAGACATTGCAGTGTTACATCAGCCATGGGGTGATCAGATTGCAGGGTAGGGCCGTGAGGTACAATAGCCTCCTCTTGTTGCTCTCTGTCTGTGCTGTTACTAGTAAAGAGTTTTAAACAATGACACCATGAGAACAATGTGAATCTAAACCATAAAATATCAAGGTCCTTCCCATTACCCAGCAGCTCTCATAGCGGGAATAGACACCTCTTGTTGCAGCGTTAGATCAGAGCGTGGAGGATTTTCACAGACCCTCTGTCAGACTGCGTGCTCTTTCAGACAGGGATCCAACTGGGCACATGGAGCAAGGGTCCATGTGGATTTTGGGTTTCAGGAACAGATTTCTCCTTTGCTGGCTGGCATTCTTGCCACAAGTAAACACGAATTTCGGACATTCTGAAACAACCTGGATTCTCACCACTGCACAATTTAAACAGAAATTCAACTAAAACTTGCATAACCATGTCACATCTTCAGAATTCATGAAAACAGTTCAACTTGCCCATCGAAAATTGGTTTTGAGGGCAGGATATTTCATGCTGTCTGTATAAACATTCAGAAGGAGGTTGGTGAAGTTTCACTGAATCGAATTCGATGCTGAATTGAAGCCGATCGAATGAAAAGCCCTGTGACTGCGGCAATGTAACACTTTCTGTCAACAACGCACGAACCCATGGAAACCTACTTTTCAATGAAGTCTGCTTTTCACAATATGTTTCTCGGTCATTTTCTGACCCCGATGCTCTAATACTCTCAGGTCTATATCAATATAACTCCTCTGCGTTAGTTTTCATTTCAGAACCATAGCAAAAGTCGAGCTGTTGGGTGGAAGGTCCCAGAAGTACGAATAGGGCACGTTGCAGGCTGGCTGCCGCGGCTCCTGTGGCGCGACTATTCAGCGCCTGGTACTTAAAGGTGCGTAAAATGCCGACTTTATAACTTCAGTCCTGATTTTAAACTGCTTTTAATGACATTGACCTAGGGTTATTGGATCATAAGACTGAAGCGCAATTGAAAATCAATGTTGAGTAAAACAAAATTTATCCTAAATCACCAGTTTCTGATTTGGATGATTGTGCTGTCTTTGGGAAAGGTGCCAATTATTAACTAAAAAGCTGCAAATGTTCCCCAGGTGAATATCTATGTGGATAGAGTAACAGGAGGAAAGTTTTAGTCTGATGACCCTTTGCATATTGCTGACCGTGCACTCGGTTATATTATGGGCAAGACTGTTTAGCTCGTTTCGTATTATTTCATTTGCTGCAAACTCACGCAGTCCAATAAACCAATCGAAAAGAACTAGGTTTATCTCTGGGTAGTTTGAGTGTTGTCAGCAAATCTGGTAAAGTCATGATAAGTAGTTTTGCTGCTGTGCGGAACTCAGCGTTCAAACAGGAATAAGGACGAGCCTTGTTGCTGGATTTTTCCTGCGGAGATCAGTGAGTATTAAACGGACTCAGTCCCATTTCTTGGGATTGTGACCAAATGTTCAAGGCAACAGGTGGCAATGATAATGATGTTTTACATTGACCGACCAAATCTTACTCGTTAGTGTCGCTATAGTATTACAGATCAGGTGGACGGGGATGATGATGATCCTAATGGCAACTTGAGACAGTGCAACAATTAATGCCCTGTTGTTGGTCTCACTCTATACCATAATCCAGTTAGCCAGCGGACTGAGCTAACTGGTTTCCATTTCATACAGAGCTAAAGCAAACAATTCTCACCTCTGCTTATGCACTCACCTGAAGGAGGGAATTCCCTCTTATTTATTCTTATCAACCTCACATCAGCTGGAACCCCTCCATTAGGACACAACTCAGTCTTTTCTATTTTCTCCGGTGTGATTCTTCATTGACTCCACCATCCCATTAAACACCCTCTTTTCTTTTCTACGCAATTACTAGTCTGATAAATAAATTCTCTAACTTCAAATGATGCTGATCTTGTTAATGCAGATCTTTCTGAGCGCACATCCTGTGCGGAGTAACTTGAATGGCTTAGTCTGTCCAAATTTTGTTTTCCTCACCTTGTGATCGGCATGTCCTTGATTACTTTGACCTGGCATTTCCAAACGCAAACAAAGCTTTTTTCACTGTACTTACGCACAGATGAAAGTTAATCAATCAATCGTATAAAATCAAGCAATCGAATGGCACATTCATTTCCTCATTGTGTGGAGCCAGCACAGTGAAGGGGGCCTACTGGCCTCAGTCCGCACTGTGACAACATGTTGTGATTCTGAGTGAAATCACAGTTAAACCAACAGAATGTGAGAAGTAACATAGACGCTATATTGACAAAGACGAGACACGTCTGCACCACAGACTTTCATTCAGGAACAGCGAAGATCTTTCAACATCATCCTCTAAGGTACATGCCATGCACCAGATGAAAAGCTGAAAACTGCGGGAAAGTGCTGTGGTCAGCGCTAACAGAACGGCCCAGGGCGAGCGTGCTGGGCCCATACCCCAGAAATTCATGGATTGAAAACATCCCCTGCTCGTTGATAGTTCCAGGTTTCAGCATGTGTATACTACCCCCGCCAGTGTTCATCTATAACAGAGCTCCATTCTACGCATTCCATATTGATTCGCTTCCGCGGCCTGTCGCTCAATATATCTGAAATGAATATCTCATATTGATACACCTGCCAAATTTACACAGGTGAGGAAATACACTTCTGAAGGTCTGGAAGCTCTTTTCCTGTTCTCTATTGTTCTGCTATGATCTGCTTCGCAAAGTCACCTGCCTGAACTTGGAATAACCTGCTGCAGGTGAGAGCTATCAGTTGTGGTGTGTACCATGCGCATGACGCCCTACCGTTAGTCCCCACGTTGTTTAACACAGCTCTGTCCTCCCAGTGAAATGAAAAGCCGTGAATGACAAATGGATCAGCATGTGGGATACAGCATTATGGCACAGACACTTATCCCTATTATTAGGACATATAAAATGGATTATGAATAACCTCAAAGAGATACCAGTGACAGAGAGTCACCATGGACTTGATGGGTTGTTCAGCTTAAGTCAGTGCGGGAATGACACCTCACGTTGATGCCGTCCCTCTCCCTATCTCAGGGACTGAGCGGCTGAGGGAGAATCAATGGCTCATTTTTAACCCTCTCCGCCGCGTTTGACTCTCAACAGCCCCGCAGCTCAGGACCTATGGGGATGGCTCTCAGTGAGTGAGGGTTTGACGCGGATTCTCTCCATCTGGAACAGTTGGAGCTCAGATGTTAACTGCTGCCCGGTTGTAGCAAAGAATCCAATGCTCCTGTTAAAAACAAGCCTTTCTGCAGGATTATTGTGTGAAGATGGATTCTGAACATCAAACTGACTGGACAAAAATACACTCGTTTGAATGTATCTGAGGGAAGAATATCCGGAGTACATTTCTCTTTTTCCCGCCAGTTCAACATCTTGCTCTCTGTCTCAGATAAATGATAATTAGAGGAAGTTCGCAATCAAATTTACTCACTTCCAGCACCGATGAGAGAGACCTTCAGAACATATCCGCGCTTGCCTCCCATCACACTGCCTGCAAGTGGTGGGAAATGGCTGCATACTCCGCCAATGGACATAGCTCAGTTCAAGGGGAAGGGATAAACAGCACTGTCCAGTGTGCACGGAGACAGAATGAGAAGGCGATGTTATTGAAATTCTTTGCTGCTTAGAATTCCTGAAGCAGGGTGGGATGTAGTTGGCTCTGAGCGGCTCTCAGCTGGTTTAGTGCTGGAAATGCAAACCTGTCACTGGCTCGTCTGTGTCGGGGCATGACATTCCCTGAGCTTGTGTTAAACTGGCATGTGAGAGCTTTATTTCAAATCGCTATCGAGCATTGGTCGTTTGATTTCACTTTTGCCAAGTCACCTTGTCAGCTGATCAAGTAAAAAAAAAACAGATGCCGTTCATGAGGTTGGTCTCTTTGAAGTAATTTTGAGTTTGGGACCAGAGTGTCATTGCAGTGAACATGGTACAGCAGCACACGTGTTGAAAGCGAAAAACCGCTTCACCCACACAATCCCACTCTGAATAAATCCACCATATGGATGTTCACACAGTTCTGGGTGTGAAGGTTTAAGAAGCAGAGACATAAAATGAGTGGAGAAAACGCTGAACAGGTTGATGTGAATGGTGCAGTGTATGAAGAATGTCAGCAATAAAGGTGGATTGGAAAGTTGGGGCTGTTCTCTTTGGAGAACCGAGGGCTGATCAACTGCCTGATCGAAGCTTTCCAAGTGATGAGGGGTTTAGACAGCGGAAATAAAGCAGTGAAAGTGCTCCTATGCCTGAAAGGATCAAGAACGATTCGGCACAGATTTAAATTCATTAGGAATAGAAGTAAAAGTGACATGAGGAGGAAGCTTTTCACACAGGGAATGGTTTGGGTCTGCAAGTCACTGTCTAACAATGACAAAGAGGCAGGTTCAGTTGAGTTCTTGAAAACGTTGTTCAACGTTTATGTTGAGAGTAGAAATGTGCAGAGTTGCAGGGAGAAAGCAAGAGAATTATACAAAGAGAGGGACCCTTTTCCTTACTGTGGAGAACCAGCACAGATAAGGTGGGCTATGACAAAGTTGTGATTCTGAGTGAAATCACAGTCAACAGAATGTTGGGTGTTAGACAGCGATTATGTTGACAAAGCCGGGACACATCTGCACAACAGAATATTACACAGCATGTCCATGTCACATAGAGGATGACGCGGAGAGAATTAGCGTGGGGAAATACTGCAACTATACCGCCACACAGACGGATGGCAAGGCCCACCAAAAATAATCTCTTCAAGGCGGTGTCAGCAAGTCTCACCTTAAACCTATGCTCTCTAAATTTCAACTCACGCCATTCTGGCGATCAAGCAACCTTGAATATTTAGTTCATCTATTTCCCTCATGACTTCGATAAGCTCATGACTCAGCCCCTACGCCGGAGGGAAAATTGTCCCAGCCTATTCAGCCTCGCCCTAGAGTCCAACCCTTGCAACCCTCACCACATCCTTATCTATATTTTGTGAGCAATTTCACGTGATTTCCTTAATTTTTCAAAGATGCCAATTGCACTGGACAACAACGAGCTACTGGAAATGGAAAGGTGAAGCGTTGAACGGCTGCAAATTTCAGTGGTGGACGACTTTGCGCAGCAGCAACAGCCGCATGCCATGCGTGTTTCTGTAGTGTAGTGGTTATCAAATTCGCTTAACACACGGAAGGTCCCCGGTCAAAATCGGCCAGGAACAGTCTTGCTCCCGAACGCAGTCTGGTAGATTGTCATGATTGGCCCCTTCTTGCTTGCTGCTAACATCAGCACACCTGACTTTGTGTTTGTTCATCCGTATCTGCTGTAGCGATGTAAAGGAATGCAACTCCATTTGATTATTGTGTGAAGAAGTGTTGAGTTTTTCTCCTTCCTGGTTCTGAATATCCGCTGATGTGCACATTACCGATGGCCATTCTGTTGAAGAGTGTAGTTCTCGTGCTCTGATCTTTCTGCTAAAAGCAGTCATGCATTATTTTCCCTGCCCCGGCGGCCCGGTTCAAAGCCAAGGAGATAGCTAATATGCTGGTGTCACATTGCACCACGGATTCCTAATGTAGCCTCTCTATCAAATTTTTCCCAAAGCAGTCTCGGAAAGGCCTCATTTGGAAGCTGTCGGCCGTTTTGTCACGTTTGAAAATCAGCATCAGAATGCCTGATCATGTGTTGGAGTAGTTCACATGGCAGCGGCTCACACCATCAGCAAGAGGAATGAATGCATTTACACTCTCAGATGAAGCTCTGGACTTGTGCTATAACAGATTTACTAATATTAACGTGTTCCCCTGAAATCCCTGCCATATTGAAACTGAAACTGAGGAAATGATAGAAAGGCGACCAAATCACATTGCCTCCATTTTTATTTCTTTACATCACTGAGGAGCAGAAAAATGTAAGCGATGTGTGGGTGTGTGTGTGTGTGTTGGTGAGGGGGGGGGGGTGGAGGATAACACAGCGAGGCATGTGCAACTCTGCTGAAACACCTTCTTTCTGATTCAGACAGCAACAAGAGATGTGAATGTGACTCAGGCGGGAGAGCTTTTCACATGGAGAACAAAGAACACTCGTGTACAGTTAGCACCTCTTTGACATTTCGTGGGGGCGGGGGGATTGCCTTTTGCCTTCTGTCATTATATTCAGAAAGTGTGTTTTGTGCATCTCTAATAAACACCATGAAATTTAGTAAACTTTACTGAGTCGCTTCTCATCGATTCCCACACAGGGTTCCACCTCAGCTAGCAGCCATGTGGCTCATGTCCAGGTGTGGACATCTCTGCAGCAAATTGCACTTTGAATCTGCAAGACAAGGAAACTGGCAATTCGTACCGGCATCGAGGCTCGAACATACTCGTAATGTGAACTGTTCTTCTCGATTCTACCGCTAACTCAGCTTTTCATGTAGAGAACATTCTTTGGGCCGCCTTTTCTGCAAAACAGTTGTGGTAACTGTATTAAGGTGGATGCGCTTGAGGCTCATTTAAAAATTGGCAGTTACGATGTTGTGGGGATAACGGAGACGTGGCTTCAAATGGACAGGGCCTGGGAAATGAATATTTAAGGCTATACGTGCTATCCTAAGGACAGACTGATGGACAGAAAGGGTGGTGTGGCCCTGTTGGTAAGGAATGATATTCAGTCCCCTGCGCAGGGGACCTACAATCAGGGGATGTAGAGTCAGTATGGATAGAGCTGAGAAATTCAAAGGGTAGAGAGACCCTAATGGGAGTTATCTACAGAGCCCCAAACAGTAGCATGGACGTAATGTGTAAGTTGAATAAGGAGTTGAAATTGGCCTGTCGCGAAGATATTATGACAGTTGTTATGAGGGATTTCAACTTGCAGGTCGACTGGGAGAATGAGAATGGTACTGGACCACAAGAAAGGGAGTTTGGGGAGTGACTCCGAGATGGATTCTTAGAAAAGCCTACCAGGGAGAAAGCAATTCTGGATCTGGTGTTGTGCAACGAACCAAACGTGATCAGGTATATCGGAGTACAGGAGCCATTAGGAGGCAGTGACAACAATGCAATAAGCTTTAATCTGTAGTTTGAAAGGGAGAGGGTAGAATCGGAAGTGAAAATATTTTAGTTGAATAAGGGGAACTATGGAGCTATGAGGGAGGACATGGCCAAAGTTCAATGGTTCAATACCCTAGCAGGGATGGCAGTGGAATAACAATGGCATATATTTTTAGATATAATGCTGAAGATGCAGGATCAATTCATTTCAAAAAGGAAGAAAGATCCTAAAGGGAGGCAGGGGTGGCCGTGGTTGACGAGGGAAGATAAGGACCAAATAAAGACAAAAAGGAAAAAGTCTAACATAGCAAAGATGTGAGGGAAATCGGAGGAGTGGGAAGCTTTTAAAGAACAACAGAGGGTGACTAAAAAGGAAATGCACAAAGAAAATTAAGGTTCGAAGGTAAACTGGCCAAAAATATAAAAGAGGATAGTAAAGGCTTTTTTTTTAAGGTATGATAAAAGGAGAAAAAGGTTAAGACTAAAATTGGGCCCTTGAAGACAGAAACAGATTAATTTATTACGGGGAACAAAGAAATGGCAGAAGAGTTGAATTGGAACTTTAGATCTGTCTTCACTGGGGAAGAAACGAGCAATCTCTCAGATGTAACAGTGGCTGAAGGACCTGAACTGAAGGGAATTTATATTAGACTGGAATTGGTATTGGAGAGACTGTTAGGTCTGAAGGCTGATAAGATCTGATTGTCTGCATCCCAGGGTACTGAAGGAGGTGGCTCTAGAAGTCGTGGATGCAGTGGTGATCATTTTCCAATGTTCTATAGATTCAGGATCCGTTCCTGTGGATTGGAGGGTGGCTAATGTTGCCCCACTTTTTAAGAAAGGAGGAAGAGAGAAAACAGAGAATTATAGACTAGTTAGTTTGACATCAGTGGTGGGAAAACTGCTGAAGTAAATTATAAAGCACGAAAATACAACACATCTGGATAACAGTAACAGGATAGGTCAGAGTCAGCATGGATCTATGAAGGGGAAATCACAGTAGAATAATCTTCTGGAAGTTTTTGAGGATGAAACTCTGAAGATGCACAAGGGAGATCCAATGGATGTAATATTCCGGGATTTTCAGAAAGCCTTTGACAAACTCCAACATAGGAGGTTAGTGAGCAAAATTAGGGCACATGGTATTAGAGGCAAAATACTGACTTGGATTGAAAATTGGTTTCCTGACAGGAAACAAAGAGAAGTGACAAACGGCTCCCTTTTGGAATGGCAGATGATGACCAGTGGTGTGCCGCAGGGTTCAGTACTTGTACCACAGCATTTAACAATGTACATTAATGATATAGATAAAGGTATTAAAAGTAATATTAGAAAAAATACTGATGTCACGAAGCTGGGTAGCAGGGTGATATGTGAGGAGGATGTTGCGAGAATACAGCGTGACCTGGACAGGCTAGGTGAGTGGACGGATGCATGGCAGATGCAGTTTAATGTGGATAATTGTGTGGTTATCCATTCTGGTGGCAACAACAGGAAGGCAGATTACCTGCTAAATAGAGTCAAGTTAGGTAAAGGGGCAGTACAGCAATATCTGGGTGTTGTTGTAAATCAGTCAATGAAAGCAAGCATGCAGGTATAGCAGGCAGTGAAGAAAGCTAATAGCATGCTGGCCTTCATAACAAGACGAATTGAGTATAGAAGCAAAGAGGTCCTTCTGCAGCTGTACAGGACCTGGTGAGACCGCACCTGAAAGATTGTGCGCAGTTTTCGTCCACAAGTTTGAGGATTCTGGCTATTGAGGGAGTGCAGCATAGCTTCAAGACGTCAATTCCTGGAATGGTGGGACTATGTTAGGCTGAAAGATTGGAGCGTCTGGGCTTGTATACGATTGAGTTTAGAAGGCTGAAAGTGGATCTGATTGAGACATATAAGATTATTAAAGGATTGGACACTCTGGAGGCAGGAAGCATGTTTCTGCTGATGGGTGAGTCCCGAGCACAGTATAAAGATAAGGGGTAGGCCAATTAGAACAGAGTTGAGGAGAAACTTATTCACCCAGAGAGTGGTGGGTGTATGGAATGCTCTGCCCCAGAGGCTGTGGAGGCCAAGTCTCTGGATACTTTCAAGAAAGATTTGGATAGAGCTCTTAAGGATAGTGGAATCAAGGGTTATGGGGATAAGGAAGGAACAGGATAGTGATTGAGGATGATCAGCCATGATCATAATGAATGATGGTGCTGGCTCAAAGGGCAGAATGGCATACTCCTGCACCTATTGTCTATTGTCTAGCTGCACTTCCGGCTCAGCTTTCTACATTTTCCCTGTAGTCCGGTGTGTTTCATGTTACGTGTAGTCGCGATAGTTGTACCCTTGAGCAATGGACGAAACCAGTTGCCAAAGCAGGAATCTAAATTGCAGTACTGTCATGCAACTCATGGTTTATTTATCGTATCATAACCGAATGTAATTTCTCACAGACACATTCCATTTGTTTCAAACGAGTCTCAGAAGAAAGGCTCAGCTTCCCATTTACTTTTTTCTGGATTTATGGGCTATCATTATCTGATACGAAACTGGTATTGTAGCTGGGTGTATCCCAACAGGTCTGCGAGCAGAACAGGGATCGTGCAACACTTTCCCTATGACTTTGCTTTTGTTTTGTAGCAAGAGTACGATCGCAAATATTGGCGAATAGCCTTGCAGTTTGCCGGGAGTGTGGTGAAGCCTCTGGATTAATGTTCGCACCTCCTCAGAGACGTAGGTTCGTGTCCCCTGCAGCCTTATGCTCGTGCTGCGTGCTAAACGCTGCTGCATTTATATTCCAACACGAGCGGCTGGTTTTGCTTCTTGGAAACTTGCCTCTGATGTGGGAGAGTGTATACTCTCCATCGGGTCATTGTCCATACTGGAATGATCACTTGCGCCTTCCACATGAAAAGTCCCGTGCTCCAGCACGCCTTCCACATGAAAAGTCCAGTGCTCCAGCAGCTCCACTGCTGCTCCATGTTCAAGGCAAATTGTGTTTTTCACTGTTTTCATTGTAACCCAGTGGAGATTGTTATTTCATCGCTGTTGTGAAACAAAATGCTGCAGTGACTCTAGCGTCCTTCTTTGGTGTTCTGGCGAATGGGAAAATAATTCCAATTAATTGCAAAGTCATATTGTCTTGGATTTCTCTCATTTTCCTTCAGTTCTGTCCTGGAAACGTAGGTTGTTGATATGCTGCAGGCCCTCCCGTATTGTTGACAGGAGGGAAAGCTAATCTAACCGACACTGTCATTGGTAATCTTCTCTTTTTGTGGCCTCTTCATATTCTGTTCTTCCTTTTCTCTCATTTCAGCACTTTCCGGGAAGTGAGGCGGTGCAGTAAGGCTCCAGTATGTTTGAAAGGGCAGTTTGGAGTTGCTCTACTGCCAGTTGTGGAGGTAATTTGTGCTTCATTGCCCTCGGACTGTCTCACAAATAGCATTCGTGATTCGGAATATCTGAAAATGCGTATGATTTGTCATTTTTGCTTGTGTTCCACGTTAAGTGCTGTCCATTTTGCGATTCGCTCAATGCAGTACGCGGTCACATGGTTTGTGAGGTAACTTCCAGCAGCAAAATTCCTCAACTGAGGTTCTGGCTATATTTCATGGAGTATGACCAGTAGGGGCAAAGGTAAGGAAGCCCTTCGTTTTTGCAGTGTTTCACAACACTAAATTCGAGCGCGATTGGAGTTTAGTTTTCTGAGGCATAATTTAAACGTATTGGTTGAATTCGAATTGTTTTGAATACAGCAACCAACTCAGGTGTCCATTTCATAGCCAAACCTTGCATCTTTTTACGTTTTGCAGGAGACATCACAGGTATTTGTCGGCTCTCAGTTCTGAACAGCATTCACTCTCTTTTTAAGGTATAGTGCACACCTTCAACTTCATAACACTGCTCTCAGCACGAAATCTTCCAGCTTATAATGGTGGGGACAGGGCTTTGGTTACAAAGTTCCGAATAATGTGGAGTATCAGCTGCAGCCATTACCGCATTGGGAAAAAAAAAGACTTTCCCCTGGAATGAGTCGTTCATGAGGAAAGAGTTTCTTTCAGCTGTGTCCCGGGGCTGGGCAGGAAGCTGCTGATTGAAGCTGCAGTGCCCGGTTTCTGCTGGCAGTGGAAGTATGGAGAGAATGGTGTTTATCCCTGTCTTCCTCTCTGCCATGGATTTTCTGTTTTAAATGGAGGTAGGGGGTCGAAGCTCCACACCTGGATGATGTCAACCTGCCAGCCTCCTATCTTCCTGCCCGATGCTGACCATTTGAGCCACAGAGACTGACACCAACCAGGCGTACCGATCCCCCTTACACAGGAAGGTTAGGGGGGATCTGAAGGGCTGTGGAACATCTGGAGTTCTCACTGTTTTCAGAGGCTGTCACCAATTTTCCTGCTTTCATCACCGAGAGTGTCAGAGAGCTTGAGGGGTCTGCAAACACCCAGAGGAATAGGATCCATTACAAACTAGAAGTTACCCAGGCCCGTCGATGCGTCTATCTGAAGTACATCACTTGTGGCTCTGGTACTGGGATAATTCAAACCCACAGTTTGTCAGAAACTGAAACTTAAATACAGCGCGTCAGGGGCTCGGTCCAACTATCTGTCATTAAGATGCATTCAGTACAGAATCTCTTCTATAAAACCATTTCATCAAATTCTCCCTGTCAATCTGGCCAAATCGTCAACTTTGCATTTATCATCCATTCCCCCCAGCTAATGTGAACATTTTGTTTCCATCTACCTTATTCTATACCAATCATAAGCCCATACGTTCAGTCACATCACCGTTCAACTCCAGTTACTCCATCGTATCATAAATCATTCAGTCCTGAAATTCTCTGGGAAATGAATAAGCTTATCACCTCTCAGGACCCGTCCATCTTTAACAATGTGTGATGATCTCTGTTGTGAATATATCTGGTCTTCCTCGGCCAGGAGGAGAGCTAATGTGAGTTTCGGAAATAATAGAGGGGGTGCTGGAGGAACCCAATAGGACTGGCAGCTTTTGGGAGAGAGAAATAATATTCATGTTTAGAGATAGTTTCTTGCTCTCTTTTTATTACTCTTTTCTCTCTGCACTGATAGCGATGGATTCTGGAAGCATCTCTCACCGAGGTTTGCAAGGATGGATATACAGACAAAAACATCGATCAAAGTGAATTATTTCTCAGTCTGATTTCTCACCTGGACTGACACTGTCTTTAGTAAACCTGCCTGAATTCTTACAGAGGATTCTCAGAAAGGAAACCCCAAACAAAGATCTATTCAAAATCTGACACGATTGATCGATTCATGTGAAACTGAATATGATTGACCTATGAGTAAGTGTTGAATTATCACTCTCTGCATATAATTTCTGCATAATATCCTCCCTGACGATCTGAACCAAAGTCTTATATTTGCATCCCATGATCCATTTCGTTTCAGTTAATGTGAACACCTTGTTTTTATCTACATTGCCTAAAGCAACAGTAAATTTGACACTCTGTCAAATCACCATTCAGCTTCAATGAAACCCTCACATTATGAGTGTCTCAACTTAAAACATTTTGGCAAAGGAACCAGTCTGTCTCTTCTCTGGGACCCTGCCATCCTTCCCGATGTGTGGGTGATCTGCGCCCTCTCAGGGACCCTGCCATCCTTTCCCATGTGTGGGTGATCTGTCCCCTCTCAGGGACACAGCTATCCTTCTCAATATGTGATTGATCTGCCTCCTCTCAGGGACCCTGCCATCCCTCCGACTGTGTGGGTGATTTTCCACCTCTCATGGACCCTGACATCCTTCCCAATGCGTGGGTGAACTGTCCCCTCTCAAGGACCCTGCCATCCTTCCCAATGTATGGGTGATCTGTGCCTCACAAGGACCCTGCCATCCTTCCTAATGTGTGGGTGACCTGCCCCCTCTCAGGGACCCTGCCATCCTTCCCAATGTGTGGGTGATCTGCCCCCTCTCACAGACCACGCCATTCTTTGCAATGTGCGGGTAATCTGCCCCACTCTCAGGGGCCCTGCCATTCTTCACAATGTGTGGGTAATCTGCTCCACTCTCAGGGACCCTGCACTTCTTCCCAATGTGTGTGTAATCTGCCCCCTCTCGGGGACCCTGCCATTCTTCCCAATGTGTGAGTGATCTATCTCCACTCAGGGACCCTGCCATCCTTCCCAATGTATGGTAATCTGCCCCCTCTCAGGGACACTGTCATCCTTCCCAATGTGTGCGTGATTTGCCTCCTCTCAGGGACACTGACATCCTTCCCAATGTGTGGGTGATCTGCCCCTTTTTCAGGGACCCTGCCATTCTTCCCAATGTGTGGGTAATCTGTCCCACTCTCAGGGACCCTACCACCCTTCCCACTGTGTGGGTGATCTGCCACGTCTCAGGGACCCTGCTTTCCTTCCCAATGTGTGGGTGATCTGCAACCCTCTCACGGACCCCGTCACTCTTTGCCAATGTGTGGGTGATCTGCCCCCTCTCAGGGACCCTGCCACCCTTTCCAATGTGTGGGTGTTCTGCCTCCTCTCAAGGACCCGACCATACTTCCCAATATGTTGTTGATCTGCTGCCTCTCAGGGACCCTGCCATTCTTCCCAATGTGTGGGTTATCTGCCTCCTCTCACAGACCCGGCCATCCTTCCCAATATCCGGTTAATCTGCGCACATATCAGGGAACCTGCCATTCTTCCCAATGTGCCGGTAATCTTTTCTCTCTCTGGGACCCTACCATTTTTCCCAATTTGTGGGTGATCGTTCCTCTTCTCAGGGACCCTGCCATCCTTCCCAATGTGTGGGTGATCTGCCCCCTGTCACGCACCCCGCCATTCTTTGCAATGTGCGGGTAATCTGCCCCACTCTCAGGGACCCTGCCATTCTTCACAATGTGTGGGTAATCTGCCCCCTCTCACGGACCCCGCCATCCTTCAGAATGTGTGGGTTATCTGTCTCTTCTCAGGGACACTGTCATCCTTCCCAATGTGTGCGTGATCTGCCTCCATTCAGGGACACTGTCATCCTTGCCAATTTTTGAGCGACTTGCCACCTCTCAGGGAAACTGACATGCTTCCAAATGTGTGGGTGATCTGCCTCCTCTCAGGGACCCTTCCATCCTTCCCAATGTGCGGGTGATCTGACCCCTTTCAGGGACCCTGCCATTCTTCCCAATGTGTGGTTAATCTGCCCCCTCTCACAGACCTTGCCATCTTCCCAATATGCGCGTAATCTGACCGCATCTCAGGGAACCTGCCATTCTTCCCAATATGCGGGTGATCTGACCCCTCCCAGGGACCCTTCCATCCTTCCCAATGTGAGGGTGATCTGTCCTCCTCTCAGTGACCCTGCCATTCTTCCCAATGTGTGGTTAATCTGCCCCCTCTCACGGACCCCGCCATCCTTCACAATGTGTGGGTTATCTATCTCTTCTCAGGGACCCTGCCATCCTTCCGAATGTGTGGGTGTTCTACCTCGTCTCAGGGACCCTGCCATCCATCCCAATGTGTGCGTGATCTGCCTCCTCTCAGGGACCCTGCTATCCTTCCCAATGTGTGAGTGATCTGCCCCCGTCAGGGACACTGTCATCCTTGCCAATTTGTATGTGACTTGCCACCTCTCAGGGAAACTGACATGCTTCCAAATGTGTGGGTGATCTGCCTCCTCTCAGGGACCCTTCCATCCTTCCCAATGTGCGGGTGACCTGACCCCTTTCAGGGACCCTGCCATTCTTCCCAATGTGTAGGTGATCTGCCCCCTGTCACAGACCTTGCTATCCTTCCCAATATGCGGGTAATCTGACCGCATCTCAGGGAACCTGCCATTCTTCCCAATGTGCGGGTGATCTGACCCCTCTCAGGGACCCTGCTATCCTTCCCAATGTGTGGGTGATCTGTCCTCCTCTCAGTGACCCTGCCCTTCTTCCCAATGTCTGGTTAATCTGCCCCTCTCACGGCCCCGCCATCCTTCACAATGTGTGGGTTATCTGTCTCTTCTCAGGGACCCTGCCATCCTTCCGAATGTGTGGGTGTTCTACCTCGTCTCAGGGACCCTGCCATCCATCCCAATGTGTGGGCGATCTGCCTCCTGTCAGGGACCCTGCCATCCTCCCCAATGTGTGGGTGATCTGTCCTTCTCTCAGGGACCCTGCCATTCTTCATAATGTATGGGTGATAAGCCCCCTCTCAGAGAACATGCCATCCTTCCCAATGTGTGGGTGTTATGCCCCCTCTCAGGTACCCTACGTTTCTTCCCAATGTGTGGGTGGTCTCTGATTTGCCCAGATCCCAGCTGCTTTCTGTTCCTCTGGGTGATGTGTTGGAGATGTAGTAAAGAGTAAAGAAGTTTACTCAGAGTACAACACGATCTTGACCATCTGGGCCAATGCGCTGAGAAGTGGCAGATGGAGTTTAATTGAGATAAATGTGAGCTGCTGCATTTTGGGAAAGCAAATTTTAGCAGGATTTATACACTTAACGGCAAGGTCCTTGGAAGTGTTGCTGAACAAAGAGACCTTTTTCATAACTCCTTGAAAGTGGTGTCACAGGTAGATGGGACAGTAAAGAAAGCGTTTGGAATGCTATCCTTTAATGGTCAGAGTATTGAGTACAGGGATTAAGTGGTCAAGCTGTCGCTGTACAGGACATTGGTTTGGCCAGTTTTGGAATATTGCGTGCAAATCTGTTCTCCTTCCTATTGGAAGGATGCTGTGAAACGTGAAAGTGTTCAGAAAATTTACAAGGATGTTTCCAGGGTTGGAGGATTCGAGGTATCGGGAGAGGCTGAATAGGCTGGGACTGTTTTCCCTAGAGTGTCGGAGGCTGAGGGGTGACCTTATAGAGGTTTATAAAATCACGAGGGGCATGGATAAGATAAAGAGACAAAGTATCTTCCCTGTGGTGGGGGAGTCCAGAACTAGAGGGCATAGGTTTAGGGTGAAAGAGGAACGATAGAAAATAGACCAGAAGGACAACGTTATCTCTCAGTGCGTGGTACGTGTATGGAATAAGCTGCCAGATGAAGCGGTTGAGGCTAGAATGATTGCAACATTTAAAAGGCATCTGGATGGGTAAATGATTAGGAGGGACTAGATTGGGTTGGGACGTCTGGTAGGCATGGACATCTTGTATCGAAGGGTCTGTTCCCATGCTGTACATCTCTTTGACTCTATGCGTCATCCAGTGACAGTAGCACAGTGGCATCATCTGCTCCCGGGGATTTCTTCAATTGTGAGATTTTTCTCGAAGTCCAGTACTTCTGATATCTATCCAGCTGCAGGCTCCGCAGTGAATTTCAAGTTGACAACAGTGACGTTGTTGAGCATTTGTGATAATTCTTCAGTCATTTGGAGTTTTTAGTGCTGTGCCTGTTACCTGTGAGAGGTTCTGTTGCTGTAAAGCTGGTGTATCTCCTTTAATGTGGATCTGAATCCATTTCATACATAGCTCTGTTTCACTTCTGCCTTCCATCCATCTTTAATATTGTGAGTACCTGTCTGTTTAATCCTTCTCGTCACTTTATCAAATTGTGTCTGTATGATGTTTCTACTGCATTACTTTGACCATACGCTATAGATTTAGAAGCTTTACTTTCCTACAGTATGTTTCACGGTCAGGAATTGTTCGTATTACAGCGCTTTACTGTTCTGCTTAGTGCCTATATTAACCAAAATGCTTAGCACCATGTTTACTCTCTCTCATTAATCCAGCATAACCTGAAACATTACCTATGGATTACTCTCCATAGAGCTCAGTAAATATTGTCAATCCTTACTTAACTCTGAAGAAATTGACGACTGATCTTCCTGAGCGACTGCAGTCTGCGTGGTGAAAGTGAAACTGCAATGCTGTTAGGTAAGGAGTTATCAAATTACCATGAACGACTAGTGACACTTGTCCAAATGAACAACAAGTCATATGTTTCATGTATTTGTTACAATGCAACAATATCTGACGACTTTGTATCATAACAATATTTGGCACCAAGCACACATGGTGATTTTAGGACAACTGTCCAGAATCTGTGTCAAAGAGGTAGAGTTCTAAGGAGTATCCTGTACAAACAAAGAGATGCTAAAAATAGAGAGGTTTAGGGAGTAAATTAAAGATCTTATTGCTTTGGAAACTAAAATCATGCAAAAGGTGCAAAAATGGGAGAGTTAAAATTGAAAATCCACAGGAGTTGCAATTCAGGGTTGAGCAAATATTTTGGAGGTAAAAATCAAAAGAACTATGGATGCTGGAAATCATAAACACAAACAGGAATTGCTGGAGAGATTCAGTAGGATTGTCAGCATCAGTGGACTGAAAGCAGAATTATCATTTCAAATCCAGTGTCCCTTCTTCAGATGTATCTCAGAGGGTTGTGGTTCTGGAGGGGATTATCAAGAGAGGGAGGTGTGCTGTCAAAATTTCAAATTAAAGGAGTGTTAGAATGTTGGTTCTGTGTCACCCGGAAATGTGTGCATTAGTGAGCACAGGGTGAACAGCATTCACACGCAGCAGATTATTGGGTGATCTATTATTACAGGGAAGTGCCATGTGGGAGGATAGCTGGGAGTGTGCTTGTGGAGTTAAGTCTAGAGGGAACAAAAGACTGAATAAGCAGACGAACTGAGACGTTACTGAGGTTCAAATGTATAAGATCTTTGTGACGATGGTGGGTATGTGGTTAGAATCTCACCGTGGATTGAAATATTCCTCCATGGTTGTGAACAGTCTGATTCAGCCTCCACCAGAAACATAGAACAGAGAACACAAAACATCACAGTGCATTAGGCCCTTGATGTTCTGCTGCCTTACAGGTTAGATAGGCTTCAGATTGGTTTCATAATATTCCATTCCCGCTTATATGTCTATACAATGAGCATTTAATCTCATAAAGATGGCTAGTCTACTAATATTGCAGGCAGTGCTTTCCACGACATTACTACTTTCTTAGAAAAGAAACTACCACTGACAACCGTCCCATATCTATTACCCCTCAATTTAAAGCTATGTCCCCTCATACGAGCCATCACCATCTGAGGAACATGGCTCTCACTGTCCACCTGATCTAAACCTCTGATATGCTTAGATGTCTCAATTACATCACCCCTCAACCTTCTTCTCTCCAGCGACATCAGCCTCAAGTCCCTCAACCTTTTCTGTAGGACTTTCCCTCCATACCAGGCAACATCTTTGTAAATCTCCTCTAAACTCTTTCCAAAGCTTCCACATCCTTCCGAGAATGCGGAAAACAAAACTGCATGCGATAGCCCAAGTGTGGCAGCATCAGAGCTCTATCCAGCTACAACATGACCTCATCGTTTCGAAACTCGACTCTTCACTAATAAAAGCTAAGATACCATATGCCTTCTTGACAGCCCTATCAACATGGGTGGCAACTTTAAGAAATCTATGTACGTGGACATCGAGATCTGTCTGCTCATCCACCCTACCAAGAAAAATACAATTTGCCCAATACTTTAGTCTGTTTCGTCCTTCCAAAGTGAATCACGTCACACTTTTCCTCATTAAACTCCATTTCACTTATCTCTGTCCAGCTCTACAGATTATCTATTTCCCTTTGTAACCTACACCAGTCTTCGTGTCTAACCAAAACTGTACTGCCCTTAGTGTCATCCGAAAATTTACTAATGCATGCCGCTATAAATGACATCCAAATCATTTATAAAAATGACAAACAGCATTCGACCTAGATCTTTGCTGCACACCACGAGTAACTGAGCTCCAGGATGAACATTGTCCATCAACCACCACGCTCTGTCTTCTTTCAGCTCCTCAATTTCTAAACAAAACATTAAATCGTCCTTAATCCCACGCCTCCATATTTTGTGCAGTAGCTTACCATGTGGAACCTTATCAAATGCCTTATGAAATCGATACATACCACATCAATTGCTTTACCCTCATCCACCTGATTGGTCACCTTCTCAAAGAACTTAATAAGTCTTGTGACGAACAACCTCCCCTTCACAACATTGTGTTGACTATCCCTAATCAACTTATTCATTTCTCGATGATTTTAAATCTAATCTGTTATAACCTTTTCCAACACTTTATAAACCAGTGAGCCTTACTTCGGTCGTGGGTAATTACCAGGATTGTCCCAACTCTCCTTCTTGGTCAAGGGAATAACATTTGCTATCCTCCAGTCTTCTGGTACTACTCCCGTAGACAATGACGACATGAAGATGAAAGCCAAAGGCTTGGTCATCTCCTCCCCAGCTTCCCAGAGAATCTTAGGATGAATCCCATCCAGCCCAACCTTTTAAGAATTGCTAACACCTCTTTCTTGTGAACCTCAATCCCATCTCGTCGAGTGGCCTGTTTCTCAGTATTCTCCTCGATAACATGGTGTTTTTCCAAAGTGGACACTCATGAAAAATATTCATTTCACGCTTCCCCTTATCTGCTCTAACTCCATGCACAACCTCCACTACTATCCTTGATTGGCCCTAATCTCACTCTAGAGATTCTTTTATCCTATATATACCTATAGAAAGTTTTAGGCTTTTATCTCAGCCTATCCACCAACATCTTCTCATATCCCCTCCTTGCTCCTCTTAGCTTCCTCTTTAGGTATTTCCTGCCCATCTTTGTAACTCTCACTCACCCTAACTAAGCTTTCACATCTCATCCTAATAGAAGCCTTCTTCTTCCCCTTGTCGTGTGATTGAACTTCCATAGTAAACAATGGCTCCTGTGCTCGTCAACTTCCTCACTGTGTGACAGGAGCATACGTATCAAGTATACGCATTAGTCGTTCCTTGAAGCTCCATATTTCAATTGTGCCCATCACCTGCACTTTGCTTCCTCATCCTATACATTTTAAATCTTGTCTAACTACATCGTAATTGCTTTTCCCCTCGCTGTAGCTCTTGCCCTCCGGTGTGTGCCTAGCCCTTTCCATTGCTAAATTAAACACAAGTGAATTGTGGTCACGATCACCAACGTGCTCACATACCTCCAAATGTAACTCCTGGTTGAGTTCATGACCTAGTACCAAATCTAATGTAGTCTCGCCCCTTGTTGACCTGTCCACGTCCACAATGGACAAAAACTGATCCATCTAAAGTACCTGAACTATCGTCTCCCAGTCAATATTCGGGATGTTTATGTCCCCCAGAACAGCTATACTGTCATTCTCACTCTTACTGAGAATCACATTTGTTATCCTTTTCTCTAAATCTCTGGAAATATTTGGAAGCCTATCGATAACGCCCAACAGGGTGACCTCTCCCTCCCTGCTTCTTTCTTCATCCCATGCTACCTAAGGTGACGAGTCCTCAAATTTCTTTTGTGCAGCCCTAACACTGTCCTTGACTAACAGTGTCACACCATCCGCATCTTTTACTATCTTCTCTGTTCTTACTGAAACATCTAAATCGTGAAAACTGCAACATATATTCATGTCTCTGCTCTACCCATGTCTCCGAAATGGCCACATAATCTAAACCCCAGGCACCGACCCATGCTGCAAGTTCACCCACCTTATTCTGGATGCTGAAATAGACACACGTCAAAACAAACTTTTGCTTGTTGGTGCCTTCTTGTGACGCGGAAACCTTATTACAGATATCCCTACTCTCAACCTCCTTTATACGCGAACTCCAATTTGGGTTCCAACGCACCTGCTGAATTAGATTAAGGGAGAAGATGGAGTCAGAGGTGATGGACAATAGTTTCGCACTCATCCTGGATTTACATTCAACATGGTCTAATTAAATTTCAATTGAAGACACCCCTTTACAGGCTGGAGTAGAGTTGGCAGCAGAACTGAGTGTGAAGAAACTTACATCGTTATTGAGACAAATTGAAGTTTATCTGTTATGAAACATACTACACTGAAACCTTAGAGAGCTATTTACAATTCAGTGCAGGTTATACTGCTCATTGTTAACAACTACAAATTGAAAAGTAAACCAGAAGGATTCTGGGTAATCAAAGATTGAGGATGGGAATAAAAATTGGCTGGAACAGGCTGCTCCTTTTTTGAGGTATTTGAGGTTTTGGGGGTGATGTCCACCAATTCCAGGAGCAGCAATGACTGTTTTATATGCTGTTGCATTGTCTTGGAACTTGGGGAAAAATGCGTCAAACAACAGCACTTTTAAAAGAGAGAGGAACAGACAAAGGCAGCACATGGTGAGGTCAGTGCGGGATAGAGAGAGAGATAGAAATCCACGCTGCGAAGTGACACAGCATTGAATCTGCGCAGTTACTGCCTTTGCTGTTTGACTTCATGTATCGCCGAACATCGGAGTGTATTTGGGAAAATTAACAAAGTTTGAAATTCACAACTGATCTTGGAGGAACCTATTTGGGAGAGGTCGCAACACAGGGACAGAAAAGTGAATAGATTAAAGTGTGGCCGTGGGCCTTACTGTAAGTTTCTAAGAGTGAATGGAGTTGATTCTTTCTTGACTTTTTTAAGCTATGTCTCCTGATTAAACTTAAATAAATGCTATAAGTATCAAGGTAGCCTGGAGCAGTGTTTTGTAGTGGAATAAGACGGTGCTACTTTCTCGGCCTCCAGATTGTAAGAAACAAAGATGACCCTCAGGGGAATGACCTGCTCTTCCTGTCGGATGTGGGAGCTAAGAGAGAGTTTACATGTTAGTGAGGGTTATATCTGCAATAAATGCTGGTGGTTGTGAATCCTATCAGATCGAAATAAATGGTTGGAACGACGTTTGGAGGCAATGAGGAATTTACAAAAGCAAAGGGATGTGATGGATGGAAGTGCAAGGAAGGGTCTCATTCCATGCTGCACATCTCTATGACTCTTTGACGCAGACAGCTATTTACAATTCAGTCCGGGTTATACTGCTCATGTCAATAACTCCAAATTGCAGGGTAAACTCAGAGAGCTATTTACAGTTCAGTGCAGGGTGTATTACTCATTTCAATAACTAATAACTACAGTGTAAAATCAGATATCCATTACACTTCCGTACAGGGTATACTGCTCATGTCAATAATTACATATTGGAGGGTAAACTCAGACAGATATTTAAGTTCAGTGAAGGGCATACCGCTAATATTAATAATTGCAAACAAAAAAGCAAAATCAGAGAGCTATTTACAGTCCAGTACAGGGTATACTGCTCATGTCAATAATGACAAACTGCAGGGAAAATGCACACAGATACTCACAATTCATTGTCGGATATTCTGCCCATGTTGATAACTAGAAAGTACAATGTAAACCCAGACAGCTGTTCACTGTTCAGTGCAGCTTACACTGCTCATGTAAATAACTACAGCTACAGGGTAAACTCAGACAGCGACTTACAGTTCAATGCAGGATGCATTGCTCGTGTTAATAACTTAAAACTACAAGGTAAACTCAGAGAGCAATTTATAGTTCAGTGCAGATTATACTGCTCATGTTAATAACCAAACATTACATGGTAAACCGAGAGAGCTATTTGCAGTTCAGCGTAGGATATACTGCTGATATCAACAACAATAAACGTCAGCGTAAACCAAGGCGAGTATTAACTTCTAATTGCAATGTTTACTGCTCAAGTTAATAACAAAAACATTACAGGGTAACCTCAGATAGCTATTTATACTACAGAAAGGTATAACACTCATGTCAATGACTAAACATTTACAGGGTAACTCGGAGAGCCGTTTACACTACAGTAAGATATACCGCTCATGTCAATATCTAAACATTTACAGGGTAACTCAGATAGTTTTTACGCTACAGTACGGTATACCGCTCATGTCAATATCTAAACATTTACAGGGTAAACAAAGATAGATATTGACACTACAGTAAGATATACCGGTCATGTCAAAATTTGAACATTTACATTGTAACATAGACAGCTATTTGCAATACAGTAAGGTATACAGCTCATGTCAATACCTAAACATTTCCACGGTAACTCAGAGAGCTATTTACACTACAGTAATATATACCGGTCATGTAAATAACTGTACATTTACAGGGTAACTCCGATAAATATTTACACTACAGTAAGATATACTGCTCATGTCAATAACTAAACATTTACAGGGTAACTCAGATATCTATTTACACGACAGTAACGTACACCGCTCATGTCAATATCAAAACATTTACAGGGTAACTCAGATAGCTATTTGCACGACAGTAAGGTATAAGGCTCTTGTCAATAACGAAACATTTAGCGGGTAACTCCGATAGATATTTACACTACACTAAGTTATACCACTCATGTCAATATCTAAACATTTACAGGATAACTCAGAGAGCTATTTACACTACAATAATGTATACCACTCATGTCAATAACTGTACATTTACAAGGTAACTCAGATAGGTATTTACACTTCAGTAAGGTATACCGCTCATGTCAATAACTAAGCATTTACAGAGTAACTCAGATAGCTATTCACACTACAGTAATGTATACCTCTCATGTAAATATCTAAACATTTACAGGGTAACTCAGATAGCTATTTACACTGCAGTAAGATATGCCACTCATGGCAATAACTAAACATTTACAGTGTAACTCAAGAGCTATTTACACGACAGTAAGATATACTGTTCATGTAATAACTAAACATTTACAGGGTAAATCAGATAGATATTTACACTACAGTAAGGTATAGTGCTCATGCAATAACTAAACATTTACAGGGTAACTCAGATAGCTATTTACGCTAAATATGGTATAATGCTCATGTCAATATCTAAACATTTACAGGGTAAACACAGAGAGATATTGACACAACAGTAAGGTATACCGGTCATGTCAAAATGTGAACATTTGTATGGTAACGTCGAAAGCTATTTACACTACAGTAAGGTATACCACTCATGTCAATATCTAAACATTCACACGGTAACACAGAGAGCTATTTACACTACAGTAATATATACCGGTCATGTAAATAACTGTACATTTACAGGATACGTCAGAGAGCTATTTACACTACAGTAAATTATACCGCTCATGTTAATATCTAAACAATTACAGGGTAACTCAGATAGCTATTTACACTATAGTAAGGTATTCCACTCATGTTAATAACTGAACATCTACAGGGTAATCTCAGATAGATATTTGCACTACAGCAAGTTATACCACTCATGTCAATATCTAAACATTTACAGGGTAAACGCAGATAGATATTGCCACTACAGTAAGATATACCGGTCATGTCAAAATGTAAACATTTACATTGTAAGACAGACAGCTATGTACACTACAGTAAGGATTACCACTCATGTCAATAACTAAACATTTACAGAATGACTGAGAGAGCTATTTACACTACAGTTAGGAATAATGTTCATGTCAATATCGAAACATTTACAGGGTATCTCAGATAGCGATTGAGTCTACAGTAAGGTATACCGCTCATTTCAATATCTAAACATTTGCAGGGTAAACTCAGATAGGTATTTGCACTACAGCAAGTTATACCGCTCATGTCTATATCTAAACTTTTATAGTGTAACTCAGAAAGCTATTTATGCTACAGAATAGTATACCGCTCATGTTAATAACTAAATATTTACATGGTAATCTGAGATAGATATTGACACCATAGTAAGGTATACCAGTCATGTCAATATGAAAACATTTACAGGGTAACACAAACAGCTATTTACCCTATATCAAGGTATACCACTCATGTCAATATCTAAACATTTACAGTGAACCTCAGAGAGTTATTTGCACAACTGTAAGGTAAAACACTCATGTCAATATCGAAACATTTACAGGGTAAATCAGAGAGCTACTTACACGACAGTAAGATTTACCACTCATGTAGTAACTAACATTTGCAGGGTACGTCAGAGAGCTATTTACACTACAGTAAGGTACACCGCTCATGTCAATAACTAAACATTTACAGTGCTACTCAGAGAGCTATTAACACTACAGTAAGGTATACCTCTCATTTCAATAACTAAAAATTTGCAGGATACACCCAGATCGATATTTACACTACAGTAAGGTATACCGCCATGTCAATATCTAAACATTTACAGGGTAAACTCAGATTGATATTTACACGACAGGAAGGTAGACATGTTATGTCAATATGTCATAATTTACAGGGAAATATAGACAGCTATTTACACGACAGTAAGGTATATCACTCATGTCAATATCTTAACATTTACAGGTTAGATCAGACAGCCATGTACACTACAGTAAGGTATAATGCTCATGTCAATAACTAAACATTTATACGGTAAGGGAGATAGATATTTACTCTACAATTAGGTATAACGCTCATGTCAATATTTAAACATTTACAGGGTAACTGAGATAGATATTTTACAATACAGTATGGTATACCGCTCATGTCAATATCTAAACATTTGCAGAGTAACTCAGATAGCTATTTACAGTACAGTAACGTATACCGCTCATGTTAATAACTAAACATTTAGAGGGTAACTCATAGAGCTCTTTACACTACAGTAAGGGTTACCACTCATGTCAATATCTAAACATTTACAGGGATACTCAGGGAGCCATTTACACGACAGTAAGGCATATCGCTCATGTCAATATCGAAATATTTTAAGGGTATCTCAGATAACTATTTACACAACAGTAAGATATAACGCTCATGTCAATATCTAAACCTTTAGAAGGTAACACATACAGCTATTTACACTACAGTAAGATATACTGCTCATGTCAATATCTAAACATTTACAGTGGAACTCAGATAGATATTTACACTACAGTAAGGTATACCGCTCATGTCAATAACTAAACATTTACAGTGTAACTCAGAGAGCTATTTTAACGACAGTAACGTATAGTGCTCATGTAATAAGTAAACATGTTCAAGGTATCTCTGATTGATATTTAAACTAAAGTAAGTAATACCGCTCATGTCAATAACTAAACATTTACAGGGTAACAGACATAGATAATTACACTACAGTAAGGTACACCGTTCATGTTAATGACTAACCATTTACAGGGTAACTCAGATATTTACACTACATTGAGGTATACCATTCGTATAAATAACTAAACATTTACAGGGTAACTGAGAGAGCTATTTACAGTACAGTAAGTTATACCGCTCAAGTTAATAACTAAGCATTTACAGGGTAACTCAGAGAGCTATTAAACTACAGTAAGGCATAAAGCTGATGTCAATATCTAATCATTTACAGGGTAACCCAGAGAGCTATTTACACTACAGTAAGGTATAAGGCTCATGTCAATATCTAAACATTTACCGGGTAACTCAGATAGATAGGTACACTTCATTTAGGTGGACGGCTCATTTCCATAAGTGAACATTTATACAGTAATGGAGATAGATATTTACTCGACAATTAGGTATACCGCTCATTTCAATATCTAAACCTTTAAAAGGTAACACATATAGCTATTTACACTACAGTAAGATATACTGCTCATTTCAATATCTAAACATTTACAGGGTACCTGAGATAGATATTTACGCTACAGTACGGTATACCGCTCATGTCAGTGTCTAAACATTTACAGGGTAAACACAGAGAGATATTGACACTACAATAAGGTATACCGGTCATGTTATTAGCTAAACATTTACAGGGTAACTCAGAGAGCTATTTACACTACAGTAAAGTATACCGTTAATATCAATATCTCAACATTTGCAGAGTAACTCAGGTAGCTATTTACTCGACAGTAAGGTATACCGCTCATGTCAACTACTAAACATTTACAGCATAACTCAGACAGCTATTTATACTACAGTAAGGTATACCGCTCATGTCAATTACGCAACATTTACAGGGTAAACTCAGATAGAAATTTACACTACAGTAAGTTATACCACTCAGGTCAACATCTTAAAGGTTACAGGATAACTCAGAGAGCTTTTTACATTACAGTAATGTATAACACTCATGTAAATAACTGTACATTTACATGGTAACTCAGATAAGTATTTACACTACAGTAAGGTATACCACTCATGCCAATAACTAAACATTTACAGCGCAGTACAGGGTAACTGAGATAGATAATTACACTACGTAAGGTGTACCACACATGTCAATAACTAAACATTTACAGGGTAACTCAGATAGATATTTACACTACAGTAAGGTGTAGTGCTCATGGAAAAACTAAACATTTACAGGGTAACTCAGAGAGATAGTTACACTGCAGACAGTTATACCACTCATGTAAGAACTAAACATTTACAGGGTAACCCAGAGAGCTAGTTACACTACAGTAATTTACACCCTTCATGTCAATATCTAAACATTTAAAAGGTAACTCAGATAGCTATTTACACTACAGCAAGATATACTGCTCATGTCAATATTTAAACATTTCGAGGGCAACTCAGAGAGCTATTTACACTACAGTAAGGTATTCCGGTGGTGTAATAACTAAACATTTAAAGAGTACCTCATAGAGCTATTTACACTACAGGAAAGTATGCGACTCACGTCAATATCTAAACATTTACAGGGTAACATAGATAGCTATTGACACTACAGTACGGTATACCGCTCATGTAATAACTAAACATTTAAAGAGTACCTCAGATAGCTATTTACACTACAGTAAGGTTTACCGCTCCTATCAATATCTAAACATTTACAGGGTAATTCAGAGTGCTATTTACACGACAGTAAGGTATACTGCTCATGTAAAGATCTAAACATTTACAGTGTGACTCAGATAGATATTTACACTGCAGTAAGTTACACCACTCATGTATTAACTAAACATTTACAGGGTAACTCAGAGTGCTATTTACACTACAGAATGTTATACTGCTTATGTCAATATCTAAACTTATTCTGGGTATCTCAGATACCTATTTCAACTACAATATGTTATACTGCTCATGTCAATATCTAATCATTTACAGGGTAACCCAGAGAGCTATTAACGCTACAGTAAGGTATACCGCTCATGTCAATAAATAAACATTTACAGGGTAACTGAGATACATGTTTACACTACAGTAAGTTATAACGCACATGTCAATAACTAAATTTTACAGTGTAACTCAGAGAGATATTTACACTACAGTAAGGTATACCGCTCATGTCAATATCAAAACATTTACAGGGTAACTCAGAGAGCTATTTACACGACAATAAAGTATACTGCTAATGTCAATATCTAAATATTTTCAGGGTAACTGAGATAGATATTTACATTACAGTAAGGTGTAACGCACATGTCAATAACAAAATATTTACAGGGAAACTCAGGTAGCTCTTTACACTATAGTAATATACACAGCTCATGTCAATATCTAAACATTTAAAAGGTAACTCAGATAGATATTTACACTACAGCAACATATAGTGCTCATGTCAATATCTCAACATTTGCAGGATAATTCAGAGAGCTACTAACACTACAGTAAAGTATACCGCTCATGTCAATATCTCAATATTTACAGAGTAACTCAGGTAGCTATGTATACTACAGTAAGGTATACCACTCATGTCAACATCTGAACATTTACTGGATAACTCAGAGAGCTATTTACACTACAATAATGCATACTACTCATGTAAATAACTGTACATTTACAGGGTAACTCCGATAAATATTTACACTTCAGTAAGATATAACGCTCATGTCAATAACTAAACATTTACAGGGTAACTCAGACAGATATTTACACTACAGTAAGGTATACCACTCATGTAATAACTAAGCATTTACAGGGTAACTCAGAGAGCTAGTTACACTGCAGTAAGGTATACAGCTCATGTTATTATCTAAACATTTACAGGGTAACTCAGAGAGCTATTTACAACTCATAAAGGTATACCACTCATGACAATTTCTAAACATTTACAGGGAAACTCAGGTAGCAATTTACACTACAGTAATGTGCACCGTTCATGTCAATATCTAAACATTTAAAAGATAACTCTGATAGTTATTTACACGACTGCAAGAGAAACTGCTCATGTCAATATCTCAACATTTAGAGGGCAACTCAGAGAGCTACTTACACTACAGTAAGGTATACCAGTCGTGTAATATCTAAACATTTACAGAGCACCTCAAAGAGCTATGTACATTGCAGGAAAGTATGCGACTCATGTCAATATCTAAACATTTACAAGGTAGCTTAGATAGCTATTTACACGACAATAAAGTATACTGCTAATGTCAATATCTAAATATTTACACGGCATACTGCTCATGTAATAACTAAACATTTACAGGGTAACTCAGAGAGCGAAGTACAGTACAGTATGGTATACCACTCATGCCAATATCTCAACTTTTTCTGTGTAACTCAGATAGCTATTTAAACTACAATATGGTACACTGCTCATGTCAATATCTAAGCATACACAGGGCAACTCAGAGAGCTATTTGCACTAAAGTAAGGTATACCGCTCATGTCAACGTCGAAACATTTACACAGTAACTCAGATAGCTATTTACACTGCAGTATTTATAGTGGTTGTGTCAATATCTAAACTTTTACAGGGTAACTCAGAGAGATATTTACACTACAGTAAGGAATACTGCTCATGTCAATAGCAAAACATTTACAGTGTAAATCAGAGAGCTATTTACACAACAGTGAGGTATACTGCTTATGTGAATATCTAAACAGTTACAGTGTAAATCAGGTAGCTATTTACACTGCAGGAAGGTATACCACTCATGCAATAACTTAGCATTTACAGGGTAAAACAGAGCGCTATTTATAGTACAGTATGGTGTACCGCTCATGTCAATATATAAACATTTACAGGGGAACTCAGACAGCTATTTACACGACAGTAAGGTATACCACTCGTTTAATAACTAAATATTTACAGGGTAACTCACAGAGCTATTTATACTACAGGAAAGTATATGGCTTATGTCAATATCTAAACATTTACAGTGTAACTCAGATAGAAACTTTCATTACAGTAAGGTATAGCGCTCATGTCAATAACTAAACATTTACAGTGCAACTCAGATAGCTATTTACAGTACATTAAGGTATACTGCTCATGTCAATAACTAAACATATATGGGGTAAGTAGGAGAGCTTTTTACACAACAGTAAACTATATCGCTCATGTCAATAACTAAACATTTACAGGGTAGCTCAGACAGCTATTTTCACTAGAGTCAGATATACCGCTCATGTCAAAACCTAAACATTTACAGGGTAACTGAGATAGATAATTACACTACAGTAAGGTAAAACACACATGTCAATAACTGAACATTTACAGGGTAACTCAGAGAGCTATTTTAACTACAGTAACGTCTAGTGCTCATGTAATAAATAAATATGTACCGGGTATCTCAGATAGATATTTAAGCTAAAGTAAGTAATACCGCTCATGTCAATAACTAAACATTTACAGGGTAACAGAGATAGATAATTACACTACAGTAAGGTACACCGTTCATGTTAATAACTAAACGTTTACCGGGTAACTCAGATAGATAGGTACACTTCATTTAGGTGGACAGCTCATGTCCATAAGTGAACATTTATACGGTAACGGAGATAGATATTTACTCGACAATTAGGTATACCGCTCATTTAAATAACTGAACATATACAGGGTACCTGAGATAGATATTTACGCTCCAGTACGGTATACCGCTCATGTCAGTGTCTAAACATTTACAGGGTAAACACAGGGTACAATAAGGTATACCGGTCATGTTATTAGCTAAACATTTACAGGGTAACTCAGAGAGCTATTTACACTATAGTAAAGTATACCGTTCATATCGATATCTCAACATTTGCAGGGTAACTCAGGTAGCTATTTACTCGACAGTAAGGTATACCGCTCATGTCAACAACTAAACATTTACAGCGTAACTCAGACAGCTATTTATACTACAGTAAGGTATACCGTTCATGTCAATTACTAAACATTTACCGGGTACTCACATAGAAATTTACACTACAGTAAGTTATACCACTCAGGTCAACGTCTAAACGTTTACAGGATAACTCAGAGAGCTTTTTACACTACAGTAATGTATAACACTCATGTAAATAACTGTACATTTACATGGTAACTCAGATAAATATTTACACTACAGTAAGGTATACCACTCATGTCAATAACTAAACATTTACAGAATGACTCAGAGAGCTATTTACACTACAGTTAGGAATAATGTTCATGTCAATATCGAAACATTTACAGGGTATCTCAGATAGCGATTGAGTCTACAGTAAGGTATACCGCTCATTTCAATATCTAAACATTTACAGGGTAAACTCAGATAGGTATTTGCACTACAGCAAGTGATACCGCTCATGTCTATATCTAAACTTTTATAGTGTAACTCAGAAAGCTATTTATGCTACAGAATGGTAATCTGAGATAGATATTGACACCATAGTAAGGTATACCAGTCATGTCAATATGAAAACATTTACAGGGTAACACAAACAGCTATTTACCCTATATCAAGGTATACCACTCATGTCAATATCTAAACATTTACAGTGAAACTCAGAGAGTTATTTGCACAACTGTAAGGTAAAACACTCATGTCAGTATCGAAACATTTACAGGGTAAATCAGAGAGCTACTTACACGACAGTAAGATTTACCACTCATGTAGTAACTAACATTTGCAGGGTACGTCAGAGAGCTACTTACACTACAGTAAGGTATACCGCTCATGTCAATAACTAAACATTTACAGTGCTACTCAGAGAGCTATTAACACTAAGTAAGGTATACCGCTCATTTCAATAACTAAAAATTTGCAGGATACACCCAGATCGATATTTACACTACAGTAAGGTATACCGCCATGTCAATATCTAAACATTTACAGGGTAAACTCAGATTGATATTTACACGACAGGAAGGTAGACATGTTATGTCAATATGTCATAATTTACAGGGAAATACAGAAAGCTATTTACACGACAGTAAGGTATATCACTCATGTCAATATCTTAACATTTACAGGTTAGATCAGACAGCCATGTACACTACAGTAAGATATACCGCACATGTCAATATCTAAACATTTACAGGGTAACTCAGATAGCTATTTACACTACAGTAAGGTATACCGCCATGTCAATATCTAAACATTTACAGGGTAAACTCAGATTGATATTTACACTACAGAAAGGTAGACATGTTATGTCAATATCTAAACATTTACAGGATAACTCAGAGAGCTATTTACACTACAGTAAAGAATACCAATGCAATAACCAGGGTAACTGAGATAGATAATTACACTACAGTAAGGTGTAATACACATGTCAATAACTAAACATTTACAGGGTAACTCAGATAGATATTTACACTACAGTAAGGTGTAGTGCTCATGGAATAACTAAACATTTACAGGGTAACTCAGAGAGCTAGTTACTCTGCAGAAAGTTATACCACTCATGTAAGAACTAAACATTTACAGGGTAACCCAGAGAGCTAGTTACACTACAGTATTTTACACCCTTCATGTCAATATCTAAACATTTAAAAGGTAACTCAGATAGCTATTTACACTACAGCAAGATAAACTGCTCATATAAATGTCTAAACATTTTCAGGGTTACTGAGATAGCTATTTGCACTACGGTAACTTATAACGCACATGTCAATAACTAAAAATTTATAGGGTAACTCAGATGGATATTTACACGACAGTAAGGTATACCGCTTATATCACTACAATAAGGTATACCTCACATGTCAATTTCTAAACATTTAGAGGGTAGCAGAGACAGATATTTACACAACAATAATGTAATACGCACATGTCAATAATTAAACATTTACAGGGTGCTCAGATAGATATTTACACTACAGTAAGATATACCGCTTATGTCAAGAACTAAACATTTACAGGGTAACTCAGAGAGATATTTACAGTTCGGTAAGGTATACCACTCATGTCAATAACGAAACATTTTCAGGGTAACTCAGATAGATATTTACACGACAGTAAGGTTTACCGCCATGTTAAATAACTTAACATTTACAGGATACCTCAGAGAGCTATTAATACTACAGTAAGGTATACCTCACATGTCAATATCTAAACATTTACAGGGTAACTGAGACAGATATTTACACTACAATAATGTAATACGCGCATGTCAATAATTAAACATTTACAGGGTGCTCGGATAGATATTTACACTACAGTAAGATATACCACTCATGTCAAGAACTAAATATTTACAGGGTTACTCAGAGAGATATTTACAGTACGGTAAGGTATACCACTCATGTCAATAACTAAACATTTACAGCGTACCTCAAATAGCTATTTACAGTACAGTAAGGTATAATGCTCATGTTGATAACTAAACATTTGCAGGGTAACTCAGAGAGCTATTTAAAATACAGTGTGGTATACCGATTCATGCAATAACTAAAAATTTACAGTATAACTCAGATAGAGATTTACACTACAGTAAGGCATACTGCTCATGTCAACAACTAAACATTTAAGGGTAACTCAGATAGATATTTACACTACAGTAAGGGATTCCGCCCATTTCAATATCTAAACATTTACTGGGTGACTCAGAGAGCTACTTACACTACAGTAAGGTATGCCACTCATGTCAATAACTAAACATTACAGGGGAACTCAGATAGATATTTATACTGCAGTAAGGTATACTGCTCATGTCAATAACTAAACATTTACAGGTAAACTCAGATAGCTATTTAAAGTACAGTAAGGTATACCGCTCATGATAATAACTAAACATTAACAGGGTAACAGGGTATTTACACTGCAGTAAGTTATAGCACTCATGTAACGTTGTATAGGGTAACTCAGAACCTATTCACACTACAGTGAGATATACCACTCATATAATAACTAAACATTTCCAGGGTAACTCAGAGAACTATTTACACTACAGTAAGGTATACCGCTCATGTCAATATCTAAGCATATACAGGGTAACTCAGACAACAATTTTCTCTGCAGTAAGGTATACCGCTCATGTCAAAAACTAAGCATTTACAGGGTAACTGAGGCAGATAATTTCACTACCGTAAGGTATACGCACATGTCAATAATGAAGCATTTAGTGGGTAACTCAGATAGCTATTTACAGTACAGAAAAGGTATAAAGCTCATGTTAATAACTAAACATTTTCAGGGTAACTCAGATCGCTATTTACAGTACAGAAAAGTTATAAGGCTCATATTAATAACTAAACATTTTACAGGGTTACTCAGAGAGCTATTTACGCTACATTAAGGTATACCACTCATGGCAACAACTAAACATTTACAGGGTAATTCAGATAGATATTTACACGACAGTAAGGTATACCGCTCAAGTTAAATAACTTAACATTTACAGGGTAACTCAGAGGGCGATTGAAACTACCATAAGGGTTACCTCTCATGTCAATATCTAAATATTGACAGGGTAACTGAGACAGATAATTTGCAGTACAGTAAGGTAATAAGCACATGTCAATAATTCAACATTTACAGAGTATTCAGATAGATATTTACACTACAGTAAGATATACCACACACGTCAAGAACGAAACATTTACAGGGTAAATCAGAGAGCTATTTACAATACGGTAAGGGATACCACTATGTCAATAACTAAACATTTACAGGGTAACTCAGAGAGCTATTTACAGTAGAGTAAGGTATACCGCTCATGTTAATAACTAAACATTTAGGGTAACTCAGACAGCTATTTACACTACAGAGACTTATAACGCTCATGTAATAACTAAACATTTACAGGGTAACTCAGATAGAGATTTACACTGCAGGAAGGTATACCACTTATGTCAATATCGGTATACCGCTCAGATAGATATTTACACCATAGTGAGGAGCACTGCTCATGTAATAACTAAAAGATTACCTTATAAGTCAGAGAGCTATTTACCCTCCAGTAAGGTATACCGCTCATGTCAATATCTAAACATGTACAGGATAACGCAGAGAGCTATTTACACTACAGTATGGTATACCGCTCATGTCAAAAAAACTAAACATTTACAGGTTAGCTCAGAGAGCTATTTACACTACAGTAAGATATACCGCTCATGTCAATATCTAAACATTTACAGTGTAACTCAGAGAGCTATTTACACTGCAGTATTGTATACCGCTCATGTCAATAACTAAACATTTACAGGGTAACTCAGTTGATATTTACACTTCAGTAAGGTATTCCGCTCATCTCAATAACTTAACATTTATAGGGTAACTAGAGAGCAATTTACACTTCTGTAAGGCATACCTCTCATGTCAATATCTAAACATTGCAGGGTAACTGTGATAGATATTTACAATACAGTAAGTTATAACGCAAATGTCAATAATAAAACAGTGGCAGGGTAACTCAGATAGATAATTACACCAAAGTAAGATTTCCCGCTCATGTCAATAAGTAAATATTTACAGGGTAACTCAGAGAGCTACTTACAGTATGGTAATGTATACCGTTCATGTCAATAACTAAACATTTACAGGGTAACTCAGAGAGCTATTTACAGTACAGTAAGGTATACTGCTCATGTCAATAACTGAACATTTGCAGGGTAACTCAGAGACATATTTATACGAGGTAAGGTATACCGCTCATGTCAATATCTAAAGATTTAGAGGGTCACTCATTAAACAATTTACACCACAGTAAGATATCCCGCTCATGTCAATCTCTAAACATTCACAGCGTAACTCAGATAGATGTTTACACTGCAGTAAGGTATTCCGCTCATGTTAATAACTTAACATTTACAGGGTAACTCAGAGAGCTATTTATACTTCAGTAAGGTATAACTCTCATGTCAATATCTAAACATTACAGGGTAACTGAGCTGGATATTTACACTACTGTAAGTTATAACGCACATGTCAATAACTAAACATGCACAAGGTTATTCAGAGAGCTATTTACACTACAGTAAGGTATACCGCTCATGTCAAAAACTAAACATCTACAGTGTAACTCAGATAGATAATTTCACTACAGTTAGGTATAACGCGCATGTCAATAACTAAACATTTGCAGGGTATCTCAGATAGATATTTACATAACAGTGAGGTATATCGTTCATGTCATGAGCGAAACATTTGCTGGTTAACTCAGAGAGCTATTTACACCATAGTGAGGAGCACTGCTCATGTAATAACTAAAATTTTACCTTTTCAGTCAGAGAGCAATTTACCCTCCAGTAAGGTATACCGCTCATGTCAATATCTAAACATGTACAGCGTAACTCAGAGAGCTCTTTACTCTAAAGTATGGTATACCGCTCATGTCAAAAAACTAAACATTTACAGGGTAACTCAGAGAACTATTTACACTACAGTATGGTATACCTCTCATGTCAATATCTAAACATTACAGGGTAACTGTGATAGATATTTACAATACAGTAAGTTATAACGCATGTCAATAATTAAAAAGTGGCAGGGTAACTCAGATAGATATTTACACCAAAGTAAGATTTACCACTCATGTCAATAAGTAAACATTTACAGGTTAACTCAGAGATCTATTTACAGTATGGTAATATATACCTCTGATGTCAATAACTAAACATTTCCAGGGTAATTCGGAGAGCTATTTATACTAAAGTTAAGTGTAACGCTCATGAAATAACTAAACATTTACAGGGTAACTCAAATTGAGATTTACACGACAGTAAGGTATAGCGCTCGTGTCAATAACTAAACATTTTCAGGGTAACTCAGACAGCTATTGTCGCTACAGTAAGGTATACCGCTCATGTCAAAAACTAAACATCTACAGTGTAACTCAGATAGATAATTTCACTATAGTAAGGTATAACGGGCATGTCAATAACTAAACATTTACAGGGTATCTCAGATAGATATTTACACTACAGGGAGGTATACCGCTCATGACATGAGCTAACCATTTACTGGGTAACTCAGAGACCTATTTACACCATAGTGAGGAACACTGCTCATGTAATAACTAAAAGTTTACCTTATAAGTCAGAGAGCTATTTACCCTCCAGTAAGGTATTCCGCTCATCTCAATAACTTAACATTTATAGGGTAACTCAGAGAGCTATTTATACTTCAGTAAGGTATCCCTCTCATGTCAATATCTAAACATTACAGGGTAATTGTGATAGATATCTACAATACAGTAAGTTATAACGCACATGTCAATAATTAAACAGTGGCAGTGTAACTCAGATAGATATTTTCACCAAAGTAAGATATACCGCTCATGTCAATAAGTAAACATTTACAGGGTAACTCAGAGAGCTATTTACACTACAGTATAGTATACCGCTCATGTCAATAACTGAACATTTACAGGGTATCTCAAAAAGATATTTACACCACAGGAAGTTAAAATGCTCATGTCAATATCTAAACACTTACCTTGCAACTTTGATAGCTTTTATGCAGTACAGTAAGGTATGATCTCATGTCAGTAACTAAATATTTACAGGGGAACTCAGAGAGCTGTTTACACTACAGTAAAGTATACCACTCAAGTCAATATCTAAACATGTGCAGGGTAATTCAGCGAGCTATTTACACTGCAGTGAGGTATCACACGCATGTCAATAACTAAATATTTACAGGATAACTCAGACAGCTATTTTCACTACAGAAAGTTATACCGTTCATGTCAATATCTAATCATTTACAAATTAACTGAGATTGATATTTACACTGCAATGAGTTATACCTCTCATGTCATTAACAAAAAATTTACAGTGTAACTCAGATAAATATTTAAACTACAGTAATGTATCACCCTCATGTCAATAACTAAACATTTATAGGGTAACTCAGAGAGCTATTTACACTACAGTGAGGTATACCGCTCATGTAATAACTCAACATGTACAGAGTATCTCAGATAGATACTTATGGTACAGTAAGGTATGAATCTCATGTCAATAACTAAACATTTACAGTGCAACTCAGAGAGGTATTTACACTACAGTAAGTTGTACCGCTCATGTCAATATCTAAACATTTGGGCGGCACGGTGGCACAGTGGTTAGCACTGCTGCCTCACAGCGCCTGAGACCTGGGTTCAATTCCTGCCTCAGGCGACTGACTGTGTGGAGTTTGCACATTCTCCCCGTGTCTGCGTGGGTTTCCTCCGGGTGCTCCGGTTTCCTCCCACAGTCCAAAGATGTGCAGGGTCAGGTGAATTGGCCATACTAAATTGCCCGTAGTGTTAGGTAAGGGGTAAATGTAGGGGTATGGGTGGGTTTCGCTTCGGCGGGTCGGTGTGGACTTGTGGGGCCGAAGGGCCTGTTTCCACACTGTAATATAATCTAATCTAATTTCCAGAGTAATTCAGAGAGCTATTTACACTACAGGAAGGCATATCTCTCATATCAATATCTAACCATTTACAGGATAACTCAGAGAGATATTTACACCACAGTAAAGTATACCTCTCATGTCATTCTTTCAACATTCACAGGGTAATTCAGAGAGCTATTTATTCTACAGTAAGGCATACCGCTCGTGTCATAACTAAACATATACAAAGTCACTCAGAGAGATTTTGACACTACAGTAGGATATTCCTCTCATGTCAATAACTAAACATTTACAGGATAACTGAGATAGATATTTACACTACAGTAAGGTATAACGCACATATCAATATCTAAACATTGACAGGGTAACTGCGATTGATATTAACACTACAATGTGTTATACCGCTCATGTCATTAACTGAACATTTACAGGGTAACTCAGATAAATATTTAAACTACCGTAATGTATCCCCCTCATGTCAATAACTAAACATTTACAGGGTAACTCAGAGAGCTATTTAGTGTACAGTAAGTTATACCACTCATGTTAATAACTAAACATTACAGGGGAACTCAGATACATATTTACGGTACAGTAAGGTATACTGCTCATGTCAATAACTAAACATTTACAGTGTAACTCAGAGAACTATTTACTCTACAGTAAGGCATATCTCTTATGTCAATATCGAAACATTTACAGGATGACTCAGAGAGCTATTTTCACCACAGTGAAGTATACCTCTCATGTCAATCTCTAAACATTCACAGTGTACCTCAGAGAGCTATTTACTCGACAGTAAAGTATACCGCTCGTGTATTAACTAAATATTTACAAGGTAACTCAGACAGATATTTATACTACAGTAAGGTATACCGCTCATGTGAATAACTAAACATTTACCGGGTAACTGAGACAGATATTTACACTACAGTAAGGTATAACGCACGTGTCAATAACTAAACATTTACAGGGTAACTCAGATAGATATTTACACTGCAGTAAGGCATATCTCTTATGTCAATATCTAAACATTTACAGCATAACTCAGAGAGTATTTACACCATAGTAAAGTATACCTCTCATGTAAATCTCTAAACATTCACAGGGTAACTCAGAAGCTATTTACTCAACAGTAAGGTATACCGCTCGTGTAATAACTAAACATTTACAAGGAAACTCAGACAGATATATACACTACAGCAAGGTATACCACTCATGTAATAACTAAACATTTACAGTGTAACTCAGATAGAGATTTACACTACAGTAAGATATACCGCTCATGTCAATATCTAAACATTTTCAGAATAACTCAGAGAACTATATGCACTACAGTAATGTATACCACTCACGCCTATATCTAAACATTTAAGGGAAACTCAGGTAGCTATTTACACTACAGCAAGGTCTACTCTTCATGTAATAACTAAACATTCACAGTATCTCTCAGAGATCTATTTACACTACAGAAGGGTATACCACTCATGTCATAACTAAACATTTACAGTGTAACTATACTGCTCATCTCAATTTCTAAACATTTACTGGATAAGTCAGAGAACTGTTTACACAACAATAAGGTATACTAATCATGTAATATCTAAAGATATACTGCTCATCTCAATTTCTAAACATTTACTGGGTAAGTCCGAGAGCTATTTACACTACAATAAGGTATACCAATCATGTAATATCTAAACACTTACAGGGTAACTCAGATAGATATTTTCACCATAGTAAGGTATACCGCTCATGTCAATATCTAAACATTTACTGGGCAACTTAGAGAGCTATTTACATTATGGTAAGGTACAGCGCGATTATTAATAACTAAACATTCACAGGGTAACTCAGAGAGCTATTTACACAACAAAAAGGTATACCGCATTGCCTCTCTCACACACGCATTCTCTCTCTCACACACACATGCGCATTCTTGCTCTCACCCACGCATTGTCTCTCTCTCTCACACACGCATTCTTGCTCTCTCACACGTGCATTCTCTCACACACACATTCTCTCTCACACATGCATTCACTCTCTCGTTCATGCGCATTCTGACTCTCACCCATGCATTCTCTCTCTCTCACACACACGCATTCCCTCTCAAACATATACATTCTCTCTCTCACACACACTCCTTCTCTCTCACACACGCATTCTCTCTTCTCGCACACACATTCTCTCTCACACACACACTCATTCTCTCTCACACGCGCATTCTCTCTCACCCACGCATTGTCTCTCTCACGCACGCACGTATTCTCTCTCTCACACACGCATTGACTCTCACACGCACATACTCATTCTGTCCGTCTCACACACACGCATTCTCTCACTTGCACACACTCATTTTCTCCCTCTCACACATGCAATGTCTCTCTCATGCACAGCATTCTCTCTTTGTCGCACACAAGCATTCTGTCTCTCTCTCAAACACAGTCATTTTCTCTCTCCAACACATGTATTCTCTCTCTTGCACTCACGCATTCTCTCTCTCACACATGCATTCACTCTCACACGCACATACACATTCTCTCTCACACACACACCCGCGCATTCTCTCTCACACACACACATTCCCTCTCTCTCACTCACACATGCATTCCCTCTCTCTCTCACGCGCAGTCTCTCTCAAGCACACATACATTCTCTCTCTTGCACTCACGCATTCTCTCTCTCAGACTCATGTATTCTCTGTCTCTCACAACGCATTCTCTCTCACACTCATTCTCTCTCACACACGCATTCTCTCACTCTCTCGTACATGCGTATTCTTTGTCGCACGCACGCATTTTCTCTCACGTTCACACGCATTCTCTCTCTCTCACACACACGCATTCTCACTCTAACACACACATTCTCTCGCACATGCGCATTCTCTTTCTCACGCACACACGAATTCCCTCTCTCTCACATGCATTTTCACTCTCAAGCACACGCGCATTTTCTCTCTTGCACTCACACATTCTCTCTCTCACACATGCATTCTCTCTCACATGCACATACATATTCTCTCTCTCACGAACAGATGCATTCTCTCTCACAAATACACACGCATTCTCTCTCTCGCACACACATTCTCTCTCACTCACACACTCATTCTCTCTCATACACGCATTCTCTCTCACCCACGCATTGTCTCTCTCACGCACAAACGCATTCTCTCTCACACACACGCATTGACTCTCACATGCACATACTCATTCTGTCCCTCTCACACACACGCATTCTCTCACTTGCACACACTCAATTTTCTCCCTCACACACACGCAATGTCTCTCTCATGCACAGCATTATCTCTTTTTCGCACACAAGCATTCTGTCTCTCTCTCAAACACAGTCATTTTCTCTCTCCAACACATGTATTCTCTCTCTCATGCACACGCATTCTCTCTCTCACGCAACCGCACATTCTCACTCTCGCACACACGAATTCCCTCTCTCTCACACTCATTCTCTCTCTCAAGCACACACGCATTTTCTCTCTCTCACATGCAGTCTTTCTCTCTCTCAAGCACACACGGTTTGTCTCTCTCACATGCATTCTCTCTCTCACGCACACATGTATTATGTCTCTCATGCACACACGCATTCTCCCTTTCTCTCGCCAGCGCATTATCTCTCTCTCTCACACACTAATTTTCTCGATCACACACATGTGCACATGCATTCTCTCTCTTATGCACACATGCATTTCCTCTCTCTCGTACATGCATATTCTCTGTCTCACACAAGCATTTTCTCTCTCACGTGCATACGCATTCTCTCTTTCTCTCAAACACGCATTCTCTCTCTAACACACGCAGTGCCTCTCTCGCACATGCGCATTCTCTCTCTCTCACGTACACACGAATTCCCTCTCTCTCACATGCATTCTCGCTCTCAAGCACACAGGCATTCTCTCTCTTGAACTCACGCATTCTCTCTCTCACACATGCATTAACTCTCACACGCACATACACATTCTCTCTCTTACACACACACACGCATTCTCTCTCTCACACACATGCATTCTCTCTCTCTCGCACATGCGCATTCTCCAACTGACCCACGCATTGTCTCTCTCATGCACACACGCATTCTCTCTCTCACACACGCATTCACTCTCTCTCACACACACACACACTCCCTCTCTCTCATTCACACACGCATTTCATCTCTCTCACACACATTCTCTCTCAAGCACACATACATTCTCTCCCTTGCACTCACGCATTCTCTCTCTCAGACTCATGTATTCTCTGTCTCTCACAACACATTCTCTCTCTCACACGCATTCTCTCTCAGACATGCATTCTCTCACTCTCTCGTACATGCGTATTCCCTGTCTCACGCACGCATTTTCTCTCACGCACACACGCATTCTCTCTTTCTCTGACATGCATTCTCACTCTCACACACCCATTCTCTCGCACATGCGCATTCTCTTTCTCACGCACACATGAATTCCCTCTCTCTCACATGCATTTTCGCTCTCAAGCACACAGGCATTCTATCTCTTGCAATCACGCATTCTCTTTCTCACACATGCATTCACTCTCACACGCACATACACATTCTCTCTCTCTCTCTCACACACACACAGTCTCTCTCTGACACACACGCATTCTCTCTCTTTCTCGCACATGCGCATTCTACCACTGACCCACGCATTGTCTCTCTCATGTACACACGCATTCTCTCTCTCTCACACACATGCATTCTCTCTCTCACACACACGCATTCCTTCTCTCTCACTCACACACACATTTCCTCTCTCTCACACACATTCTCTCTCAAGCACACATACACTCTCTCTCTTGCACTCACGCATTCTCTCTCTCAGACTCATGTATTCTCTGTCTCTCACAACACATTCTCTCTCTCACACGCATTCTCTCTCACACATGCATTCTCTCACTCTCTCGTACATGCGTATTCCCTGTCTCACGCACGCATTTTCTCTCACGTTCACACGCATTCTCTCTTTCTCTGACACGCATTCTCACTCTCACACACCCATTCTCTCGCACATGCGCATTCTCTTTCTCACGCACACAAGAATTCCCTCTCTCTCACATGCATTTTCTCTCACAAGCACACGCGCATTTTGTCTCTTGCACTCACGCATTCTCTCTCTCACACATGCATTCTCTCTCACATGCACATACATATTCTCTCTCTCTCACACACAGATGCATTCTCTCTCACACATACACACGCATTCTCTCTCTCACACACGCATTCTCTCTCTCTCACACACATGCATTCTCTCTCACACACCCGCATTCCCTCTCTCTCACTCACACACGCATTCCCTCTCTCTCACAACGCATTCTCTCTCTCACACGCATTCTCTCTCACACACGGATTCTCTCACTCTCTCATACATGCGTATTCTCTGTCTCACGCACGCATTTTCTCTCACACACACACATTCTCTCTCTCTCTCGCACACGCATTCTCACTCTAACACACACATTCTCTCTCGCACGTGCGCATTCTCTCTCTCACGTACACACGAATTCTCACACGCATTTTCGCTCTCAAGCACACAGGCATTCTATCTCTTGCAATCACGCATTCTCTTTCTCACACATGCATTCACTCTCACACGCACATACTCATTCTCTCTGTCTCTCACACACACACACAGTCTCTCTCTCACACACACGCATTCTCTCTCTCTCGCACATGCGCATTCTACCACTGACCCACGCATTGTCTCTCTCATGTACACATGCATTCTCTCTCTCACACACGCATTCTCTCTGTCTCACACACATGCATTCTCTCTCTCACACACGCGCATTCCTTCTCTCTCACTCACACACGCATTCCCTCTCTCTCACACGCATTCTCTCTCTCAAGCACACATACATTCTCTCTCTTGCACTTACGCATTCTCTCTCTCAGACTCATGTATTCTCTGTCTCTCACAACGCATTCTCTCTCTCACACACGCATTCTCTCTCACACACGCATTCTCTCACTCTCTCGTACATGCATATTCTCTGTCTCACGCACGCATTTTCTCTCTCGCACACACGCATTCTCTCTCGCTCTCACACACACGCATTCTCACTCTCATACACCCATTCTCTCGCACATGCGCATTCTCTTTCTCGCTCACACACGAATTCCCTCTCTCTCACATGCATTTTCTCTCTCAAGCACTCGCGCATTTTCTCTCTTGCACTCACGCATTCTCTCTCTCACACATGCATTCTCTCTCACATGCACATACATATTCTCTCTCTCTCACGCACAGATGCATTCTCTCTCACACATACACACGCATTGTCTCTCTCACACACACATTCCCTCTCTCTCACAACGCATTCTCTCTCTCACACGCATTCTCTCTCACACACACATTCTCTCACTCTCTCGTACATGTGTATTCTCTGTCTCACGCACGCATTTTCTCTCACGCACACACGCATTCTCTCTCTCTCACACACGCATTCTCACTCTAACACACACATTCTCTCTCGCACATGCGCATTCTCTCTCTCACGCACCCACGAATTCCCTCTCTCTCACATGCATTTTCTCTCTCAAGCACACGTGCATTCTCTCTCTTGTACTCACGCATTATCTCTCTCACACATGCATTCTCTCTCACACGCACATACATATTCTCTTTCTCTCTCACGCACAGATGCATTCTCTCTCGCACATACACATGCATTCTCTCTCTCACAAACGCATTCTCTCTCTGTCACACATGCGCATTCTCTCTCTCACACGGACACATGCTTTCTCTCTCACACACATGCATTCTCTCTCTGTGGCACATGCACTTTCTCTCAATGACCCACGCATTGACTCTCTCACAAACACACGCATTCTTTCTCTCTCACACGCATTGTCTCTCTGACACAAATGCATTCTCTCTCACACAGGCATTCTCTCTCTCTCTTGCACATGCCCATTCTCTCTCTCACACACAAACGCATTCTCTCTCTCACACACGCATTCACTCTCACACGCACATACACATTCTCTCATGCACACACGCATTCTGTTTCTCTCCCACACTCGCAATCTCTGTCTCACACAGATGAATTCCCTCTCTCTCAAACGCATTCTCTCTCTCAAGCACACAAGCATTCTCTCTGTCTCACACGCATTCTCACTTTCTCACACACACGCATTCGCTCTCTCACACACGCATTCGCTCTCTCACACACGCATTCTCTCTCTCACATGCACATTTTCTCTCTCACAAACACATTCTCTCTCACACACGCATTCTGTCTTTCTCGTACATGTGTATTCTCTGTCTTACCCACGCATTGTCTCTCTCACGCACACATGCATTCTCTCTCTCTCATACATGTATTCTCTCTCTCACACACATATCTTCCCTCTTGCGCACATGCATTCTCTCTCTGTCATACTCATTCTCTCTCTCATGCACACACACATTCTCTCTCTCACACACACACGCTTTGCCTCTCACACAGATATTCTCTCTCTCTTTTGCACGTGCCCATTCTCTGTCTCACCCATGCATTGTCTCTCTCACGCACACACATTTTCTCTCTCACATACGCATTCTCTCTCTCTCACATATGCAGTCTCTCTCTCTCTCGCACATGCCCATTCTCTCTCACACACACGCATTGTCTCTCTCACACACGCATTCTTTCTCTCATGTACACGCATTCTCTCTTTCTTGCACTCACTCATTTCCTCTATCACACACAAATATTCTCTCTCTCATGCACACGCATTCTCACTCTCACACACCGGCGCATTCTCACTCTCGTACACACGAATTCCCTCTCTCTCACACGCATTCTCTCTCTCAAGCAGACACGCATTCTGTCTCTCTCACACGCATTCTCTCTCGCACACATGAATTCCCTCTCTCACACATATTCTCTCAAGCACACATGGATTCTCTCTCTCACATGCATTCTCTCCCTCACGCACACACTTATTCTTACTCTCAAGCGAACACGCATTCTCCCTCTCTCTCACAAGCGCATTATCTTTCTCTCACACACTCAGTTTCTCTGTCACACACACGCAATTTCTTTCTCTCATGCACACGCATTCTCTCTCACACACACACTCATTCCTTCTCTCTCATTCACACACGAATTCCCTCTAACTCACACGCATTCTCTCTCAAGCACACACACATTCTATCTCTTGCACTCACGCATTCTCTCAATCTCACACGCATGCATTCTCTCTCTCTCACACACACGCATTCTCTCTCTCACACGCATTCTCTCTCTCACACACACACATTCTCTCTCAAACATGCATTCTCTGTCTCTCTATCGTACATGCATATTCTTTGTCACACCCACGCATTTTCTCTCTCTCTCTCACACACACATTCTCTCTCACACACACATTCTCTCTCTCTCACGCATTCTCTCTCTCTCACACACACATTCTCTCTCAAACATGCATTCTCTCTCTCTATCGTACATGCATATTCTTTGTCACACCCACGCATTTTCTCTCTCACGCGCACACGCATTCTCTCTCTCTCACACACACACTCTCTAACATGTGCATTCTCCCTTTCGCACATGCACATTCTGTCTCTCTCACGCACACGCGAATTCCCGCTCTCTCGCAAGCATTCTCTCTCTCAAGCAGACATGCATTCTCTCTCTTGCACTCACGCATTCTCTCTCACACACATCCATTCACTCTCCCACGCACATACACATTCTGTTTCTCACGAATACACTCCTTCTCTCTCACACACATGCATTCTCTCTCTATCGCACGTGCGCATTCTCTCTCTCGCGAACACATTGTTCTCTCTCTCTCGCGCATGTGCATTCTCTCACTGACCCACGCATTGTCTCTCTGACATACACACGCATTCTCTCTCTCACACACATGCATTCTCTCTCACAGACACATGCTTTCCCTCTCTCTCACTCACACACGAATACGCTCTCAATCACACGCATTCTCTCTCAAGCACACACGCATTCTCTCTCTTGCACTCACGCATTCTCTTTCTCTCACACTCATGCATTCTCTCTCTCTCACAACACATTCTCTCTCTCTCACGCATGCATTCTCTCTCACACATGCATTCTCTCTCTCTCGGACATGCGTATTCTCTTTCTCACCCACGCATTTTATCTCTCACGCACACACTAATTTTCTCTCTCACACACACACACTTTCTCTCAGTAACATACGCATTCTCTCCCTCTAGCACATGCGCATTCTCTCTCTCTCACGCACACACTATTTCCCTCTCTCTCACACGCATTCTCTCTCTCAAGCACACACGCATTCTCTCTCTTGCACTCACACATTCTCTCTCTCACACAAGCATACACTCTCACATGCACATACAGATTCTCTCTCTCATGCACACATGCATTCTCTCTCTCTCACGCACTCGCATTCTCTCCCTCACACACGCATACTCCCTCTCTCATGCGCATACTCTCTCTCTCACGCACACATGCATTCTCTCTCTCGCACATGCGCATTCTCTCACTGACCCACGCATTTTCTCTCACGTACGCATTCTCTCTCTCTCGCACTCGCAATCTCTCTCTTGCACTCATGAACACCCTCTCTCTCACACTCATTCTCTCTCTCAAGCACACATGCATTCTCTCTGTCAGCACACACATTCTTTCTCTCGCACACACACGCATTCTCCCTCTCTGTCATGCACGTGCTTTCTTTCTCTCTCTCACACAAGCATTCTCTCTCTCAAACACACACACATTCTCTTTCGCGCACAGGCATTCTCTCTCTTACACACGCATTCTCTCTCTCACACATGCATTCACTCTCACACGCACATACACATTCTCTCTCTCACACACGCATTCTATCTCTATCGCACTCATGCATTTCATCTCTCTCGCACACAGGCAGTGTCTCACACACACGCATTCTCTATCTCTCTCTCACATGCATTCTCTCTCTCTTTTGCACACGCATTCTCTCTCTCTTTTACTCACGCATTCTCTCTGTCTCTTGCACTCACGCATTCTCTCTGTCTCTTGCACTCACGCATTCTCTCTTCCACGCACACGCGTATTCTACCTCTATCACACTCACGCATTTTGTCTCTCTTGCACACAGGCATTCTATCTCTCAAACCATTTTCTCTCTCTTTCGCACACACATTCTCTCTCTCACACGCATTCTCTCTTTCTCTCTTGCACTCACGCATTCTCTCTTCCACGCACACACGCATTCTCTCTCTCACGCACATGCAGTCTCTCTCTCACACACATTCATTCTATCTCTATTGCACTAACGCATTTTGTCTCTCTCGCACACAGGCACTCTCTCTCACACACACACATTCTCTAACTCTCTCTCTCACACGCATTCTCTCTCTCAAGCACACATGGATTCTGTCTCTCACACGCATTCTCTCTCATGCACACACGCATCTCTCTCACACGCAAACACGCATTATCGCTCTCTCTCGCACGCTTATTATCTCTCTCACACACACTGATTTTCTCTCTCACACACTCATACTCTCTCTCGTGCTCACGCGTTCTCTCACATGCACACAAGCATTCTCTCTCACACTCAAGCATTCTCTCTCTCACGCACACATGCATTCTCTGTCCCTCACACATGTCTTCCCTCTCTCTCACGCACGCATTCGCTTTCTCTCTCGTGCATGTCTATTCTCTGTCTCACCCACGCATTGTCTCTCTCAATTCCCTCTGTCTCTCACATGCATTCTCCCACTCTAGCACATGCACATTAACTGTCTCTCTCACACACGCATTCTCTCTCACACACGCATTCTCTCTCTCATACACGCATTCAGTCTCTCTCACACGCATTTTCTCGCTCATGCACACACATTGTCTCAATCTCAGACGCATTCTCTCTCTCACGCACAGACTCATTCTCTCTCTCTCACACTCATGCATTGTCTCTCTCATGCACGCATTATATCTCTCACGCACGCATTCGCTCTCACACACACATTCTCTCTCTAGTACATGTGTATTCTCTGTATCAACCATTCATTGTCTCTCACAAGCACGCACGATTTCCCTCTCTCTCACATGCAATCTCTCCCTCAAGCACACGCGCATTCTATCTCTCTCACACACGCATTCTCTCTCACACACGCATTCTGTCTTTTTCGTACATGTGTATTCTCTGTCTTACCCATGCATTGTCCATCTCATGCACACACGCATTTCTCTCTCTCATACACGCATCCTTTCTCACACATATGCATCTTCCCTCTCGCGTACACGCATTCTCTCTCTGTCACACGCATTCTCTCTCCCACGCACACACGCATTCTCTCTCTCACGCACACACGCATTCTCACTCTCACGTGCACACGCCGTCTCTCTCTCTCTCGCAAGCGCATTATCTGTCACTCTCTCACACTCATTTTCTATGTGACACACACGCCTTTTCTCTCTCTCTCGTGCACACGCATTCTCTGTCACACACACACTCATTCCCTCTCTCTCACTCACACACGAATTCCCTCTAACTCACACGCATTCTCTCTCTCAAGCACACACACGCATTCTGTCTCTCTCACACACGTATTCTCTCTCACACATGAATTCTCGTTCTCTCTCGTACATGCGTATTCTCTGTCTCACCCAAGCATTTTCTCTCTCATGCACACACCCATTTTCTCTCTGTCACACACACGCATTCTCTCTCTAACACACACATTCTCTCTCTCTTGCACATGAGAATTCTCTCTCTCACGCCCATACAAATTCCCTCTCTCTCACAAGCATTCTCTCTCTCTCAAGCACACACGCATTCTCTCTCTTGCACTTATGCATTCTCTCTCTCACACATGCATTCACTCTCGCACGCACATACACATTCTCTCTCTCACACACATGCATTGTCTCTCGCACATGCATATTCTCTCTCTCATGAACACACGCATTCTCTCTCTCACATGCACTCATTTTTTCTCACACACACGCATTCCCTCTCTCTCGTGCACATGCATTCTCTCTCTCACACACATGTATTCTCTCTCTCGTGCACACACATTCTCACTCTCGGACACACGAATTGCCTCGTTCTCACATACATTGTTTCTCTCAAGCGCACACGCATTCTGTCTCTCTCATGAACACATGCATTCTCTCTGTTACACATGCATTCTCTCTCTCTTGCACATGCGCATTCTCTCACTGACCCACGCATTGCCTTTCTCACGTGCACACGCATTCTCTCTCTCACACACACACATTCTCTCTCTCGCACATGCATTCTCTCTCTCACACACACGCTTTCCCTCTGTCTCACTCACACACGAATACCCTCTCAATCGCACGCATTCTCTCTCTCCAGCACACACACATTCTCACTCTTGCACTCACGCATTCTCTCTCACTCACACTCATGCATTCTCTTTCTCTCTCCCTCTCACAACGCATTCTCTCTCTCACACACATGCATTCTCTCTCGCACACGCATTCTCTCTCTCTCTCATATTGCATATTCTCTGTCTCACCCACGCATCTTCTCTCTCAAGCACACAGGCATTCTCTCTCTCACGCACGCATTCTCTCTCACACATGCATTCTCTCTCTCGGACATGCGTATTCTCTGTCTCAGCAACGCATTTTCTCTCTCAAGCACACACGAATTCCTTCTCTCTCACATGCATTCACTCTCTCAACCGACAACGCATCTCTCTCTCGCACACATGCATTCTCTCTCACCCATGCATTTTCTCTCTCACACACACAGGCATTCTTTCACTCACACACATGCATTTACTCTCAGATGCACATACACATTCTCCCTCTCTTGCACACACACATTCCCTCTCTCACACAGATGCATTCTCTCTCCCACACACACATTCTCTCTCTCTCACACACATTCATTCTCTCTCTCGTGAAAACGCGTTCTCTCACACGCACACAAGCATTCTCTCTCTCTCACACTCATGCATTCTCTCTCTCACGCACACATGCATTCTCTCTCCTGCACACAATTATTCTCTCTCTCTCTCACACGCATTCTCTGTCTCTCACACATGTCTTCCCTCTCTCTCACGCACGCATTCGCTTTCTCTCTCGTGCATGTCTATTTTCTGTCTCACCCACGCATTGTCTCTCTCAATTCCCTCTGTCTCTCACGTGCATTCTCCCACTATAGCACATGCACATTATCTGTCTCTCTCACAAACTTATTCTCTCTCACACACGCATTCTCTCTCATACACGCATTCTGTCTCTCTCACACGCATTTTCTCTCTCATGCACACACATTGTCTCGGTCTCAGACGCATTCTCTCTCTCACGCACACATGCATTCTCTCTCTCACACTCATGCATTGTCTCTCGCATGCACGCTTTATCTCTCTCACGCACGCTTTATCTCTCACACACACATTCTCTCTCTAGTACATGTGTATTCTCTGTATCAACCATTCAATGTCTCTCTCAAGCACGCACGATTTCCCTCTCTCTCACATGCATTCTCTCCCTCAAGCACACGCGCATTCTATCTCTCTCACACACGCATTCTCTCTCACACACGCATTCTGTCTTTCTCGTACATGTGTATTCTCTGTCTTACCCATGCATTGTCCATCTCATGCACACACGCATTCTCTCTCTCTCATACACGCATTCTCTCTCTCACACATGCATCTTCCCTCTCACGTATACCCATTCTCTCTCTGTCACACGCATTTTCTCTCTCACGCACACACGCATTCTCTCTCTCTCACACACACGCGTTGCCTCTCTCACACAGACATTCTCTCTCTCTCTATCGCACGTGTGCATTCTCTCTCTCACCGGTGCATTGTCTCTCTCATGCACACACGCATTCTCTCTCTCAGACACGCATTGTCCCTCTCATGCACACACGCATTCTCTCTCTCTTACACGCATGAATTCCCTCTCTCTCTCTCAAGCACACATGGATTCTCTCTCTCACATGCATTCTCTCTCTCACGCACACACGCATTCTCACTCTCACGTGCACACGCCGTCTCCCTCTCTCTCGCAAGCGCATTATCTGTCACTCTCTCACACTCATTTTCTCTGTGACACATACGCCTTTTCTCTCTCTCTCGTGCACACGCATTCTCTGTCACACGCACACACACTCATTCCCTCTCTCTCACTCACACACGAATTCCCTCTAACTCACACGCATTCTCTCTCTCAAGCACACACGCATTCTCTCTCTTGCACTCATGCAACCTGTCTCTCACACACACACGCATTCTGTTTCTCTCACACACGTATTCTCTCTCACACATGAATTTTCGCACTCTCTCGTACATGCGTATTCTCTGTCTCACCCAAGCATTTTCTCTCTCATGCACACACCCATTTTCTCTCTGTCACACACACGCATCCTCTCTCTAACACACGCATTTTCTCTCTCTTGCACATGAGAATTCTCTCTCTCACGCTCATACAAATTCCCTCTCTCTCACAAGCATTCTCTCTCTCTCAAGCACACACGCATTCTCTCTCTTGCACTGATGCATTCTCTCTCTCACACATGCATTCCCTCTCACACGGACATATACAATCTCTCTCTCACACACATGCATTCTCTCTCGCACATGCATATTCTCTCTCTCATGAACACACACATTCTCTCTCTCACATGCGCTCATTTTTTCTCACACACATTCATTCTCTCTCTCGTGCACATGCATTCTCTCTCACACACATGTATTCTCTCTCTCGTGCACACACATTCTCACTCTCACGCACCTGTGAATTCTCACTCTCGGACACACGAATTGCCTCGTTCTCACATGCATTCTTTCTCTCAAGCACACACGCATTCTGTCTCTCTCATGCACACATGCATTCTCTCTCTCACATATGCATTCTCTCTCTCTCTTGCACATGCGCATTTTCACTCTGGCAAGCATGCATTCCCTCTTTCACGCACACTAATTTTCTCTCTCTCTCACACACACGCATTCTTTCTCTCGCGCATGCGTTCGTGTACTTTCACACTCCTTCTCTCTCTCCCACATGCATTCTCTCTCTCCCACACACTCATTTTCTCTCACACACACATTCTCTCTCTCTCAGACATGCATACTCTCTCTCACACACACATGCATTCTCTCTCTCTCACACATGCATTCTTTCTCTCGCACACGCATTAGCACTCTCGAACACACGCATTCTCTCTATCACACAGGCATTCTCTCTCTCACACACGCATTCTCTCTCACACAGACGCATTCTCTATCTTGCGCGCACACTCATTCACTCTCTCTCACGTACACATGCATTCTCTGACGCACACACGCAACCTTTCCCTCACACATACGTTCTCTCTCTCTCACGCATGCGGTCTCTCTCTATCTCTCTCATGCACTCGTTCACTCTCTCACACATTCATTCTATCACGCACACTCGCTTTCTCTATTTCTCGCACACAAATTCTTTCTCTCACATGCATGCTTTTTCTCCCTCTCACACACGCATTCTCTCTCACACATGCATTCTCTCTCTTTCTGTAAACACTCATTCTCTCTCTCGCACATGCATTCTTTCTCTCACACACAAACACTCTCTCTCACATACGCATTCTCTCTCTCTCGCACACACAATCTCTCACACACACACATTCTCTCTCTCTCACACATGCATTCTCGTCCTCTCACTTACACATTCTGTCTCACACACACATTCTCTCTCGATCACACACGCATTCTCTCTCTCGCATACGCATTCACTCTCTGTCGCACACTCGCATTCTCTCTCACTCGCACACTTGCATTCTCTCTCTCACACACACACGCATTCTCTCTCTCTCTCATGCACTCATTCTCTCTCACAGACATGCTTTCGGTGTCTCACATACACGCATTCTCTCTCTCACACGCATTGTCTCTCGTCCACTCGCATTCTCTCCCTCACACACACGCATTCCCGCTCTCACGCACACACACATTCTCTCTCACACACACACATTCTCTCTCACACACACATTCTCTCTCTCACACACGCATTCTCTTCCTTTGACACACGCATTCTCTATCTCTTGCACACACATTCTCTGTCACACACACATTCTCTCTCTCGCTCACGCATTCGCGCTCTCGCAAACGCATTCGCTCTCACACACACTCATTCCCACTCTTTCACACATGCGTTCACTATCTCTTGCACACACGCATTCTCTCTCTCACTGACACATGCTTTCTCACTCTCTCGCACACACACATTCTCTCCCTCACACACGCATTCTCTCTCTCATACACATTTTCACTCTCACACACACATTCTCTCTTTCACACACATGCATGTGTGAGGGCGAGAATGCATATATGAGAGAGAGAATGAGTGTGTGCGAGAGAATGTGTGCGTGTGTGAGAGAGAATGCGTGTGTGTGAGAGAGAATGAGTGCATGCAAGAGAGAGAGAATGCGTGTGGGAGAGAGAGCAGTAGCATGCGAGAGAACGAATGCGTGCACAACAGAAAGAGTGCGTGTGTGAGAGAGAAAATGCCAATGTGAGAGAGAGAATGAGTGTGTGTGTGAGAGAGAATGCGTGTGTGTGAGAGAGAGAAAGCGTGTGTGTGAGAGAGAATGCGTGTGTGAGAGAGAGATTGTATGTGTGTGAAATACAGATTGCATGTGTGCGAGAGAGAACTAATGCTTCTGCCAGAGCACAAATGCGTGTAAGAGAGTGAGAATGCGCGTGTGAGAGAGAATGTGTGCGCGAGAGATTGAGAATGCGTGCGTGACAAAGAGTGAATGCGTGTCTGTGAGAGAGAGAGAATGCATGTGTGAGAGAGAATGCGTGCGTGAGAGGAAGAGAATGCATGTGTGAGAGAGACAATGTGTGTGTGAGAGAGAATGCGTGTGCGAGAGAGAAAGAATGCGTGTGTGAGAGAGAATGCGTGTGTGTGAGAGAGAGAATGTGTGAGAGAGAGAAAGAATGCGTGTGCGAGAGAGAGATAATGCGTCTGTGTGAAAGAGTAAATGTGTGCGAGAGAGAAAAAACGTGTGTGAGAGAGACTGAGTACGTGTGCAAGAGAGAAAGCGAGTGTGCGTGAGAGAGAGAATGCATGTGTGAGAGAGTGAATGAGTGCATGTGAGAAAGAGAGACCGCATGTGTGAGAAAGAGAGAATGTGCGTGTGAGGGAGAGATTGCGTGTGTGCATCAGAGAGAATGCAGTAGTGCATGAGAGAAAGAATGAGTGTGTCTCAGAGAGAGAGAGAGGATGCTTGTGAGAGAGAGTGAATGAGTGTGTGCGAGAGATAGAGAATGAGTGTGGGTGAGAGAGTGAATGCGTGTGAGAGAGAGAATGCATATGTGTGAGAGAGAGAGAATGCGTGTGTGTGTGAGAGAATGAATGTTTGAGACAGAGAGTGAAAAATTGTCTATGAGAGAGAGAGAATGCGTGTGTGTGAGAGAGAGAATGCGTTTGTGTGTGAGAGAGAGAATGTGCGTGTGTCTGAGAGAGAATGCTTGTTTGAGAGAGAGAGTGAATGAGTGTCTGTGAGAGAGATAAAATGTGTGTGTGAGAGAGAATGAGTGTGCGCGAGAGAGAGCGAATGTGTGTGTGAGAGTGCAAATGTGTGTGCGAGAGTGCAAATGTGTGTGCAAGAGAGCGAATGCGCATGTGAGAGAGAGGTTGAATGCGTGTAGGTCAGAAAGAGAGAATGAGTGTGTGCAAGAGATAGAGAATGAGTGTGGGTGAGAGAGAACGAATGCGTGTGAGAGAGAATGCATGTTTGCGAGCGAGAGAGAATGCGTGAGTGTAAGAGAAGAAATGAGTGTCTAAGAGGAAGAGCGTGCGTGTGTGTGAGAAAAGGGAGACAATGCGTGTGTGTGCAAGAATGAGTGAGTGCGAGAGGCAGAAAATACATGTGGGAGAGATAGAATGCCTGTGTGAGAGACTGAGAATGAATATGCGCGTGACAGAGTGAATGCGTGTGCGAGAGAGAGTGAATGTGTGTCCCAGTGTGCGAATGCGCGTGCGAGAGAGAGAATGCGTGTGTGAGAGAGCGAGGGAAATCGTGTATGAGAGGAAGAGAATGCGTGTGTGAGAGAGAGAGAGAATGTGCGTGTCTGTGAGAGACAATGCGTGTGTGTGTGTGAGAGAGAAAATGAATGTGTGCGAGAGAGAGCAAATGCGTGTGTGAGAGCGCGAATGAATGTGTGAGAGAGAGAATGCGTGTGTGTGAGAGTGAATGTGTGTCCGTGAGAGAGAGAGAATGCGCGTTTGTATGAGAGAGAATGCATTTGTGTGAGGAAGAGAATGCGTGTGCGAGAGAGAATCAATATGTTCGTGAGAGAGAGAATGCATGTGTAAGAGGGAGAATGCGTGTGCATGAAAGATAACATGCGTGTGTGCGAGAGAGAAAATGTGTCTGTGTGAGAGAGAGTGCGTGTGTGCGATAGCGAGAGAATGCATGTGAGAAAGAGGGAGAATGCATATGTGCGAGAGAGAGGTAATGTATGTGAGAACGAGGGAGAATGCGTGTGTGCATGAGAGAGAATTCCTGTGAGAGAGAGAATGCGTGTGTGCGAGAGCGAGAGAATGCGTGTTTTGAGAGAGAGGGAATGTGTGTGTTTGAGAGAAAGAGTGAATGCGTGTGAGAGAGAGAATGCGTGTTTGAAAGAGAGAGAGAATGCGTGTGTGCAAAAGTGAGTGAATGGGTGTGTGCATGAGAGAGAGTGCATGTGTGAGAGAGAGAATCTGTGTGTTCGTGAGAGAGAGAATGCATGTGTAAGAGAGAGAATGTGTGAGCGTGAAAGAGAAAATGTGTGTGTTCGAGAGAGAAAATGTGTGGGTGAGAGAGATAATGCGTGTGTGTGAGAAAGAGAATGCATGTGCGAGAGAGTGTGTATGTGTGAAAGAGAGAGAATGCATGTCTGTGAGAGTGAGAGAATGCATGTGTGCGTGAGAATGAGGGAAAGTGCGTATGAGACGAAGAGAATGCGTGTGTGTGTGTGAGAGAGAATGCGTGTATGTGAGAGAATGAGTGTGTGCGAGAATGAGAGAATGTGTGTGAGAGAAAGTGAATGCGAGTCCATGAGAGAGAGAGAATGCATGTGCGTGTGAGAGAGAATGCGTGTGAGAGAAAGAGAATGCTCGTGTGTGAGAGGGAATGCATGTGTGAGATGAATGCACGTGAGAGAGAGAGAATGCGTGTATGAGAGACAGAATGCATGTATGTAAAAGAGAGAGAATGCGTGGGAGAAGGAGAGAGAATCCGTGTGTTCGTGAGAGATTGAATGCATGTGTAAGAGAGAGAATGCATGTGTGTATGAGAGAGAGAGAATGCATGTGTGTGTGAGAGAGAGAATGCATGTGAGAGAGAAAGAATGCATGTATCGTGAGAGAGAATGCGTGTGAGAGAGAAGTCTTTGCGTGAGAGAATGCGTGTGAGAGAATTTGAGTATGCTAGAGGGAGAGAATGCGTGTGTGCAAGAGAGAGAATGAGTGTGTGAGAGAGAGAAGCATGTGAGAGACAGAGAGCATGTGTGTGAGAGAGAAAATGCACGTCTGCATGAAAGACAGAATGAGTGTGTGTGAGAGAGAGAATGCGTGTGTGAGAGAGAGAAAAAGAGAATGCATGTGTGACAGAGAGAATGTGTGTGTGCGAGAGAGAGAGAGAATGTGAGTGTGTGAGAGAGAATGAGTGTGTGCGAGAGATAGAGAATGCGTGTGTGAGCTGAAGAGAATGCTTGTGAGAGAGAGAGAGAATTCGAGTCTGCTAGAGAGAGAATGAGTGTGCGTGAGAGTTAGAATGCGTGTGCGAGAGAGTAAGTAAATGCATGTGTGTGAGAGAGAGCGAATGCGTGTGAGAGAGAATGAGCGTGTGCGAGAGAGAGAATGCATGTGAGAGAGAATGCATGTGTGCTAGAGAGAGAGAATGCGTGTGTGCAAGAGAGAGAATGCATGTGAGTGAGAGAAATCATGTGCGTGAGAGAGAAAATGCACGTGTGCATGAAAGACAGAATGCGTGTGTGCGAGAGAGAGAGAGAATGCGTGTGTGCATGAGAGAATGCGTGTGCGAGAGAGAGAATGCATGTGTGAGAGAATGAGTGTGTGAGAGCGCGAATGCATACACGAGATAAAGAATGCGTGTGAAAGAGAGAAAGAATGTGTGTACATGACAGATAGAGAATGCGTGTGTGTGTGAGAGAGAGAATCTGTGTGTGCGTGAGAGAAAGAATGCATGTGTAAGAGGGAGAATGCATGTGCGTGAAAGAGATAATGCGTGTGCTCAAGAGAGAAAATGTGTGTGTGTGAGAATGCGTGTGTGTGAGAGAGAGAATGCATGTGCGAGAGAGAGAGTGTGTATTTGTGAAAGAGAGACAATGCATGTCTGTGAGAGTGAGAGAATGCATGTGTGCGTGAGAACGAGGGAAAGCGCGTATGAGAGGAAGAGAATGTGTGTGTGTGCGAGAGAGAGAATGCGTGTGTGTGAGAGAATGTGTCTGCGAGAGAGACAGAATGTGTGTGTGTGAGAGAGAATGCGTGTGTGAGAGAGCGAATGCATGTGAGACAGACAGAATGCGTCCGTGTAAGAGAGAATGCGTGTGTGTGTGAGAGAGAAAGCGTTTGTGCATGAGAGAGAGAATGTGTGATAGAGAGAGAATGAGTGTGTGCACGAGAGAGAGAATGTATTTGAAAAGAGGGTAAATGCGTGTGTGCATGAGAGAGAGAATGTCTGTGAGAGAGAGAATGCGTGTGTGCGAGAGAGTGAGAATGCATATTTGAGAGAGAGAGAATGTGTGTGTGTTAGAGAGAGAAAGCGCCTGTGTGAGAGAGAATGCGTGTTTGAAAGAGAGAGAGAATGAGTGTGAGTTAGAGAGAGAATTTGTGTGTGCAAGAGAGAGAGAATGTGTGTGCGTGAGCGAGACAATCTATGCGTTCATGAGAGACAGAATGCATGTGTAAGAGAGAGAATGCATGTGCGTGAAAGAGAAAATGTGTGTGCGCGAGAGATAAAATGTGTGTGTGAGAGAGAATGCGTGTGCGAGAGAGAGAATGCATGTGTGAGAGAGAGAATGTGTATGTGGGAGAGAGAGGGAGAATGTGTGAGTGTGAGAGAGAGTGCATATATGAGAGTGAGGATATGTGTGTGCAAGAGAGAGCGAATGCATGTGTGTGAGGGAGCGAATATGTGTGTGAGAGAGAATGTGTGTGTGCAAGAGAGAGAGAATGCGTGTTTGAGAGAGAGAATGCGTGTTTGAAATAGAGAGAATGTGTGTGTGCAAGAGAGAGAATGCGTCAGGGAGAGAGAGAGAATGAGTGTGAGAGAGCACGAGTGCGTGAGTGAAAGAATGCGTGAGTGTGAGAGAGAGAGAGCATGCGTGAGGGTGTGAAAGAGAGAATGCATGTATGAGAGAGAGAAGGAGTGTGTGCGAGAGAGAGAAAATGCGTGTGGGAGAAAGAGAATGAGTGTGCGAGAGCGCGAATGCAAACCCGAGATAAAGAATGCGTGTGAAAGAGAGAGGGAACGTGTGTTCATGACAGATAGAGAAAGCGTGTGTGTGAGAGCGAGATTGAGCGTGTGCGAGAGAGACAGAGAATGCGTGCGTGTGTGAGAGAGATTAAATGTTTGTGTGAGAGAGCGAAAATGCGTGTGTGTGAGAGAGAATGGGTGTGCACGAGAGAGAATGCACGACTGAGAGAGAGAGAATGTGTGCGTGTGAGACAGAGAACGAATGTGTGTGTGTGAAAGATATAATGAGTGTGCGTGAGGGAGGGAGAATACATGTGAAAAAGAGGGAGAATGCGTGTGTGCGAGAGAGAGAATGCGTGTGTGTGAGAATGTGACTGCGAGAGTGAGAGAATGCGTGTGTGTGAGAGAGAGTGAATGCGAGTCCATGAGAGAGAAAGAATGCATGTGCGTGTGAGAGAGAATGCGTGTGTGTGAGAGAGAGAAATGCATGTTTGAGAGAGAGCGAATGCGTGTGTGTTAGAGAGTGAATACGTGTGTGAGTGAATGCTTGTTTGAAAGAGAGAGAATGCATGTGTAAGAAAATGAATGCGTGTGTGTGAAAGAGAAAATGCGTGTGCGAGAGAGAAAATGTGTGCGTGTGAGAAGTAATGCGTGTGTGCCAGAGTGAGAGAGAGAGAGAAAGCGTCTGTGAGGAAGATAGAGAATGCTTGCCTACAATTGAGAGTGAATGCCTTTGTGAGAGACTGAGAATGAGTATGCGCGTGAGAGTGCGAATGCGCGTACGAGAGAGAGAATGCGTGTGTGTGACAGTGAGGGAAATCGTGTATGAGAGGAAGAGAATGCGTGTGTGAGAGAGAATGTGTGTCTGTGAGAGAGAATGCGTGTGTGTGTGAGAGAAAGAAAATTAGTGTGTGCGAGAGAGAGCAAATGCGTGTGTGAGAGCGTGAATGAATGTGTGAGAGAGAGTGAATGTGAGTCCGTGAGAGAGATAGAATGCGTGTTTGTGTGATAGAGAATGCATTTGTGTGTGGAAGAGAATGCGTGTGCGAGAGAGAATCCATATGTTCGTGAGAGAGAGAATGCATGTGTAAGTGGGAGAATGCGTGTGTGTGAAAGAGAACATGCGTGTGTGCGAGAGAGAAAATGTGTCTGTGTGAGAGAGAGTGCGTGTGTGCGAGAGACAGAATGCCTGTGAGAGAGAGAGTGCGTGTGTGCAAAAGAGAGAGAATGGGTGTGTGCACGAGAGAGAGTGCACGTGAGAGAGAGAATGCGTGTGTGCATGAGAGAGAATGCCTGTGAGAGAGAGAGTGCGTGTGTGCAAAAGAGAGAGAATGGGTGTGTGCATGAGAGAGAGTGCATGTGTGAGAGAGAGAATCTGTGTGTTCGTGAGAGAGAGAATGCATGTGTGAGAGGGATAATGCGTGAGCGTGAAAGAGAAAATGCGTGTGTTCGCGAAAGAAAATGTGTGTGTGTGAGAGAGAATGCGTGTGTGCAAGAGAGAGAATGCACATGTGAGAGCGAGAGTGTGTATGTGTGAAAGAGAAAGAATGCATGTCTGTGGTAGTGAGAGAATGCATGTGTGCGTGAGAACGAGGGAAAGCACGTATGAGAGGAAGAGAATGCGTGTGTGTGAGAGAATGCGTGTGTGTGAGAGAATGAGTGTGTGTGAGAGTGAGAGAATGCGTGTGTGTGAGAGAGAGTGAATGCGAGTCCATGAGAGAGAGGAAATGCATGTCCGTGTGAGAGAGAATGCGCGTGAGAGAAAGATAATGCGTGTGTGTGTGAGAGAGAGAATGCGTGTGTGTGAGAGAATGAGTGTGTGCGAGAGTGAGAGAATGCATGTGTGTGAGAGAGAGTGAATGCGAGTCCATGAGAGAAGGAGAATGCATGTGCGTGTGAGAGAATGCGCGTGAGAGAGAGAGAGAGAATGCGTGTGTGTGAGAGAGAGAGAATGCGTGTGTGAGAGAGAATGAGTGTGTGCGAGAGTGAGAGAATGCGTGTGTGTGAGAGAGGGTGAATGCGAGTCCATGAGAGAGAGAGAATGCATGTCCGTGTGCGAGAGAATGCGTGTGAGAGAGAGAGAATGCGTGTGAGTGAGAGAGAATGCATGTGTGTTAGAGAGAGAGAATGCGTGTGTGCAAGAGAGAGAATGCGTTTGAGTGAGAGAGAAAATGTGCCTGAGAGAGAAAATGCATGTGTGCGTGAAAGAGAGAATGAGTGTGTGCGAGAGAGAGAGAGAATGCATGTATGTACGAGAGAGAGAATGCGTGTGAGAAGGAGAGAGAATCCGTGTGGTCGTGAGAGAGTGAATGCATGTGTAAGAGAGAGAATGCATATGTGTGAGAGAGAGAGAATGCATGTGAGAGAGAAAGAATGCGTGTGTGCGTGAGAGAGAGAATGCGTGTGAGAGAGAAGAAGTCTGAGTGTGAGAGAGAATGCGTGTGCGAGAGAGAGAATGCATGTGTGAGAGAAAGAATGTGTGTGTGGGAGAGAGAGAGAATGTGAGTGTTTGAGAGCGAGAATGCGTGTGTGTGTGAGAGAGAAAGTGTGTGTGCAAAAGAGAGAATGCGTGAGGGAGAGAGAGAATGAGTGTGATAGAGCACGTGTGCGTGAGTGAAAGAATTCGTGAGTGTGTGAGAGAGAGCATGCGTGAATGTGTGAGAGAGAGAATGCATGTGTGTGAGAGAGAAGGAGTGTGTGCGAAAGAGAGAGAATGCGTGTGGGCGAAAGAGAATGAGTGTGCGAGAGCGCAAATGCATACACGAGATAAAGAATGCGTGTGAAAGAGAGAGAGAATGTGTGTACATGACAGATAGAGAATCCGTGTGTGTGAGAGCGAGATTGAGCATGTGCGAGAGAGACAGAGAATGCGCGTGTGTGAGGGCGAGAGAATGCGTGTTTGAGAGAGAGGGAATGTGTGTGTGAGAGAAAGAGAGAATGCGTGTGTGAGAGAGAATGCGTATTTGAAAGAGAGAGAGAATGCGTGTGTGCAAAGGAGAGCGAATGGGTGTGTGCATGAGAGAGAGTGCATGTGTGAGAGAGAGAATCTGTGTGTTTGTGAGAGATAGAATGCATGTTTGAGAGGGAGAATGCGTGAGCGTGAAAGAGAAAATGCATGTGTTCGAGAGAGAAAATGTGTGTGTGTGAGAGAGAATGCGTGTGTGCGAGAGAGAGATTGCATGTGTGAGAGCGAGATTGTGTATGTGTGAAAGAGAGAGAATGCATGTCTGTGAGAGTGAGAGAATGCATGTGTGCGTGAGAACGAGGGAAAGCGCGTATGAGAGGAAGAGATTGCGTGTGTGTGAGAGAATGCCTGTGTATGAGAGAATGAGTGTATGCGAGAGTGAGAGAATGCGTGTGTGAGAGAGAGTGAATGCGAGTCCATGAGAGAGAGAGAATGCATGTGCGTATGAGAGAGAATGCGCATGAGAGAGAGAGAATGCGTGTGTGTGTGAGAGAGAGAATGCGTGTGTGTTAGAGAATGAGTGTGTGCGAGAGCGAGAGAATGTGTCTGTGTGAGAGAGAGTGAATGCGAGTCCATGAGAGAGAGAGAATGCATGTGCGTGTGAGAGAGAATGCGCGTGAGAGAGAGAGAATGCGTGTGTGTGTGAGAGAGAGAATGCGTGTGTGTGAGAGAATGAGTGTGTGCGAGAGTGAGAGAATGCGTGTGTGTGAGAGAGAATGAATGCGAGTCCATGAGAGAGAGAATGCATGTGCGTGTGAGAGCGAATGCGTGTTTGAGAGAGAGAATGCGTGTGTGAGAGAGAGAATGCGTGTGTGTGAGAGAGAGAGAATGCGTGTGTGAGAGAGAATGAGTGTGTGCGAGAGTGAGAGGATGCGTGTGTGTGTGAGAGAGTGAATGCGAGTCCATGAGAGAGAGAGAATGCATGTCCGTGTGCGAGAGAATGCGTGTGAGAGAGAGAGAATGCGTGTGAGAGAGAGAGAATGCATGTGTGTTAGAGAGAGAGAATGCGTGTGTGCAAGAGAGAGAATGCGTGTGAGTGAGAGAGAAAATGTGCCTGAGAGAGAAAATGCATGTGTGCGTGAAAGACAGAATGAGTGTGTGCGAGAGAGAGAGAGAATGCGTGTATGTACGAGAGAGAGAATGCATGTGAGAAGGAGAGAGAATCCGTGTGGTCGTGAGGGAGTGAATGCATGTGCAAGAGAGAGAATGCATATGTGTGTGCATGAGAGAGAGAATGCGTGTGAGAGAGAAGAAGTCTGAGTGTGAGAGAGAATGCGTGTGCGAGAGAGAGAATGCATGTGTGTGAGAGAGAATGTGTGTGTGGGAGAGAGAGAGAGAATGTGTGTGTTTGAAAGCGAGAATGCGTGAGTGTGTGAGAGAGAATGTGCGTGTGTGCAAAAGAGAGAATGCGTGAGGGAGAGAGAGAATGAGTGTGATAGAGCACATGTGCATGAGTGAAAGAATTTGTGAGTGTGTGAGAGAGAGAGCATGCGTGAATGTGTGAGAGAGAGAATGCATGTGTGTGAGAGAGAAGGAGTGTGCGAAAGAGAGAGAATGCGTGTGGGCGAAAGAGAATGAGTGTGCGAGAGCGCAAATGCATACACGAGATAAAGAATGCGTGTGAAAGAGAGAGAGAATGTGTGTACATGACAGATAGAGAATGCGTGTGTGTGAGAGCGAGAGAATGCGTGTTTGAGAGAGAGGGAATGTGTGTGTGAGAGAAAGAGAGAATGCGTGTGAGAGAGAATGCGTGTTTGAAAGAGAGAGAGAATGTATGTATGCAAAAGAGAGAGAATGGGTGTGTGCATGAGAGAGAGTGCATGCGTGAGAGAGAGAACCTGTGTGTTCGTGAGAGAGAGAATGCATGTGTGAGAGGGAGAATGCGTGAGCGTGAAAGAGAAAATGCGTGTGTTCGAGAGAGAAAATGTGTGTGTGAGAGAGAATGCGCATGTGCGAGAGAGAGATTGCATGTGTGAGAGCGAGAGTGTGTATGTGCGAAAGAGAGAGAATGCATGTCTGTGAGAGTGAGAGAATGCATGTGTGCGAGAGAATGAGGGAAAGCGCGTATGAGAGGAAAAGAACGCGTGTGTGTGAGAGAATGCCTGTGTGTGAGAAAATGAGTGTGTACGAGAGTGAGAGAATGCGTGTGTGTGAGAGAGAGTGAATGCGAGTCCAAGTGAGAGAGAGTATGCATGTGCGTTTGAGAGAGAATGCGCGTGAGAGAGAGAGAATGCTGGTGTGTGTGAGAGAGAGAATGCGTGAGTGTGAGAGAATGAGTGTATGCGAGAGTGAGAGAATGCGTGTGTGTGAGAGAGAGTGAATGCGAGTCCATGAGAGAGAGTGAATGCATGTGCGTGTGAGAGAGAATGCGCGTGAGAGAGAGAGAATGCGTGTGTGTGAGAGAGAGAGAATGCGTGTGTGTGAGAGAATGAGTGTGTGCGAGAGTGAGAGAATGTGGGTGGCACGGTGGCACAGTGGTTAGCACTGCTGCCTCACAGCGCCAGAGACCCGGGTTCAATTCCCTCAGGCGACTGACTGTGTGGAGTTTGCACGTTCTCCCCGTGTCTGCGTGGGTTTCCTCCGAGTGCTCCGGTTTCCTCCCACCATCCAAAGATGTGCAGGGTCAGGTGAATTGGCCATACTAAATTGCCTGTAGTGTTAAGTAAGGGGTAAATGTAGGGGTATGGGTGGGTTTCGCTTCAGCGAGTCGGTGTGGAATCGTTGGGCCGAAGGGCCTGTTCCCACAATGTAATCTAATTTAATCTAATCTAATCTAATCTAATCTAAAATCTAATCCAGAATGTGTGTGTGTGAGAGAGAGTGAATGCGAGTCCATGAGAGAGAGAATGCATGTGCGTGTGAGAGCGAATGCGTGTTTGAGAGAGAGAATGCGTGTGTGAGAGAGAGAATGCGTGTGTGTGTGAGAGAGAGAATGCGTGTGTGAGAGAGAATGAGTGTGTGCGAGAGTTTGAGGATGCGTGCGTGTGAGAGAGAGTGAATGCGAGTCCATGAGAGAGAGAGAATGCATGTGTGAGAGAGAGAATGCATGTTTGTTAGAGAGAGAGAATGCGTGTGTGCAAGAGAGAGAATGCGTGTGAGTGAGAGAGAAAATGTGCCTGAGAGAGAAAATGCATGTGTGCGTGAAAGACAGAATGAGTGTGTGCGGGAGAGAGAGAATGCGTGTATGTACGAGAGAGAGAATGCGTGTGCGAAGGAGAGAGAATCCGTGTGGTCGTGAGAGAGTGAATGCATGTGTAAGAGAGAGAATGCATATGTGTGAGAGAGAGTGAAAATGCATGTGAGAGAGAACGAATGCGTGTGTGCGTGAGAGAGAGAATGCGTGTGAGAGAGAAGTCTGTGTGTGAGAGAGAATGCGTGTGCGAGAGAGAGAATGCATGTGTGAGAGAGAGAATGTGTGTGTGGGAGAGCGAGAATGCGTGTGTGTGTGAGAGAGAATGTGTGTGTGTGCAAAAGAGAGAATGCGTCAGGGAGAGAGAGAATGAATGTGATAGAGCACGTGTGCGTGAGTGAAAGAATTCGTGAGTGTGAGAGAGAGCATGCGTGAATGTGTGAGAGAGAGAATGCATGTGTGTGAGAGAGAAGGAGTGTGTGCGAAAGAGAGAGAATGCGTGTGGGCGAAAGAGAATGAGTGTGCGAGAGCGCAAATGCATACACAAGATAAAGAATGCGTGTGAAAGAGAGAGAGAATGTGTGTACATGACAGATAGAGAATGCGTGTGTGTGAGAGCGAGATTGAGCATGTGCGAGAGAGACAGAGAATGCATGTGTGTGAGAGAGAGAGAATGCATGTGTGAGAGAGAATGCGTGTGTGCGAGAGAGAATGCACGACTGAGAGAGAGAGAATGTGTGTGTGAGAGACAGAGAATGAATGTGCGTGTGTGAAAGATATAATGAGTGTGCGTGAGGGAGAGAGAATACATGTGAGAAAGAGGGAGAATGTGTGTGTGCAAGAGAGAGAGAATGCATGTCTGACGAGAGAATGCGTGTGCGAGAGAGAGAGAGAATGCATGTTTGAGAGAGAGCGAATGCGTGTGTGTTAGAGAGTGAATACGTGTGTGAGAGAATGTGTGTTTGAAAGAGAGAGTGAATGCATGCCTAAGAGAATGAATGCGTGTGTGTGAAAGAGAAAATGCATGTGTGCGAGAGAGAAAATGTGTGCGTGTGAGATATAATGCGTGTGTGCCAGAGTGAGAATGCATGTGAGAGCGAGAGAAAGCGTGTGTGAGCAAGATAGGGAATGCTTGCCTACAATTGAGAGTGAATGCCTGTGTGAGAGACTGAGAATGAGTATGTGCGTGAGAGAGTGAATGCGTGTGAGAGACAGAGTGAATGCGTGTCCGAGAATGCGAATGCGCGTGCGAGAGAGAGAATGCGTGTGCGTGAGAGCGAGGGAAAACGTGTGTGAGAGGAAGAGAATGCGTGTGTGAGAGAGAGAGAATGTGTGTGTCTGTAAGAGAGAATGCATGTGTGTGTGTGTGAGAGAGAAAATGAGTATGAGCGAGTGAGAGCAAATGCGTGTGTGAGAGCGTGAATGAATGTGTGAGAGAGAGAGTGCGTGTGTGAGAGAGAGTGAATGTGTGTCCGTGAGAGAGAGAGAATGCATGTTTATGTGAGAGAGAATGCATTTGTGCGAGGAAGAGAATGCGTTTGCGAGACAGAATCCATATGTTCGTGAGAGAGAGAATGCATGTGAGAAAGAGGGGGAATGCGTGTTTGTGAGAGAATGTATGTGTGCGAGAGAGAGAGAATGCGTACGTATGAGAGTGAGTTAATGCGAGTCCATGATAGAGAGAGAATGTGTGTGTGTGCGAGAGAGAATGCGTGTGTGAGCGGAAGATGATGCGTGTCTGAGAGAGAGAGAGAGTGAATGCCTGTGTGTGAAAGAATGAGAGTGTGCGAGAGAGAGAATGTGTGTCTGAGAGAGAGAGAATGCATGTGTGCATGAGAGAGAGAATGCCTGTGTGAGAGAGAGAATGCGTGTGTGCAAGAGGGAGGGAATGCGTGTGTAAGAGAGAGAATGCGTGTGAGAGTGAGAATGAGTGTGTGCGAGAGAGAGAGAATGCATGTGAGAAAGAGGGAGAATGCGTGTGTGCATGAGAGAGAGAATGCGTGTTTGAGAGAGAGAATGCGTGTTTGAAATAGAGACAATGTGTGTGGGTTAGAGAGAGAATGCGTCAGGGAGAGAGAGAGAGAATGCGTGTTTGCAAAAGAGAGAGAATGCGTGTGTGAGCAGAGAGAATCTGTGTGTTCGTGAGAGACAAAATGCATGTGTAAGAGAGAGAATGCGTGTGCATGAAAGAGAAAATTTTTGTGCGCGAGAGAGAAAATGTGTGTGTGCGAGAAAGAGAATGCGTGTGAGAGAGAGAGAGATGCTTGCGTACAAAAGAGAGTGAATGCGTGTGTGAGTTAGTGAGCATGTGTATGCGCGAGAGAGAGTGAATGCGTGTGTGAGAGACCGAATGGGAGTGCAACAGAGAGAATGCGTGTATGTGTGAGAGAGAGAATGCGTGTCTGTAAGAGCGAGAGTATGCATGTATGTGTGAGAGCGAAGGAAAGCGTGTTTGAGAGGAAGAGAATGCGTGTGTGGGAGAGAGAGAATGCGTGTGTGCGAGAGAGAGAATGCATGTGTTTGTGAGAGCGAGTACGGGTGTGTGCGTGAGAGAACGAGTGCGTGTATGAGAGCGATTATGCGTGTTTGAGAGAGAGAATGCATGTGTGAGAGAGAGTTAATGCATGTCCGTGAGAGAAAGAGAGAATGCTTGAGTCTGAGAGAGAATGTGTTAATGAGAGTAAGAGAATGCGTGTGCAAGAGAGAGAGATTGCGTGTGTGTGAGAAAATGAGTGTGTGCGAGAGAGAGAGAATGCGTATGTGTGAGAGTGAGTTAATGCGAGACCATGAGAGACAGAGAGAGAATGTGTGTGTGTGTGAGAGGGAGTGCGTGTGTGAGCAGAAGATGATGCGTGTGTGTGAGAGAGAGAGAGAGAGAGAGTGAAAGCATGTGTGTGAGAGAATGAGAGTGTGCGAGAGAGAGAGAATGCGTGTGTGAGAGAGAGGGAATGAGTGCGTATGAGAGAGAGAATGCATGTGTGATAGAGAGAATGCGTGTATGTGTGAGAGAGAGAATGAATGTGTACGAGAGAGAGAGAATGCATGTGTGTGAGAGAATGAATGTGTACGAGAGAGATAGAGAGAATGCGTGTGTGTGAGAGAGAATGTGTGTGTTTGCGTGAGAGAGAAAATGCATGTGTGCGAGAGAGAGAATGCGTGTGTGTGTGTGTGAGAGAGCGTGCGTGTGTGAGAGGGAATCCGTGTGAGGGAGAGAGAGAATCCGTGTGTTATTGAAAGAGAGAATGTGTGTGTGCAAAATAGGAGAGAATGCGTGCGTGAGAGAGTGAGAATGAGTGTGTGTGAGTGAGAATGAGTGTGTGCAAGACATAGAGAGAATGTGCGTGTGCATGAGAGAGAGAATGCGTGTGTGTGTGTGAGAGAGAATGTGTGTGTGAGAGAGAGAAAATGCATGTGTGTGAGGGTGAGAATGCGTGTGTGAGAAAATGACTGCATGTGTGAGAGAGAAAGATTGTGTGTTTGTGTGAAAGAGATAATGAGTGTGTGCAAGAGAGAGAGAATGCATCGAGGATAAAGACAATGAGTGTGTGAGAGTGCAGAGGTGTGCGCGTGTGAAAGAATGCATGTATGTGTGAGAGAGAGAATGCATGTGTGTGTGTGAGAGAGCATGAGTGTGCGTGTGTGAGAGAGAGAATGCGTGTGTGAGAGAGAGAGAAGGAATGTGGGCGCGAGAGAGAGGATGCGTGTGGGAGAGATAGAATGAGTGTGTGAGACGGCGAATGCATTAACGAGAGAAAGAATGCATGTGAGAGATAGAGAGAGAATGCATGTAGGTGAGAGATAGAGAATGCTTGTGTGTGAGAGAGAGAATGAGTGTGGGTGTGAGAGAAAATGAGTGTGACTGTGAGAGAGAGAATGCCTGCACATGAGAGAGAGAGAGAGAATGCGAGTGTGTGCGAGAGAGAATGAATGCTTGTCCGTGAGAGATAGAGAGAGAAAATGCTTTTGTCTGAGAGAGACAATGTGTTAATGAGAGGAAGAGAATGCGTGTGGAAGAGAGATAGAATGTGTGTGAGTGAGAGAATGAGTGTGTGCAAGAGAGAGAGAATGCGTATGTGTGAGAGTGAGTTAATGCGAGTCCATGAGAGAGAGAGAATGCTTGTGTGTGTGAGAGAGAATGCATGTGTGCAAGAGAGAGAATGAGTGCGTATGAGAGAGAGAATGCATGTGTGAGAGGAAGAGAATGCGTGTGAGTGAGAGAGAGAATGCGTGTGAGTGAGAGAGAGATTGAATGTGTACGAGAGAGAGAGAATGTGCGTGTGTGAGAGAATGAATGTGTACTAGATAGAGAGAGAAAATGCGTGTGAGAGAGAGAGAGAGAGAATGCCTGTGTGCGAAAGAGAGAATGAGTGCGTATGAGAGAGAGAATGCATGTGTGATAGAGAGAATGAGTGTACGATAGCGGGAATACGTGTGCGAGGGTAAGAATGCGTGTGTGAGGGAGAGTATGCGTGTGCGAGAGAGAGTGTGAATGCGTGTGCGTGAGAGAGAGACTGCGTGTGAGAGAGAGAATGTGTGTGTGCGGGAGAGAGAATGCGTGTCTGTGAGAGAGAGAATGAGTGTGTGTGAGAGGGAGAATTCATGTGTGATAGATTAAATTCGTGCGCAAGAGAAAAAAATGCGTGTGAGAGAGAGAATGCGTGGGTGTGTGAGAGAGAAAATGCATGTGTGTGTGGAAGAGAGATTGAGTGTGGGAGTGAGAGAGAATGCTTGTGTGCATGAGAGAGAATGTATGTGCGAGAGAGAGAATGCATGTGAGAGAGAGAATGTGTGTGTGCGAGCGAGAGAGAATGTGTGCGTGAGAGAGAGAGAATGAGTGTGTGCGAGAGAGAGAGAATGCATGTGAGAGAGAGAGAGCGCATGCGTGTATGGGAGAGAGAGAGTATAAATGTGTGCGAGAGAGAATGAGTGTGTGCGAGAGAGAGAATACGTGTGCGAGACAGAATGTGAATGCGTGTGCATGAGCGAGAGAATGCATGGGGGAGAAAGAGAGAATGCGTGTTTGCATGAGGGAGAATGCGTGTGTGCGAGAGGGAGAATGAGCGTGTGTGAGAGGGAGAATGTGTGTGTGATAGAGAGAATGGGTGCGCGAGAGAAAGAATACATTTGAGAGAGAGAGAATGCATGGGTGTGTGAGAGATAACATGCATGTTTGCGTGAAAGAGAGAATGAGTGTGTACGAGTGAGAGAGAGAATGCTTGTGTGCATGAGAGAGAATGAATGTTCGAGAGTGAGAGAATGCATGTGTGTGAGAGAGAATGTGTGTGCGAGCGAGAGTGAATGTGTGCGTGAGTGAGAGATAATGCATGTGTGTGAGAGAGAATGCATGTGTGTGAGAGAGGAAATACATGTGTGCAAGAGAGAGAATGCGTGTGCGAGACAGATTGTGAATGCGTGTGAATGAGCGAGAGAATGCATGTGAGAGAAAGAGAATGCGTGTTTGCATGAGGGAGAATGCGTGTGTGCGAGAGAGAGAAAGAGTGTGTGTGAGATATAGAATGCGTGTGTGATAGAGAGATTGTGTGCGCGAGAGAAAGAATAAATTTGAGAGAGAGACAATGCATGGGTGTGTGAGAGATAACATGCATGTGCGCGTGGAAGAGAGAATGAGTGTGTGCAAGTGAGAGAGAGAATGCTTGTGTGCATGAGAGGGAATGAATGTGCGAGATAGAGAGAGAATGCATGTGTGTGAGACAGAATGGTGGTGCGAGTGAGAGAGAATGTGTGCGTGAGAGAGAGATAATGCGTGTGTGTGAGAGAGAATGCATGTGTGAGAGGAAGAGAATGCGTGTGAGTGAGAGAGAGAATGCGTGCGTGTGAGAGAATGAATGTGTACGAGAGAGAGAGAGAATGCGTGTATGAGATAGAGAATGCGTGTGTGCAAGAGAGAGAATGAGTGCGTATGAGAGAGAGACTGCATGTGTGATAGAGAGAATGCAGGTGTGCGAGAGCGAGAATGCGTGTGTGTGAGAGAGAGCGTGCGTGTGTAAGAGAGAGAATGTGTGTGTGCGCAAGAGACAGAGAATACATGTGCACGTGAGAGAGAATGAGTATCTGCGAGAGAGAGAGAATACGTGTGTGTGAGAGAGAGAATGCATGTGAGAGAGAGAGAGAATGCGTGTGAGAGAGAATGAGTGAGTGCGAGAGAGAGAGAATGCGTGTGTGTGAGAGAGAATGAGTGCTAGAGAGAGAGAATGAGTGTACGATAGCGGGAATACATGTGCGAGAGTAAGAATGTGTGTGTGAGAGAGAGTATGTGTGTGTGTGAGACAGCAAATGCGGGTACAAGAGAGAGTGCGAATGCGTGTGCGTGAGAAAGACTGCGTGTGAGAGAGAGAGAATGTGTGTGCAGGAGAGAGAATGCGTATCTGTGAGAGAGAGAATGAGTTTGTGTGAGAGGGAGAATTCATGTATGTGTACTAGAGAGAGAGAGACAATGCGTGTGTGAGAGAGAGAGAGAATGCCTGTGTGCGAGAGAGAGAATGAGTGCGTATGAGAGAGAGACTGCATGTGTGATAGAGAGAATGCAGGTGTGCGAGAGCGAGAATGCGTGTGTGTGAGAGAGAGCGTGCGTGTGTAAGAGAGAGAATGTGTGTGTGCGCAAGAGACAGAGAATACATGTGCACGTGAGAGAGAATGATTATCTGCGAGAGAGAGAGAATGCGTGTGTGTGAGAGAGAGAATGCATGTGAGAGAGAGAGAGAGAATGCGTGTGAGAGAGAATGAGTGAGTGCGAGAGAGAGAGAATGCGTGTGTGTGAGAGAGAATGAGTGCTAGAGAGAGAGAATGAGTGTACGATAGCGGGAATACATGTGCGAGAGTAAGAATGCATGTGTGAGAGAGAGTATGCGTGTGTGTGAGATAGCAAATGCGGGTGCAAGAGAGAGTGCGAATGCGTGTGCGTGAGAAAGACTGCGTGTGAGAGAGAGAGAATGTGTGTGCAGGAAAGAGAATGCGTATCTGTGAGAGAGAGAATGAGTTTGTGTGAGAGGGAGAATTCATGTATGTGTACTGGAGAGAGAGAGACAATGCGTGTGTGAGAGAGAGAGAGAATGCCTGTGTGCGAGAGAGAGAATGAGTGCGTATGAGAGAGAGAATGCATGTGTGATAGAGAGAATGAGTGTACGATAGCGGGAATACATGTGCGAGGGTAAGAATGCGTGTGTGAGGGAGAGTATGCGTGTGCGAGAGAGAGTGTGAATGCGTGTGCGTGAGAGAGAGACTGCGTGTGAGAGAGAGAATGTGTGTGTGCGGGGAGAGAATGCGTGTCTGTGAGAGAGAGAATGAGTGTGTGTGAGAGGGAGAATTCATGTGTGATAGATTAAATTCATGCGCTAGAGAAAAAAATGCGTGTGAGAGAGAGAATGCGTGGGTGTGTGAGAGAGAAAATGCATGTGTGTGTGGAAGAGAGAATGAGTGTGGGAGTGAGAGAGAATGCTTGTGTGCATGAGAGAGAATGTATGTGCGAGAGAGAGAATGCATGTGAGAGAGAGAATGTGTGTGTGCGAGTGAGAAGAATGTGTGCGTGAGAGAGAGAGAATGAGTGTGTGCGAGAGAGAGAGAATGCATGTGAGAGAGAGTGAGCATGCGTGTATGGGAGAGAGAGAGCATAAATGTGTGCGTGAGAAAGACTGCGTGTGAGAGAGAGAGAATGTGTGTGCAGGAGAGAGAATGCGTATCTGTGAGAGAGAGAATGAGTTTGTGTGAGAGGGAGAATTCATGTATGTGTACTGGAGAGAGAGAGACAATGCGTGTGTGAGAGAGAGAGAGAATGCCTGTGTGCGAGAGAGAGAATGAGTGCGTATGAGAGAGAGAATGCATGTGTGATAGAGAGAATGAGTGTACGATAGCGGGAATACATGTGCGAGGGTAAGAATGCGTGTGTGAGGGAGAGTATGCGTGTGCGAGAGAGAGTGTGAATGCGTGTGCGTGAGAGAGAGACTGCGTGTGAGAGAGAGAATGTGTGTGCGAGCGGAGAGAGAATGCGTGTGCGAGACAGAATGTGAATGCGTGTGCATGAGCGAGAGAATGCGTGGGAGAGAAAGAGAGAATGTGTGTTTGCATGAGGGAGAATGCGTGTGTGCGAGAGGGAGAATGAGTGTGTGTGAGAGGGAGAATGTGTGTGTGATAGAGAGAATGGGTGCGCGAGAGAAAGAATACATTTGAGAGAGAGAGAATGCATGGGTGTGTGAGAGATAACATGCATGTTTGCGTGAAAGAGAGAATGAGTGTGTGCGAGTGAGAGAGAGAATGCTTGTGTGCATGAGAGAGAATGAATGTTCGAGAGTGAGAGAATGCATGTGTGTGAGAGAGAATGTGTGTGCGAGCGAGAGTGAATGTGTGCGTGAGTGAGAGATAATGCGTGTGTGTGAGAGAGAATGCATGTGTGTGAGAGAGGAAATACATGTGTGCAAGAGAGAGAATGCGTGTGCGAGACAGAATGTGAATGCGTGTGAATGAGCGAGAGAATGCAGTGAGAGAAAGAGAATGCGTGTTTGCATGAGGGAGAATGCGTGTGTGCGAGAGAGAGAATGAGTGTGTGTGAGAGATAGAATGCGTGTGTGATAGAGAGATTGTGTGCGCGAGAGAAAGTATAAATTTGAGAGAGAGAGAATGCATGGGTGTGTGAGAGATAACATGCATGTGCGCGTGGAACAGAGAATGAGTGTGTGCAAGTGTGAGAGAGCATGCTTGTGTGCATGAGAGGGAATGAATGTGCGAGATAGAGAGAGAATGCATGTGTGTGAGAGAGAATGGTGGTGCGAGTGAGAGAGAATGTGTGCGTGAGAGAGAGATAATGCGTGTGTGTGAGAGAGAATGCGTGTGTGTGAGAGAGAATGCATGTGTGTGAGAGAGGAAATGCATGTGAGAGAGACAGAATGCGTGTGTGCATGAGAGAGAATGTATGTGCGAGAGAGAGAGAATGCATGAGTGAGAGAGAGAATGTGTGTGAGAGAGGGAATGCATGTGTCAGAGAGATAGAATGCGTGTGTGAGAGAGAAAGAGGATGCATGTGTGTGTGAGAGAGAATGAGTGTGCGAGAGAGAGAGAGAATGCATCTGGGAGAGAGAGCGCGAGTGTGTGAGTGAAAGAATGCATGTGTCAGAGAAAGCGAATGCATGTGTGTAAGAGAGTCTACGAGTGTGTGCGAGAGAGAAAGAGTGCGTGTATGAGAGCGCGAATGCGTGTTTGAGAGAGAGAATGCATGTGTGAGAGAGAGTGAATGCGTGTCCGTGAGAGAGAGCGAGAATGCTTGTGTCTGAGAGAGAATGTGTTAATAAGAGGAAGAGAATGCGTGTGCAAGAGAGAGAGAATGCGTGTGTGAGAGAGAATGAGTGTGTGCGAGAGAGAGAGATTGCGTATGTGTGAGAGTGAGTTAATCCGAGTCCATGAGAGAGAGAGAATGTGTGTGTGTGTGCGTGTGTGAGAGAGAATGCGTGTGTGAACGGAAGATGATGTGCGTGTGTGTGTGAGAGAGAGAGTGAATGCCTGTATGTGAGAGAATGAGAGTGTGCGAGAGAGAGAGAATGCGTGTGTGAGCGAGAGGGAATGCGTGTGTGCGAGAGAGAGAATGAGTGCGTGTGAGAGAATGAATGTGTACGAGAGAGAGAGAATGCGTGTGTGAGATAGAGAATGCGTGTGTGCAAGAGAGAGAATGAGTGCGTATGAGAGAGAGACTGCATGTGTGATAGAGAGAATGCGTGTGTGTGTGAGAGAGAATGCATGTGTGAGAGGAAGAGAATGCGTGTGAGTGAGAGAGAGAATGCGTGCGTGTGAGAGAATGAATGTGTACGAGAGAGAGAGAATGCGTGTGTGAGATAGAGAATGCGTGTGTGCAAGAGAGAGAATGAGTGCATATGAGAGAGAGACTGCATGTGTGATAGAGAGAATGCAGGTGTGCGAGAGTGAGAATGCGTGTGTGTGAGAGAGAGCGTGCATGTGTAAGAGAGAGAATGTGTGTGTGCGCAAGAGACAGAGAATGCATGTGCACGTGAGAGAGAATGAGTATCTGCGAGAGAGAGAGAATGCGTGTGTGTGAGAGAGAGAATGCATGTGAGAGAGAGAGAGAATGCGTGTGCGAGAGAATGAGTGAGTGCGAGAGAGACAATGCGTGTGTGTGAGAGAGAATGAGTGCTAGAGAGAGAGAATGAGTGGACGATAGCGGGAATACATGTGCGAGAGGAAGAATGCGTGTGTGAGAGAGAGTATGCGTGTGCGAGACAGAATGTGAATGCGTGTGCATGAGCGAGAGAATGCATGTGAGAGAAAGAGAGAATGCGTGTTTGCATGAGGGAGAGTGCGTGTGTGCGAGAGAGAGAATGAGTGTGTGTGAGAGGGAGAATGCATGTGTGATAGAGAGTATGCGTGTGTGTGAGAGAGAGAGCAAAAATGTGTGTGAGAGAGAGAATGAGGACGTGCGAGAGAGAGAATGCGTGTGCGAGACAGAATGTGAATGCGTGTGCATGAGCGAGAGAATGCATGTGAGAGAAAGAGAGAATGCGTGTTTGCATGAGGGAGAATGCGTGTGTGCGAGAGGGAGAATGAGTGTGTGTAAGAGAGAGAATGCGTGTGTGATAGAGAGAAGGCGTGCGTGAGAGGAAGAACACATTTGAGAGAGAGAACGCATGTATGTGTGAGAGATAACATGCATGTGTGCGTGGAAGAGAAAATGAGTGTGCGTGAGTAAGAGAGAGAAAGCTTGTGTGCATGAGAAAGAATGAATGTGCGAGAGAGAGAATGCATGAGTGAGAGAGAGAATGTGTGTGTGCGAGAGAGAGAGAGAATGTGTGTGTGAGAGAGAGAATGCGTGCGAGAGAAAATGCATGTGTGTGAGAGAGGGAATGCATGCTTGTGAGAGAGAGAACGCATGTGTCAGAGAGAGAGAATGCGAGTGTGAAAGAGAAAGGGAATGCATGTGTGTGTGAAAGAGAATGAGTGTGCGAGAGAGATAATGCATCTGGGAGAGAGAGTGCGAGTACGTGATGAAAGAATGCATGTGTGAGAGAGAGCGAATGCATGTGTGCGAGAGAGAGAGCATGCATGTGTGTGTGTGAAAGAGAGAATGCATGTGTGTGAGAGAGAGAAGGCATGTGTGCATGAGAGAGAATGTATGTGCGAGAGAGAGAGAAAATGCATGAGTGAGAGAGAGAATGTGTGTGTGTGTGTGTGTGAGAGAGAGAGAGAATGCGTCCGTGCGAGAGAAAATGCATGTGTGTGAGAGAGGGAATGCATGTGTGTGTGAGAGAGAATGCATGTGTCAGATAGAGAGAATGCGTGTGTGAAAGAGAAAGGGAATGCATGTGTGTGTGAAAGAGAATGAGTGTGCGGGAGAGAGAGAATGCATCTGGGAGGGAGAGTGCGACTACGTGAGTGAAAGAATGCATGTGTGAGAGAGAGTGAATGCATGTGTGCGATAGAGAGCATGCGTGTGTGTGTGAAAGAGAGAATGCATGTGTGTGTGTGAGAGAGAGAGCATGCCTGTTTGTACAAGAGAGAGAATGCGTGTGTGAGATAGAGAAGGAGTGTGTGCAAGAGAGAGAGAATGCGTGTGGGAGAGAGAGTGAGTGTGTGAACACGTGAATGCATGCACAAGAGAAAGAATGCGTGTGAGAGAGAGCGAGAGAATGCGTGTACGTTAGAGATAGAGAATGCATGTGTATGAGAGCGAGAATGAGTGTGTGCGAGAGACAGAGTGTGTGTGTGCATCAGAGAAATTACGTGTGCGGGAGAAAGAGAAAATGCCAGTGTGTGAGGGAATGCGAGAGAGAGAATGCATGTCTGAGAGAGAGAGAATGTGTGTGTGCGTGTGAGAGAGAATGCCTGTGTGAGAGAGAATGACTGTGTGCTAGAGAGAGAGATTGCATGTGCGTGAGAGAGAGAGAACGAATGCAAGTTTGAGAGAGAGAGAGAGTGCGTGTGTGAGAGAGAGAATGCGTGTGTGAGAGAGAGAGAGAATCCGTGTGTTCATGAGAAAGAGAATGCATGTGTAAGAGAGAGAATGCATGTGTGTGAAAGAGAAAATGTGTGTGTGAGAGAGAGAAAATGTGCGTGTGAGAGAGAATACGTGTGTGCAAGAGAGAGAGAATGCGTGCGTGAGAGAGTGAGAATGAATGTGTGTGAGAGAATGCGTGTGTGAGAGAGAGAGAGAGTGCATGTGGGTGAGAGAGAGAGCATGCGTGTGTGTGAGAGAGAGAATGCGTGTCAGAGAGAGAAGGAGTGCTTGCAAGAGAGGTAGAGAATGCGTGTGCGCGTGAGAGATAGAGAATGCGTGTGTGTGAGAGTGAGAATGAGTGTGTGCAAGACGGAGAGAGAACACGTGTGTGTGAGAGAGAATGCGTGTGCGAAAGAGAGAGAGAATGCATGTGTGATGGAGAATGTGCGTGTGCGAGACAGAGAGAATGTGTGCATGAGAGGGAGAATGCACCGAGGATAAAGAGAATGAGTGTGTGAGAGTGCGGAGGTGTGCGTGTGTGAAAGAATGCATGTATGTGTGAGAGAGAGAATGCATGTGTGTATGTGAGAGAGCATGCATGTGTGTGAGAGAAAGAGAATGCGTGTGTGTGAGAGAGAGAAGGAATGTGGGCGAGAGAGAGAGGATGCATGTGGGAGAGAAAGAATTAATGTGTGAGAGCGCGAATGCATTCACGAGAGAAAGAATGCATGTGAGAGATACAGAGAGAACGCATGTAGGTGAGAGACAGAGAATGTTTGTGTATGTGAGAGAGAATGTGTATGTATGTGAGAGAGAGCGATTGCGTGTGTGAGAGAGAGCGAATGAGTGTGCGTGAGAGATAGAGAATGCATGCGTGTGAGAGAGAGATTGAGTTTGTGTGAGAGAGAACGCTTGTGCGAGAGAGAGAAAATGCGTGTGCGAGAGCGCGAATGTCTGTGTGAGAGAGCGAGAATGTGCGTGTGTGAAAGAGAGATAATGCGTGTTCGTGAGAAATAGAGAATGTGTCTGTGTGTGTGAGAGAGTGCGTGCGAGAAAGAGATAGAAAGGGTGTGTGACAGAGACAGTGCGTGTGCGGGAAAGAGAGAGAATGCATGTGTGAGAGAGAGAATGTGTGTGTGCGAGAGAGAGAATGTGTGTCTGAGAGCGAGAATGTGTGTGTGTATGAGAGAGTGCGTGTGTGTGCGAGACAGAAAGATTGTGTGTGTGAGAGAGAGAGAAAGGGAGTGTGCATGAGAAAAACAATGCACTTGTGAGAGACTAAATGAGTGCATGTGAGAGAGAGACTGCATGTGTGTGAGAGAGAATGTGTGTGTGTGAGAGAGAGGGAATGCGTGTGTGGGAGAGCAAATGCGTGTGCGTGAGAGAGAAAATAAGTGTGTGCGAGATAGAATGCTTGTGTGAGAGATTGAGAGATTGCCTGCGTGAAAGTGAGAGAATGAGTGTGTGTGTGACAGAGAGAATGCGTGTCAGAGAGAGACTGAGGGTGCGAGTGTGAGAGAATGCATGTGTGTGAGAGAGCGAATTCGTCTGTGCGAGAGAGAAAATGAGTGTGTGTGAGAGAGAATTCGTGGACAACAGAGAGAATGCGCGTGAGGGAGAGAGAGTGTGTGTGTGCGAGAGAGAGCAAGAGAATGCGTGTGTGAGACAGAGAGAAGGCACATGTGTGTGAGAGAGAATGCGTGTGTGCGAGATTGAATGCATGTGTGACAGAGAGAGACAATGTGTGTGCGTGAGAGGGAGAGAGAGAATGCGTGTGTGAGAGAGAATGAGTGTGTGTGAGAGGGAGAGAATGGGTGTGTGTGAGAGGGCGACAAGGCGTGTGTGTGCGAGAGAGAATGCATGTGTGTGCGAGAGAAAATGCTTGTGTATGAGAGAGAGAATGCATGTCTTTGCGATAGAGAGAGAATGCGTGTGTGTGAGAGAGAGAATGTGTGTGTGCGAGATAGAGAATGGGTGTGTGAGAGATAGTATGCATGTGTGAGAGCGAGAGAATGCATGTGTGTGAGAGAGAGAATGCATGTGTGTGAGAGAGAGAATGAGTGTTTGCAAGAGAGAATGTCTCAGGGAGAGAGAGTTTGAGTGTGCGAGAGCATGAATGTGTGTGCGAGTGAAATAATGCTTGTGTTGTGAGAGTGAGAATGCATGTATGTGTGAGAGAGACCATACGTGTGCGTGTGAGAGAGAGAATGCGTGTGTGAGAGGGGGAACGAGTGTGTGGGAGAGAGGGTGAATGCATGTGGGAGAGAGAGAATGAGTGTGCGAGAGAGCGAATGCATACACGAGATAATGAATGCATGTGTGAGGGAGAGAGAATGGGTCTGTGTGTGTGAGAGAGAATGCGTGTGTGAGAGGCAGAGAATGTCTGTGAGAGAGAGAGAATGCATGTGTGCGAGAGAGAGAGAATGCGTGTGTGAGAGCGCGAATACGTGTGCGAGAGAGAATGCATATGTGTGTGAGAGAGAGAATGCATGTCCGTGGGGGAGAGACAATGCGCGTGTTTGTGAGAGGAGAATGCTTGTGAGAGGAAAGGAATGTATGTGTGAGAGACTGCATGTGTGTGAGAAAATGAGTGCCAGTGAGAGAGAGAGAATGCGTGTGCGAGAGTGCGAATGTGCGTGCAAGAGAGAGAATGTCTGTGTGTGAGAGAGAGAATGCATGTGTATGAGAGAGAGAATGCGAGTGTGCGTGAGAGAGCGAATGCTTGTGTGAGAGAGAGAGAATGCGTGTGTGTGTAAGAGAGAGAATGCGTGTGTGTGGAAGACAGAATGCGTGTGTGCAAGAGAGAAAATGCCTGTGCGTGAGATACAATGTGTGTGTGCAAGTGAGAGCGAATGTGTGTGCGAGAGCTCAAATGCATGTGTGAGAGGGAGAATGCGTGTGTGAGAGAGAGAGTGAGTGCGTGTCTGTGAGAGAGAGAATGTGTGTAAGAGAGCAAGAGAATGCATGTGTTCAATAGAGAAAATGTGTGTTTGTGGGGGACAGAATGTGTGTGTGTGAGAGAGAAAATGCTTGTGTATGAGAGAGAATGCGTTTGAGAGAGAGAATGCATGTGTGCGAGAGAGAGAGAGAATGTGTGTGTGCGATAGCGAATGTGTGTATGCGAGAGAGAGAATGCGTGTGAGAGAGAGAAAATGCTTGTGTATGAGAGAGAGAATGCGTGTGAGAGAGAATGCATGTGTACGAGAGAGAGAGAATGTGTGGTTGCGAGAGAGAATGTGTGTTTGCGAGAGAGAGAATGCGTGTGTGAGAGAGAGAGAATGGGTGTGTGCGAGAGAGTGGACGTGTCTGTGAGAGAGAGAGAATGCGTGTGTGTGAGAGGGGGAACGAGTGTGTGGGAGAGAAGGTGAATGCATGTGGGAGAGAGAGAATGAGTGTGCGAGAGAGCGAATGCATACACGAGATAATGAATGCATGTGTGAGGGAGAGAGAATGGGTCTGTGTGTGTGAGAGAGAATGCGTGTGTGAGAGGCAGAGAATGTCTGTGAGAGAGAGAGAATGCGTGTGTGCGAGAGAGAGAGAATGCGTGTGTGAGAGCGCGAATACGTGTGCGAGAAAGAATGCATATGTGTGTGAGAGAGAGAATGCGTGTCCGTGGGGGAGAGACAATGCGTGTGTGTGATAAGAGAATGCTTGTGAGAGGAAAGGGATGCATGTGTGAGAGAGACTGCGTGTGTGTGAGAAAATGAGTGCCAGTGAGAGAGAGAATGCGTGTGCGAGAGTGCGAATGTGCGTGCAAGAGAGAGAATGTCTGTGTGTGCGAGAGAGAGAATGCATGTGTATGAGAGAGAGAATGCGAGTGTGCGTGAGAGAGCGAATGCTTGTGTGAGAGAGAGAGAATGCGTGTGTGTGTAAGAGAGAGAATGCGTGTGTGTGGAAGACAGAATGCATGTGTGCAAGAGAGAAAATGCCTGTGCGTGAGATACAATGTGTGTGTGCAAGTGAGAGCGAATGTGTGTGCGAGAGCTCAAATTCATGTGTGAGAGGGAGAATGCGTGTGTGTGAGAGAGAGAGTGAGTGCGTGTCTGTGTGAGAGAGAATGTGTGTGAGAGAGCAAGAGAATGCGTGTGTGCAATAGAGAAAATGTGTGTTTGTGAGGGACAGAATGTGTGTGTGTGAGAGAGAAAATGCTTGTGTATGAGAGAGAGAATGCGTGTGAGAGAGAGAATGCATGTGTGCGAGAGAGAGAGAGAATGTGTGTGTGCGATAGAGAATGTGTGTGTGTGAGAGAGGGAATGTGTGTGAGAGAGAGAAAATGCTTGTGTATGAGAGAGAGAATGCGTGTGAGAGAGAATGCATGTGTGCGAGAGAGAGAGAATGTGTGGGTGCGAGAGAGAATGTGTGTTTGCGAGAGAGAGAATGCTTGTGTGAGAGAGAGAGAATGGGTGTGTGTGAGAGAGAGGATGTGTCTGTGAGAGAGAGAGAATGCGTGTGTGTGAGAGAGAGAATGTGTGTTTGCGAGAGAGAGAATGCGTGTGTGTGAGAGAGAATGCATGTGTGAGAGAATGCGTGTGTGAGAGAGAGAATGTCTCAGGGAGAGAGAGAATGGGTGTGCGAGAGCACGAATGTGTGAGCGAGTGAAAGAATGCTTGTGTTGTGAGATTGAGAATGCATGTGTGTGTGAGAGAGAGTATGCGTGTGTGTGTGAGAGAGAGAATGCGTGTGTGAGAGAGAGAAGGAGTGTGTGCGAGAGAGAGTGAATGCGTGTGGGAGAGAGAGAATGAGTGTGTGAGAGCGTGAATGCATACACGAGATAAAGAATGCATGTGTGTGAGAGAGAGAATGGGTCTGTGTGTGTGAGAGAATGCGTGTGTGAGAGAGAATGACTGTGTGCTAGAGAGAGAGATTGCATGTGCGTGAGAGAGAGAGAACGAATGCAAGTTTGAGAGAGAGAGAGAGTGCGTGTGTGAGAGAGAGAATGCGTGTGTGAGAGAGAGAGAGAATCCGTGTGTTCATGAGAAAGAGAATGCATGTGTAAGAGAGAGAATGCATGTGTGTGAAAGAGAAAATGTGTGTGTGAGAGAGAGAAAATGTGCGTGTGAGAGAGAATACGTGTGTGCAAGAGAGAGAGAATGCGTGCGTGAGAGAGTGAGAATGAATGTGTGTGAGAGAATGCGTGTGTGAGAGAGAGAGAGAGTGCATGTGGGTGAGAGAGAGAGCATGCGTGTGTGTGAGAGAGAGAATGCGTGTCAGAGAGAGAAGGAGTGCTTGCAAGAGAGGTAGAGAATGCGTGTGCGCGTGAGAGATAGAGAATGCGTGTGTGTGAGAGTGAGAATGAGTGTGTGCAAGACGGAGAGAGAACACGTGTGTGTGAGAGAGAATGCGTGTGCGAAAGAGAGAGAGAATGCATGTGTGATGGAGAATGTGCGTGTGCGAGACAGAGAGAATGTGTGCATGAGAGGGAGAATGCACCGAGGATAAAGAGAATGAGTGTGTGAGAGTGCGGAGGTGTGCGTGTGTGAAAGAATGCATGTATGTGTGAGAGAGAGAATGCATGTGTGTATGTGAGAGAGCATGCATGTGTGTGAGAGAAAGAGAATGCGTGTGTGTGAGAGAGAGAAGGAATGTGGGCGAGAGAGAGAGGATGCATGTGGGAGAGAAAGAATTAATGTGTGAGAGCGCGAATGCATTCACGAGAGAAAGAATGCATGTGAGAGATACAGAGAGAACGCATGTAGGTGAGAGACAGAGAATGTTTGTGTATGTGAGAGAGAATGTGTATGTATGTGAGAGAGAGCGATTGCGTGTGTGAGAGAGAGCGAATGAGTGTGCGTGAGAGATAGAGAATGCATGCGTGTGAGAGAGAGATTGAGTTTGTGTGAGAGAGAACGCTTGTGCGAGAGAGAGAAAATGCGTGTGCGAGAGCGCGAATGTCTGTGTGAGAGAGCGAGAATGTGCGTGTGTGAAAGAGAGATAATGCGTGTTCGTGAGAAATAGAGAATGTGTCTGTGTGTGTGAGAGAGTGCGTGCGAGAAAGAGATAGAAAGGGTGTGTGACAGAGACAGTGCGTGTGCGGGAAAGAGAGAGAATGCATGTGTGAGAGAGAGAATGTGTGTGTGCGAGAGAGAGAATGTGTGTCTGAGAGCGAGAATGTGTGTGTGTATGAGAGAGTGCGTGTGTGTGCGAGACAGAAAGATTGTGTGTGTGAGAGAGAGAGAAAGGGAGTGTGCATGAGAAAAACAATGCACTTGTGAGAGACTAAATGAGTGCATGTGAGAGAGAGACTGCATGTGTGTGAGAGAGAATGTGTGTGTGCGAGAGGGAGAGAGAGAATGCGTGTGTGAGAGAGAATGAGTGTGTGTGAGAGAGAGGGAATGCGTGTGTGGGAGAGCAAATGCGTGTGCGTGAGAGAGAAAATAAGTGTGTGCGAGATAGAATGCTTGTGTGAGAGATTGAGAGATTGCCTGCGTGAAAGTGAGAGAATGAGTGTGTGTGTGACAGAGAGAATGCGTGTCAGAGAGAGACTGAGGGTGCGAGTGTGAGAGAATGCATGTGTGTGAGAGAGCGAATTCGTCTGTGCGAGAGAGAAAATGAGTGTGTGTGAGAGAGAATTCGTGGACAACAGAGAGAATGCGCGTGAGGGAGAGAGAGTGTGTGTGTGCGAGAGAGAGCAAGAGAATGCGTGTGTGAGACAGAGAGAAGGCACATGTGTGTGAGAGAGAATGCGTGTGTGCGAGATTGAATGCATGTGTGACAGAGAGAGACAATGTGTGTGCGTGAGAGGGAGAGAGAGAATGCGTGTGTTAGAGAGAATGAGTGTGTGTGAGAGGGAGAGAATGGGTGTGTGTGAGAGGGCGACAAGGCGTGTGTGTGCGAGAGAGAATGCATGTGTGTGCGAGAGAAAATGCTTGTGTATGAGAGAGAGAATGCATGTCTTTGCGATAGAGAGAGAATGCGTGTGTGTGAGAGAGAGAATGTGTGTGTGCGAGATAGAGAATGGGTGTGTGAGAGATAGTATGCATGTGTGAGAGCGAGAGAATGCATGTGTGAGAGAGAGAGAATGCATGTGTGTGAGAGAGAGAATGAGTGTTTGCAAGAGAGAATGTCTCAGGGAGAGAGAGTTTGAGTGTGCGAGAGCATGAATGTGTGTGCGAGTGAAATAATGCTTGTGTTGTGAGAGTGAGAATGCATGTATGTGTGAGAGAGACCATACGTGTGCGTGTGAGAGAGAGAATGCGTGTGTGAGAGGGGGAACGAGTGTGTGGGAGAGAGGGTGAATGCATGTGGGAGAGAGAGAATGAGTGTGCGAGAGAGCGAATGCATACACGAGATAATGAATGCATGTGTGAGGGAGAGAGAATGGGTCTGTGTGTGTGAGAGAGAATGCGTGTGTGAGAGGCAGAGAATGTCTGTGAGAGAGAGAGAATGCATGTGTGCGAGAGAGAGAGAATGCGTGTGTGAGAGCGCGAATACGTGTGCGAGAGAGAATGCATATGTGTGTGAGAGAGAGAATGCATGTCCGTGGGGGAGAGACAATGCGCTTGTTTGTGAGAGGAGAATGCTTGTGAGAGGAAAGGAATGTATGTGTGAGAGACTGCATGTGTGTGAGAAAATGAGTGCCAGTGAGAGAGAGAGAATGCGTGTGCGAGAGTGCGAATGTGCGTGCAAGAGAGAGAATGTCTGTGTGTGAGAGAGAGAATGCATGTGTATGAGAGAGAGAATGCGAGTGTGCGTGAGAGAGCGAATGCTTGTGTGAGAGAGAGAGAATGCGTGTGTGTGTAAGAGAGAGAATGCGTGTGTGTGGAAGACAGAATGCGTGTGTGCAAGAGAGAAAATGCCTGTGCGTGAGATACAATGTGTGTGTGCAAGTGAGAGCGAATGTGTGTGCGAGAGCTCAAATGCATGTGTGAGAGGGAGAATGCGTGTGTGAGAGAGAGAGTGAGTGCGTGTCTGTGAGAGAGAGAATGTGTGTAAGAGAGCAAGAGAATGCATGTGTGCAATAGAGAAAATGTGTGTTTGTGGGGGACAGAATGTGTGTGTGTGAGAGAGAAAATGCTTGTGTATGAGAGAGAATGCGTTTGAGAGAGAGAATGCATGTGTGCGAGAGAGAGAGAGAATGTGTGTGTGCGATAGCGAATGTGTGTATGCGAGAGAGAGAATGCGTGTGAGAGAGAGAAAATGCTTGTGTATGAGAGAGAGAATGCGTGTGAGAGAGAATGCATGTGTACGAGAGAGAGAGAATGTGTGGTTGCGAGAGAGAATGTGTGTTTGCGAGAGAGAGAATGCGTGTGTGAGAGAGAGAGAATGGGTGTGTGCGAGAGAGTGGACGTGTCTGTGAGAGAGAGAGAATGCGTGTGTGTGAGAGGGGGAACGAGTGTGTGGGAGAGAAGGTGAATGCATGTGGGAGAGAGAGAATGAGTGTGCGAGAGAGCGAATGCATACACGAGATAATGAATGCATGTGTGAGGGAGAGAGAATGGGTCTGTGTGTGTGAGAGAGAATGCGTGTGTGAGAGGCAGAGAATGTCTGTGAGAGAGAGAGAATGCGTGTGTGCGAGAGAGAGAGAATGCGTGTGTGAGAGCGCGAATACGTGTGCGAGAAAGAATGCATATGTGTGTGAGAGAGAGAATGCGTGTCCGTGGGGGAGAGACAATGCGTGTGTGTGATAAGAGAATGCTTGTGAGAGGAAAGGGATGCATGTGTGAGAGAGACTGCGTGTGTGTGAGAAAATGAGTGCCAGTGAGAGAGAGAATGCGTGTGCGAGAGTGCGAATGTGCGTGCAAGAGAGAGAATGTCTGTGTGTGCGAGAGAGAGAATGCATGTGTATGAGAGAGAGAATGCGAGTGTGCGTGAGAGAGCGAATGCTTGTGTGAGAGAGAGAGAATGCGTGTGTGTGTAAGAGAGAGAATGCGTGTGTGTGGAAGACAGAATGCATGTGTGCAAGAGAGAAAATGCCTGTGCGTGAGATACAATGTGTGTGTGCAAGTGAGAGCGAATGTGTGTGCGAGAGCTCAAATTCATGTGTGAGAGGGAGAATGCGTGTGTGTGAGAGAGAGAGTGAGTGCGTGTCTGTGAGAGAGAGAATGTGTGTGAGAGAGCAAGAGAATGCGTGTGTGCAATAGAGAAAATGTGTGTTTGTGAGGGACAGAATGTGTGTGTGTGAGAGAGAAAATGCTTGTGTATGAGAGAGAGAATGCGTGTGAGAGAGAGAATGCATGTGTGCGAGAGAGAGAGAGAATGTGTGTGTGCGATAGAGAATGTGTGTGTGCGAGAGAGGGAATGTGTGTGAGAGAGAGAAAATGCTTGTGTATGAGAGAGAGAATGCGTGTGAGAGAGAATGCATGTGTGCGAGAGAGAGAGAATGTGTGGGTGCGAGAGAGAATGTGTGTTTGCGAGAGAGAGAATGCTTGTGTGAGAGAGAGAGAATGGGTGTGTGTGAGAGAGAGGATGTGTCTGTGAGAGAGAGAGAATGCGTGTGTGTGAGAGAGAGAATGTGTGTTTGCGAGAGAGAGAATGCGTGTGTGTGAGAGAGAATGCATGTGTGAGAGAATGCGTGTGTGAGAGAGAGAATGTCTCAGGGAGAGAGAGAATGGGTGTGCGAGAGCACGAATGTGTGAGCGAGTGAAAGAATGCTTGTGTTGTGAGATTGAGAATGCATGTGTGTGTGAGAGAGAGTATGCGTGTGTGTGTGAGAGAGAGAATGCGTGTGTGAGAGAGAGAAGGAGTGTGTGCGAGAGAGAGTGATTGCGTGTGGGAGAGAGAGAATGAGTGTGTGAGAGCGTGAATGCATACACGAGATAAAGAATGCATGTGTGTGAGAGAGAGAATGGGTCTGTGTGTGTGAGAGAATGCGTGTGTGAGAGGGAGAGAATGTATGTGTGAGAGAGAGAATGCGTGTGCAAGAGAGAATGCGTGTGTGTGTGAGAGAGAATGTGTGTCCGTGGGGGAAAGAGAATGCGTGTGTGTGAGAGAGAGAATGCTTGTGAGAGGAAAGGAATACATGTGTGAGAGAATGAGTGTCTGTGAGAGACAGCATGCGTGTAAGAGAGTGCAAATGTGTGTGCAAGAGAGAGAATGTATGTGTGTGTGAGAGAGAATGCGTGTGTGAGAGAGAGGGAATGTATTTGTGCGTGAGAGACCGAATATTTGTGCGTGAGAAAGAATGCGTGTGTGTGTAAGACAGAGAATGCGTGTGCGCGAGAGAGAAAATGCGTGTGTGTGAGAGAGAGAATGCGTGTGTGTGTGAGAGAGAATGCATTTGTGCGTGAGAAAGCGAATATTTGTGTGTGAGAAAGAATGCGTGTGTGTAAGAGAGAGAATGCGTGTGTGTGGAAGAGAGCATGCGTGTGTGTGGAAGAGAGAATGCATGTGCGCGAGAGAGAAAATGCGTGTGTGTGAGTTAGATTGAGTGTGCAACTGAGAGCGAATGTGTGTGCGAGTGCTCAAATGCATGTGTGAGAGGGAGAATGCGTGTGTGTGAGAGAGAATGAATGCGTGTCTGTGAGAGAGAGAGAATGTGTGTGAGAGAGAAAATGCGTGTCTGTGAGAGAGAATGAATTTGTGAGAGAGAGAATGTATGTGTGTGAGCGAGGGGTGACACGTGTGTGTGAGATAGAGAATGCTTGTGTGCGAGAGTGAATGCATGTGTGATAGAGAGAGACAATGTGTGTGCATGAGAGAGAGAATGCGTGTGTGCGAGTAATAGAAAGCATGTGTGTGAGAGAGAGAATGAGTGTGTGCGAGAGAGAGAGCGAATACGTGTGCAAGACCACGAATGTGTGTGTGAGAGAGAGAAAATGCGTGTGTGCGAGAGAGAATGCATGTGTGAGAGAGAGAATGTATGTGCGAGAGAGAGAGAATGCATGTGTGTGAGTGACAGAACGCATATGTGTGAGAGAGAGAATGAGTGTGTGCGAGAGAGAGCAAATGCGTATGTGAGACCGCGAATGTGTATGCAAGTAAGAGAATGCATTTGTATGAGAGAGATAGAATGCGTGTGTGTGTGAGAGAGAATGCATGTGTGAGAGAGAATGAGTGTGTGCGAGTGAGAGAGAATGCGTGTGTGAGAGAGAGAGAACGCGTGTCTGCGTGAGAGTGGAACTGCATGTGTGATAGCGAGAATGAGGGTGTGCGAAAGACAGAGAAAGGGTTTGTGAGAGAGAGAATGCGTGTTTGTGAAAAAGAGAATAATTGTGTGCCAAAAAGGTAATGCATGTGCGACAGAGACGGAATAACTGTGTGAGAGAATGAATGCCTGTGTGTGAGAGAGAGAGAATGCGTGAGTGCGAGAGAGAGCGAACGTGTGTGAAGGAGAGAGAGAATGCGTGTGTGTGTGTGTGTGAGAGAGAGAAGGCGTGTGTGAGAGAGAGAAATGCGTGTGTGAGAGGGAGAGAATGCATGTGTGAGAGGGAGACAATGCATGTGTGTGAGACAGTGATAATACCTGCGTGCGAGGGAGAATGCATCTGTGTGAGAGAAAATGCTTGCGTATGAGAGAGAGAACGCGTGTGCGGGAGAGAGAATGCATGTGTGCGAGAGAGACAGAGAATGAGTGCGTGCGAGACAGAGTGGTTGCGTGTGTGATAGAGAGAGACATACTGTGTGTGCGAGAGAGAGAATGCGTGTGTGAGTGTTAGAATGCGTGTGTGTGTGAGAGAGAATGCGTTTGCGAGACCACAAATGTGTATGTGAGAGAGGGAATGCGTTTGTGTGTGTTAGAGAGAACGCGTTTGCGAGGTCACAAATGTGTATGTGAGAGAGAGAATGCATTTGTGTGTGTGTGTGTGAGAGAGAATGCATGTGTGTGTGAGAGAGAGAATGCCTGTGTGTGAGAGAGAGAGAATGCATGTGAGAGAGAGAATGCATGCGTGCGAGAGAATGAGTGCATGTGAGAGAGAGAAAGCGTGTGTGCATGAGAGAGAATGCATGTGTGAGAGAGAGATGTGCATGTGTGCAAGAGAGAGAATGCGTGTGTGCATGAGAGAATGCGTGTGTGCGAGCGAGAGAACACGTGTGTGAAGAGAGAATGTGTGTTTGCATGAGAGAAAATGTGTGTGTGCATGACAGAGAATAACTGTTTGACAGAGTGACAATACGTTTGTGAGGGAGAATGCCTGTGTGTGTGAGAGAGAATGCGTGTGTGCGAGAAAGAGAATGCGTGTGTGAGAGTGAGAGAATGCATGTGTCAGAGAGAGAGTATGCGCATGTGAGAGAGAATGCGCGTGCATCTGAGAGAGAGAATGTGTGGGTTAGAGAGAGAATGCGTTCGTGCAAGGGAGAGAATACGTGCGTGTGAGGGAGAGAATGCTTGTGTGCGTGAGAGAGAGAATGCATGTGTGCGTGAGAGAATGAATGCATGTGTGTGAGAGAGCAAATATGTGCAAGAGAGAGAATACGTTTGTGAGAGAGAGAATGCGTGTGTGCATGAGAGAAAATGCGTGTGTGTGTGAGAGAGAATAATTGTTTGAGAGAGATTATGTGTGTGCGAGAGAGAAAATGTGTGTGTGTGAGAGAGAATGCCGATGTGATAGAGAGAATGCATGTGTGTCTGAGAGAGAGAATGCATGTGTGTATGTGTGTGTCTGTGTCTCTGTGTGTCTGTGTCTGTGTGTGATGTGTGTCTGTTTGTGTGTCTGTATCTTTGCGTCGGTGTGTGTGTCTGTGTGTGTCTATGCCTGTGTTACTGTGCATGTCTGTGTGCGTGTCTCTGTGTGTGTTGGTGCGTGTCTGTGTGTGTCTGTGTCTGAGTCTGTTTTTGTGTGTCTGTGTGTCTCTCTGTGTATGTGTCTGTGTGTGTCTGTGTGTGTCTCGCTGTGTGTCTGGTTCTTTGTGTCTGTGTGTGTCTGTATATGTGTGTCTGTGTGTGTGTCTCTGTGTGTGTCTGTGTCTGTCTCTGTGTGTCTGTATGTGTGTCTGTGTGTGTGTCTGTGTGTGTGTTGCTGATGCATGTCTGTGTATGTGTGTCTGTGTGTGTGTGTCTGTGTGTGTTTGAGTGTCTGTGTGTATCTCTTTGTGTGTGTGCGTGTGTCGAAATGTGTTACTGCGTCTGTGTGTGTGTCTCTGTGTGGGGGTGCTGTGAAGGCAGGGGAGCAGAGTGGGTGAAATGTGTGTGTTGAGGGGCAGACACGTGATCTATGTTTTTAATTTCCAAACTTTGCCAATATGTTTGAGAAAGAGAAGGAGGTAAAAATCAAGTTAGAAATGACTGGATGTAGAGCAGGGCAGGGAGAGGTAGACAGGGAGAAAGAGAGATAGACAGCGAGAGAGAGAAACACATACAGGGACAGAAAGTGAGAGACGGAGAGAGAGCGAGAGCGAGAGAGAGAGACAGAGACACAGAGAAGAGAGAGACACAGGGACAGAAAGAGAAGGCAGAGAGAGAGAGATAGGGACAGTGACAAAGAGAGAGAGAGACACACACACTCACAGGAACAGAGGGAAAGAGACAGAGAGAGAGAAAGACACAGAGAAAGAGAGTGACAGAGAGAGAGACACACACAGAGACAGACAGACACGGACAGAGACAGGGATTAATTATGGGAATCACACATACAGCAGGAAAATTCCAAGAGATCCTCAGCAAATATTCCCCTCTCCATTCCCCGCCCTGTGTGTGTGTCTCAGGAAGCCTACCTACATTCAGGCCGTGAGACGCGAGTGCGGGAGTAATCTTTAATAATTTCAAACTGCACCGACACAACTAATAAGGCATCAATAAAAAAGAGAGTTTTAGCAACTGGGAAGGATAACATTTTGTTGCCACAGAATTAACATCTCAGTGGGCAGCAAGATCCCAAAAGGCTCCTGTCCTGGGAATTCACATGTCAATCAAACAGAGTCCACCCCAGGGAGCAGACGGACAGCCGATGCATCGTGTCAGAGAGGGCAGGGGTGGGGTCTACAAACCCCTCTCCCAGAATAAATGTGCGCAAGGTATTGGTCAGATTCATTCTCAAACCCTGTTCTCTCTCTGTATGGAGAGTGAGCAGCCCTCCCTGTCTGGTTCAGACAGACTGTGTTCGTTTGTGTGCCTGTGTGTTTGTGTGTTTAATACTGTTTCCAGCCTCTGATGAATTGCTTTCTTATGATTTGTTTGTATCTTGATGTTGCTGTGATGTTATGAAGTACATTGTGGATGGGGGAAGGATGTGGAGGGATTGTGTTTAAACTGGGATCTTGCTGTGTAATTTTGCATCACACTGCTCCCGCTCCACTGGCCCCCCACTGACTCATCTCTTCTCTCTTTTATGCCGAGGAACATTTGTTGGGAAAGCAGGAAAGTGAAGATCCAAAATGCCTGGGGGGCAGGAAAGCCTTGGACAAGTACAACCTCCAGAGGGGGTGCACATGCCTGAGGCCTATTGGCCAGATTGCAGCCGTGGGGTCCAGGTGAGTGGGGGTCTGTTTATTCCCCCAAGGTTTCATCTCCTGTGGGGGTGGGGTGGGGGGTGGGGTGGGTGTGGGATCCTGGTTTGTCAGTGCCCCTGGTTAACTGGGTCCTGTCAGGTCACGGCCTTGTTGGTTTTAAAATGGGTTTGAAGCCTGGGGTTAACGTAACCGGGGCATTAGTGACACAAACAGTTTAAACCCCCAGGATCTGGGAGATGGAATTACGTCAGGCTGGATTGTAACCCAAAATATCTGACCCTCCTGAAAGAATTGTCGCACTATCAGAGGAAAGTGGGTCATAGAGAGGGCAGGATGATCGAATTCGACAAGGAGAGAAAGAAAATGAGGGAAACAAATGGAAAATGGTGAGAGCAAGAGAAACAGATTGCTGCTTGTGGGACCTTGCTGTGCGTGCGTGTTATTAATGTTTCTAGCCTCTGGTCAACTGCTCTGCAGTGATGTCTGTATATTTCAATGTCGCTGTTATGGTCAGCAATTAATTAATTCTGAAATAATTAAACAAGACCAGTGTCACAGCGTCACGTGAGATATTAGGGAAGGCAGAGAGCTGTGGAATCTCAGTCTAGATGTGGTGCCACTGTTGTATTTTATGTCAAATTGATTTGTTTTTATTTCTCAGTGTGTTTCCCCACCCATCGCTCTGCCCCGAACAGAGACATTTCAGGGTGAGGAGGAGATTGGATCCAGGAGCTGAAACTCGGGACGATGCAGAGACAGAGAGAATTAAATCACTTCTGCCACGAGGCATCATCAGACACACAGAGAAAGAATAATCAGAAACTGTCCTGTCTCCTTGTCTTCCATTTACACACAAACACAGGTCACGGCCTTGTCGGTGGTTAGGGTTGTCTCTGGGAGGTTTACCCTAAGGGGGTGTTTTCTGTTCTAGACTGGGGAAGAGAAAAGGGGGAAAAGATGGAGAGGGAACTGCTGCACAGTCTGATCCCACAGATGTCACTCCCTCCCTCTCTCACTCCAGCTCCAGCAACAGAGAGAGATGTGGAGTGAGAATGGGGGCATGAAGAGGGCGGGAGAGACAGAGTGAGAAAGAGAGAGATAGGAAGTCGTGAAAGAGAGCGCTAACTGTCCCAATGGAAGTTCATTTATTTAAAATGGATTTGAGACCTGGGGTTAAAGGAACCGGGGCCTTGGGATTGTGACACAAACAGGTAAAAACCCCAGTATCTGGAAGGAAGGGCTGCCGGAGGAGGGAATTAATACCTTAACATGAGAAACTCTCTCCAAAGCCACATTCTAATGTCAGAGCCATGTGCATAGGCCAGCGGGAAACACGTGAGAAAGCTGAGAGGCAGAGAGAAACATCGTCGAGATGGAGACAGCAAGAGGGGAACACAGGAAGAGATTTCAGAGATAGAGGGAGAGAGGAGAAGGAACAGAGACATATCGGAGATGGAGAGAGTAAGAGGGGGAACAGAGAGTGTGTGGGAAGAGAGTTCAGAGATGGAGATAGCGAGAGGGGAGAATAGTGTGAGAGAGAGAACCGAGAGAGATCTCAGATAGAGAGAGCACAAGACATCAGAGAGTGTGGGGCAAAGAAAAGGAAGGGGGAAATGTTTGGAATTTGGTGAACAGGAGGATTGCTCCCGCTTGTCCAGGAGACGGAATCAATGCTTTTACCAGCATCAGGGACACACACAACCTGTCTGTGGTTATACTGCTGCTTGTGGGATCTCGCTGTATGTGGTTCAAGCACGCATCTGGTTAAAAGATCGATGGTGATCTTTTTATTTCGATGATGGAGATGCCACTATTGAACTTGGACAACACCAGGATTCTCTGAAAGCTAGTGTTTCCAGAGAAACCTGTCAGGACTATAACCTGGGCTTGAGTGATGTTTAACGTTATATATCAATATATTGGGGACACTGAGGGAGGGAGGGAAGAAGGGGCTTATGTGTCTTTGAGGGGGGTTGATGTGAGGATGCTGTTGTATTTGGATGGAGAAAGAACGCTGCCTTAAAGAGATCCTGTTTTTAATCTGTCATTCAATCCCAATGCTGTCGGGACAACATCGGGGGTGGGGGGGGGGGGGTAGAATGCCGAGGGGGGGATGTCGATGTGGGCGAAAGTCGAGGTTGGGGGAAATTCGAGGGGGGGAAGTCGATGGGGAAAATTCGAGGGTGGGGATAGTCGAGAGAGTGGAAAGTCGAGGGTGGAAAGTCGAGGATGGGGGAAAGTTGGGGAGAAAGTCGAGGGTGAGGTGGAGGAGGGGAAAGTGGAGAGGGAAGTTAGGGGGAAGTCGAGGGGGGAAGTCGAGGATGGAAGTCGAGGGGAGAAAGTCGAGCGGTGGAAAATCGAGAGGGGGCAAGTCGAGGGGGAAGTCGAGGGGGGAATTCGAGGGGGAGAGTCGAGGAGGAAGGGCGAGGTGGGAAGTCGAAGGGGACGTCAAGAAGGAAGTGGATGGAGGAAAGATGAGGGTGGGGAAAGTCTGGGGAGAAAGTTGAGGGGCAAAGATGAATGTGAGGGAAAGTCCAGGGGGACAATTTGAGGTGGGAAAGACGAGTCGGGGAAGGTCGAGGAGGGAAGTCGATGGTGGGGCAAAGTCGAGGGGGGGCGTCTGGTGAGGAAAGTCGAGGGTGGGCGAGAGTCGAGGGGTGGAAAATTGAGGGGGAAAAGACGAGGGGTGGAAAGTCGAGGGTGGGGAGGTCGAGGAGGGGAAAGTCGCTGTGGGAGTTGGGGGGAATTCAAGGGGGGAGTCGAGGGGGAAGTCGAGGGGAGAAAATCGAGGGGCATAAATTCAGGAAGGTGCAAGTGGAGGAGGGACGTCGAGGGGAAAAGTTGAGCGAGGAAGTAAAGGGCTATAGTCGAGGGGCGAATTTGAGGATGGGGAAGTCGATGGTGGAAAGACGAGGTGGGAAAGACGAGGGTGGGGGAAGTCGAGGAGGGCAAGTCGAGGGGGGAAAATCGAGTGGGGACGGGTCGAGGGGGAATGTTGAAAACTGCCAGTTCAACCCAGTCCAACACCGCCCCTCCTCCAAACACATTCCAGACCGCCCCTATCCCAACCCAGTCCAACACTGCCCACTCCCCCAACCCCATCCAAAACCGCTCCCTCCCGAACTCCGTCCAACACCACCCCACCCCAAACCCCATCAACTTCCACCATGCCCACAACCCCGTCCAACACCGCCCCCTCCTCATTAGAGTCCAACATAGCCACCTCCCCATCCCCGTCCAACACTGCGCCCTCCCCATCATATTCAAACAAAGCACCCCTCCACAACTCATCCACCTCCACCCACTCCCCCAACCCCAACACCGTCCAACACCACCCGTCCAGAACCAACCCATCCCCAGCCCCATCCAACCCCGCACCATCCCCAGCCCAGTCCAAAACTGCCCCCTCCCCAACCGCGTCCAATACCGCCCCTCACCAACACAGTCCAACACCGCCTCCTTCCCCAAATCACCGCCCCATCCCCAGCCCCGTCCAACACTGCCCTCATTCCCCAAATCCGTCCAACAACGCCCGCTCCCAAAAACTCGTCCAAAGCCGACACCTCCCACAACCTGGTCAACACCGCCCCCTCCCCTGCCCCGTCCAACACTTCCCCATCCCCAACCCCTTCCAAAACCGCCCCTCCCCACACCATCCAACACTGCCCCCTCCCCAACCCCTTCCAACACTGCCCTCATTCCCCAAATCCGTCCAACAACGCCCGCTCCCAAAAACTCGTCCACAGCCGACACCTCCCACAACCTGGTCAACACCGCCCCCAACCCCTTTCAACACCGCCCATTCCCCAACACATTCCAACACAGGCCCCTCCCCCACCCCGTCCAACACTGCCCCCTCACCGCAACATGGTCCAACACCATCCCGTCACCACAATCGCGTCCAACACCGCCCCCTCCCCCAACCACGTCAACACCGCTCCCCTCCCCTAACTCCAGTCCATAACCACCTCCTCCCCAACACAGCCCAACACCGCACCCTCCCCAATCTCGTCTGAAACGGCACCCTCCCCCCAACCTGGTCCAACTTCACCCCTCCCCAACACAGTCCCATCTCACAACTCCGTCCAACACCGCCACCTCCCCCAACCCTGTCCAACACCGCCCACCCACTCAATCCAGTCAATAAACACCCCCTCCCCAACCACTTCCAACAGCGCCCCCACCCCCAACCCCGACGAACACCGCCACATCCCCCAACCCTGTCCAACACCATCTCTTCCCCAACACATTCCAAGACAGTCCCATCTCACAACTCCGTCCAACACCGCCACCTCCCCTCCACCAAACCAGTCCATCACCCTTCCCTCCTCAACGCAGTGCAACACAGTCCACTCACCCACCCCGTCCAAAAAAGCACCCTCCCCAACCCCGTCCAACACCACTACTCTCCCACAAACCCGTCCAACACCGCTCCCCTCCTCAACTCCTGTCCAACACCGCCCCCTCTACAACACAGTCCAACACCGCCCCCTCCACAAAACAGTCCAACACTGCCCATTCCCCCAACCCTTCGAAAACCGCCCCCTCCCCAACCCTGTCCAACACCGCCCACTCCCTCAAACCCGTCCAAACACGCCCCCTCCCCAACCCTGTCCAACACCGCAAACTCCCTCAAACCCGTCCAAACACGCCCATTCCACAACCCCATCCAACACTCCCGCACCGCAACCCAGAACAACACTGTCCCCTCCCCCAACCCCATCCAACAACATCCCCTCGGAAACACAGTCCAACAGAGTCCCATCTCACATCACTGTGCAACACTGCCACCTCCCTCCCCGAAACCCGTCCAACACCGCCCCCTCCCACAAAACAATCCAAATCGACCACTCACCACCCCGTCGCACTCCGCCCGCACCCCCAAACCCACCCAACACCACCCCCTCCCCAACACAGTCCAACACTGCCCCTTCCCAACCCCGTCCAGCACCCCCTCCCCAACCCCGTCCAACACCGCCACCTCCTCTATTCAAAACAGTCCATCACCGCTCCCCTCCCCAACTCCCGTCCAACACCGCCCCTCCCCAACACAGTCCAACACCGCCCCCCCACAACACAGTCCAACACTGCCCACTCCCCGAACCCTTCCAACACCGCTCCCTCCCCCAATCCTGACTAAAACCGCCCTTCCCCCAATCCCGGTCCAACACCACCCCCTCCCCAACACAGGCCCAAATCCCAAACCGACCAACAATACCCCCTCCCCCAAACCTGTCCAACACCGCCCACTCCCCCAAAAACTTCCGAACATGCTCCCTCGCCCAACCCCGACCAACACCGCGCCCTCCCCTACCCACACCAACACCACCCACTCCCCAACCACGTTCAACACCATCCCCTCCCCAACACAGTCCAACACAGCCCCATCTCACAACACCGTCCAACACCACCACCTCCCCTCCGCGAAACCTGTCCGACACCATCTCCTCCCCAAGAGAGTCCAACACCGCCCACTCACCACCCCATCGCACATTGCCCCCACCCCCAAACCCGTCCAACACTGCCCGCGCCCCAACACAGTTCAACACCGCCCCCTCCCCCAAACCCGTCCAACACGGCCCACTCCCCAATACAGTCCAACACCGCCCCATCCCTCACCCTGTCCAACACCGTACCATTCCCACAACCATGTCAACACCGCCCCTTCCCCAGTCCAGTCAAACACCTCCCCATCCCCCAGCCCTCTCCAACACCACCTCTCTCCCACAAACACGTCCAACACTGCTCCCATCCCCAACTCCCGTCCAACCCTTCCCTCTCCCCAAACACAGTCCAACACCGCCCCCTCCAAAACACAGTCCAAGACTGCCCACTCCCCCAAACCTGCCAACACCGCCCCCTCCCCAATCCCGACGAAAACCGCCCCCTCCCCAAAGCCCGGTCCAACACCACCCTCTCCCCAACACAGTCCAACACAGCCCCATCTCCCAACATCCTCCAACACTGCCCCTTCCTATACCCCGAACAACACCACCCCCTCCCACAACCCCGTCCGACAACATCCCCTCCCCAACACAGTCCAAACACATCCCCATTCACAACACTGTCCAACACCGCCACCTCCTCTCCCTGAAACCCGTCCAACACTGTCCCCTCCCATAACACAATCCAACACCACCCACTCACCACCCCGTCGCACACCGCCCCCACCCCCAAACCCGTCCAACACCACCCCCTCCCCAACACAGTCCATCACTGCCCCCTCCCCTCAACCACGCCCAACACTCCCCTCCCCACCCCGTCCAACACCATCCCATCCCCACAACCTCGTCCAACACCGTCCACTCCCCCAGCCCCGTCCATCACCACCCCTCTCCCCAACCACGTCCAACACCGCTCCCCTTCCCAACTCCTGTCCAACACCATCCCTCCCCAACACAGTCCAAAACCGCCCCCACAACACAGTCAAACACTGCCCACTCCCCCAACTCTTCCAACACCACTCCCTCCCCAATCCCAACTAAAACCGCCCCTCCCCAAACTCTGTCCAACACCACCCACTCCCCAACACAGTCCAAAACATCCCCATATCCCAACCCCGTCCAACAACGCCCTCTCCCCTAAACCCGTCCAAACACGGTCCCTCACCCAACGCTGTCCAGCACAGCCCCACTCCAATTCCGATCAATGCCGCCCCTCCTCTACCCCGACCAACACCGCTCGTTCCCCCAACGCCGTCCAACACCATCCCCTCCCCAACACAGTCCAACACCGCCCACTCACCACCCCGTCGCACACTGCCCCCACCCTGAAACCAGACTCAACATCCCCCCTCACCAACACAGTCCAACACTGCCCCCCGCCCCAACCCCGTACAACATCGCCACCTCCCCTCCCCAACACAGTCCAACACCGTCCACTCACCACCCCGTCACACACTGCCCCACCCCTAAAACTGTCTCAACATCGTCCCGTCACCAACACAGTCCAACATTATCCCCCACCCAAGCCCCGTCCAACACTGCCCTCTCCCCAACCCCGTCTAACACCGTCCTATCCCCAAGCCCTTCCACGACCAACCCCTCTCCAACCCCGTCCAACTCCGCCCCCTCCCCCAATCCTGACCTACATAGGCCCGAACCCCGTCCAACACCTCCCCCTCCCCCGCAGCCCTGTCCAATACCTCCCTGTCCCACAGCCCCGTCCAACACCCTCCTGCACATCCCCATCCAACACCGCCCACTCCTCAACATCATCCAACACTGTCCCCTCCCCGAGCATAGTCCAACTCCGCCCCCTCCGCAACCTCGTCCAATAACGACCTCTCCCCAACACATTTCTCACCAGCCCTGCCCCTCCCCCTCTCTCTAGCCCCCTCTCTCTCTCGTTCCTCTCTCTGACGCCACCCTCTCCCTCCCTCACCCCATCTCTGTCTCGCCGCCTCACCCCTCCTCTCTCTATCGCCCTCTTTCTCGCCCCCACTCTCTCTCTGTCGCACCTCCTCTCTCTCGCCCACTGTCTCTCTCTCGCCTTCTCTCTCTCTCGCCCTCTTTCTCTCTCACCTCCTTTCGCTCTCTTGCCCCCTCTTTCTCTCTCGCCCCCTATCTCTCCCATCCTCTTAACCTCCCTCACCCTGCTCATTCACTCTCCCTCCACATTCTCTCTCTCTCGCTCTGTCACTATCTCCGCACCATCTCGCCCCTCTGTATCTCTCTCTCTCTCTATCTCTCTCTCTCTCTCTCTCCCCCGGACCCACCCACCCTTGCTCACTCACTCTCTCTCGAGACACTGTCGTCTCATCTCCCTCTCTTTCTACTCTCTCTCTCTCGTTCTCGTACCCTGTCTCTCACTTTCTTGCCACTATCTCCCTCTCTCTCTTGCTCCCCCCTCTCGTCCCCTCTCACGACCCCATCCCACTCTCCTCTCTCTATCTTTTGATCAGCTCCTCTCTTTCTCTCGCTCAGCCGCTCTCTGTCTACTGCTTGCCCTCTATCTCTTGCCGTCTCTCCTCGTCTGTCTCTCTCACTATATCCCTCTCTCGCCGCCTCTCTTTCCCTCACTCTTTCTCTTCCTTGCTCTCATCCTCTCTCTCCCGCCGCCCCCTTCGTCCCCTCTCTCACTCAACAGCCTTCTAACGCACCCCTCTCTCCTTCTAACCCTTCCTCTCTCTGTCCTCTCTCACCATCTCTCCATCTCTCTCTCTCTTTCATTCATCCTGTGTCTCTCTCTCCCTGTCTCTCTCTCTTTCACACACGTGTGCCTCCCCCACCGAGCTCTCTCTTTCAGTCCATCCTGCTCCCGTCTGTCGCCTTATTCTCTCCCACTCTTTCCTTTCTTTTCTCCGTCCTTCCCCCTCACTCTGTCACTTTCTATCTCTTTACTTCTGTCTCGCTCACGCTTGATCCTGTGATCTCGCTGTCACCCTCTCTCTCTTGCCCCATCTCTGCCAAACCCCCCTCATGGAGCCCGCTCTCCTTCTTGCCCTTCCTCTCTCTCTCCTCTCTCTCACCATCTGTCTCTCTCTCTCGCCCTCACTCTCTCTCTCCGCCCATCACACTTTCTCTATAGCCCTCGCTCTTTCTAGACCTCGTCTCTTTCTTGCCTTCGCTCACTATCTCCCACCCTCTCATTCTTTCCCCTTTCTCTTCCCACCTCGCTCTCTCATTCCCTTTCTCTCTCCCTCGCCCCCTCTCTTTCGACCTCTCTCTCACACCCTCTCTATCTCTCTTTTGCTTCCCCCTCTCTCTCGAACCCTGTTTCTCTCCTTCTTGCTGCTTCTGTCTCTCTTGCTCCCTTTCCCTCTTGTCCCCCTCAATCTCTCTTGTCCATCTCTCTTTCTCGCTTCCATACCCCTTCCCTCTCTCGCTCCTTCTTTCTCTCACCCCCTCAGATCTTGCCCCTCCTTCTATCTGTCTTGTCCTCCTCTCTCTCTCGCCTCTCTGTCTTTCTCGTCCCATTTTTCTCATTCTCATCTCATCATTCTCACATACACGAACTCTCCCTTGCCCACTCGCTCTCGCCCTCCCACTCTCCTTCTCTCTCGCCCATTCGGTCTCATTTGCCCTCTCACTCACTATCTCTCTCGAAACTTTCTCTCTTGCCTCCCCGATCTCTCTCTTGCCATCCTGCTCTTTTTCGCCCCTCTCTCTATCTCTCACCCCTGTCTCTCTCTCGCCCCCTCACTCTCTCACCCCCTCATTCTCTCTCTCTCTTCCCTCTCTCCTCTTCTCTCACTCTCTCTTTCGCGCCTTCCCATTTCTCTCGCCCCCTTTCTCTCTCCTGGTTCCTCGCTCTCTCTAAGACTTGCCCCATTTCTCTCTCGCCTCTCTCTATCTATTGGCCTCGCCCCCTCCCTCGCACCTCTCTCAGTCTCACCCTCTCTCGCTTCTGTCTCTCATTATCTCCTCCCCGTCTCTCTCTCTCTCCATCTCTCATCCTATCTCTCTCTTGCCCCCTGCTCTCTCTCCCTGCTCCGTTACTCTCTTTCCACCTTCTCTTACTCTTTTTCTCCCTCCCTCGGTGTCTCTCTCCCCACCTCCCTCCGTTTCTCTCTGACTGAATCTCTCTCCCTCCTGAACCTCCCTCCATCTCTCTCTGACACACTCTTTCTCCCTGATTCTTCCCTCTCCCTCTGACCCAGACTGAGGGGGGAGGGTATGGTAGTGAGGCTGTGTGTAGAGGGTGGGAGTGAGAAGATAGAGAGAAAGATGAAGTGGGAGGAGGGGGAATAAGGTAGAGACGGAATTACGGGAGGGAGACTGATACGGCAGAGTGAGGGTGAGGGGAGAGGGAAGAGTGGAGGCAGGTGGAGAAACGGGGGGTTGGGAGTGCGTGTCTGAGAGGGGGGTGTGAAATGGAGAGGTGGTGAGAAAGAAACAGTGTGCAGAAAGAGAGAGAGGGGAGAGAAGTGATGAGAAAGAGTAGTGGAGAGGAAAGGGGAGGCCAGGCTGCAGTGGGGGGGACAGGGGGAGGTAAACGCAGCTCCTGAGCTCAGGGCGCCGTCCCCTCCCCTTCACTGAGGACCAGGACTTGGGGCCGACTCTGTCTCTCTCCAGCTCAGCTTCTCCAACACAAAGACACACATCAACATCGGTCATTCTGCTGCTCGGAACGCTTTAATGAACATTTTTATTGTTTACAAATGGAAGTGATGGATACAGCCAGTGGGATGGTCCCTTTTCTCACTAGCCCCTGAGTTGTGAGAAACATTGAAATGTTTCCCTATAACCGACCTGTGGGATAAGGATGGTCAAACAGCGCTACCCTCAGTCTGTTACCATAGCGACAGGCTACTCCATCGTTGAAACACTGAATTGAAATTAGTAAATCCCGGATGGATTGATTAATGAGGGAATTTGATTGATGGATGCATTTGCGTGAAGGGATATTTCAGCACATTCTTCAGCTGCTGCCTGAACTCAGTCTTGGTCACGGCATAAATAGCGGTGTTTGTGCAGCAATTGAGGAGCTGAAGCATGAAGCCCAATTCCAGCACACAGTAATCGATAAACACAGACCGATACCCAATCGACCAAATCCGCTCCAAATAGAATACAACATGAACTTTGACCATAACAGGATGAAATTGGCCGAGATCACAAACAGTAAAATGATGGGTTTTTTTCGGTGTCTCATTTCAGTGTCAGACTGAGCATCCCCATTGGTTGTGAGCGCGGAGTCTCCTGCGAGCTCTACTGGTCACTAAAATGTGCCTGACGGTGAGGACATTGATCAGCAGAATCAGGAGAAATGGGACACACGCGGTTAGAATGTGGTGGAGGGTCCCGATTGTGCCCCAGACTGTGGAGAATCGAACAGCGTTCGTTACATCACAAAACCAGGGGATGTTCATCAGCCGATACTGAGCCGTGAGCATAAAATACCAGGAAATGTTCTTTAAACAGCTCAGCACAGTCACTGCTCCCAGAACCACAGCCGCCGTTTTCTCACTGCAATATTTACTTTTCAGCTTCTGGCAACAAATGGTCACAAAGCGATCAAAGGTGAAAGTGACAGCGAACCAGACCGAGCAGTCAGTGGCTGCATATAACAGGATGGCGTGGATATTGCACACGGGGACGGAGTCCCTCAGGAAATAAAACTGTTCCGGATAAACAATGGGAATGTGTCTCAGGATCAGGTCGAGGATAATGACCTGGAGATTCGCCGCTGCAATGGCCCCCAGGTAACGTCTGACACATGGAGACAATCCACATCTTTATAATGGAGGATGTAGATGGTCACTACGTTAACTGTGAGGAAGGAAAATAAACACATTATCCATCAGCGTGGAGGCAAGGGGACCCGTTTGATCGGGGACCCAGTGAGACTTTCAAATGTGTCTCTGCATTCAGGGATTTATTAAAATAAGTGGAGCTGGAATAACACATGGGAAGGTCGGAATTACTGACAAATATGTCAGTTTTGCAATGTCGGGGACAGAACGTTCCAGGGAATGTCAGTTATAGAATGTCGGGGACAGAACATTCCAGGGAATGGCATTTATAGAATGTCGAAGACAGAACGTTCTGGGGAATGTCAGTTATAGAATGTCGGTGACAGAACGTACCGGGGAATGTCAGTTATAGAATGTCGGGGACAGAACATTCCGGGGAATGGCATTTATAGAATGTCGAAACAGAAGGTTCCGGGGAATGTCAGTTATAGAATGTCGGGGACAGAACGTTCCAGAGGAAGTCAGTTATAGAATGTCGGGGACAGAACATTCCAGGGAATGGCATTTATAGAATGTCGAAGACAGAACGTTCCGGGGAATGTCAGTTATAAAATGTCGGTGACAGAGCGTACCGGGGAATGTCAGTTTTAGAATGTCGGTGACAGAACTTCCCGTGGAATGTCAGTTATAGAATGTCGGGGACAGAACATTCCGGGTAATGGCATTTATAGAATGTCGAAGACAGAACGTTCTGGGGAATGTCAGTTATAGAATGTCGGGGGCAGAACGTACCGGGGAATGTCAGTTATAGAATGTTGGGGACAGAACATTCTGGGTAATGGCATTTATAGAATGTCGAAGACAGAACTTTCCGGGGAATGTCGGTTATAGAATGTCGGGGACAGAACGTTCCGGGGAATGATAGTTATAGAATGTCGGGGACAGAACTTCCCGTGGAATGTCAATTATAACATGTCGGGGTCACAACATTCCGGGGAATGGCATTTATAGAATGTCGAAGACAGAACGTTCCGGGGAATGTCAGTTATAGAATGTCGGGGACAGAACTTCCCGTGGAATGTCAGTTATAGAATGTCGGGGACAGAACATTCCGGGGAATGGCATTTATAGAATGTCGAAGACAGAACGTTCCGGAGAATGTCAGTTATAGAATGTCGGGGACAGAACTTCCCGTGGAATGTCAGTTATAGAATGTCGGGGACAGAACATTCCGGGGAATGGCATTTATAGAATGTCGAAGACAGAACGTTCCGGGGAATGTCGGTTATAGAATGTCAGGGACAGAACGTTCTGGGGAATGTCAGTTATAGAATATCGGGGACCGAACTTTCTGGGGAGTGGCAATTATTGAATGTCGAAGACAGAACGTTCTGGGGAATGTCACTTATAGAATGTCGGGGACAGAACATTCCGGGAAATGTCAGTTACAGAATGTCGGGGACAGAACGTTCCGTGTAATGTCAGTTATAGAATGTCAGGGACAGAACATTCCGGGGAATGTCAGTTATAGAATGTCAGGGACAGAACTTTCCGTGGAATGTCAGTTACAGAATGTCGGGGACAGAACGTTCCGGGGAATGTCAGTTATAGAATGTCGGGGACAGAACGTTCCAGGGAATGTCAGTTATAGAATTTTGGGGACAGAACGTTCCGTGTAATGTCAGTTATAGAATGTCAGGGACAGAACATTCCGGGGAATGTCAGTTATAGAATGTTGGGGACAGAACGTTCCGGGGAATGGCAGTTATGGAATGTTGGGGACAGAACGTTCCGGGGAATGTCAGTTATAGAATGTCGGGGACAGAACGTTCCGGGGAATGGCAGTTATGGAATGTTGGGGACAGAACGTTCCGGGGAATGTCAGTTATAGAATGTCGGGGACAGAACGTTCCGTGGAATGTCAGTTATAGAATTCTGGGGACAGAACGTACCGGGTAATGTCAGTTAAAGAATGTCGGGGACAGAACGTTCCAAGATCTCCTTCAACTGTCCATCACCTTTCCCCTCTATCCACCCCAGCACCATGTTGTACTGTGCACAGGCCATATATCTGTCCAGCATTGGGAGCTGTGGAGACCAAAGCAGGGCACTAATGTTTGTACCAAAAACAAATATCCATCCAGCATAAGAGGCTTCAAAAACCATATTATTGTATTTTCTATAAAACTCAACCAGATAGTCTGACCAGCACAGCGACCTGTGCAGTGATCACCCGTGAATTAATCTGTAAACCAGGAGCAGTTAACCTCCCAGCATGTAGGCTGTGCACCCCACCCCAGTTCTTCGATCTGTAAACCAGGAGCAGTTACCCTCCCAGCATGTAGGACTGTGTACACCACACCAGTGCATTGATCTATAAATCAGGAACAGTTACCCTCCCAGCATGTAGGACTTTGTACACCATCCCAGTGCATTGAACTGTAACCCAGGAGCAGTTACCCTCCCAGCATGTAGGACTGAGTACACCACTCCAGTGCATTGATCTGTAACCCAGATGCAGTTACCCTCCCAGCATGTAGGACTGTGTACACCACATCAGTGCATTGATCTGTAAACCAGGAACAGGTACCCTCCCGACACGTAGAGCTCTGTACACCAACCCACTGCCTTACTCAGTAACACTGTGTTAGATCCCAGCGCAATATGGGGAACCTTGCAGCCCGTGCTGGAAGGGACAGGATGTGCAACTCCCACCCATTTACAGCTCTATATCTCCATTGTGCCATGACAAGGGGGTGCTGTGGGTATGAACATCACTGCCAGAGAGACACGGCGGAGAAATCAGTTTAAATATCACCTCATGGGAGGGGTTTGTGGTATAGACAGAGAGGGGGAGACTGAGAGACAGTGTCATAGAAGAATGTGTTCCCAGGTTTCAGAATGCTGAAATGTAGACTCTTGGATAACATCTGTAACATGAACCAGTCTTCCAGGAAAGATGGGAATAAAGGATATTGGTGTAAGGTCAGATGACCATTTGTTCTGCATCTTTGTTACTGGAATTGCTTTCAACCGAATCTATGACTCATTGGGCAGAGGCTGACAATAATTTATCTTTGTATGATTTTCCTTGAGTGTGACAGAGGGATTGTCCACACGAGGCCGAGCTAGTTTCCTATCGTATCGTACTCACCTCATTAACGACCCAGCCCACTCCATGGTGTCCCTTTCATTCAATACCAGCCTGATTCTCCCATCCATCATGGCGGGTGGTACTCACCATCGCCCGGATGCCGCTGGATATTCCGTGATCCCTGGCACTGGTGCCACCTTAAAAAGCCACAGGACACACAGTTGAGCTTTCTCAGTTCGGAGCTGCCCTGCCCAGATTACCACGAACATAGCAGATCATGGGCAATTACACCACAATTTGGCGACAGGGGCACGGAGGTCTGGTGGATGAGCTAGTACAGAGTGAGACCATTCTCTTTCCAGAGGAGGCCACAACACCAGACCCACCAAGCATGGTCTGAGCTCACCACCTACCTCAGTGCAGTATCTGCGGTCTGAAGAAATGTCCAGCAATACAGGTCAAGCTTCAATAACCTTCCCCGCTCTTTCACGATAAGGGTCACCGTATTCTCTCTGCTCCCTCACACTCACTGTATATCTGTTATAGCACCGACCCCCGAATAAGGCTCATGCTCCACCACTCTTACTGCTGCATGCAGCACCTTTGCGCCCCCACCTTCCCTCCACTTTACCCCACTCCCCTAGACTAATAATGCTGCATACATACAACACTGTGGACTGACTCCCTCCGGACACCTCACCATGACACCGTCCCCCACCTACACCAGCACTAAGAGCAAAGCCACCCAAACCCACCCTCACTCCAGCCCTCCCTTTCTCCCATTCCAGGAGAATCAGCCTGGAATAGGAAAGAAAGGGCCAAGCCGGATGGTGGAGTGCCGGATACCCGTTCCCTCACCCCCCTCCCCCTGCCATGTGGGGAGGACCCTGGTGCGAGCCGGAGAGGATCGGGGCACTTCGGTGGAGATTCTGAAATATCCATGTCCCACCGACCGAGTAAGGAGCAATGTTCAGTGAAGGGCAATTCTCACTTTAAACCCACCGGCAGATCCGTTTACCCCCGGCACAACTTAGAAGCCGAGGCCCTGATGCCATCTCCCTTTTTTGCCAAGCTGGTGCAAATGTAAACCCTATGGTCTCGGTGGGCAGGAGGGTGGGGTCACAACACATCGTCACCACCACCTCCCAGGAAGGGAGCACCGAGACTCCCTCCTACACCTCCCCCTATAAACAGCTCAGATACTGAAACTAATCTGCGACAGTTACTGATCTCCCCACTTGTCCTGATAGCTTCAACAATCTGTGCTCATATACACCCAGGCCTCTCTGCTCCTGCAGCCCCTATTTAACGGTACGGCCTGTTTTATATTGTCTTCCATTGTCTATCCTACCAAAGTCCAGCACCTCACACTGCTCTGCACTGATCCCCATCTGCCATAAACCTGAACACGTCACCAACGTGTCATTGTACTGTTAGAATTCTACACTGTCCTCCATATTCTTTACAATTCTTCCAGGTTTGCTGGCATCTACAAACATTGAGATTGTTATAGCGTCACAGTTCCCATGCAACTGAAATTCTGCGACACTCACTAGTGTGAGCAAGTGAAATACCGCTATAATCCCACGGACAGATTCGAATAATGACATGGTGTCAATGGAGCAACAAAACCCCTGATACAAACCAGACGAAGTGAATGAAATATTGACAAACCATAGAGAAGAGAATTCCAGATTGGCTCCACGTTTCTGTATTGATATCAGGGTATTAATGTCATGAAGTCGAAAGTGTGTATGTACCTTTAAGAGAGAGGGAAAGCTGTTCTGAACTGAGAGCTTCCAAGCACCTGTGATATGAGAGGATGACAGATCCAGAGTGTGAAGGGCAACTGAACATATGTCACATTTGGCTGTGAAATAGATCCCTGAGATGGTTGCTCCTTGGACAAAAATTCGAATTTTACCAATCAGTTTAAATTATGCCCCAGGTTACTAAAACCAAATCAAGGTTGAATGTATTGGTTTTCGGAAGTTGAACCAATGAGATGATTCGACGTGGTGCATATTAAAAATGCAGGCAATTAGAAAATTGCAGATAGAGTAAATGCCATCAACACAGATCCAAGATATTAGGAAACACTCTCTATCAAATGTGCCTTTTCATATGGAACATATTGGAAGTAAAAAGGAAGAAGATGACCCAGGGAGATCTCTAGCCACAAGAAGACACACAAAAACAGCTGCTGTGTGATTTTGAAATTAAATGAGTGCAATTTTAATAAGTGTCTTATTGAAACAGTATATCATTGTAGAGTTGGAATGGGGTAATAAGCAGTTAAGAGAAAGGGGGTCTCAGAATTCAGAATGCTTGATGTAAAATGTTCACTTTCAGAGTTAAAAAATAAATTGATGTTATTATGTAAACAGTGGAATTTGGGAGTTCTCTGTCACTCATATTTTAACAGTTTACAAGGCAAATTTAGCATTTATTTATGTTTATTTTAAGTTACCTGATGAGCTTCACCCCGCGCCCTGCAATTCCCGTGTGTGTGTATCTGTGTGTCTCTGTGACGGGCAGGTCTGGCGGTCTCTATGGTGCTTAAAGTGATGCAATGTCACCGTCTGCTGGCCTCCCCACGCCACTGCACCGGCATTGGCAGAGGGTGAAAACCAACAGAGATTCATTCAGAGAGGGGGAGGGAGAGGGCAGCTGCTCACAGCACCATCCAATCTGATGTCTTATCCATGTACTGATCTAAATATCCTTCAAACATTGTAACTCTCCCTGCTTTCACCACTTGCTCTGGGAGTTCATTCCACACATAGGCCAGATTCTGACTAAAATAATTACCTCTCATGACTTCTGTAAATCTTTTTCCTCACACCTTAAAATATCCCTCAGTTTTGAATCCCCAACTGTAGGGAAAAGACATCAGCCCTTCAGCTTATCTGTACCCATCATTATTTTATAAACCTCTGTAAAGTTACCCCTTAATCTCGTACTCTCCATTGTAAAGAGACCCAGTCTGTCCAGCCTCTCCTTATAGCTCACTCCCTCCATTCCCAACAACATCCCAGGTTAATGTCTGCTCAATCCTCTCCAGCTTAATAATATCAACGTCAGTAATATCAAAGTGAATAATCAAGGTATTTTCAGTGGGTGGGGAGATCAAAACTAGATGGTACAGGTTTAAGGTGAGAGGGGAACACTTAAAAGTGACCGAAGGGCAGCTTTTTCACCCAGATGGTGGTGTGCCTATGGAATGAGCGGGCAGGAAGACCAGACTGGACACAGTATTCCAGAAGAGGCCTCACCAATATCCTGTACAACCTCAACATAACGTCCCAATTCCGATACTCAAAGGTCTGACCAAAGAAAACAAGTGTGTTAAACACCTCTTTAACCATACTATCTATCTGAGATGCAAATTTTAAAGAATTATACCTGACGGCCTAGGTCTCTGTTCTGCAACACTGCCAAAGGCCCTGGTTTTAATTGTATAGGTCCTTCCCTTGTTTGATTTACCAAATCCAATACCTCGCATTAATCCAAACTAAACTCCACCTGCCACCCCTCAGCCCAGTGTGTGATATTACCACCTCCTCACTCTCCCCCTTTAAAATATCCTTCCAATCTCCAGGATGCCTGCACACTCCGGCCTTGAGTTTCACAAAGACTCTGAGCTTGGTTTGCCTTGTGTGGTTTGGGAGAGGAGGGACGGATTGCAGGTACAGTCAGTCGGGAGAAGAAGCTGGACAGTAATCAGCGGTCTAGTGTCATTTCAATGTTTTAGGAAGAAGGCAGTTGCACGTGAGAGGTGGGTAATTGTGATCGGTGTTTTGGGACCGGAAATTATGTTTTTTCGTTGTCTGTGGTGTTCAGTGATAAAAATCTATTCGATACCCTTCATTGGGCAGACTGTGACTGCAGAATTTCTTTCCTTAATATTGTAGATTACAGATAATAGCGATTGAAGACGTTCATAGTTAATTTCGATAGCACAACACGTGCACTCAATATTCTACCGTTGAGACAAATATCTTGCATTTGTTTAACAATACAAAGTGTTTTGTGTAGTTCAGTATAATAAATCCACACCGATCTGAAAGCTGGCACTTAAAATATGACCCAAGTCTGGGTATGGTAGTGTAGTGGGTAGTGTCCCTGGCTCTGAACCAGAACTCTAGATTTGATTTTAATTCCTGAACTTGTGTGGTCGTTTTCCTAGCTCTGGACTAGTAGGACTGGATTCAAGTCCTGCCTGTTGCAGAGGTATGTCACAGCATGTCATGAAACAAAACATTAATCACATATTGTTTTCAAACTTACTTTTTTCGTGATAGATTTTGGAGTGTACAGTTTTCCATCGACCTTGTACTATGGACTGTCAGGTGGTCTGCTAATAGTCAGAAAAGTGCTATTCAGTCATTTTAAGCGTACATATACATTCACAATAAAATCAACATTATTAACCTGAAACATTGAGTAAGTATTTCAAGCCATGGACAGCTAGTTTTGTAAAACTAGTTCAAGGCACAATTACAGTAGATGGTGATTTATTACCCCAAAACCCTCATTGGCTGTTTGCAAGACAAGGTAAGGAAGCTGGAGTGTGGGAACAAAGAAAGGGAGATACGATGCAACCAATTCATTTTTTCAATACTTTATACTTGTTGAAACGTCTCAAAATATCTCAACTAAAGAGCTCCAGGCCCAAATGGAGAGGAGGCAACCAATTTTCCAATGTCTCCAATGAGGACCTTTGGTACTGTCTCGACATACAGGGCTGAATTTTCCACGTTAATTTGCTCTTACCAAGATTCTGATGAGTCAGGCCAAGTGGAGGGTAGTTCAGGAGCAAAGCCCAACCCGTTCTGCACCATTATATTATCTTGTCAGTGGTGGGCAAATGAAGGCACCATTTGAGAGCCACTCATGTCTGTCTATGTTGTTAACAATAGAACTCCTCAACTCCCACAGTGAGCTTTTGCCTGCAAATCTCTTTAGTACAGGCTCAGCAATACCCACCACTAATGGCAGCAAAGGAAACGTCGTTGCCCTGCCTTCACTCTGTTATTGCTGTTAGCTCCTGGGATCATGTCATTTCAATAATGGTTTGTGACCAGGCAGCAACTTCTGTATTAGCTACTCTCAGTACCATGCCACCCTTGGCACTGCCAACCATCGCGTTATAATCCAGCTCTCAGTTCAACCAGCAGGCTTCACCAGAATTCATAAAATTATGACTGCAAAGGTCTTGTGTAAGAAAGAACACCATCTTCCAACTTCTGGATGTAATACATATTTTGCGGGTTAAGCTGAGTGTGGTAACTCGGGCCTGCTACATGGTTCCTGGATGCAGAAGGAAATATCTACATAACTTCACAGGAAATGCTTGTTCTCCAATAATTGCCTTGGAGAATATAATATCAAATGAAGCACGAATTACATAAAAGATCAAACATATTTTGTAGTTATTGCAAACAATCCTGGAGAACTATATTTTCCATATCTCAAGCAGTTTGGATTGTCAAACGTGCCATGCCTGTAACTGGTCAGGCAAGATAAATTAAGTCCTCATGTTAGCATTTGCCTCCAGCTAGTATTGAGTGCCACCTATTGAGTATGTTTGATGTGCAGAACGTGGCACCGTGGTGAGCACTGCTGCCTCACAGCACCAGAGACCCAGGTTCAATTCCCGCCTCAGGCGACTGACTGTGTGGAGATTGCATGTTCTCCCCGTGTCTGCGTGGGTTTCCTCCGGGTGCTCCGGTTTCTTCCTACAGTCCAAAGATGTGCAGGTCAGGTGAATTGGTCATGCTAAATTGTCCGTAGTGTTAGGTTTGGGGTGTGGGTGGGTTGCGCTTCGGTGGGGCGGTGTGGACTTGTTGGGCCGAAGGGCCCGTTTCCACACTCTGAGCAATCTAATCTAATCAAGCTGCTTGAATGGCTGAAGACTCTGGATTCAGTTGTGCAGCTTGAGTTCAGCTGCTTTTGTTAAACTTCTTACAATCCAGACGGATACTGCAATCAATACTGATTTTATTCTTCAACCCTTTTCATAGGACACTATAGCTGGTGATAAGGGTGAGTGTGTGATGGGATACATATTTCTTGAATATATTCATTTTAAGAGACTAAAATGATCAGGAATAAGTAACCCAAATTTGCAAGCACTTTTAAACTCAAGCTTCCTTGATGTCATCTCCTAAAACTGTTTGTTTTGAAAAGAACTCTCCAACCCAAAGAACAATGGAGAGGCAGTATGTGATTGCTATGGTCGGGTGTGGTAATCTCTGCACTGCTGTGTGGTGTTTTCATGAGGGGTCTGTACATTATCTTACCATAACTGCCTGCCCACCAGCAACTTACTTTCACTTTCTTGTACTCTGAATGAAGCAAAATCATGGTCACATATCGTATCAAACATAATTTTTCGAGACCGCCTTAGATTTTGAAGGTACGGTTTTCCATTTCCATCGCAGTTTAGGATGTCATGTTTATCAGGCTTGCAATTGATCAGGCAAGTTTAGTCACAGAAATAAGCATTTGTCTGCATATACAATTGTGTGCCAGCTGCTGGAACGGTTGGAGAATCTGGATTCAGTATTACAGCTGTTTTTTTTAAAATAAAACTGCTCATACTGCAGAAGGATGACTGCATGAGTTGGTGATTTTTTTTGTCAAACTTACATAACTGGTTTGCAAGAAGTCAGAGCACAGGTAGGGGGAGAGGCAGAGAATGTCGGGGAGATGGAATTTTTCCTTGCAGTTTAGACCAGAGAGGTCAATGGGAGGTGAAACGTTCAGGAACCTTTTGATGAAGGGGAAACGTTTCACTGGAGAGATTTGGATATTTTAAAGCAATGGCTTTTCCACCAACTCTGTTTTTCTTTCTGATTTACAGCATTCGCAGTTCTTTCGGGTTTTATTTGGATTCTTTCTGCTGTTCTAGTTAAATAAGAGAGCATCAATCAGTAGGAACAAAGCAAGCATTAGGGATGCAGATTTAGTGCGATTGCTGTGGTCTGGTCTGCAAAGTGTTTGTTGCACTGCTGTCACATGCTTTCAAGCGGAAGCCCCTGAACAATCTAAACAACAGCTCTGCAGCAATATCCTTTCACATCTTTGATTTCTGAATCAATTATCATTTATACACAAACTGGAGCAAACTTATTTTCTGCAACTGTCCCTGGAGAAATTAGATTTCCCGGTTCTTCACAGTATACGCAGCTGAAATTAGTCATGAAAGAAGACATTTTAAGCTAAGTCTTACATGCACAATTGGCTGATGGCTGGTATAAAATTGCTGGATGCTTAGGGATTCAGAATAATATTCTTTGATCAACTGTATTTATTAAGTAGCTTAACTTCCAGATGTAGTGGGACAATGGAAAACAGTAGGTTTTTTCTTTAAAAACTTTCATAGGGGCTTTGAAAGACATCACAGGTAGAATGAGGGGAGCAGAGGATATAGGAAACCTAATTGTTCAATATATTTATTCTTTCTTCAGAGTTCAGCTATCTAAATGTTCGAATACAAATTGAAATCTGAATATTGTATTGGCAAGCATTTTTCCACTGACCACTTTTGAAGGTTTTGTATTGAAAAATGCAAAAATTATAGACATACTAAAGCAACTTTGTTAATGTGACTGCCGTAGGTTGGTGTTTGTTGCATTGATGTGGCATTACTCAGACAAAAGCCCCTCCATAGAACTTACAGGAAGTGGCACGAATTTCCTTTCACATTGTTGTGTTCTAGATGAATCTGAATTAAGTCACACATTGGACTAAACCTGTGAGAGGTAATTTCGGTTTAAACTTTAAGATGTGCCTGGACCACGGACTGGTCTATAATAAAAGACAAAACTTTTGTTTCTTTTCTAGAACATTTTATATACTCAAAAGTAGAATAGTTTAAATTGTGCAGAATGCTGACAATTTGTGAGCGATAGTAAAAACAAGCAGGCTCTTGATTGATGAAGCCATTAACACAGTCCTTGACGGATAAGACTGCTAGCACAGACAGAGAAGAATAAGTCTTTGACTGATAAGACTACAGGGTGAGAAAAACAACAACTTTAGAGACTCTAAAGACATTTGTTGCAGACTTTGTGATAAAAATAATGATGTTTTTAAGAATGTGAACCTCATGGCTTGTTGGAGCCAAGGAGAGGAGGGACTTGTGCTGTATATAATGGGAGACTTTGTAAGCCTCAGCGCGCCTTTTCTTTAAGGGTGCCCGACTTTGCAGACTTGACTTGTTAATAAAACTTTGTTTTCCTGAATTTGTCTAGAGCGATTATTGAGAAGCGATTTTCGTTTCTAACAACTTGGGGACTCGTCCAGGATCAACACTCCGGCTGCAAGGGGAGTTGAGGAAGGATATCGGAGAAGGTGCACCCTGCTGAGTTCAGCAGTCCCTGATTCCTTGCTTGTCGCCCCGCGCGGCTTGAGCGAGTGATATCCGGGAGGCTCAGGAAAACAAAGGAGGGGTGTACCCGAGGCAGTGGGGACGGTTAATGATCGAGTAATTTCGGTGCACCGAAACCAGGTAAGAAAAAACATGCGGGGACCGTGTTTCCGGAGGACTGGGTACCTACGCGGTGCCTGTGGATTTTTTCTACAGAGACGTGGGACTCAGGAATCTAGAGACCGGGGCTCGCCTGTGAGGGATTTTGCAAAGACCGTGTTTGAGGAGGAACGTGTACCTACGGGGTGCCTGTGATTTGTGTCACAGAGACGTAGGACACAGGAATCCAAAGACCGGGGGTGCCTGCAAAGGAACCTGGGCGATCACGGGACTGAAGGTCTGGGAATTGGCTACATTGTGATAGATTATCACGGGAAAAATACGAAGTCCTCGGAAATGGGAAATAAGGGATCTAAGGTGATTAAGGGAAAGGTAGGCTTAAACAGGGACAATGACACATACCCCGGGGTACCTGACGATAGTCCGTTAGGGAAAATGCTAAATAATTGGGATCAGGGTGGAAGAAAGGGAAAATCTAAAAGGAAGATGGTAAAATACTGTCAAAAGTGGTCCCAGAAACCTATTCAGGGCGACTCAGTGTGGTGGCCTAGATTCGGTACTGACGAAGACTGGGTCCGGCAAGCCCTCATTTTTTATGTCAATTCAAAACCTGATGTTAATCTGGAAGAAAGTGATTATGCCCTTTGTTGGCTACCGGTTACGATATCTTGCCAAATGCAGGTAACTAATAAAGACTCGAAAGGGCAGAAAGAATGGGACCCTTTAGATCACTTACCGCCGCCCTACGTGACCCCTTCTGCCCCACAGAATGTTCCTTCGGGTGACGACGATTCAGGGAAAGGGGAAGAAAATGGGGAGGAACCACAAACTACCTCAGGGGTACAGACCAGATCTCAAGCTGGAAAGGGTCACAGACAAAACCCTGTCTCGATTGCAAGAATGAATCCACTCCGGGAAGTGCCCATGGGGGCAAGGAGGGAAGGACGGGATATGTGAACGTTCCCTTGACGAGTACTGAAGTACGGAATTTCAGGAGGGAGATGAAGGGTCTACTAGAGGACCCCATGGGACTTGCTGAACAATTGGATCAGTTCCTGGGTCCGAATACTTACACGTGGGAAGAGATGTGTTCCATCATGAAAACATTGTTCTCTAGCCAGGAGCGTCAGATGATACGACAAGCTGCGCTCTTGGTCTGGGAGAGAGAGGGGGGAGAAGGAGGGGAGCAGAAGTTTCCCTCACCGACCCCGAGTGGGATAAGAACACGGAGGAAGGACGGCGCAACATGAGAGACATGCGGGAATATTGGATAAAAGGAATAAGACACGCAGCCCCGAAGGGGCACAATTTTACCAAGGCCTTTGGTAATCATCAAAACCCGGAGGAAACCCTTACGGACTTCCTAGACAGGATTAGGAAGAATTTGCAGCAGTTTGCTGGGGTGGACCCTGAGACGGACGTGGGGCAACAACTCATACGGGTAGAGTTTGTATCAAAAGCCTGGCCGGACATACGAAAGAAGTTAGAGAAAATGGATGATTGGGATAGTAAATCTTTAAGTGAATTACTACGGGAGGCGCAAAAGGTGTTTGTGAGAAGGGACGATGAGAAGCAAAGGAAGGCGACAAAGATAATGATGCAAACGGTGCAACAAATGACAGCTGGAAGAAAGGAAAAGGGAGAGCCGTGGCAGAAACAGGAAAGGGGAGAGTCGTGGCAAGAGCAGAAGAAAAGAGAACCATGACCGGAACAAAGGAAGAGTGGAGGAAGGCGAGACCGCGACAGGGAAACGAAGAGGACACTCAGATGTTACTATTGTAATGAAGAGGGACATTTTAAACGGGAGTGCTCCCGCTACAAACGGGAGGTGAGGTCGTACGCCCTGATGGAGGAAGATTAGGAAGGTCGGGGGTTCCTACCCTTGGGGCAAAAGGACTATCGACAGGAACCCCTGGTAAACTTGAAAGTAGGGCCCCAAGGATCGGAGATCACATTTATGGTGGACTCGGGAGCCGAATGATCGAGTATAATCCAAATACCCCCCGGCACCCGAGCAGGAGGAAAAGTTATGGGGGTATCTGGAATTGGAGGACAGAAATTACTAGTCCCAGTGGTGGAGTACGTGGAAATTGGGTATGAAAACAGAACTACTAAACGAGACCTCCTTCTACTGCCATCGGCGGGGTTTAATTTGTTAGGAAGAGACTTGCAGGTCAAACTAGGGATCCGAACGGTACCAAATAACGGGGAAATGGTGGTAAGGTTGTTCGCCCTCACCGAAGAAGATGATCAACAAATAGACCCGGAAGTATGGTACCGAGAGGGGAACAAAACATCAAACCTCTCCAAATCACCATGTTACCAGGAAGAGGCCCGGTAAGAAGGAAACAATACCCGATTGCTATGGAAGGACGGGAGGGGTTACAACCTGTGATAGAAAGATTAATCACAGATGGACTACTGGAGGAATGCATGTCCCCTTTCAATACTCCAATACTCCCTGTGAGGAAGCCGGACGGGACATATAGGCTGGTGCAAGACTTGCGGGGGTTGAATGAAGTCGTCCAGGCTAGATACCCGGTGGTACCTAATCCCTACACGTTAATGAGTAAAATTCCCCCCGAACATGAATGGTTCAGCGTAATAGATCTGAAGGATGCTTTCTGGAGTTGCCCCCTTGACGAAGAAAGTCGGAACCTTTTTGCCTTTGAATGGGAGAATCCCTTCTCAGGACGAAAGCGACAGTTAAGATGGACGGTCTTGCCGCAGGGATTCACGGAGTCACCCAATTTGTTTGGACAAATACTGGAGCAGATCTTAGGAGGATTTCAGTGTAACGCAGAGAATCAATTGCTCCAATATGTCGATGATCTCTTACTCTCAGGACCAAGAGAAGAGGAGGTACGAGCAGACACCGTTGCCCTGTTGAACTTCCTGGGGAAACAGGGTCTACGCGTCTCTAGGACAAAACTCCAGTTTGTGGAGCGAGAAGCAAGATATCTGGGCCATCAAGTCAGTAAGGGGCACCGCCGTATCACGCCAGAACGAATATCAGGGATTACGGGTATGCCAATACCCAGGACGAAGAAGGAAGTCAGACAATTCCTGGGACAAGTAGGGAATTGCCGGATATGGATTGAAAGTTACACTACTTTAGTAAAATTTTTGTACGACAAACTGGGACAAGAAGGACAAAAGGTGGACTAGTCAGATGAGGAGGAGCAGCGATTTAATATTATTAAAAATAAACTGATTCGAGCTTCGGTATTGGCTTTACCCACCCTGAAGGAACCGTTCCAGTTATATGTCAATAGCGCCGGCGGAATTGCCCAGGGTGTGCTTACTCAGCTGCGGGCAGGGAAACGTCAGCCGGTTGCATTTTTGTCAAAAATGTTAGACCCTGTGTCATGTGGATGGCCGACCTGTATACAGGCAGTGGCAGCTACGGCAATGTTAGTAGAAGAGGCCCGAAAACTTACCTTTGGAGGAAGGATCACAGTATACTCCCCACATTCGGTTAGTACCATACTGGCTCAAAAGGCTCACCGCTGGTTAACAGACTCTCGCATCCTGAAGTATGAGACGATTTTGATGACCGGGAACGATCTCAATTTTGTAAAAGATCTCAGTTGTAACCCAGCCCAGTTTCTGTACGGACGTCCTGCAGACGGGGAACAGGAGCATGATTGTGTGGAATTTGTGGACTTGCAGACCAAGAGCCGAGAGGACCTGCAAGAAGCCCCGCTGGGTGAGGGACAGGAACTGTATATCGACGGGTCCTCCCGGTGCATCAGTGGAGTACGATACAGTTATTATGCTGTTATAGATGGTGCAACGAAACGGACGATTGAGTCCGGACGACTGCCCGGGAAGTGGTCAGCCCAATCCTGTGAGTTGTACGCCCTCCAGAGGGCCCTGAAGTTGTTGGAAGGGAAAGTGGGGACCATATATACTGACTCAAAGTATGCATACGGAGTCGTTCATACTTTCGGGAAAATCTGGAGAGAGCGAGGATTGATAACTTCCCGGGGAAAAGAATTAGCTCACGAACAAATGATCAGCCTAACGTTGGAAGCCCTGGCATTACCTACGGAACTTGCAGTAGTCCATGTACCCGGTCACCAGAAGGGGTCGACACCGGAAGCGGTGGGAAACCGGCTGGCAGACGAGGAAGCCAAGCGGGCAGCGGTCGAAAAATCCGTCCAATTGTTAACGTTAATACCGTTGAGGGAAAGGCTCGCTAAACAACCCGTCTTCACCCAGGGGGAGATTGATAAAATGGATCAATTGGGTGCCCGGCTAGATACTAACGGGAAGTGGACGGTTCATGATGGGAGACAAGTACTGAACAAACAGATCACCCGGGGTATTCTGCACCGATTACACCATCAGACCCACTGGGGGGTGCAAGCCATGTGTGACACAATCCTGAGAGACTATGTATGCAGGGGGATATACACATTAGCCCAACAAGAGGTAGTCGGATGCCCCACTTGCCGGCGTATTAATCAGAAGGCCATGCGTTCTATGCCAGCCGGTGGTCAGCCCCTAGCGATTAGGCCATTTCAGAGGATCCAAGTCGACTTTACAGAATTACCCCCAGTACAGAGATGGAAATATCTGCTAGTAATAGTAGACCATTTCACTCACTGGGTAGAGGCTTTCCCAACTGCCAAAGACGATGCACCAACCGTGTCCCGACTGTTGTTAGAGAACATAATCCCGAGATATGGCATAATGGAATCTATCGACTCCGACTGCGGGACGCATTTTATTTCTAAGCTACACCATTTGATCTGTACTACCCTGGGTATCCAATGGAAATTCCACGCATCCTGGCATCCTTAGAGTTCGGGTCGAGTTGAGAGAATGAATGGCACGCTTAAGACCCAATTGACTAAGCTGATGTTAGAAACTAAGTTACCCTGGCCAAAGTGCCTGCCCATTGCCCTATTGAGGATACGTACGGCACCTCGCCGAGATGTCGGGGTTTCCCCCTATGAAATGCTCTTCGGATTACCGTATTGGAGTAAGGTTGATGGATGTCCCACTCTACAAGGGGGGGATGTATTTATCCGAACCTATTTACTGGCCTTATCCCGTTCTTTTGCAGAACTCCGGAGGAAAGGTCTCCTGGCTCAGACTCCGCCGCTTGACTTCCTCCTGCATAAGGTGGAGCCCGGAGATTGGATACTTGTTAAGACCTGGAAGGCCGAAAAGCTCCAGCCGCGGTGGGAAGGACCGTTCCTGGTTCTGTTTACAACTGAAGCAGCTGTTCGGATGAAAGAAAAAGGGTGGGTCCACGCATCAAGGATAAAGGGGCCTGTTCCGCCTGAAGAAGAAAGCACCTGGACATGCGAGCAAGGGGACAAGCCGTTGTCAGTAAAACTGAAAAGACAACAAGTAAAGAACTCTACTTGGACTGTATTGGTGGGGATATTGATCAGTTTACTCCTGTATGTGGGGGAGGGTGAGGGGAGATGTGACAAATGTCGAACTACAGTAAGACTTGGGATTCGAATCTATTCGGGATCATTTGTGTCCCATTCCTATGTGGACGATAGGTGTTATGATGTGAGTGCACGCCATGAATGTTGGGAGGATGGGAGACCCTATTATCAGATATATAATAAAGGATACGGTGGCAAAATCCATGGATGCCCTATAAATGACCGCTGGGTGTGTATTAGCAAAACTGGGAGGTGGGACCTATCCTCCGTGTTGCTCAGGGAGCAGGTTGACAGAGTCAAGGAGACCAAGATACAGATCCCTGATCGGGGGTTGGGGAAAGAGCAAGACCGTCAGGGAACGGTCGTGCTCCCTAAAGTGCCATCTGTATACGAAGAGGTAGAAGGACAGATTGAACTCCCTGATGTTACACAAAACCTGTTTATTGATCTCACCTCTAGAATAGCCACTGTTTTAAATGTTAGCAGTTGCTGGTGGTTGGGGGAGGCATGATTCTTCTTCTCGTAACACCCTGCCTAATTTCTTGTATTCAGTTTTTAATTCAGAAAAGTATTTCCCGACTCCAGGCAGTGGTGGTTCCACAGCATGGGACGCGGGAACTTCAAGTGATGTTGCTGCGAAAGACCAAGGATTTCCCGGGCCCTTGAGGGAATGGGGGGGGGGGGGGGGGGCTTATCTTGGTCAGGCACATCTTAAAGAAAGAAAAGGGTGGAATTGTGAGAGGTAATTTCGGTTTAAACTTTAAGATGTGCCTGGACCACGGACTGGTCTATAATAAAAGACAAAACTTTTGTTTCTTTTCTAGAACATTTTATATACTCAAAAGTAGAATAGTTTAAATTGTGCAGAATGCTGACAATTTGTGAGCGATAGTAAAAACAAGCAGGCTCTTGATTGATGAAGCCATTAACACAGTAAAGGATGAGTCCTTGACTGATAAGACTGCTAGCACAGACAGAGAAGAATAAGTCTTTGACTGATAAGACTACAGGGTGAGAAAAACAACAACTTTAGAGACTCTGAAGACATTTGTTGCAGACTTTGTGATAAAAATAATGATGTTTTTAAGAATGTGAACCTCATGGCTTGTTGGAGCCAAGGAGAGGAGGGACTTGTGCTGTATATAATGGGAGACTTTGTAAGCCTCAGCGCGCCTTTTCTTTAAGGGTGCCCGACTCTGCAGACTTGACTTGTTAATAAAACTTTGTTTTCCTGAATTTGTCTAGAGCGATTATTGAGAAGCGATTTTCGTTTCTAACAAAAACTTTCTTTGTGATCACTGCATTCATTACTGGAATCTCTTCTGCCTTGGAAGTGTCACAGTTTCCATATCAGCAATTAGTGTTACAGCACAAATTCAGTGATTTTAAACAAACACTTGAAAAATTCAACCATTGAAAAAGCTCTGAAGATGGAGGAGTTCAGCATTATAAACTTGTTTGTTGGATCTTTACATTGAAACTCCAATTTATCAGTTTAATCAACCTGCCACATCCCATACAAACAGGGATGAGTTAGATATTCAACATGAATATGTCTCATTAATTGTAACTTTAAATCCACATTCCTGCCTACCCTGAAACCTTTCGCCATCTCTCTCTCAACAATAAACTGTTTATGTTTGCCTTTAAAATATTCCATAAATCTGCTTTAATAGCGTGCCAGAGTTTCCACATTTTGAGAGAAAACAAATCATCTGGATGTGTTTTAAATGGGCAACCACTGACATTTAGACAGCAATCCTTCATTCTCGTCTCTTCTGTAAGAGGAAACATCTTGTTTCAATTAATTCGCCTCATCCTCTCCTAATCACAAACTGACAAAAAGCCTAGACTATCCGAATTCCCTTTGTATGGCAAGTCATTCTGTAAGTATTATTCTGGTAAGCATTCTCTGAATTGCCTCCAACGTATTTACTTCCTTCTATAAACAGCGTGACCGATAAGAATTAGAGCATTCAAGATACAATCTCAACAGTGCTCTCGACGTTTGTGTTTAAATTCCCCCATGATAAAAGGAAAACATTTATTCACTGTCCTAATTACGAACTGCTAGCACTTTGTGATTCACTCTGATCCCACTGCATGTCAGAGGTATGGAATCTCCCTCTAACAAAACAAAATGCTTTTCTTCCAGTCAAAATGGACAACTTCACTTTTAACCACGTAAAGCTCTATTTGTCAGGCCTTTGACTGCTCACTTAACCTATATTTCTCTATAGCGCCCCAATGTCCTCTGAAGTTATTTTTTAGCCTTTCTTTGTCATGTCAGCTTTATATTAATTCCTTCGTGAGTCATGGACTGTGAGTCAATACTTGAAAGATTTGAGCAGATACAGATTTGTTTTTCATAGCTGCTCAAGTTATATTATCCTAACCATTATGAACTCTGGTTAATTCTCAGTTCCAAACAAACACCGAAGTAATGAACATTCATGTAAAAAAGGCTGAACCCTTGAATATAATTAGAGTATACCAAAATAACAATAGGATTCTTGACAGCACCCCTCTCTCGCTGTCACTCTCTCACACACACAAACACACACACACACACACTCACACGCGCGCACGCACACACACACACACACACACACCATGGATAAGGGAAAATCATGAAATGTAAGATGTCTGTAAGGCAAATGGGTACTATAAACTTCCACTGTACTATGTCAACCTTTTAGCAAAACAACAATGGTTGACTCAGACCCATGGCCTGTGCCTCTTGCTTGATGTGGGAGCTTAGGAACGTGGCTGACGCTCCAGAATCTTACACTTGCAAGAAGTGTGTCCAGCTGCAGCTCTTGTTTGACCGCATGACAACTCTGGAGCTGCGGATGGACTCAATGTGGAGCATCTGTAATGCTGAGGATGCCGTGGATAGCACGTTTAGTGAGCTGGTCACAACACAGTTTAGAATTGCTGAGGGAGACAGTGAACGGTTGACCAAAAGAAAGAAAAAGAGTAAGAAGACAGTGCAGGTGTCCCTTGCCGTCATCTCCCTCCTAAACAGGTATACCGTTTTTCATGCTGTTGGGGGAGATTACTGACCAGGGGAGGGCAGCAATTGCATGGTTCATGGCATCGTGGCAGGCACTGCTGTTCAGAAGGGCGGTAAAACGACTCGTAGGACCATTGTCACAGGGAATTCTCTTGTGAAGAGAGTAGATAGACGGTTATGTGGCCGGAATGGGACTTCTGGATGGTAAGTTGCCTCACAGGTGCTCAGGTCAGGTATGCCACCGATCAGCTGCAGAGCATTCTAAAAGGGGAGGGTAAACAGCCAGTTGTCTTGGTGCTTATGGACACCAACGATATAAGTAGAAAATGAGATGAGGTCCTCAAAGAAGAATCCAGGGAGCTAGGAGAGAAGTTAAGGAGGAGGACCTCAAGGGTAGTGATCTCGGGATTACTACCAGTGCCACGTGCTAGCCAGCGTAGAAATTAAAAAAAAGACAGGTTGAACACATGGCTTGAGAGATGGTGTAGAAGGGAGGGGTTCAATTTGTTGGACATTGGGACCGGTTCTGGGGCAGGTGGGACTATTATAAAATGGACGGTCTACATCTGAACCAGACTGGAACCAATATCCTAAGTGGATTTTTTGCTACTGCATTTGGTAATATTTAAACTAATGTGGCAGGAGACTGGGAACCAGAAGAGAAAACAAGTAGGCAGTGACGTGGACACCGGAGACTGTAAGAATTATGAAGACTGCATTCATAAAGGGAAGAGTAGACAGAGAGTAGATGAGCACAAAAAACTGGGAGCCTAAAATGCGTCTACTTTAATCCAAGGAGTATAGTGTGAAAGGCAGATGAACTTAGGGCTTGGATTGGTGCCTGGGAGTATCATGTCATTGCAATCACAGAGGCTTGGTTGAAGGAAGGGCATGAAGATTGGCAATTAAACATCCCTGGATATAGACGCTTCAGATAGGACAGGGAGAGAAGTAAAAGGGAGGAGTGGAGTTGCATTGCTGGTCAAGGACGATATCACAGCTGTGCGAAAGGAGCACACTATGGAGGCCTTGGTTAGTGAGGCATTATGGGAGGAGCTGAAAAATTAGAAGAGTGCAGTTACACTGTTGGGGCTGTATTACAGGCCTCCCAACAGTGAGCATGTTTTAGAAGAACAAATAGGTAAACAGATTTTGGAAATATGTAGACGCAACAGGGTAGTGGTGATGAGAGATTTTAATTTTCCCAACATTGACTGGGATATACTTAGCGTCAGAGGTCTGGATGGCGTGGAATTTGTAAGAAATGTCCAGGAGAGTTTTCTACAGCAGTATGTCAATAGTCCGACGAGGGTAGGGTCATATTGGACCTGGTACTGGGGAACAAGCCAGGACAGGTGGTAGAAGTTGCGGTGGGGGATTTCTTTGGGAACAGTGACCACAATTCTGTAAGTTTTAGAATATTCATGGATAAAGAAGAGAGTGGTCCTAAGGGAAGAGTACTAAACTGAGCCAAGGCCAATTATATCAAAATTTGGCAGAAGCTCGGAAATGTGGAATCGACACAGCTATTTGAAGGGAAGTCCACATTTGAGACATGGGATGCTTTGAAAGGTAGGTTAAGGATAGTGTAGGATAGGCATGTCCCGTTGAAGGCAAAGGATAGGAAGTGCAAAATTCGTGAACCGTGGATGACAGGAGAAATTCTACGACTAGCCAAGAGGAAAAGGGAAGCATACGTAAGGTCTAGGCAGCTAAGAACAGAACGGGCCCTGGAAGAATATCAGAAAAGTAGGACAAGTCTTAAACGAGGAATCAAGCGGGCTTAAACGTGATATGAAATAACTTTAGAGTGCAGAATTAAGGAGAATCACTAAGCATTTTCTTCTTATACAAGAAGCAAGAGAGTAACTAGAGAAAGGATTGGTCCACTAAAGGATAACGAAGGAAGGCTGTGTGTCGAACCAGAGAGAATGGGTGAGATTCTGAATGAATACTTTGCATCAGCGTTCACTGAGGAGAGGAACATGATGAATGTTGAGATTAGAGATAGAAGTTTGATTAGTTTGATCATGCTGACATAAGTAGCGAAGATATGTTGGGTAGGCTAGTGGTTATTAAGGTGGACAAATCCCCAGGACCGGATGGGATCTATCCCAAGTTGCTGAGGGAGGCGAGAGGGGAAATAGCTGGGGACCTGACAGATACCTTTGTGGAATCCTTAAATACAGGTGAGGTGCCGGAGGCTTGGAGGGTAGCTTATGTTGTCCCCCTGTACAAGAAGGGTAGTAGGAATATTCTGGGTAACCAAAGATGAGTGTGCATGACGTCAGTGGTGGGAAAGTTGCCGGAGAAGGTACTGAGGGATAGGATCTACTTATATTTAGAAAATAATGGGTTTACAGTGATAGTCAAAATGGTTTTGTGCTGGGGAGATCGTGCCTTACCAACTTAATTGAGCTCTTTGAGGAAGTGAGCAATTTGCTAGATGAAAGAAGGGCTGTACATGTCATATACATGGACTTTAGTAAGGCGTTTTTTAAGATTCCCCATGGTAGACTAATGGAGAAATTGACGTCATATGGTGTGCAGGGTACTCTAGCTAGGTGGATAAAGAACTGGTTGAGAAACAGGAGACAGAGAAGAGTATTTGAAGGGAGTTTCTCGAAATGGTGAAAGGTGACCAGTGGTGATCCACAGGGGTCAGTGTTGGGGCAACTGTTGTTTGTAATATAAATAAATGATCTGGAAGAGGACACTGTTGGTATGATCAGCAAGATTGCAGATGACACGAAGATTGTTGGAGTAGCAGAAAGCATAAGGGACTGTCAGAGAATTCAGGAGGATATAGAGGGACTGGAGATTTGGGCGGAAAGTGGCAGATGGTTTTCAATCCAGGCAAATGTGAGGTAATGCATGTAAGCAAGACTAATTCTAGAGCGAATTATACAATGAACGGAAGAGTCTTGAGAAAAGTTGTTGGGCAGAGAGATCTGGGAGTGTAGGTCCATTGTACCCTGAAGATATCTGCACAGGTGGATAGAGTAGTCCAGAAAGCATATGGTTTGCTTGCCTTCATTGGACGGCGTATTGAGTATACGAGCTGGCAAGTCATGTTAACATTGTACAAGACATTGGTTCAGCCGCACTTAGAATTCTGTATACAGTTCTGGTCGCCACATTATCAAAAGGACATGGACGCCTTTTGGAGGGTGCAAAGAAGATTTACGAGGATGGAAGGTGCCGACGATGAAGGAAGGTTGAGTAGGTTAGGTTTATATTCATTAATAAAAAGGAGATTGAGGGGGGACCTGATTGAGGTTTACAAAATCGTGAAAGGTATAGACAGGGTGGATAAAGACAAGCTTTTTCCCAGGGCGAAGGATTCAATAACGAGAGGTCAAGCTTTCAAGGTGAGAGGTGGAAAGATTAAGGGGGATACACGCGGCAAATACTTCACACAGAGGGTGGTGGCCGTTTGGAAGGCGTTGCCAGCAGAGCTGGTAGAGGCAGGCACGGTAGATTCATTTAAATGCTTGTGGACAGATGTAGTAGATGGAGAGCAGAGGGATACAGATGCTTAGGAATTGACCGACAGGTTTAGACAGTACATTTGGATCGGCTCAGACTTGGAGGCCAAAGGGCCTGTTCCTTGGCTGTAAATTTCCTTTGTTCTTTTTTGTTAACTTATACATTCCTTTTCATATTGTATTTATTAGAAGGTGAGAGGTTGGGAAGTGCTTTTGCCAAAAAGGACCGGAATGTCCTTGGTCAGACATCACGAACAGAATTCATGCTGGGCATCCATTAACCAGGACAGGAAATGAAATGTCAGCCTTCATTACAAAATGAATCATGTGTAGGAGTTGTGGAGTGTTGTTGAGGCAGTATTTCGGCTATTGTGGACAGACTTTCTGACCTTTCTAAATCAATGGTCTCCTTGTCACAGAGGCAGTGCAAAGCTGTTTTATCAGAATAATCTCTGGGATGATGGTAAAATGAAGAGAGTGTGAAAGAATGGACTTCCATATAAAAAGAATGTGTTGTGACTGTCCATATGATAGTGACAGGTGTTGCCCTCGCTCTAACTACCATCCTTGATAGTGTAGGGCTTGGTATCCTCACCTTGCACGCGGGAGTTGAGGATGCAATTCTCTGCGGCAGAAAACCATAGAGGTTTGGAGCAGAAAGATGTGAAGCTCCGGTCCTCGGAGTTGTTTCTGGAATTTTCAGCGGAGCTGGGAAGAAGGTTTCCAACCTTTTCCTCCCCTTTCTCGATGATATTCTCAGCGCTGCTGAAGCTCGTGTGAAACGCTGCGATCCTGTGAGTGTTATGAATTGAATTGGTTTCGATCAATAGTTTCCGCTTCCGATTGTTGGGGTTTGAGAACACAAGACCCAATACCCATCAATTGCAGGACAAAGTATTTGACGAGATTCCACCAAGGGACTGCACTAAACAATATATAGGAGAAAATGGCTGACAACGTGCGAGCTGCATTCATAAAGTTCTTCTAGCCCGTAAATGCCACGGACAGCTGTTCCTCATATCGATATGCAGGACACTGAGTATCTCTGATCCCGGGAGTTGGAACTGGGATTATATGACCGTTTGCAGCACTGGTTACTTCCTTGTGTGAAGTACCTCCTGATGGAACACATGTAAAAGTCTATTGCTCATTGAGAAATACATACAAAATAGTAGCCCAGAGCAGTATTTCTGTTGTGTTTCTAGTGCTACTCTTGACATGCCCTACAACACTGTACTTATTCTGTGCTTGCTGAAGATTAAGTGAGTGCTTCCATGATCGTATTGTGGGCAGTAATCTGCGTTTTAACTTCAATAACGCGCGTGTGAAGCCCAGGTCCACCAACGTCTTTTTTTGTCTTTCTCTTGTCATGTGCAATTACAACACAGTAAAGAATCAATTAATATTGGAAGATGACATTCAGAGGCGTGCGAAATGCCGAGATTTTAGTGGAATTTATGCAATAATTAGAGATTGCCTTGATTCAGGAAATAAGGATGTAAAATGTGTTTTGTGTCGAGATAAGGAACAGTGAGAAAAGAAGTCAGTCGCAAGTGTAGTTGACAAGCCCACTCGCGGTAACCAGAGTGAGAAATAAGACGTACAAGAAAAAGTACTGTGTGTGAGTGTTAAAAGATGGCAGTAATCATGGGTGATCTTAATTTCCCCTCTCCCACTCCCGGTTCTATTGTAAAGAATCTTTGGAGATCAATAATCAATAAAATACGTATGGGCCATAGAACAAGACAAGCCATATCTTGGTCATCGATTAATTTGCAGGCGACTTAGTTTCCGTCTTTTCTTCGAAACCATCTGAACCACACTTTTATTGGGTTTTTTTCCATATTAATATTAGTCTGCCTTTTGATTATTCCTAACAAAGTGCATGACCTCACACACACAACATGAAACTGCAAGATTTCTCCACTCGCTCATACTATCATTATCTTTTTGCAGTTTTGCACGTCCTCATCAAAATAAGCCCCCGCTCACTGATTGCGTATCGGCAGCAGAACTAGACACATTTCACTCTGTCACTTCCTTCAAGTCATTAAGACAGATAAATCATTGAAGCGCGATGACTGACCATTTTGGATTTCACTAATTATATGTTTTCAACTTGAAAAACTGTTCAATAATCCCGATTCGGTGACATCATGTGAGTCGAAAGTGGACAGTTAATGCTGATTTATTACCCAACACCGTGAGCTCTCTCAGTGTGCAATGATCTATTATATAGCTCCTAATTGTGTATTTGACAGAAATTCGAAAGGACTATACCGAACAGCTCCCTTAATCAGCTCCGCTGGTCATGTTAGCAAAGAAATCTGGCAAATTGGCAAGTGTGATCTTCCTTTCAATAAATAATGTTGACTCAGTTTGAGTGCAAACATCTCTTCCTAACGTTGTGTTTTTACTCATTTTAAATGGTGTCTAGCATTTTCCAAATGACAGCAAAGACATTAGAGCAGATAGAAGCATTTTAGTCCATCAAGTCAGCGACAGCTTTCAATGATATCTCGGCTTATTTGTATAATCCTCAACTCTACTTTTCAGCCTTATCTCCGTGGCCCTTGATTGCGGGCTGACTAAATAACTGTCTACCTCAGCCTTGATTGTACTAATTCTTGACAGACCTCTTTTGGATGCATTTCCACAGACTTGCTATCTTCCCAAAGAGAGAATATTTTCCTCACGTCAGTCTTACATGTTTGACCCCATCCGCTGTGATAAGGCCCACTCTTCCCACATCTTCCCAGGTGTAAATCAGAGCAGAATAAACACCGGAAGATCGGTCTTCACTCTGCAGAGCCAGCTGTGAGTATTTGAAACATTTTCATATCTTGACCTCAGATGACACAAACAGACATGAATTGCACATCAGATTTGCCAAAAGCGAATCTTCTACAAAATCACATAGAATCATAGAGTCATAGAGATGCACAACATGGAAACAGACACTTCGGTCCAACCCATCCATGCCGACCAGATATCCCAACCCAATCTAGTCACACCTGCCAGCACCCGGCCCATTTCCCTCCAAACCCTTTCCATTCATTTGCCCATCAAAATGCCTCTTAAATGTTGCAATTGTACCGGCCTCCACCACATCCTCTGGCAGCTCATTCCATACATGTTCCACCCTCTGCGTGAAAACATTGCTCCATAGGTCTCTTTTATATCTTTCACCTCCAACCCTAAACCTATGCCCTCTAGTTCTGGACTCCCTGACCCCAGGAAAAAGACTTTGTCTATTAATCCTATCCATGTCCCTCATAATTTTGTAAACCTCGAGAAGATCACCCCTCAGCCTCCGACGCAGCAGGGAAAATAGCCTCTCCCTGCAGCTCAGATCCTCCAACCCTAGTAACATCCTTGTAAATTTATTCTGAACCCTTTCAATATTCACAACATCTTTCCGACAGGAAGGTCAACAAAATTGCACGCAATATTTCAACATTGGCTTAAACAATGTCCTTTACAGCCGCAAAATGACCTCCCAAATCCTGTACTCAGGACTCTGACTAATAAAGGAAAGCAGACCAGACGCCTTGTTCACTATTCTACCTACCTGCGACTCCACCTTCAAGGAGCTACGAACCTGCATTCGAAGGTCTCCTTGTTCAGCAACACTCCCAAGGATCTTACCATTAATGGCATAAGTCCTGCTGGGATTTGCTTTCCCAAAATACAGCACCTCGCATTTATCTCAATTAAATTCCTGCTGCCACTTCTCAGCTCATTGATCCATCTGGTACAGATCCTGTTGTAATCTGAGGTAACCCTCAGTAACTCAGCTGGCGATGAATGCACTGGACCAATACAACAACGTTTTTATTTTCTCGATCCATTGCTATGTTTATTAATCTATCTGCACATGAAAATGGACCCTCTCATCCACTTTAATGGATTAAATTCCTTCCAGTGTGGCCCCCTTCAGCCCTCCCAGTCCACACTGACCCTCTGAAGGTTAACACACCCAGGCTCATTTCCCTGTGAGTAATGTACCAAACACTATGGGCAATTTACCACGGCAAATTCACCTGACGAACACATATTTGGACTGTGGAAGGAAACCCACGCAGACAGGGGGAGAATGTGCGAACATCACACAGACAGTAGCCCGACGTTGGAAACAAACTTGGTACCATTGTGATGCGAGGCAGCAATGCTAGCTGCTGAGCCACAATTCGCTCTCATCAACGCGTGTAATTCAACTGGATCTCCCAGCATCCTACTCCGTTCTGCACCAAGAGAGGGGGAAGCGAATACTGGGGTCAGGCTGCGGACAGGGCAAGCCAAATACGGGTGTTTCAGGTTGGAAACATTCATTTCATAAGATGTATTAAGCACGGGAGGTAAATGTGTAGTCGTGTCCGAGTGGGAAAGGTGATGGGTTCGATATCCATTGGGAATCTCCACGCAGTTTCGAATTCTGCCGACTACGTTTTCAATGATTTCCAAAAGGACGATTTCGCGCTCAAACTTGAAAAAAGAACAATCTCAACAAACCATGCCAGTTGTTCGATTTGATTTTGTAACCTCGAGTTCTTAATCAGAACTGTACCACTATCAAAACCTTGACCGTTTCTCTTCCCACGGATACTGCTGGACGCATCGAGTTTCTGCAGTATCCTTTGAATGTACTGTGCAGAAGTGCAACTTTACATTCGATTCCGTTAATCACAGTCCTCTATGTACTGACCCTAGACGGTGGCAAGTTTTCTTCCTGTTCGTCAAAGCGCCCATCCCCACTGCTCCCTCCCACACCATTATAAACAGCCTCAGGAAATCTCTGGTTCACCTTCTTCGCTCCAAAGTGAAATTTACCTGCCTCTGGAATCTCTCCTCATAAAGGGAATTCTCATCCCCGGATATGGTACAAGACAGAGGATAGTGAAGAGATTTGGGGGAAATATTGACATTTGAGAGCGGAACAATGTTAAGGAGGCAAAACATGGAAACCAGTTTCCAGCTTTGTGGATCTTCAGAATCTTTTTGGGAAGTGGATTCGGAGGGGAATGAGCAAGGGTGAACTGTCGGACTGAGCAGAAACTGTCAAGACAGCTTCCCCTCTTTAAGGGGACGGGACATTAACTCTGATGTTCTCGGGACGTGAACTGATCTGAGACATTGAAAGATTTCTCGTTTTTCTATATGAGGACTCCAGGACATTGAAACAGCTCGGACCAGACAAACACTGAGAGGTTGGAACCCAGACTGTCAGGGAGTGGGAGAGAGGCTTCCCAGTGACATGGGTACGTCTGCAGTGAGTGGGATCAGACTGTTCCTCTGTCTCCATAATGAGCGTCTCAGGCTTTATTTTGGAAAAATATATCTGATAGTGGACAGTTGTCATTCTGGGAAGGGCAGACTGAAGTTGAGATTCAGTAACCGCCTTCTTTGGAGGATCGTGTGATGTGCTGGATTGCACTGTCAGCGCATGAAAGATAGCTGATTCAAGAGCCCCCCGGGGTGACTGCGATTGCTGCCCTAAATGCATCTGTTTGCTTTGCTGCACAGTTTCAATTTCTAATGAGGTCAAAAGATATTCTCCAAATTGAAAACACTATCGTGTGACTAACCAAAATGACATTTCCGCATTGCTGTCAAGATTAATGTCAAGAAGTGTGACTTGTGGGAATCTGAAACCAAAAAGAAACTGCTGCAGAAACAAGCCAATTTGGGAGGACCCGTGGGAGAAAACACAGCGCTGATGAAGTTCTGAAACATTGCCTCTTAACGTCTCTCCAGAAATGCTGCTAGACCTGCTGAGGGTTTCTTGCAAGTTCTGTTTTTGTTTTAACTGAATGCCCATTTCATCCATCAGGATGATGCCGCCAGCCTCACCACGCACCGAAATTTTACACGTTTGGAATCTGTGAAATGATTGGATTCAAACAAACCCAATAATGATTTACTCTTCCTCATCTCCACTAGGAAAGAGACCTGGGAAGTGAATTGCACAGTGTCGTCCTGTCGTCCTGGATGAGTGGTTAAGGCAATAGAATTGAACTTAATATGGCTTTCACCATGCAGCCTCGAATTCTACTGATGGTGATGGAGAAATACCAATAATTGCGAAGGGAAATTCCTCCCTGATTTCGACTGGAAGAGTCAGCTCAAAAACAAAAACGGGCAAATTGGGCATGGTCGGAATCTGCAACCCACTGCTTGTCAGGATGCAGCAAGCAGAAATTTCTACAAAAATTTGAGGCGCATTGAAGTGTACACGTCTACCACCAACTGCGTTTGAAGCTGTGAGCCAACTGTTGGAAAATGAGACGAGAACAGTCAGGGACTGTGTTCGACTGGTGCAAACTTGTTCAGCTGAAGTGCATTTTCTGTTTTGCAGAAATCTTTGACATGCTGCGGTGAGGTGGTCGGAGAAACTGGCGGATGTGAAGCACGTTATACTGATATCCTGACATCTCTCCTGCTCTCGGAGATTTGTCTGTCTGTCCACCTGTGTGGATGAAAATGAGGATGATTTCCTCAGGGCGATTACCATACAGTGTGACCACGTCAAAGTTCAGTCCTAAGATTGTGTCATTTAAAGCACAGGGCGTATCTCATTGAAATTTACCCTGGAAACATCAGAACATGCAAGGTTAAGTGCCTCATGCTGGAAACTGGGACTAGAGTAGATAAATATCCGGTCTCCCGCACTGCAGATAGGCGGAAAGGCCTTTTCCACGCTGAAAGAAATGGAAGAAAGAAGGAAATTGATGTGCAGCTAAAATGATCACAAATGAAAAAATAAAAGGGGATTCATTATGGAAACATACATCACCATATTTCAATTTCCCTGGAAGTCTAGTGGTAAGGATTCAGTACTCTTACTGCTGTGGCAATGGAAGATTTCCTCTGACGGGTTATCTTGTTGACAGCCTTCCCAAAGCAGTGAATGTTGTATGGTGCTGGCAATTGATGGAGTTTTGTCACAAACACGATTCAGACTGGCGTAAAACAAGTAAGTGCGAATCCTAGAAATCTGAATCCAGAACAGGAATTGACAGACAAATTCAGCCGGCCTGACAGCACCCGTGGAGACAAAGGGATTTAATTTTTCATATCGACAGAATCAGGTTACTTGTGCATTTTATTGTTTTAATTCCAGGGTAATTGCCAGTTTCAATTCACGAATCAGCATACATATCAGAATCTCTCATTAGCTGACAAATGTCATCAGTAAAATGAAAAATGTCTTATCGGCTGTAATGCTGTTGCTGTTCTCCTGAGTTGGTGAAAGGCTGGCCTTAGTCATTACCTTTATCTTGTCCTTTCTGTCCATGAGCAACAACGTTGAATGGAGAGCTTCTGTTTTCAGTGTCTACCTTCGTATGCTTATTTATTTGTCTCCCGTTGTCTCTCTGTACCACCTCACTCTCTTTTACATTCTCCCACTCTCTGTCTGTCAATATCCCTCAATTTCTATTCCTACTCTTGAAAAAGTCTGAAATTCTGTGGCTTTCCCTGCCTCCCCCACAACCCGCCACCTCCCCCCCACTCCCCGGCCAGAGTGTGTAGAACTGGGCTCACAGTCTCCAGGTGATATCTCTGTCACTTAGGTCTGAGGTCAGGTGACATTTCTTCACTCAAAATATGATCATTTACAATTGTAATTAGAATTCATAACCGACCAGAAGAAAAACACTTTCTCTTCAATTATAGGATTTCAATGACGTCATTGCAGTTTGCCAAAAATTAATGAATGGTGACAGCAGACAATGAGAGCTGTCATCTCGCAATGGATGCGTTATTACCACAACATTTCCTGGCAAGTCTGCAGTATCTCCTGCCTCACTTCATTATTTAAAAAAAACTTGCTATGACAGCTGGAGACTAAAAGTAGAAGAGATGGAGAAATCATTGTTGAACACTGTAAAGAATCTCGGCGTTGGATGAGCAGGACAGAACATTGACTAATGGGTCCATAGCAGGCGGCAGGGCTTGGTATCACGAAATATTAACGGGCTGAGTTCAAACACAAGAAGCAAGCTGAGCCGTCACTTTCGCGATATTGGATCAACAACACGGCTTTTACAATAGTTTATGCAATGAACTTTCAATGTACCGAACATTTCAGAGCATTTGACAACATACTCGCCTGGTATTACCAGATGCTTTAACTGACAAAGCCACATACGATGTTCTTCAAATCCATATGTGCATTTAATTAACTATTTGATCACAGTAAGTCGGATTTCCTTGCAGTAATAAAGCTGCTCGATGAGAATATATTTCAACCTGCGCTTATGCAGGAAAGAACAGGTCACAGCTAGTCTTCCTTCACTGAAAATACACCGAAAGGGGCAATCTCTTCTTGCTTTGCTTTCAAACTATTGCCTTCCCCTCAGTAATCTGACAGGGTAAAGAGGATGCGTTCATCCTCTCGGGGCCGATAAAACGCGTGAATATGCACTGAGGGAATCTCATATCAAAAGATCAGGGTAATTGTGGTGAATTTACCAGGAGTGGTGTGTGAGTCGGTGTTAACAGTGGGTAGTAAGGGCTAACCCATTAGCACTGACGTTGAGCCTTGCATCAACAGCACCTCACTCACTTCTTGCCTCACGTCTCCCAGTCATCATTAACTTTCAGTTTATCCGACTCCCCCTTCGAATCTTCTCACTTGTTCCCGAATACTTTCGGGTTTCCACTTCGAAATTGCAGCCGTTTGAAACGAATTTCTGGAGTATGCAAGTCACTGTTTGGGATCAGCTGCACTGCCAATCCATAATTACTCCAGAGCTTGAGATAGTAAGTTACTTTACAGAATCGTGGAAGTACTCAGCACAGAGTTGCATCCGTGATGTCGCTAGGAAGGGAGTTCCGAGAACTAAAATAATAGACATTGAAGGAACAGTCAGATAGTTTCAGCTGAGAAAGGCGAGATCCTCAGAGGCGATTTGCGGTGACAGGTGTCTCGTGTATCTGCCGCAATGATCCTTCTAGTTGGAGGCAATCAATCACTGGATTGATTCTAGCTGATCCGCGTCTGTGCTCTGTGTGGACGCAGGAAATAGTTTTCATTCAGAGAAACCAACAGAAGAGAAATAAATCTTTATTTCCTGAATGCGAATTGAATCCAGGTCTGTGCGATTCAAACTCAGGCTCTGAAGCAGGGACTCCACTGATGCTGACAATAATACTTGACCTAACTGTCCACACTTTTGTGCCTATTTGCTTTCTCCCCACATTTTGAAGCACCAGTCCTTGCTGTGAGTAGTGAAGGAGCTAACTAATCCCTCGCAGAAACACAATTGGGGCCAGAGACCCATATATCTGTCCCGCTGCGGGTATTGCTTTGCTCCGAACAGACAGGGTTTGCTGTGTGGGACTGAAACTGTGTTCGATCACACACAGACGCGGTGTAACAGCTGCCAGCAGATGTGGAGAAGGTTGGGGCGGATTCAGACCCATTCTGTGAAATAGACTGGATCCGGAATTCAGGGGAACTTAGTGTCACAGACAGAAGGCTGGAGAATTGGGTTCGGAAAGATATCAGCCAAGGTCGAATGGTCGGGCAGACTAGATGGGCTGAAAGCTCTAACTGTCCACCGATGCCTTCTGGTCCCTGGCCATCCGGAATCTAAGGAAACAGAAACAGAGTTTGTTTTTCAGTTCGAAGTCCTCCGGTCATAACTGGGTGAGGTGAGAGATGGAACACGTCTGATGTAAGTTTAGAGACTGGGAAAATGTTTGGAGACGAAGTAATAAAAGAGGATCTGAGCATAAAGTTGGAAGTCAGGAGATATTCAATAAAAAGGAAGGGTGCGTAAGGCAGAGGGAGATGGACATGGAGAAAGAAGTGTCACTGGTCTTGAAGTCTTAACTCTATTTTCCTTTCCAAGATTCTACCAGACCTGCTGAGATGTTCCCGCTATTTCTTTTGTTGGTACTGAAACAGAAGATGGGCTTATGCCTGAAACGTCGATTCTCCAGTTCCCTGGATGCTGCCTGACCTGCTGCGCTTTTCCAGCAACACATTTTCAGCTCTGACCGCCAGCATCTGCAGTCCTCACTTTCTCCTCACTGAAACAGAAGATGGGAGTGAGTTACTGTATCAACCATCTCTCTGTTCTGTGGGCGTTTGAATTCCCCGTTCGACGAGATCACATGTCAGCCACGCGAAAATCTCACTATCCTGCCCCACCCCACCCCTGTTACTGACAATAAACTGTTCATTACGTAAACCCACGTGCACGCAACACCATCATTTTCGAAGTGAATTGGGAAAAGTTTAGGGAGAGTTCCATTCGGTTTCATTCAGAGCATTCTAAATCAGTTACTTTTATTTCAGCACTATTTGACATGGAGCCGTCACTCTCAATCCCCCGAGCATGTGGGCATTCGTATTCCACGGCTCTGGATATTTTGGTTGGTGCATGGTTGGAATAGAACCTCACGTTTTGAAAGGGACATTGTTTATCGTATATTCGGCTGAACTGATAAACGTATCTCTGGCACCTCCGGTACAGTGGAAATAATTTTCATTCAGAAACCAACACATGATCAAAAACAGTGATCAGTGGGCGGCACGGTGGCACAGTAGTTAGCACTGCTGCCTCACAGCGCCAGAGACCCGGGTTCAATTCCCGACTCAAGCGACTGACTGTGTGGACCGGGTGCTCCGGTTTCCTCCCACAGTCCAAAGATGTGCAGGTCAAGTGAATTGGCCATGCTAAATTGTCCGTAGTGTTAGGTCAGGGGTAAATGTAGGGGTATGGGTGGTTTGCACTTCGGCGGGGCGGTGTGGACTTGTTGGGCCGAAGGGCCTATTACCACACTGGAAAGTAATCTAGTGGTAATAATGTGTCAACAAAATCCGCAACAGCGAGCGAATGCGCTCTTGAGTGGGCTTGCAACATTGCAAATTGAATGGAGAGCTGTGAACCTATTAACAGATAAAAGTGCCCCTACATGAAACTGCATTTGCCAAGACTTCTCCACTCACTCATACTATCGATACCTGTTTGCAAAATTCCACATCCTTATCACATTATCCTCACCCACCTATTGTTTATCGCAGCATTTCACTCTGCCACTTCCTCCAAGTCATTCGGTCAGATAAAACGTTAAATCCGATGACTGACCAGTCTGGATTTCACTAAACATATCTTTCCAACTTGAAAACTGCTCATTAATCTTGCTTCGGTGACTTCTGTTAAATAGACAATGGACAGACAATGCTGCTTTATGACCCAACACCGAGAACTCCTTTATTGTGCAATGGACTTTTATATAGCCCCTTATTCATTGTTTGCTAAAATTCAAATGAACTTTACTGAGCATCGTCCTTCACCAAGTCTGCAGGTCATGCTACCAAAGAAATCTGTCAGATTGTCATCGTGTGATTTTCCTTTCAAAAATGATGTTGACTCAGTTTGACTGTAATCATCTCTTCTAAACTTTCTCTTTTTCTTAATTTGCCATTGTGGTTCACATTTTCGAAATGACAACAAAGACATTAGAGCAGCTGGAAGCAATTTAACCCATCAAGTCAGCGACAAGTTTCAATGAGATCATGGCTGATTTGGTTAATCCTCAAATCCCCTTTCGGCCTCATCTCTGTGGCCCTAGATTCCCGAAGTGACCAAATGCCTGTTTTTCTCAGCCTTGCATGTATGCAGCCTTGACAACCCTCTGTTGCAAACAACTTCACTGATTTGCTACCCTCTGAAAGAGAAATTATCCTCCACACCTAAGTCTTACATAATTGGCCCCTTCCGCTGTGAGAAGGCCTTCTGGTGTCACATTATCCCTGGTGTATATCAGAGCAGAAAAAACCCTCAAGGTCGGTCTGCACTGTCCAGCGCCAGCTCTGAGTGTTTGCAGCATTGTCTTTTTGAATGAACAAATAAACCTGAATCTTCTTCAAAAACGCTGGCTATAATTTCACTGGCAGTGTAGTGCGCTAGAAAGTCGAGTGCTTGATCACTCTCAAAATGTTATCTCTGTTTCTCTTTCCACAAGTACCGCTAGATCCGTCGGTTTTCTGCAGTATCCAGTGAATTTACTGTGCACAAGTGCTGCATTTCATTAAATTCCTTCAATAACAGTCCTCTGGACAGTGACCCTGTTCAGTGACAATACTTCCTCTTGATCGTCAATGTGCCAATCCCCACCGCTCCCTCCCCCATCAAGATAAACAGCTGCAGAACATCTTCAGTTAACTCTCCTGGCTCCAAAGAAAAACTCGGGAATCTCTCCAAATGCCAGGAAATCTCAACCTTGGACATTGTGCAAGGCAGAGGAGTGTTGAAGAGATTTTGGGAAAATATTATCAATTGGCAGGTGGAAAACATGTAAAAGAGGCAAACCATATAACCCAGTCTCCAACATTGTGAATCTTCAGAAACTCTGTGAGAGTGAAATCCAAGGAGAATGAAGACGGGTGAACTGCCCGAATGAGCAGAGACAGTCAAGACAGCTTCCCCTTCTTTAAGAGGACAGACCATTAACTTTGATGTTCTCGGTACATGAACTGATCTGAGACATTGAAATAATTCTTGTTCCCCTACATGACAAATACAAACCTCATCTGGACTCCGGGACAATGAAAATACTCGGGACCGCACAAGGGACGAGGAGGCTTGAAGGGAGGTGGTCCCAGTTGGAGGACAGCTGGTGCTCAGTGACATGGGTGTCTCTTTCATGGATGGGATAAGACTGTTCCCATGCCTCCATAATGAATGTTCCAGACTTTATTTTGGAAAAATAAAACTGATAAGAGGACACATCTCGGTCTGCGAAGGACAGATTGAAGTCCGTCACAGCCTGCTTTAGATGTTCGGGCAAGGTTTTAGTTTGGAAGTTTCAGCGTATTAGATCGTTAACTGATAGGCTGTTGATTCAAGACCTCCAAAGGCGACAGCGAACGTTGTTGTTAAAGCATCTGTTTTCTCTGCTGCCGTGTTTCTTGTTTCTACTGGGGGCAGGAAAATGTTCCTCAAACGGAAAATTTCCGTGTGAAGAACCACAAAGAACTTTCTGCAATGGTTTAAAGGTTAATGTAATGAACTGTGGACTCTGGGAATCTGAAACAAAGTCAGAAACTGCTGATAAAACTATCTGGTTTGGCAGTACCTGTGGGAGATTATTGAGTTCTGATCAAGTTGTTAAATATTGTCCACGATTCTCTCTGCATGGATGCTGCCAGACCTGCTGAGTTTTGTCGTGGAAAAAGTATAGAGAATCACCAGGAGACGTAGAGAGTTCTTCAAGAAGTCGGTCTGTTATTTGCAAACGAAAAACCGTGACACCGAGAAAGCAGATTCTCGAATGCTCTCGAACTTCATTGTCCATGGTTTTTTATAATTTTTTCCCATGATTTGTTTGCTTATCAGCATGTCTAAATATATTAATCAAAGTGCCTCACACTCACTACACAATGAACCAGTGATGTTAGTTCCCATCATCTCTTTAATTGTTCATTCTGCTTAACGTTATTCTCATGTGACGGTTAGATATTTAATGTCAGCTTTCGCAACAATGGTCTTTCATTTCAGACCCTACTTCCTAATTTCCCGATGTCATAATTAGTTATTTATTGCCAATAATCTCAATCGGGCTGACTCTATTAACTATTAATTTGATACTTAATGTCATGTCCCAAATGTTCCCAATCGAATCAAAATGATACTTAACAGGAAGCCTGACTTTACTAACTGTAATCTAATCTCACCATCGAGACCTTTCAGCGTCAACCTTTCTTTGCTAATTGTGTGAGAAAATTTCACTATTCTTATCTCATCCTGCATTCTACAGACCCCTTGCAACAGATCGCCAGTGGGGTTCATGCTTTAAGCCTTACCTTGCTTTCATGCTTTAAACCTTCACTTACTTTCATGCTCTTTATTTTCCATAATAACATTTTGTCATTCTGACCAATGGCAGTTATTCCTGGCACTGGATTTACTAACGTTGAAGGGTCAGTGATCAGAGAGGACAGTCCCTGTCGTTCTGTTCCCGAATCTCCACCTCCCGCTCTGTTAGTACCTCTCAGTCTCCTGGGAATTGCATTGTTCCCAATTTTGCCGGATTCCAGTCCTTTAACCTTGACTGAGCAGACAGTCGATGGTCTGAGGGATATCATTCCCAAACATCTCATGTCCGAGGTAATAACAATTAATAACGATGTCTGTGCATCCTCCTCAAATCTGTGAAAATCATTGTTGCGGACTGTAGGAACATTTATTGACCGAAATTGAGGAGGTTTTGAACCAAATCAAACTCCTATGAGTTAAGAAGATAGTCTAGATCCCGTTTTCTTTTCCCCTGAAGGCAAATGCACGGCAATGCAATTCAATTGGTGAAATTTCCAGGCTTGAACCAAAACACAATTTACTTCACACCATCGTTGTAACACAAACAAAAAACAAAGTGTTGACTCACCCAACTCTATTGGAATACTTAACGAAATGAAACATCATTTAACTACGAAACAGTCAATTTTCGAATACAGTAACATTGCATAAACCACACAAAACTGGTCTTCCTGCTACCGGAATGATATTGTGAAAATTGAACGGAGGAGAAAAAGGTATAATGTGATGTTTGTAATTCTTAAGCTTCCAAATGGTTTTGAGGTGCGAATGTATTTTAACCTTGAAGAAATTTGATGCATTTAAACCTCCTTCCTGTCCACGATAGAAGCTGTTGAATCTGTTCCGAATTTCCAAGGGCTTCTGTAATTATTTAAGTTTTCTGACGATAGCAATCTCTGACTTTTCCAACAAAACAAAACGAACCTTATGTTGCGAACAATATTCAAGCAAGCAATGGCCAGCAGAGAGGAAAGCTTTCGAGCAACGCTTCCCGGATTGTCACGGCAATTAACAGGAACCATCGCCATGAAAAACCGAAAGCAACCTGACAAATCCGTTTAGCCACAGAATGGATTGGTGTTCAAGACTTTTCCTTGCAAAACCACAATGCTGCGATGGCCGGGAATCGCACCCAGGTCAACTGCTTGGAAAGCAGCTATGCTCACCACTACACCACCACCGCGCGAGCAGCTAAACTGCCCCTTTTCCCAAACGCACATACAAGGCCGTGATAGTCACCAACTGAACTGGGGCTGAAAGCAAAACAAGAAATTGCTTGTAAAACGTCAACAGGTCTGGAAACACCAGAATCAGAAGCCTTCAGCCCTTAAGAACAATCACTGGATCCAAAAGGTTCACTCCCCACAAATGCTGCCGGACCTGCTGAGTTTCCCAGCAATTTTTGTGCTGTCTCTCAGATCTGCAACATCTGCAGTTCTTTGTCAGATATAAAAAAAACGTTGACCCATTGAAGGGGATATTTGATCAGATGATATTCCACTTCATCCACACAGATAGATTGGATGGAGCATAGGATCATAAAATGCTGACAGTATTGAAACAGGCTATTCGTCTCATCATGCATCCCACCAAGTCTCACCCTCTACGCTATTCCTGTAACCCTGCATTTCTCATGGCTACCCATATAACCAACACTCACCTGGACACTATTGACTATAGATCGTTGCATATCCACCCTAACCTGCGCATCTTTGGACTGTTCGAGGATACTGGAGCACCCGGAGGAAACTCACGCAGACACGGGGAGAATGTGCAAACTCCACACAGACAGTCTTCAATCAGACAGGGATCTGGTTAATTGGAGAGGTTTCAAGAGGGAGTGCAGACTGGTGTGTGAATGATGGGCCGAAAGCCTGATCTCAGTGCTATAAAGGCTCTACAGTAGCATGATTCCCTACATCCAGCATTCAACACAGTTTGCATTTTGTTTTAATCCGTCCTGTTATTGACATTATTCTGCGTGAAATGTACAGAGAGAGGTTGTTTGTGCATTCACTAAGATCTGTGACGTGATGGGTCAGGAGCATTATATAAAATAACAACTGGCGGAGGGAGAACTGAATTCCCCCTCTGAATCTGCCGAGGACGTGCAGGACCTGGAACTTCTCTATCACCACTCACTCACCACCCGCCGCCTGATGGAAGAACGCCTGATCTTCCTCTTCAGGAACCTCCAACCCCAGGGCATAAATGTGGCCTTTACCATTTGCCTGATTTGCCCCTCCGACCACTTTATCCCAGTTCCATCCTGCCAGCTCAGCACCATCCTCATGGCCTGTCCTACCTGCCAATCTTCCTTCCCACCTATCCGCTCCACCGTCCTCTCCGACCAATCACCTTTACCCCCACCTCCATCCATCAATTGCGCTCTCCGCTCCCTTCTCCGCAGCCCCACTCCCTCCCATTTATCTGTCCACGATGGACGCTCCCAGCCTCATTCCCGATGATGGTGTTTTGCCCGAATGTCAACCCTCCTGCTCCTCGGATGTTACCTGACCTGCTGTGCTTTTCCTGCATTACTCTAATCTTGGCTCTGATCTACAGCATCTGCAGTCCTCAATTTCACCTCGCATGACTGAATTCTTGCCCCTTACAGATCGAATTTGGTCTCGTGTTTTCATCATGAATTTCATTATGTTTAATATATTTTATTTTAAAAATCATCACAATATATTGATGCACTCATGAGCATGTAATGCATTTGGACAGAACAATGCCTCCTTTCTCTGTGAACAAATAGAATTAAAGGAGTCGATTTGGAGAATGTTTCCTCTCACAGAAACAGGAATAGGGAGTTGTAATTCTCTCTGAAATAAACACAGGCCATTCAGAGGAATCTGATAAGGTCATACAACATCTGTCGAGAGAAGGGAAAGATTAGCTCATATATTATGAGAGTAGGGGACTTCAGCAGAGCGGTAGGAAGTTAGTAAAGTAATAATTCCTGAAAAATTGGAATGGGGATAACGCTGAAGAAAGAACGAGAGGTCTATACAGCCTGTTTAACATATTCAGTCTGTTCTAGTAGTCAACCCAATCAAAGCTAGGCTTAGATTTCATATCCAGTTTCCTGTCCAATCCACATATCCCGTGACTCCCTGAGAAACCAGCAATCTGTGTCTTCCAATCTGAAATGCACTCAGTGAGGGTGCATCAGCAATCGTCAGGGACAGAGAATATTAAAGACTCAGAGGCCTTAGAGTTAATCGCTCTCTCCTTATCTCATTCCCAAATAACCTGCCCTTACCCTGAGGGTGTGTCAAAAGATCTGTAAATGGTGTAACTTTAACACTGACTTCTCTTCACAGATTCTGTCAGACCTGCTGAGCTTTTCCGCAACTCCTGAGACTGTGTTATCGTGTTTTAGATGCCCAGACCCACAGGATCAATTTCTCACCATCTACCCTCTGAAGCCTGTTCAGAATTTGATGCATTCAAATGAAATCGTATTTCAATTTTCTCAAATATGGACACAATTTATTCAAAAGCTCAGCATTGGAGCACGTGGGTTCCAAACAGTGACCTTTATTTTGTGGTTCATTAACGTGTTTGGCTCATTGCCGCTGGGTTACCACGTATTACTCAGATATAATTGTTCTTGTGAAGTTGACAATGAGTTCGCGTCTTGAACTGCTGCCATTCATTTTGTCCAGATAAACACATAATGATGTAAGTGAGGGAGTTCCAGGATTTCCAACCAATGGCACTTGTGGAACTGAGACGTTTTTCAGAGCCAGGGTGGCGAGTGGCTTGGTGTGGAATTGTCAACTGGTGTCCCATGTTTCTGCTGTGCTCAGTGTTCCACGCGATAATGCTGTGGTTTTGGAAGCTGCTCTGTGAGGAACTTTGGGCAATTTCTACAGTGCATCTTGTCTGTGGTACACTCCACTGCTACTGAGTGTGGATGGTGGAGACAGAGAATGTTTGTGACTGTGGTGCTGAGCAAACTGCACTGCAAGTTAATTCTACTTAATTATGGATAACATAACTACTTGCCATCATCATCAATCCATTTCACAGCTGGACATCCAGTGATTACACGGATGTGGTGTACAAGTCTGTTAGTTGCTCAAATGACCATGAACTTTTTTAACTAGATTCACCTTTTCACGGGGTATTATGCTGAGAGACCTCACGCGATTGTTCCACTTTCTCGTCAACATTTCATCTGTAAAAACTGGGAACGAGCTGATGGGACACAGATTTTGCTGCAGATGGTTAGACACAGCGCAGTGTTAGTTACTGTACACTGATTCTGTTTGGCTTTATGCATGTGTTTCTCTGAATGTGTGTGTGCATTATCGTGTGTCACAATAATGCACACAATGTTTTTGTGATTCTGTGTGTGTCTACCCATCTATCTCTTCCTGACTATCTGTGGTTATGTGAGTGTGTTTGTATCTCATTGTGTGTATTAGTGTGTGTCTCCATGTTTATGTATCTCTGGGTCTGTGACTGTGTGCAACGGGCTCTCTGTTATTTTCGGGATTGTAACAATTGAAATGTGATTTAAACCCCAATATATCTGTACCTCTGACTATTCCTCTTGGGCGTGAATGATACATTGATTTTTGTTATGTTTGAACGTGTGTGTGTGTGTGTGTGTGTGTGTGTGTTTGTCTGTGTGTGTGTGTATTTGTGTCTGTGTGTTTTGTGCCTGTCTTTGTGCGTGTGTGACAGACGGAAATACGTACAGATACTCAGACACAATCACATATACAGTGAGATGTGCAGAGACACATACAGACAGAAGCACACATATCAACTTAAAGAGACACACGTGCACATACAGTCACACAGACATTCACACACAAGCGCACAGATGTTGATGGAGACAGCAAAAGTGATACTATTAGAATTTCTTGTTCCTAAAACTAAATGAGAAATTAATAGATTTTTGGATTGTTTGACTTTACAGGAAATTTGTCCATAATTTCGTCCGGACAGCTGTGCCTTTTACAAGTTTTTGAACGAAATAAGAGAAAGGTGGTTTAGTTAGTAGAGTGCGAAGTTAATGTTGAAAGGATGAAAACAATTTGAATCGATGAACCTATTTTACCATCCCTGCGTTTTCCAGTCTTTTTAAAATGGCCGCTGATGCTTCTGAATTGGGTCGACGTCCTGTCTTGTTCCAGGATGATGAATTAGGAATTGAGATCCTGGAGGATATTTCTATTAGAATCAATACCGATCATTGGAAAAGGCCTCTTCCATAGGAAAGGGGACTTTGGGATTGCTGTTGATCTTCAGCACTTCGAAGACCACCCAACAAAGAACAATGAAATGCAAATTACACAGATTGTAATCCACTGGCCTTCTTTAAAAGTTTCAAATTAACAATGCAACATATTTTGATGGTGTTGTTTGTTGTCACCATTTTATTATACACATCACTAGAAAACTTAATGTGAATTCAGATATATTGTCCTAAAATACAAATGGTGAAATACGAAAAAGCTTTAAGAAATGTGAAGGTTGCATAACATTGCAAGAAGGGAGAAATAATAAATAGACTGCACTTTTTATAAAAAATATGCATCAAGTATTTTGCAAGTAAATGCGTTTTTGAAATGGCATTTTAGTTTTCTCAGGGCGAATACATATAAAAAAACATTTTTTAAAAAAAGAATTGAGTGTAATTGTGGACTAAAATGTTAAAAGAGCGACCTTACAAACAGATCGAAAGTGGAGGATAGCTGCAAGGTTTGACAGCAGTTCACCCGATAGTGACCCAATAATTGAAGTGTGATTGGAGATGAACGGAGTTATACACAAATGCAGCCTTTGTTTGTGACAAGGAGCTCATTGATGATTGGCCACTAGTTCACCACTGACAAAGGCTTTCTGCTACCAGCAACGATGTGATTGGTTCTCAGGCAACTAAACAGTTTGGGACTCTGAACAAGATACAGGGAAGTCTTCACCTACTCAGGAGCTCTCTCTGTTCGCGGCAGTGATAGGTGCTTCAATCCTGAAGAAACCTGGTTTATTTTTGTTTCAGCTGTTCCTAACGGCTCTGCCTTTTAATGAGTGTGTTAGAGACTGTTTGTAAGTATTAACTAGTCCTTCTGCATGGTATAAATCAATGACAGCCTCCAAGATGCACTGTATAAATTTACCAAGGCTCTAAACAAAGTACATTCCAAAGACATGACAACGAAGAAATGGAAGGGCAGGGGAAGCAGATGAATGGGAGGGTTATGACTTGGAGCCAGTGATCAAACCTGGTTAAATGAAGAGTAGAGGACTTTAATTTATTACGTCAGGAAGTATGGTATACAGTAAGATTTGGCGATCTGGATTCAGAATTGGCTGGCTGACAGAACGCAGAGCTTGGTTGAAGATGGAAAATATTCTGCCTGGAGGACAGTGTTGATTGGAGTCCGGCAGGGCTCTGTTCTTGTGCCTCTGTTCTTTGTAGTTCTTATAAATGACTTGGATGAGGAGGTTGAAGAGTGGGTTAGTAAGTTTGCAGATGACACTAAGGTTGCAGGTATCGTCGACAGAATAGACGGCTACTTCAGGCTGCAACGCGACATAGATAGGATGCAGATCTGGGCTGAGAAATGGCAGATGGAGTTCAACCTGGATAAACGTGAAGTGATGCATTTTGGAAGGTGGAACACGAATGCTGAACATAAGATTAAAGACAGAATCCTTGGCAGTGTGGAGGAACAGAGGGATCTGAGTATGCAAGTACATAGATCCCTCAAAGTTGCCACCCAAGTGGATAGGAATATTAAGAAAGCATATGGAGATTTGGCTTTCATAAGGGGGATTGAGTTTAAGAGCTGCGAGGTTTTTCTGCAGCTCAACAAGTCCCTGGTGAAACCACACTTGGAATATTGTGTCCAGTTCTGGTCTCCCCCCTATATAGGAAAGATGCAGAGGCTTCGGGGAAAGCGCAAAGAAGGTTTATCAGGATGCTGCCTCGACTGGAGGGCTTGCTTTATGAAGAAAGTTTGAATAAGCTCGGACTTTTCTCTCGGGAGTGAGGGAGGAAAAGAGGAGGCCTGATCGAGGTATAGAAAATAATGTGAGGAATAGATACAATCAATAGGAAGAGACTTTTCCGCCGGTCAGGATTGACTGGTATGAGAAGTCATAGTTTGAAGATATTAGGAGGAAGGTATAAAGGAGATGTCAGAGGTAGGTTCATGATGCAGAGAGTTGTGAATGCATGGAATCGGTTGTCAGCTGTGGTCATGGAAGCAGAGTCATTGGGAACATTGGTGCGACTCCTGGACATGCATATGGATAGCAGTGAGTTGAGGGGTGCGTAGATTAAGTTACTATATTTGACATTAGGATTAAATCTCGAGGGCCAAAGGGCCTGTTCTGTGCTGTACTTTTCTCATGTTCTATGTTCTATGAGTGCATACACTGGGTACATCTAAACGTAAGGTGTCAAACTGGTGAAGCTACGGCACAGACATAGTTGCATGCCAGAAACCATAAGAAGCAACGGATAGACAAGGCGAATTGACTTCATCACTCACGGATCAGACAGAAACTCTGCAATCCTGCCACCTCCCATCATAAATGATGCGGGACAATATAATAAATCATTTCTTTCACATGAACGACGAGGCTGAGGGATACGAAATAGATCCTTTCGAAATAATGACAGTCATGGAAGTAATGGATAATGGAAGTCTTTTACACAGACCACAGGAGACATAGGTTTAAAGTCTTATCGAGCAGACCAGACCCAGACGTATGGTATGCAGATTGATTTTGCTTGTTTTATGATAATCATACATTCTGAGAAACAGTGAAGTATATTATGTTGCATTCTCTTCAGTACAAACCATACTTTACACAAGGACATCAGTTTAATGTAGTTTCACAGCTTTTGAACAGGTGCAGAGAAGGATCAACTCTATATATGACAGGTCCATTCATAAGTTTGATAACAGCACGGAAGAAATTGTTCCTGAATCCATTCGTGCTTATTTTCAAACATTTGCGTCTTCTGTCCGATGGAAGAGTTTGGGAAAGAGCATTGCGGTGGTGGGAGGGGCCTTTGATTGTGATAGCTGCATTCCTGAAGCAGTGGGAATTCAATAACGAGTCAATGGAAGGAAATATGATTTGCGTGATGGATTGTGTTAGGTACATGCATCTCTGCAATTTCTTGCAGTACGGCCAGACCAGTTACCATACGAAGCGTCTGGATAGAATGTTTTCTGCAGTGCAATGTTAAAATTGGTCAGAGTCATTGCTACAATGCTAGATTTTCTTCCCCGTCAGAGGAGGTAGATGCGTTGAAGTGCTTTCTTGACTGTAGAGTTGACATGGATAGACTGATTGTTTGTAATATTTATTACTCGGAAATTGAAGCTGTCCATCACCTCCAAATTTGCAACAATGACAGAGACCAGTGTGTGTCCTTCAGTCCAATTCCTGAAGTCAATGGCTAGTTCCCTTGTTTTGCTGACATTGAGGGAAAGATTGTCGTCTTAACACCATGTCACTAAGCGCTATTTCCTGTAGGAGAAAGTGAGGACTGCAGATGCTGGAGATCAGAGCTGACAAATGTATTGCTGGAAAAGTGCAGCAGTTCAGGCAGCATCCAAGGAGCAGGAGAATCGACGTTTCGGGCATAAGCCCTTCTTCATGAATGAGGAGGGTCTGCCAAGCAGCCTAAGATAAAAGGTAGGGAGGAGGTACTTGGAGGAGGGGCGTTGGGAATGCGTAGGTGGAAGGAGGTTAAGGTGAAAGTGATCGGCTGGAGTGGAGGTGGGGGCGGAGAGGTCAGGAAGAAGATTGCAGGTCAAGAAGGCGGTGCTGAGTCCGAGGGTTTGCACTGAGATTGGTGGGGGGAGGGGAAATGAGGAAGCTAGAGAAATCTGCATTCATTTTTTGTGGTTGGAGAGTTCCTAGGCGGAAGATGAGGTGCTCTTCCTCCAGGCGTCTGTTGCCATGGTCTGGCGATGGAGAAGGCCAAGGACCTGCATGGCCTTGGCGGAATGGGAGGGGGAGTTAAAGTGTTCAGCCACAGCGCGCCTGGGTTGTTTGGTGCGGCTGTCACAGAGGTGTTCTCTGAAATGTTCCGCCAGTAAGCAGCCTGTCTCCCCACTGTAGAGGAGGCCACATCAGGTGTAGTAGATGCAGTAAATGTTGTGTGTGGAGGTGCAGGTGAATTTTTGACGGATATGGGAGGATCACTTGGGACCTTGGAGAAAAATGAGGGGGAGGTGTGGGCGCAAGTTTTGCGTTTCTTGCGGTTGCAGGGGAAGGTGCTGGGAGTGGAGGTTGAGTTGGTGGGGGTTGTGAAACTGACGAGGGAGTCACGGAGGGAGTGGTCTTTCCAGAACGCTGGTAGGGGAGGGGAGGGGAGGGAGACATGTCCTTGGTGGTGGTGTCTGTTTGGAGGTGGCAGAAATGACGAAGGATGATACGATATTTGGAGGTTGGTGGGGTGGTAGGTGAGGACCAGTGGGGTCTCTCCTCATGGAGATTGGAGAGGCGTGGTTCAAGGGCGGAGGAGCGGGAAGTGGAGGAGATGCGGTGGTGAGCATCGTCAACCACGTCTGAGGGGAAATTGCGGACTTTGAAGAAGGAGGCCATCTGGGTTGTTCGGTATTGGAATTGGTCCACCTAGGAGCAGATGCGGTGGAGGTGAAGGAATGGGAATATGGGATGGCGATTTTACAGAGGGCAGGGTGGGAGGAGGTGTAATCTAGGTCGGTTTTGAGACCTACCCACTATCGTGGTGTCATTAGTAAATCTGTAAATGGAGTTAGAGCTGCATTTGGCGGTACAGTCACGAGAGGGTAAGACATATTGAAGGTGGCTGAGTACACAGCCTTGAAGGGCACCAGTATTGCGTATTATTGAAGAGGAGGAGTTTCCAACAATCCTCATTCATTGTGAGCTGCAGGTCAGAAAGTTAAAGATCCAGTTCTCGATGTGAGGAAAGTCCTCGGACTCAGAAATGTCGATGAGTCTTGTTGGCATTAGGGTCTTCAAGGCAGAGCTAAAGCCAATATACAGAAGACTGATGTAGGTGTCCATGTTATCCAGATGTTCCTGAGATGAGTGAAGTGCCAGAGAGATGGGGTCTGCATGGATCTATTACGATCGTGGCGAATTATCGAGGACCTGAGCAATCTGGGAGTTAATGTTTGCCATTCCTAACCTCTTAAAGCACTTCATAGATGAGATCGGCCATGATTGTATTAAAAATCGGAGCAGGTTCGAGGAGCCGAGTTCCAGACTCATGCTCCTATTTCTTGTGTTCATTTGTTCTTTATAGCTAAGAGGGAAACATGTTAACGAATGGTCCTGGCAGACAATGAAGATCCACACACACAAATCCCATTTCTCGGCTATAAGCCCACCGTCCTGAAGGTTTCAGCAATGCATGGGATTATTGAAATACCACACAGGTAATATGAATGCTTATGATTCAAACATTCATCCTAGTAATGAGATTGTGTGAGACTTTACGTTCTTCTCGGTGTATGGTAGCCGGCTGTAAAATGAACCTGAGCAGGAACTGCAAAGAGGAGGATATCAGAGTAAGGAGCACAAGGAGTCCAAGAGCTGCAAATGTTGTTAGGAAGAGGGCCACCTGCACAAGAACTACACAAAACAGGGGAGGGGGGGCCTGGGAGTGAGGGTGTCGATCCAATATTACCGGAAGTGTTAACGTGAGTTGATCAATCAATGAATTAATTAAAATTTGATGAAGAAATGTATCTGACTCTCTCTGACAGTCTGTCCCTCTTTTTTAAAAAGTGATAAAATACCGCCCTCTGCTGGCCTCCCAGTGTCACTGTACAAGCAGCATTTTTTTTTCTCTCTGGGACACTTTGCTCCTGTCCCTGTACATTCTATTATTTCTGACAGTCTCACAATGCCCTGAATGACTCAAAGGCGCCAACGGCTACGCAGTGACGTCACAAAAAGGATGGCCACAACCAGCGGGGAAAGTCTGACAACGAGGAAGTGAGAGGAGGCAACAGGTGATTCGTGCCAGGGCCGTGAGGTGAGGGAGAGCGATCCCCTCTGGCCGCGACGAGAGGAACCAGCAACCACTTTCTGAATGAAAGCAACTATATATTTTTGGAGAACTAGGTCATTTATTCCCATTTCATCATTCCGTAACAAGGCAGCACCCACCCCCTGAAATACTTCAATACTATCGTACAGGAAATGTACAAATGTTAGGAACCACAGAACGATGAAAAGGTTTAACATTATTGCTTGGACAGAATTTCAGCAGTGGCCCTGTTTTCTGCCTCCCTCCATTTTCAAATCGAAAAGTTGCATTTGTTGCTTCCGAGTTTAAATGAACTTTCTCTGAATTTAATTAATGGAGAAAACAAAAGAAGTGGAGAGCAATAGTGATAAGGGGATTGCATTGTTCGGGCATCAGGCAGATATCTGTGACAGTGCAGATGCGACACCAGGTAGTACGCTACCTCCCTGAGTCCGGGATGTCACTGAATGGCTGAAGGACAGTCTGAAAAGCATACGAGCAAATATAAGATATGGCAACGGTTGGAGCCTTGAAAACAGTATATAGGAAGCTGTGAGATCAATTGACAACACAGGGTTAAATACAGAGTAAAGTTCCCTCGATGATGCCTAACCAAACACTTTGAAGATATGTATAATCTGAGCAGCAATAGAAATTTAACTCACTCCCAACTATCCCCACAGAAACACACGCGCGCACACACACACACGCAGTAATTCTCAATTGTTATCCAAGAGGGTTCCCATTTTCGACGAAAATAGATGTATTCCAGAAGTTACTCACAGAGTTCTTCACTGGATTATTTCTGTTCAGTTTGGATTCTAAATTAGATTCATGATTCGTAACATCCCCATGGACAATTTTCCTCAACCCATGTGCTATGTCCTGCTCACAACAACTGCATTTGATTCCAATACCGTATGTTGTTTGATACAGGAACCTTTCTGTGTCGGGAGGATTGAGTCTTGATTCTGACACAGGTGTGTGAATGTCCTGATTATCTGACATCCAGGATTGTTTAATGAAGCTTTGATGTTTGGAAATCCCGATCTGTACATTTTACAGTCCCTTAGTAGTACTGTATTTATTTTCAGTCAAGTACTCCTTTAATCTGGATCTTATTAATTGGTTCAACGTCATTGTCCACAACCTTGGACACAAATCGGGAGAGTTCAAGTGATGGCGTCACCAAATATTTGGACAGTTTGGCAATTATGACCAGGACTTGGGCCTAGGGAGGTGAAGACGTTTTACTGTGATCGTACAGGAGATATGGACACCATGAAGCATCTCCAAAATGATCACGGATGAATGTGGCAATTCACAGATATTCTGGGCGAGCAGAGCGAAACAGGCAGACACACTGAATAAGGAACAGAGAGTGACAGAAGGATTTTGAGATTTCCAAAAGGCATCTGCTCAAGTTAGTCTTGATCTAAAAACGGAGTATATTATTGGTGAAACTAGTTTACAAGTAAATTGTGAAGTGGAAGTAAGCTGCTGTCAAACAGATCGATGTAGCGATGATAAGTGAATGGGCAAAGCCCTGTCCATTACAATACAAAGTGGAGAGTGTCAGGGAGAATCGACAGAGACTTCAGTTTATATGGGGAGATGTTATAGGACTCTGACGTAGAGAGGGATCTGTGTGTCCTGGGATATTAAAACACACTGAGTTAATCTGCAGGGGCAGCAAGGATGAAGTTTTCGTTTGTTCATCGGACTTGAGCATCACTGGCTGCACTCAGCATTTATCCCTCATTCACATCAGCCCTTGAGAAGATGGTAGTGAACTGCCTTATTGAACTGATATACTCCATAAAACTTTATTTGTGGAGAAACTGGATGTCGCAGAAATTAAACTGCAGCTTTTGTATTTCCAGTCCCAATTTTAAACTTAACTGTTTGAGCGGCACAGTGACTCAGTGGTTAGCATTGCTGCCTCAGAGTTCCAGGGACTCGTGTTTGATTCCAGTATCGTGCGACCGTAAATGGAGTTTGTAAGTTCTCCCCGTGTTTGTGTAGGGTTCTTTCGGATGGTCTGGTTTGCTTCGACATGTGCGGGTTCAGTAATATTGGCCATGCTAAATTGCCCGTAATGATCAGACATGTGAAGGTTAGGTGCATTAGTCAGGGAAATGTACAGTGATAGGGCAGGGGCATTTCACAACGCTGGGATTATATATTCATTTACTCTCGTCTGAGTGAGAGACTGGAATTCCATGTGTTGTCAGCAAGCTGATGTACAGCAGAACAAAGTCTCTAAGCTAATTGAGGGGAGATATTCGCAGAACAGGGAGAGAATAGGGAAAAAAACAAATTGCTGATAAAAGCTCAGCAGTTTTGGCAACATCTGAACAGAGAAACCAGAGTTACCACGTCGTATCCGGTCACCGTTTATCTGAGCCAGACCTGAAACATTAACGCTGATTTCTCTTCACAGATGCTGCCAGACCTGCTGAGGTTTTTCAGTAACTTTTGGTTTTGTTTCTGATTGACAGCATCTGCGGTTCTTTCAGATTGTATTTAGGTGCATTAGTCAGGGAAATGTACAGTGATAGGGCAGGGGCATTTCACACCGCTGGGATTCTATATTCATTTATTCTAGACTGAGTTAGAGACTTGAATTCCATGTGAATGGGGTTAAGTTCAGAGTAAAGCTGTTTCTGCACTTCAGCTTTTCCCAGACCATGTTCACCGTGGAATTAGATAATGACGAAGTCAACCCTTATCCCCACACTGTCCCTATCAAATGCACTTAGCATAGTTATATCACTGGCTTATAGGCAGATTGCATTTCCCTGTACACTTTCTCCAACTAAACCTTCCAGGGTCCGGGAAAAATAGGGTTACATACAATGTACAGATATGTCCACAAACACTTCCGTGTCAGGGGAAACTCTGTGTTAGATTACAGAGTAAAGCTGCCTCTACAGTGTCTATCAAAAACTCGTACATAGCTCATACGCACAGACACACTGTCATGCAGTCAAACATGTTCAGTCACACGCACAGTAGAGCATTGCAAACTCCCGATCTCAGAATCTCATACTCGAACACAACCTCTCACTCAGCCAATCTCAGCCACCAACCCTCAGTCAATCAGTCACAGACACCTCAAAGCCACACTCGCTCATTCAAATACACAGTTACTCTTTCACAAATGTATACTAATGATACACAATCCGAGAGGCTTGCTTAATGGTAAATCAATTTCTTTATTTTTAGAGAACACAAAATTTGAAGGCAAATTACGTCAGGCTGGTCCTTGATAAATGCCTGTTATCTGGATAAAATACATCTTACTCCACGCTAAATCTCTGACAGATTCTGAACAAGACCACACACCTACAATTCAGTAGCTGACCTGTCATATTACTATCGTATTTTTGTCTTGAAGTTTGGAAAGTTAGACAGATTTTTAAAAATCTCAGGGCACGGACTTTAAAAGGATTCTGGAATCTGCATCTTAATCAATGGAAACTTTGTAACAGAGTTCTCCATATCCTGCTTTTCCAGTTTAATTTGTAAATTAACATTTCTACAATGTAGGAATGTATGAATGGAAAAAAAAATTCACACATTTGCCCGTCACCTGTGCGGACAGAATTCAGATTCAAACTGAAGCTTCTCTGCTCCTGCATCCAGTTTACCATTGTACCATTTGGTTTAGATTATCCCTCCTCTAACATCGAAATTGCATCGATTCACATCCCAGTTTATTTCATCTGCAGGAGGCCGAGAGATGAAAATGTACAAAGTGTACGATTTGTTTTAATCTGCCAAACCAGGACAAATGATTCCAAAAGTGTCAGTAGCCATTATAGGTTTGTTTCAGGTTCCAGTTCATGTCAGCACAGCGCTGACAGCGACTTTATAAACAGGGAAAGGCAAGAACGGGTTGGGGACTTGGGAGTCCATGTGCAAATGAATGCAGCGTAGATTCACAGAACTATAGTTGGACGGCACGGGTTCAATGGCCAGGGAAATGACACAAGCCCAGCACTGTATCCCTGGAATTCAGAATGGTCTAAAATGATGAAAGTTTGAGAGTCAATGACAGGAACTGCAGGATATCATAGGGAGAAAATATCGTTGATGCTTCTGGAATCTATAAATAGGTTCAGTGTCGAGTAATCTAACAATAGACTGGAACGCTTTGAAATCTCAGGCCATGTTCAGCATGAGGTTAGGTTTTGTTTTAATCACCCGACACTGTCCCCATCAATCTCTAACAGAAAAGCACAGGCATCGGGTTAAGTACAGATTAAAGCCCAATTACACTTCCCATCAACCACTCCCGGGACAGGAACAGCACTGAGTTAGATAAAGAATAAACCCCCCTTTACATTTTCTACATCAAACCGTCCCAGGATAGGGACAATACTGTGCCAGATATTAACCAAACATCGTCCATATAACCAGAAAATGACTGCATTCCATCTGCTGCTGCCTTGCCTATTGTGGGTCACAGAGTGAGCTCCGAAACACCCCCAGGGCAATCTTATCCTGTACCTGTGGCTGTGGCTCTCTATCTGTGTCTGTAAGTCTCTCTCAGTTTCTGAAATTACCTCCCATTCCCTCGACAATGTTGAATAAATTTCAAAACCGTTCAATTACGTTTAAAAGATTTTCGGATACCCTTAAGATTTTTTGCAGGGTTTATAAATATCCATCCTCACGATACTTGCGGATATCCAGTGTAATTCCTCTACATTTATATAGTCCGTAATCCACAAAGCAAATTAACATCCAGGGTCCGTGAACAATCCTGAAGTTCCATGAAGTGTCTCTCTTTATTGCATGCGATTGGTCATTAACAGTAAGGAAGCGTTCCTATGATTTTTTTCATTGAGACGCCATCAGGAGTCCTGAGGACCACTTTGATTCTCAGACTGACTGTTCATCGTCACTGCAAAGAAAAATCAAATTTTCAAGGTGCAGGAAAATCTCAACGAAAATAACTGCTGATGTGCTTCCCCAAGGTAATCACTGATACTTTTTAGGATGAGATTTTGAAGAGGACATTTAGCTGAATGAAACCAGGAGCAGGACGAAGCCATTCAGCCCCTACAGCCTGCTCTCCATTCAATGTGATCATGCCTGATTCCCTATCTCAACGCTGTATTCCCACTTGCTCTCCAGAGGTCGTGGTAGAGAATGGTACAATTACAAAATTTGTTCACGTTTGTCGGAGGAATCGAACAGAAACTGAATGATCCCGTTGAAAATGGTGAGAAGTTCTTAAATATTATCGTCCAGGGGGATATATGGTATCATAACTTTAACTGACAGTGGAGTCAATAACGTGGAGGACAATTGATACAGAAGAGTACATTACAGGCCCTTCAGCCCTCGATGATGTGCTGATCGGTTAATCTACTTTAAGATCAAACTAATCTGCATAACCTATCTTCCATGTGCCTATCCAAGAGTCGCGTAAACATCCATAATGCATCTGATTGAACTACCACCACCATAAATTCTGGTCGGTGCATAGAAAGAACTTACCTCTCATCTCCCCGAAACATTCCTCCAATCACTTTTAAATTATGCCCCCTTATGAAGACATTTCTGTACCGGGAAGAGGTCTCTGTCTATTCATTCTATCTGTGGTTCTTATCATCATATACACCTTTATCAATTTACCCCGCATCGTTCTTCACTCCAATGAGAAAAGCCCTCGGCCCCTCAATATTACTTAATAAGAAATGCCCTCCAGTCCAGGAAGCATGATGGTAAATCTTTTCTGCAGCGTCTCTAAAACTTCTGCCTTCAGGATCAATCTAGTCAGATTGCAGATTTTAAAAAAATCTGTGACTAATTCTGAACAAGCTTCACGTGGAATATGCTTTATAAATCACAATCCCTCATGTAGTTGGAGGGTTCGCCATGTCAGGGTGTGATTTTGATTAAATACAGGAAATGTCTCTCCCCCACGTTCATTACGTGACTGTTTTGCTCTTTATGACAAACAGAAAGCTCTCGCCTCTCTCGTGTCTGTTTCACTGATACTCCGTGCTTCATATTAATTGACCACTAACAATAAGGAAGTCTGGCTCTGACTAGTTCATTGTGAGGATATCAGGAATCCTGTGGATCACTTTCATCCTCAGACCGACTAGAACGAACTTCTGCATGTATCCTCCTAAATTCTGCTACTCTTCTCTTCCCTGCTTCCTGCATTTTCAATTTGTGTCATTTGCAAATTTTGAAGACATGTCCTGTTGTCTGGAGGTTGACAGTGAGTAAAGCTCGAAGTCCACAACAAAGACTCCCAAGCCAAGCGTCAGCATGCTGACATTTCTTGATGTCAGTGACCAAGTCCTCATTGACAAAGTGGGAGTTTGAGATTCAGAAACTAAATTATTGTGACACTCTGTTCTGTCCATTGACTCTCCACCCCTCAGTGAAATTCAAGTAATGACCTAGTTCCCTGTTAAAAGCGTCAGTTGGAGCCGCCTCCATCAGAACTCCAGCAGGGCCCTCCACACAAACACCAAGCGTTGTGTCAACAAAAACATCTCTTACTACACATCTGTTACTTTTGCAGATAATTCCAGCCTGTGTTGTCTCATTCTTGAACCTTATATTCGGGGAACAGTTTCTCCCAGAGGCGTCATGATTTTGAAAATCCCATCAGATTACCAATCTGAAAAGCTCTATTCTTTCCAATCCATCCCCATGATTGAAGGTGCGGACCCAGGAACAAATGCACACAATATTCCAGTAATCTGAAGTGATTAAGGAAGTGAGCTCACTCTCGACCACCTTCTCGAGAGGAATAAGTGACAGCACAGACAGTGAAGGCCACATTCTTTAGGAGGGTCTCCCCATCAGAGTTTTCAGGTCCCCAGTTGATTAGAACAGAGTCTATGTCCAGGTTTTTGCAGGGGCCTGACATGCAACGCCAGCCTGTGCTTCTCCAACAAATACCTGACCAATGGAATGATTCCTTTATGAATCAGTTAATGCAAAGAAATATTTATACTTTTCAGTGTAATTCTCTGGTTGCACAATCGACTAGAATCTGCTGTAAATGATAGTCCCCATGAGGTGTTCGGAAGTATATCAGGTGTACAGTAGATATTCGACCCTTTTGCATGGCTGGATTTAACCCAGAGGAAGAGTTCCTGTCCTAAACACACGCAAGGACAAATCGCAAGCAAAGTCACAGGGCACAGGTGTCAAATCGGTTCCCTTGGAACTGGCTGTCCAAGCTCTGTGTGTAATTGTCAGTGTCCCTCTGTGCAGCCTATAGTGAGGCCCGCAGTGACTCCTTCCTGGATGTGCCTTTCCCCTTGGGGAACACTGAGACATGGAGATTCTACAGAGGCTGCGCAGTGGGGCCTGACCCCTGAGTCCCATCAACTTGCGGCTGGGTCTCTAACCTCACAATGGGAGATTACCCTCTCTCAGCTCGAGCTGGAGATTCAACAACAGCCAATAATATTTCCCCCTGGAGCACGGCCGCTTAAAAGTGAAGGAAAGGAAATCAGAGAAAGTTGCTCGGACAGAGAGAGCAGTAGGGAGAGAAACTGAAGATCTCACGTGTCCAAAATCAGGTTGGAATGCAGTGACTTTAGCGACTCTAGCTGTGTTTTGCCATTTGAACTGAACTGATTCTGAAATATGAAAATTAAATCGAGGAACATACTTCGTGTCAATAAGGGGGAAAGTGGACTTTATATTCCAACATCAATAAGTGTTCAGCGTAATTTTAATGAATCCTAATCATACGTTACTTATTATATTGCAAATTAACAAATGCTCACAATCTGGTGTAGACTCTTACTTTGTCTAGTTCCATCCGCTTTCGTCAAAAATTAAAAATGCAGCAATTAAAAGGATTTAGTGACAAAGAAAAAACAGGGGAACCGGAGGGAACGAAAACAAAATGGAAGTTCAGGAATGATGAGATAACAAAATGATACGGGTGCAAAACAGAACCTCTGCATCCCAACTTTCTTGTCCAAGTTGCTTGGAAGCACAAAGTAATAGGTCGGGAATAGGGTTTGTGGTGGAATTGAGCAGAAGTGCCAAAATATTACTGGAAGCTATGAAATACTGGGACCAGGATTGGAATCAGGAGGTGAGGCCACGTGGGCAGGGTAGGAAAAGTCTTGAATGCAACATTGTCAGAACTGGTCAATTAACGGGGTCGGTCAGCAGGGGGCATCGTTCAATCAATGTGGGCAGAGGATGTTCCGGTTCAGAGAATGCAGCAATCATATTTAAAGGCTGTTACCGATACTTTCAAACAACAGCTCTGGAGAGACATTGGCTACTAACCAACATTTAACATCAATTAGTTTCAGATTGCTCCCTGATTCATTAAAGTTCCTGCAGGATGCTTGGGCACAGGAACAGTCCCTGTTCTATCAAGACTGGAGAAGATCAATAAGTCAATGTGGGCAAGTTCAAGTGGAGATTGCTGAGGTGGTGAGGACGTGTGCGGAACCTGGTTAAGTTGACAAAAAGTGATCAGCGAGCGACATTTTCTGGAAGGGTTGCATGATAAAACTGAAGAACTTACATGTGGCCAGAGATGAAAGTGAAATTGAAAGCAAAACACATCATATCAGCCATTGCCAAATTCATGGCAGCAGACTGTCCTTCCAAAAGGTCAGGGTAAGGAGGATCCAGTGTGCCCTGACAGGGTAGATCAGCTGCTGACAGCAGTAAGTGGATTATGGGGAGTTGTGGGGTTTCGGGTAGTGGGGGTTGGGGGCCTCACAGTCACTTCCCGTGACCAACAGCAGCTCCTCATCCCCTCTGAAAATTACACCAGACACCACGCAGAAAGCTCCCACGTTGTCGGCACCTCTCGTCTTCAGGCAATTAGACGAGAGCCAGAATGATCAAAACCAACGGAGAAAACAGAGAGCAGCTTGACGTCACTTCAGCTGTCAGTGCAGAGGTACAACAACATCATAGCACCGGTATTTGCTAAGAAGGTCACCTTGAAGTCCTTATATTTCACAAGTATCTACTTAGTTATTACATATCACCGTGGTGTGTCGCTATTTTCAATTAATTTTGGTGGGATGCATGACAAATCAATACCGTCAATTGCGCACCCCACTGGGAGCAGGGAGTCAGTGAACTGTCTACAGAAAGGGACCATTGACAACAGGGCAAGTAGGGGTCGAGAAGAGCGCAGATAGGTAAATTGGAGCATGACCAAGAGCGTCAGGAGCTTACCTGGTCAGAGGGTTCAGGGCTGTGTGAAATTACTGCCCACAGCATGGAATATTGGACGTCCAGGTTCTCTAATGTGAGATCGTCAGAGGAACAGTGGATACTGGCATTCAATTTACATAACGTGTGCCGGCTCAGGAGGGCGACTGTGCAAGAGTCTGAAATAATGGCAGCATCAGTCGCAGTGGCAGGGCCAATACTGGAGTTAGTGGGTTAGGAGAGTGGGTCTGGTATGGGTATTCTCAAAAACCGTATAGTGCAGAGGGTCTTGCAACTCAGGTAATTTTCCGGGTCGGAAGCCGCAGACGGTTGGACAGACCCAGTATCCAACACAAAAGAAATGACCAGCTCCCCACCACCTGCACATCCATCATCGGAATTTCAGACGGGGCATTTGAGAGACATATTGAGATCGCCTGTGAAAACTCACTCTCACGATAGCTGTAGTTAGTTTCTGGAGCACGGGGAAGGGAACAGCCACAGTGTAGGCAGCCTGTTGAAGCTGCCTCTGTTGTGTGCTGGACTGCTGTCGTGTCTGAGGGGAGAGGGAGAGGATAGATGGCCCTGGGCGACATTGCCTGGACCAGCACTGTGTCACTCAGTGTTCCAATTTCACAATGTTCCAGCACTGCCTTCTTTGAATTTCCCTAGCTTGCTGTACTGGCCTGCTGGTGTCCCTATGGTTGTCAGGTTGTGCGACCCAGGCGAATGCCCCCGTCGCTTTTGGTGTAGTGAACAGCCCATTCCCGTCCAAGTTAGTAAGTACAAGAAAATTGTCCGTCCTGCTCGTCGTTCGATTGTGCAACGTGAAAACGTGAGGATATGTAAGGTCTGCACGGCAAGCTTTTCGTTCTCTGCTAATGGAATGCCTGACGAGGAGTCACAGATCTCCCTAAAGCGGACAATGACATCGAGCAAATGCTTGGCTGCTCTGCAGACACTGGATAACAGCCTGAAATCGGCGTGAAGTCTTGCACCGGCCTTTATTGCATCCTTCACGGTGGTCGCCAGCCACTTTTTCCCAGTCTGATGCGGTATCCCAGGGGGATGTCAATAACAGGGCTAATGGTCACCCATTGGGTCATATACACAAGCTGTAATACGATCTGCACATCTTGGGACCGACAGTTGAAAATACAGGAAATTTCTAGGACTCAATTGTAGAACGGGAGCTGTCACTTCAACGGGTCTGGGGCATCTTGTAGCATGGCCCGGATCTCTGAGTGGATCCAGGTCTTATACAGGGGAGTGGACCCAATCATGATGCGGGGAAACTGATAGTTGGTGGTCTGGTAATTTCGGCAACCACTCGGGCTTCTTGTGAGTCTGGAGTTATCGTTTGTGCATACAGTGTCCCAGGAGGGGTCAATGTGCCCTCCCGTATTGGCCGTGGTCCAATAATCAAGCTTATTGAATTTAAAGGACCTCCCATATGGTCAATTTCCTTGTGGACATGTGTAAAGGTCTCCTGTAAAGTGGGTAAAGTAACCGCCATCCCCTGTCTCTTTCAGCACAGTGTCTGCTAGTGAACCAGGTATAACAAGAGAATCTCCGATCTTTATTTTGAAGTTCACACATTTACAGGGCGGCATGGTTAGCACTGCTACCTCACAGCGTCAGGGTCCCAGGTTAGATTTCAGCCTTGGACGACTGTCTGTGTGCAGTTTGCACATTCTCCCCATGTCTGCGTGGGATTCCTCCGTGTGCTCCGGTTTCCTCATACAATCACAAAGGTGTGCAAGTCAGGTGAAATGGCTGTGCTAAATTGTCCATAGTGTCAGCTGCATTGGTGGGAGGGAAATGGGTCTGCACGGCTTACCCTTCCGAGGGTCGGGGTGGACTGGTTGGGTCGACGGGCCTATTTCTACACTGTAGGGAATCGAAACTTACATGTCTCCTCAATATCGTTTTGTCCAACTTCGGTCCTGGGCCGTTATCACCACATGGTTGGGGTTGCTCAGCTAGCATATGCCAGCAGTGGGTGGAATTCCCTGCCCCCATGGCCTACTGGACGTCCTGCGCTGACTGCTAAGCATTGCACTTCAGTTTTCGAGGAAAGACAAAGGGAGTACTCACAGAACACAGAAGCATTAAATGATTGACAACTCAAGTAATAAAGGATGAACCCGCACTGTAAACAAACATTTCTCTGATGGAAAAACACACTTAGACGAGACCCCCGAAACTGACAAGACATGCAGTCAGCAACCGCAAAACAAGCAGGCACATCCAAAGCAAATGCTCAGAAACCACAAGACAGACAAAAAGTGAACTGGTGGAGCCCCGGTTAATTTCCTTCGAGATGAGGAATCTCTTAGGATTGATGTGAAAAATGTAATCAGCAGTCTCTCATTCTATTTTGGCAGGCTTCCCTTGCCTGTCCGGCTCTCCCCTGGCTGGATCCGGGTTACGGCACAAGCTCTGGACGTGATTGATACAATCTGGACTCAATCAAGCATCCAGCAGCATTAATCAGTTCAAGAATGTGATCAGGGGTTCCAGATCTCTTTGTGGGTATGTGAGAATGTCCCTTTCCTTGGCGGTAAGGTGATACCATTGTTGCTCTCCAGAGATGAGCAAGGTATTCTGGTGCATCCCTGGCTGACATGAGCTTCATGTGGCTTTGATATCACTGGGGTACTAGATTACCCTTCGGCCTTTGGTTCAGCTGTGTTTATCGTGTCGAGGAAGCTTATTGGTAGATTGTCTTGGGAAGTGTATTCCCTGGTTTGTGAATAACTGTGATTATGTATGGTTTCCCTTGTCAGCCTGTTTGGTCAATGCTGAGGCATTTTGGATGTTCCTTGTATGGCTTGGACAGGCTTGATTTTCTGTGTTCTTATTGGCCATGCTGTGTGTAGGCAGGTTTGCATGTCATTTCCCATACTGTTGAAAAATAAACTTTCAGATCTGCAAAGGTTGTAAATTCAAAATCTTAATTCAACATCAACCTGTTCACATGGGGACAAGCCACTCAACTGTTCCATGACGGGAAGGTATTCACTCGGGGATCAATCCTAATGGCACGCAAATGACTTCAACAAAGGGAGTGAAGATTTGTCTTCTCTGTTTGGTAAGCGATTATCTTTACAAACCCGCCTAATGTCATCCGATCGACATGACACTGGAGTGACACCATTCGTCTGTTCTGTGTATGAGAAGGAATTTATTAAAACAGCAAAGCTTTAGATAAAGAAGAATGGGCACACTGTAGAGAGGCCTGCACTGAGTGTGGAAAGAGATTCACCTGGTCATCTCTATTCAGTGAGCGAGAAACATTTACTTGCTCCTTGCCTGGGAAGTGATTCACTCGGGTCTCCAATCTCCGCAGATATGGACTTGTTCCCACAAATGCGAGAAAATCTTCATGATCTGACTTTGAAAAGAGCTTAAGGAGTAGCAATGATGTGATGGGACACCAGAAAACACATGAGAATCCCTGCAGTGCAGCAACAGGCCCTTCGGCCCAATAAGTCCACACAAACCCTCCAAAGTGCACACAGACCCATAACCCTCTCTTATATTTACCCCAACTATTAACCTACGGTATGGGTAATATATCAAGGCCAATTCACCTAACCGGCGCACTATTTTGTATTGTGGGATGAAATTTGAGGACCTGGAGGAAACTCACGCAGACACGTGGAGAACGTGCAAACTCCGCACAGACAGGCCTCCGAGGCTGGAATCGAAGCCAGACCCTCATGCTCTGAGGCAGCAGTGCTAAACACTGAGCCACTGTGCGTGGAGAGGCAGTTAATTTGCACTGTGGGTAGCAAGGGATTCAATTACTCATTCGCACGCGTGACAGCCCATTCAGGTGGAATTTCTTTCGCTCAGTTGGCTGCTTTGTTGGCTTATAAAGCAGTTTAATGCTCGCAGCGTGGTTCCAATACCTCTCACTGGTTTGAGGTTAATTTAAAGGTTTTTCTTCACGAAGCATTCTCTGACCTGTGGGCAGGTGGTGCTCTGGTTAAATCACCACCAGCCCCTTCTTTTCCAAATGAAGGCTTCAGCCTCTACGATCTGGTAAGACGGTAATAGTGCAAACAATCCAGTGAGGTCGCATGTGAATGCGATATAGTGTTATTGCATCCAGAATTGAGCTGTGTTCATTCTGTCAGCAGGGGTTTACTTCATTGGATGTGTTTAATCTCTTTAATTGATCTGGTGTTTAATTGTTCAGTTTTCAATCACATCAAATTCAAAGACTTTTTCCGCTGATTTCTGTACAATTAGAGGAGACTGGTAGATATCCATAGACTGCCCTGTTCTTGACACTTTTCTTCATTGTTAAGTGTGGATTTGTACTTAAAAATATTTCGATGCATTCAGCATTTCTGAATGCTCTTCACATCTAAATGAAGACCTTGTGAAGTGTATTCACTTGTATCCAGGAAACAACAGTCCTGCAGTGAGAGCACACGATTGTGTTCTCATCAGCGTGAACATGTTGATGGGACCTCAATTACTGGAAACTTATAAAGCATTTCCCACACTGCGTCATTAAAACAAATTGTTGTCTCTGTGACCCCGTTGGTGTATCAGGAGGATGAATGGCTGAAGTGCATCCTTTTCCCAATTCAGAACATATGAATGTCCTCTCGCTAATATGAATTCACTCGTCTTCAGTAAGTTTGAGAAACGTCAGAGCAGGTGAATGGTCTTTTTCCAGTGTGAACGCTCTTGTATTTCAGCAGATTGCCGGAATCAATTAATGACTTCAAATCACAGCGGGCGAATGGTCTCTACTCTGTGTGAACTCACTGGTGTCTGAGCAGACTGAATGACTGAATGAATCCTTGCCCATTCTCAGAACAGACGAACGGTCTCTGTCCACTGAGTTCGCAGATGTAAAGTGTGATCAAATGACGGTCTGAACCCACTCCCTCTGTGAGAACACTTGAATGGTTTCTCATCAACGTGAACACATTGATGGTACAGCAGTTCGTGAGAATTTTTGAAGCCTTTTTCATACTCTGGACAATTAAATGGTTTCTTCTCCGTGTGAATCCTCTGGTGAATCAGCAAGTTAGAAAACTGAGTAACTCCCTTTCCACACTCAGAATAGTTGAATGGCTTTTCCCCGGTGTGGTTGCACTGATGAATTTTCAGTCCAGACAAGTAATTGAATCGTCACCACATCACCGCAGTTTCTCTCCAGCGTCCCTCCAATTATGTCTCGATAGTTCAGATAGTAAATGCTTTCACTCCACTGTGAATGTAACATTCTGCTTTCATTTTCAAAGGCCGGTGAGGTTCACGCTACATGGAACAAAGTAACTCCATCAAATTTTGATGTGATGCTTCGTTTCAGTTTCCCAACAGCAAATCCTCATCATTGATACCTCTCAAAGAAAACCAGAAATATCACGGTTAGGGAGAACTCCTCAGAACACCAAAGCATATGATTTTCATTCTTCGTCGGATGTGAGTATTCCAGAACAGGTCAGCATTTATTGTTCATTCATGATTTGACTGGACAAGGTGATGATGAGCTGCCCTCTTGAACCATCGTTTCCGTGTGCTGTCGGTAGATCCAAATTATAGGGGAGTGAAATCCACGATTCTGACCCAGTGATTCTGGAGGAACGGCAATATATTTCCAGAGCAGGATGGTAAGTGGGTTGTAGGTCTTTCGTATGTAACTACTACCCTTTTCCTTTTAGATGGATGTAGTTGTGAGTTTTTAATGTACTGTTTAAATACGCTTGGTGAATATCTGCAGTGCATCTTTTGCATGGTGCAGACTGCATGTCTCAGCGTTTGGTTGTGGTGGGAATGGATGTTTGTCGATGTTTTATTAGTTGTGTGTTGCTGCTCAATTCAGTTGCTCTGTTCTGGACGGTGTTGAGCTTTTTAGTTTTGTTGCAACTGCACTAAGGAATCCTCAACAAGGTTGTGATTTAAATGTCTCTTGCAACTCAGATGCTGACTAATCTGCGTGCTTCTCCTGTGCATTGTTTCTTTAACACTGCAATCATTCAGCCGAACAGGAACTATCCCATCATGTCTCATTCTGTATTGTAAAGGTCTAAACAGTTGGTCGGGAAAGAACAAAAGAAAGAGAAGAACATTTGGTCAATGAGGTGAATAACGCTCTTGCTCGGAGAGTGAACAGCTGGTAGTGGAGACTGCCGGTGACAAATCATAGGTGGCGTGTCGTCGCGGGCTATGTGTTCGACAGGCTTTAGGGAGTCAAGAAAATCTCTGACTATGTCCCACTCTTGTGGCCACAATGCTATATGGCTGCTAAGGTTAGCTTTTCAAAGACATTGTGACTTTCACTGCACCAAAGAAGGACTTTGGGCCCATCTTGCAAATGTCCGTCATGAAGCAATGATCCATTCTCATCCAGTGTTTGTCAGAACATGGTCTGGAACCTTAATCGCTGTGGTACTCCAAGTGATCAACGAAATATTTTCCTAATTCCACCACCTCCAGCGAAATACTGTTACCAAACATATATTCCCCTCCCCGCCCTTGTCCGCCTTCCCCAGGGACCATTCCCGTGGTGCACTGTGCCTTCTCTCTCAACACCTCCCCATGGAAGCTTTCCCTAAAATCGCGGAATATGTGACACATACATTCATAGAACATGATAACGAGGAGCAAGACTATGCCATACGGGCCTTAGAGACTGCTTCACCATTCAATAAGATCATGCCTGATCTTTCCATGGACATACATCCACTTAACCAACCTCTGAAGATAATCATTACTTCCTTTATTATTCAGACAAAAATCATCCCTAGTTTAAAAAAAAAAAAACATTTATTGATGTAGCAAGCAGTTACTTCGTTGGGCAAGCAGTTCCATAGAGTAACAACCCTCTGGTTGAACAAATCCCTTCTCAATTCAGTCCTAAATCGGCTCCTTCTAATCTTGAGGCTGTGCCCTCTTGTCCTAGTTTCATACGCCAATGGCAGCATGCTCTCTACTTCTATCTCACACATGCCCTTCAGAATTTTATATGTTTCCATAAGATCCGGCCTCCTTCTTCTCTATTTTCGATATAATCCTATTCCACATAGTCTCCTGTCATCAGCGAACACCTTCAAATCCGGAATTCCATTCGCCAGAATATTGCCCATTGACCCAATATTTCAATGTTCCTCTGCAAATTTTCACAGTCCTCAGCACACTTTGCTCAGCTACTCACCTTTGTGTCAACTGCAGACATTGACACGATGCGCATGGCTCCAATATCCAAACCATTCATATAAATTATAAATAATTGTGGTCCCAGTACCAATCCCTGAGGCACACTGTTGATGGTCAATAGAATAGCACAGATTTATTCTCGCTCTGCGCTTCCTGTTGGACAAACAATCCTGAATCCATTCTCACACTTTACCCTTAACAGCATGCATCCGTTTGCTGTCAGCCCCTGAACGGCACCTTGTCGAGGGCATTTTGAAAATCTAGGTACACCAATTCACTGGGTCCTGCAATACACCATGTTCGTAATGCCATCATAGTATTCGAAAAGATTTTGAAGGCATGACCTGCCCTTCATTAAGCCATGCTACATCTGTCCAATTTCTGTCGAGATGCCCTGTTATTTCTTCCTTAATAATTGACTCAAGAAATGTCTGCACGACAGAGGTTAAACATACTTCTATAATGTTGGGGAATGTTCTGGGTGGGTTGCGCTTCGGAGGTCGGTGTGGACTTGTTGGGCCGAAGGGCCTGTTTCGACACTGTAAGTAATCTGATCAAATTCCTCATATTTTGTCTGCCTCCCTTTTTAAACAGTGATGTCATATTTGTGTTTTCCATTCAGCTGGGACTGCCCCAGAGAACATCGAATTTTGTAAAAATACCGCCAGCGCCCTTCATTTTAACACACCATCGTGTTTAACACCCTGCGATGCTTTCCATCACGGCCTGGAGATGTAACCATCCTTTGTTAAATTAGCTCCAACAATCCAACAATAGATCTTTTGTTATAATGACTGTTCCCAGGTCGTCACCAACCGTCATCACTTCATCAACTGTTGGCATGTAATTAATGTCCTCCACTGTGAAGACCGAGGCAAATGCTTGTTCAATGTCACGGCTATTTCCGCATATCCCATAAGTAAATGCCCCTTCATATCCACGAAAGTGTCAACGTTTACTTTTGCCTCTCTTTTTCATTTTATATTTTAATAGAAACTTCTGCTATCGATCTTTAAATTCTGTGCTAATTTTTAATGCCATGTTCTTTCTCACATTTCTTCTGCATTAAATTCCATTTTGCCAACTCTCAGCCTAGCTCTGCAGCATACCTGTGTCCCTGTGTAACCTACAATATGCACAACTGTACTGAACTTTGTGTCGTCCGTAAATTTACTAACCCATCCTTCTATGCCCCCATCCAGGTCGTTTATAAAAAAATGACAAAAAGCTGTGAACCCAAAACAGATCGTTGCAGTACACCAAAAGCAACTGAATTCAAGGATGAAGTTTTCTCATCAAGTATCACCCTCTGTCTTCTTTCAGCTGGATAATTTCTGATCCAAAGCACGAAATCCTCCTCAAGCCCATACCTTAGTATTTTGTGCAGTCACCGACCATGGCGGAATTTATCAAACGGCTAGCTGAAATCCAAACGTGCATTACATGAACCGCTTTATCCTCATCTATCTGTTTAGTCACCTGGCGAGCTTTGACAAGATTTGTAGCTCAGGTTTAGCTTCCAGATGAAGATTTGCTCGCTGAGCTGGAAGGCTCATTTCCAGATATTTCGTTACCCTCCTGGGAAGCATCTTCAGTGGGCCTTCGGGCGACGGACAGTTCAGGATTTCTGCTTTCCATTTACATGTTTGGGGTTCCTTGGGTTGGTCATGTCATTTCCTGTAGTGATTTCATTTCCTGTTCTTTTTCTCAGTGGGTTGTAGATGGGGTCTACCTCGATGTGCGTTTTGATAGATTTCAGGTTGGAATGCCATGCTTCTCGGAATTCTCGTGTCTGTCTCTGTTTCAGTTGTGCTCGGAGGAATGCGTTGTCCAAGTCAAAGTGGTGTCTTTCCATATCTGTATGTAAGGATACCAGTGAGAGAGGGTCACGTCGTTTTGTGGCTAGTTGAGGTTCATATATCCTGGTGTCTCGTGTTCGGCCTATTTGTCCACATGCAAAACCTGATGACATTTACAAAATAGTACATATTTTGTACTATTAGCGCAAAATAGTACAATAGCGCAAGAACAGTAACAAACACTACATTCGACAAACACGACAGTGGACTGAGACAACATATCCATCCTAGGACAAGCAAAATAGATACATCCAGAAGAATTCCTCAAAGCATGGAATTCCGACAAGAACTCTACCAACAAACACTTCGAGCTCGACGCCATCGACGACCACCTGAGGAAAAAGAACAGGAATGACATCACTAACGGAAATAACATCATCATCCAAAGAAACCCAAACATATAAATAGAAAGCAGGAATCATGAACAGTGCTTCGCCTGGAGACCCACTGAAATTGTTACCTAGTAGGGTGATGAAACGTCTGGAAATGAACTTTCCAATTCAGTGAACAAACCGACATCTAGTTTATTGACCTACTCAAAGAACTTAATAATGTTTGTGAGTCTCGACCTACCATTCACAAAACCGGCTTGACTTTGCCTCATAAACTTATTCCAATCGAGATGATTACAAATCTTATCTCTTAGAAATTTTCCAACACTTTACCCGCAACCAACGGAAGGGTCAATGGCCTATAATTTCCATGTTTTTCCTCTACTTCCCTTCTTGAATGAGGGAACAACGTTTACTACACTGTAGTGTTCTGGTACTATACCTTTGGACAATGACAACATAAAGATCAAAGTCGAAGGCTCGGAAATCCGATTCTTGGTTTCCCAGAGAATCCTGGGATAAATCCCATCCGGCCCACTGGAATATATATATTTTCACATTTTCAGAGTTTGTAACACCTCGTCTTTGGGGACTTCAATCCGATCTCGTCTCGGAGCCTGTTTCTCAGTATTGTCCTCGACAACATTTTGTTTTTCCAGTGCGAATTCTGACGAAAGATATTGCTTTTGCGCTTCCCCCATCACTTCTGACTCCACGTACTACTTACCACGGCTATCCTTCATTGGCCATATTTTATTCCATTCATTGCTTTAGTCCTTACATAGCGATCGAAAGCTTTAGGATTTTCCCTTATCCTATCTGTTAACAAATTCTCAGCTCCCCTCCTGGCTCATCTTCAATCCCTCCTCAGGACTTTTATGTTTAACTTGTAACTCTCAATGGCCTGAACTGAGCATTCACATATCATGCTAACACAAGCCTTCTTCATCTTAACAAGAGATTCAAATTCCTCAGTAATCATGACACCCGCGCTTGACAATTTCCTCCCTCTCTGACAGGTACATAGTTATCAAAGACACATAGAACCTGCTCCTTGAATCAGCTCCACATTTCTATTCTGCCCATTCCCTGCCATTTCCTTGCCCAACCTGTGCATGTGTAATCTTATATAATCGCATTGCAATTTTCTTTCTCCCAGCAGTAACGCTTGCCCTCCGGTGTATTACTATCCCATTGAAAAGCTCAAGTTAACATAACTAAATTTTGATAACTATTACCAAAGTGCTCACCTACCGCCAAATCTAACACCTTGCCGTGTTCATTACCCAGTATCAAATCTAATTTGGCCTCTCCCCTTGTTGGCCTGTTCCATTGCCCAGTATTTAAGGAATCTATCGCAGATACTCAATACTCTCCTCGTCAAGGATACCCTGACTGAGCTGCTTCGACCGATCGACATGTTGTTGAAAATCCTGCTTGATAATTGCCATACCATTTTTTCAGGTGTTATTTATGCCTTTGTTTACTGCCCTCCCCAATGTGATCTGAAAATATGGAGACGGATAGACTCCGACAATCAGTGACATTTTCTTCTTAGAACTTCTAATTTCCTCTCAAATGGATTCAAACGTACTCTCCATAGAACGTATATCATCTGTCAGCATCGGTCTGAGGTTGTCCTTGAATGTTTGAGTTACACCACCTTCCTTACCACCATTTCTGTCCTTCCAAATTGTCTCATGCCCGTGAATATTTACCTCCTAGTCTTGACTATGCTGTCTCCATGCCTCTGGAATGTCTACTAAATCGTATTCGTTCGTGATAATTTATGCCGTTATATCTCCAACCTTCTTCCGAAATGTGCGAGCGTTCAGGTATAGTGCCTTTATGGTCGCTTTCTTACCCATTGTTTAACAACATCTCTAATAATATCTTCTACACTATCCTTTCTTCTTGCTTCTTGCTTCTCCTCACTTGTCCATTTCTGAACTCCCTGCTTTGTACACAAGTGCTCAAATACACCTTCCAGGCGAAGCAACGCTTTCCCTACATTTTGCACAATCCAGTCTAATAGATTCACTGCTCTTATTGTGGTCGCCACTACCTTGGGAAATGAAGTGTGGACTGAATGACCGTTTTGCAGATTACCAAGTTCTATCGCCAAAAATGTCCCTGAGCTTCACGTTGACTGCTCCTTTCGCACAGAACCATGTTTCCAAGCCAACGTCTCTATCTCAGGCTGACTGCAGTGTTCCACCATAGCTCAGCGCATGCTGGAAAAGCAACAGACGATTTTCTGCTTGAGGACCCCTCAACCATCCATATCAATTTCAGTCATTTTAGAGGCCTGAAGTCTCCCATGTCCTGGCCCCCGACACACCCCCAGGCCTAGTTATAGCAAAGCAGCCATTATACACTGCCTATGGTAAGTCATAAACAGTCTCCGTGAACAGTTGTTAATGCTCCAAACAAATCATTATCAATTCCTATGCCCAACTGTTAGTTTCTCTCTTTCAGCTCTATCCCGACATCTTGTTTCCTCTTAATTACTGCGCCCCCACATATCTTCTGCATGTATGCGAAAATTTTACTGGAAACCATCAGTGCTAAGGACGGCGTCACTGGACCGAAAATGTTAACTCCGATTTCTCTTTCCAGCATCTTTTTGTCTTGCCCCTGAGGAAGCTTGGTACTGTGCTTGTGTAATAACCCCCTGCACATAAGTCACAACTGTGTTAATCCATAAAAGTTATCTTGTTGATGAATCCCATTATAATGTGAGCCATTGGCATCGACTTCGTAGGTCAATACATATAGAAATCATGTGCTTGGATTTGTGCCGCAGTTCTGTTCTGCATATGATAAACAGCAGAGAGCAAAATCTCCATCATGTCGGATGGGAACAGATAGGAATCTCCACAAGAGGTGGAATTTAGTGAATGTTTTTTCAGTTAGAGAAAATTCAAACCATTTCTCACTGTAATAGCCTGTGGCTATCAAAGCAAAGTGTTTTATAACCCACAAATGCTGAATACAGCGTTTTCGAGTTAAAATATCTGAATGATCTCCTTCCAGTGTGGCAGTACAGTTGTGTCAGCAAATGGGATAACTGAGTGAATCACTTTACTTGTTCAGCTAGCGAGCATTCCTCTTGTGGGAATATATAGGGGCAGAATGCAGGAAGAGGGATGGAAAGGTTCTGAAGAAGTTTAACATAGGGACTGAAGTAGTGTTCGTGGTTCTGACCGGCTTGAAGTGGGCATATTCCCAATTCAGGATGCACTTGTATCTTATGTTCCTCTCTGTGACAAGGGAGGAAATTACAGGTTTTCTGAGCAATGTTTTACTTTCCTCTTTGGGTTTGTAGTGGACTGGACTAACGCAGTTCCACTTTTCAGCAAAATTGGGAGAGATAAACCAGAGAATCACACAGCAGTGAGTCTCACATCAGTTAAAGGATACCTTTTGGAGCAAACCCCGAAGGAGAGAGTTAACTGCCACTTGTCCAGGCAAGGATTCATCAGGAAGAGTCATCACAGCTTTGTTACAGAATGTCATGCCTAACAGATTGGATTAAATATATTTTATAGGCAAGTGATCAGGATTTTTAACGAGGACAGTAATGTTGGTGTTGTTTGTGTGGATTTCAACATAGCCTTTAACACGACACCACACTGGAGACTGGTAAGAGGATAAAAGTGAAAAGGGATTTAAGATCCCCTGGCAAGTTGGATCCAAACTTAATTTGGTGGTGGTAGCAGACACAGGATGGTGATGAAGGCTTTTTCTGTGATTGGAACTGGTATTCAATGGTGAAACACAAGGATGAATGCTGGGTCCCATGTCGTTTGTGAATGCGTATAAAGAATATAGAACAAGTTAGTGGGAAATGAGAATCAGAGTTGTCAATGATACGAATATTAGCAAAGTGGTTAATAGTGAGGAAGAAGGTCTTAGAATGGAGGAGGTCAGAGATGGATTTGTCAAATGTCAAATTCAGATAGGGGATGTTGAAACTAACCATGAAAAAATGAGGTGATGCAAATTGGAAGAAACACAGCAACGGATGACTCAATGAATGGCAGGACACGCGGAAACCCAGAGGAACAGAGAGACTTTGCATGTTGGGCCACATGTCCGGGAAGGCAGCAGAACATCGAGACAATCACAACTTTATCAGTCAAGGCAAAATTTATAAAAGCAGATAAAGTGGTGTCACAAGTAGACAAGATGGTGAAGAAAGTACTTGGCACGCTTTTTGTCATTCGTCAGAAAGTCGATTATACAAGTTGGAATGTCATGTTGTGGCGATATAGAGCATTGGTGAGATCACATTTAGAATGCTGATTGCAATTATGGTCAACTTCTACAGGAAGGATTTTGTGAAAATTGAAACTGTCCACGAATGATTTACAAGGATGTTGCGGGGACCTGAGGGCTGGATTTAAGCGTGGAGATGGGGTAGGCAGGAGCTTTTTAGCTGGAATGTTCCAGGCAGCGCGTAACGTTCTCACCGTTTATAAATCTTCACGGGTATGGATAGGCAACTGGCCTAAATCGTTTGCGCAGAATGGTGAAGTTCAACACTAGAGGGCACAGGCACTGAGACACATTAAATAAGGTATAGAGAGTGAGAGAATGATGGTTGATTTCCAGCATGCATTGCTTCAGCTCAGTCTTCGGTTTTAAAAATAAATATTGATTTCGTGAAAGTTGTTTGGTCGTTAAGTAGTGAATGGAACGTTAGGGGTACTAAAATTGAGTGATGTACCGATGAATAAGTGAGTGTGTACAATATTGTCCAATGCACTATGAAATGGAGAATGCCATATTTATAAGGAACAATCAATAAAGATCATTAAAATTAAATGTGATGTTGCAGGACTCTGAAATACACACCGAACTGGCTGTACTGGGTTTATGAGTCACATTGACTTTTCTGCAGGAGCATCAACTGATTCGGAAGGCAAACTGATATTTTTTATCTGGTCATCAGTGGCGAAGCAAATATATATTTGTCCATTCCTATCAACACTTGACAAGGTGAGCATGCATTGCCTGATCTAAACATTCCAGTTCATGAAACTCGTTTTTCTTTTGAGAAACGTAATGTAGCTGTTATTAAATTGCAGCTTTCTCTTTTCCTTTACCAAGGTTAATATTCAAACATTCAGTTGAACTGACAGAATGCTGAATTCTGCAACAATTATTTCTTTTCTCTCAGACATTCAGCCTCTGCATTTTTCTTTTCTTTATCGATCTGAATGAACTGATATTTATGGGGAAATGAATGTTGCAGTTTGTCTCGCATGCGACAGAAGAATCAACTGAGTGGTGACAGGTGCATCTTAATTTTCCTATGCAGTTGAGCTGAAGTGGCGTCGAGTTAAAAGTGTGGATCGGGAAAAATACACCTGGTAAGGCAGCATCCATGGAGTAGGAAAGTCGATGTTTCGAGCATAAGTTCTTCGTCAGGAATGTTGGAATCATTGACACTTCTGGTCCTCCGATGTTGCCTAACCACTGTGCTTTCTAGCGCCATCCTTCCTGACTCCAATCTCTCGCATCTGCAATCCTCGCCTTCTCCTCAGGTGTGGTAGTATGAGATACTGTTTCTGACATGTAATAACGTGTTCATAATGATAGGTTTGATATGCCGTTGGAAGCTCATCATTGATGCAATTCATTCTCCCCCTCCCAATCTCCCAAGCACATGCAGGTCCTGCGCCTCCTTCATTGACATTCCCTGAACACCTGACGCCTGAAAGAAGAAGGCCTCATCTTCCCCTTGGGCCCTTGATGCCACATGGGATCAGCAGTTTCCTCATTCGCCCGTCCCTCACATCATTCTAGTTTCATGATTCCAACTCAGCATTGCCTTCATGACCTGCACATCACCTTTCCAACCTATCCGCTCCACCTCCTGTCAGAACTAGTATCTTATTCTCCGCCTTTATCTACTCCTCGCATTCACAGCTATCACGCCCCCAAACCCCCGAACCTCCCATTTATCTATCAGTCCCCACGGCCACAAACCTCATTCCTGATGAAGGGTTTATACCCGAATCATCAACTCTCCCGCTCCTCGATGCTGCCTGACCTACTGTGTTTTCTATCACCACAATGTCGGCTCTGAGTTCTCGCATCTGCAGTTCTTACTGTCTGCACGGGGCAGTATAGTGTAAAAGTCACATTCGTGGAAAAGTGCAGTTTCTGTGGCTTTCTAAGTTGTTAATTTCATTTGCTCAATCGGCTCTAGCTGGAGTCCTGTGTGTCTTTCTGCAATTATCATTATAGCAGGAATGTGATAGCACTGGAAACGGTGCTGAACAGATTTACCAGGATATTGTCTGTTCGAAGAGTTTCACTTATGAAGAAAGTTTGGAGGGACTGGGCTCTCACAAAGATGTTCTCTTTTTTAAAAAGAAACGGAGCTGTACTTTTTCTCAAGGATAATGTCTCTTGCTATCGTTTTTATCAAAGGCATTTTAAAACAGTTCGGGCTCATTATCGGATGAAGTGTTTCAGAGATGAAAGTGTTCACTGTGAGGCCTTTCGTTTCTCCGTAAACAGCTGAGGCTTAAGGCCAAAGATTTAATGTTTTAGAAATGAACTGTATAATGGAAAAGGAGTGGTCATTCTGGAAAGTTGAATTCCGGTTTTTAGATCCTGCTGCAGTGGTGCACGAACTAACAACGTCTGTCATCCTGTACTTCTAATTTTTAACTGTAAGCTTCTGTTTCATTTTTACAGTTTTTAAGGTGCTTTTTATGATTGTTGTGTATTTTCAGAACAGCATAAGTAAGTCTACTTTGGATAGACTAGGTTCTGTGGGTATCCAATATTCTGTTTTTTGTTTTTCAATCCGTCATTTTGTGAATAATTTTTGTAACTAGCTTACTCGGGTATTTTTCACTGTATGCTTAACGAAAAAAGTATAACGTCACGGTCTGGGTTGTCTGCTTAGTACCGTTTTGACTGGTTTAGCCTCGTCCATAACAAATTGGGAGGTAGTTGATGGATTAAAAGAGCAACTGATAGGTGCTTGCGACTTTATTTCGGGTGTTGATTTGGATTGGGGTTGGCAATGCTTGGGAAAGCAATGTCTCATTTAGATACAAAGAGTCGTCTTGCTATGGACGATGTAAAGTTGGTACTTTTACAAAAGATAATTCAGGCTGGGCTTCTGGAATTAGCAGATATACTGGGGTTGTATCTGCCTCTTTCTGGGAGGAAAGGAGAGATCATTCCCGCAGTAGCTCAGCATTTAACTAAGCTGAAAAATCCATGAGAATCTGTAGAAATTGTGAAAAATTATTTGAAAATAAAGCAGCTTGAGTTAGACTCGAGAGATAAGGAAAGGACACCAGATTTGAAGCAGTTTGACATACGATTCGAAATAGAGAGAGGGAAGAAGAGAGAGCAGCAGAGCAGAGAGAAAGGGAGACAGAGTTTGAACTTCAGAAATTGGCAATTATTAAAGGAATTCACCTTAAAAGGCTGGAGATAAAGGCTGAAGATAAGCTTACTCTGGAAGAGCATATTGTTAAAACGGCAAGGTTAGCAGCTGAAATTTCTGATTGTTATGAAGTGTTCGATAAAATAAGGATGGGCTTCCAGAATCATTTTAAGTCTGAGGGATCGAAATTGGGGCAAAGAGAAATCCTCACGTGGAAACGGAAAGTTAAATCTCTGTGAAAATCATTAGGATAACTTATCACAGGGTAAATAGTAAACTCTTGAACTCTTTCATTGCAATAAAGTAGGCCACATGAAATCAGTGTTGGAGAACTAGGGAAAGCACCGGAAAGTCAGATGCAGCGAAACGAAACAAGCCTGGATGTTTTGTTGGCATGGCAATAGAAAGCACAGTGGAGGGTGGAAAGCTGCATCAGAGTGCACAAGCCGATCAGAGGTTGGTAAGGGAGAAGTGCCACATCTGCTTTAATAATATACCTGCAAAATTAAAGTTTATTTACCTTGACCAGGAGTAGCAGATAGAGAGGTAACAATGTTGAGGGACACACAATCGTTACTGTCTGTGATGCAGAAGGAGGGAGAAACATGTACTCCTGAAGAACTATGTATACGGGAATTCATGGTGGGATGAAAAATTGCTCAGTTATGTACAGTGAGGCTAGAATGGGCAGAAAGAGTGGGGAATGTCTGGTGGGAGGTCTGGACAAACTCTCAGCTCCAAGAATACAATTTGTGCTTGCAAATGATATAGCTCAATCACCGGTAAGCGTGCTGCCTACTCCAGTTGAAAAGCCAGTCGAGATTTAGGCAAGTGCAGCAATGCAGGAAGTTTATCAAGGAATTTTCCCACATTGCGTCTTAACGCGATCACAGAGTCATAAATTGAAGCAGGACAAATCAAAAGGCACGGATAAGGACTCTGAAATATGATTACAAAATATTTTTTTTATCAGGTAAGTGGGACACAGCAGGGGACAAGCGTTAATAATGCAAGTATATTCAGCTCTGCTATGCTGCTCACTTACCGCAGAAAGATGAAAAATTAAAGCAGTTGGATCAGAAGACATGTACTTGGAAGGAGAGTGAATGCATCCCCGTGTGATATTGCTTAGTAAATGATATGTTAAGGAGGAAATGGACAGCAACACATATTCAAGCAAATGAGAAACGGGCAGAATTTATTTTTCCAGTAGGGTACAGAAAAGTGGTGCTGCGAGTGCCGCATGTGCCACAAATTGGAAGGTACGTAGGCGTGATGAAAATGGAGGCTAAAATACAAAGACATTTTTACGGCCTGGATTGCTGGGGAATGCATTTGAATTTTGCCAGACGTGTCATGCATTTCAACTAATAGGAAAACCATGGGAAATAATAAAGCCTGCACCTTTAATATCTATCCCAGCGTTCGAGGAATCTTTCTTAAGTGTATTCATTCATTGTATAGGTTCCCTACATCCAATAAAAGATGGGAATAAGTATTAATTAACATAAAAAGGATGTATTGACGAGATTTCCAAATGTTGTTCAATCGTGCAATATGACAGCTAAAAGGATAGTGGACGAATTACTGTTTTTTTTTATACTAGATTAAGACTACCATCAGAGATACAATTAACTCAAGGGTCAAACTTCACGTCCAAACTTTTCAAGGAGTGTATAGATAGCTTGGAAATAAAATGATTCAAATCTACTGTGTACACTCCAGAATCACAGGGTGCACTGGAAAGGTGATGTCAATTATTAAAGACTCTGTTGAGGTTTGATGGTTCAGAGTAGCCAGATTATTTCCATAAGTGAGTTGCGTCAGTGCTGTTTGTGATCTGAGATACACCAAAAGAATCCACCAAACTAAGTCCATCTGAAACCAATTTTGGGCATAAAGTAAGAGGACCATTAAAATTTATTAAGGAAGAATTAATAAGTCAGATTACAGAGACCACGCATTTGGACGATGTGTCAAATTTTAGAGTTGAACTAAACAATGTTGGGGAGTTGTCGAGACAGTATTTAAAAGTATCGCAGCAAATGGTGAAACAGGAAGTGTATGAGAATTCAAAAAATCACAATTTTGCCGCTGAGAATAATGCAATTATTTAAAATTCATTAATCGGTGAAACTTTAAAGCAAGGTTTAAAAGACCTTATCAAATTGAGAGGAAATTGAATGAGGTTAGCTACTTGTTAGGGACTCCAGTCATGAAGGAATCTCACAGAATGTGATGGGAATATGCTGTAACGGTATTTTGGCAGAGAACGAAGGCAAGAGGAGAATTTGTTATTGACTACGACACATTGGGAAGAACCAATGTCAGGGAATTATGCATTGGACGTTCGTGAAATAAAAGTGGACAATGAAAAAGTTGTTCAAAATTGGTAAAGTTATTCAGTTATCTTCCAGAGGAAAATAGAAAGAGTTATTACTCTTGCATGGGGAGATCTGCTGAAATATACTGTGAATTATTAATCTAATTGTAGATGATGTAAATATAGCAGATGCTGTTCTGACTCTGTAACATCCTTGCAGTCATAACCCTTTAAAGTTGTACAAATTCATAAGGAGATGTCACGTATGCACCAATATGGCATAACAGAAGTGACTAGAGTTCACCCATCATCATGGTGCCAAAGCCAGATAAGACCCAGCAGTTATGTGTGGACTATCACAAAATCAATGTTGTTAGAAACACTGATGCGTATACATATCTGCAGTTGGAGGACTGTGTGGAAAAGAATGGAGGAGCAACTTACTTTTCTAAGTTGGACTACCTCAAAGGTTACTGGTAGTGAACTTTGTCAGAAAGATCAAAGGCAATTTTGTAACACCAACTGGCCTGCAGAAATTTAAAGTAATGCCGTTTGTACGAAAAACACTTCAGCCACATTTCAGAGGTTAACTGACAGGGTAATTGCCGAATGCGCAACTGATTGGTGTATCTTGTGCCTGGTGAATTTCAGTCTCTCGTGGATTGAATATTTACTGCATTTATCGGGCTTTTTTGATCGAATTCGGAAGTCACACTGGTTTGTAAACCTAGCTGAAAGTGAATCTGCCAAAGCCAAAGTCACCTTCCTGGGATATGTCGTTGAACACGGACAAAAAGCCCCACGGGATGCGAAATCGAAAGTTACAGGGGACTTTTACACATTGTTGACGAAAAGAGCAGGACTACGGTTCGCCGCATTGAGTGGCTTTTACTGAAAGTTTGTGCTGAATGTTAGCAGTTGGACTACTCCACTCACCGAACTGTTAAAAACCGGCAAGAAATTTCAGTGAACACAAGACTTTCAAAATGTTGTTTTTCTCAGGGCAGAGCTGATTGTGAGGAGACATGATTTACGTGTACGAAATAATGAGGAGCAAGGAATTACAGATGAAGGAAACATTTGCTCTTGATCGATCACCAGGGTTTGTAGATTTCAGATAAGATGCAGAAAGCTTTGAATAGACTGGTAGGAAAACTTTATCAGTCAGCGGGTGGTAGACTCTGGAACTCACTCTCTATAAAGATCAGTTGGACAGTTAACCCTTCATTCTTCTCTGATTCCACTGGCCAAAGAGTTTCGAAAAATGCTCAAAGCACAGCATCACCAGTTATTCGATCAGTGGCTTTATGAAATGGAAAGGTGCCCATGAGCAACGTGTGCGACTATTCAGCTTCCCTCCTGTGATGACGGTGGAACATTGTCTCTCATGTTCTCGGGGACATTTAGTGGAGGCATTCTCATTCCCGCAGATGAAGAGCTCATACCTTATTTCGGTTTTTAAGCGGGATTAACGTCAGCCCTGCCTGCGAGTCAGGTAGGATTCGAACCTACAGTCTCCTAATCTGTAGTCAGGTGCGTTATCTATTGTGCCACTGGCCCGATGCACGTGCGCTGCCTTAAGAGCCGTGATGCTAATACGGACATGGTTAATAGCAATCATGTTCACCAGTTGAACAAGCAATGAAGATAATCACTGTCACTGCCTCAGTCTCATCTTCATCACCTTTCAAAGCAGCGAATTTATCAAAAGAAAACACATATGTCCTCATGAAGTTTCCATTCACACTTTGTCTGCTCAGTCATTCAATGGAATCACTGCTGATCTGATGAAGTTCGAATCCACTTCTTCAGCATAACTGACGTGAACGTGAGCCTAATCACCACATTGTATATACCAGTTAGCTTTCAGAGGTTTCGAGTACAGTAACGACTTTTGCGAGTATGCAGAAAAGTGAATACTGTGAACCGAGTAAAAAAATCCCTTCATGGAAATTAATCCAGTGAAAAGTGAACCATATAAGGACGGGCTGATGACGTAAACATTCCTCTGCATCACTCTGCACAGATGCTTCTTCAAGAATTGACTCTTTGCAGAATTCTTCTTTGTAATTTAGACTGTCCCAGTTGTAGATATTCTTGCAATCTACAAACAAGTATCCTGCTGGAAACTACTTACTTAAGATTAAAATAGTTGACTATCTATTCAACCAGCTGATGTCCCAACGTTCCGTGTTCCATGTCAATTCAAGTTCTTGCAGGTGAAATTAGAGCTCCCAGCCTAATGTCCCACTGCTTCTTGATGCGTGAGAATTGAAGACGCTGTCGTTAAGGCGGGAGATTTTAGCCTCGATATTTCACGCGCCTCTGTGTCATCAGTGAATGGCATTCTGCTCACCGATTGCATTTTCGCAGCCACATGCTCGCGCTGACGCCATTACCATTTCCAATTAGTTTTGGGTGTACTGCAATTCAATTTCTCTGATTCCACGCCCTTGAACTGGGATTATATGACATGCCATTATATGATTACGTCAATAATTGAGGAAATTGGTGAAGTAATCGATGTTAAAATACAGTATTATTGAGAAATACAGAAGCAATACCCTGCAGTATCCCATGACCCTTTGAAGTTTTGTAGATATCTCTCAAACGTAATATCCTACAACCACAGTGTTGCAATCTCTACAGTGTCTCTGGACATAGAAGCTATATATTCAACCGAATCTGAGTTCCCACATCTCAGTCACTGTTTGATAAGATTCGGAGATGCCGGTGTTGGACTGGGGTGTACAAAGTTAAAAATCACACAACACCGGTTTATAGTCCAACAGGTTTAATTGGAAGCACACTAGCTTTCGCAGCGACGCTCCTTCATCAGGTGATTGTGGAGAGCTCGATCGTAACACAGAATTTATAGCAAAAATTTGCAGTGTGATGTAACTGAAATTATACATTGAAGAATTGATTGTCTGTTAAGCCTTTCATCTGTTAGAATACAGTGATAGTTTCACTTCTTTCATGTGTAAATCACAAAACCCTTTTTTTTACAAGTTGCATTCTCGGGTTGGCTGTTAACAATGGTGATAGCTAGACAATATGTTGAAGATGTTAGCCCCCTGTGTTCTCTGTCTATGACCTGATGTTTAGATTGAGTTTTACATAAATTCAAGCAGTTTTTGAGCTCAGAGTTTGACATGAATCTATGTGGTTTTTCAGCAAAGTGCAATGTAACTCTGAAAGTACCAACAAATTCACCACACACAATATATATGTGTGCATGTGGGTCTTTGTCTGTCTGTGTGTGTGTCTGTCTGGGGTGGGGGTTGTGAGTGTGAGAAAGTGTGTGTGTGCGTGTGTGTAGTGAGTGCAGAGTGTCTTAAGTCTGTGAGGGGGTGCACATGTGGGAGTCTGTGTGTCTATAAGGGTGTGTGTGGGTATCTGTGCGCGTATGTGTGTATCTGTGTCTGTGTGCATGTGAGAGTGTGTGTGTGTGTAGGAATATCTGTGTGTGCGTGTGTAGTGCAATGGTGATCACCTGTAATCTGACATGAACCCAAGGTCCCGGTTGAGGCCCTCCCTATGGGTACCGAACGTAGCTATGTGATTTACACATGAAAGAAGTGAAACTATCACAGTATTCTAACAGCTGAAAGGCTTAACAGACAATCAATTCTTCAATGTATAATTTCAGTTACATCACATTGCAATTTTTTGCTATAAATTCTGTGTTACGATCGAGCCCTCCAGAATCACCTGCTGAAGGAGTGTCGCTGAGAAAGCTAGTGTATTTCCAATTAAACCTGTTGGACTATAACCTGGTGTTGTGTGATTTTTAACTGTTTGACAAGTATTCATTTGTGCGTGTGATTCTGTTCTTGGCATAACCTCTGCCATGATCCTTATTGCTTTTTGCATCGTGCTTTTCCATGTGGCGCCAGGATCATGAAATGTAAACACAGCAAGTTCTGCTCGAATCACAGTGACAGCAATCGGCATTTTTCCCATTTTACTCCATGTAATATATGCTTAGCAAACGCTGAGAAAATCAATCTTTGTTTTACATGAAAATACTCTACGTGGTGATAGGTTTCCTTCTTCAAACACCCGCTGTCTCACATCTTTGCGTTTCACATATCATACACACCCTTTATCGTAGAAATCTCTCCCTCCCACAAGAACTAACTCGCCAAAATGTCCACCCTCCCATTTCACTGAGGTATTGGACAATATAATACTCACATTTACACTGTTCATTCTGTCCTGCTGCGGTCACTGTTTTGGGTGAAAGTGCTCAATCACATGGTCGGCATCTTCAAGCAATTCAATCCATTTAGATGCAGCTGTTCTGTAATTAATCCTTGTGGAGTAGCTTTTACTGACACGTACAAGAGATTACTGGAGCATTGGGCTCAGGATAAGTGCACAGCGCAGGATTGAGCAAAAGATGTTTTATTTGAAAAGACAAGTTTCTGTGGCTTTCTCCAGTCATTTATTTCATTTGTTCATTCGGTTCCCCCGAAATATTGCATGCAGTTCTGCAATTCACATTACAGTAGTCATGTGATCGCACTGGAAACCGTGCAGAAATTTTTACCAAGTTGAAAAGTTTAGGTTATGAAGACAGATTGTTTTGACTGGTGTTGTTTTCTTCAGGCAGAGGAAACTGTGAGAATACATGTTTCATATGCACTAAGTAATGAGCAACATGAACAATGCAGACTAAAAGAAACGTTTCCTCTTGACCGATCAACAGGGGCGTAGACTGAAGTGAAGAGGTGGAAAGGATTGAGGAGATATGCAGAAAAATCTCATCAGCAAGCGGATGGTTGAATCTGGATTCACTGTCTGAAGGGATGCGCAGAGGCGAATCCACGTAACCTTCAGAAATACACGGATCTGAACTTGAGTTGTTAATGCATACAAGGCCAAGTGATGAAAATGAATAAAGATAGTCAAGCGATTGCATCTGACGAAAGCATGTACAACGACGTTGAGGGCTGTCATTCTACACATCCGTTGTATTTGTGTAGCTGTCCATGGTGGGCTAGCTGTTCCATTTTTATCGCTTCCTTCGCTGTGACCTGGCTTTGATTCTCAGTCCGGGAGTTGGGTTTGTTTTGATCCTGACAGTGATATCAGCAAAAGCAGACCAACTGCAAGTGGAGTGCTTTTAATACGTCGAATCAATTAATGACATCGAGAAATGAGAGACGATGTCCCAGCTTCTTAAAGAAGGGGAACGGTGTCTTGGCAGTCTCTGCTCATTCAGACAGTTCACTCTACATTCTCCTCTGATTCCGCTTCCTAAAGGTTTTCCCAAAATTGTCAGAGCTGAGACTTGGCTCTGCGTCTTGTTTCCTTGACAATCGCAGGTGCCGCAGTGAATCTCGGAAGGTTGACAGGTGTAAAGGGCAGAGTGAGTGACGAATTCAGCTTCCCCCCCCCCCTCCCCCAGTGATGACTCTGGGATATTGACTCTGACGTTCGCAGGGGCATTTAATGAAGGGACTCTTGTCCCTGCAGTTCAAGGTGCAAACCTCATTTCGGCTTCAGAACAGTCAGTTGTAAGTGCAATAAAGTCAGCGCTGCCCGCAAGCCAGGTTGGAATCAAAACTCCACACAGCAGATCTCTAGTTAGGCACGTTATCCATTGAGTCACTGCCGGATGTATGTGCTACATTGTGCGGTAAATTAGCTTATATGTGAATTTGAAGCCTGCCAGTCTTGCTCTTAAACCAAGTCGAAACCTTATCTACAATCTCTGGACCGGAACCAATCGCATTATCCATTGTGACACTGTGCTCACGCATACTTGAAGTTGGTATTCTGCAGAGTTGTGATACAAACACGGGCATGACCAATCGTACTCATGTTCACAAGTTGAATACCCAGGAAAGATAACCACCGTTAATGCTTCATTCCAATCATCCACTCTTTGTACAGCGGGAGGTGTTGTAACAAAAAGACATTCATCCTCATGAAACTTCCATTCACTTTGTGTCTACTCAGCCATTCAATGGGATCTCCGCTCATCTGATGAATTTCAATTTCACTTTAATGATTTTGCTCCATCACCTTTGATATACTAATGCCTAATCACAACATCGTATTCAAGCTAATTTTCGAAGTCTAAAAGTACTTCAACGACCTGTGCGAGTTTACAAGAAATTGAATAAAATGAAATGAGCAAAAAAAACTTTCCTGCCCAGAGCAGAGTTAGCCATATGAGAAAGCTCAGAGAGCGTAAATATTGCCTGCGTGTCTCTCAGTGCAGATGTCAATAGAAGCTGCTCCAGGTAAAGTTGGAACTTCCAGCTTAATGTCCCGGTGCTCCCTGCTTCGTGTCAATGGAAGCTGCTGCAGTTGAGGTTGTAGTTCCCAGCCTGATGCGACGTATACCACGTCAATAGAAGCTGCTCCATGCAGTAATGGAACTCCAAGTCCCAATTCACTCTATACTTTCAGTGAAAAACTTCACATTCAATGATTTCATTACTGAACCCATATCTGCTGGCTCATCCCCATACGCATTTCCAGTTTGATCTTCGCTGCTGCACCACACAGTTTCTCGTATTTCAGGCCTGAAACCTGGCACTATATGATATTCCACAGGTGTGGTCACTTCCTTGTATGACGAAATTGGTAAAGTAGCCGATGGTAAACTACATTTCTTTTGCAGAAATACATTCCAGCAATTCCCTGCACTATTCCCTGACGCTTTCATTTTCTGGTGAACTAAATCAATCTTCGCCTTCAACAAACTAAGTGATTAAATATCCATCGGCTCTGGAGATTCTGAAGTTAACCATTCAGCCCACCATGAGTTTGCATGTCTCAGTCACTGTTTGTCAAGTATTCCTACTGTTCATGTAGACCTGTTCCTAACATATCCTCTGCCACTATCTTTACTGGTTTTTGCATCATGCTATTCCATTCGGTGCCTGTATCGTGCAGTGGTTAGCGCTTTGCGTTGTGGTAGCAGAAAGATCATCTGCAATTTCACTTCCAGTATTGTCACTTGTTACCGTTTTATGCAGAGTAAGATATGCTTATCAAAAGCAGGACCGAATCAATCTTCTTTGACATGAAAATATTCGTCGAGGTGATGATTTTACTCCTCAAATCCTCGCCCTTTCACATCTCTGTTGTCTATGTATCAGGATTCAAACCCAACCATTCTCGGAGATTTCTCCCCATTGCACGATCAGTAACCCTACTTTCGGTTCATCCTCCAATTTCACTGAAACATTTGGCAATCAGGTACTTGCATTGACATTGTTCAGTCTTTGCAGCTGCAGTCAATGTTGTTGGGTGAACGTGACCCAATCCCACAAATAGGACCTTAAAACCAGTCGATCAATTTACATACTGCTGTTGTGAGATCAGTGCTCATGTTGCAATTTTTACTGGCATGTTCGGGAGATCACTGGAACATCAGGCTCAGGAAAAGGACACAATGCAGTATTCAGCAAAGGATGTTTTTTTTGGAAACGATCAGTTTCTCTGTTCTACTTTCAATAGAGAAGAGGAGATTGTGAGGAAACATGATTGAATTGTGCAAAACAATGAGAGATAAAGGCATGTTCGGATGAAAGAAATGGTTCCACTCAGACAAACCCCAAGTTCTGTAGATTAAATGTAAGAGGCAGAAAGTTTTCAGTAGATAAGCAGTAAAAACTTTATCCACTAGTGGTGGTGGATAAATTGGCAACTCATTGTGATGAAATCAACACAATCTTCAGAGGTATTCAGTCTGTATTTGTGATGCTAAGGATTACAAGGCAAAGGGATGGATAATGGAATGAGGATAGTCAAGCAGTTGTTTCTGCCAAGAACGCGTCCAACACATTTGAGGGCTGTCACACTCTACGTGCGTCTGACCGCTGTACTCGTCCCTGGTCGTGTCGTGGTTCTGAATTGGCACTTTTACCACTGCGGCCCGGGATCAATTCCCAGTAAGGGCTATTTTGTTCAGAATCAAATGCATGGGCATCAGTGATAGGATTCCTTCGAATCAATCAATGTCTCCACGAACATCAGAGTAAATGTTCAAGCCTCTTAAAGTAGGAGAAGGTGCCTCAGCACTCCATGAACCAAGATGAGACTGAGATAATTATTTTATTTCCTTGCAATTACAAGGAACCGCAGCGATTGCGTCGTTGGCTCTGTGAAATTGAAAAGTGCCGATTCACAGTGTGTGGGACCATTTGGTCTTCGTCACTTGACATGCGCTGCAACATTGACTGTGATGTTCTCCGGGACGTGTACTGAAAGAGATTCTCGTGTCTGCATATCAGGAGCTCAAACTTCATCTCGGCTTCAGAACAATGAGGAAGATTAGGTTGTGAGATTAATAAATATCTGCGTTAACCTCGAGCTAGAGAGGAGTGAAACCTACAATGTTCTGATCGGGAGTCAGGCATGTTTGACTTTGCGCCACATGTCCCACATGTTCTTCACGCTTTCATGCTTCAGAATTGTGATGTTAACATGGACAGGAGAAACAGCAATCATATTCAAAAATTTAACCAGTGAAGAAAATCACCTCCACTGCTTCAGTCCAATCCTCCCCACTTCGTGTTTCAGCGCGCTTCATCATGAAAACATATCTGTCATGATTAAGCTTCCATTCAGCCTCTTGTCTGTTCAGCCATTGAATGGGATCATCGTTGATTCTGTAAATTTCAACATTAGTTCCCTGCTTTTCCTCCATAAATCAAGATAAACTCGAACATAATGTCAACATCAAATAGAGTCATAGAGTCAGAGAGATGCACGGCATGGTAACAGACCCTTTGGTCCTACTTGTTCATGCTGACCAGATATCCCAACCCAATGTAGTCCCACCTACCATCACCCCGTCCATATCCCTCCAAACCCTGTCTATTTGTAAATCCATCCAAATGCTGCTTAAATATTGCAATTGTACCAGCCTCCACCACTTCCTCTGGCAGCTCATTCCAAGCACTTATCACTCTCTGTGTGAAAACGTTGCCCAGTCGGTCTCATGTATAACTTTACCCTTTCACCCTAAAACTATGCCCTCTAATTTTGGAATCGCAGACCCCAGGGAAAAAGACTTTTTCTATTTACCATATCTTTAACCCTCATAAATTCGAAATCCTCTAACAAGTCACGCCTCAGCCTTCGAAGCGCCAGGGAAAACAGCCCCAGCCTGTTAAGTCTCTCCCAATATCGCGAATCCTCCAACCTGGCAAAACCCTCATTTTTTTTGTGGAACCCTTTCAAGTTTCGTAACTTCTTTCCGATAGGGAGGAGAGCAGATATGCACGCAATATTCCAACAGTGGCCTAACGAATGTCTTGTACAGTCGCGACATGACCTCCCAACTCATATACTCAATACTCTGACCAACAAAGGAAAGCATACATAATGCCTTCTTCACTATCCTATCTACCTGCGACTCCACTTTGAATTTCAAATATCAGAATTCTATGAACCTGCACTCCAAAGTCTCTTTGTTCAACAACACTCCCTCGGACATTACTATTAAGTGTGGGATTCCTGTTATGATTTTCTTTCCCAAAATACAGCACCTCACATTTATCTGAATTAAACTCCATCTGCCACTTCTCAGCCGATTGGCCGAAATGGTCAAGATCCTGTTCTAATCTGTGGTAACTGTCTTCGCTGTCCACTACACCTCCAATTAAATGACAAAACGTAGAGGATGCAGCACTGATCCTTGTAGCACTCCACTGGTCACGGGACTCCAGTCTGAAAAACAATCCTCCAGCACCACCCTCTGTCCTCTACCTTTGCACTAGTTATATACCGTTAATTTTTGAAAGTTTAGTTTGCTTTAATGACTTGTGTAGGTTTTCAGGAAATTTAATAACATGACATGAGCTGAAAATCGCTTGCTGCAATTTAACCAAATACGCAGTCAATCTTATGATAAAAGGCAGAAAAAGAAAATATTACCTCCGTTTCTTTCTGCACAGATTCTCCTCCACGAGCTGATTCTTTGCCAAATTTTCCCTTATTGTTGCGAGATTTCCCTGGGACAGACATTCACTCAATCTACAAACATGGGTGCTGCTAAATACTACTTTCATTCAGATTAAAATAACTGAGTATCCTTTCTCCAAATTGATGTCTCATTGCTCCGTGCTTCTTATCAATACAATCTGCTCCAGGTGAGGTTGTAACGTCCAGCCTGCTGCCACACTGCCCCCTGCTTTATGCCAACAGAAGCTGCTCCATATAAGTTGGAGGTCCCAATCTGATATCACAATGCTCCTTGCTCCATGTCAACAGAATGTACTACAGGTGAGTGCGGAGTCCTAGCCCCGGCATTTCATGCACCTTTATACCGTCACAGCGGGCTCATCCTCATGCCCATTTCCAGTTTGATCTTCGCTGCTGCGCTACTCAGTCTCTCTTAGTTTAGCCCTGGGAACACGAGATTATATGATATTCCGCAACACTGGTTACTTATGCGGAATATCACACTTCTCCATTTCATAAATCAGAATTCAAACCCAGGCACTTTCAGAGATTTCCCTCCCTTGCATGGTCACTAACCCTCCTTTACATCGCTCCTGCCATTTCACTGAGGTATTCCATAACCTAATGCACACATCGGCACCATTCTGTCTGTGCTGCTGCTGTCACTCTTGATGGGTAAACGTGTCCCATACCATCCATTTCAATCCCGGTGGTTGTGAAATCAATCATCATGTCAGAACCTTTACTGACATGGACCAGAGATTACCTGTTAACAATTCATCTTGATTTCCTGCCACTTAGCCAGTATGACACCTCACTTGCTACGTTTCCATTAATGCCACAGACCTTTATCTTTTAACCAGTTTGCCATTGGAGAATAAACACACACCTTGTCAAAAATACTAGTCTAATTCTTGTGCTAGGTGGCTTTCAGTCTGACGTTAAGCTGACTGGTTTGTCATCTCCACTACCAAGATGCTCTCCCGACGCCATTCCTCCTATTGTGCCTCTCTTGTTTGTCTTGCCATGACTAATCAAAACAGTGCTCTTGAAATCACTTCAAAAATCATTTCGCATTAGAATGACACACTACATTGGAGTTGTGAAAAAACCCTATTATTCCTACCCTTTTATTTGATCATTTTTGAGAGATTAACTGCCATTAGCTCCACTATACCACTAAGTTGTTCGGGGCTCTGTGGCACTCTTCCAGCAGTGTCACTGCATTTTTTGTTCCTTCGCTGAATTTTTACAGCCACGTTTGATGTTCATTTTAAAGCATCATTCCTCAAGAACTAAAATTTGTCATTCGACCAAAATCGCCAGCCTTTTCATTTAAAATCTCCTCCAGTGATACCAAAGGGGGAAAAATGAGAGTTTTAGCAGCAGATGAACTGAGGTTCGGCCGAGTTATCAATTGTCAGCGTGTGGGGCACATGTGATCGAGGTAATGATAAGATCCAACAGCGCAACCCAGCAGCTTTCATGCTAACATTTATTTGGTGTTAGCTGCACAAAATGCCAGCGTCATTCCACTTCATTTCACAATCTATCTTTTTGTTTTTGGCTTGTCTTTTTCTCCTATTGTTCTCCCTTGATGACAGTAACTTTGTCTGACGTTCAACATGTTTGCCTTTCTTATCCACAAAATCGGATAATCTCATTGGTTCGATTTTTTTCAGAATAACACATTCGAAATCGATTGGCTTTTATTTTACTGAGACGTAATTGAAACTCGTTGGTTAAATTTGAATTATCGTCAAAAAGCAACCATCTCAGGTACCTATTTCACAGCCAACTATTATATATTTTCAATATTCCAGTAAACTCTGACACTGCTCTTATAAGCTCTCAGTGCAGAACAACATTCTACCTTTCTTAAAAGTGCAGTGCACACTTTCAACTTCATAACAATCTGGAATTACACATCAGGCTGTGACTGGCCCACCACACACAAAACCAGAAATAAAGACATCAAATAAAGGACAGTTATAAGTGAGTGAGGGAGCAGTAAAATGTGGAGAAAGTAAGGACTGCAGATGCTGGAGATCAGAGCTGAAAATGTGTTGCTGGAAAGGCGCAGCAGTTCAGGAGCATCCAAGTAGCAGGAGAATCGAATTTTCGGACATGGGCCATTCCTGAAGAAGGGCTCATGCCCGAAACGTCGATTCTCCTGCTCCTTGGATGTTGCCTGACCTGCTGCGCTGTTCCAGCAACACATTTTCACCAGTAAAATGTGCCATGTCACAGTCAAAATGAAACCGGGATAGAGAAAGATACTGTACTAGCCAACACACAGAAAGTAGTCTAGTATTTTGCAGGAAACTACATCATAGGCATGAGAATTAATCTTTCTTTTTAGATAACATGGTGATGTGGTAGAACTACATATTAACGCCAAGAGCAGTAGCTTGTATTGTTTAGTGAACTACAACCCTACTTCAGATACTTTCATTCAGTGTGAAATCCACATCTGTCAGTGGGGTCGTAAGGAACGTTCGAATACAAGAACAGAAGTAGAGGAGTGGGAAGAGCACAGAGGAATATTAGGCTGGAAACAGTGGTGGATTAATGGGGTGTAAGACCATGCATGGATTTGACAGCAAATCTGAGAATTACAAAGTCAGTGGAGAGGCATCCTGGGAACCAATGCAGATCAGTGAGTTTTATTTAATCAGAACAGAAGGGAAGTCAAGGAGGAAATGACAGGCAGTTAGCTTAACATCTGTCACAAGAAAGCTTCTCAACTTTTTTATTATATTTGTTGAGCAAGGCACTTAGAGAAAGAAAATCAAGGGTATGATGCAAATTCAAGACACTTTGCGAAAAGTAGTTAGATTTAAACAGATTATTGAAGTTTTCTGTAGAGCTATTGCGTGCTATGGATAAACCGCCATGTCCTGATCCATTTGTGAGGCTGTCAAACTTCTCTTGAAGGCTCCCTCCATCCTCCTCACAATGTACATTCCGATCCAGTTGGTGCCATCAACAAATTGGGAAAAATTACAAGAGGTCCAAATGTCTTAATCATGTATAATGGTTGGGAACAATTTGGTTCAAGCATTGGATCATAGGATCCCTGCAATGCAGTCGTTGCAATGAGGCCCCACTCTCTCCCTATAATGCTGCATGTCACATGCCTAATCCACCCAGCCTGTACATTCCTGGATATAATGGGCAATTCACCTGAACCGTGAATGTTTTTACTGTGTGCGGAAACAGAAGCATCCGCAGGAATCCCACGCAAACACTGAAAATGTGTACACTTCATGTAGGCAATCGTGTGAGGCTGGAATTGAACCCAGGTCTCTCGCACTGTGAGGCAGCAGTGCTGACACTGATCCTTGTCGTACTCCACCAGTAAAAGAACACCAACCTGAGAAAAGTGCACTTGTTCTTACTCTATGCTTTCCAGCTGGTAAACAATCCTTAATGAATGCTGGGACATTTTCAAACACCACATTGTATTTCGTGAAGTTGTGTAGGACATGATAAAACGCCTCATGAACAAGCAAAACAGTGGAGTTCCAACGTGAATTCCACTCCACAGGAGACTTTGCAGACATTCTCTCATTGTCTTCCTCTTTCTTCAACATTTTGGGATGAAGCCTGTCTGGTCTATTTGACTCAAACTTTAGTCCAGTTAACTTTTGAAGTACGACCTCTTTACTGTTCTTATTTGTTTGCCCCTTGTTTCATATTTTTGGGACATTTAATCTCCTGATGAAGGGCTTATGATTGGATGTTGACTGATGGCCTGTGCTTTTCCAGTACCACATTCTACGACACTGATTGCAAGCATTTGCAATCCTCACTTTCTCCTTTTCCACAATCCTGACATTTGTGAAGTTTCTCACTGTGCTGATTCGCTTTGCGTCTTGCCAGGCCAGATGATCAGCTGAAGCCTCGCCCACACACACATGTTCTGTTTCTCCCGATTTTCAAAGAAGTTTGTACCTATCCTGTTCAGAACTCCATATTATTCAGGTTAGGATAAATGATGTGGCTCCGTCAGACTCTGCAGTGATCTTTGATCCAAATTTGCTGATTGCAAATCAATCCTTCTAATACCGTGTAAAATTGATTTGAAGCCTTTAATTGAGAGAGAACCCATTCAAACATGCTCGGTCAAGTGCCTAAACTACTCTTTATGTGGCTCAGTGTCAAGTGTTGCCTTTTCACATTCCTGTGAATCATCTTGTACAGTTTGATAGATGGAAGACGGAGTAGAATTAAAATCTGATGCTGTTGATTTGGATATCCATTGCAATTCCTTCATCATTTACAGGTGTTTAACCTGTAACTCCTCACCTGCCAATGATCTGGGACTACGTACACTACTGGACTGCAGCAGTTCAAGAAGATCATTCATCAAATTCTACATCGGCAATTGGAGATTGACAATATCTGCCAGTTTTGCTCATGAAAGCGCTGGAAAGTGGGGTGAACTAATCTGCTCAGGGAACGGGCATGGGCACGATGTGCCAAATTACCTTGTGTTGTAATCATTCGGTAATTGTGACTAAAACTAAAGAAAAAAAAGACTCACACCGGAGTCCGTTGATCTGTTTCTGTATCCACTACTCAGTAAGAAAGCAGCTAATCGTTGGGGCATCTGTACTTCAGGACTCAGTGCTGCGAGAAACACCTGCAAGAAAATAATAGAAAAATACTGCAGCAGCTGAAATATATACAAAAAACAGGATATGCTGGAATAAATTAGCTGGTCGGTTTGTATGTGCAGGGAAAGGAGGTAGATGAATGTTTTAGCGTGTGCAGACAGACATCAGAAAATAAAAATGAAACAGATTTTCTTGATCCTTATGATCTGAGAATCAGATAAAGAATGGAATTGAGTTGTGACAGTCACAGGCTCTAGGGATGGTAATTGGTGTAAAACACATAAAGACACAGTCGACAAGAGTTATGGTAAAATAACAAAAAGGGGTATATAAAATTCATCACTATCAATCCAGTTGAGAAATTCTGAAGACACAAATATACCTTGCTGAAAATGTGTTGCTGGAAGAGCGCAGCAGGTCAGGCAGCATCCAAGGAGCAGGAGAATCGACATTTCGGGCATGAGCGCTTTTCCAGCAACACATTTTCAGCTCTGATCTCCAGCATCTGCAGTCCGCACGTTCTCACCAAATATACCTTGGTTTGGGTTTGGTGGTGTAAATACTCTCCTCTGAACTCTCTGTAAATGCAATTTCGTAAACCCATCTCTACCAGTCCAGGAGAGAAACCAACAATCATTGTGTCCTGGTCAAAGTCTTGTTTCATGTACTCTGCTATCCTGTAAAGTTGGCAGACCTTATCCCAAGTCCAAATGGCACTCCGTCAGCGCCTAGTAACACCGGATCCATTGCTCACGCCACCTAAACATGCTTAAGAGCGGATAAAGCAAACATGACTGACAAGAGAAGACAGGGAGAGCACAGAAAAAAAAGAAAAACATACCATCTGATGTAAATTAGTGAAGTGAGATGCGGAGGAGTTTCTTCACCAAGAGGGTAGTCATTCTTTGGAACTCTTTGCCAAGTCATTGCGAATATTCAAGATAGACATAGATAGGCCCCTGATTGTTGAGGGGATCAACAGTTGCAGGAGATGGCAGAAAGCATAAGAATGAGGTTGAGAAACATATCAACCATGAACAAACAATGGAGAAGTCTCGATGGGTTGAACGGCCTAATTCTGCTCCTTTAACTGGTGGCCTTCTCACTATTGCATGTGACTTCAGTCTGCCCATAGACTGAGTAAGTCAGATCAGTAGCAATACTATGGAGGAGACGTACCTGGTGTATGTATGAGATGGTTTTCTGGGTCGCTATATTAAGGGCACAAGTGAAGGACAGAGCACCCTCGATTGCGTGCTGTTCAATGGCCATTGGTGAGCTCGCTTCCTTGGCTGGTCTACGAGATTACGATGAAGAATGACAGCAACAGCATGTGCACAGTTGTTTTACTGGCCTCATGAAGTTACCCACATTCTCAATCCTGCACGTTGCCTGAGGCACAACGACTCTCAAGTTAAAGCCCCATCAGTCAACTCGTGCGATCTCTCTCTCTCGAATGAGACAGCAGGCCTGGGAATATGTCAACTTTGATTTCAAAGCTTTATTTGTATATATGACAAGGAATAATTGACATTCTGGATCAGTGGTGCTGGAAGAGCACAACAATTCAGGCAGCATCCGAGCAGCTTTATCCCTGATGAAGGGCTTTTGCCCGAAACGTCGATTTTGCCTGTCCTCGGATGTTGCCTGAATTGCTGTGCTCTTCCAGCACCACTGATCCAGAATCTGGTTTCCAGCATCTGCAGTTTTTACCTAAGGAATAATTGACAATCTATCTCTATGCTGTCCCTAATGGAAGAGTGAAGAAGTCAGTGAGCGAACTCTTCAATACGTTGGAGAGTGATTGATCTGACTGAGATTATGAGCCGAAATCTAAATAGAAGAAATGACACTGATATAAAGCGTGAGCAGGGTACAACGAATTGGGGAACCGAACTTAAAGTGAGGACAAGCACTTAAAAAGCATTTTGCAGGAACTTCAACTGCTTCTCACTCCTGTCTGACACAAAGAAAACGGGAAACATGGCCACGTCATGGCTAACAAGGGATATGAGGGCATCGTACTGTACTCAAAGAGGAGGCTGACAAATCGGCTGAAAATAGCAGCAGAGATTAAGACTGGAAGCCGTTCAGATATCAGCACAAGATGAAGAAAGAATTAATGCAGACCGAAAATTTCGTTTAATGAATTGTTAAAGCTCCTGATGGTATATGAAGGGAGAAAAAAAGATTATTGAAAACAAATCCCTTCCAATGAGAAACAGATGATATTATAATGTGGGATAAATATATGGCACACCAAATTAATATGTATATTAGTTACGGCCACACAAATGATGACACAAGTAATATTCCTAAAATGCTGAGAAGAAAAGGAGAGGGAGGAACTGAAGGAACACAGTATTATTAGGGAGTAGGTGTTGTGGAAATTGATGAGATTAAAAGATAATAAATTCCACCAACTGCGAATCAAACACCAGTGTACCCTAAATGCAGTGAATTCTTTCTGAATCTAGACTGTGGAGTCTAACTAGAGTAAATTAATTGTCATATTTCAATATTCTTTCGAATCTGAAACGATATCTATGGATTGGAGGTCAGTTAATGTGACCCCAATATTTAGAAGAGGAAGTCCCGAGAAAACATGGAATGACAGAAAAGTTAGCCTAACACTAGGAAACAGTAACTGGATTGGACAGAAGCAGCATAAATTTACGAAAGTAAACTAGGAAAGGAGATCTCGTCTTCTTGTACACAAATCGCTGCACGTAAGCACGCAGGCTCAGCAGCAGGCGAGGAAGACAAACGGTGTGTTCGCCTTTTTACTGAGAGGATTTGAATACAGGAGCAAGGAAGACTTGCTGAAATTGTGCAGGCTCTTGTTGACACCACAACCTAGAGTGTTCTGTGCACTTATCTGATGAAGTATATTCTCCATACGGAGAATGCACAACAAAGATTTACCAGACTGTTTCATGGGATGGCAGGACTGACGTATGAGGATTCGTAAGGATGAAAATCACTCAAGTTTAGAATGATGAATTAGGATGTCACAGAAACGACTAAAATTCTAAAAGGTACGAATAAGGTAAGTGCAGGAAGGATGCTTTCAATGACCAGGGCGTCCAAAACATCGAGGATGGGGAGGTGGCGTCACTCCAAATAATTTAAGACATTTAAGACAGAGATGAGGATTTTTTTTTTTAATCGAAGACTGGTTACTCAATGAAATTTGATGCCACAGAAAGTAATTAAATCCAGAACGTGGAATGTTGACAAGATTAAGGCATCCTTCATCAGTAACCTTTCACTCAGCCAATTTATGATCAATATTGCTAACATCCCTTATATTCCTTCATGCCCAGGTTTCATGCACAGCGGTCTCACAGAACTTTTGTATTTTGTTTTGCCAATCTACATTTATGTGGTCGTTTTGGATTAGCATCACGAAGACTTCTTCTTAACTCATCAAAATAATCGGCAGTCAGTTCCTTACAATTTTCAATGAACAATTCTATTTTAGCTTTCCTGAATAAAACACATATTTCTTCACGTGACACCTCATTTTGTCTGATATGACCGTTTGCAACATGTTGCATACAGCTTTAAACGGTTATCCTGTCAGTACATTATTAATTAGCAAAACGTTTATCAGTAAACTGAAAGTGTGCATACCTTTTAAAGATGAGAAAATGTGTCTGAATGAGTTGTGACTTGGACATTAGTTATCGTGAATACAAAGTAAAGACAATCAGCTTGTGATGGCGTTGACCTCTACCACATTTTCAGAAGCTGCCAGATAAGCTGAATACTTCCAGCGTTTTCTGTTCATACTGCACTTGTTCTTGGGACGAAAGGGATTAAACGTTCTGGGTCGAAAGCAGGAGCAGTCACCTCCTTCAGTCATGCAACTCCCAGCTTTCCTCTGATTTTTTGTTTTGTGAAAACACTATCTGGCTTTAAAATTGGATTTTAATGATAATCGAACTGTATACATCCCATTCTTTCTGCTCAAATACGAAATTAAAAAATACATCAATTTATATCAATTTCACAATTTAAATATGCATGTCCCGGACAGAATTCAACTTATATGTAGAAGGCAGCATTTCATATCGGAAACAATAAATGCTAACGATTTGCAGGCCATGGCTGTGAGAACACGGTATCCAAATTACGACTTCAATGGACAGTCTCTGTTTCTTGCACCCTGGACACTGTCTGATTCGTCATTACAGTCTCTCATCCTTCTGCACATGCTGCCTTCAATTCTGCCTTGGTTTTGTTTCGACTGGTTTCTAATACACAGGCTATCCAATCATCTATTATTTTGCAGTTTTTAACGAGTGAGAATCCTTCTCTCAGAGCACACTGCCTCCGTAGCTCAATGCTTAGATAGGGGAGGAACACGGACAGCGGAATGGCTGAATGCTTCCTTTCTTTGCTGTAACCTGACTCTGGTGTTGAAATCTGAAATGAGACAAAATAAGCCAATTGAGTGAAATCCTACTTTCTGGCTGATCTCTCCTGAGGTCTCAGTCACTTCGCCAGAACGTGTCTGTGGGTTTGCCTCTCTAAATGAAATGGGGTTCAGATCACCGTGGGGATGTGAACACAGGTTATTCATCTTGAACCTCAGTCGCATACATTGTAAAACGTGACTGGATAATAGCATTGCGACGAGTGCTTGAAACATTTGAGAATACAAGGGGGCAGGCCAAGTGCTGAAAACTTGGATGATGGGTTTCTTTCCATTCTGTAAACAGTCGATAACTTGCTCAAACATATGTCCTGATAAATAAAACTCCATATGTTTTGGCATTACGAAGCAGTCCAACAGCTTGGGAGGCAGCACTGGGGGTGTAATGGTTAAGAGTCAGTGTTTTCTTCACCACGGCCAGAGTTGGGTGCCTGGTCAGTGAGAGTGACAACAGCGAGAGTGGAGCAGCTCTGATGAGAATACTTTCAACATCTCAGATCAGCTCGTGCCTCGAGAACATCAGAGTTCACGTCCCTGCTCCTTCAAGAAGGGGAAGGTACCTTGACAGTCTCTGCTCAGTCGGTCAGTTCACCTTTCATTCCCCTCCCGCAGAGTTCCTAAAAATTCACAGAGTTGAAGCGGGGCTCTGTTTAATTGTTTCCTTTGCACTCCCACGGGTTGTAGGTATTGGTTTGGTTTGAACCTGATAATGTGCACAAGAGCAGCGTGCGAGGTGATGCTATCTTCCCCTGCACTGACAGCGCTGTGTGGTTGACTCTGATGTTCACGGTTGCATTCATCGATCGGAGACATTAATCGATATATTAAGAAGTGCCACAAATAATTCCAAACAGAATGAAATTCTTTCAAATGTTCTGGCTACAAAGTACTCAGAAACTGCTCATTTTAGAGGGGTATTTAGGAAAACCAAGGTTAAGGAGATAAACAACTTGCGTTGCAAGATGCTTCTAATGAAGACGTCAATTGCTTTGAATGATTCGGTGGAATTGTGTTGATCATTTTTGTACTTTCTATTACCACACCGAACTACTGTTTAAAAACGAATCTGTTAAACAAAGAATTGCGGTGTAATCGACAATACTTATAAGTGGACAATAGATTGAAGTTGGGCATGCCCTCATATCAATAGTCCAGACATCCCAGCATTTCAAAGATTCGTCTCCATGCAGATAAGGAATTCAAAGCACATCTTGGCTTTGGGACAATGAGTTTGTAGGTGTAATAAAAATCGGCAGCGTTTTAGAGACAGGGAAGAGTCGAATGAACAACCCCCTGATTTGCAAACAAGCAAATCATTAAGCCACTGATTCAAGTGCGCTTGCTGCAGTTCTGTGATGATATCAGGGACAGGAGAAACAATTGTAACCGTTCACAGGGTGAATAACTAGTAAATATAATAGACTTCACCACTTCACTCCAATCGACCCCACATTGTGAAGCGGACAATTTCGCAAAGAAAACACACTTGTTCTCATGAAGCTTTCATTTCCCCTGTGTCTGCGCAGCCATTCAATGGGATTACCGCTGATCTGATAAAATTTATCTCTACTTTTTTGCTTTTCCTCGATACCTCGAGGTAAACTTGAGCTGAATAAAAAAGTCGTGTATTCTCATTAATTTGGGAGTTTTGCGGCCGTACCACTCAGTTTCTCTGAATGGTAACTGAGAATATGTGATCATTGTCAGCAGTGGTTACTTCCACATGTGAGGTAACTGGTGAAGTAAATGATGTTAAACTACATGACTATTGAAACATGCATTTCAACAATATCCCAGACTATCCTCTCACCCGATGATATCCTGTGGAAAACAGTTCATCTCAGTCGTCAACATACCCAATGATGGAAACTACACAGCATCTAGAAATATCGAAGTTAAAGCTTCAGCCCATTCTGAGTTCCTACATCTCGTTCCAGACTTCGCCAAGTGGTCTTCTTCTGTTTGTGTTGCTGTTTCTGACTTATCCTCTGCCACTGTAAGTATTTTTAAGTGCATTGCGTGATGCGGCGTGAGTATTCAGTGGTCAATACTTTGCTTTATGGCTGCATCAGTACATTTAGAATTCGAGTCATGGTGCGTAATATGTTCCCCATTTTACGCTGGGTGACATGTACTAAATCAACACAGCATGTAATCAGTTGTTTTCAAATGCAAATATTCTCCAAGGCGATGATTTTCTTCGTTCAGAATCTGCTCTCTCACATTTCAGCGTGTTTTATATATAAGGATTCGAAACCACCCATTGTCGAATATTTTTGTTTTTTCTCCCGCACTTACTGACCCTCCTCTCGATCTCCCCTCCACGTTGCCTCAGGCACTGCGCAATCTAACACTTACTTTCACATTGACCCCATTCAATCTGTGACTCTGCAGTCATTGTGGCTGAGTGCACGTGCTCCAATCTCAGCATTGGCAACTTCAAACTAATCGATCGTGTTCGATGACGCGGTTGCGTGATCAAAGCTCACGTAGCAACTTTAACTGACATGAACCAGAGATTCTTGGAGCACCAGTATCAGGAAACGAGAAGAGTTCGGAGAATTGGCCATGCTAAATTTCGCATAGTGTTCAGGGATATGTAAGTTAGGCGCTTGAGTTAGCGGTAAATACAAAATAAAATGTCAGGAGAATAGGTCTAAGTTGAGTTATTCTTCGTAGGGTCAGTGTGGACTTGTTGAACTGAACGGCCTATTTCCACACTGTAGGAGTTCCATGGTTCTATGAAAAGGACACAGGATAGTACTGAGCAAAATAGAGTTTGTGGAAAAGTGTTGTGACTTTTGATCATTTATTTAAATTGCTCATTCGGCTCCAGACGGACTATTGTGTGCAGTCTGCAAGTCACTTTACAAAGGAGATGTGATAGCACTGGTAACGGTTTAGAAGAGATTTTTTCAGGATATTATCTGGGCTGAGGAGTTTCAGTTATAAAGAGACTTTGGTCTGATATTTTTCTGAAAACAGAGGGAATTGAAAGGAGACATGATTGAGATGTACAAATAACGGGGGATATGGAAAAGGTAAACTAAAAGAAACGTTTCTGCTTGCTGAAGAGATCAATCACCAAGGAGGCAGAGATTTAAGAGGCAGAAAGGTTTGACTATGTGTTTTGGAAAAAAATACCTTCTCAGCCATCGGTTGTACGGAATATTGAACTCACAGTAAGGGTCAGAAACACTCATCACTTGAAGAACTATTCAGATGTCATTTTTTGATGTCATCACATAGCTATGGTGTCAGTGTTTTTAAATGAATTAGGATAGTGAAATAGTTGTAATTGTCCAGTCCCGGCAGAGAGGCTGAGGCGCTTCTTTTTTTCCACAGTAGCCCTGGGTAGTATGTCTGCCTGTCACTGCGCCAATCCGAGGCTCAGTTACCCATCGAGAAAAGTGCTTGCCTTTTCAGGCAACTCTCAGGTTAACACTGTTGTCTCTGTGCGCCAGGAAACGCGTTTTTATTTCAACCTGGAGTGATTGATAATGTGGACTTTGCACGTTCTCCCGCATATGTTTCCTTTGGCTGGTTAGGTTACTTCAAAGTGTCCAGTGATGAGCATGTTAGGGAGATGTTAAATAATTGCTCACCTTCTCAAAGTGCTTAATAAGGTTTGTGAAGCACAAACTACTCTTCACAAAATCGAATTGACTATCTCGAATCAACTTTTTCCTTATTAGATGATCATAAATCCTATCTCTCGTAACTTTTTCCAAAACCTTTACCGGCATCGAAACTTAGGCTCATTGTCCCACAAATATCAAAGTTTTCTCTGCTCCTGTTCCGGGAGATGGGGTCAATATTTGCTAAGTTTGAGTCTTCTCGCACTAATCACATAGACACAGACGGCACAAAGTTCAGAGTTAAAAGTTCAGCAATCTCCACCCACGATTCCCAGAGAATCCTTGGATACATCCCATCAAGCACAAAGGACAGATCTATTTTCACACTTTCAAGAATTACCAACACAAATTCCTTCCGAACATTAATTTCGTGCACTGTAATAGGTTGTATCTGCGTATTCTCCTCGACAGCAATGTATTTTTTCATTTGTGATGCAGATGAAAAATATTCATTTAGCGCCTTTCCTTTCCTTGGACTCCACGGACAACGTTCCACGACGGTTCTTGACAGTTCTAATCGTATCCTACTCATTCATTTATTCCTGAAATGCCAATACAAAGCTTCAGGGTTTTCCTTCATTCTGCCAGCCATAGACATCGCATGTCCACTTTTCGCTCCACGTAGCTTTCTATTTCGACCCTTCTTGGCTAGTTTTTAATTCTTAAGCACCCGACCTGAGGATGAACATCTCATCTTTACATAAGCCTCCTTCTCCCTCTTGACAATAGATTCAAGTTCTTCAGTAGACACGGCTCCATGGCTCGACCACATATTCCCTGCATGACGCATACATACTTATCAAGGGCACGCAGTAGCTCCTCCCTGAAACGCTCCAGATTTCAGTTGTACCGAACCGCTGCAGATAATTTCTCCATCCTGTGCATCCTAACTGACGCCTAATCACCTTTCTCCCAACAATAACTCTGGCTCTGCAATATATACATATTCCTATCACCAAAGTGCTCACTTCTCTCCAAATCGAACAGATGGCTTGGTTCATTACTCAGTACCAATTCCAATGTGGCTTTGCTTCTTGTCGGCCTGTCTATATGCTGTGTCAGGAAACCCTCCTGCACACATTGGACAAAAACGTACCGATCAGATTTACTCAAACTATAATCTTTCCAATTAATATTTGGAAAGTTAAAGTTCCCCATGAAAGCTACCTCGTTATTTTCGCTCCTATCCAGAGTCATCTTTGCAATCTTTTCCTCCATAAATCTGGAACTTTTCACTGAGCTATTGAAAACTCCATTCACAGTGACCTCTCCTTTCCTGAGTCGAATATCAGACCATTCTAGTTCAGTAGACTCCGCAGAGTGCTTATCGAATAACCGTTTCGCTCCCGTAATTCTGTCCTTGGCAAATCATGCCACACCTCGCCCTCCTTCACCACCTTCTTTGTTCTTACTGAAAAATCGAAACTGCGGCACCAGGAACACCCAGTCCTTTCACTGCTCCCTTAAGTTCAGGTTAATAGCGCATGCTATAAGTAAACCGACCTTATTCCAGATGCTCCTGGCGATGAAGTAAACGCACTTCAAACGATCTTCATCCTTGACAGTACACTCTTGCAAACCTGAAAACCTATTTATGTCGTCACTACTCAAAACCTCCTGTTAGCTCGAGCTACAATTCAGGTTCACATTGCGCTGCTGAATTCGTTTCAACACTCCTGAAGAGCATTAGCAAATTATCCCTCCCACCCCAGGATATTGGTTCTCCTGTGGTTCAGGTGAAAACCATCCTATTTGTAGAGGTTCCTCCTTCTCCAGAATAATACCCAATTGTCCATGTTTCCGAATCCTCCCCCTGTACCATCTCGGTAGCCATATGTTCAAAAGCTCTCTCCCTATTATTCATCTCTGTACGACGTGTCATGGGTAACAAATCAGAGTGAACATCTCTGTTTGATCGAGATCAAAGATTACACTTTAGCTCACTGAATTTCTGCCTTATATCTACATGCCTTTTCTTTCCTATGTTGTTGTTGCATGTGTGGACCATGACTTGGGACTACTCCCCCTCCCCCTAAAGAATCGCAAAAACACGATGTGAGACATCACAAACCCTGGGAGCTGGGAGGCAACACACCAGTCATAAGTGTATCCCTTACCCACTGAATGTGCAATCTGTTTCTCTCACTCTGAAGTCTCCAAAAATAATGCTCTCTTCCTCTCTCCCCTACCCTTCTAAGCAACAGGAAAAAACTCTGTGCGAGAGACCTGTATCCCATGTTTTACCCCTCGTAAGTCATTCCCCCTCAAAGCTATCAATAACGGTATGCTGTGCTTGTAACCGAAGAGCACGGCCACAGTGGATGCATGCACTGTCTGCCAGTTCCCTCTTCGTTTACCGACTGAAACCCATTGATCATTTTTTTGTACCTGAGGTGTTACAGCCTGCCTATAACTCCTCTCAATTATCTCCTCAGTCTCCCGAATGATCCAAAGTCCAGATCCAGCTTCCTTCGACACTTCCCAAGAAACTAGAGTTGGGTGCACTTCCCACAGATGCAAACACTGGGACATTATTGGTGACTCTTACCACCCACATTCTACAGGAAAAACATTCCTTTGGCCGACCATCAATTCCCAAAACACACACACATATATATATGTATATATATAAATAAAAATGCGTCTGTCCGTGTGTGCATATTTATTTAAAAGTTGCAAAAGAACGTTGAATAAAACAGAATTTACTTTAACGATCTAAGTTCTGATTTGTGGAATGCTCTGTCCTTGGGAAATGCCTCCGTTACTTATGACCACCCAGAAATACTCCCAAGAGCAGAGACAACTCTCAATAGAGTTACAGAGGTGACGTTTGAGATGGATTCGCTTTCTCATAACGCTGATTTTACACTGTGTTAAACTGTGAAAAGGACTCTTATCTCGTTTCATGTTATTGCAATTGCTGCAAACTCATGCAGGTTATTAAAACAATACAAAAAGAATGATATTTATCTCGTTGGACATTTTTAATGTTGTTGGAAAAATTTGAATCGAAATGATAAAGGTTTTTTAAAAATAACTGCTGGGAAGCTTCGTGAATTGAAACACGAATATGTTTCGAGACATGTCACTGGATATTTTGGGGGGAGCTAAGTGCGCAGCAAATTCACTCAATCCCTTCTCTGTGATTGCAGCCAACAGTCCAATGCAACAGATGAAAAAAAAGGTGCGTTTCTCAACAGGTCAGTTCCAACTCACTATGGTATAATTTCCCTTTGATTCTCCCCATCGTCTAATAGATTAGGTGAGTGGGGATGTCAGGATCCTAATGGAAAACTGAGACGTTGCGAGAATTAATTCCACACTTTTGGTATCACTTTGCATTGAAAAACAATTATGCAGCAGACTGAGCTAACCAGCTTCCCTGAAATGCTGAGCTAACGCAAACAGCTCAGTTCTTCTAAAATTTATAGAAGTTCACTTAGATCGAGCTGCTAAACCGTTCATAATATTTTTTCACACTTAGCCGTATTCAATTGTAGGTGTTATACAATTTCTTTCCAATTAACGTTAACCCAATTAGACAGTGTGCACTTAACACAACCCCATCCGTACAGCGCAGACGTTCTGTCCCGGTTAAATTCATTCCTTGTGTGTCTGTACGCGCCTTTACAAATATTTTAGAGTTAGCTTTTGAAATTACTTTTCTCTGAAAAATATCATTCCCGATTTCAATAACTGTAGAATGAAAAAAAAAATCAAACCGTGCTCCAAACTTTTCTTTATCATTCATCACTGGTTTCGAAGTTCGAAACTCCAGTTATAGATCTATCTGTCTGAGGGAAATTCCTTCCTGTTTACTCTCACCAAATTCAGATCATCTGGCAAACTTCCATATGGACACCACTCAGTTTTTCCTGGTTTCACGCCACGTGATCTATTGGTCTGTTCCACCTCCCCATGAACGCCCGCCTTGTCTTTTCTAATGGATTTATCCCCCAGGATCTGAGTGGCTTCCTTTGCAATGTTTATGTTTCCAAGTAAACGCTGTTTATTCTTCCAGACGACTTCTGATTCTAGGCATATCACTCCATGTCTTTTGTCAGGTCTTCATATCCCAGTAAGTCCATCTTCAGAAAGGGTGCTGTGTCCAATTCAACACTGGCAAACCCACTCGAATACTGTATAATGCCATTACCAGTGAAAGGGAGGATGGGAGCTATTTCAGTCACAGGTGATTCGGTTGGTTGTTGCATAATACATCAATCCCTGACGGTGAAGTGACTGTTATTCCTCAGTTTTCTCCCTTCTCTGAAAATTATGAGGGGCATGGATAGGGTAAATAGGCAAAGTCTTTTCCCTGAGGTGGGGGAATCCAGAACTAGAAGGCATAGGTTTAGGGTGAGAGGGGAAGGATATAAAAGAGGATTAAGGGGCACCTTTTTTACACAGATTGCAGTCGTGTATGGAATGAGCAGCCAGAGGAAGTGGTGGAAGCTGGTACAATTGCAACATTTAACTTTTAAGTCACCTTACCTGCAGTCGACGCAGTTGGAGTCAAAGTAGGTCTCTGGCGCTGTAAGGCAGCAGCACTAACCAGTGAGGTATCATGCGGCCCTGCAGTAAAATTGCAAGTCACATGCAAACGCGTGTGAAATGTGTCTATCAGAGATGCTCTGCTTCTGTTGTTTTCCCTGTCAGGAACAATAAATCCTGATTTTCTGCCCAGGAAATGAACCCAAACCACAACGGTGGAAGTGCTGAATCATAACCTCTAATCGACCAGGTTGCACGGCTTGTGCAATTGCATCTTTTGTTTACATAATTGCTTTGTTTTCCTGTCATGAGAAGTTTCTTCCTAAAAAAAGATGTTCGTGACACACGTGGTTTTACAGCATAGAATAATGCACGATGTCAGTTCCAGTCATCAAACATCCATACGTTCTCACTTCCAGTTTGCAGTGCTTGGCCCGCAGATCGGCGTCTGAAGTATTCAGCTCAATGAGACTTTCCCTGCAAACCATTAACCTCAAATGAAACGACGTATGGGAGTGAAGTCAGATTCGGTTAAATTTATTCGTGACCCGAAAAATAACTGAACCTCATTTTTACCCTTCGAGGGAAATATGCAGACACATCTCGCGAGAGTGACAAGGGCTTCAGGAGAGACTGAATTATGAGGAATTTCATCATTTGGCTTCTTCTTCCTTCAATTTAGACTTTAAAACCCGAGCCTGCTCACGTAAGCAAAGGGGTAAACAGACAGCAGGCTGCCATTCGAGGACAGGCCTTGCCATGAACAATGGATACATGCTGACAGTATGCCTCCTGAGGCAGCCTCCTGCCTGTTTTCTCTGGATTCCCGAAGTCGTTTTACGAAAGAGAAACATTAAGCCGCTTATCCGTATGTTTCCTCCCCAACTGTTTCCCCGTTTCTCTATGGCATCTGCAGTTTCACGGTGTTCTTCCTGCCAAACTGGAGCATTCTTCGCGTCGGCTGCTTGTTATTCTCATGTTCATCGAAGTTGAACACAGAAGTGGAATTGCAAACTCAAACAGATTAACCCTGGAGAGATTGGCTTCACGATTTTTCATCAGAAAGAATTCCGAACAACAGTGAGAAAGCACGTTCGGATGTTTGCTGCAGTATATGTGAGAAACGCAGCAAAGACCCAGTGGGACTCGAGCTCATAGCCACTGGCAAACAAGACGAGAGCTTTCATCACTGAGCTGCAGAGCCACGAGCGAAAGTGGTGCTTTTATGCTGACATAACAATGACGACCTCGAGCAGAATAAATTCCATCAACCGAGGTGTCTGATGCAACCTAAGTTTTGTGGTGTAAAATACTACTTTAAACCGACTTGTTTGATGACTGATTTGATATAACACTTTGTCAGCTTCCCAATATCTCGTTATGCGACGGCGATCAAAATTTGCTTAAACTCCCTTCAGAGGAAAAGCGTTGAAGTTTCCAGTATATGAAAGGCACGATGCAATATTGATACAATTTACTGCCGTGGATTTCAACACGCATCACAGTTTTTCTTCATCACTTGGTGAGTAACCCCTTTTCTCACGGCATTATGAGATCTCCTTAATGAAGGGATCTCATGCTTTATAGCCTTGATGCATGAAATTTCGCGCGCCAGACATAAAACAGTTAAAACCGAGCATGATCAAAATGTTGGAATTCGAGGGAATGCAGATATCTGAGACAGCTTTATTTATAAAAAAAATCTTGGATATCGGATTCGCTGGCTGGTTGGCATTTAGTGACCATTTCTAATTGTTCTTGAGTGGGCTTTAGGACATTACAACGATAGATGTAGCGGAGACAGTGAAAAGATTTGAATAAAATGACGAAAAGAATTAAGAATTCGCTGAGCTGTGATGGGTGAACAACCACTGTTGTGAATACTCCCACGTGCATCATATGTGTTCGAAGACCTCAGGATTGCATCATTGGGTGAACAACACGCAACTCCTTCCCTTCTACCATGTGGGAGCTCATGTGGGAAGGTAAAGCTGCGAAGGCAGCAGCACACGGTTGGGAAAAAAGGCGGTGCTAAAAACGTCATTCAAATAAGTCACAATAAAACACTGTACAGAGATCAAGTACACGCATGCATAGAGGCAGAGGATATTTGACCAGAGTAGAGAGGGAATACGAGAGGACGCATGGAAGTGCATTCGGATAGTTTAGTCGAAAGGAATGGAAGAGAGGTTGAGCTGCTGAAGAGCAGAGACGTCGAAGAGACGTATGATGTTAATGCGGTGCAAGTGTGCAGACTTGGTGAAGTATTTCACCATGGTTATGACGTGACTGGTTCAGATTCAGACAACTGTCAAAGAGAAATTGAGCCAGTGGTGAGGCAATTTCTCCACCAACGTGGTCAATGTTGCCTTCCTGCGCATCTCATCCAATTCCAGCAACTCCGCACTCAAGACCCACCCTTCCAACTATGATGAAGGCAGAATTCCCCTGGTCATCACCTTCCAAACCACCAACCTCCGTTGACATTTTATCATCCTCCGCCATTTCTGCCACGTGCAAACGGACGCTAACAGCAGACATGTATTTCCCTCCCCACCACCAGTCGCTTTCTGTTAAGATCATTCCCTCCGTGATTCCCTTGTCACCCACGCCACCCACCAAACCAGCCTCCCCTCCAGGCACCTTCCCATTCTATCACAGGATTTGCAAAATCCACAACACACCTTCGCCTTCAACTCCGTCCAAAGACTGAAAGGATTCTTCCACATCCATCAGAGTTTTACCTGCATTTCCACACATGACATTTACTCTATCCGTTGCTCCCAATGCAGTCTACTTTACATTGGAGAGACAGGATGCCTAATTGCAGTGCCCTTCAGAGAACATCGCCGGGACACCCACACCAAACGACATCACTGCCCTGTGGACGAGCACTTCAACTCTCGCTCCCACTCAGCCAAGTACATGCAGTTCCTTGGCATCCACCATCGCTAAACTTTTACTACCAGACGCCAGGAGGAAGAGGGCCTCATCTTTCTCATCATGGACCCTCCAACCACACGGCATCAATGTGGACTTCAATATATTTCGCATTTCCTCGCCGCCATTTTATCCCAGTTCGATTGTGCGAAGTTGGCACTGCTCTTACGAACTTTCCTATCTGTCGATCTTCCTTCTCGCCGATCCGCTCCCCCCTGCTTTCCGACCTATCACCTTTTCCCCCACCTCAACCCACCTATCACACTCACAGATATCTTGCCTCCTCCTATTTGTCTCTCTACCGCCTCGGCTCACAACCCTCATTCCAAATGAAGGGCTCTTTCCTGAAACGTCGATTCTCCTGCTCCTCGGAAGCTGGCAGCGCTGCTGTGCTTTTCCAAGACCACACTCTCTACTCAGTGGCGAGGCAGTGGATTTGTGTTGGGGACTGAAGGGAGAGGCCTCAGTTTTGCATCATTCAATTGTAGGAAATGTATGCTCCAACAGGACAGGATGTCGGAAAAGTTCGGACAGTGTTTGAGCTCAAGCGAACAAGGAGTTGATGGGATTAACATCCAACTGTTGACCTGCTCCTTCTCAGTAGTGGAGGCTGTCTGTATGAAAGATTCTTGCAAACGTCCGGTCAAATTGTTGTTGACTACATCTCTCAACTTCAATCCCTATCTTCAGGGACAATCCAGAGTCTGTGATAGACTCTTTCTCATTCTCTTGATTCTTAAAAATATACATCATCAATTTCGCAGCATATTAGAAGGGAAAGACTTTTTCAAAAAATCACTCCACCATGATCTGATGAAGTTGTGCATTTTCTTCCAAATTGAACTTTGATCAGAGTTTGAACATGGAAGGAAAAGGCTCCGTTTATATGGGAGAGAATCGTTCACTTGCTGTGTGTGTGGGCATGGCTTCTGCTATCATCAGAACTCACAAACTACAATTGTAGTCATATTTAGGAGAGACTGTAGACATGTGAGGATTCATTTCTCCATCAGAGCTGTAACCCCATGAAAGCAATGACACCTGGAACAAGCTCAGTGTGTGGGAAGGGATACACTCCTTCTCGGACCTTCTGTGAAACCTGCTCGGTCACAATGAGGAGAAATCATTTCAATGTCTAGAATGCGGAAAATGCTTTAAAACGTCCAATGATTGGATTATCCAACACTGTGCTCATACTAATGAGAAATCGTTTATCTGACCAGACTTTGGAAAATGGTATCATTCCACTGTGTAGTTGATGCATGGGAGATGTGCTCACACGAATGAGAGTCCTTGAAAACTTCTGGGAACCTGATGCACGATCCACGTGCTCACCCGGAGGACAGACATCTTCAATTCCACAACTAACGGATGTGTTGCAAATGTCTTAGCGATATAAAGTCCCAAGAACATTATGAATACATCTTTTCAACGCCCAGACCGATGGAAGTGTTGTAAATGTTCCTGTGGACTGACATGGCATCAACGTGTTCACAAAGAAGACACCTTTAAAATGCTCAGACTGTGAGAATCACTACACAAATTCCTTGTGATCGTTTTAGCATGAAGGCCTTCACCTTGAAGACAGACCTGTCAAATATCTAATGTGTGGGATGTGCTCTCCAGTCTCTGCAGGACTGATGTTCGATCGACATTTTCACAGGATGAGAGACATTTCAATTGTTTTCATTGTGGGACGAGGTTCAGGCGATCATCTCAACTCTCAGTACACCAGAGAGTTTGCAGTGGGCAGAACGTATTTACCTGCTTCATTTGAAAAAATAACAGTTAGCTCACTCATCGACCCTGCTGAGACGGCAGAGAGATCCACTGGGGGAAAGAATTCACTCACTCATCGAGCCTGCTGAGACAGTGCAGATTTTACATTTCTCAACTGCGATTATACTTTGTTGTTCATGACATTCAGGACTGAAAACAAAGTTTTAATATTTTAAATAAATGTCAAACAAATCAATTTTCTTATTAAGTACCAAATGAGAGGTTAGTGTAACGGTGGGATTACATATTACTTGAAGCATCAGCACAGTTTATCAAGGACAAATGTGTTAGAATTCTATGAGGAGGTAATGAGGAAATGAGAAAAGGTCTATTCTGTGAACGTGGTCAGCATGAATTTCCAGCAGGCATTTGTCAAGGTACTATATCAGAAGCTGCAACATGATAGGCTATGGTGTGAGGGACAAAGTACTGGCATGGCTTGAGTTCTGGTTGACTGGCGGAAGGCAGACAGTTGGGTGAAAGGGTCTTTTCCAGGATGGCAGCGCGTGACGTGTGGAGTTCAGCAGGGGTCAGTTTTGGCAACACAACTATTTCCGTTATGCATGAATGATCGGGTCAAAGGAACTGAGAGTGTTATTGCTCCATTTGCAGAATACACAATGACAGGTGAAAGGACAGATTGTATTGAGGAAGCGGGCAGGCTGCAGAATTACGTGGACTGGCTGAGCGCTTGGTTAAAAAAGGTTGCAGTTAGAACACTGTGTGGATAAGTGTGAGGTCATCGAGTGATGGAATGATTAGAGGCATAGACTACTTTATGACGGGAAAAGGCTTCAGAGATCTATCGTTGACAGGCACGTGAGAGATCTAGTTAAGGTTTCTCTTATGTTTAACATGCAGGTTTTGTTGTCTGTTCGGAAGGTAAATGTAATGTCGGCATTCGTTCAAGCGAGCTCAAAACCAATGACTAAGGTTTGCAACTGATGCGATAAGAGGGTGTCGTCACACGCATTTGTATCATCGGGAATAGCTTTTAGCCACATGTCTAAGGGAAAATATGTTATGAGTGGTTGATAGGAGGTTTAAAATAGCTGACTCAATGGAGAGCACTGCTGTCTTCCAGCCTCAGCGACGCTGGTTTAATTTCTTCTCAGGCTACCGTCTGCAGTTTGCACTTTCTTTCCGTGTCTGCCTGGGTTTCCTCCACAGAGGAAAGATGTGAAGTTGACGTCATTTGGCTGTGGGAAATGCAGAGTGACAGAAATCGAGTAGAGGTGTGAGTTTGAGTGCAATGATCTTCGCATGTTTCATGGGTTCTTCTTGGGCTGAATTGCCTGTTCCCACTTTTCCGGGATTCTACTAGAACACATTGATCGCAGGGGTGAAGAACTCGTAATCTTAGAATTTATTTTTTAAAAATCACAGTTTCTATGTCAACATGCGGTCTCAAGTCAATCTCTAGATCAATATAAGGCGTGAAGGGGCATTCTTCAAAGAAAATCATGAAGGCAAAGCGAGCATATTGGATAGGCTTAGCACATAAAGTTAAGGATAATCTAAAGAGCTTTTATAAGTCCATTCAGAGCTAGACACCAAGTAGGATCCCTGAAAGACTTAAGAGCTCACATTTGTCTTGAACCTCAGAGGTTGGGAGAGATATTTAATGTTCATTTCGCATTAGTTTATACCTTGGAGAACGAAATGGCGGCTACAAACATTGATGTTCTGAAAGTAATTCATATTGAATAGTGCAAGTTCCAGAGGAATTGGATAATATAAAGTTGGATATTTCGCTGGGATATGCTCTCGTGCACCCAGGGCTTCGTGGGAAATTCGGGAAGTAGTGGTCGGCACGGTGGCACAGTGGCACAGTGGTTAGCACTGTTGCCTCACAGCGCCAGAGAACCGGGTTCAATTCCCGCCTCAGGTGACTGACTGCGTGGAGTTTGCACGTTCTCCCCGTGTCTGCGTGGGTTTCCTTCGGGTGCTCCGGTTTTCTCCCACAGTCCAAAGATGTGCAGATCAGGTGAATTGGCCATGCTAAATTGCCCGCAGTGTTAGGTAAGGGGCAAATGTATGGTTGGATTGTGCTTCGGCGGGTCGGTGTGGATTTGTTGGGCCGAAGGGCCTGTTTCCACACTGTAATGTAATCTAATCTAAACTGTTGGGCCCTTGGTGGAAATATTTGCATCATCTATTACTACGAGTGATGTGCCGAATAAATGGGGAGTGATTTTGTTGAGGAAGGGATGAATGGAGAAAACTGAAAACCATATGCCTGTGAGGCTGGCTAAGGTCGTGGGTAAGTTGTTGGAAGCAATGCTGAACGATAGGATTTGTAAGCATTTTGAGACAGGTTTAATGAATAGGGATCATCAGTATGGTTTTGTGCAACGTCATTTGTGTCTCACAAACATGGTTGGGTATTTTGAGGATGTAACCAAGAATATTGATGAGGACTAAGTGGTCGGCATTGTTCACTTGGACTTTAATTAATCCCTTCAAAAGTTTCCACTTGGTCGATTATTTTTTAAAGTTAGATCACATAGAATTCTAGGTGAACTTTCCAATTAGATATAAAATTAGTTTAATGGTAGGAGGCTGGAAACGGTGGTGGAGGGTAGTTTCCAGACTGCAGGACTGTTCTCAACTGTGTTTCACAGGGATCAATGCTGAGCCCATTTCGTTTTTCAATCATACAAATGATTTAGCTGGAAACATGGAAAGCATGGTCAGTGAGTTTGCAGATGACATCAAGATTAGTAGTAGAGTGGACAGTACAAAAGCTTATGTCAGATTGTAAATAGGTTTTCTCGTCAGATCAGTTTCTCTCTGTCCTCGACATTTAATAGCGTGGGAGAAAAGCGTCATTCGTCCACCGTGCAGCGCAGGTCATCAGACGTCCACATATTCTAGTCCGAGTTTGTCGCATTTGGCCCATAATCTGACGTGTTTTGATCTTTCCAGGGCAAATGTCAATGATAATCTCTCTGTAATTTTAAATGACACATCAATGGGACTGAAATTTAACATGGTCATACTACGTTGTAACCCAGTTGAGGAAACTTATTCTCATGTTCTCTCATAAGGGCAGACACACCAGCACATCCAAGACAGTGACTGAGGCCTCAGCGTTACGTGCTTCACGTCTGCAAGTTTCTCTGGACAAAAGGAAGCTTCACGCGGAACACGAGCCAATTCTCCAGAAAATGTGAACCATTGCGGTGAGCTGGGGTATGAAATGGAAACTGAGTTGAAATAGTCCAACACGCTGCTCGTGTGTAACTTTAAATTTACAAATTCCACCTAAATAGTCTCTGCGACTCCGGATATCTGACAGGATAGCGGTCAGCAGTCATTCAATACTAAAAACAACCGACACACGCAAACTCTAAGCACTTTCAAGTCTCGTCTCTTTCTGTTTCTGTCCTTGTCATAATTCCAGCTTCCTCAGAACATCCAACTCCATGCTCAATGAGCTGCTTGATACAAACAGGCGACAGATAATGCAGGCGATCTTTATTTCGAAAGCAGAGCCAGGAAATGTTACACACAAGGGCTTACACACGCCTGGGTAATGTGACAGCACGATATTATCTTCCTAATTATCCTGTAGATTGATACCAGGAATGTGCGCCATACCAGTTATTAACTATTGAAATTTCCCAATGGATGCCGTGACTGACAGATAGGTCAGGAGAGAATAGTTCAAACCCTTCATCGCTCTGGAACATTTATCAAACAAATTCCTGTTACTTCACAAACTGACCTCCCTACTGCTGGTCATGGAGATCACTAGCACAGAAATTGCGCTTTGGCCCACCAGGTCTGCACCAGTTTCAGGTAATCCCCTAACTGTTCTTATCTCATTTTGCAGCACTTGGCTCAGAGGTGCAAATGAAGTCAGTAATGGATGTGTCAATTAAATGGGTCTTACCTCTTCTGGAGGTTTCTGCTTGTTCAACCCTGACCTGCGATGGGTTCCAGATTCCCAACATTCCTAATCTGGGTTATGTGCGCTTTTCCCTATTGAGTGACTTGAATCCCAAACAAGAAAGCAGGGAACAAGCTCTATTCCAGTTTACTCTCGGCTCTCAATTACAGTCAGCAAGATGTGAAACTGTATGACAAAAATGTACTGGATTTAAAGCCCATCACCTTACCCACTTGGCAGCCACTGCAGAAGCACTGCAGAAGAACTGGTTTGCCAGTCCTCTCTCCCTGTGGAGCTGACGGACCGTGCATCATTCTTAGCTTTGTTTCATTTCAATCACTACAGCTTCGACACTGTTAAACGTCGGGGAATGTATGGTCTGTGTGATCAATCCAGATAGTTGGAATGGATACTCAGTAAAAATCAAAAGCAGATATATCAGGAGAAACTAAACACGTCTGGCAGCAACTGTGGAAAGAGAAACAGAGACAACAATTCAGAGCTTCTTCAGAAAGTTGTTAGAACTCTGTTTTCCCCACAGATATTGAAAACCTGCTGAGTTTCTGCAGCAGTTTCTGTTTTTATTTCTGATTCACGGCATCCACAGCCCCTTGTTAGTCACAAAAGCAATACAGAAACGCTGTTATGGTTCCTTACTGGGTAAGGTTTCCGTTTGGGAAATATATCCCTTACCTGATTAAAAACTTAATACTACGCAGCAAAGGAAACAGATGGAGTAAGTACAGCGATTACTCCATCCATGAGTGGGTGCGACCCACCACCCTCTCGATTAACAGCCGACCGCGCCGACCCAAAGCACTGAGAGTGGGGAACAATCTTCGTATAGCATCTCACAAAGCAGGTGGTTAGTGGATCCAAGCTGTTGCATGACCTTCACAGAATAAAAATTGCCGTTTATCAGTTTTACTTATCCATTCTAAAGTCTGGAACATTCATTGTGGAAACTAGAGAACAGTCTGATCCCACTCTCCGCAGGCGCCTCCATGTCACTGGGAACCAGTTCTACGACAACTGGGAACGACTCCCTTAGAAAATTTCAGTGCGTTTTCTGTTCCCATGTTTTCTCATGGCGCCGGAGCTGAGATGAGATTTGAATTCCTGACGTGCAAGAACGGGAGTCCTTTCAATGTTTCACATTGTTTCTTTTCCCAAGAACATCAGACTCAACGTATCAGCCTCCAAAAGCATGGGAAGGTGTCGGGCCTGTGTCTGCTCAGTTGGACAGTTCACCCTCCATTCTCCTCTGAATCCACTACCCGAGTAATGTCTAAAGATTCACAAATCTGGAGACTGGAATTTCTGTTTTGCTTCTTGATAATTTTTGCCGAGCAACATTTTCCCAGCATCTTTTTCACAATCTTTTGCTTTGCACCAGGTCCAGAGGTGAGGAAATAATCTTTTGTGGAGAATTCCCGACTCTGGGAACGTTCCCTTCGAAGCAAATAAGGTTAACGGGAGATTTCCTGGGGAAATTTACAATGATGTTGGAGGGAGCAGTGGGGATGGGAGGGTTGAAGTTCAGGAGGAAATTTTGCCTCTGACCAGTGCAACTCACCAGAGGACTGGAATTGAGGACATTTAATGGAAAACAGCATTTGTGTTGAATAAACTTTGCGAATTCTAACTAAACCCCACAGGTCTGATATTGTCTGTGGTTGGAGGAACAGAGCAATCTTTTTGAGTCAGGTCAGTTTCTGCTTCAGAACCCAAGTTTCCTACATGTCAATAAATGAGCAGACCTGACAAAATGTGGGGTTATTGAGACGGACCTTCTGTAGTTTGAGGGAGACCTCATCCACGAAAGCCTTTTAAAAGCAACAGTCAAGGAAACATAGTCGTTTGACTAAAACCTGCACGGAGAACCACTAATGGATAACTAATACATCGCCTTAACCACTCAACCACAACTATAACCCAGAGACACTGTTTAATATTTCTCGTGAAATTGGGGCTTCCAACAGAAAACGTGAGGACACTATTCGGTTTGTTCTGTCTGCGCAATGACTCCAAAATTTTGGGTCCCCTGTAATTGATTAGAATGGAGGAGGCTGATAGGAAATTGGATTGAACGACACATATTGATGAGAGACACAGTGCTTGGGAAGGATGCATTTTCATGAGCAGAGAGATTAGTAATAATGTTTTGGATCGAGAAATGAAGATGTCATCGTATTTTTATCGCGCCTTTCAGGACTATCTGCGTCACAGGCACTCAAGGAAATTTGAAGCAGATGTGGTGTTGTCAACTCTAATGTGCAAATCAGGGCAGTTTGTTCAACGAGATGTCAAAAAGAAAATGCTACAACTACTCAGAACTGACGCGGGAGATGCCAGTGAGTTTATGCCATTTGGCGTTTGTTCAGCTCTGATTGCTATCCAGGATAGTATCGGACTGGTGGTCCAAATATCAGGAGAAGGCTTTAACCAATTAAGGCAGAGATGAGGAGGCTGTTCTCACATCCTGAGGGTCGCAAATACGTGTACTTATTTATAATAGAGAGATCTCCCAAGACTGAGTATAGTCAAGTTTCCACGTATGGAGTCAGCTATTACGAGGGGGCATAGCTTTAAATTAAGGGGTGGTAGGTATAGGACAGATGTTATGGGTAGATTCTTTACTCAGCGAGTCGTGAGTTCATGGAATGCCCTGCAAGTAGCAGTGGTGGACTCTCCCACTTTATGGGCATTTAAACGGACATTTGATAGGCATATGGAGGATAGTGGGCTAGTGTAGGTTCGGTGGGCTTGGATCGGCGCAACATCGAGGGCCAAAGGGCCTGTGCTGCGCTGTATTTTTCTATGTTATAAGTCTTCAGTTCTTTATCTCTCTGTTCATAGCATGCAAAAAGTGGCATTGTGAATATGTCCAAGTTTGCTGACGATAGACAATAATGGGAGAGCATGCTGTGATGAGGACGTGGGAATCTGCGAAGGCATATAGATAGTTTGAGTGAATGGGGGGAAATCTTTGCAGATTAAGTTTCATGTCGGGAGTGTCAGGTTGGAAGAGTCAAAAAGTAGAGCATATGAAAATAGAGGGAAAGTAGAAAAAACGCGTAGGACAGAGGAATCTGGGAGTTCTTGTGCCTAACACAAACAAAGTTTTGTGTCTTTTTTTTCTGACCAACCGTATGGCCTCCTTTCCGAAAGCTTGCAATTAAAGAGATGGTTTCCCGAAAAAAGAACTATAACTCGAAACTATAAAACTAAGACCAAGAAAAGACTGCCGTTCTATTGAACACCATTGATGTGTATGGTTCTGTAAAATTTGTTTACAATCGACCCGGGAGTTGGAATGGTGGGAACTCGGGAGTGGAAGTCAGGAGATCCATGATTACTGCCAACATTTATCTGTCTTCCTCACTTTTAGTACTTTTTATTTTGCATTGTGGTCCCTGTGAGTAAACTCAGGTGACGTATTTTCCTCACTGTTCCTCGTCACTCCCCAAAAGAATTCAACGTTCTTACCTACTGCAACCGCGAAACGTTGCACAAATGTCACTAAAACCTCGACATTTCCCACGTCTGTCTGCCTTCTTACAATGTCAATTGATTGATTACTGTGTTCGAAATGCACACATGAAAATCAACGCAAAACAGCAGTAATCGACACTGGGTTGCGAACGCAGATGACTGCAGCCACATCTCAGAGAAGTGGCAACTGTACGATCACAAACGCACATACCGAACCGCCAGGAAACTCCATATAAGTACACTGCCAGAAGCCGTGCGAGGCATAGAACCAGAAAAACAACAGAAATGCTCTTTTTGGCAATGGACCTGGCTGTGTTTCTCAATCAGCAATCGAAGTTTACACTGGTGACATCAGCAGTTCCCTCAAACAAAGAACTAACTACTGCTGCAGACGGAGGAGAAAGTGAGGACTCTATGTGCTGGAGATCAGAGAAGTGAGTGTGGTACCGGAAATAATAGCTGGTCAGGCAGTATCCGAGGAGCAGGGGAATCGACGTTTTGGGTATAAGCCTGAGGAAGTATTCATGCCCGAAACGTCGATTTTCCTGCTTCTTGCATCCTGCCTTACATGCTGTCCTTTTCCAGCAACAAACTCTCCACTGCCACAGACTGTCATATTTTTCGAGCTCGCAGGCGCGGAATCAGAGAAACTCAGTGCCCTGAGTACACCTACTGGGGACACCTCACGTTGGATTTTAGGGGCAAGTTGTTCTTCATGAATGCGGCTGTCGATTTGCCTGCCTCTTGGTCCTTTACAATGTTTTCTGCACTCCTTGCTTGGAGCATTGTTTGTCTACATGTGCACTGCACATGCAGGGTAATGGGCATTTGTTCTGGTGAGTTGTTTTCTGAACCTGGCTTTGGATTTATGCTCTCTCATAAATCTGAATGGTCAGAAGAGAGTGGCTGTCAGTTCTGAGGTTTTTTTCTTATATAAGGTGAGTGCTTAGTGTGTCGGTTCATGGCATGTTCTCCGAGCGTTGTTTGTCTGCAAGGATTCTGCGGGAATATCCTTTTTTGGCAAAGTATTTCTGGAGGAGCCAGTGAACAACACAGCTAGATTCCCTTGTCGCAATACGCACAGTCGACGAGAAAAACAAGTTCGACTGGGGCAACACAAAAATAATAGGACAAGCCAAATAGAGGGCGACCAGAAAATTTCTAGAAGGAAAACACCCATCCAGCAACAAGCTCGTTGAGCTAAACCCAACATACCGGGACCTGCAACGAACTACCAGTACTGACAAATGGAAGCAGTGGGAATGAACTCAAATCAATTCCAAACGCCACAGGACAGCCACGCGTTACAGGACTCTCAGCAGCCCTGAAGATGTCGCCCAGAATGCGGAGAAAACGGCTGCAAACCAACTGCCCAAAACCGCCAAAAATCCCCAAAACCGCAATCTGCACTTGAATTACAAATCTTTAAACAAACCTTGAAACTCCAAATCAGGTCGGGCTGCGCCAGCAAGAAATGAACTCTGGAATCCCACGTGACATGTGAAGATAATAAATAAAACACGTCAGAGGAGATCAGAGCTAGCTAAGCTCCCAGGACTTTGTTCGTGTTCTTGTTACAAATAACTGCTTCACTCTCCTCATCCCATTTTCCATCCTTTGGCCTTGTATGCTGTAAGCATTACAAATTCACACATGAACATCTCAGAAGGTTATTAGGGTTATTAGGCTACTTCGACACTGAGAGGCAGTGAGTTCCAGATTCCAAACACTCGCTGTCTGATGAAGTTTTCATTTGCATCTACTCAAGCATTCTTGTCTCTTAACTTAAATCTACGGTTCCCTGGTGATTGACGCCTCCGTCAAAGGGAAACGTTTCCTTCAATCTGCCAAATTCATACCCCTCATTATTTTCGACTTCTCAATCATGTTTCCTCTCAATCTTCCCTGCTCTCAAGACAATAACTCCAGTCTGTCGAAACTCTTTAACAGCTGCACTTCTTCAATCCAGACAACATATTGACAAATTGCTTCTGCACCGTTTTGATTACTGTCATATCGCTTCTATAATGTGAATTGCAGAATTGTACACAATACCCTCGCGAGAGCCGAATGATGATATGAAACAAATGTATAGAAACCACCGAGATTGGTATTTTCCAACAAATCTCTTCCTGTCGACACTGTTCAGTGCCTTTTTCGTGAACCTGATGCTCCAATAATCTCTGGTCTATACAAATACAACACTATACAGGAGGATTGGTCATGCAACCACCTTATCTGATTGCATTGAGTGTTCGAAGAACCTGATGGTGATTTTGGGGCGCGTTCACCGAGCAACAGTGACAGCTGCAGCACAGACTTAATGGGGTCAACGTGAAAGTGAGTGTTAGACAGTGCAATGCATCTGTGACATGGGAAGAGTGACGGAAATGAGGTATAGTGATTATGAAAGGGAGAGAAATCTCCGATATTGGGTGAATTTGAATCCTGACATATGACACGCAATGATGTCAGAGAACAGACTGAAAAGTATTTTCCCGTTAAAAATGGGATGATTCTTTTCGGTGTTTGTTTCGCACAGGTGATGTGGCATAAAATGGAACAAATGTGCATTGCCATGACTCGGAATTGAGCGAAATTTGCTGCGGCCACAACGCAGAGTACGAACCACGATATGATCACGTGAAATAGCATGATGTAAAAAGCAAAAAATGCAATGGCACAGATAGGTGAGGAACAGCAGCACATGCACAACAAGAAAAGTTGCCACATACTGGATTGAGATTGGGTTGAATCGTCTTCGTCGATGTCCTCACAGACTGTGGAGCTTCCATCATTGAGAATGTTGAAGACTGAATCCGATAAGTTCGTACAAAAGATTAAATGTACAGGCGATAGTGCATGGTATTATCGAAATGCAGTGTTCAGTAATACCGTAGTTTCACATCGTTTCTTTACCAGTTCCATGAGACCAGGAATTAAATATTGTTGCACGCTCACATCACACCGGTTCCCAGGTCTGGAATCAGAGAAACTGAGTGGTGCAGAGGCGAAGATCTAATCGGAAATGGGGAGTGGAATGAATGCTTGTATCTACTCTGTTGTCTGGTGACGAAATCCATGAGCACGCAGTCCTTCTATGAAAGCATAGAGGCGCGTGAAACGCTGAGGCTGGAAGCTCCAATCACAGCTGGAGCAACTACTGTTCACATGGAGAAGGGAGCATTGGGACATCGGGCTGGGAGGTCGAACCTCACCTCGAGACGCTTCAATTGGCATGGCGCAGGGAGCACTAGTTTGGGGGAAAAGATCTTGAGCTATTTTAATCACAATTGAAACAGTTCCTGGCAGCACACATGATTGTGGATTGAGGAAGGGTCTGACCAAGGGAATGGTCTCATTTGTAAATAAACATTTTGGTAAGAGTGAGCTAGTGTAGGAGTATCGGTACATTGAGAAAATGATTTAATAGTATCGCTCTCTGACATTTCTCGTATGTCTGACTCAACAGTCGGTTAATTTTCTGGAAGGGTTTTTAAAAATCTTTTTTTCATACTATTCAATTTCCTGCAAGCTTGTTCGGTCCATTAAATTAATCTAAAAATCTGAACATTTAAGGAGATAAGTGATGCTGGGATTCGGCTTGAGTTTCCCTCGAAATATGGAGGAAGAACAGGAGAGAGGAGGTGAAAATTATCTAGACAGACCAAGGGTGAAAGGAAGCTTCATGAGGACAAATGTGTTTTCTTTGCCAATGAAACTGAGCGCGTCACAGTGTGGTGATGGCATCTGTGACAGGATTCCTTTCAAAGCCTCGGAACAATTAATCACCCCGAGAACATCAGTGTCAATGTGTCGGATTCTGACAGAAGGGTGAGATGCCTGGATAGTCCCTGATCTGTCCGTCATTTCAGCCTTTATTCTCCTCTAATTCCGCTTCCCAAGGAGTTTCTGAAGATTTTGAAAATTGAGATTGGGTATTTCTTTCGTGTCGTTGCCAGTCCCTGGAGCCGCAGCAATTGAGCAGCTGGGTTTGGTAACTAGAAAGTAGTAAGAACAAACGATTTCAGCTTCCACATCTGTGGTGACCATGGTATACTCAAGGCATTTATGGAAGGGATTCTTGCACTTGCATATCAGGAATTATATCCACATTTTAGCCTCACAGCAAATTGTCATCAGTTGTTAAAGCGGACAGGCCTTGTTGTCGAGCCAAAGAGGATTCCAACCTTCAATCTCCTGATCCGTAGACAGTGTGTTACGCATTGCACCACTGGCCAGGATATTACAGCATGCATTCATGCTGCAAAGCAGTGCTGTGAACAGGACTATGAACAACAACGTTCATGTTCACAAGTTGAATAACCAGCAAAGATAATCACTGTCACTGCTTCACGCCAATGGCCCCCACGTTTTGAAGCAACAGACGCAAAGAAAACACGTCTGTCCCCATGAAACTAACATTCACCCTATATCTGCGCGACCATTCAATGTGATTAATGCTAAACTGATAAATTTCAATTCCAGTTCCCTACTTTTCGTAAATAGATTGAGGTAAAATCGAGTGTAATCACGACAGTAGATGTTCCTGTTGATTTTCGGATCTTTAGATAACTTTAACGACCTGTGCAAGTTCGCAGGAAAATCAATAATATGAAACAAGCTAAAACTCGCTTCTGTAAATTTAACTCAGTGCAGAGTCAGCCTATGAGAAAGGTCACAGAGCGTACAAATTGCTTCTGTTTCTCTCTGCACAGATGAGGTTCCCTACAAACGGGAAACAGGCCATTTGGCCAAACAACTGCACACTGACCGTTCAAAGAGTAACCCACAAGATCCATTCTCATATGAGTAATGCACCTACTATTATTGGCAATTTTGCATGGTCAATGCAACTGACCATTTTTATATTGTGAGAGGTGAACAGAGAACCCGGAAAAAGCCCGCACATATACATGGAGAATGCTCAAACTCCACAGAGACAGACGTCCAATGCTGGAATCGAACCCGATCAATGGCGTTTCGAGGTTGCAGAGGTAACCACTGAACTCCTCCACGAGTTGAACCTTTGCAGTATTTCCCTTTATAATTGAGACATTTACCTTGGGAAACATATTTTCTCAATCTTCAAATATGTGTCCTGCTAAAAACTATTTCACTTCAGATTAAAATTGCTGAGCATCCTTTCCCTCAGATGTCCCAATGCTCCCTTCTAAGTGTCAATAGAAGCTGCTTATGGTGTGTTTCAATCTCCAAGCCTGATGTTCAAATGGTCCTTGCTCTATGCCAATAAGAACTGCAGCTGGTGAGGTTGGACCTTACAACCTGACGTCCCAGTGCTTCCTTCTCAATGTCAGTAAAAACGGCAGCAAGTGAGGTTGGAGCTCGCACCTTGATATTCCCATAAGTCCTACTGCTCCAAGTCAAAACAAGTTGGTCCACGTGAGGCTCAAAACCCCACCCTAATGTCTACTTGCTCCCTGCTCCACAACAATAGAAGGTGTTCTGGGTAAGTTTGGAGATCCCAGTCTCGGCATTTCACGCACCTCTGTACCGTCAGAAAAGGACATCACTGTTGGCTTCCTCCATCCCCATTTCCACCTGGTCCTTCGGGGTTGCACGACTCACTATAGCCTCACCCACCCCCACTATTTATCTGGACGTAGGCTTGCTCGCTGATTTGGAATGTTCATTTCCATTCGTTTCGTCAATCTATTAACATCTTCAGTGGGCCTTCAGGAGAAGCACTGCTGCTGATTCCTACTTTGTATTTATACGTTTCTTTGTTCGATGTGACAAAACGTGTTTTTTTATTGTTCTTTGCGCTCTCTCTCCTGAGTCATTTTAGCGCCACTTGTTGATGACTGAATCAAAGAGGTGTTTCACCAGAACTGCAAGTCCCTCCGTTTCCTATTCCTCCCTGTTTGGACGTTTCTGAGATAAATGAAACAAAATTGATACGTAGTCATTCGTAAGAAAGACTAGCATTTCCTCAGTTTCAGTTCCAACATGGCTTAGATTTCAGAGCGACCACATGAGAGCGTGAGTCAGGCATTTCATATGTGGAAGTAAATCTTTTCATTCCTGTTGCTGACCGAATCAACGGTAAATGTGCCCTGTGCTTAAAATCGCGAAAATGTGAATTGCTGCCAATCATGATTAAGGTTTTCTGGTTTTGTTTCACAAAGGTTGAGAAACGGCAGACAACGTCCCTATCAGGCATTTCGCACTCTAGATTTCGATACAGTTGACAGAGACCATGCATCAGAATCCAATGTTCGTTGTGACACCAGCAAATTAGATTTCCTCTTGACACTGAACCAGGCCACCTTCGCATGTAAAACAAATATGGTATGACTGGTGCAGAAGTGATCAATGCCCAGTAACTGGCCTTACATAGCACGGCCATCCAAGGTGTACAATTTGACTTCTATTTCGGAACATGGAGGACAGAAAATTAGCAAAGAAAGTGATTTTGGAAAAGCACAGCAGGTCGGAGCAGCAGGAGAATCGACGATTCTGGATGAAGCCCTTCATCATCTCCAATCCTCTTTCCCCGAGGAGAATAAAACATAACAAAGTTTCACACAGTAATTCATCCGAATTAATTATATTCCATTGCACCACGGCAGCATATATGAGCGTGCAAATTCCAAGACAGTGTTGCTGATGAGAATATCAAACAGGATGCTCTGTTCACGTCAACCCAAAAGGCTACCGCCTGTAAAAATGGAACAAGGATGTTTCTGCCTCGTTTTGAGCCGGGGATGTCCCGTATCTGATGCGAATTTCGGCTGTGAAAATTTTCTCTGGGGCACTGAGGCGAAATGGAGCTCGTACCTTCCCTCTTAAGCAGGATAGCCACAAGTACTGCGGACATCAGTGCATATTCAGGATCGCTGCAAAGACAAATTTGAAAAAAAGGAATTCATGCAGTAATTATTTGCAATTGTGTTGCTTTTCGCAATTAAAGTAATGATGGGCGACTAAATTCAATTCCAGGTTTGCTAAAGAGACTGCAATAAATCCCCATCCACCACAATCCGGAAGCCTGTGGCCCATAAGGAAGGAACAACAATGTTTCTGCCCGTCTCTGAACACGGGAACTTTCGCAGAAGCTGATACTTCTTCTCTACAGCAAGAATCAGGGCTCGCCGACTGCTCTTTTAAAAATAGTTCCCGTCCGTGGTGGAAACATCCGTGCATATTCAGAACAAGGAAGAATAGATGACGTACACAACAATTAATTGGACTTGTATTCCCTTTCACCACAGCGGCAGGAATGGGCTGGGACAATAAAAGGAAAGTTTACTTGCAAGACCAGCAAGCAATAAGATCGACCCATGTTCAGATAGAAGCCTATCGTTCTTTGTGCAGGACAATTGGAAGCAGGGATACTTCATGGTGGAGGTGAAAGTGATAACCGCCCCCCCCCCCCACAGAAACACAGCGGGGCTAGTGACTTGACCCCATCCCCCTCCCCCCCACCCCCCCCACCCAACACAAGTGGTGATTGCCTTGCTTACGGGAGATCGTGTTTGCCACACTGGCATCACACCAAATTCGGTCACACACAGAAACATTGCAACAAGCTGCCAATACACACAGAGGGGGCCGGATTCAGACCCACGTTGGAAAACGCACTGGATCCTAAAATCAGACAGAGTAAGCATTGCAGGAAGAATGCTGGAGAATGGTGTTGAGACCCACATCTGCCATGATCACATGGCAGAGCATACTAGATGGTCTGAAAGACCTCATCTTCTGGTCTCTGGCCATCAGTAACGTAACAAGACAACCTCTCACCCTCACAACGCGCAGCCCTCCAATCCCTCTGCTCCAATCCCAACCTCACAATCAAGCCAGAGAATAAAGGGGGTGCAGTGGCAGTCTGGCGCACTGACCTGTACATTGCTGAAGCCAAACGCCAACTCGAGGACAGCTCTTCCTACTGCCCACTCGACTATGACCCCACCCCCATCAACAAACCATCATCTCCCAGACCATAGAGAACCTCATCACCTCAGGAGATGTCCCACCGACAGCTTCTAACCTCATAGTCCAGGCATCCCACACTGCCTGGTTCTACCTCCTTCCCAAGATCCACAGGCCTGACCACCCTGGCTGACCCATTGTCTCAGCATGCTCCTGCCCCACTGAACTCATCTCTACCTATCTCGACATTGTCCTATCCCCCTAGTCCTGGAACTCCCCACATACATTCGAGAAACCACCAACGCCCTCCACCTCTTCCAAGACCTCCGTTTCCCCGGTCTGCAACACCTTATTTTCACCATGAATATCCAATCCCTCTACACCTCCATCCGCCATGTCCAGGGCCTCAAAGGCCACCGTTTCTTCCTCTCCAGACGTCCCCAACAGTACCCTTCCACCGACACTCTCATTCGTTTGACCGAACTGGTCCTTACCCTTAAGAATTTCTCTTTTGCATCCTCCCACGTCCTCCAGATCAGGGGGGTAGCCATGGGCACACGTATGGGCCCCAGCTATGCCTGACTCTTTGTTGGCTACGTAGAGCAGTTGATCTTCCGTAATTACACCGGCATCACTCCCCGCCTCTTCCTCCGCTACATTGATGACTGCATTGGCGCCACCTCGTGCTCCCACGAGGAGGTTGAGCAATTCATCAACTTCACCAACACATTCCACCCTGACCTTAAATTTACCTGGACCATCTCTGACACCTCCCTCACCTTCCTGGAACTCTCCATCTCCATTAATGACTTGACACTGACATTTTTTACAAACCCACCGAATCCCACAGCTACCTGGTTACATCTCTTCCCACGATACCTCTTGCAAAAATGCCATCCCCTGTTCCCGATTCCTCCGCCTCCGCCGCATCTGCTCCCAGGAGGACCAGTTCCACCACAGAACACACCAGATGGCCTCCTTGTTTAGAAACCGCAATTTCCCTTCCCACGTGGTTAAAGATGCCCTCCAACGCATCTCATCAACATCCCGCACCTCCGCCCTCAGACCCCACCCCTCAACCGTAACAAGGACAGAACGCCCCTGGTGCTCACCTTCCACCCTACCAACCTTTGCATAAACCAAATCATCCGCAGACATTTCTGCCACCTCCAAAAAGACCCTACCAACAGGGATATATTCCCTCCCCACCCCTTTCCGCCTTCTGCAAAGACCGTTCCCTCCGTGACTGCCTGGTCAAGTCCACGCCCCACTACAACACACCCTCCCATTCTGGCACTTTCCCCTGCCACCGCAGGAACTGTAAAACCTGCACCCACACCTCCTCCCTCCCCTTTATCCAAGGCCCTAAAGGAACCTTCCACATCCATCAAAGTTTTACCTGCATAGCCACTAATATAATTTATTGTATCCTTTCCTCTCAATGCGGTCTCTTCTACATTGGGGAGACTGGGTGCCTCCTAGCAGAGAGCTTTCGGGAACATCTCCGGGACACCCGCAGCAATCAACTACACCGCCCCGTGGCCCAACATTTAACCTCCCCCTCCCACTCTGCCAAGGACATGGAGGTCCTGGGCCTCCTTTACCGCCCCTCCCTCACCACCAAACGCCTGGAGGAAGAATGCCTCATCTTCCGCCTTGGAACACTTCAACCCCAGGGCATCAATGTGGACTTCAACAGTTTCTTCATTTCCCCTTCCCCCACCTCACCCTAGTTCCAAACGTCCTGCTCAGCACTGTCCCCATGACTTGTCAGGACTTGTCCTACCTGCCTATCTCCTTTTCCACCTATCCACTCCACCCTCTCCTCCCTGACCCCTATCACCTTCATCCCCTCCCCCACTCACCCATTCTACTCTATGCTACTTTCTATCCACCCCCACCCTCCTCTAGTTTATCTCTCCACGCTTCAGACTCTCTGCCTTTATTCCTGATGAAGGGCTTTTGCCCGAAACGTCGATTTCGCTGCTCCTTGAAAACTGCCTGAACTGCTGTGCTCTTCTAGCACCACTAACCCAGAAACAGTTATTTATTCAGTTCGAGGACCTCCCGTCAGAGCTGAAAAAAATGTTGAGATGGGATATGGCTGAAACAAATCTTGTGACTGTCAAAATGGCCGGAGAGGAAATAATAAAAGAGAAGCTCAGGATAAAGGTGGACGTCAGGACATAGACAATTGACAGGGAGGGTGCAGAAAGGCAGAGGGAGATGGACATGAAAAAAGAAGCGTCACTGGCCCTGCAATGTTAAATCTGCTTTCTATTTTCAAGATTCTGCCGAACTTGCTGATATTTTCAGGAAAATTGTATCTTTGTTTCTGAAACAGAACATGGGAATGTTATCTTCGGCCAATCAGCTCTCACTGCTCTTGGAATGATTGACTGCCTCGTTCCTACAGACCACTTTCGTCCAGCACTGAAAACTCACAACCCTGCCCAACCCCACCCCCATGCCAGTTGCCGAGAATAAGCTGTTTGTTGCGTCAACCCACATGCACACACAAGAAGATCATTATCCATGTGAATTGTTAGACATTCAGGGAGATTTCCCGAAGGTTTCCATCAGATCCCTCTGAATCAGTTAATTTCGGTTCAGCACCATTTGACACGGAACCGTCACTTACATTCTCCCTCAGCAAGTGGCCATTTTAATGCACGGTTGGAGTGGAACCTGCACCTTTGAAAGGGACATCATGCATCGTACATTCGCCTGCACTGATCGACTTGTCTCGGCTACTTGCAGTGAAGTGAAGAGACTTTTCCCTCGGAAACAGATGCATCAACGAAAGAGTGAGGCTGCCCACAGTGGAAGAGGAATGGAGAGCTGGGACCCAGTATGAAAATGAAAACACCCATTGTGCAGTTCATGTCCACGACCCAGAGGTCAATAGTCGGAAATACTCAAAACAAAACCGTCAGAACATGCGTAGCCCTTTCGTATGCAAGTGCTGACTGCAGTAGATTTGTGATATCGGCAGCAATAACTCGATAGAGACTGGCGCTTAAATTCAGCGCCACAGACCGCTTTGCCACGCTACTCCACGAAAGAAGCACGCCAAATCTGTCATGACTAGTATTTCAGCATCACTTAACTTTCGGCACTTCCTGCTCCTCAACAGCCTTCTCAACGCAGTAATGCATATTGTTTGGAAATGAGTTAGCTCATTGGGTGGACGGTTGATTTGTGATTCAGAGTACCACGAACACCACGCATTGAATCCCCGTGTCAGCTAATGTCGCCCTGAAGTGCTCACTTTCTTAACGTGGTCCCTTGCTTGAGGCTCAGTGACTTTTAGGGTAAAGCACCATCAGTCGTCTGTCTCTCTCTGAAAAGTGAGGTAGTGGTACTTTAGTCTCTGGGGCTACGCCAATTTGAATTACATAACTTTATTTGTGTAATGAGAAGGGAATAATTGGCAATCTCGCTGTGTGAGGTCCCTTGTGGGAGCTTGAAGAATGCAATGATAGAAATAATCATTAAAATGGAGATGGACTGAGTCGAGTGGATAAAATCTGAATACAGGAAATCATGATGGTACAAGGAGGAGAAGATTTTCATAAATAGGGGAACATAACTTGACTGCATGACAAACATCTATCGATTCCTTGGAGGAATTGCAGCAGTTCGTCTTTCCTATCTGTAATAAAATAAAACGGGAAAGGTGACTCTACCATGTCGAAGTAGGGAGATTAGGGATTGTACTTGATCCAAGTGAGAGGCGTACAAAGTGTCTGAAAAGAACAAAAGACCTGAAGACTGAGTGCATTTCAGATTTCAGCACGATTAAGGGAGTGATTAAGAGGGAAAATAACGTATATAAGTAAGCCAGCAAAATACAAGGTAATTGTAGATTCTCCTGACATTAGATGAAGACAAAGAATAAAACATTAATGGTAACAAATCCCTTATAATCAGAAACAGGGGAAGTTATAATGTGGGTTCAAGTCATGGCAGATCAATTAAATATATACTGTATTTAGCTCCTGTCATCACAAAGGATGTCAAATAATATCCCTAAATTGCTGTGAAGGGAGAACTGAAGAAAACATCAGCATTTGTTGGGGAATAGTGTTGGGGAAGTTTATAGGATTAAAAGCAAAAGTATCACAGGAATGCTACTCTCCACCGAAGCATACTTGACAAAGTGGCCCAAGAGTTAATGGATCTAATATGAAACAAGAAGCTTGAACCTAAATAGAGTAATCTGAAGTTTCAAGATTCTGTAGAATCTGGAACAATTTCCAATGGATTGGAAAATAGCTGATGTGACTACACTTTTTTTAAAAAATAAGGTAGATATGAAACATAGAATTATAGAACAGTTAGCTTAAAACTGGAAACCAATCATTGGATTGGACAGTCAGTCAGCATGGATTTACGAAAGGGAAATGAGAAACTACTCATGGCGCCTGTGTACGCAAATTACTGAATGTAAGCATGCAGGTGGAGCAGGAGGTAAAGGAAGCAAATGGCATGTTGGCCTTTGTAGCAAGAGGACTTGAGTGCAGGAACAGGGATGTCTTGTTGAAATTGTACAGTGTCTTGGTGAGGCCATACGTGGAGTATGTTTGGCTTGTGGAGACTTCACAACAAATATTTAACAAAGGGATTCTTCAGATGGCAGGACTGAACTTTGGGCACAACTCGAATTGATTCGAATGAAATCCACTGACCTTTAGAAGAAAAAAGTAGGACGTCACAGCAACTAATATAAGTCTAACATAATTAGCATGTTAAATAAAGGAAGGATTCCCTCATGACCACGGAGTCCAGACCCAGAGGTTTGGGGTTCACAGTTTTAAGATATCGGGCAGACCATTTCGTTCTCTCAGGCGGGTGACCCGTGGAATGTTCTGCCACAGAAAGGTGTTAAAGTTAACCCACGGAATGTTTCCATGAAGAAAATATCGTTCCGTTTTCTAAAGGGATCAAACACTACAGATCTACATAATAACAGGCTACTGAATGCAATGACCAGAATTGATCACAGTGAACATTGCAGCAGGATCAAGCACAACAACAATCTACTCCTGTTTCAATTTTCTATGTTTACATACTTTTAAAGGTGATATGCATAAGTACTTGACACATATATCAGCACGGATATCAGATATTATTGGATGAAAATACTATAATCCCTTAATGAATGGAAATCTGTGATAAGCTTCACCACACGGACTGCATCACTTCATGATGGGTCAAGAAGACGCAGAATCATTTTCAAAGCTTTTGGACTGACTGCTCTGTCTCTTGATTTGGATTCAGTTCTCAAACAGTTGACTATTCTGAGAAATAAACGCAGTATGTCGGAAATAAGTAAACATCTTTGGAAATTTTGTAAGGCAAAGGTGGTTGGGATAGGATGGAGCAAGTGTGTGAAGATGAGTAATGAGAGAAACAATGAGCTGAGGTTTGCAGTGTGTTGCTGTGTGAAGAACAAAATCAATTTCCAAACCGAACACCCCATCTTTCTCAGCTCTATCCCTGCTCCATCCTCTCAGCTTCTTTCACACTGGCAGCAAATTTAGATGCACAAATATTCGCGGAGAGACTTTCCCAACAATCCCAGTCATTGACTTTCACTATGGCGAACAGAGATTGGAGAAATCAGGCTTAAATTCAGTATGGCACAGAAAGAAGTAATTTGGCCAATTTTATCATTACCAATTTTCTGCACAGGAGTGCAGACTCTTCAAATAATCTGTTTCATTGCAGGCAGGCTCAGATAGAGATATGCAGTTATGCAACATTGAAAGAGATTCTTCCACCCAGTCTATGCCAACCAAAATCGAAAATTGAACTCGTCCCATCTGTCTTTGCTTTGTCCTTATCACTACGAAAAAATCTTATTCATGTGCCTGAATAAAGGCCATATGAAAGCTTTTTTCTATTGCTCAACCAATTTTCAAATGCTGTAACCGTACTCGCATCCACCACACCCTCAGGAAGTTCATTCCACACACGAAACACTCTCTTTATAAAATAGTCTTTTTTAAATTGTCTTTTGTCTTTTTAAATCTTCCTCCTCTCTTAAAAGTCTGTTCACTAATTTTGAAATCCCTCATGCAAGGTAAAAATGAACCTGCCATTCACGTTATGTATACCGTATAAAACTTTATAACCTGCTATAAGGTCATCGCTCAATCTCCTCCACTCCACTGAAAACGAGTCCCAGACTTTTCAAGTTCTCCAGGAAACACCAAGCCTCCAATCCTAACAAAAGCCTGACATATCTTCACTGCACCTTCCCCAGCTTAACAGTATTCTTCCTAAATCACGACTGCACACACTACTCCTGACAATGCCTCACCAACGTCATGTGCTCCCAAAAGATGACGCCCCAAATTCTATACTTAACGGAATGAGGATCATAAACATCTCCTTTACCACCAGATCTACATGTCATGCAGGGAAAACCGACAATCTATTTGGCCTCTTCCGGTAGCATGCATCCTCTAATTCTGTCAACATCCTTGTTAATCTTTTCGGAACATTTTCTTGTTTTACAACATCCATTCCAGAAGAGGGAGACCAGAATTGCACACAATATTCCAACAACTGACTGAACCTATTTCCTGCAGAGCCGCAACATGACCTCCCAAATACGATACTCAATGCTGTGACCAATAAATGAAAGCATCAGAACGCCTTCCCTGCATGTTAAAGTCCCACATCAGCAGTGTCAGATGCAATTTCCTGATGTGAAATCAGGGTGAAACGAGAACAGGTGGGACATCAGGGAACAAGAAAGACATTCATTGTTTGTGAGAGGTGTCGGTGAGCCCGTTGGTGCCAGGCTCCATATTGGTGCTGAAAACGTGCCTTCCTGTTTATTTTGGGATACACTTCACTCCAGATGTATCAACCACAATCACTGTCTATTCTGTGTTGACCTATTAACACCTCAGGGGAAAATGAGGACCACAGATCCTGGAGATCAGAGTCGAGAGTGTGCCACTAGAAAATCACAGCAGGCCAGGCAACATCCGAGGAGCAGGAGGATTGACGTTACGGACATAAGCCCTTCATCAGGATTGAAGCTGGTGGGCTGGGGAGCTGAGAGATAAATAGCAGACAGTTTGGGGCTGGGGGCAAGGTTGCTGAGAATACAATAGGTAGATAAATGCGGGAAGAAGGTGCTAGATTGGAGAGGAGGGTTGAGCGGATAGATGGGAAAGATGTTGAATAGGGAAAGAGGGCGGTCTCCACTTGAGGCTTGGGACTGGCATGAGGTGGGTCAAGGGATCGTTGGCCAAAGGTGAAATCCACGTTAATCCCGTGGGTTTGCAGGGTGCCAAGGCGGATGATGAGGCTTCACTCCTCCAGGATTCACCGGCTAGGGTTTGGCGATGGAGGACCCAGAACCTACATTGGAGGGGAAGGGGATTTAAACTGTTCAGCTAATCGGCAGTGGGGTTGGTTTGGTGGCCCAGGTATTTTTCCCTGAAATGATTTGCAAGTTCGCGTCCTATCTGCCGATATGGAGGAGACATCATCAGATGCAAAGGACACAGTAGATGACTTTTGCAGAGGTGCAAAGGATGCAGAAATATAATCACAGTATCCGTTGGATTGTGTGTGGACTCCCAACCCTGATCCATTTGCAGACATGCCTCCGTGATATCCACAATAACGTACCAGCCAATTTCAAGCTCGTTTCCCTTTTTTCGTACACTGCTTCTATTTAGGTGTAACACTGTCACTCCTGCAGAGAGCTCACCTCTTCTCAGAAATCTCCCCTTCCCTGCTTTGCCTGAAGTAGATTCCTTATTCTTTACATACGTTCTGTCCAATTACTTGTGGCGGAAATTTTACACTGTCCAGAGCCTTCCACTTCTTTAACATTTTCCACAATTTTCTATGCAATTAAAGCAAACACATTTACTTTAAAGTCCAACCAACAGACCAAAGCTTTCAGCTTTTCCAAGGATTTTGGCCCCAGCATCATTCAGGTGGAGTCTCTCCCACGAGACAGTTCAATCCTTCGCCAGTTCTGACCCAAAATCCAATGAAATAGCATGCATGTCTCCCACACCAGTCTTTCAATCACACAGTTACCTCGTTAATCTTGCTGATCTTGTGCCGATTTGTTTATGGACCAGGTAGTAATCAAGAGATTCTTACTTTTTGTGCATGTTTTCTCATTTAGCACCAACCTAAATTCCATCAACATGAACTCTTTCCTCTTTTAACCTACATCAGCATCTGTATCATTCTTCTCCCACTCCAAGTTCATCTGCAGCCCAGATGTGTAACCTGAAAATGCTCACCATGTAGACAATAGAACTTTAGGTACCCTTGAGTCGGGCCATAGAGAACAGTCTCTATTTCCTAGCAGTTACTGTCCCCAGTTATACCGATATTTCTCTTTTCTCCCTATTCTTGAATTACCACCTCAACCACATTTCTGTCCTCTCTTTCCTCATCCTCCCTACAGCCAGCATTTTCATCCTCACAGGGAGTAAGTAACTCAAACCTGTTGGAGTGGCTGAAGGGCTGAGTGTCCTTCAGTACTACCCTCTGTTTCTCTCTACCTGTCTCATTCCCAGTCACACTCTTCTGTCACTGATCACTGATCGATGTGAGGTAGTTAATCTAAGGAGTGTGACTGTCTCCTCTAGCATACCAAAATGGCTGTCTCCGATTTATAATTAACAAATAATCCTGTATCCGCTGCTGCTTGCACAAGTGTGTTCCAAACTTCTGACAAACACAGTGTGTTGCATGCTTTGGAAGATGCATCTCGAATGCTTCGACAATGTGCCATAGTAACTCACTAATATTTTGGTAAACAGCCGAACGTGCTGACTAAATGCACCACAGAGTCTGAGGTGTAAAGAAATTGGCAAGATTCTGAAACTTTAGACTGCAGTTAGTGAAACCACAATTGTCCTCGAACAGTTTTACTTTACCAAAATACATGCTGAGACTTTCATTGTGCAGAGACGAGGACAGCCTGATCCCAGTCACTGCAAATTCATCCATGTCACCAGGAAACGATTTTGGATGTGGATACACAAAACGTAATTCTGCAGCCTGGACAATAACAGGAAAATCAGAATGGAACCCAGTCCATGTTTTTTTGAACCCCACGCAGACTCTTTGTCTCTCGTTGTCTCTCGTTGTCTCTGTCCTGAATCCACCCTGTGACGTACAGATTCGAACCAAGCTGCCCAGAGACAAGTTTAGAGCCGAATCTATGAAGCAGGAGGGGAATGGCCAAGTTGAGCGGAGTTGAGACAATGAATTGTAGAAGGGAGGAATGGAGGAGGCAGAGTAAAATAGAAACAGACAAACAGAAGGGTACGGTGATTCAAGGGATAAAGGGACAGAGCGCGAATGGTATAGAGCAGGCATTCGTTTTTGACCTCTACTGCTGGTCATAATGTAAGATTATCACAGTACGATAACTTCCCTTAATCGAATGCAATAGAAAGAATGTGGCTGTTGACCAGAGGAGCGTCTGACTCCAGATAAGAATGTTGCGTGTTCAAACCACCTCAGGCTCGCAGTGCGTTTTGAGGATTTACCTCCATGAGTTTTACCTGGCAACAGATTTTGCTGTATGCGATATTCACTGGGCAAAATGTTTTTTTTCTAGCTCCTTTCAATCAAAGGAGATGTTTTCCTAGCAGTTGCATCTGTGAACAATGCTTCAGGGAAGTGGATTACCCATTGTTTGGCTAAATGCTCGGTTCCCCAGTGTGATATATAAAGCACAAAGTGTTCATCATTGGGTAACACGCAGCTACATCCCTCTGGGCAGCCGCCTCTTTCAGTTGGAGACAGTGTGGTACTAATAACATGTCATGATATTTTATTACTTAATCTTCCCAATTTTATGCTTCAATCCATCAGGAAATTCCACCTTCTCCGGTTACGGCAGAGTGACAGAGGTTTCACAAAGAAATGTTTCGCAGCAACATCAATTCTTTCCTCTCACTGGGCACAGTTAAAGTGATATTTATCTCAACAACAGGAGCGAAAACCGAAGTCTAACGGACCCTCTCCACATTAACGGTGATTCTGAAATTTACACGGTGTTGGTAAAATCCATTATGGACAATTACTTGGTTCAGTCCGCAATGTATAAAATTTAATTGGCCGCCAGGACATGGCTATGTGAAACAGCATGGGGAATTACTGTGCGGAGTGCTGTGCATGAAACACATCACAACTGATCGTTTTTGTTTTACAAATTCAAGAGTTTACCCCCATCTCACAGAAAAGAGGTTGTATGATGTAGATCATAGCACACCGACTGAGAACAGGATAAGGCCATTCAGACCTTCACAAGCTTATCCATTCCTCTGTGCCAACTTTACCAATGTTTTATGCAAGATATGTTTGTATCGATTGCTGGAAGCACAGCAAATTACAGTGCTCGTGGAACTGCCACACAGGAGGAGACGGCGTTGATTCAATGATCCCTGGGTTTCACACCTTTAGCTCCGAATGCGCCATGCCACACACCTGAGGTCAATATCTGTAAAAAAAAAAACTTCTCAGTGATCGATAGAAATACTCAGTTTTCCATCTGGCATGTAGCATGTAACGTTAATAATGATGTTATAACTCCTTCATTGCTGTTGTGTAATGTGCTGTTGGACAAATATAAACATTGTCAAATGTTCCACATTCTGTTGTACTAAAGCCGATTTCACTCAGAATCACAAAGTGTGTCATAGTGCAGTTGGAGGCCTGAGAGCCCACCTTCTCTCTGCTGGCTCTCCAGTGCCACTCTTTTGCTCTCTTCATGTAATTCTGAACATTGTGCCTTTCCATGTAAACATCGATTTCCCCTTTTGTCCATCGAATCCGAATCTTTGTCAATGTCAGACAGTGATTTACGGACATGTGTCACTCCCTGTGCGAATGTATTATTCCTCATATCAGTTGTACTTCTTTTCCTGATGACCTTCAATCTCTGTCTAGTCATTCTAGTTACCTTCAGGCGTTGGAGCATTTTCACTCCCTTATTTCTCCTGACTAGAACCTTCATGACTTTGGAAAGGTCAAGCAGATGCTAAATGTTTGGGTCTGGAAAAGCACAGCTGATAAGGCAGCATCAGGAGCAGGAAAATCTACGTTGCAGACGTCAGCTCTTCATTAGGAATGAGGGGAGGTTTAAAGTGCTGAGAGATAAGTAGGTGTGTGGGGGACAGGAGTGGGAATGGAGCTGGGAAGTTCATCAGTCGATGCAAGCTGCAGGGTTATGGTGATAGGTCAGAGCAGAGGATGGAGCTGCTGTTGGGCTGGAAGATGGGCAGTCAACAGATAGATATCGAGGTGGAGCGTGAGACCTGCGATGGGGGGTTAGGGAGGGCAGATGAGGAAACTGGTGAAGTTAACGTTGATGCCGAGTGGTTGGACAGTCCCATACAGGCAGATGAGATGTTCTTCCCACACTCATCGAGAAGTTTGTATTTGAAGGTGGAGGAGGCCCAGGACTTGCATGTCTTTGAGGTGGGTGTGGGCGGGGGGGAGATGAAGTAGTCAGCTACAGTACGATGGGATTGTTTGGTGCGTGTATCCCAGAGATGTTCTCTGCAACGCTCTAGGTATTAGTGTCCTGTCTCACAAGTGTCAAGGAGACCACGTCAAGAACAACGGACACTGTAGATAAGGTGTTTGCATTTGCAAGAAAATCTCTGCCGGATGTGGAAGGATCCTTTGGTGCGACGGACAGAGGTGAGGTGAGTGCTGAGGGCGCAGGATTTTCACCTCTTGCGGTGGCCAGGGAACACCAGCTTTCAGCATTCTGTTCTCCAAGGAAAACTGCCCAACTTTCCAATTTACCTTCACAGCTGAAATTGCACATACGCTGCACCATTCACATCATCCTGTTCATCGCTGGCTTCAATCACGTAATTTCCCCACTTCCTGAAGTTTCACGAGCTGTATTTACCAATAATGCACCTGGTAGTTTCATTCAGAGTCGGATTGACTCAGTGAACAATCTGAAACATAGGTTGTCACTTTGACAAAGTGTTTCCCTTTTTGGTGTTTGCTGCAATAGCAGCTCTTCCCCATCTCGACTTCAGGCTGTTCAACGTCACTTACAGAGACAATGTTTTGAGAAATTAGATCGAATATTTTTGTGTAAGTGCAGACAGGACATATGCACCTGTCCTGGATTTGAACCATGTATCTAAACCCTTGAATGCCATGACACTCAATGAGTAATGAATGATAGCCTGGTGGCATAGCCCACTGCGCGAACAGCGGACCTTTTCGCCGTCTGAAATCCATTCCACAACGCTCCTGGAATTCCAAGCAGCAAAGCGTTTCCAGAATGCCTGTTTCCTGTTCTGTCTGGCTGCTCTTTTCCCCGTATCAAGGAACCACGCTGTCTCCACTGGCGGATAATGTAACCATTTTGTTTCTACTTTCAAGCTGTGCGGTGAGAGGGTAGAGCCCGTTCGCTTTTCTGCTCAGTGTCAATCACTTGCAGTGAGTAGAAGTAATTACACAGCAGAAAATGAGCAACTTTGATTGTGGATTATCTCCAAACGTTTGTTTATCCGAGATGTATAACGATTCTGAACTGGCAGGAGAGGAAGAAATAGACACTGGACATTCTTCCTACAGGTAAATAAAAATGATTTCGATTGTGTGCAGCCTGTTTGTTGTTGCGCGTTCGTCTTCAAACACAAATCCTGTCGGAAGTCTCAGGCAACACGGGCGGACATTTCTTTCCTGCGATCGGGCAGCAGTTGATGTCTGAGCCCCAACTTACCCCCGTGGAGAGAATGCAAGAGAAACGCTCACGCAGTGACAGTCATCACCACGGCCCTGAGCTGCGCCGCTCCTGACGGTCCAACGCGGAAGGAAGGCTTAAGAAATGAGCCATTGTTTCTCCCTCATCCCAGAGTCAGGGAGAGGGACGGCATACACACGTGGCGTCATACCTACGCAGACAGACGCCATACAACCCATCCACTCCACGGCGATTCTTTGTCACTTGTATCTCTCTGAGATTATTCACAATCGGTGACACATGTCCAAACATTGAGGAAATGTATCTGTGTGGTGATGCTATCTCCCATCTGCTGATTGTCCTGCCATTCATGTGTGAACCAGTAATGAATAATTCGCCTGATCACGCGTCAGGATAGCGGAGGTTCGACTCCTACGTGCTCGAGATCAATGCAGGATTTTATTTCACTTGCAAACCAATCGTCCTCTTTGGTCTGAAGTCAAATCGACGTTTAACTTTCTGATCTGCAGGGATCTTCTGTCAATGTACCCGAGAACATCAGAGACAACATCCCTACTGCATCACAGAAGGGTAACTGAAATCGTCCCACACATTTCCATTTCCAAAACTCACTTTCCCAATCACTGCGATTCCTGGGAATGGCAAGGTTACAATATAAATAGCCAAGTCGCAGATTTGAAAAGCTTTCGAAACTTTTTGGCAAGCGGTATCAAAGGAAAATGAAGGGTGAACTGTTGGACTGAGCAGTGATTATTGAAGCAAGTTCGGCTTATTTAGCAGGGTGGAACATTGCCTCTGATTTTCTCAAGAACATTAATTGAACCAAGGAATTGAACGCACTCTCGTCACGGATGCTTTCCTTTTGTTGATACCGCTTTTAAAGGAAAAATGAGCACTTTTCATTCCCTGGCCGCGGTTCGACCGGGTACCCCATCGGTCAAAACGGTGAATCCTAATCACTTGATCACCAGGAATGACTTCAGCTGCCGGTTGCCTGGATGGCATGTTAACCCTCAAACTCCTTTTAATTATTTTGCCAGCAACAACCGCTTGATTATCCTCACCCCACATTCCGTCCCTTGTCCTTGCATGATTTAGCATTACAAAATCACATCTGAATACCTCTGAACGTAATGTGAGCTTCTGCTTCTCCGACTCTGACACATAGTGGGCTCACAGATTCAAACAGCTGCTGGCTGATTAGGGTTTACTGCAGATATCCTCAACTGTGTCTGCCTCTACCTTTAAATCTATGCCTGCGATGACACATCAAGAGCAAACATTTGTTTTCGTGTCCCCTATTCATACCCATCATTATTTTATTAGGAAAGCCGAGCTGTGATAATCTGATGTTTTCAGCAAACATACTGCAGAAAGATACAGAATAGGCTGATACTGACAGCGGATAGTTTTGAGACGCTGTGCTGTGGTGAAGGGAGTATCTATCGTTCAACTCAGGGCTTGAAATGAGCAGAGGTGTCTCGCAGACTCCAAGAATCCATTACTCAAAGTCTTGAAACAGCACAGTGACGGTGAATAAATGTTCCAACAGAGAAGAGAGTGGCAAGTTCTAACAAGAAGAGAGTGACACAGAAGCCGGCACTTGAGGCCAAATAACTTTCCTTTGCCACAGAAAGGCACTGGTTCACGATATGGAGACTTCCGAAGTGCAGCAGTGACGCTGATTGTTTTTCCTGATTTTTCACTTTGTGAAAATTCCCATTGCTGCTCATTTCCGTGTGAACATCAGAACACTGCAGCATGGGGGCTTTTGGTATGCACCAGAGCAAGGGTGGAACCGGTTCGACTCTTGCTTGGTTTGAGTGCAGTTCAAGGCTCCTATCTACTTCCAAACACATCTTCCTTATTGTACTGAAGCCGATGTGAGGTTTTGATTGCTGATCTGCATGAAGGAGAATCCTTTCACTGCCTCACATCAGCAAATGTCCCCGAAAACAGTCGAAACAATCTCACACCGCTGTCAGTGGAGAGGAAGCTGAAATAGCCCCATCCTTCATTTCCTTTTTGTTACCCCAACCCACAGAATGAATCACTGCAGCTCCTGGGAACGTAAATGAAGCAAACACAAAAACTTAATCTCAGTTTTGTGAACCTTTCAGAACTCTTTCCGAAGCGGAATCAGGAGAATGAAGAGTGAACTGTCCAACTGAACAGAGACATTCTGGAAATTTCCCCTTCTTTCAGATAGAGCGCTGATGTTCACGACGGCATTAATTGATTCCCGTCATACCTGCTCTGATTTTGCTGTGGCAACAGTCTGCAATAATAAATTCGAATTTTCAGATCAGGAACCGGAAGCCGGGCTACGGTGGAAGCACCAATTCCTACTCACTCTGCCACCAGGGATATAAGCAAGAGCACGTTTCTCATTTGTTTCAAAACAGTTTAGTCGTTGTTTTTGGTCTTTGGAGATAACTTTCTCGTTGAATTTGTTGGAGTCATCGAGTATTTTACTTCACCATTTTTCAGCACTTGGCCTTTCGCCTTACTTGCACTGAAGTTTCAACTGGTCATCTCAATGATATTTTCACTGGAATATTGTGCACTTAAACGACACAACAATTAGGACTGAAATTTGAGATGGGAAACAAAAGTAGAAGTTGCTGAAAAAGCTCCCCAGTTCTGGTAGTATCTGTGAGATTAAATCAGAGATAAAGTTACGGGATTGGTGGCAATTCCTCTGAACCAGGTCTTTCAGCAACGTCCGCTTTTGCCTAAGATTGATAAAATGTGTTATTGCTCCCTTGTGGAACTGAGACGAATTTTCACCGACAGAGAGAATCATGCAGTGACATCCCCCCAAGAGTGACATCGGCTTCAGAACTGACCAAATCCAGGAAGTAGGATTTGACCGGCTTGGCATACTTGTCCCTTTTCAGGCTTGAACAGCAGAATCCGTTTGCTGCAAAGTGCTCCTTTGGATGTTGGATGCGGCAGGTTTGTCAAATTTCACACGTGTCTCAGGGCGGCACAAACTCACAACCGCAGGCTTACAAAAGCAATGAGTCAACTACTGTGATATAGCAGCGTAGCTGTAAGGTGGGGTGTCATGGCCTAAATACTGCAGTCTAATAGATGATTGCTTAGCCTGTGTATTTCAAACAATATGCAACAGAGCTGAATGAATCATGTACTGAAAGATGGGGGAATGCAATATTGAAGCAGATATTGCCCAGTCTGATATCAACAGAGAACTTCCCTCGTTGTCTAGTAATTAGATTTAGCGCTAACTGTGCCATGGCATGTTAATGGCTAAGAATTACAATAATCAACGTGAAATACTGCCTGATCTTTTGAAGCAGAATGACGCAGTGGATTAGTCACAGAGTCATAGAGATTTACAAAATAGAAACGTAAGTTTCAGATCAACTTTTTAATGCCGACAAGATATCCTAACCTAATCTCCTCTCATTTGTAAGCACTTGACCCATATTTCGCCAAAAACCTTCCTACTCGTGTAACTATTGAGATGCGTTTTTTTTTGTTTGGCGTAATTGTACCAGACTCCACCATTTTCTCTGACCGCTAGTCCCATACATGCACCACACTCTGCGTGAAAATGTTGCCCTTAGAACCCTTTTAAATGTTTCCCTAAATCTCTGGCCTCTAATTCTGGACTAGCCCTACCCCAGGGATAAGAACTTATCTATTTATACCATCCATGCACCTCATGATTTTATGAATATCTGTAAGTGCATCCCTCAGCCTCTGACTCACCAGGAAAAGCAGCCACAGCATATTCATCCTCTCCCTATAGCTCAAAACCTCCAACAATGGCAACAACCTTCCAAATCTTTTTGGAACTCTTTCAACGTTTGCTCATCATTTCTACAGGAGGCAGACTGGAGTTGCACACAATGTTAAAATGCAGTCAAACCTACGTCCTGTACTGCCACAAAATGTCCACTTTACTCTATACAAACTGCACTGCTGCAAGATAATCTATTTATTCTATACTTACTGCCCTGACCATTAAAGGAAAGCATCGGAATGACTTCCCTGCAAGAACAGAGCGGACATCAGGAAAAGGGAAAGTCATTGGCGGTTTGTCAGAGGTGACTGTGGCCAAGTGGAGCCAAACACAAAGTTGGTGCTGATTCAAGTCATTCATAACATCACAAACAGCAGATGTCCTGGGACCTCTCCCTGCAGAAAACAACTGGTCACTGAGCTCCAGGATGAATGTTTTCCATCTCTCATCAACCTCTGTCTTCTGAGGGCCAGTAATTCCACATCCATTACAGACAGTTTCCTCTGTATCCCATGCCTCTGTACTTTCCAAATGAGCCATAAAGGTGTTTTGTCGCATCCTCAAAGGATTCAATAAAATTTCTAAGTCATTACCTGCACCTTACAATGCCATGCTGACTATCTCTAATCAAACTATGGTTTTCCAATGAACCAAAAATCCTGTCTCAGAGTCCTCTACAATAATCTATACACCGCAAACATATGACTGTCAGGTCTGTAATTCCCAGGACTATCCCTATTCTCTTTCATGAACAAGGGAATAACATTTGTCAACCGCCAACCATCTGGTACAACTCCAGTGAATAGTAAGGGCGCAAAGATCATGGACAAGTGCACAGCAATCTGTTCACTCGATTCATATACTAACTTTGGGCGCATCCAGTCTGGTTCAATGGACATATCTCTCCTTATCTTTTACAAAATTCTCATAACATCCTCCCTCTTAACATCCACCTGTTCACGTATATCCATCCTTCACGCAATGTCCTCACAAATGACAAGGTCCCTCTCAGTAGTGAATACTGAGGCATAGTATTCATCAAAAACCTCCCCTACCTTCTCCGACGTCAGGCACAAGTTCCTTCCACTATCACTGTTTGGCGCTACCTTCACTTTAGCCATGCTCTTGTTCCTCACATAAGTAGAGAATGCCTTACCGTTTTCATTAATCCTTCACAACAATGATTTTTCATGCCTCCTTCTAGTTGTCCTAAGTCCATTCCTCAGTTCCCTCCTGGTACCTGCAGAGAGACCCTACAGTGTGGAAACAGGCCATTTGGCCCAACACCTCCATATCAACCCTCCAAACAGTACCCCGCCCAGAACCATCCCCCACACCCCCCCCCCCACCCCCCCACCCCCCCAGCCAACATAATTCTCTCAATTTGTCCTGACTACTGCGACAAACCGACACATCCATGAATACTATGGGTAATGTTACATGGCTGAGTCACCTAACATGCACATCCTTGGGCTGCTGGGGAAAACCGGAGCACCTGGAGGAAACCCACGCAGACACGGGGAGAATATGTAAACTCCACGCAGACTGTCACCTGAGGCTGGAATCAAAATGGACTCCGTGGTGCTATGAGGTAGCAGTGCTCACGACTGAGCCATCGTGGCTGCTCCATGTTACCCTCTAGAAACCTGTCTTACCCTTGCTTCCTCAACCTTAAATAAGTTAACTTCTTCCTTAAACTAGATATTTTACATCCCTTCCAACCTTGTTAAATGCTCCACTAAAGTCCATGTGGACAATGTTTACTGCTCTGCCTTCCATCTATCTCTTGGCCACCTCCTCGAAGAGTCAATCCAGTTTATGAAACACGGTTCTTCCACTCACAAACCCATGTTGACCATCTCGAATCAGCCCTTGCCTTTGCAAATATACGTGATACCATTTCCTCAGAATCTCCTCCAACAACTTACCCATCACTGGGCTCTAATTGCCTGGCTTTTCTCTGCAGCCCTTAAGTGATTGAACAGCATTACTCTCCCTCCAGACTTCCGATACCTCACTGCATCTGTTGTTAATATAAAAATCTCTGTTAGGGACACTGCAATCTCTCCCCTAGCTTCTAACAATAGTTTAGCATAGACCTAATGAGCTACTGATGATTGATCTAACTTTATTTGTTTTAAGATTCCAGCGCTTTCTCTTCCCTGTTGAGGATTATGTCAGAGACATCACTATTTATTTCCCCGAGATCCTGAGATTCCATGTCTTTCTTCTCAGTAAATATTGACAAGACTACTTTGTGTAATATCACACCCATCTGCTCTGGTTCCACACATAGGCGACCTTATTGATATTTAAGAGGCCCTATTCTCGACCAAGTTACTCTTTAGCTTTTATTGAAACTTGCATAAAGGTTTCTGATAATTCAAATATACCATATCGCCCGTACCACTACACTCCCCCTACACGATTACATTCCTGCCAATTATATTCACACCAACAAATTCAATCCAACAGGCTCAAAAACAAATTACCTTTTATAAAATATGTATCTAAGTGGCCAGTTATTGTTTCAATTGTCGGGAGCATACAATTTCAGTATGCTCCAGACTTACTGTCTGGCTAACAGTATTTGGTTTCAGACTGACAGCAGAAAGAGTTATTGGAGTTCTTGATCATCAATCTCAAAAAGGTAGCTCACAGGATCAGCATTTAATAAAGAAGGCAAATTAAATACTAGCATTTATTACAAAGGGAATGGAGTCTAAAAATAACGAGGTCGAGCTAAAACTATGCAAGGTACAATTCAATCCACACCTAGAATATTATGAACGGTGTGAGTGCCCGAAGGAAAGATATGCTTGTATTGGAGGCAGAGCAGAGAAGGTTAACTCAGCTGATCCTGGAAATGGAGGGATTTTCTAATGGGAAGAGGTGGAGCAGATTGACGTGGAACCCATTGAAGTTTAGAAAATGTGAGAGAAATGGAATGAAACATGCAAGAGTCCGAGGGCCTCTGATCGGGCAGATGCTGGGAAGTTAGAAAATAGAAGAGTACAACAGACCCTTCTGCCCACCATATCTGTGCTGTGCAAGATGCCATTCTAACTCCTACCATCTGCCAGCACTTTAATCTGGACAAATGTGAGATGATGTCAAAGTCAAAAAGAAAGTTAAGATACTGAGGGACATTGATATACAGAAGGATCTTGGTGCAATTCAATAACTTGGTCCATATCGCTCTATTCTCTACATGTTCAGGTTTCTGTCTAAATGCCACTTCGAAACTTTACTCACATTTCTGCTTCTGTGACATCCCTCGGTCACCTGCACTCTCTATGCAAAATAAAACTTACCTCACACAACACACCCATAAAAAACATAGACAACGTGCTGATAAATCCCTTTTGCACGCTGTTCAAAGCCTCCATATCTTTACTATTGTCAGGACATGAGAATTGCACACTGCACTCCAAATGTGGCCAAACAAATGTTATTTATAATTACAATATCAGATGCAAACTACTATACTCAACGTTGTGACCGATGAAGGCCAGCGTTCCATTTGCTTTCTTTCCCATCTGAAACACTTCTGTTGCCATTTTTAGGGAGATACTAACTTGCACCAAGATTCTTCGCGATATCAATGTCCCTCAGTATTCTTGACATTGACATCATCTCACACTTGTCCAGATTAAACTCAATTTGCCATTTCTCTGCACATCTTTCCAATTGATCTGTAACCTCCTGCAACCTTGGATATTCTTGCTCATTAACCCCAACTCCAACAATTTTCATGTCATCTGCAATAATTATCTTTGTCACTTCCTTTCATTTCAATTGTATGAGAATCTGTAACCAGCGGGAATAGAATCCCAGCAAGGGCACACCATTTAAGATGTAGATAAGCAGGAATGTCTTCACTCAGAAGGTAGTGACTCTGTGAGAACTCCTGCCTGCAGGGGGCTGTCGATGCTGACTCATTAGCAATATTTACCGCAGAGATGGTCAGATTTTATTTCATCAGGGCAACAAGGGTTTTTGGAAAAGGCAGAAAAGTAGAGTTGAAGAATATCAAATCAGCCATGATCTGATCGAAGAACAGAGCATCCACAATGGGCCAAACAGCTTATTTCCGCTCCTATATTTCATGGTTTTAACTCAAACTCAATATGTCCCGCATAACATTATGGGTCTCTGCTCACAAAACTCATTTATAATGGGATTATTAGATGTTTATTATTACACAGCATTTAATCTACAATAGACAATTTTGTTGATGGCTCCTTGATGTGATGGTATACAAAACTGTCTCGAATACAATCCACGATTCCATTCATTATAGCCCTGATACTCATTAGTTATCCAGTCTGGATGGAGATCGCTGTCACACACAGTTACTATACTGCCCTTGCTACAAGAACATTCAGTGTCCTGACTGTACCATATTGACATTACAATCACTGTCTGGTGCCAATAAAAGAATTCCTGCTAACGGTTGCTGCTGCTTGCTTATCCTCAGCTCCACCCAAATAGACTCCAAATTATTATTTTCAGATCCACATGAATGTCTCATTGATGCATTAACCTCATCCTTTCTTCACAACTTGTCTGCCTCGTCTGCCTCTTAAGAATAGATTGGTTGGGATATCTGGTCAGCATGGACGGGTTGGACCAAAGTGTCTGTTTCCATGCTGTACATCTTTATGACTCTATGTCTCTATCCCAACAACCCATAAATGTTCCCTTCCCAGCGATGGTCATTCTGCAGCTGCATCTCCGGAATGACGGTTCCATCACATCTGTTCACTTTAATTCCATCTGGCATATGGCGAATTCAGGGAACCATTCCTCAATAGTGGGGTGTTGAACGGATGGGTAGAGGTTTCAGAGATAGGGAGGCTTACAGGGGCCCGAGGATGTTAGAGTTAAACATAGTTACATCTGATCAAGAATGTCAGCGAGACAAATTGGTTTGGAACTGGAGGAATTTACAGAGATAGAGGGAGTTGGATTAGATTCTGGAGATAGGGATAGGGATGGATAAAGGGAGAGGTAGGTAGACGGAGAGGCACAGACAGCGGGGTGTATCATTCGGAGAGTATTGTGCATATTAACAGAGATATGGAAGGTAGAAGTGACTAAAAACGTTTAGAGATATGAAAAGGCTTCTAGGTTATGAAGTCTACAGAGAGAGGAAGGCAATGGAAAATGCCAGGTTGATTGTTGAAAGAGGTTCCTGTGGTCGGGAGGGGTGTGTGGGCGGGAACGAGAGTGAAATATAAAAAGATAAAGATCGAAGAACTGGAGAAGGATAAGGAAATTATAAATTTTTCACAGCTAACGAAGGAGCTGGAGAATATTACCTAGATAGTGACCGATGGAGAGGCTAAAGACTGATACATTTACATAGAGGGTGGTGTTGATAGGAGGAGCTTACAGGAATAGACAGCACTGTCGTGATTTGTAGGGATGAAGGAATTTAGTACCTACTGGAGAGGTTCAAGGATTAGGGTGTTAGGGATTGGGGAACCTGACAGAGAGAGGGAGAATGGTGTGGACTAGAGGAAATTCCAAAAAGAGGAAGGATTATCGGTACTGGAGGACATTACAGAAATAACTAATAGAGCATAGGCCAGGATTGATGCTTGCGATCCCCCGTGCTGTCTCATTGAGGACCAGTACAGCAGAGGTGAGAGCAGGATCCTCACAAGATGGTGGGAATCAAGCCTAAAATGTTGCTGTTCCTTGCCCGACAGTGTATCTATGCCCTCTTTTCCAGGTTTGAAGACAGAAGTCGACTAACTCCACCCTGTGCTATTTACTGTGAGTGATCTTATTGGCTGCAGGATTTACTGAAGGTTCCAGTTCTCCTTCTCTATCTCTCTTTGGCTGACCAACCGTCTTCAATGATGTGATGGATGAGACAGGAGTTAGGAATATCCTGATTACCTGTATGAGGCAGAGAAGTTGACAGAAAGGGAAATTAGACTGATGCAGTGAGGATAACTGGTGCAGAGTGGCACAGAGTCCAACAGCGATCTCGAAAATCCCAGTCTACATCCCTGTGCTGTGCTGCTTCGTCTCTCTGGAGTGGACAATTCTGTTGACTCAGGATCTCAGACCAGCTGATCTAAATCAGCTGAATCCACAGATCTAAAACAGGCAGACTCTTACTGCTTTACAAAACACCACAGCCAACATTTTATATTTAAATAATTAATCAAAGTATCATAAGTCAGGTATTTAAAGTAATAAACCCTCACCTACTCAATTTTGTAGATTTATTAAAATATAACAGACTAAGATTTACCTTTTAAGAGACTGAAACCCACGCTGTGAGTCACAGAGATGTCCAGCACGGAAACGGACACTTCGGTCAAACTCGTCCATGCCGACCAGATATCCTAACCTAATTTGGTCCTATTTGCCATCACGTAGCCCATATCCCTCCAAACCTTTCCTACTTGCAGATCCATCCAGATGCCTAATAAATGTTGCAATTGTTCTAGCCTCCACAACTTCGTCTGACAGCTCATTCCAGACACGCGCCATCGTCTTCTTGAAAACGTTGCCCGTTTTGTCCATTCTATATCTTTCCCCTCTCACGCTAAACCTATGCCTTCTAGTTCTAGACTATCCGATCCATGACCCTCATGATTTTATAAACCTCTATAAGGTCACCTCTAAGTCTCCGATGCTCCTGGAAAAACAGCCTCTTCCTACGGTTCAAACCATCCAACCCGAGCAACATCTTTGTGATACTTTTGTGCACCCTTTCAAGTTATGTAACATCCTTCTGATAGGTGGAGAGCAGAATTGCGCACAATATTGTCCTGACCGCCTGCAACATGACCTCCCAACTCCTGTACTCATTGTCCTGACAAATAAAGGAACTCATACTAAATGCCTACTTCACTATCCTATATACTTGCGACACCATTTTCAACAGGTAATGAACCTTCACTCCAAGGTCGTTTTGTTCTGCAACACTTCCTAGATCTTAACGTTAAGTGTACATGTCCTGCTAAGATTAGTTTTTTTCCAAAAATGCAGGACCTCACGTTTATCTAAATTAAACTCCATCTGTCACTCCTCAGCCCAAGGCCCATCCGTTCAAGATCTCGTTGCAATCCGAAGTAACTCTCTTCACTGTCCATTGCACCCCGCATGTTGGTGAAATCTGCAAACTTACTCACTATACCTTTTATGCTCACATCCAAATCATTTACATAAATGAAGAAAAGTAGTGGACCCAGCATTGATCCTTGTGGCTCTCCACTGATCACACGCCTCCCGTCCGAATAGCAACCCTCCACCAACGTTCATATTTCTACTACCATCGAGCCAGTTCTGTTTCCGAATAGATAGTCCTCCCTGTATTACATGAGATCTAACCAGTCTCCCATGGGGAACCTTGTCTAATGTTTTACTGAAGTCCATGCCGACCAGGTCAACCGCTCTGCCCTCAACAATTCTCTTTGTTACTTCTTCAAAACAATTCAATCAAGTTTGTGAGGCATGATTTACCACGCACAAAGTCATGCTGACCATCCCTAATCAGTCCTTGCTTTACCAAATGCATGCAAATCCGGTTCCACAGGATTCCCTCCAACAATCTGCCCAGCACCGATGTCAGGCTCGCCCATCTATAGTTACCTGGCTGTCCGAACCAACGTCCTTAAATATTAGCACCACATTAACCAACCTCCAGTCTTCTGGCACCTCACCTATGACTAGCAATGATGCAAAACTCTGAGCAAGGGGCCCAGAAATTACTTCACTCGCTTCTCACAGAGTTGTCGTGTACACCTGATCAGGTCCAGGGGATTTATCCACCTTTATGCATTTCAAGACATCCAGCACTACGTCCTCTCTAATATGGACATTTTTCAAGATGACACCATCTAATACTCCACAATCTATATCTCCTACGTCCTTCTCCACAGTAAATATTGATGTCATATACTCGCTTAGTATCTCCCCCATCGCCTGCAGCTCCACACATAGGCTCCCTTGTTGATCTTTGAGGGTCTCTATTTTCTCCTTAGTTAGCCTTTTGTTCTTAATGTATTTATAGAAGCCCTTCGGATTATCCTTAATTCTATTCACCAAAGCTATCTCATGTCCCCTTTTTGTACTCCTGATTTCTCTCTTAATTATACTCCTATACTCGTAGGATCTTTTAGATATTTGGATTGGAATAAATGCAAACTATTACATCTTGATAAAACAAATGAGGGCGGGACTTCCACGAATTAAAATTAGGGTATTGAGTAGTGATATAGAACAAAGATATCCAGAGGTTCTGGTCTTTGAAATTTGTATCACATGTCGACAGTGGGTTAAGATGGTGGTTAGCACACTTAACTTCATTGCTCAGACCTCTGAGTACAGGAGTTGTGACATTCTGTTGAGGTTGCACACAATGTTGAAGAGGCCTCTTCTGGAATACTCTGTCCAGTTCTTGTTGCGCTGTTATCAGAAGGATAGTATTAAAGTGGAGCGGGTTCAAAAGAGATTTACCAGGATGTTGATGGGAATGGAGGGATTGCGTTATAAGCAGAGGCTGATCGGCTGAGACATTTTTCACAACAGCGTAAGACGTTGAGAGGTGACCTTATTAGAGGTTCATAAAAGCATGAAGAGTGTAGATAAGAGGAATGACAGGGGGAGGAGGGGGATTCAAGACTCTGGTGCATTCATTTTCAGAACAGATGAGAAAGGTTTGAAAGAAGACTTTAGGTTTTTTTCAATTTTTTTATAAGGGTGGAATGAACTTTCACAAGTAGTAGCTGCGAATACAATTACAATAATTAAAATAAAGCTAAGCCCCCTCGTGCTCGCCGTCACCATTCTTGGAAAATGGCCCACCCTGTCCACCCTATGTAACCCTCTATTATTTAAATTGTGGAAACTGTAGAAAGCAGCACCACAAAAGGAACGGGGGTAATTGTGCAGGAAACATAGAAAGCTAGCTCACAGTTACAAGAGGTCATCAGGAAGGGGAGTGGAATGTTGTTCCTTATTTCAAAGGGTTTTCAGTTTAGTAGTTTGGAATATTAACCTCAGGACAACTTTACAAAGTGCTGGTGACACCACATCTGAAGTAATGTGAGAAATTTTGGCCCATTTATATCAGGAAATATATCACTTCATTTGAGGCATTTCAGAGAAAATTCACTGGAATGATTCCTCGTTTGGAGGGATTAAGTTTTAAGCAAAGGCTCAAAAAGTTAGGAATCTACTCCCTAGATTTTGGAAAAATCAGAGGTGATCTCATTGAAACATATAGGATTTTTAAGGGGGTTAAGAATGCGTGAGAAGAACATAACCAGAAAAGGCAGACAGATAGAACGAACAAGGAATAATATCTGTGAATTGGTGAATGGGGTGTGACAAGGAGGAGGAGGAGACAGAGATTTGGAATGTCAATGCTTTAGCTAGACTGGGGTAAAGGGTCAAGATGAGTTCTGATAAGGCTTCACAAGAGACTGGAGAATGATGTCAGTTTACGACTAAAATAAGGAACACCATGTGAGGCGGTTTTGCTCAGTGGTTTCGTAGGACAGAGGGAAGAAGCAGAGGCAGCTGATTGGATTGTCTCAATCCATGCACCTGTCACTCTTATTGTTGGAGGGAAGGATGGAGGGGACAGGATAATGGACATCTTGGTCTGTCAACATCCTCTTTCTCACCGCCTCTCTCACCTCGCCCAGGCCGTTCTCTCACCTAACCCCTCTCTCGCCTCACCCAGCGCATTCTCTCGCCCCCCCTCTTGCCCATTCTCTCGACCACCTCACCCACTCTTTCACCAGCTTCTCTTTCCCTGTCTGGGCGCCTCTCTCGACACCCACTGTCGCCGAATCGCTCGCACCATCGTTCGCTCCCTCTTGAGACACCCTCTCGACCTCCCACACCCTCAAGCCGTCTTGCACCCCCTCTCTCTAATCCCTCTCTCGCCCCTTCTCTTGCTCTCTCTTGCCCTCCTATCTCGTCCCCTCCCCGGCAAGCCTCTCGACCCCCTCCGTCGCTCTCTCTCTTGCTCCTCTCTCTGACCCCCTCACATGCCCCGGCTCTTGCTCCCTCTCTAGCCCTCTCTCTCCCCTTTAATACACTCATCTCTCGCTCCCTCTCACCCCTTCTCTCGCTCCCTGTCTTATTCCCCTCTCTCGCCCTTTCTCTCGCCCCCTCTATTGCCCCTCTCTCTCTCACCACCTCTCTTGCCCACTGTCTTACCATCTATCTCGATCTCTCCCTCTCTCTTGCGCGTCCCCTCTTTACCTATCTCTTGCTGTCTCTCGCCCTCCCCCCGTCTATCTTTCTCTTGCCCACTCTCTCTGCCTCCTCATACTCTCTCACTCTCGCCACATTTCTCTCTCCCTCCCGCTAACTTTAGCGCTGTCTCTCTCTCTGTCTCGCCGTCTCTTGTTCCCTCCCACGCGCTCTCGATCCACCACCACTCTCGCCCACACTCTCTTTCTCACCTCCCACCTTGCTCCTCTTGGTCTGTCAACACCCTCTCTCTCACACCTTTCTCACCTCGTCCAACCCCTTCTCTCGCCCCCTCTCTTGTCCACTCTCTCGACCCCCTCACCCACTCTCTCTTCCGCTTCTCTCACGCCCTCTGGCCGCCTCTCTCGACACCCCACTGTCACCGCATCACTCGCCCCCTCGCTCGCCCCGTCTGAGACACCGTCTCGACCTCTCCCACTCTTGAGCCGTCTTGAACCCCCTATCTCTAATCCCTCTCTCGCTCCTTCTCTAACTCTCTCTTGCCCTCCTAACTCGTCCCCTCTCCGGTACGCCTCTTGAACCCCTCCTTCGCTCCCTCTCTCGTTCCCATCGCTGACCACCTCTCTTGCTCCCTCTATTGCCCCCTCTCTAGCACCCTCTCTCCCTTGTCCTACACCCCACTCTCGCTCCCTCTCACCCCCGCCCCTGTCTTACTCCCCTCTCTCGCCTTTTCTCTCGCCCCCTCTATTGCCCCCTCTCTCTTGCCTCCTCTCTCACCCCCTCAAGCCCCTTCTCCAACCCACCTCATCCCCTCTCTCGCCCCCGACTTCCCCCTTCTCTCGAACCTTCTCTCGCCCCCTATCACCACCTCTCTCCCCTGTGATACACCCCTCTCTCGCTTCCTCTCACCCCCGCTCTCGACCCCTGTCTTACCTCCCTCTCTCGCCCCTTCTCTCGCTCCTACTACCGTCCCCTCTCTCGCCCCACCTCTTTCGCCGACTGTCTTACCATCTCTCTCAATCTCTCCCTCTGTCTCGCGCGCCCCCCACTTCAACTATCTCGTGCTCTCACTCCCCTCTCCCTATCTTTCTCTCACCCACTCTCTGCCCCCTCATGCTCTCTCTCTTGCCACATTTCTCCCTCCCTCCCTCTTGATCTAGCGCTGTCTCTCTCGTTGTCTCACCCTCTATTTCCCCCTTGTGCGGGCTCTCGCTCCCCACCGTCTCTCGCCCCTCTTTTTCTGTCAAACCCCTCCCTCTCGCCCCCTCACTTGCGCCTTCTCTTGCCCCTAATCTCGCCCCTCCTCAGTCGCCCACACTCTCACCCGTATCTCTCACACCTCCTCTTACGCCCTGTCTATTCTTCACGCCATTCCTCTCTCTCTCAACATCTCTCTCCATCTCCGTCTCTCTCGCACGCCCCCACCTTTACCTATCTCTCGTTCTACCTCTCTCTCCCCTTCTCTATCTTTTTCTAGCTCACTCTGCCCCCGCATACTCTCTCACACTCACGACATTTCTCTCTCCCTCCCTCTCGCTCTAACACTGTCTCTCTCTCTCTCTGTCCCGCCCTCTCTTGCCCCCTCGCGTGTGCTCTCCCTCCCCCACCCTCTCTCGCCCACAATCTCTCTCTCACTTCCCGCCACGCCCCTCTTGGTCTGTCAGCCCCCTCTCTGTCGCCACCTCTATCACCTAGCCCAGCCCGTTCTCTCTCCACCCCACTCTCGCCTTGTGCAGCCCCTTTCCTCGCCACCTCTCTTGCCCACTCTCTTGACCCCCTCACTCCCTCTCTCTCCCGCCTCACTCGCCCCCTCCTGCCCTCTCTCTTGACAACCCTCTTTTGCCGCATCGCTCGCCCTATCGCTAGCCCCCTCTTGAGACCTCCTCCCGACACCCCCTCTGTCTATCCCCTGTCTTGACCCTTCTTTCTACCCTTCTCTGGCTCTCTCTTGCCCTCTTATCTCGCCCCCTCTCCCGCGCCCATCTCGAACTCCTTCCTCGCCTCCTCCCTTGCCCCCTCGCTGAACCCCTCTCTCGGCCCCTCTCTTACCCCCACTCTAGCCCCTCTCTCACCCCTCTCTCTCGCTCCCCTCTCTCGCCTCCTCTCTCGCCCCCTCACTTGCCCCCCTCTCTCGCCGCTAATCTCGCCCCATCTCTTGCCCCCATCTCTCACACCTCGCCTTTCGCCCTGCCTCTTCTTCTCGCCCGTCCTCTCTCTCTCCTCTCTCTCACCATCTCTCTCCATCTCCCTCTCTCTCGCGCGCCCCCACCTTTACCTATCTCTCGTTCAATCTCTCTGTCCGCCTCTCTATCTTTCTCTCGCTCACTCTCTCTGCCCCCGCCTACTCTCTCACTCTCACCACATTTCTCTCTCCCTCCCTCTCGCTCTAGCGCTGTCTCTCTCTCTCTGTGTCGCCCTCTCTTGCCCCCTCGTGCGTGCTATCGCTCCCCAACCCTCTCTCGTCCACACGCTCTCTCTCACCTCCCGCCTCGCCCCTCTTGGTCTGTCAATTCCCTCCCTTTGGCCCCTCTCTCGCCTTGCCCAGCCCCTTCTCTCGCCCCCTCTCTTGCCCAATCTCTCGACCGCCTCACCCCCTCTCTCACCCACCTCTCTCTCCCCGTCTTACGTCCTCTCTCTTGCCCCTACTCTCAACCCCTCTATTTCCCCCTCTCTTGCCCAGTCTTAATCCCCTCTCGCCCCGTCTGTCGCCCCTCTCTCGCCCACTGTCTAAATATCTCTCTCGATCTCTCCCTCTCTCTCGTGCGCCCTCTCTTTAAATATCTATTGCTCTCTCTCCCACCTCTACCTTTTCCTCGCCCACTCTCTCTGTCCCCTCGTACTCTCACTCTCCCCACATTTCTCCCTCACTCCCTCTCGCTCTAGTGCTTGTTTCGCTCTCTCTCTCTCTCTCTGTCTCACCCTCTATTGCCCCCTTTTATGCGTTTTCGCTCCCCCATCCTCTCTCGCCCATGCTGTCTCTCTCTCACCTCCTCCATCGCCCCTCTTAGTCTGTCAACCCCCTCCCTCTCGCCCCCTCACTCGCCTCATCCAGCCCCTTCTCTCGCCCCCTCTCTTGCCCACTCTCTCGACCTCCTCAACACCTCTCTCTCCCGCCTGACTCGCACCCTTTCGCCCTCGCTCTTGACACCCCTCTTTTGCCGCATCTCTCGCCCCCTCGGTTGTCCCCCTTTCGAGACACCCTCCCGAACTCCCCCCATTCTCGAGCCGTCTTGCACCCCCCCGAACCCCCGTCTCGCTCCTTCTTTCGTGCCCTCTCTCGCTCTCTCTTGCCCGCTTATCTCACCCCCTCTCCCGCGCCCATCTCGAACCCCTCCCTCGCCCCCTCTCTCACCCCCTCGCTGACCCACTCTCTCGCCCCCTCTCTTATCACCTCTCTCGCGCCTTCTCTTGCCATTCTCTTTTGCCAGCCCCTCTATCACCCCTTCTCTCGCCCCTCTCTCTCCCCCACGCCCACCCTTTCTCATACTCTCTCTCCCTCTGTCTTACCCCCTCTCTCTAGCTCCTCTCTCTCGCCCCTTCTCTCGCTCCCTCTCTCTCGCCCCCTCTCTCGACCACTGTCTGACCATCTCTCTCGATCTCTCTCTCTCGCACGCTTCCCCTTTACCTATCTCTCGCTCTCTCTCTCTATCTTTCACTCATCCTCTCTCTCTTGCTCTCGCCCACACTCTCTGCTTCCTTAAACTCTCTCTATCGTCCCTTTACTCCTTCCTTTCCTCTCGCTCTCGCGCTCTCTCTCTCTCTCTCTATCTCGCCCTCTCTTGCCACCTCTTGCGCGCTCTCGATCTCACGCTCTCTCTCGCCCACTCTCCCTCTTTCACCGCCCCCTCCGCCCCTCTCCATCTGTCAACCCTCTCTCTCTCTTTTGCATCCTCTCTCTCCTTCCTCTCTCTCGCTCTCTCTATCTCTTTTTCCCTATGTGTCTCTCTCTCCCTCCCCTCTCTCTGTCTCTTGTACCCAACCTCTTTCAATGCCCCTCTCTCTTTCGACACCTCTCTCTGGCCCCCTCTATCTCTCTCCCACTTGGCCCTCAATCACTGTCCGTCTCCCTCTCTTTCTCCCTCTCTCACTTATTTCTCTCTCTCTCTTCCTCGTCCCCCTCTCTCTCTCGCCATCTCTCTTTGTCTCTCCCCCACTCTCGCTTTACTCCCAACTCTCTTGACCCCTCTGTTCTCTCTGAACCCCTCACTCTCGCTCCCTGTATCGCTCTTGCACTTCCTCTCTCTCTTTTGCCCTCTCTGACTCTTTCTCTCTTTCTCGCTCTCTCTCTTATCCTCTCTCTCTTTCCCCCTCACTCTCGCTCTGACCCCTCGCCCTCTCACTATCTCTCTCTCTCCCTCAGCCCCTCGCTTCCTGTACTCTCTCTCTCTCGCTAGCTTCCTCGCTCTCTTCTCCCGCTCACTCTCTTGCTCTCTCTCGTGCTCTCTGTCCCTCTCGTTCCGCCTTCAATCTCTCTCTCCTCTCTCTCTTTCTTCCTCTCTTGAGCCCTCTCTGTCTCTCTCATCCCCTTTTTCTTGCACCGCTTTCTCTGTCACTCACTCGCTCTCTCTCGCCCCGTCTCTCTCTCGTTCCCTCGCTCTATCTCTCTCTCGAAGCGTCTCTTTCTCTCGCCCATTCTGTCTCTCTTTCAACCTCTCACTCTCTCTCGCCTCCACTCTCTCACCCCCGCGGTCTCCCGCTCATCCCCCTCCATCTCTCGGAGCTTCTTTCTCTCACAACCTCTCTCCTTGCCCCTCCTAATCTCTTTTGCCCACTCTCTCACTCCGTCTCTCTCTGTCTCTCGCCTCTATGTCTCTCTCATTCCGTCTCTCTCCCTCTCGCCCTCTCTCTCTCAATCTCTGTCTCTCTGTCTGGCCTTTCCTCTCTACCTCACCCACTCTAACTCTCTCTTGCCCTCTCTCTCTCGACCTCACGCTCTCTCTGTCACCTCACTCTCTCACCCCTTCTCTCTCTTGCCCCGCATATCTCTTTCCCGCATCCTCCTCTGTCTTTCTCACCTCCCTCTCTCTTGCCCCACTTCTCTCTCTCGCCCTCTCTCTCTTTCTCTCTCGCCACCTCTCTCTCGCCTCCCTCCCTCGCCCTTTTACTCTCTCTCTCTCGCCTTCTCACTCTCTCTCACCCTGTCCTTGGTCCCCTCTCTCTTATTTATCTCTCTCGTTACCTCTGCCTCTCGATCCCTCACCCTCTCGATCCCTCTCTCTCTCTCATCCCTAACTCTCTCGCACCCCTCTCTCTTTTCCCCCTCTCTCTTTTGTCTCTTCTATCTCTCTTGCCATCCCACTCTTGCCATTCCTCTTTCTCTTGCCCCCCTCTATCTCTCATCCCCTGTCTCTCTCTCGCCCCCTCGCCCCTCTTTCAGTCTCACTCTCTCTCTCGACCACTCTCTCTCAACCCCCCCTCTCTCTCTTTATCTCCTCCCCGTCTCTCTCTCTCACTCTATCTCTCTCTTGCCCTCCCCTCTCTCCCCGCTCCTTCACTCTCTCTCCACCTTATCTCACTCTTGTTCCACCTTCTTCTCTGTCTCTCTCTCCCCACCTCCCTCCGTATCTCTTTGACTGAATCTCTCTCCCCGCCATCCCTCCCTCTCTAATTGACACACTCTCGCTCGTTCTTCCCTTTCCCTCTGACACAGAGACTGGGGGTTGGTGGTGAGGCTGCATGAATGGGGATGGGGGTGATAGGATGGAGAAATATGGAACATGGGAGGAGGGGGAAATGTTGTAGAGACAGAATTGCTGGAGGTAGACAGAGACAGCAAGAGAGTGAGAGTGAGGTTGAGGGGGAGAGAGAAGAATGGCGGCAGGTAGAAACGAGTTGGGGCTTGTGAGAGTGAGGGGGAAGAGGGGATAAAATGGTGAGATGTTAAGAAAGAGAGAGTGTGCAGAGAGAGAGGGAGAGAAATGAGGAGGAAGAGTGGACGAGAGGGAATGGGGAGACCAGGTCGGAATGGGGGGACCCAGATTTGAAAGCAAGAACAGAGTGAGTTAAACCCAACTCCTGAGCTCTGGGCCCGGTTTCCTCCCCTACCCTGAGGACCAGGACTTGGGGCTGAGTCTGTCCCTCTCCAGCTCAGCTTCTCCAATACAGAGACACACAACAACATCGTTCACTCGCCCGCTCGGCGCTTTTTAATGAACATTTTTATTGTTTACAAATTGAAGTTATTGTATACAGACAGTGGGATGGTGCCTTTTCTCATTGCCCCCTGAGTTGTTAGAACCATTGAAATGTGTTCCTGTAACTACCCTGTGGGATAAGGATTGACAAACCAGCGCTATCCTCAGTCTGCTACCATAGCAACAAGCTGCTCCATCGCTGAAACACTGAATTGAAATGAGAAAATCTCGGATGGATTGATTAATGAGTGAATTTGATTGATGGATGGATTTGGGTAAAGGGATATTTCATAACATTCTTCAGCTGCAGTCTGAACTTAGTCTGGGTCACGGCATAAATTGCGGTGTTTGTGCAGCAACTGAGGAGCTGCAGCATGAAGCCCAATTCCCGGACAAAGGAATCGAGATACATAGAGAAATACCCAAAATCATACATCCGCCTCCATATAGAATACACCATTAACGTTGACCATAATAGGATGAAATTGGCCGAGATCACAAACACTAAAATGATGGATTTTTTTCGGTTTCTCATTTCTGTGTCAGCCTGAGCGTCCCCATTGGTGGGAGTGCGGAGTCTTCTGCGGGCTCTGCTGGTCACTAAAATGTGTCTGACGGTGAGAACATTGAGCAGCAGAATCAGGAGAAAGGGGACACATGGGGTTAGAATGTAGTGGAGGAACTCGATTGTGACCCAGACAATGGAGGATAGAATAGCCTCTGTTCCATCGCAAAACCAGGGGAGGTTCCGCAGCCAATACCGAACTGTGAGCATAAAATACCAGGAGATATTCTTTAAACAGCTCAGCACAGTCACCGCTCCCAGAACCACAGCCGCCGTTTTCTCACTGCAATATTTACTTTTAAGCTTCAGGCAACAAATGGCCACAAACCGATCAAAGGTGAAAGTCACGGTAAACCAGACAGAACAGTCAGTGGCTGTATAAAGTAGGACGGCGTGGATATTACACACGGGAACGTAGTACAGGAAATGAAACTGTTCCCAATAAACAATGGGAATGTGTCTCAGTATCACGTCAAGTATAATGACCAGGAGATCCGCCGCTGCCATGGCCCCCAGGTAACGACTAACACATGGAGACAATCCACAATCTTTATAAAACAGGACGTAGATGGTCACTACGTTAACTGTGAGGAAGGAAAACAAACACATTATCCATCAGCCTGGAGACAAAGTGACCAGTTTGGTTGGGGACCCAGTGAGATTTTAAAATACGTCACTGTATTCAGGTAATTATTAAAATAATTGGATTTTTTTAAGATTAGATTGGATTCGATACAGTGTGGAAACAGGCCCTTTGGCACAACAAGTCCATACCGACCCTCCGAAGAGTAACCCACCTAGGCCCATTTCCCTCTGACTTACGCACCTAACACTGTGGGGCAATTTAGCATGGCCAATTCACCTGACCTGCACATTTTTGGACTGTGGGAGGAAACCGGAGCACCCGGAGGAAACCCACGCAAACACAGAGAGAATGTGCAAACTCCACACAGACAGTCACCCGAGGCTGGAATCGAACCTGGGACTCTGGTGCTGTAAGACAGCAGTACTAATCACTGAGCCACCAATAACAAATGGGAAGGTCAGAATTACTGACAACAATGTGCCATTAAACACAGGAAACACTTGCTCCCCGAAAACAGAGAGACACATCCATAGAACGGATGGTTTCCAGAGCATCTACACACACTTGATCACTCGAGAGCAGACACAGGTCACTTCTTTCCAGCTCGCAACACGGACGGTGAAAGCTTTGCTGTCCTGAAGGATTCTCTCCCAGTTTCCTGAAGGCAAACGGAGTTCGGAAATTTCTGTCTTTTTTGTCTAAATTGTGGTCGATCCTGTGTCGTGAAGAAGCGTAAACAAAGGAAAAACATATTCACCCGTTTAACTGCCTTGAGGGAACTTCGCAACAGTCTCTCTTTCTCCCTGTAACGGGATCTCTTCCCTCGGGATCCTATCGTTTGTTCAATTCACTGACGTCCGGCCGTTCACAAAAACATCAGGCACAGAATGTTCCGGGGAATGGTAGTTATAGAATGTTGGAGACAGAATGTTCCGGGAAATGTTAGTTATAGAATGTTGGGGACAGAATGTTCCGGGGAATGTCAGTTATAGAATGTTGGGGACAGAATGTTCCGGGGAATGTCACTTATAGATTGCTGGGGACAGAATGTTCCAGGGAATGTCAGTTATAGAATGTTGGGGACAGAATGTTCCCGGGAATGTCACTTATAGATTGTTGGGGACAGAATTTTCCGAGGAACTGCTTGACCTGTCCATCACCTTTCCCACCTATCCACTCGACCCTCCTCTCTGAACTATCACCTCTCCTCCACTTCCTATCTACCAATCACATTCTCAGCTACCTTTCCACCAGCCCCAGTCTCCGCCCCTCCCATTTTTCTCTGAGCCCCCCGCCCCACAAGCCTCATTCCTGATGAAGGACTTATGCCTGAAACGTTCCTCGGATGCTGCCTGACCTGCTGTGCTTTTCCAGCATCACACTCCCGGTCATGAAACAATCTGACACCGTCATACGCATGGAATCTGGCCTGATGGGCAATTTTTCGTGAAGTCCCATCACCATCCCTAGGTATATCCTGTCCCACCGGCAGAACAGACCCACCAGTGGTGGGGACACCCTGGGATACAGTCAGGGAAGGGTTTACTCTGCAATTCCACAACATTGATTCCAGAACCCGAATAATCTCATTGTAACAGATCAAACATGGTCAAGGAAATCAGCTGAGGATGGGCATCTCCTGCCCCCACCCATACCCCGAACCCCATTCCTTGGTGATATCTCTGTTCCCCTCGGTATTGGAACCAAGTCAGAGGAAGCACTGAGGGTGACAAGGACACAGAACGTCCTCTGGGTGTGGTACTTCAATGTCCATCACCAAGACTGTCACCACAGGCCCACCACTAACTGACCAGGGAGATACCTCAAATACACAGCAGCTAGACTGGGGGAAGTGATGGCGGAACCAACAAGAGGTAAACATTCTCACCAAACTCTTTGTCCCAGATGGATTTGTCCGGAACAGTATCTGAAGGAGCAGCCATCACACAGTCCTGGCAGAGGGAAAGTCTCAGCCTCATATTGAAGATATTGCCCCCTGTTTTATGCAACGCTTCCTCCTGAGAAGTACGACATACGTCTAAAGGACAGAGCAAATGGAAATTGGGCATCCATGAGGCGCCGTGGGATAACAGCAGCTGCCGTATCAATGGCCTTCCCTCCGTCATAAAATCAGAAGTGTGCTGTTCACTGATGGTTCCAAAATGTTCTCCACTATTCACAACTGCACCTATAATGAAGCAGGTTATTCAGTCCATCAAGAGTTTTAAACAGGAACAGAATTAGGTCATTCAGCTATTGGAGGCTGTTACTCAGCAACTGGACAGATCTTTTAATCTCTCATATCTGTAACACAGGAAATGGACGGGAACATTCAACCTTTCAAAGCTGCTACACAGGAATATTGGGAGGATGGGTTACTAAGCCAGGAGCAGGGATAAATTAGGGAGAAATCAGTCTCTATCAGTTTAACACATATTAACGACTGCAGTGACACAGCGACCAGTGCTGGGGCCTCAACGATTTGCAAACTCAATCAACGGTTTCCAGAAATGGAACAAACGTGTTCGAACTAACTTTAAACTGACATAAAGATCGAGAGAAACTGAAGTTATCAAGAGGCGGTAGAGAATCTGTGAATGGATAAGCAGTGGACAACAACTTAATAGATCAAATATAATGTGGGTAACTGTGAACCTGTGATTTTTGTTTTCAGGAGGAATAAAAGGCGGTGCATTATATAAATAGAGTGAGATTTCAAGACTTAATGAAACATTCAATACTGACTCGTTCAGACATGGAGAGTGTTGCTCCATCTCCCTGATGGTCTGCTCCCTGATTCTCCCAGGGGCCCATTGCTCTCCGTACATACGTGATATTTTGATGTGATTGGGTGGCGTAGCAGAGAGGTTAGGGGAGGATGATTTGAGCCGTGCACCAATTGGTGACCTTTTCTTCGGAGGCCACCCTTTCTTTCTACCTGGAGACCCGAGGATGATGGGAATGGCTGCCTCCTTCTGAATGAAGAGGCTGTGGCTGCAGCCAGGGCAGTCGGTATTCACCAACATGATGTACTGTGCATGGGCACACTGTCACATTAATGGAGTGAGAGATGGAGGGCTCAGTCAAAAGAATGGGAAATAGAAGCATTGTCAGATCAGCTGAAATTGTTCGATATACCACATTCTCAATCCACCTTTCAGAACCAGCCCAGAGAACATAAATCCAGAGGAGATATCTGTTCACCGTGGAACACTGTGTGGCCCAGCTTAGTATACTGCTCAGTGAAACGTAGCAACCTGTCCAGGTTGGAACACTGTGTGCAGAATAATCTATTGCTCTGTTCAGTACCACACGTCAAACTGTCCAGGGTGGCAGATAGTGCAGACTCATACATTTCATTGATCAATATATTATGGCATTCTGTCCAGACTGAAACACCGCACAGATTGTATCAGAGTATTGATCTAGAAACCCGGAGATGATATCTGTCCAGCACGGGGAGCTGTGAAGACAACAGCAGTGCATTTATCTATAAACCCGGATTAGACATCTGTCCAGTACGAGGAGCTATGCAGATCACAGGTGTGCATTGATCTATAAACCTGGACGAGATTTCTGTCCAGCATGGGGAGCTGTGCATACCACAGCAGTGCATTGATCTATAAACCCGGTCCACATATCTGTCCAGCACGGGAAGCAGAGCGCACCACATGAGTGCATTGACATATAAATGCAAACTAGATGTCTGTACAGCACTGGAAGCTATGCAGACAACAGCAGTGCATTGATCTATAAACCCGGACTTGATATCTGTCCCACATGGTGAGCTGTGCAGACCACAGCAGTGCATTGATTTATCTTACCAGACAAAAGCAGTGCATTGATCTATTATCCTGGACGAGGTATCTGTCCAGCAGAGGGAGCTGTGCAGTCCACAGCAGTGCATTGATATATAAACATGGACTAGATATCTATCCAGCACAGGTAGCTGTGCATACCACAGCTGTACATTGAACTATAACCTCGGACTAGATAGCTGTCCAGCACCGGGATTTATGCAGACCAAAGCAGTGCATTGATCTATAGCACCGGAGTATACATCTCTCCAGTATGGGGAGCTGTGCATTGAACTATAAACCTGGACTAGATATCTGTCCAGCACAGGGAGCTAGGCAGACCACAGCACTGCACTGATGTATAAACTGGGACTAGATATCTGCTCAGCCGTGGGCGGCACGGTGGCACAGTGGTTAGCACTGCTGCCTCACAGCGCCAGAGACCCGTGTTCAATTCCCGCCTCTGTCGACTGACTGTGGGGAGTTTGCACATTCTCCCTGTGTCTGCCTGTGCTCCGGTTTCCTCCCACAGTCCAAAGATGTGCAGGTCAGGTGAATTGGTCATACTAAATTGTCCGTAATGTTAGGTAAGGGGTAAATGTGCTTTGGCGGGTCAGGGTGGACTTGTTTCCACACTGTAAAGTAATCTAATCTGATAAAGTAATCTAAACTGTCCAGCAAAGGGAGCGATGCAGACCACAGCAGTGCATTGATGTATAAATTAGGACTAGATACCTGCACAGCATGGGGAGCTATGCAGACCACAGCAGTGAAGTGGCCAATAACCCGGATTAGATATCTGTCCAGCACCAGGAGCAGTGCAGACCACAGCAGTGCATTTATTTATAACCCCGGACTAGATAATGTCCAGTACGGGGAGCTGTGCTGGCAACACAAATGTATTGATCTATAAACCCGGACTGGATATCTATCCAGCAAGGGGAGCTGTACAGACTACAGCAGTGCATTGATCGAAAATCCCAATTCGATATCTGTCCAGCACAGGTAGCTGAGCATTGAAGTATAAATCCGTACCAGAGATCTGTCCAGCACAGGGAGCTATGTAGACCACAGCAGTGCATTAATATGTAATCAAGTACGAGATTCTTGCCCAGCGTGAGGAAATGTTCAGACGAAAGAAATGCATTGATCTATAAACCCGGGCTAGATATCTCTCCAGTATGGCGAGGTGTGTAGAATACAGCAGTGCAGTGAAATATAAAGCCTGACTAGATACCAGTCCTGAACCGGGAGGTGTACAGATCACAGCAGTGCATTGATCTATAAACCTGGACTAGATATCTGTCCAGCACAGGGTGCTATGTACACCACAGCAGTGCATTGATGTATAATCTAGGAATAGATATTTTCCCAGCATGGGGAGCGGTGCAGACAGCAGCAGTGCATTCATCTATAACCCCGGACTAGATAACTATTCATCTTTGTGAGCTGTGCAGACAACAGCAATGCATTGAAATATAAATCTGGATTAGAAGAATTGAATTGGGACTTCAGATCTGTGTTCACTGAGGAATACACAAACAATCTCCCTGAGGTAACTTTGGCTGAAGGACCTGAACTTAAGGGAATTTATGTTTGCCAGGAATTGGTGTTGGAGAGACTGTTAGGTCTGAAGGTTGATAAGTCCCTGGTGCCTGATGGTCTTCATCCCAGGGTACTGAAGGAGGTGGCTCGAGAATTCGTGGATGCGTTGATGATTATTTTCCAGAATTCGATAGATTCGGGATCAGTTCCTGCGGATTGGAGGGTGGCTAATGTTGTACCACTTTTTAAGAAAGGTGGGAGAGAGAAAGTAGGAAATTATAAGACCAGTTAGTCTGACCTCAGTGGTGAAAGTTGCTGGAGTCTATTATAAAGGATGAAATTACGACACATCTGGATAATAGTAACAGGATAGGTCAGAGTCAGCAAGGACTTATGAAAGGGAAATCATGCTTGACTAATCTTCTGGAATTTTTTGAGGATGTAACTCTGAAGATGGACGAGGGAGATCCAGTAGATGTAGTGAACCTGGACTTTCAGAAAGCTTTTAATAAAGACCCACATAGGAAGATAGTGAGCAAAATTAGGGCGCATGGTATTGGTGAAAAGTACTAACTTGGACTAAAAGTTGGTTGGCTGCAAGGAAACAAAGTGTAGTGATAAACGGCTCCATTTCAGAATGGCAGGCAGTGACCTGTGGTGTACCACAGGAATCAGTGCTGGGACCGCAGCAATATATGTTAATGATATAGAAGATGGTATTAGCAATAACATTATCAAATTTGCTGATGACACTAAGCTGGGTGGCAGGGTGAAATGTGAGGAGGATGTTAGGAGATTACAGGGTGACCTGGACAGGTTAGGTGAGTGGTCAGATGCATGGCAGATGCAGTTTAATGTGGATAAATGTATGGTTATCCACTTTGGTGGCAAGAACAGGAAGGCAGATTACAACCGAAATGGAATCAATTTAGGCAAAGGGGCAGTATAAAGAGAAAGAGATCTGGGTGTACTTGTATACCAGTCAATGAAGGTAAGCATGCAGGTACAGTAGATAGTGAAGAAGACTAATAGCATGCTGGCCTTTATAACAAGAGGGATTGAGTATAGAAGCAAAGAGGTTCTTCTGCAGCTGTATAGGGCCCTGGTGAGACCACACCTGGTGCACTGTGTGCAGTTCTGGTCTCCAAACGTGAGGAAAGACATTCCGGCTATTGAGGAAGTGCAGCGTAGTTTCACGAGGTCAATTCGTGGAATTGCGGGGCTACCTTACGCATACTTAAACTACTGGACTTGTGCCTCACAACACACTTCACATTCAACAACCAGATATACGAACAAATCAACGGAACACCCATGGGATCACCAATCTCGGGACTCATAGCAGAGGCAGTTATGCAAAGGTTAGAACAAACAGTCCTACCACAAGTTCAACCCAAACTCTGGGTCAGATATGTCGATGACACGTTTGTAATCATTAAAAACACGGAAATAGAAAAAACACACCGGATCATCAACGCCACACTCACAGGAATCCGATTCACGAGAGAAGAAGAAAAGGATAGCCAACTCCAATTCCTAGACGTGATGGTACAGAGAACACCGAACGGAGAATTTACCACAAGGGTATACAGGAAAGCCACACACACAGACCAAGTCCTAAACCATGAAAGTAACCACCCCAACACACACAAACGAAGCTGCATCAGGACACTATTCAAAAGGGCCACAACACACTGCAGTACACCAGATCTACAAAAAGAAGAGAAACACCTATACAAGGTATTCGCCAAAAACGGATACCCGCGCAACTTCATCAAAAGATGCCTAAGAGAAAGACCACGGAACGAGGACATACCACAACCAAAAGGACTAGCCACACTACCATACATCAGGAGCATCTCGGAACAGACAACCAGACTACTGCGACCCCTAGGACTCATAACGGCACACAAACCAACAGCCACGCTCAGACAGCAACTCACCAGAACGAAGGACCCGATACCCAACATGAGCAAGACGAATGTAGTGTACAAAATACATGCAAGGACTGCACTAAACACTATATAGGACAAACAGGAAGACAGCTAGCAATCCGCATACATGAACATCAACTAGCCACGAAACGACACGAACAGCTATCCTTGGTAGCCACACACGCAGACAACAAGCAACATGAATTCGACTGGGACAACACTACTATTATAGGGCAAGCCAGACAGAGAACAGCCAGGGAATTCCTAGAGGCACGGCATTCATCCACAAACTCCATCAACAAATACATCGACCTGGACCCAATATAACAACAACTACAGCGGACAGCTGAAACTGACAACCGGAAGCGGCAGGGACAGACCACTATAAACACCGGAGGAAACATCAAAGAAGCGCTTCGCAGGAGGCTCCCAAGCCCTGATGATGTCGCCTAGTCAGGGGACGAAACGTTTGCAACAAAAACGTCCAGCTCGGCGAACAGAACCACACCAGTATACCTGGTCTAGATTTCGGTCCAGGACTAGCAACTATGCAGACCCGTGCAATGCATTGATGTGTAAATCCGGATTAAATATCTGTCCAGAGCCAGGAGCTATGAAAACCACATTTGTGCAGTGATCTATAAACCCGGACGAGATATCTCTGCAGCACGTTGAGCTATGCAGACCACAGTAGAACATTGATCTTTAAACCCGGATTAGATTTTTGTTCAGCACAGGGATCTTGCAGACTACAGCAGTGCATTGATCTATCAACCTGATTAAATATCAATCCAGTGCCGGGAGCTGTGCAGACCAAGGCAGTGCATTGATCAAGAAACACGGACCAGATATCTGTCCAGCAACAGGAGCGATGCAGACACCTGCAATGCATTCATCTGTAAACTCGGACTAGCTATCTGTCTAGCACGTGGAGCTATGCAGGCCACAGCAGTTTATTGATCTGTAAAGCCGGATCAGGTATCTCTCCAGTATGTGAGGCTGTGCAGACCACAGCAGTTTATTGATCTGTAAAGCCGGATCAGGTATCTCTCCAGTATGTGAGGCTGTGCAGACCACAGCAGTGATTGAACTATAAACTCGTACCAGATATCTGTCCAACACGAGGAGCTATACACATCACAGCAGTGCATTAATCGATAAACTTGGACTAGATATCTGTCTAGCACAGGGAGCTATGCAGTCCCCTGTAATGCTTGATCTATAAACTCGGATTAGACATCTCTCCAGCACGGGGAGCTGTGCAGAGCACAGCAGCGCATTGAACTGTAAACCCCAACTGGATATCTGCCCAGCACGGGAAACTGTAGCGATCATGGCAGTGTACTGTTCCATAAGCTCGGACTAGATTTCTGCCCAGCACAGGGAGCTATGCAGACCACAGTAATGCATTGAGGTATAAACTCGGACTCGGTTCTGCCCAGCATGGGGAGAAGTGCAAATCATAGCAGTGCATTCATCTGTAAACCCGGACTAGTTATCTATCCTACACAGGGAGCTATGCAGACTATAGCAGTGAATTGGTCTATCAACCCGGATCAGATCTCTGTCCATCATGGTGAGCTTTGCAGACCCTTGCAGTGCATTGATCTATAAACCCGTACTAGATATCTGTCCAGCACGTTGAGCTATGCAGACCAAAGCAGTGCATTGATCTATAGCACCGGAGTATACATCTCTCCAGTATGGGGAGCTGTGCATTGAACTATAAACCTGGACTAGATATCTGTCCAGCACAGGGAGCTAGGCAGACCACAGCACTGCACTGATGTATAAACTGGGACTAGATATCTGCTCAGCCGTGGGCGGCACGGTGGCACAGTGGTTAGCACTGCTGCCTCACAGCGCCAGAGACCCGTGTTCAATTCCCGCCTCTGTCGACTGACTGTGGGGAGTTTGCACATTCTCCCTGTGTCTGCCTGTGCTCCGGTTTCCTCCCACAGTCCAAAGATGTGCAGGTCAGGTGAATTGGTCATACTAAATTGTCCGTAATGTTAGGTAAGGGGTAAATGTGCTTTGGCGGGTCAGGGTGGACTTGTTTCCACACTGTAAAGTAATCTAATCTGATAAAGTAATCTAAACTGTCCAGCAAAGGGAGCGATGCAGACCACAGCAGTGCATTGATGTATAAATTAGGACTAGATACCTGCACAGCATGGGGAGCTATGCAGACCACAGCAGTGAAGTGGCCAATAACCCGGATTAGATATCTGTCCAGCACCAGGAGCAGTGCAGACCACAGCAGTGCATTTATTTATAACCCCGGACTAGATAATGTCCAGTACGGGGAGCTGTGCTGGCAACACAAATGTATTGATCTATAAACCCGGACTGGATATCTATCCAGCAAGGGGAGCTGTACAGACTACAGCAGTGCATTGATCGAAAATCCCAATTCGATATCTGTCCAGCACAGGTAGCTGAGCATTGAAGTATAAATCCGTACCAGAGATCTGTCCAGCACAGGGAGCTATGTAGACCACAGCAGTGCATTAATATGTAATCAAGTACGAGATTCTTGCCCAGCGTGAGGAAATGTTCAGACGAAAGAAATGCATTGATCTATAAACCCGGGCTAGATATCTCTCCAGTATGGCGAGGTGTGTAGAATACAGCAGTGCAGTGAAATATAAAGCCTGACTAGATACCAGTCCTGAACCGGGAGGTGTACAGATCACAGCAGTGCATTGATCTATAAACCTGGACTAGATATCTGTCCAGCACAGGGTGCTATGTACACCACAGCAGTGCATTGATGTATAATCTAGGAATAGATATTTTCCCAGCATGGGGAGCGGTGCAGACAGCAGCAGTGCATTCATCTATAACCCCGGACTAGATAACTATTCATCTTTGTGAGCTGTGCAGACAACAGCAATGCATTGAAATATAAATCTGGATTAGAAGAATTGAATTGGGACTTCAGATCTGTGTTCACTGAGGAATACACAAACAATCTCCCTGAGGTAACTTTGGCTGAAGGACCTGAACTTAAGGGAATTTATGTTTGCCAGGAATTGGTGTTGGAGAGACTGTTAGGTCTGAAGGTTGATAAGTCCCTGGTGCCTGATGGTCTTCATCCCAGGGTACTGAAGGAGGTGGCTCGAGAATTCGTGGATGCGTTGATGATTATTTTCCAGAATTCGATAGATTCGGGATCAGTTCCTGCGGATTGGAGGGTGGCTAATGTTGTACCACTTTTTAAGAAAGGTGGGAGAGAGAAAGTAGGAAATTATAAGACCAGTTAGTCTGACCTCAGTGGTGAAAGTTGCTGGAGTCTATTATAAAGGATGAAATTACGACACATCTGGATAATAGTAACAGGATAGGTCAGAGTCAGCAAGGACTTATGAAAGGGAAATCATGCTTGACTAATCTTCTGGAATTTTTTGAGGATGTAACTCTGAAGATGGACGAGGGAGATCCAGTAGATGTAGTGAACCTGGACTTTCAGAAAGCTTTTAATAAAGACCCACATAGGAAGATAGTGAGCAAAATTAGGGCGCATGGTATTGGTGAAAAGTACTAACTTGGACTAAAAGTTGGTTGGCTGCAAGGAAACAAAGTGTAGTGATAAACGGCTCCATTTCAGAATGGCAGGCAGTGACCTGTGGTGTACCACAGGAATCAGTGCTGGGACCGCAGCAATATATGTTAATGATATAGAAGATGGTATTAGCAATAACATTATCAAATTTGCTGATGACACTAAGCTGGGTGGCAGGGTGAAATGTGAGGAGGATGTTAGGAGATTACAGGGTGACCTGGACAGGTTAGGTGAGTGGTCAGATGCATGGCAGATGCAGTTTAATGTGGATAAATGTATGGTTATCCACTTTGGTGGCAAGAACAGGAAGGCAGATTACAACCGAAATGGAATCAATTTAGGCAAAGGGGCAGTATAAAGAGAAAGAGATCTGGGTGTACTTGTATACCAGTCAATGAAGGTAAGCATGCAGGTACAGTAGATAGTGAAGAAGACTAATAGCATGCTGGCCTTTATAACAAGAGGGATTGAGTATAGAAGCAAAGAGGTTCTTCTGCAGCTGTATAGGGCCCTGGTGAGACCACACCTGGTGCACTGTGTGCAGTTCTGGTCTCCAAACGTGAGGAAAGACATTCCGGCTATTGAGGAAGTGCAGCGTAGTTTCACGAGGTCAATTCGTGGAATTGCGGGGCTACCTTACGCATACTTAAACTACTGGACTTGTGCCTCACAACACACTTCACATTCAACAACCAGATATACGAACAAATCAACGGAACACCCATGGGATCACCAATCTCGGGACTCATAGCAGAGGCAGTTATGCAAAGGTTAGAACAAACAGTCCTACCACAAGTTCAACCCAAACTCTGGGTCAGATATGTCGATGACACGTTTGTAATCATTAAAAACACGGAAATAGAAAAAACACACCGGATCATCAACGCCACACTCACAGGAATCCGATTCACGAGAGAAGAAGAAAAGGATAGCCAACTCCAATTCCTAGACGTGATGGTACAGAGAACACCGAACGGAGAATTTACCACAAGGGTATACAGGAAAGCCACACACACAGACCAAGTCCTAAACCATGAAAGTAACCACCCCAACACACACAAACGAAGCTGCATCAGGACACTATTCAAAAGGGCCACAACACACTGCAGTACACCAGATCTACAAAAAGAAGAGAAACACCTATACAAGGTATTCGCCAAAAACGGATACCCGCGCAACTTCATCAAAAGATGCCTAAGAGAAAGACCACGGAACGAGGACATACCACAACCAAAAGGACTAGCCACACTACCATACATCAGGAGCATCTCGGAACAGACAACCAGACTACTGCGACCCCTAGGACTCATAACGGCACACAAACCAACAGCCACGCTCAGACAGCAACTCACCAGAACGAAGGACCCGATACCCAACATGAGCAAGACGAATGTAGTGTACAAAATACATGCAAGGACTGCACTAAACACTATATAGGACAAACAGGAAGACAGCTAGCAATCCGCATACATGAACATCAACTAGCCACGAAACGACACGAACAGCTATCCTTGGTAGCCACACACGCAGACAACAAGCAACATGAATTCGACTGGGACAACACTACTATTATAGGGCAAGCCAGACAGAGAACAGCCAGGGAATTCCTAGAGGCACGGCATTCATCCACAAACTCCATCAACAAATACATCGACCTGGACCCAATATAACAACAACTACAGCGGACAGCTGAAACTGACAACCGGAAGCGGCAGGGACAGACCACTATAAACACCGGAGGAAACATCAAAGAAGCGCTTCGCAGGAGGCTCCCAAGCCCTGATGATGTCGCCTAGTCAGGGGACGAAACGTTTGCAACAAAAACGTCCAGCTCGGCGAACAGAACCACACCAGTATACCTGGTCTAGATTTCGGTCCAGGACTAGCAACTATGCAGACCCGTGCAATGCATTGATGTGTAAATCCGGATTAAATATCTGTCCAGAGCCAGGAGCTATGAAAACCACATTTGTGCAGTGATCTATAAACCCGGACGAGATATCTCTGCAGCACGTTGAGCTATGCAGACCACAGTAGAACATTGATCTTTAAACCCGGATTAGATTTTTGTTCAGCACAGGGATCTTGCAGACTACAGCAGTGCATTGATCTATCAACCTGATTAAATATCAATCCAGTGCCGGGAGCTGTGCAGACCAAGGCAGTGCATTGATCAAGAAACACGGACCAGATATCTGTCCAGCAACAGGAGCGATGCAGACACCTGCAATGCATTCATCTGTAAACTCGGACTAGATATCTGTCTAGCACGTGGAGCTATGCAGGCCACAGCAGTTTATTGATCTGTAAAGCCGGATCAGGTATCTCTCCAGTATGTGAGGCTGTGCAGACCACAGCAGTTTATTGATCTGTAAAGCCGGATCAGGTATCTCTCCAGTATGTGAGGCTGTGCAGACCACAGCAGTGATTGAACTATAAACTCGTACCAGATATCTGTCCAACACGAGGAGCTATACACATCACAGCAGTGCATTAATCGATAAACTTGGACTAGATATCTGTCTAGCACAGGGAGCTATGCAGTCCCCTGTAATGCTTGATCTATAAACTCGGATTAGACATCTCTCCAGCACGGGGAGCTGTGCAGAGCACAGCAGCGCATTGAACTGTAAACCCCAACTGGATATCTGCCCAGCACGGGAAACTGTAGCGATCATGGCAGTGTACTGTTCCATAAGCTCGGACTAGATTTCTGCCCAGCACAGGGAGCTATGCAGACCACAGTAATGCATTGAGGTATAAACTCGGACTCGGTTCTGCCCAGCATGGGGAGAAGTGCAAATCATAGCAGTGCATTCATCTGTAAACCCGGACTAGTTATCTATCCTACACAGGGAGCTATGCAGACTATAGCAGTGAATTGGTCTATCAACCCGGATCAGATCTCTGTCCATCATGGTGAGCTTTGCAGACCCTTGCAGTGCATTGATCTATAAACCCGTACTAGATATCTGTCCAGCACGTTGAGCTATGCAGACCAAAGCAGTGCATTGATCTATAAACTCGGATTAGATATCTGTCCAGCATGGTGAGCATGCAGACCACAGCAGTGCATTGATGTATAAACCCGGAATAGATATCTTTCCATCGCGGGGACGTTTGCAGAACACAGCAGTGGGTTCAATTATAAACCCGGACTAGATATCTGTCCAGCACCAGGAGCTATGCAGACCCCTGGAGTTCATTGATCTATAAACAGCGACGAGATATCTGTCCAGCATCGGGAGCTGTGCAGCCAAAGGCAATGCATTTATATCTAAACCTGGACAAATTATCTGTCGAGCACGGGGAGCTATGCTGACAACAGCAGTGCATTGATCTATAAACCCGGAATAGATATCTGTCCCACACAGGGAGTTATGCAGATCACAGCAGTGAATTGGACTAGCAACATGGATTAGATATCTGTCCAGCACAATGATCTTTGCAGTCCACAGCATTGATCTATAACACCGGACATTATGTCTCTCCAAAGTTTGTGAGAAGATTTGTAGCTCGGGTGCTCGTTGCTGTGGTTCTGTTCGCCGAGCTGGATGTTTTTGTTGCAAATGTTTCGTCCACTGTCTAGGTGACATCCTCAGTGCTTGGGAGCCTCCTGTGAAGCGCTTCTGTGGTGTTTCCTCCGGCATTTATAGTGGTTTGTATCTGCCGGTTGTCAGTTCCAGCTGTCCGCTGTAGTGGCCGGTATATTGGGTCCAGATCTATGTGTTTGTTGATGGAGTTCGTGGATGAGTGCCATGCTTCTAGGAATTCCCGGGCTGTTCTTTGTTTCGCTTGCCCTATAATGGTAGTGTTGTCCCAGTCAAATTCATGTTGCTTGTCGTCTGCGTGTGGCTACTAGGGATAGCTGGTCGTGTCCTTTCGTGGCTAGTTGATGTTCGTGGATGCGGATCATCAAGAACATCTCTGAAATGACAGTCAGACTACTGCGACCACTAGGACTTATACCAGCACACAAACCAACAGCCACTCTCAGACAACAACTCACCAAAACGAAGGACCCGATGCCCAGCATGAGCAAAACTAATGTAGTGTACAAAATACCATGCAAGGACTGCACAAAACACTATATAGGACAAACAGGATGACAGATAATGATCCGCATCCACGAACATCAACTAGCCACGAAACGACACGACCAGCTATCCCTAGTAGCCACACACGCAGACGACAAGCAACATGAATTTGACTGGGACAACACTACCATTATAGGGCAAGCGAAACAAAGAACTGCCCGGGAATTCCTAGAAGCATGGCACTCATCCACAAACTCCATCAACAAACACATAGACCTGAACCCAATATACCGGCCTCTACAGCGGACAGCTGAAACTGACAACCGGAAGCGGGAGGGACAGGCCACTATAAATGCCGGAGGAAACACCACAGAAGCGCTTCACAGGAGGCTCCCAAGCACTGATGATGTCACCTAGACAGGGGACGAAACGTGTGCAACAAAAACTTCCAGCTCGGCGAACAGAACCACAGCATTATGTCTCTCTAATATGGGGAGCTGTGCAGACCACAGCTGTGCATTCATCTGCAACTCCGGATTAGGTAACTGTCCATCATGGGGAGCTGTCCAGACAGGAACAATGCATTGATCTATAAACCCGGTCTAGATATCTGTGCAACACGTAGAGTTTTGCAGACCACAGTAGTGCATTGATCTACAAACCCGGGTTAGATATCTCACCAGAATGGGGGGCTGTGCAGACAACAGCAGTGCATTTAACTATAAACCTGGACTAAACATCTGTCCAACACGGGGAGCTGTACCGATCAAAGCAGTGCATTGATCTATAAACTCGGACTAGATATGTGTCCAGCATCAGTAGCAATACAGACTACAGCAGTGCATTCATATATAACCCTGGACTAAATATCTGTCCAGCACGGGGAGCTATGCAGACCACAGCAGTGCATAGATCTATAATCCTGGACAAGATATCTGTCCAGCAGAGGTAGCTATGCAGACTACAGCAGTGCATTGATACATAAACCTGGACTAGATATCCTTCCAGCACGGGGAGCTGTGCAGACCACAGAAGTGCATTGATATATAATCCCGGACTAGATATCTGCCAAGATCAGGTAGCTGTGTGGACCCCAACAGTGCATTGATTGATCTTACCGGACTGTAAATCCGACCAGCACAGGGAGCTGTGCTGACCACAGCAGTGCATTTATCGATAAACCCGCACTAGATATCTGTCCAGTACAGATAACTGTGCACACCGCAGCTGTACATTGATCAGTAAACCCGGACTAGATATCTGTCCAGCCATACAGACCACAGCAGCGCATTGGTGCATAAACTAGGACTAGATATCTGCTCAGCATGGGAAGCTATGCAGACCACAACAGTGAATTGTTCAATAAACCCGGAGCAGATATCAGTCCAGCACACTGAGCAGTGCAGACCACATCGGTGCATTGAACTATATACCCAGACGAGATATCTGTCCAGCACGTTCAGCTGTGCAGACAAAAGCAATGCATTGATTTATAGACACGGACTCGATATCTGTCGAACACAGAGAGCTGTGCAAAACACAGCAGTGCATTGATCTATAAACGCGGACTAGATATCTGTCGAGTACACAGAGCTGTACAGAACGCTGCAGTGCATTGATTTATAAACCAGGTCGAGACATCATTCCACACCGGTAGCTATGCAGACTACAGCAGTGCATTGATCTATAAACGCGAACTAGATATCTGGCCAGCACGTCCAATTTTGCAGACCACAACAGTACATTGATCTCTGAACCTGAATCATATATCTATCCAGCACGGGGAGCTTTGCAGATCACAGTATTGCATAGACCTATAAATCCAAATAAGATAACTGTCCAGCACGGGGATCAGTGCGGACCACAGCAGTGCATTGATCTAAAAATATGGACGAGGTATCTGTCTAGCACGGGGAGCTATTTAGACCACAGCATTGCATTGATCTATAAACTTGGACTAGGTACGTGTGATGCATTTAGAGCTCTGCTGTGCAGTGCATTGTTCCATAAAACCGTAATAGATACCTATCCAGCACCGGGAGCTGTGCCGATCTCAGCAGTGCATCGATCTATAACACCGGACTAGATATCTCTCCAGCATGGGGAGCTCTGCAGACAATAGTTACGCATTCATCAATAAATACGGACGAGATATCTGTCGAACACTAAGAGCTGTGCTGAGCACAGCAATGCATTTATCTATAAATCCCGACTAGATATTTGTCCAGCACTGGGAGCTTTGCAGACCATAGCAGTACATTGAACTATTAACCCGAACTAGATATCTGTCCAGCTCCGGGAGCTGTGCAGACCACAGAAGTGCATTAATTTTGAAACCCGGACGAGATATCTGTTCAGGATGGGGAGCTGTGCAGACCACAGCTGTGCATTGAATTATAAATCAGGACTAGATATCTTTCCAGCGCAGGGAGCTATGCAGTACAAGGCAATGCATTGATCGACAAACCTGGACGAAATATCTGTCCAGCTTAGGAAGCTGGGCAGTCTACAGCAATGCATTTGATCTATAAACCCGGACTAGATGTATGTCCCACACAGGGAGCCATGCAGACCACAGCAGTGCATTGATCTGCAACCCCAGACTTAGATATCTCCCCATCATGGGGAGCTGTGCTGAAAACAGAAGTGCATTGATCTATAACCGAGGACTAGATATCTTTCCAGTTTGTGAACTGTGCACACAACAGCAGTGAATTGATCTATAAACACGGACCAGTTATCTGTCTAGCACGGGGAGCTGTGCAGACAACAGCAATGCATTCATCGATAACCGTGGACTAGTTATCTCTCGAACACCGAATGCTATACACACTGTCGCATGCATTCTTATATAAACCCGGACTAGATACCTGGCCAGTATGGGGAGCTGAGCAGACTAGAGCTTTGAATTGGTCTAAACACCCGTCTGGATATCTGTCCAGCACATGGATCTATGCAAATGACAGCAGTGAATTGATCTATAATCCCGGACTAGATACTTGTCCATCACGGGGAGCTGTGCGGATCACAGCAGTGCATTGATCTATAAACCCGGACTAGATATCTATACAGCATGGGGAGCTGTGCAGACAACAGCAATGCATTGATCTATCATCCTGGACCAGATATCAGTCCAGCACATGGAGTGTGCAGATCAGAGCAGTGCATTGATCTATAAACCCGGACTAGATATCTGTCCAGCACGGGGAGCTGTGCAGACCACAGCAGTGCATTTATTTAAAACCCGGACGAGATATCCATCCGGCACGTGGAGCTGTACAAACCACAGCAGTGCATTGATCTATAAACCCGAACTAGACCTCTGTCCAGCACGTTCAGCTATGCATCCCACAGCAGTGCATCGATCTCTTAAGCCGGATTAGATATCTGTCCAGGACGGGGAGTTGTGCAGAACACAGCAGTGAATTGATCTATAAACCCGGACTAGATATCTGTTCAGCACGGGGAGCTGTGCAGATCACAGCAGTGCAGATCACAGTAGTGCATTGATCTATGAACCCGGAATAGATATCTGTCGAGCATGGGGAGCTATGCAGACAACTGCAGTGCACAGATCTATCATCCTGGACCAGATATCAGTCCAGCACGAGGAGTGTGCAGACCAGAGCAGTTCATTGATCTGTAAAAAAGGATTCGATATCTGTACAACACAGGGAGCTGTGCTGATCACAGCATTGCATAGATCTATAAACTCGAACTAGATACCTGTCCAGCGCGGAGAGCTGTGCAGACCACAGCAGTGTATTTATTTATAAACCCGGATGAGATACCTGTCCAGCATAACGAGCTGTACACACCACATCATTGCATTGATCTATAAACCCGGACTGGATATCTGTCTAGCACGGGGAGCTGTGCAGACGACAGCAGTGCATTTATCTATAACTGCGGACTAGATATCTGTCGAGCACCGAATGCTATGCAGACTGTAGCATGCATTGTTCGATAAAGCCGGACTAGATATCTGGCCAGCATGCAGAGCTGTGCAGACCAGAGCTTTGAATCGGTCCAAACACCCGTCTGGATATTTGTCCAGCACGTGGATCTATGCAAACGATAGCAGTGAATTGATCTATAAACCCGGACTAGATACCTGTCCATCACGGGGAGCTGTGCAGACCACAGCAGTGCATTGGTGTAAAAACCCGGACGAGATATCTGTCCAGCACGGGGATCTGTGCAGTCCACGCCATTGAATTGACATATAAACACGAACCCGATATCTGCCCAGCGCATGGAGCTGTGCAGACTACAACAGTGCATTGATCTATTAACCCGGATGAGATATCTGTCCAGCATGGGGGTCTGTGCAGATATCAGCAGTGCATTGATCTATCATCCTGGATCAGACATCTGTCCAGCACAGGGAGTGTGCAGACCACAGCAGTGCATTGATCTATACACCCGGACTAGATACCTGTCCAAAAAAGCGAGCTGTACAGACCACAACAGTGCATTGATTTATCAACCCGGACGAGGTATCTGTCCAGCACGGGGAGTTGTGCAGACCACAGCAGTGCATTGGTCTTTCAACCCGGACAATATATCTGTCCAGCACCAGGAACTGAGCGGACCACAACAGTGCATCGATCTATAACACTGGACTAAACATCTCTCCAGCATGGGGAGAACAATGCATTGATCTATAAACACGGACTAGAGATCTGTCTAGCACAGAGAGCTGTGCAGACTACATCATTGCATTGATCTATAAACCCGGACGAGATATCTGTCGAGAACAGGGAGCTGTGCAGACCACTGCAGTGCAATTATCTATAAACCAGGACTAGATATCATTCGAGCGCCTGCAGCTGTGCAGACCACAGCAGTGCATTGATCTATACACCCAATCTAGATATCTGTCCAGCACGTTCAGTTGTGCAGACCACAGCAGTGGAATGATCAATAACAACACGGACTAGATATCTGCCCAGAACGGGGAGCTGTGCAGACAACAGCAATGCATTAATTTTTAAGCACTGACTCGATATTTGTCGAACACAGAGAGCTGTGCAAAACACAGCAGTGCATTGATCTATAAACGCGGACTAGATATCTGTCGAGCACACGGAGCTGTACAGAACCCTGCAGTGCATTGATCTATAAACCAGGTCTAGGTATCATTCCAGCACCGGGAGCTATGCAGACTACAGCAGTGCATTGATCTATAAACGCGAATTAGATACCTGGCCAACACATTCAGCTTTGCAGACAACAGCAGTGTATTGATCTCTGGACCTGGATCAGACAACTATGCAACAGGGGGAGCATTGATCTATAAATCCAAATGAGATAACTGTCCAGCACGGGGATCAGTGCGGACCACAGCAGTGCATTGATCTATCAACCCGGACTAAGTATCTGTCCAGCACGGGGAGCTATTTAGACCACAGCATTGCATTGATCTATAAACCTGGACTAGATATCTGTCTTGCACTTAGAGCTCTGTTGTGCAGTGCATTGTTCCATAAAACCGGAATAGATACCTGTCCAGCATCGGGAGCTATGCAGTTCACAGCAGTGCATCGATCTTTAACACCGGACATGATATCTCTCCAGCATGGGGAGCTGTGCAGACAATAGCTATGCATGCATAAATAAACACGGACGAGATATCTGTCAAACACTGAGAGCTGTGCTTTGCACAGTAGTGCATTGATCTATAAATACCTACTAGATATCTGTCCAGCGCCAGGAGCTGTGCAGACAACAGCAGTACATTGATCTATAAACCTGAACTAGACCTCTGTCCAGCACGTTGAGCTATGCACTCCACAGCAGTGCATTGATCTCTTAACACGGATAAGATACCTGTCCAGGACGGGGAGTTGTGTGGACCACAGCAGTGCAGTGTTCTATAAATCCGGACTAGATACTCGTTCAGCATGGAGAGCGGTGTAGACCAGTGCATTGACGAGCAAACTATGACCAGATATCTGTTCAGCACATGGTGCTACGCAGACGACAGCAGTGCATTTATCTATAACTCTGGACTAGATGTCTGTCCAGCATGGGGAGGTATAGACCACTGCTGTGCATTGATATATAATCCCAGAGTCGATATCTGTCCAGCACCGGGAGCTATGCAGACCACAGCAGTGCATCGAGGTATAAACCCGGACGAGATATCTGTCCAGCACGGGGATCTGTGCAGTCCACGCCATTAAATTGACACATAAACACGGACCTGATATCTGCCTTGCACATGGAGCTCTGCAGACCATAACAGTGAATTCATCCATAGCCCCAGATGAAATATCTATCCGGTATGGAGAGCAGTGCAGACCACTGCAGTGCATTGATCGATAAAGCCGGAATAGATACATGGACGTATGCAGACCTCAGCAGCGCATTGACCTATAAACCCGGATTAGATATCTGTCCAGCACGGGGAGCTGTGTGGAGCACAGCAGTGCATTAATCTGTACACCCGAACTAGATATCTGTCCAGCAAAGGGAGCACTGCAGACCATAACAGTACATTCATCTATAAACCAGGACGAGACATCTATCCAGCATTAGCAGCTGAGCAGCCCACAGCAGTCCATGGATCTATAAATCCGGATTAGATATCTGCCCAGCACTGGGAGCTGTGCAGACCTCAGGAGTGCATTGATAGATAATCCCTGACTGGATATCTGTCCAGCAGCAGGAGCTATGCAGACCCCTGCAGTACATTGATCTACAAACCATGGCTAGATTCATTCCAACACCGAGAGCTATGCAAACCACAGCAGTGCAGTGATCTGGAACTGAGAAGTAGTTATATTTCCAACATCGGGAGCTGTGCTGACGACAGAAGTGAATTGATCTATGAACTCGAATTAGATATCTGTCCAGTACAGGGAGCTGTACACACCCCAGCGCTGCTTTGATCGAAAACCCGGACCAGATATCTGTCCAGCAGGGGGAGCTGTGCAGTCCACAACAGCGCATTCATCTATAATCACCGACTAGATATCTGTCCAGCAATGGGAGCTAGGCAGCCTGCAACATGCATTGATCTATAAACTCGGACTAGATATCTGTCCAGCTCAGGGAGCTGTACACACCACAGAAGTGCCTTGATCTATTATCCCGGACCAGATATATGTCCAGCACGGGGAGCCGTGCAGATTACAGCAGTGCATTGATCTCTAACCGCCGACTAAATATCTGTCGAGCACTGAATGCTTTGCAGACCACAGGATGCATTGATTTATAAATCCTGACTAGATATCTGCCCAGCATGGAGAGCTGTGCAGACCAGAGCAGTGCATTGATCTATAAATCCGGACTACATGTCTCTCTAGTATGCGGAGCTGTGCAGACAAATGCAGTGCTTTGAACTATAAACGCGGACTAGATATCTTTCCAGGACGGGGAGACGTACAGACCACAGCAGTCCATTGATCTACAATCCTGGACAAGATATTTCTCCAGTCTGTGGACCTGTGCAGTACCTGCAGTGCATTGGACCATAAACCCGGACGAGATATGTGCCCAGCATGGAGAGATGTGCAGGTCAAGGCGTTGACTTGATCTACAAACTCGTCTAGATATCTATGCATACCACAGCAGCGCATTGATCTGTAACCGCGGACTAGATATCTGTCCAGCTTGGGAACTGTGCAAACAACAGCAGGGCATTGATCTATAAACCCCGACGAGATATCTGTCCAGCTCAGAGAGCTGTACACAACACATCAGTGCATTGATCTATAAACCCAGACCAGATATCTGACCAGAGCTTTGAATTGGTCTAAACACCCATCTGGATATCTGTCCACCACATAGATCTACGCAGGGCATAGCAGTGAATTGATCTAAAAACCCGGACTACATACCTGTCTAGCATGGGGAGCTGTGCAGACCACAGCGGTGCATTGACCTATAAACCCGGACTAGATATCTGTTCAGCTTGGGAACTGTGCAGACAACAGCAGAGCATTGATCTATAAACCCCGACGAGATATCTGTCCAGCTCAGAGAGCTTTACACACCACATCAGTGCATTGATCTATAAACCCAGACCAGATATCTGACCAGAGCTTTGAATTGGTCTAAACACCCATCTGGATATCTGTCCACCCCATAGATCTACGCAGGACATAGCAGTGAATTGATCTAAAAACCCGGACTACATACCTGTCTAGCATGGGGAGCTGTGCAGACCACAGCGGTGCATTGACCTATAAACCCGGACCAGATATCTGTCTAGCACGGGGAGCTGTGCAGACCACAGCAGAGCATTCTTCTATAACCACGGACCAGATATCTGTCGAGCACTGAATCCTATACAGACTGGAGCATGCATTGTTCTATAAAGCCAGACAAATAGCTGGCCAGCTTGAGGAGCTGTGCAGACCAGAGCTTTGAATTGGTCTAAACACCCATCTGGATATCTGTCCACCACATAGATCTACGCAGGACATAGCAGTGAATTGATCTAAAAACCCGGACTAAATATCTGTCTAGCATGGGGAGCTGTGCAGACCACAGCAGTGCATTGATCTAACATCGTGGACCAGATATCAGTCCAGCACAGAAAATGTGCAGACCAGAGCAATGCATTGATCTTTAAAACCAGAATAGATATCGGTCTAGCACAGAGCTATGTGCAGACCACAGCAGTGCATTGGTCTATTAACCCGGACGAGATATATGTCGTGAACAGGGAGCTGAGCAGGCCACTGCACTGCAATGATCTGTAAACCAGGATTAGATATCATTCCAGCACAGAGACCTGCGCAGACCACAGCAGTGCATTGATCTACAAACCCATACGAGATATCTGTACAGCACGTTCAGTTATCCGGACCACAGCAGTGGATTGATCTATAACACCGGACGAGATATCTGTCCAGCATGGGGAATTGTGCAGACAACAGCAATGCATTGAATTTTAAACACAGACTAGATATCTGTCAAGCACAAGAGCTGTGCAGACCACTACAGTGCATTGAACTATAAACCCGGACTAGATATCTGTCCAGTACGGGGACCTGTACAGACCACAACAGTCCGTTGTTCCACAATCCCGGACTTGATATCTCTCCAGTATGCGGGGCTGTGCAGACCACTGCAATGCATTGAACCATACACCCGGCCTAGATGTCTGCCCGGCATAGGGAGCTGTGCAGACCAAAGCGTTAATTTTATCTATAAACCAGTCCAGATATCTGTCCAACACATGGATCTATGCATACCACAGCAGTGCATTGATCAATAACCCCGAAGTAGATATCTGTCCAGCACTGGGAGCTGTGCATACCATAGCAGTACTCAACATCGCCCGGATGCTCCTGGATAATCCGTGATCCCTGGCACTAGTGCCATCTTTACAAGGCCAATGGGCACACTGTGGAGCTTTCTCATTTCGGAGCTGTACTGCATAGTTAACCCGGGCATGGCAGATAAGGGGCGAATACACCACAATTTGTCAACACAGCCACAGAGGTCCTGGTGAATGGGCTAGCACAGAAGAGTACCATTCTCTTCCCAGTGAGGTCCACACCACCAGACACACCGAACATGGGCTGAGTTCACTACCCAGCTCATTGCAGTATCTACGGTCTGAAGAAACGTCCAGCAATACAGGACAAGCATCAATAACCTTCCCCGTTCTGTCAGGATAAGGGTCATTGTACTCTCTGTGCTCCCTCACATTCACGGTATATCTTTGATAGCACCTACGCCCGATCAAGGCTCATGCTCCACCACTCTCACTACAGCATGCAGCAGCTTTTCTCTCTCTCTCCCTCTCTAAACCCCCTCTCTTTCCCTCTGTCTTCGCCTCCACTACACCCCCCACACTAATAACACGGCATGGATACAATACTGTGCACTGACTCCCTCCGGAAACCTCACAGTTGCCCCCACATACACCGGCACTAACAGCAGGGCAACTCACTCTCACCTTCCGTCCCTCCCCTTCTCCCATTCCAGGAGAAATAGCCTGTAATCAGACAGAAAGGGCCGAGCCGGGTGGTGGAGTGCCGGATATCCGTTCCCTCACACTTCCCCCCCCCCCCCACCCCGCCATGTGGAGAGGACCCTGACACGAACTGGAGAGGACTGGGACACCTCGTGTGAAGATTCTGAAACATCCACGTCTCACCAACCGAGTGAGGAGCAATGATCAGTGAATGGCAATTCTCACTTTAAAACCAGTGGTAATTCAGTTTCCTCCGGCACAACGAAGAAACCGTGGCATTGATTCCAACTCCCTTTTGTGTCAAGCTGGTACAGATGGAATCCTCACAATCTCAGTGGGCAGGAGGGTGGGCTCACATCTCATCTTCACCAAGGACAAAATATGTAACATTTGTCTGTGAAATAGATCCCTGAGTTTGTTGTTCTTTAGACAACAATTAGAATATTACCAATCAATTTAAATTATGCGCCAGGATGCTAGAACCAAATCAAGTTTGAATGTATTGTTTTCCAAAAATCGAACTAATGAGATAATCCAACGTTGTGCATATTAAAAATGCAGGCATTTTGTTAATTGCAGACAGAGCAAATACCATTAATATGGATGAAAGAAATTAGGAAACACTCTCCATCAAAGGCACCTTTTCATGTGAAACATATTCGCAGTAAACAGAAAGAAAATGACCCAGGGAGATCTACAGCCAGAAAAAGAAACAAAAGCAACAGCTGCTGTGTAGTTTTGACAAGAGGTTTATGTAATTTTAATAAGGCATCTTATTGAAAGAGTACATTGTTGTAGTATTGGAGTCGGTTAATAAGCAGTTAAGAGAAAGGGGATCTCTTGTGAATAATTAATGTAAAATGTTCCCTGTCAGAATTAAAAAAAATAAATTTATGTTTTATTTAAACTGTGGAATTTGGGAGTTCTCTGTCACTCATATTTTAACTGTTTACAAGGTGAATTAAGCATTTCTTTATGGTTAGTTTAAATTACCACATGTACTTCACACCGTGCCCTAACAATTGCTGTGTGTGTATCTGTGTGAATCTGTGTGGGGCAGGTCTCGTAGTTGCTTTGGTGTTTAAAGTGATGCAATGCCAACCTCTGCTGGTCTCCCCACGACAATGCACAGGCATTGGCAGAGGGTGAAAATCAACAGGAATCCTTTCAGAGAGGGAGTGGGAGAGGGCAGCTGCTCACAGCACCATCCAAACTGAAGTCTTAACCATGTACTGATATAAATGTCCTTTAAACGTTGTAAAAGTCACTGCTTTCACCACTTGCTCTGGACATTCATTCCACACACAAGCCAGCTTCTGTCTAAAATAATTGCCTCGCCTGACGTTTGTAAATCTTTTTCCTCGCAACTTAAAATATCCCTCAGTTTTAAATCCCCGTCTCTAGGGAAAAGACTTCAGCCCTTCAGCTTATTTGCACACCCTCATGATTTTATAAACCTCTGTGAAGTTACCCTTAATCTCATACTCTCCAGTAAAAAGTCCCAGCCTATCCAGCCTCTCCTTATACTCAATCCCTCCATTCCCAGGAACATTCACGTAATTCTCTTCTGGATCCTCTCCAACTTAATAACATCAAGGTCAAAATATCAAATTGAATAGTCAAAGTATTTTCTAACGGTAGGGGAGCTCAAAACTAGAGGTCATAGGTTTAAGGTGAGAGGGGAAAAATTTAAAGGTGACCTAAGGGGCAGCTTTCTTCACACATATGGTGGTAGGCCGATGGAATGAGCTCGCAGGATGACCAGACTGGACACAGTCTTCCAGAAGAGACTTCACCAATGTCCTATGCAACCTCCTTATGACGTCCCAATTCCGATACTCAAAGGTCTGACTAATGTATACAAGTGTGCTAAACACGTTCTTAACCAAGCTATCTATATGCGATACATGTTTTAAAGAATTATACCTGACGGTCAAAGGCCCTCCGTTTAAGGTTTAGGTCCTGCTCTTGTTTTATTTACAAAATCCAATACCTCGCATTAATCCAAACTAAACTCCATCTGCCACCCCTCAGCCAAGCGTGTGATATTACTCACCCTCCCCATTCAATTTAAAATATCCATCCCTACTCCAGGAGGCCTGCACACTGTGGCCTCGATTTTCTCATAGACCCTGAGCTTGGTTTGCCTTGTGTGGTTAGGGGGAGGAGGGACAGATTGCATCACAGACAGTGAAGAAGTGAGGCTGGACAGTAATTAGAGGCCAGGTATCATTTCATAGTTTTAGGAAGAGGGCAGTCACACGCAAGAGGCTGGAATAGTGATCGGTGTTTGGGGGCTAGACATTATGCTCTTTCTTTGTCTCTTGTGTTCAGTAATAAATATCCATTTGAGACCCTTCATTGTGCATAGTGTGTCTGCAGGATTTATTTCCCGAATATTACAGACTACAGATAATAGCATTTAAAGATGTTCATAGTTAATTTCGATGGCACAGCATGTGCACTCAACATCCTACAGTTGTGCCAATATCTTGCATTTGTTTATCAATAAAAAAATGTTCATGCAGTTCAGTAATATCAACTAGATTTTAATAAATCTATACCGGGCTGAAAGCTGGCACTTAATATATAATCCACAATCTGGGTATGGTAGTGTAGTGGGTAGTGTCCATGCCTCTGAGATAGAGCTCTGGTTTTGATTTCAATTCCTGAACTTGTGTGATGGTATTGCTAGCTCTGGACCAGAATGTCTGGATTCAATTCCTGCCTGTTGCAGAGGTGTGTCACAGCATGTCATAACAGGCTGACGAGCAAACACACAGGAGATTAATGTTGGAGATTTAGGGGCTTTTGCCGAGTGGTGCTAGTGTCCCTATCTCCGGGCACAAAGGTCTAGGTGTAAATCTCACATAAGTGTTCCATAATACATCTGAACAAACTGATTATAATGGACGTAGAATTGTGACATGATGGGGAAGGAAGAGGTGTCAGTATTGAATTTCAAAATTTAGGCCCGGAATGAATGAAAGTACAGCCATTGTGTTGAATGAAGTCACATTTCGTAGCAGTTGAGGTTTAAAAAATCAGAATAGTCATAGTTAGGGTGAGTAGTCAGGGTTTTTTTCCCGACGTTAGGAGCGTCCACAACGAGAGGGCTTTGGTTGAAAGTGAAAGGGGAAAGATTTTGATGGGGCCTAAAGGCACCTTTTCATGCAGAGGGTGGTATGCATATGGAATGAGCTGCCAGAGGAAGTGATGGAGGATGGTACAACTACAACATTTAAAAGGCATCTGTATGCTGACAGACCTGCCGAGCTTTTCCAGCAATTTCTGTATTTGTTAACAAATTCATTCATTTTAAAACAGGTATTATGAATACATTAAACATTTTATTTTCAATGCAGCAGGGACTTGCTAAAAAATATCTTCAAATCAACCGAGACCATTTTCTGCTAAGGGTCCGGCTCTGTTCATGACAGCAGCAATGCTGCACCGACATGGAACAGGGAATGTGATGGAGACATAGTTTGGACAATGTGGAAGGAGACCTCACATGATCCAATTTGGGAGAGCATGACATTATTGTGTGATTCAACTCAAAAGAGGGAGAAAATGAAATCTGCCCGAGAAGGAATGATCTATTACGCACTCTCTCCTTCATTTTTCCTAATCACAGCAATGTATGCGAGCTAAAAATAAAAACCTTTACAGACATCGTTACCATTCTTATTTTTATAGAATCCCTGCAGTGTGGAAACAGACCCTTCGGCCCAACAAGTCCATTCCAACCTTCCAAGGAGTAATCTTGGAACTAACTTAGAAATCCCTGAACACTATGGACAATTTAGCATGACCAATCCACCAAACCTAGACTGTTTTGGACTGGGGGAGGAAACTGGAGCACCCATTTGAAGCACACGCAGAGAGGCGAAGAACGTGCAAACCCTACACAGATAGTCGCCCGAGGCTGGAATCAAACCCAAGTCCCCGGTGCTGTGTGGTAGCAGTGCTAACCACTGACTCCAATGTGCCATTTTTGGAGGATTTCTGACCAGAATTCATTGGAACCTCCTAACTGCCTAATGCAAACGGAATTCAGCCAAATCCAACTGTTCTATAATGAAATCCCATGGGTAACAGCTTGTGTGAGTAGAATATCTTCAGAAGCAGAATACCATTTTGGATAATCTCTCAATTTTACCTTTTGTCATGAGTTACACTAATATCTGGGAAAAGTTCTTTCAACATGAGATTGCAGAGTTTTTGTTTGTCGGTTTTCTGTATGTGTTGTCAATGTTTTTAGAAAGAGAACTATCGACTCTTCATTTGCAATATCCAAAAAGTTTGCCATTCATCTTTCCATCATGGTTTGAGTGGCATTGCTCTGGATCACAAACGTGCTATTTTAGCAGATTAAAGAAACTAGCCTGTCTTGTTCTTAAAACTGAGTCTGAGACCTATATCATCGGCCATATCACCAAACCGGTTACATTTATCATTTGTTGTGAACAGTGGAAGAGTGGGACTAGGAAAGGAAACAGTGACTTCAAAAGCCGGGGAACTATAGACCAATGAGCCAGATGTCAGTGGTTGGTAAGTTGTTAGAGGGTTTTCTGAGGGACAGGATTTACATACATTTGGGAAGATAAAGGCTGTTCGGAGTAGTCAATGTCGCTTTCTGCATGGGAAATCATATCCCATTAAGTGAGTTTTATGAAGATTTGAAAAAGAAGATTGATGAGAGCAGTTTGGTAGACATTGTCGAAATGGACCTCAGCAAGGTGTTCATAACATTCGGATTAGTAGGCCGTTTAGTAAGTTTTGGTCACACGGGATGCAGAGGAAGCTAGTCACAATTGGCTTGATGGAACGGAACGGGGCATTTTTCAGACTGGAGGCTTGTGAGCAGCAGTGCGCTGTAAGAATCAGTACTGCGTTCACTGCGTATCATCATTTATATCAAGGATTTGGATGTGAATTTTCAGGACATTTAGATGGGACAAAGGGGCAAGGAGTGACATATGAAACTAAATTTAGAAAAAATGTACGAGGTTTTGCATTTTGGGAAAGCAAATCTGGGCAGAAATTATACACTTAGTTTAAAGGTTCCGGGTAGTCTTGTGGAACAACGGGACCGAGTATTGCAGGTGCATTGTTCCTTGAAAGTGGAGTCGCAGGTAGAGAGAGTGGTGCAGAACACATGCGGCACATTTGCCTTAAATCACATAGCATCGAGTATAGGAGTTGAGGTGGCATGTTGCATCTGTACAGGATGTTGGTGAGGCCACTTTAAGAATACTGCGTACAACTCGATTGTCTGCAGAAAAGATTTACACGGATATTCCTGGACTGAAGATTTGAGGTTTAGGGAGACTTTGATTAGATTGAGGTGTTTCCCCCTGGAGTGTCAACGGCTGAGGGGTGACATTATAAACGTTTATAAAATCATCAGGGGCATGAATATTCTGAACAGCTACGTTATGCTCCCCAGGATAGGGGAGTCCAGAATAAAAGGGTATAGGTTGAAGGCAAAGAGCGAATGATTTAGAACGGACCTGAAGGTAAGTGTTACATACAGAGAGTGGCGTGTGCACAGCCAGTGCTCTCAGATGACGTAGTAAAAGATGTGACAATCGCATATTTTAAAAGTATCTGAAAGAGGAGGAATATTGGCCAAATGCTGGCAAATGGGAGCAGATCAGATTTGATATCTGATCGGAGTGAACAGATTGGACTACCGGGTCTGTTTCCGTTCTGCGTGACTTTCTCATTCTATAAGAGGGATGACGAAAAATTCTGAAAGGACCTTTCAATTCAGAATTCTCTTCACTGGACATTTATCGTGCCTTTATGTTCACATTGATTGAAAGCTGCGTTAGTTAAATATTTGACAGGGAAGTGAGTCACGGATAATATGCTACAGACAGGAAAATGGGGCTGAGACCACAACCTGATCAGCCACAATCTTAGTGCCTGGTGGAGAAGGCTCACAGTATCTAATGACCCACTCCTGCTCCTCTGTCCCATATTTCTGTGTTCCATTCAGCCCCTCAAACCTGCTAGACAGGAACAGTTGGATGCGACTTACTGCTATAACCCGATGCACAGAAACAGAGACTATGCAGACCTTGAAGACTGTCACACACGGTTTGATGTCGTTGGAAAATGTAATTGGGAAACCCAGGCACGGGTATGAAAGAGGCTCTTCATCTCTCTTTACAGAGCTGCCCCTCTCTTAAATTTGTGCTTCATTTGTTGGTCATGTTGTACACCCAGTTTCACTGTGAATACAGCCCACGTACTTCACCAGGCGATGACTCACAAAATCCTCTGGTCTCCCTGACTGCAATATTCAATAATCGAATATTCATGAAAATTACACCCACTAGTTTTCAAATAACAAAATGTAAGAACATCAGAAATAAGGGCAGGTCGTTCACTCCCCACGCCTGCCTTGTCGTTCATTACGATCATGACTGACCTGCTCTTGGTCTCAAATCCACTCTCATGCCCACTTCTTCATAGCCCTCAACTCTCTGACAGGTCAATATCCATCGATCTCCTTCAGTCATCTAGCTCCCCAACACTCTTGAGAAGATAAATCCTGACACTTAATACCACCTGTTGGTAGAAAACACTTGCTGCTCCTATGTCATGGCCTATTGATATGATCAAAAAAGGTTGACACAAGAGTTCAGGTAAAAATGACTGACCCCTCTATCAAGTTGTTGACTTCTGTTGACATCAAGGAGCTTATCTAAACTGGACTTAATGAGAATCAGAGTAACCTCTCCAGTGTTTGGAGTCAAACATGGCACAAAGGAAGATGTTCATCATCTCAGTCTTGCGTCACCTCCGTGGGAGATCCTCAGGGTAGCTTCCTCTTCACAAACCTCTTCAGCTGCTTCATCAATGTCTCTCCCGTCCCCACTCCTCCCAACCATAAGATCAGAAGTGGGGATGATCACTGAAGATTCCACAATGTTCAGAAGGTTTTGTCCCCCCTCAGCTCCTGAACTGGTTTGTGCCCATGAGCAGCAAGACCCGGACTCCACTGAGGCTGGTGCTGTTAAAGGGTGTGTATCATTCATCCTGACACTGCACATTGCCACAGTAAAATATGAGTTCATTCAGCACCTCACGCTGATTTCACAGGAATATGAGGAAGCCATTCAGCCCATAGGCACTTTGGAGAACAGGGACAGCCCCTTCAGTGCCTGCAGCCTATTACTTAGGAAGAGAAGGAGTCTATTGCGATGGACCATACCACAGACCCTCGAAAATATTTGAAGGCGGTAGCCTAGACTCTAATGTTCTCTTATTTTAAAGAAAATGTAAAGTGTCTGTTCCAGATGCAATGTGTCTGTTCAAACTACTCGGTGGTAAGCAATACACCATCTACTTAAACACGGAAGATAGGATGAAACCAAAGAAAGAGGAATTTAGAATAACGTAATTCTATTGGAAAAGGTGACATAATAATAGATCTAGGAACTATTACTAACGAACTATTCCAATATACGAAACTCCCATCAATACAGCCTTCAGCAAAAAGGAATATTCAGACACAGAATGTGACAAACATTTTACCAATCCAGGAATTACAAACAGCATTAAGAGAAAATTCAGAACGAGTAGCAGCCAGGAGACATTCACTGAAGCTTCCAACTCTGTAGAGACCCCAATAGTTTCTGATGTTATTGAGAAACCAAAACTCGGAAATCCTAATCTGTGAGAGCTGGCCACACCCATTCTGTCTGCATTAAAATAAACCTAAGGGCACCCTACCTGTTTACTCAAGTGGTCTTAACTAGCCAGCTTGGCAACGATCATTCAATCTCTCCCTTAAAAGAAACCAGGACAAAAATAACCTCTTTAAGCTGCAGCATCATCACACTTATCAACACATCGAGCTGTCAAACAGGAACCAGAGGTAACCCAATGAGAACCATGGCCCTGTCCAATCGGACGTGGAAAAAGCCATTCAGTCCCTGGAGTCACTTTCACAGGAACAGGAGGAGGTCATTCAGTCCCTTGAGTCATTTACAAGGCACAGGAGGAGGCTATTCAGCCCGTTGAGTCACTTAAACTGGAACAATAGGAGGCCATTCAGTCCATTGAGTCACTTACACAGGAACAAGAGGAGCCCATTCAGTCCCTTGACCTACTGAAGCAGGAACAGTAGGAGGCCATTCCCACCTCAACGTACTTACACAGGGACAGAATACGTAATTAATGCTGATTCCTGATTAATGTATTACCAAAATGTCCATTCTCGTGCTCATCGGATGCTGCCTGACCTGCTGTGCTTTTCCAGCAATCCACTCTCTACTCTGATCTCCAGCATAGGCAGTCTTGACTGTCTGTAATTGATCCTCGAACATGATAAACAAGTGGAGCAGAGGGTATACAGACAGACTGCTCCATGTTGTTAATCGTGGCTACATGGCTCATGATACACACTTTGGACATTAACGTGGTTTTCTAGTGGTGATGAGGGAAGCCTTGTGTGAAGTCTCAAGAAGGCATATTCCATCTCTAAGAAGACAGCATGGTATTCTTTATGTAGGGTGGAAGCTGGTGCGAAAAGCTACATGTTTCAGATGGAGGACATTGTGGCTGCAGTTGGGGATTGTGAACAACATCACGTACTGTACGGGTTCACAGCCGACTGCACAATAACGTGCGGCGAGTTAATTAAGGCATATAAGCTATTAGGAAAGTCACATTAGACTGATTAATGCACTCTCTAAGTTCAAATAGTGCTGATCTTGTTCATGTTGATCTTGTCGAGTGCACATCCTATTCAGTGTAATCTGTATGCCTTACTCTGTCTGGCCATGCTGACTATAATCTGCCTCCACTGCTCGTAAGTAAAGTTTATCCCTATACTGAGGTACACGTGGCAATGAATAAACCAATTAATCCTGGGTAAAGTATGGAATTTCTCACCTTGTCAATGTCTCTTTTGGAAATAGGTGATCGCTGCCACTCCTTATGTTTCAGCATCACCATTTCTTTGTCTCTCACAGCTCTACAGATTAGACACTCACTTCTTCACTCTATCCTCATGTTACCATCATCCGTGTCTGTGATAAGGAGATCAAATCTGTAGAGAGTGACCCAAATACTCTCTCAGCAAGGCTCCACAACAGCAGGAAGATGGTTTTACTTAATATACTCAAATCATCTTACAATGAAGAACAGCAAACCATTGACTGCACCTATTACTTATACAGGGTTTGATTCGGAGCAGGCAGCATAGACTTGTCAGTGGGAGATCATGTTTCCCAAATTTGTTAGAGTTCTTTGATGAAGTGATCAAGAAGGTTGATGATGACAGAGTGGTAGACGTACTCTCTATGGATTTCAGTAAGGCCTTTGATAAGATTCAACATGGCAGGCTGCTCTGGAAGGTTACATCACGTGGAATGCTGGGGGAACTGGCCAATTGGATACACAGTTGGCTTGATGATAGAAGGCAGAGGGTTTAGTGGAAGGATGCTTGTCAGACTGGAGGCTGGGTCCATTGCTGTTTGTTATCTATGATTTGGTTGAGAATGTAGAAGGCATGATTAGTAAGTTTGCAGACGACACGAAAATAAGTGGTATCGTGATCAGTGAGGAAGTTTATCAGAAATTGCAGCAGGGCCTTTATCAGATGCGGAAGTGCGTCGAGAAATAGTAATTGGAGTTTAATATAGATGTGTGAAGTCTTGCGTTTTGGAAACTCAAATCAAGGTAGGAGTGTCACGGTGTATGTGAAAGACTTAAGGGGTGTATTGGGAAGAAAGACCTTTGCGTTCAGGTGTACGGTTCTCTGAGAGTGGAGTCACAGGTAGACAGGGCAGTGAAGAAGGCTTTTGGTACACTGGCCATCATCAGGCAGGACATTGAGTGTAGAAGTTGGGAGGTTATGATGCAGTTACACAGGACTTTGGTAAGGCTGCACTCGGAGTATTGTGTTCAGTGTTTGTCATCTTGTTACAGGGAGGATGTTATGAAATTAGAAAGACTGCAGAAGGAAATGATAAGGACGGTGCCAGGACCCAATTGTCTGAGTAACAGGGAGAGGTTGAACAAGCTAGGACCTTTTCTTTAGAGTGCAGGAGGCTGAGGGATGACCTTATAGAGCTGTATAAGATTATGAGGGATGTGGATAGGTTGAATGCTCTCAGTCTTTGTCCAAGATTTAGAGAATCGAGGACTAGTGGGGATTAGTTTAAGGTTAGAGGGGAAGGAATAAAAGGGAACCGGAGGGGACATTTCTTTATACAGAGGTTAGTATTTGGATGAAATGCCAGCAGATGTGGTTGAGGGGGGTACATTAACAACATTTCAAAGCATTTGGACAAATATGTGGATAGGAATGTACGAGAAGGTTTTGGGTCAACTGCAGTGAAATGAGGTTAGCATGGATGGACATCTACAAGGTGGAGTCGAACCCTTCTGTTAATTAAAACCAATCACCCAGAAAAGATTCCTTCAACTCGTAGTCTGTTAAAATATGAGTGACACACGTCGCCTACATTACACTATTTTTTTAAAATACAATTCAGTTTCTTAATTTTAATAGTGAACACGAAACAACAACTATTCACAAATTCAAGCCCATCTTTTCATAACTGCTTACTATCTGACTCCAACTCTGTAAAAATATGCTATTCCATGTATTAAATATTGCAATCTCAAGACCGCGCAGTCTCTACCTTTCCCTCTGTGTTCTCTCTTTCAGCTGCTGATCTCCCTGTGTCTTTTTTTTAAATTAAAGTAGGCGTAACATGAACATGTATATTTGATAGAGAGTGTTTGAGATGGCCAGTAAACACTGCTGCTCTACAGCAGCTACTCTGCTTTTTGATGGCAGTGGCTCTCCCTCTAATGTTCAAAATGTTGGGTAAATATACTTCCCATGATACAATAATTTTCATAATTTGATTGCTTTCCAGGTGTCCAAACAACAATGTTCAAATTACGTTGGCTTCTGGTATCCTGAGCATTATTTAAAATCTTTGGTTGTATTTGAATTTCTGTCAAAACAGCGACCAAAACTCAGGTATTCATTCCCCAGCTGATTGTGACATGTTGAACAGTGTGACCTTTAGCTGGCATCTGTGGCTATACTTTATATTCAGCAAAACCCGTTCTGTCTTAAAGTGACCAGACATGTTTTCGGCTTCATAACGCTTCCCCACTTCGGAAGAAACAAAGAACCATCAGAATGAAAAGATGGCTTCATTTCTTTTCCTCTAATTCTTAATCCCATTAAGACCACAATGAAATAGTCTCATATTTTCGTCTTTAAAAATTCCAAAAAAATGCAAGAGGATTGTCGTTGTTGTCCACAATCGTCTCCAACAATTTGTTTGTCATATAAACATTAAAATGTTGTTAGGTCAGTACCAAACTCAGTCATTCTTTATCAATAATGGAGATGTTGTATTTTTTCTGGTGGAAATTGAGTTTTTCGACAATAATCCAATTGCCATTGAATTACATCATCATCTTTCTGCATCAATACATCTCTGTCCCATGTATCCCTTGCATCCAACACAAATTTCAAAGGGTTTCAAAATATTTGATGTAGCTAAAACTGGTGCAATGCTTAATACTGATTTTAAAATCTCAAATGCCTCATGGTACTGTTCTGTCCACCAAAAATTTCTGTTTTTTTTAGTAAATCCATTAGTAGTGCCAATACGCTGCTGACATTTGGAACAAACTTTCTATAGAATCCACTCAGTTCCAAAAATCAAAGGATTTCATTCTTCAAGGATGGTCGTGGAAATTACTCAATGGCCTTTGTTTTTGTGTTCCATGGGGTCAACCTTTCATGTCCAATGTAATGTCCCAAGAACGTCACCTCTGCCTTCGTGAATTCAGTTTTCTTTAAGTTAATGACCAAGTTTGCTTCTTGTAATCGTTCAACATGCTCTGCCAACTGTAACATGTGAGCTTTCAATTACTTGAAAAGATCACTACATCATACAGATAAACCGCACAATTTATTCATCTGACCACAACTCTGTTCCTGAGTCTTAAATGTGGCTGGTGCATTATTCATTCACATATCCGATATGTTTACCAGATAGTTTAACTGACTCAATATGTTTTTAATCTGAAAGGAGCCACTAAACCAGGCTTAAGAGGGATTTCCTACCACTGTTGGCAATACTAATACGTCATCCCCACATGAAATCGTCAAAATCTCAGAGTTTTTATCTGCGACCTGCTTCACCCTATGTTGTGTTCTCTTCTGGTGCTGTTTAGCTAACTCATCGACTTGATCTAATCTCTCGCTCATCTCACATACATAACCCAAGTGTAAGATTTCTCACTTCGGTCCTGTCAATTTATAATTGATTAATTTCAAATGACCTTTCACTTCATATGCGAATATTAACTGAAAGGATCTAAATTGAGTCGATTTATTTGGGGTATCTCCGATAGCAAGCAAATTAATGTGAGACCCTTATTCCAATCATTCGGACAATGTTGACAGTATGCTGTAAATATGGTCTTTGGCGTCCGATGCTACATTTCCAAGGTTCCTTGGGATTCAGGATGTGACGCCCATGATTTGAAGTGTTGTATGCCTAAGCTATCCATGACTTCCTAAAACAGCTGAGGGGTAAAATAAGATCCTTGCTCTGAGTGAATCTCTCTGGGTAACCCACAGTGAGTAAAGAAAACAACGAACTCCTCCACCTCCCTTTTAGCCTTAACGCTCCATAATGGAATTGTCTCTGGAACTCTGGTGGACGCATCCATTATTGTGAGCAAATATTGGTTTCCACTTTTACTTTAGAAAGGGAAGCTACACAATCAATCGTATCCCACATGAAATGTTCTTCGAATACAGGAATTGGCAACAAAGGTGCTGGTTGTATTACTGCCGGTGACTTACCTACCATTTGGCATGCATGTCTTACAACAAAAAATAACCACATCCCTGTGCATTTCAGGCCACTAGAAATGCTTCTGTACCTAAGCCTGAGTCTTCCGTACACGTAGATGACCGCCTGCTGTTATTTCTTGTGCTACCTGTAACACTGCATGCTACTGGTAACACAATCTGGGCAGCTCGGCCTATTTCCCTTCTGCACTAACCTACCGTTGTTCTCCATTTTAATTTTAGGATTCTATCTTTACGTTAATAACGTTCCACAATGTATGGCATTGAGGGTGAGTTGGAGGTTTGGATTAGGAGTTGGCTGGCCGGAAGAAGAAAGAGGGTAGTAGTTGATGGCAAAGATTCATCTTGGAGTGCCGTCACTAGCGGTGTTCCGCAAGGATCTGTTTTGGGACCATTGCTGTTTGTCATTTTTATAAATGACATGGAGGAGGGGTTAGAAGGTTGGGTGAGCACGTTTGCAGATGATACGAAAGTCGGAGGAGTTGTAGACAGTGAAGAAGGACGTGGCAGGTTACAGCGGGATATAGATAAGCTGCAGAACTGGGCAGAAAGGTGGCAAATGGAGTTCAATGTAGCTAAGTATGAGGTGATTCACTTTGGTAAGAGTAACAAAAAGATGGGGTACTGGGCTAATGGTCGGATACTTGGTAGTGTGAATGAGCAGAGGGATTTTGGTGTCCATGTACACAGATCTTTGAAAGTTGCCACCCAGGTAAATAGTGCGGTGAAGAAGGCAAATGGCGTACTGGTTTTTATTGGTAGAGGAATTGAGTTCCGGAGTACTGATGTCATGTTACATTTGTATAAGACTCTGGTGCGGCCGCATCTGGAGTATTGTGTGCAGTTTTGGTCGCCATACTATAGGAAGGATGTGGAGGCACTGGAAAGGGTGCAGAGGAGGTTTACCAGGATGTTGCCTGGTATTGTAGAAAGATCGTATGAGGAAAGGCTGAAGCACTTGGGGTTGTTTTCGTTGGAGAAAAGAAGGTTTAGGGGTGACTTGATAGAGGTGTACAAGATGATTAGGGGTTTAGATAGGGTCGACAGTGAGAATCTTTTTCCACGTATGGAGTCAGCTATTACAAGGGTGCATAGCTTTAAATTAAGAGGGGTTAGGTATAGGACAGATGTTAGGGGTAGGTTCTTTACTCAGCGAGTCGTGAGTTCATGGAATGCCCTGCCAGTAGCAGTGGTGGACTCTCCCTCATTATTGGCATTCAAGCGGGCATTGGATAGGCATATGGAGGATAGTGGGCTAGTGTAGGTTAGGTGGGCTTGGATCGGCGCAACATCGACGGCCGAAGGGCCTGTACTGCGCTGTATTCTTCTGTGTTCTATGTTCTATTGTGATACCTTTCGTGTGTGTGTGTGTGTGTTTGTGTGTGTGTGTTTGTGTGTGTGCGTATGTGTGTGTGTGTATTTGTACAACACCTCTGTCTGAACCTCTGCCTGTTCAGGTTTCTCCTGCACCGTTACATCAAACAGGGTGTCTGTTAAATGTGCATCAACTCCTTTGGCTTTTTCTTTCATTTCCCCTTCCTGCTGTAATTTATGACAGTGGGATCTTGTTACTACACAGTCTGGAAAACGTCCTGGGTATTTTTCTTTTTACTCACCAATTCCATAGTCTTTCTTTGACTTCGCCACTACAAGGGGTGCATCTCCCTTTTCACAAGGGGTGCATTTCCACATATTATCACACTCTTGAGTAAAATGTCAGAAAGAGTGAAAATACTTCCACCTCTTCTTATTAGAGGCCGAGAGAATGTGAGGACTGCAGATGCTGGAAATCAGAGTTGAGAAGTGTGGGGCTGGAAGAGCACAGCAGGACAGCATCTGTGAGGCGGGAGAGTTGACGTTTCAGGCATAAGTCCTTCATCAGGAAATTGGGGGTTAAGGGAGGGAGAATGGGGCTGAGAAATCAATTGGAGGGTGTGGGTGGAGCACAATAGGTGTGATAGATCAGATTACCTACAGTATGGAAACAAGCCCCTCGGCCCAACAAGTTCATACCGAACCTCCGAAAAGCAACCCCCCCACCTAACTCCACAGGCACTTTAGCATGGCCAATTTACTTAACCTGCACATTTTTGGGCTGTGGGAAGAAACCGGAGCACCCGGAGGAAACCCACGCAGACACGGGGATAATGTGCAAACTCCACACAGACAGTTGCCTGAGGCGGGAATTGAACCCCGTTCTCTGGCACTGTGAAGCAGCAGTCCTACCACTGTGTTACTGTGCCGTCGGAGGGAAGGCTGATGTGGATAAGTGATAGGACAGCTGGACCCCTCAAACTATACAGCATCAAAATCAACTTCACCAATTTCCAAATCTCCCCTCCTCCAACCTCATGCCAGGTCCAAACGTTCAACTTAGCACCACCCTCTTTTACTGCCTTAATTGTCCATCTTCTTTCCCACCTATCCACTCCACCCTCCCCTCTGAGATATCACTATCACTCCCAACTACATTTTCCGATCATCTTCCCAGTGTTCTTCCCTCCAGCCCTGCTCCTATCCTCCTATTTATCTTTCAGCCCCCTTGTCCCCGGCCACATCCCTGACAATGGGGTTATGCCTGATAAGTGAATTGTCCTGCTCTTCGGATAGTGCCTGATCTGTTGTGCTTTTTCCAGTGCCTCATTCTCAACTAGTAGAGACTGAGCAGATCCCGTATCTCGCAAAATTATAACTTCTTGTTCTTCCCCGCTCTATCCGCCCCACCCTTTCTGAGTAATGTTTATCCACAGAGGCAAATTCTTTATAGCGATCAGTCACGGACTCTATAACCAGCTCCTGCCTAGGCTGTGCAGTCTCCCGCAGCTCCCCGGCTCCACTTGGGGTCTCCTTTTTCAGTTTCACTAATGTCACTGGCTTTACCTCTTTTAGCACACCTTTTGCAAACGTGTCTTCCTTCAACGCCCATCACTATGTGTCCCAGCTTACTGCAGTGAAAACATCTTTTCCAGTGCCTTTCTTAAACCATCGGCACTGTAACTTTATGTGTTCCACTCGCTTATAGTGAGAACACCTGAGGCTTTTACCACTTTTCAACCCATTTGGACTTATTTTTACACCTGTTGTAATCTATTCCAGTTTGCTCTACTGTTCGCTTTTGTAGTGTAGGATGTCCCCTTCTCCCAATTGCTATACCTCACAAGATGATAATCCTCCCAGAAGCTAAATTTAATCTCATGCACCAATGCATATTTACCTGCCATATCTGCCGCTCTTCACACTTCTTGAACTTTCTGTTCATCACATGAATTCTTACTATCTCTGGAAGTGAGTCTTTAAACTCCTCCATCAGAATAATCTCCCTTTGAGCCTCATAGGATTTATCCATTTTTAAGGCCAGCACCCATCTATCAAAGTGACTGTGTTTAATTATTTCAAACTCAACATAAGTCTGACCTGGTTCCGTCTCTATCTTTCTGAACCTCTATCTATATTATTCCAGTACCAATGCATAACCACTCAAAATAGCCAGTTTGACATCTGCCTAACCTCTTGACCCCTCATCTGACAACGCTGCATATACCTCACAAGCTGTGCCCACCAGCTTAGTCTGAACTAGCATTACCCACAAGTTCACTGGACATGCACTCTGCCGAGCCTTTTTTTCCAATGAAATAAAAAAGGTTTTGACATTTTTTTCACCGATATATGGCGAAGTATTAACATAGTTGTATACATCCCTACTTTCTCTGTTCATCTGCAACCTGTTAATTTAACTTTCTTGTCTCATTCCCACCTTCTGAATTTAAAATTCTCTCTTTCATTTTGCACTCTTTTTCTCTTGCTTCTCTTTTTGTTTCCGTCTCTTTCTTTATTTTCTAACTTCAGTCGCCATATTTGCAATTGAGGTTTTTTTTTCTAACCCTACCGCACTTGTCTGTTTCTCTGATACATCAAAGTGCTTGACCAACTCCATTACAATTTCAGCTTTCCTTTTGTCCCTGGTTAAACCCAATTCGCACCTAATTGCTAATTCTAAAAAAATGTCGTTCTTCTGTCTTTCTAAACTTCCTTCATAAATTTGCGAATTTCCTTAGTAAAGTCAAAAGCCATTTCTTTGACTTAAAATTTAACCCAGCATAAGTAAACAAAATTAAACGAATTTTCCCACCGATTTCATTTGAAGATCTAGGTTACTAATTGCCATGTATTGGAATCTGCTGGGACCATTTGTACCCCAAATCTGTCCATAGTCCATACGATTCGGCCCCAGACTGTTATAATGTCAATGTCGAACCCCTATGTTAATTAAAATGACACATCCAGAAAAGCTCACCTCACGTCGTAATCTGTTACAGCATGAGTGACAGAGAACTCCCAAATTCCATTAATAAACGATAAGTAACCGTTTATACGTATGCAAGTTAGCTCGCCGTGCTTGAAGGTTTGTTTTCAGACGTTTCCTAACTATGACAAGGTGACATCATCAGTGAGAGTCTCTGCTGGTGGTATAACCCGCCTCTCTATTTGCAGATCTTGGTCTCTTTAGGTGGGTGATGTCATTTCCAGTTCCTTTTTTTTGCAAGGATCTATTTTGATGTGATTCTTGATGAACTTCTGGTTGGAATGCCATTCCTCTAAGAACGTCCTTGCGTATCTTAGTATGTGTGTGTATTGTCCCAGTCAAAGTGATGCCCTTCTTTGTCTGTATGCATAGAACATAGTGATAGTGGTTCGTGTCTTTTGGTGTCCAGTTGGTGTTCATGTATCCTGGTAAGACGACAACAGGACCATTCAATGGTGGAAAAATGAGTTTGTATACCCTGATTAATCAATGTGTGTGTCTCTAGATAAGTAAAATTTTTCATATGTGCAAAACACGTTGTGAATGAACAACGGAAACACAGTTAACGAAAAATGATGCATATGATGTATAAAATTGATAAAACATTAAAACATTATTTGATCCTCATCTAAAGTGATATGTTCCCCTTCTCTGAATGTTCCCTCCTTTTCTGGAATTCTCTACTCTAATCTCTCATTTGTGTCTGGATGTATGTTATAAATTCTTGCTTCTGGTATCCCAACTTATTTCAGTTAATCCCCTTTCTACAGGGAATTCAATATACTGGCCTGCTGGGTTCTTTCCAAAGTTAATGTCTATCATATCATTGGAGATAAAAATTCTGCCATCAGACCCAGAATGTGAACACATTATTCTGTTGTACTGGTACGGTACAAAGGACCACAGCACACAGGAATTACCAAACCATTTAGGGATATGGATCTACTTCTTTCAATAATTTAGTTTTCTCATTTTTCACATTTTCTCATCTATATTTTCTCTCTCTTTCTCCCTTTGTACCGAGTTAAGAAATTTTCCAATTATTCCTCGCGTCCATTCTCTCAAAAACTCCTTCTTTCGGTTTATATCTGTTGCACTCTTTTTGATGTGATGTGATTATAATTGAGTAACATAAATACAAAGACATTCGGGAGGAGCTGGCCAAAGTTAATTGGAAGGGAACCAAGCAGGGAAGGCCATGGAACAGCAAAGGCAGGAATTTCTGTGGATAATTCGGAGGATATCAGATATTCATCGCCAAGAAGATGAAACATACTTATAGGAGGACATGGCAGCGATGAGCTAAAAGGCATCAATCCAAAACAGGAAACATACAATATGGCGAAGATGATTGGGAATCCAAAGAATTCATTGGCTCTGAAACTATATAAGGCTGGCATCGCTGACACTACAGAGCTCTTCGTCATGGTCAGGGAGAGAAACAGAGGGGAACACATTCACTTTAAACACAGAAGATGGTATTACTAAAGCAAAAAAAAAAATCAGATGAATTAAACAATTGAATTAAAGTCAGCTAATTGGTTTTGCAGAACGTGTCAGATTGGAGGCATGACCCAGAGAGACACCCTCAGCAGAATGAGACCATGAAAATGGAAATATTTCCACATCAGAAAACAGAGTACATAACTGATGGGTGAATGGGTCTCGATGTGAGCTAAGGGATAGAGAGCAGAATTGCATTGCAGATATTGCAGCTCAAAACAGCGTATTCATGTAGTGCTGTAGACCACAGCAGCAAGAGAAGCAGAAAAGCATTCAACCACAACCTGTAACATTTTACCTCGGATAACCTACTCAGTCTGACATTACCATCAACACGATTTATGTTTCAGTGATGACTGTGGGTGAGAACCACGTGAACCTAAAGCTCATGCTAACCCATTAAACTGCTGCACTTGACCAACAAATCTGAACGAACGTCTGCAGTCCTACCACATACAGTCATAAAATGTGATGGACGATTAAACAAATGACTGAAGGCAAGGGCACAACAAACATCACCATCCTAAATAATGGAAAACCCAACACATCAGTGTGAAAGATCAGGATATAGTATCTGACCCATCCTCAGCCAGAAGTGTTGAGTCAATGATCCACCTCACCCTCGTCATGATGCCCACAGAACCACAGATGGAAGTCTTTAAACAATTTAATTCGCTGCACGTCACATGAGGAAACAGCTGAGCATAGTAGATACGACAAAGGCAATGGGTCCTAACATCATTCCTGCAATAGGACTGAAAACATGTGCTGCACAACAAGCCGTGTCCCTGGCGAAGCTGGTTCATTCCAGCTCCAACTCTGACTTCTCCTGGTAATGTGGATAATTACTCAACTACGTCCAGTCCCCTAAGAGGAGAATAATTACAATCTGAGCAATTACCACACCCTCAGTCCAATCACAACAGTCAAATTGGTGGGAGTTCTTTTTGACAGAGCTGTCAAGCAGCACAGAAATAACCTGCTCAAGTATGGTTTTTGAAAAGTCCCCATGTGGAGATGGTGCTATGGTGGAAATTTCAATGTGTCTTGCTAATCCAGGCCAGATTAATGTTAGTGGGAATTAATAAAGTATGAAGATGCAATATCTGGTGTCAGTAATAGTGACCTTGAAGCAAATGTCGATTGCGAATATCAATTTCCTTCCCCAATATACTTTCAGGAAGTGAATCTTCCATGCTTTCCTGGTTTGGCCTAAAAGTGACTCCAGACACACAGATATGTTATAAATTTTTCAATGGTCTCTGAACCAGCCAAACAAGACACTCAGTTGTATTAAACTGTTCCGAGTTCTTAAAGGATAAAACCAGACAGAACACCCGGCTCCAGCCTTGGTGTCGGAAAGGGGAATTAGGAAACACAGTCCTGTAGAATCTGCAGAGACTTCCTTCCTGACATCTGAAAGCTTGTGAAAACATTTACAGAGCTTTCACATAGACTACACAGAAACAACGGGAAAGGAGTAGGCCATACAACACATTGAGCCTTCCCTATTCTAGTTCATGTTCAAACATCTCCCACGCAATGAATATATCCCTTAATGTGATTAACCTGGGGAAGCTATAAAATAGGAACTGCAGTAGTCCCTTTGGTCCATCGAGTTTGCTACCTAATTCAATATAATAATGGCTGGCCCTTTATTTCCACACTATATTCCTGCTCTTCCCACTTCCCTTTACGGTCTCACAATCCTTATTTATATTCAGTGTCTTGGCTTCCAGGTGCGACTGAATTTCCCAGGTTCACCAGTCTCCGTTTGCAGACATTTATTCTCATCTCATTGCAGAGTGGCGTGCCTAAAGCTAATACTGTGGGCCCCTGTTTTGGACGTCCCAGCCAGGGGAATTATCATCCCTGCTTCCAATCTGCCTCGCCCTGTCAGGGTTTTATATATTTCACTGAGATCTCCACTCATTTTCCTCAACCCCATGGAATACAGGGCCAGTAGCCCCAAACTCTGCCCCCACAACAAGGCTGTCATCCCAGAGATCAGTCGAGCCATCCTTCACTGCTCTCCCTCAATGTCAGGGGTGTCATTTATTAGGTAAGGAGACCAAAACTGCACAAAATACTGCAAATTGTTCGAGATGGGATCTCACCAAGGCCTTGTACAGCTGCAGTAAGACACTCTTACTCCTGGAGTCAAATCCCCCTGAAATGAAGTTAAAACACACCATTTATCTTCCTAACTGCTTTCTGATCCAGCAATATTGCTTTCAGTGATTGGTGCACAGGGAGATCCAGATCGTTTTCAATGTTACAGCTCCCCACTTGGTGGGTCTATGGACATTACTCAGCCTGCCAATGCCATTCCCAATATTGAATTCTGGGACCACGGAGGGGTGCGCAGAAGGAAACAACAAAAAGGAGCAGACATCGCTTTGTAGATCAACATGTTTCAAACAACCCCTTTTCAAACGATAGGCACCAATCTATAGTTCCCACCAACGGGCACACCATCACCTTTATCCACGTTGCTCTTCAAATGGTATATATTTGCCCATTCACTCCACGTGCCTCAATCACCTTGGAGCTTTTTTATAACCTCCTCAACCCAATTACAATCCAAATTCTTTCGTGCTGTCAGCAGGTTGGGCTATATTCTATTTGATTCCCTCAACCAAATGTTTAATACGTATTGTTAAAAGCTGGGGCCCGACCACCGATCCCTGTGATATCTCAACAACCTTACTCTGATATTAAAACGTATTTTTCAATTTATTTATTTCATGAATCTGGGTGTCACTGGGTGGGCCAGCATTTACTACTTGTCCCTAGTTGCCTTGGAGAAGGTGCTGGTGAGCTGTCTTGTTGAACTGCTGCAGTCCACCTGCTGTGGTAGACCTTCAAAGCTGATAGGGAGGGAATGTCAGGATTCTGATCCCGTGACAGTGAACGAACGGTGATACATTTCGAAGTCAGGATTGTGAATGGCTTGGAAGGGGAACTTGAAGATGGTGGTGTTCCCATACATCTGCTGCCCTTGTCCTTCTAGATAGACGTGTTCATGAATTGGGAAGGTGGTGACTGAGGATCCTTGGTGAACCATTTCAGTGCAACTTGTAGATAGTTAAAAAAAAACTGCTGCTGCTGAGCGTTAATGGTGGAGCATTGTGGATGAGGTGATAGTCAAACCGGCTGCCTTGTGCTGCATGGCCCTGAGAGCGGCAGGGTGGCACAGTGGTTAGCACTGCTACTTCTCAGCGCCAGAGACACGAGTTCAATTCCTGCCTCAGGCAACTGTCTGTGTGGAGTTCGCACATTCTCTCCGTTTCTGCGTGGGTTTCCACCGGGTGCTGCGGTTTCCTCTCTCAGTCCACAAATGTGCAGGTTCGGTGAATTGGCCGTGCTAAATTGCCCGGGCTAAATTGCCCGGACTGTTAGGTGAAAGGATAAATGTAGAGGAATAGATGGGTTGCTCTTTGGAGGATCGGTGTTGACTTGTTGGGCAGAAGGGCATACTTCCACACTGTGAGTAATCTATAATCAAGCATCTAGAGTGCTGTTGGGGCTCCACTCGTCCAGGCTAAATGGGGAGTACTCTATCACACTTCTGACCTATTACTTCTAGATGATGGACAGACGTTTGGAAGTCAGGAGGTGAGGTACTCACCGCAATATTCCTAGCTTCTGACCTGCTCTTGTCGTTACTGTGTTTATGTGGCGAGTCTGAGCAATGATTACGTCCCAAGGTTTTGATACTGGGGGATTCAGTGATGGTAACACCATTGAATGCCAAGGGGCAGTGTTTAGGTTGTATTTTATTGGTGATGTTCACGGTCTGGCATTTGTGTGGCCTGAATATTACTTGCCACATGTCAGCCTGGATACTATCCAGATCTTGTCGCTTTTGGACATGGACTGCTTCAGTATCTGAGAAGCCACAGATGTTGCTGAACATTATGCTATCATTGGCGAACATCCCCACTTCTGACCTTATAATGGAGTGAAGGTAATTGGTGAAGCAACCCTGAAGATGTTTGGGCCGAGTCCACTGCCCGAGGGATTCCTACAGACTTATCCTGGAGCTGCGTTGTCTGACGTTCATCAACCATGACCACCTTCCTACGTGTCAGGTATGATGATAACCAGCGGGGAGTTTGTCTCTGATATCCATTGATTCTAGTCTTGCTAAGGCCCCTTGATGCCATACTTGGTCGAAGGCAGCCTTGTTTAAAAGAGCTGTCACTCGCACCTCACTGCTGGAATTCGGCTCTTTTGTCCATGTTTGAAACATGGTAATGAGGTCAGGAGCTGAGTGGCTCCTCAAACTGGGCGTCATTGATCAGGTTATTGTTGAATATGTGCTTCTTGAAAGCACTGACACCTTCCATCACATTACTGATGATCGAGAGTAGACTGATGGTTTGGTAATTGGCTGGATTGGATTTGTTCTGCTTTCTATGTATAGGGGATGCTTGAGTTAATTTTCCACGTAATCGGGTAAATGTTTTTGTAACTGTATTGCAACATATTGGCTTCGGCTGTGGCAAGTTCTGGAGCAGAAGTTTTCAGTACTATTGCCAGAATGTTGTCAGGTATGTATCCTTTGGAGTATCCAGTATCTCCAACTGTTTCTGGATATCACGTGGACTGAATCGAATTGGCTGATCACTGGTAACTGAAGTCTGAGGACCACTGGAGGAGGCCGAGATGGATCATCCACTCTGCACTTCTGACTGAAGATTTTTGCGAATGCATCAACGTTATCTTTCAGACTGAAGTGCTGGGCTTTTCCATCATTAACGATGGGGATACTTATGGAATCCCTTCCTCCAGTGACTTGTTTAATTGTTTAATTAAATGTGGAAGGGCTGCAGAGCTTAGATCTGATCAGTTCCTTGTGGGGTCACTTAGCTCTGTCTATCACTTACTGCTTCAGTTGTTTGGCACGCGAGTAGCCCTGTTTGGTGGCTTCAGCAGGCTGACACCTCATTTTAAGGTATGCCTGGTGCTGCTCCTGACCTACTGCACACTGCAATGAACCAAGATTGATGCTCTGGCTTGATTGAAATTGTTGCAAGGGGGATATACCAGGCCATGAGGTTGTGCTGGAGTACAATTCTGCTGCTATCGATGACCAATAGCACCTTGTGGAAAACCAGACTTGTGCTGCTAAATCTGTTCAAAGTCAGTTTTATTTAGCACAGCGATAGTGCCACTCAAAATGATGGAGGTTATTTTCAATGTGAAGGTTGGACTTTGTTTTCGTAATGACGATGCAGTGGTCACTCTTACCGATACTGGCATGGGCAAATACTTCTGCAACAGACATATTAGTAAGGATGTGGTCAAGTATGTTTTTGTCTATTGTTCGTACCTTCACCACCTGCTGCAGACCCAATCTAGCTGTTATATCTTTTAGGACCAGACCAGCTTAATCAGTAATGCTGCTGCTGAACCTCACTTGGTGGTGGACATTTAAATCCCCCACCCCTTTTCACCCTCAGTGCTTCCCCCAAGTGGTAATCAGCATGTCTGAGTACTGATTTATCGCTTGAGAGTGTCTGGTACTTGGTAATCAGCAGGAGGTTTCCTTTCCCATATATAAACGAACGCCATGAGACTTTATGGGATACGGAATCAGTTTTGAGGACTCCCAAAGCAATTCCCTTCCAACTGTATTCCACAGTGTCGACATTTCTGCTGTGTCTGTCCTGCTGGTGAGACAGGAGATATCAAAGGAAGGTGAGGGGGTGTCTGGGACACAGTCATACTCACAGATGCAAACTTGCAGACAATGTCAGGCTGTTGCTTGATAAGTCTGTTTATTTCTATTCACTATTTCCTGACAGATGTCACATTCTAGAAACATGCCCATATATTAGCCCCAATCCACTAAGATTTGATTATGCAAACTAGGATTGGATCTTTACCAATTTTTTTCCGAAAATCCAAACATTTTACATCCATTGCTTCCCTTTCATTTGTCTCCCAGTCTGTTTCTCAAACATAATTTCCATTTCGTAAATCTATGTGAGTGTTTTGTATGACCATTACATTCAGTCCCAATAATCTCTCCTAAACCATTTACCTGTTATGTTCTATGTTCCATGTACTATATCATTTTCCAAACCAGAGTTGATTTTTCTAGTATTGTTAGAAAGTTCTGTGAAGACAGAACTGAAGTAGTGGCTTCATGGTTCTGCCATTTCCCTGTTCCCCATTCTCCATTCTCTGGTATCAAACTGTAAGGAAGATGCACTTTTTTCTCATATTTCTCACTTTCACATAATTTAACAAGCTATTATAGTTCACTCTTATAAACCTTGTGAATATACTCTTCAGAAGCCCATCAATTCTTGCCTTAATGCTTGTGAGGTTACCCGTGATAATCCCCTCTCACGAAGTGCATTCCAGATGCCAACACCCTCTGGTTGAAAAAACAAAAAATCTTTAAATCCTCACTAAACCTCAAACCCTTCACTTGAAAAGTATGCTCCCTATGCTCCCTTGGCCCTATGACGACAAGGAACAGCTGCTGTCTATTCACCCTGTCCATGCCCGTCGCAATCTTATCCTTTTGAGTCACATCCCCATCAGCCTTCTCTGGTGCAAAGTATACTACTGGAGCTTATCCAGCCTCTCTCCATAGCTGATATGCTCCATCTCAGGTGACATCCTGGTGAATCACCTCTTCCTATCCTCCAATACAATCACATCCTTCCTGTAATGTGGCTCCCAGAATTACACACAGTTACTCCATCTTGGCCTAACCAAAGCACTGTATATCTTATGCAATCTGCACCCCGATCAATAAATGCTACAGGCAAGGTCCATTTCTTAATTAACTATTACCTTGTTCAGTCCTATTCAGGGATGTGTGGAGAAGCACCCTCTGAGCTTCTTAGTGTGCTGCCGTTCAGTGAGTCCTCCCCGTCTAATACCTTCCTCCAAAGTGCATCACCTCATATTTATCAGGGTTACTTTCCAGATGCCATTGATCTGCCGATCTGGCCATTCCATCTGTATCTTTCTGTAACGTAAGGCCTTCCTCCTCACTGCCAACCAATCGGGTAAACACAATCTTACTTATCACAACTTCTACTCCCTCCACTCCTCCCCCCTCCCCCACCCCAGATTCTCATCTACCACATTTGTGAATACCATAAATAATAAGGGACACAGCACTGATCCCTATGGTACACCAGGGGACACTGGTCTCCAGTCAGACAAATAGCCTCTTCCCACCACCCTCTGTTTCCTCCCACTAAGACAACTATATCGTTGTAACTTGTCAAGTTATCCTTGAAACTATGAAACTTTTCTCTATTCTTCACTTTCCCATGTGGAGCTTTGTCAAAGGCCTTGCTGCAAAACTAAATTGCCAAACTCCTGAAAGTAATTCAATCAAATTCATTAGATGCGAGTTCCCTCTGATAAAGTCATGATGATTATCCCTGATCAAACCGTGCGACTCTGATTTGAGTTCAATTTTCCCCTTCCCTAATTTCTCCAGTAGTTTCCTTAACAGTGATCTAATACTCGCTCGTCTATAGTTCCCTGGTCTATCATTACCGCCCCTACTGTGACTTGGAAACGTATTAGCTGTTCTCCAGTCGTCTGGCACCTCCCCTATGGTCAGATTCTAATTAAAATGTTCAGTTAGGGTCTTTCCTTCTTTGACCACGACAGCAGCTTGTGATACAACTCATCCAGAACTGGGAATTGTTCTAATTTTATACTGGACAAAGACTCAAATCACTGTTTGTATTTTACATCAATCTGTTCAAGAGCTTTCCAGTCGATCTGTCGAATTCTGTACTGACTACTCCTTCTTCCAAATAAAACAAATGTGAAGGTCTCGTGTAACAATCTATCAATGTTCACCAGCTTGACACATAGATTGCCCCTTTGGTTTCTAATGGACACGAACTGTTTGCTGATTATTCTGTTCTATTTGTACGTGTAGAATATCGTGGGATTTTCCCTAATCTCGCTGGTCTGCCCCTTCTCCATGTCCCCTCGATATTTCTAACTTTCACTACAATCACCTCTCATCTTTTGAAACTCGAGATCACAGGCTAGCTTCCCCATCAGACAATCTTGCCATTTTACGGATTAATCTGGAGAATACCGTTTGCAGTTCCTTTGTAGTCAGTACAATCTATCTTAGATTGGGACTCCAAACGGTACACAATACTCTACGTTTAATCTCACCAACACTATATGCATCTGGTGCATGATATCTTCTACATTGCAATTACATTCACATGAATAGAAACCTAATTTGTACTGTCCCATTTGCATATATTCTTCCCAATACCTTTCGTTTTAACTTTTCTTATGAGCTTACTGTGTGAGTTCTTAAAACAAATGTTCCTGAATATCCAACTATACGTTATCCATTGGTTCTTTCATTGCCTATATCCACAAGAATCATCTCCAAACCATTCCAAAAAAAATGTTTCCACTCGTGATTTTCGTTTCATCGATGCATTATCATACTCCCCAGTTTTGCCATTATCTTCTATATATCTAGTAACACGTTCTTTGTAATTGACTCTAACAGACATACGACCGCCGATGACGAGCTAACTTGTCTGTAGTTCACCATTCTCCATCTTCATCCTTTCTTAAACAGTCGGATAATATTTATAACTTGCACCGCATCCAGATTGGCTAAATGCCTTTCCGTAATGTGTGGGAAAATAATATGAAAATCCGCAATGCAATCAATATGTCTGTTGCTGCTTCCTCTGAAATTTTTGTATGAAGTGCATATGGTCTGTCAGATTTATCAATACTCAATCCAGCTATCTTTTCAAAGATGACCTCATCACTGATAAGGATGAGCTTCGACTTTACTTGCACAAGTCCCATGGTCTCTTGGCATTTATGGGAGAATTTATAGATATTCTTTCTTGAAGATGGAAAAAAAAACGTTTCTTTCCCCTGTGATTTCTCTGTTCTCTAAAATTAATTATCCTGTCCGTGCACTCGCTGTCCCACATTCGACCTTGCTTTTGTTTTTGCTTCATATATTGATCGAAGCTTTTTCACAGTTTTTATGTTTTTCTTTTGTCTGCATGCTTCAATTTTTTTGATGTTCTTCTCTTTTTTTTGGTCATCCTTTGCTGAGCCTTACATTTCACTGAATCCACTGGCTTACTACAGCACTTGGGGCATTTTTCTTAGCTGCCTCCTTTGATATAATAGGTAGATGAAGGTGGGACTGATGGGATGGAAGGTGGACACATAGGAACGTTCAAAATGGCCGTGCTGAGTTGAATGTTTGGACAGGGATAAGGTGGGGTTTGTGGAAATGGGCAGACTAGTGAAATCCACATTGACCCCTCTGGTTGGAGGGTCCCAAGGCAGAAGTTGAGGCTTTTTTCCTCCAGGCTTCGGGTGGTTAGGCAGTGGTAGTGGAGCAGGCCCAGAACCCTCATGTCCTTGGCAGAGTGGGAAGGGGATTTAACGTTTTCAGCCACAAGATGGTGGAGTTGCTAAATGTGTAAATCCCAGCGATGTTCTCTTTAGTGATACATAAGTTGGCGTTATGCGTCACCAATGTAGAGAAGACCACATTGGGTGTAATGGATGCAGTAGATGAGGCGTTCGGTCTCCGTTCATCATCTATCACTTTCACCCCCACCTTCATCTACCTATCGCATTCCCAGCTACTTTTCCTCTGTCACACCCCCTTCTCATTTAACCGTCAGCCCCCTTGGAACACAAGCCTCATTCCTGATGAAGGGCTTATGCACAAAACATCGAATCTCCTGCTCCTAATATGCTGCCTGACTGTGCTTTTCCAGCACCACACTCTTCGACTCTGATCTCCAGCATCTGCAGTCCCCACTTTCTCCTCACACCTTCAGATTTCTAACGGTTATTTCAAATAAAACAAAAACTGTCGTGTACTCAAACAGCATAAAAGAAAACCAAATACATTGTGGTCACCGTTCTCATAAACTTTTCAGCAAAGTTTTCAATTAGCTCTTCTGAGCACTCAACACCCATTCCTAAATAACCTGATCTCGAGCTCGGTGCTCGACAAAATGTTAATGTAAGCCATCTCACGCATGCTCATGAAATCCATTATTCCCAGCATCAGCATTCAGTTTGAATAACACAGTTCGGATATAATTGAAACAGTAAATTACTAATTTAACAGTTAAACAGTAACTTAAACAGTACAAACGTGTATATTTCATTTCCTGTTTTATAACATGCCCAACATTTGTATTGCAGCTTTCACTTTCATATGTAACTCCCATCAATGTTTCATTCTCCTTGCTGTTTTTATGTTCCACCTTATTAGATTCTGAGCGAAGTGGGCTCTGGGTAAATTAATGTTAGAGATTATCTCGACACATAATTTATGCTCTTTTTAAGTGTCACTGTGCTATTTTCTCCAGATCCCCCGTTAGGCTAGTGGAGTAGAGCAGGACTATGTAAAAACTCGGTAAAAAATAGCTTTATTCCTGATGAAGGGATTTTGCCCGAAACGTCGATTTCCCTGCTCCTTGGATGCTGCCTGAACTGCTGTGCTCTTCCAGAACCACTAATCCAGAGTAGAGAAGGACACTGATCTTTCAACAATGCTGTGTTTTCCCCAGCCAGCTGAGACTGCTCCAACCTGGATGGGAACCTTACAGCAGGCTGGTAAAGCGTTGCTGCTGCTGTACAGGGTCTTAGTGAAATCGCATCTCGGGTAGTGTGTACAGATTTCATCTCCTCACTGAGGAAAGGATATTGTTACATTGGGAAGCAGCTCAGAGATGTTTCCCTCAACTCATTCCTGTAAGAAGATGCTAACCTATAAGGAAAGGATGATCAGGTTGAGTTTAGAAGAATGAAGGATGATCATATTTTTACATCGAACACTGAAAGAAGTCAGCAGTAGAAGCCAACAAATGAAGGAATCCATTCCAGTTCTCCAGCTTGTTTTACAGGAACAACAGAAGGATATTCACGCCTTCGACCCTGTTACACCAGAACAGGACAAGGTTATTCAGCCGCTGGGACCTGATCTAAGGTGATATGAGGAGGCCAATCAGCGTCTCGAGTCAGAAAACTGGACCCAGAGTAGGCCATGCTGCACCAGTATCCCATTACACAGCAACAGGATCAGTCCACTCAGCTTCCTCAAGTCTCTAACACAGGAACTGGAAGAGGTTACACAGTGACTGGAAATTTGTTACACTTGTCTAACAGGAGGTTATTAAACCTCTCATATCCTTTGAAAGGGAATTGGATAAGGATACAAAATATCTGAGACTTTTTTTAATGAGAAAGGTGGAGGTAATTCAGACATGTGTCTGTTGTATGGGAACAGAAGACCAATCACTCCCTCGGTCGCATCTCTGGGATACATGAGGAGACGGAAAAGTACCTTCAGCCTGTTGTGGAAGAATATGAGAAGACCCATCATCCCCTCAAAATGTTACACAGCAACAGGAAGATTCCATAATCCCCCAAACTTCTCACGCATCAATAGGAGGAAGTCATTCTGACCATAGAGATGAGAATATCGGACAACCAGAAATATGTCAGTCCACCGATTTTGTACACCAGCAGGATAATGAATCCATTCAGCCACACATGCCTCTTACATAGCAATTGGAGCTAATCTCTGAAAGCCTTGTGTCTGTTAGAGGGGAATTCAAAGAAAACGTAAAGGTTTTCTAAAGGGAAGAATTTCTAATAACTGCATGAATTAAGGAGTAAAACGTAACGATAAAACTATTGCAATTTAAGGCAAATTATTATAATCCATTGTTGAGAACATTTGCAACGTTAAACTACAATACACCAGAGTCAACATGGTTTTACAAAGGATAAACCAAGTTTGAATTGTTTACTTGAGTTATACAAAGATATGACAAACAAGGTGGATAGTAGGATTCTTGGAGATGGAATATATCTGGTCGTCCTGAAGGCATCGGATTATGTCGCTCCTCCAAAGAGTATGTGGTAAGATCAGACAATATCGGTTTAGAGTAATTTATTAGCTTGGATGGAGGATTGGTTAACCAACAAAATACAGTCAGATGGAATAAATGTGCCATTTTCTTTCGGCAAATGCAACATGTGGGGTACCATAGATTTCAGTACACATGCCTCAACTATTTGTGGTCAATATTATTACTCGGTTGACGGGATAGAAAATAATATCGCCACATTTTCAGATGACACTAACATTGGTGGGAAATTATTTTGGAATGAAGATGCAAGAGATTTAAAATTAAATATGGATAGGTTGGGTGAATGGGCCAAAATTTGGCAATGAAAATTAAATTGGATAAATATGGAGTTATTCAAGTTGTCCAGCGTAATAGAAATGCAAATTATTATCTAAATGGAGAGAAACTTAAAAGTGCTTAGGAGCAGAGGGATATTTATGTCCTTTTGCATATCCACAAAACCTGCATGCGGGTACTGCAATTAATGAGAAATGCAAGCATAATTGCGGTGTTTATTTGGAAAATGACAAAGTAGAAAGGTAGGGAATGTTGCTGTAGCTATGCAAGGCATCGCGAGGATGTAACTGGAATACAGTTTGGGTGCCCTGACTTGCGGAAGGATGCATTTGCATTAGAGGTAATTCAGAAGAGGTTCATTAGATTGATTCCAGAGATGAAACGTTTGTCTAATGAAGAGAAATTGAACAGTTCAGGCCTGTATTCTCGAATTTATAAGAATGAAAGTAGATCTCATTGAGGTCTGTAAAGTGTTAAAAATAATTCCAAGGGTAGATGTGGAGTGGATATTTCCTCATGTGCCGCAATCTACAACAAAAGATCATTTTTTGGATCCAGAGCCAGCAGGAAAGTGAACTGAGGCCGAGATGACATCAGCCATGATTGTATTCAATGCGGAGCAGAGATGACATCAGCCATTGTATTCAATGGCGGGGCAGAGATGACATAAGCCATGAATATTTTCAATGGCGGAGTAGGCTTGAGGGGCTCAATAGACGACTGATGCTTCTCGTTCTTATTCAGCCTTTCGACTGTGTTACACAGGAATGAGGGAGGACTGGTTATCAGACAGTAAGCAGGAACTCCGGATAAATCAGTCTTAATCAGTTGGACAGGACGTAAACTGTGGAGTCAGAGAGCGACCACCGCTGGGTCCTCAACTATTTACAATCTATATCAATGATCACTGGGATGGAACAGTTGTACTGATACTGAGTTTATTGATGTCGCTTTCATAAGCAAGAGATTAAATTATAAAGAGAGGGTGGAGAGTCTGAGAATAGATACAGAGAGTAAAGGCAATGTATAATAGTTTGGCAGGTGGAATAGAACATGACATAACCTGTAATTTCATTTGCAGGAATGATGGAAGGCAGTATGTTACGGAAATGGAGAAGGATTAGAGGACTTAATGATACTATGTACTGCGGGGGTGCGGGGGGTGGGGGGTGGGGGGTGCGGGAGTGGTCACCCAGACCCGTTCAGACAGGAGAGGGTTTGTTCCATCCCTGGTCGTCTGGTCCTTGATTCTTCAAGTGACCGTAATGCTCTCAGTACACATGGAATATTTTGACGTTGTTGGTTGGTGGTGGGGATGATGTTTTGAAACGTGTATCAAGGGGACAACCTTTATCCAAGATACATTCATTCCTTTCTACATGGAGACCCGAAGATGATGGAATGGCTGCCTGCTTCTGAATGAACAAACTGTGCCAGGACAGGGGTATTCACCAACATGATGTACTATGCATGGGCACGCTGCAACAATTATAGAGAGAGAGCTACTTCAGTTCCTCTATCTTTCCCCATTGATATGGGCACTCCGCAGTGCCATGTACACCATCAGGAATCTCACTTTACTGGGAAAATAAGGAAACACCCGGCATCTCCCTGCTGATGGCGAAACAATATATTTACTTCATCCACCAGAAATATCCTCCATCACCGAATGGTTACACTGATGTTGAGATACTGGGAGATTACGGATATGTCACCCACTCCTGCCTGGAAAGTTCTGCATCATAGAAGTTGAATGAAACTGTGATCCTAACAAACGCTCGCAGCACCCCTCTCCCCCTGGTGTGAAGCTGCAGGTCGTGTTGAAGGAGGTGACACCACTCTGTGACCCGCTCCTCTTTCAATCAGTGTCCCCTCATATCCTGCTCCTGAATTAAGTGTAGCTTGGGAAGCTGTTCCTGGAAAACCCCGAGGTGGATACAGCAGATCCTTTCCCCACACACACTCACTCTGTAGTTTCAGAGCTTCCCTTCTCTGCAGGCCCTGATCCATTTGTTGTTCATGTTACACACCCAGATGCTGTAACTACAGTCTCCATGCTCCATCCAGAGTTGGGTCACGAAATCCTCAGGTCTCCCTGAATATCTGAGGCAGCTCACATCACAACCTCCGGCAAACCATCCCCAGCCCCTGCACTGACTTTTCAATAACAGGAGGCAGTCAGAAACCCCTCGGCTACAAGTGTTGTGGACCATACCAGATCACCGCAAAATATTTTAAGAAGGCTGCTTAGACCCAAACCTTTCATTATTTTAAACATAAATATGAAGTGTACCTTCCGGATATGTTGTGACTGGTCAAAACACTCGACATTAAGCAAAATATAATCTATTCAAATGCTTTAGTTAAAATAAAATCAACGAAGATAACATTTTGGGATAGCTTACACAATTAAACATACAATAGATATCGTACCTTCTTAGTATACACTGCTTGGCATAAAGATATATTCAAATAGAGATTCGTACATGCAGTGTTCCGATCCAGGAGAAATCAACATCAACAGAGATCTCAGAGAGAGCAAAGCAGCTGGGAATCATTTATTGAAACTTCCAAACCTTCTGGAATCCTTAGCAGCTTCTAAATGCTGCAGCTAAAAACAAAACGACAAAACTTGGTCTGGAAGTGTTGGCCGCTGCCCTTCCATTGTTACCACCGTTTTAATAAAAGCTAAAGGCTTTATCAGTTACTTAAATAAACTGTTTTCAGACAGCAGTTCTGCACCTCTGCCTCTCAAACCAATCTTAAAAAAAACCCAAGAGAAAATAACCTATGCATAGTGATAGTATCCTCACAAATCCACCTTTAATAAAATGATCCATCAATATACAAAGGTGGATTCATTGTAGACCCCCTAATCTTCCTCTATTAGTAGACTGCAATGCATATACATATATATATATATATATATATATATATATATATATATATATATATCATTGACACTGGGCATACAAATGTTCACAACTAGTTTCGATTTCAGTCATTTTACTCCTGCCACAGAATGCCTTTGCCGTTCTTCATCCAAGTCTCAACAACGTGAAAAAGAACTTAGATTTTCTCGCTCAGTCAACTGCATAAATTCAAATTGAATAGCAGCAATAATAAGCTCAATCGAAACAGACCGGTAATTTTCTCCCGAAACGTCTCCAAAAACATTAAGGGATCAGTGATAAAGATTTGTCTCATGTATGTTATTTGCAATTTGAAAGCTGAAATGTTGTAACGCCAACACCAAGCTCAAGGCCGCCTTCCCCATTGTGGAATAAATCTGTTGATGTTTCACTGGACACTCCAACCACACGTTACATAATGGAGCACTTCTCATCTCTCCAATACTCCTTCTGAATGACATAGCTCCTCATGCCTTAGCATAAACGAATTACATGCTTCTGTACCTCTTAATGCTATAACATATTTACTTGCTACTCCAGGCCTATGCCTGTAAACCTTACTTTCACAGGTTTATGTTTTAAGCAGATCTCGCACATTCTTCTCAATCTCTCACGGAAACCAAACTTTGATTTCTGAACTAAATCATCAGCAGCAGCCATTTCAGCTTCTAATCTTGCCATCTTTAACGATCTGTTCTTCACACGAGTTCGAATGACAGCAGGAAGTGAATTGTTGAACTTCTCCAAAATAAGAATCTCTCTAAGAGTGTCATAGGTTTGCTCTGTTTTTAATACCCTTACCCACCTTTCAAAATTACTTAATCGCTTCTTTCAAACTCAATGTGCGTTTAACCAAGGACCTTATTTAGATTCCTGAAACATTGTCTGCAGACTTCTGGAGCAAGCTCATATGCACTTCAGATGGCTTCCTTCACCTCCTCATACTGATCAGATACCTTCTTCGTTAGGGATGCAAATACCTATCAGGTTTGTTTGGATCAACTAAATCCACATGGTCACTGGCCACTGCATTTGTTTAGCCACTTTCTCAAATGAAATCTCATCAAATTAAGATAATGCCTGGATGTGTCTAAACAGAACATCGTCAGGCCTTTGACTACAATAGAGTTGCTCAACCTCACTATCCTCTTCATCCAGCCTACCGTCTAACTTCATCTCCGCTTACCATGTCAACTTTCCTCTCTAACTGCTAACTTTTGAAGTTGAAACTCTCTGATTTTTCTTCTCTCCTTTTCTCTCTTTCTTCTTCATTTCCTTTTCTTTTATTTCTACTTTTCATCAAAATTCAAACTGTTTCAGTTCTTTCTCATGTTCAAGGTGCCTCATTTGAAATTAAATTCTAGCTATTTCCAAAGATTCTGATGGCGGTTCCACCAAATGTAATTGTGAGCTATAGATGTAAATATAGCTCATTTTCTCACAGACAAACGCAACCCCAACTCAAGCTTGTCTTCCAAATCCTAGCGTTTTGCCTTCATTACCTTTTGTGAATTCCCCAACTTCACTTCTTCCATACTCAGAGAACTCATAGTGACTGAAACAATCTTTTTACAGAAAACATTGTTTAAACCAACCAAATTCAACATCCGGAACAAAAGACAATAACAACTACCATACACGACTTTTGAACCCAATAGTCTCCCGGTGCATACTCTCCAGTATCTACATGAGCTTATTCTGGATGGTCTGGTTTCCTCTCACAATCCAAAGATTACATGTCAGGTGAATTGGCCATGCTAAATTGTTCGTAGTTTTCAGTAATGTGTGGGCTAGGTGCCTTAGTGATGGGTAAATGTGTAATAATAGGGTAGAGGAATGGGTATGGGTAGGTTACTCCTTGGAGGGTCGGCGTGGACTACTTGGGCCGAATGGCCTATTTGCACACTGTAGGGATTGTAATTCTAAACCCAATTTGGTATTATCGATTTAGAACCGGACAAGAGTCCCCAGTTTGCTATGGACCAACGAGACTCCTAAAACTATTTTAAGAAGGTAGCTTAGATGCCGACCTTTTCTTATTTTAAAGGTAGATGCGAAGTGGGTGTTCCAGATGTGACGCTACTAGTCAAACCACTCACTATTAAGGAAAACACAATATATTTAAACATTCTTTTGAAAATCCATTCAAAATGAAGAGGAATTTCGAACAACTTAACTATTGGAAACCTTAACCGAATAATGGATACAGTACCTTCTACAAATGAACTGTTCCAATATAATTACATCACCTAATCATGCCTATTGGAAAAAGAAACATTCAGACATGCATTCTTGCATACAGTTCTCCAATGCAGGAGGAAACAGCATCAAGTGAGGTTTTAGAGAGAATAGCAGCTAGGGATAATTTACTAAAACTTCCAACCTTTTTGGAACCGAAGCACCTGATAATTGTTACAGCTACAAGGAAACAAAAACTAGAAAACCTGGTCTGTGTGAGCTGGCCGTTGTTGCTACTATTTATTAAAAACCCTAAAAGCCTCGTAAGTGATTTACCTGAGCCGTCCTCAGTAGGCCTTTATGACCTCTTATTTTAAATAAAAGGGGAAAATAACCTTTTTTTTGTAAAACAATGACAGCATTGTCATACAATTTAGATGCCTGTCGCTTTAATCAAGGGGCTTCCTTCTGTTACTGATCGGAAGTTCACCTGAGCGCACAAAGACAGATACAGACCAAGTTACAAGAATGTGTCTCATAACTCTGAAACACCTCTGTCTATGGAACACGACATGAGGCATACCGGGACGTGAACAACAGCCTGACACACACTATTTCATTATTTCTGAGCTACGCAATGCCAGCACTCGATACACTAGGGAGTCAAAATCCAAGGCCAAGGAAAGATACAGAGGGACAGAGAGCGATTCACATTAAAGACAGAAACAAAAGTTAATTAACTGAGAAGATGTTGTGGAAATATGGGGAAATACACAGGGCAGTGAGACTAACTGGAGAAGTGAGATTTCAAAAGTAAAATTACAATAATGAGAACATTAAATAAAGGCATTGTCAGATCAGCTGAAATAGTGTTTTACATCAAATTCTGAATCTGCTTCACAGAACACCACAAACGCAATAACCTGGGACAAGATGATAGCCCAGCATGGAGAGCTGTCAGACCATGCTAGGCATGTTGCTCAGTAAACTGCACTATCTGCCCAGCATAGAGAGTATTGCAATCTTTACTATCATATGCTAACGATACTCGCATCGATGTATTGATGGGAGAAAGTGAGGACTGCAGATGCTGGAGATCAGAGCTGAAAAATGTGTTGCTGGAAAAGCGCAGCAGGTCAGGCAGCATCAAAGGAGCAGGAGAATCGACGTTTCGGGCATATGCCCTTCTTCAGGAAGAAGGGCTCATGCCCGAAACGTCGATTCTCCTGTTCCTTTGATGCTGCCTGACCTGCTGCGCTTTTCCAGCAACACATTTTTCCGCTCGATATATTGATGCTCTGGTTAAGTTAAGGAAGGCGGCATATGTCTGGTAAACAGAGCTGAGATCAAGTGAATCCCAAGAGGATTATAAGGGCAGTAAGTGTCTAGTCAACGGGGAAATCGAGCCAGAAACATGTGGAAATGAGATGGCTTTAGAAATAGGGTTAACGAGGCATTGAAGAAATTCTACAAATCCTTTAATGGCAAAAGATTAACAAAGGAGAGAATAAGGCCCCTTAAAGATCAGTAAGGCGACCTATGTGTGGAACCACAGGAGATGAGAGGGATTTGAAACAAATACTTTTCCTCAGTATTTAATGCGGAGGAGTTTACAAGAGCGAGAGAATGAAGAAATATATAGTGATATATTGAAACGTTTCTATTTTGCAGGGCGGTATTGGACTTTTTAACACACATAATAGTGAACAAATCCTTGGAACCTGATCAGTTGTATCCCAGAAATTTGTGGGAAGCTAGGAAGGAGATTGTTCAGCACTTTGCTGATATATTTGTATCATTGATTTCCAAAAGTGAGCTGTCAAAAGACTGGAGGGCTGCTAACACAGTTTCATTATTTAAGAAAGTAAGGAAAAAAAAAACAGGTAACTATAGATCGGTGAGCCTGACGTCAATGGTGACTAAATTGTTGGAGGGGATTTTGAGGGAAAGGATGTATATGCAAGGATTGAAGAGGGCTTAGTATATTGGAGATCACGTCTCTCTAACTCAATGGAAATTTTTGAGGAAGTGATGAAGATAATTGATGAAGACAGGACAGTGAATGTTGTCTTTATGGAATTCAGGAAGAAAACCAAAATGTTCTACATGGTAGACTGTTAGCAAGGTTATACTGCCTGGAATCCAGGGAGAACTCGCCATTTAATTCGAAATTTTCGTGAATGTTGGAGACAGGGCTTGACAGTGGACATTTGTTCATTGTACTTGGAGACCTGTGACTACTGGAGTGCCGCGAAGCTCAATAGTGGGTCCACTGCTTTTTGTCACTTATACAAATCACTTGCAGTTGAGTATACTATAGTCAGTAAGTTTGTCGATAACACCACATTTGGTGGTGTAGCCGACAGTGAAGTTTTATACCTCAGAATACAATGGGACCTTGGTTAGTTGAGCCGAGGGGCGGCAGATAGAGTTTATGTTAGATAAATGTGAGGTGATGCATTTTGGCAAGACAAATCAAGGCGAAACATATAGGTAGGGTCCTGTCAAAGTTGCCAATCAAGGAGAACTCCATAAAAATTACAGAATCGCTACAGTGACGAAACAGGCTACTCAGCCTATCTAGACCACACCGACACTCTATACAGTATCCCACTGGACAAACGTCTACCCTATCCTTCTGGGCCTGAATTTCCCATGGCTAATCCACCTCGCCTACACATCCCTGGGTACTATGCACAATTTAGGATGACCAAATTACCCTTACCTGTGTATCTTTATACTGTGTGAGGAAGTCATAGCAAGATTTGAAGGGTCCAATGACGAGAATGAAATCACAAAATAAAGGTTTTACCAGGTAGGAGTAGTGGCTGTCATCAGGGAGCCTTTGGTCAGTAATCCGCACCTCCGGATTTGCGGGTTTGAGTGGCTGTCAGATGGGAGGTCTGTGGTGGCGAGGGTGACCAGGGTCGGGGTTGTGCTGGGTGCTGGGAACCTGGGCTGGACACTGCCGCAGGTCAGAGCGAGCAGGGCAGCGATAGACGTCCGGTACGTGGCCACGGCCATCCGACGCCTTAAACCGGCGGTGCTCGGATCCGAAGTAGTGCACCAGTTGGAGGCCGCTCAGGTGTGCGGTGGGATCCCGTCTGCGCTAACCCCAGCCCGGACGGAATTTCACGTTGGCCCCAAGGTCCCGTACTTCCCGCGCGAGCCTGTGCGCCACAACCTGAGCCGCCTCCGGAATTTTAATTTTGTTCCCTTTCAGGGGGTAAAAAGGTGGTCCTCTTCTCCCTCATCCACCGTCCGGACATGCCTTGGTGTTCCCATTTGCCACCGGGTGGCGGGGATCGCCAGAGAAGTGTGCTGCATGCAGCGGTCCCCTGCAACCGCAGATTGTGGTGGCTCACGGACTCCCAGCCAACTGGTTGTTCTGTGGCGCTGTGGAATCCGTGTTGCACGCGTATATTGGGTGTGGGCGTTTGCACTCCCTTTTTGATTTTCTTAAAAACCTCCTCCTCTGCTTTTGGTTGCACTTCAGTCCCACGGTCCTGATTTTCTGGCACCCAGTACGGAGGAGGGTGGGCAGTCTGACGACCTCCTCGTGCGTCTGCTCCTTGGCCTGGCCAAACTGGCCATAAACATGTCCAGGCAGCGGGTCGTGGAGGGTGTCGTTAGGGCCAGATGCCTGCCCCTTTTCCGCGGTTACGTTAGAGCCTGGGTGTCCTTGGAGAAGGAGCATACGGTGTCCACCAACACGCTGGAGTTGTTCAGGGAGAGGTGGGCGCTGCAGGGAGTGGAGTACATTATTTCCCCCCCAACTCTATTTTGATTTAGTCCCTCCCCTCCCTTCACTGTTTGATCACAAAGCATTGCTCTTTGATGTGAAGGGCACTGCTTGACACTGGCCACTCGGGTGTTTTCCTGTCTTCCTGGTTGTGGAAATTGAATAAAGATTGGTGCACTTTGTGTCTTTCACTGTGTCTCACACCTGTACACACACAACATGGGTGCTGGGGCAAAATAAGGACTCCCGCAGTGAGGCGATAGTGTGTTTTTGTTTTAAAAAGAGAAAAAAAAAAGAAAAAAGGTATTGCCAGATGTTTAGTTCTCTTACATTCGCAATCCAAATCACATAACCAGCCCATCTATTATACATTCAGGATGGAGCACTCTGTCGATCCAATTGGTGTACGGCTGCACGCAACCCAGCAATATCAGAATGCTACTTTGTGCAGCCCACACGAATGCATGATCTATAATCCTGGGCTAAATGTCCAGTGTGGGGAGCTGTGCAGACCGCATTGGTTAATTCATATATAATCCCAGCTTGTTGCGTTGTTCAGTAACACTGTGTTAGATCACTGCCCAGCGTGGGGAAACTTGCAGCCCATGCTGGAAGAGACAGGGTATGCATTCCCAACCATTTACAGCTCCATGTCTCCATTGTGCCATGACGACCTGGTGCTGTGGGTGTGAAAATCACTGCGTGGGAAATATGCAAATGGAAACAGTTTAAATACCAATAGTTCCGATTAAGGCGAATATCACACCAGTAATTAAAGATGAAATAGCAGAGATAATATCCGATGAAGTTTTGTGAATGGTGCAAATAAATAAGACAGGGATGGTAATGATATAATGTTTGCACTATAAGCCTCCAAATCATAAATGGAAATTAGAGGAACAAGTATACAGGGAAACTGGTAAGACTTCCGGGAGCAGGAGGGTTGTCATAATAGTTTTTTTTTAATTTTCTTAACATAGACTGCGGCTTCCAGGTGGTTAAGAACTTCGATGGACCGTAATTTGTAAAGTTGTTCAGGCAAGTTTCCACAAGCAATATATAGAGGGTCCTACTCGGAACGGGACAAACTCGACCTAGTGTTGCGACATAGGGCAGGATAGGTGACGGAGGTAAAGTGGGGGCGCATTTTGGAAAAATTGACTAGAGTTGTATTAATTTTAAAATCATTATGGTAGGGACAAAATAAGTCCACCGATTCAATTTCTAAACTTGGGCAAGGTGTATCTTGTTGGAATTATACAGTGGCTTGTAGGGGTTAATTGGAGTAGTTTGCTTCCAGGTAAAAGGATCTCAGGCAAGTGGGAGGGCATTAAAAGTGACATAGCTCGAGTTCAAGGTTTCATGTTCCTGTGAGTGCGAAGGTAAAGTGAGGTCGGAAGACAGAACCCTGGATGACAAGAGATATTGAGGCTCTGACCAGAAAAAAAGGAGGCGTGGCTCAGGTCCAGTCAGCCTGGATCAAGGGAATCCCTGGAGGTATACAGAGGATACAGAAGTTTATTGAAGAAGGAAATCAGCAAGTCGAAAGGGGGGGTAGGAGATAGACTTGGCTGAAAAGATTAGGGTGAATCCAAATTCAATATAGTAAAGAAAAAGAACAACTAAAGAGAGAATTGCATGCCTTAAAATCCAAAATAAGGCATGTGTTAAACCTCAAGAGATGGGTGAGATACTCAGTTTTCCACTCTGTGTTTACCATGATGAAAGACATGAAGACCTGTGACCTTTGGGAGGTTAATTCTCATATCTTGGTATAGCCCATATCACAGTAGAGGTGCTGATGGACATATTAGAATGCACAAAATCAGACAAATCTCTTGGTCCTGACCAGATATATTGAAGAGCACTGCAAGAGGTGAGAGAAAGTGTTTAGGGGCCAAGGTCCCAGAAGATTGGGCAGTAGCAAATGTTGTGCCCTTATTCTAGAAGGGCTGCAAAGAAAAGCCTGGGAAATATAGACCAGCAAGCTTCAAAACTGTTTTCGGTAAACCACTTGAGAAGGTTCTGAGAGATAAGATATACATGCATTTGTGAAGACAGAGTTTGACTTGGAGCAGTCAGCATGGCTTTGTGCGTGGCAGATCATGCCTTACAAACTTTGTTAGAGGTTTTTGAGGAAGTGACCAGGAAGGTTGACGAGGGCAGGGTAGTGGACATAGACTGTATAGATTTCAGTAAAGCCTTTGATAATGTTTCACATGGTAGGCCGCACTCGAAGGTGCGATCGCATGGACTCCACGGTAAACTGGCAATTGGGCGACGCAATTGGCTTTACATTAGGAAGCATATGGCTATGGTGAAGGTATGCTTGTTGGACTAGAGGCCTGTGACTCGTGGAGTGCCTGAGGGGTCGTTGCGGGGCCCATTGATGTGTGTTATCCATATCAATGATTTGGACGAGAGTGCACAGTGCAAGATTAGTAAGTTTGCAAATGACACTAAAATAGGAGGCATCGTTTACAGTGAGGAAGTTATCAGGCATTGCAGCAGTACCTTGATCAACTGGGGAAGTGGGCTGGGAAACGCCAAATGGAGATTAATATAGATAAGTGTGACGTCTTGCATTTTGGAAAGTCAAATCCAGGAAGGAGTTTAATGATGATTGAGAGGGCCGTAAAGAGTGTAGTGGAAGTAAAGGACGTTGTAGAACAGGCGCAAGGTTGTCTGAAATTTGAGTCACAGATACCCAGGACAGTGAAGAAGGCTGTTGGCACACTGGCCTTCATCAGGACATTGAGTACAGAAGTTGGGACGTTATGTTGCTGTTGTACAGGATGTTGGTAAGGCTGCAGTTGGAATATTGTGTTCAGTTTGTTCACCATGCTCTAGAAAGGGTATTAATGAACTAGAAAGAATGTTGAAGGAATTTAAAAAGATGTTTCCTGGGCTAAAAGGTCTGAGTTATAAGGAGAGGTTGGACAAGTTAGAACTTATTTCTTTGCAGCGTAGGAAACTGAGGGGTTTCTGAAAGAAATGCAGATCTTATAAAATCATGAGAGGCGTGCATAGGGGTGAATACTTCAAATATTTTTTGCAAAGTTGGGGAATCAAGGACTAGAGGACGTCCGTTAATGTTTGGAGAGAAAAAAATAAAAAGGAACCTGAGGGTCAACATTTTTACACAGAGTGTGGTACGCATATGGACTGAGCTGACAGTGGAAGTGGTTGAGGTGGGTACAATAACATTGAAAACGAATTTGAACAAATAAACAGATAGGAATGGATTAGAGGGATACAGAGCAACGGAAGGGAAATGTGGTGAGTGTAGATGAACATTTTGGTGGGCATGGACCAGCTGGGCTGAAGAGCCTGGTTCCATTCAGTACAATGGTGTGACTGTAACTGTGTGTGTTTTGTGATAGAGATATTGAGAGAGAGACTGAGAGAAAGTGTCATGGAAAGATATGTTCACAGGTTTCAGAATGCTCAAATGAAGGCATTTCGATAATATCATGGAGCACGGCTCAGTACTTTGAAGAATTATGGGCGAATGGAATATTAGTGTGAGTTCAGCCGATGGAGACCATTCAATGAGCATTGGTTCTGCAGTTTTGTAACAGGGAGTGAGGACTCATTGGGCTGAAAAAACAATAATTTGTCCCAGCGACATCTTCACTGAGTGTGACAGAGGGATTTTGTGTGCGAAGCTAAGCGAGTTTCCTGGTGCGATCTTGTCGAACTCACCTCATTAACTACACGCCACACCCCATGGTGTCCCTCTCATTCAAAACCAGCCCATTTCTCCCACCCATCATGGCTAGAGGTACTCACCATCGCCCAGATATCCCTGGATATTCCGTGATCCCTGACATTGCTGCCATATTTAAAGGGCCAAGGGACACACGGCTGAGCTTCCTCAGTTTGGAGGTGCCCTGCACAGTTTACCCCGAGCATGGCAGATAAGGGGCAATTATACCACGGTTTTTCGACAGGGGCATGGAGGTCCGGGTGAATGGGCTAACGCAGAGGGGCCCATTCTCTTCCCGGAAGGACCACTCCAGTAGACTCACCGAGCATGGTATGAGCTCAGTGCAGTTTCTGCGGTCTGCATGAAATGTCCATCAACAGAGGACAAACATCAATAACCTTTCCCGTTTTGCCAAGATGAGGTTCATCGTATTTTGTCTGCTGTGAGAATCAAAGCTCACATATCAGTAAATTTCAGTCCGAGTCAAATTCGGAAGCAGTGAATTTTATTGAAACATTCATGCAAGACGGGTGTCTTATAATAGGCACGCTTCTGAATCATATTATTGTACATTTATACAGTTTTCTAAGAGCTTCCATGTACCTC